>NC_064641.1:859699038-860937163 GCF_023864345.2 Schistocerca serialis cubense
CGCCACAGTGGAAACACCATCAGATCACTGAAATGAAGCACTGTTGGGTTGAACAAGTACTTGTATGGGTGACCATCCGATCCGCCGATCGCTGTTGGCAAGCAGGGTGCACCAGAAGTAGTTAAATCACACAAACAGCTGGGTGTACAAATTGGTTGCGGTATGAACTGGAAAGATCATATAGGCTCACGTGCAGGTAAAGCAAGGGTCAGAGTTCGGGACCTTGTGAGGCAAAGTAAGGAGCTACATGACTGAGAGGTAGCGGCTCCGGTCTCGTAAACTGACATACGGCCGGGAGAGCGGTGTGCTGACCACATGCTCCACCATATCCGCATCCAGTGGCGCCTGTGGGCTAATGATGACATGGCGGCCGGTCAGTACCGTTGGGCCTTCATGCTCTGTTCAAGCGGAATTTAGTTTATTGATACTGGGAGAAAATATCCTATTTTCTCCTATCTGCCCTTTTTGTGGATGGGTCGAATTTCCGCATACTTCAGCCTGTCCGGAAAGCAGACCTCATCAAACGATTGGTTTATGTGACAGAGTTGGGGTGCAATATTATCAGATTCTGCCTTTATTATTTTTATCGGAATTTCATCTCAATCTACAGATTTGAGATTTTTTATGGATTTTATTTATTCAGAATGATTTTATTTATGTTAGACACTTCATAGGGTACATGATTAAAATTGAAATCTCCTGATCTCTGTCGCATTATATTGGGACTTAGGTGTGGAGGTGGGAGATCATCAATTTGGTTAGAATTTACAAAATACTTGTTGAATTCTTTGCGTATGTGTCTGGAGTTTGGAATCTATTTCTAATTCACGGTTAAAACTTTTTGTTTTTTCAGCACCTATTTCACTCTTGGCAATCTGTCATATAGCTATTGATTTATTTGTGGCATCTGATATGTACGGTATTTACTGTTTGCCATTAGCTTTGCATGTTCAACTACTCTGTCAAATATTATTTTTTATTTGTTTACGTAGCCGACAAACGCTGCACCATGGTTGTTCTTTGCTGCCATATGCCGTTTCCTTTTTCTAATACTAGAGATCTTAGATGCTTTCAGTTATCCACGAGTTTTTTTTACAGATTTGTCACGTGCTGTTATGAAGGGGAAACATTCATTGAAAAAATCATGAATTCTGATAAGAAAGCATTGTAGCTTGTGTTTACTGATTACCGCTTATTGAACGACCGGGAAGTTTCATTTACTCTTGAGACAAATGTATTCACATTTTGTTGGCTTAAGTTCCTTACTCTTTTCTCTGTTACAGTTTTATCCAAATGTGGCAGTGAGATAAAAATGCTGGATGGTCAGATATCCCTAATACTAAGATGAAATGTTCTGTAACACCACAGTTGATACTGCTCACTATATTATCTATACATATTGCAGAAGATGCTGTTATTCTAGTAAGTTTAATCTTAAGCCATTTGTAGATAACATGTCCTTCAGAGAAACGGCAAACCAGCCATCAGCTCTCACATTTATGTTTGCACAAGAGTCAGCATTGAGTGTGTGGACGTAAGTGAAAACTGTAGAGAAACCGTTAATTCGCTAATACAAACATTCCACAATCAAACTGTCGTTACTGGAAGAGGCTGTAACCATACAACAATGGATTGGGAAAATTACAGTTTTGTAAGTGGTGAGCGAGACACGATATCCTGCGAAAGAATACTACATGCCTTCTCTGAAAATTACTTGCAACAAATAGCTCGGTAGCCTACCCGGGATGGGAATGTATTAAATCTAAAGACAGCAAATGCACCTGACCTCTCTGTGGATTAATAAAATGCAAACTAAAACAAATAGAAAGATTTACATGCTCTGTCACAGTCGTGTCATAAGTCAAAACATTTACCTTTGAGCAGAAGCATTTGCAGAGATCGTCGCTGAAGTTTAAAATGTCAGTATACTATTCTTACAGAACCTCAGTGCGATACGCATTCGCCGCTAGGTAAGCCAGCCACGTATGAAGTATTGATGCATAAAAGGAAGATTAAATAAATCCAAGTTATGAAATACAGTACTTCATCTGAATGAATGAACTCTTGATGCACGACAACTGGTGACAAGAAAGTCTTTCAGAAGGACTGATGCAGAATCTACTCTAGGCGCTTCCATTGTTTCGCGCTAAAATGATATAACAAGTCGTGCGACAATGGAATTCTGACATACATGAGTTCAGCCGCGTTCAGGCTGCTCATTAGCTGGTTGATTTACACTCTCATGTCAGCAACAATTGCTTTTCATAACTGATGACCTCTCAGTTAGCTCTCACTATTCACCAGACAAACACAACAACATATAATACTAACTGCCAATTAGTTGGTTGATTTACATTTTAAGTCATTAGAAGTTATTTTTCGTAAGTGATAAGTTCGCAGTTAGCTTATAGGGTCACCAGACACAAATAATAACAAATAATACCAGCGCTGGACATCACGGCAATAACTAAGAACTTAACATATCGAAGGCGTTCATGAATTCTTCAACACTGCTTTTGACCGATGACAGTCAAATTCCATGTAAATTACATGAATTCTCAGAATAAGAAGGCAAGACAACATGTGACCGAAATAAAGTAGCTATTTTTGATTCAGTGTCTCATTGTAAGTCTTCAAATGACTTCCATGCGTATCATACTTTTCTGCTTCATCATTAAAACTCCATCTAACCATGAATTGACGTGTGTTCGTGTCGAGACACACCAAATTAAGTGAACTGCTCACGATTTATGTTCGCCTACAAAGACTACATTTCTACAGTTAACGAAAGCAGTAACGCCGTAGAGTGTCTGTCATGGAAACGGACGTGGAATGGCTTTATGTATGGACACCATATTTCATCACGGCGATGTAAATCACGCCAACGACATAACAAAACTCTTCTGAAAGTACAGCTGCCGTGAGTTCATTGCTCCAGGTCCATAAGCTGGCCATTGTACCTACTCTTATCTGTATCTTATCTGTTCATGTTGCATATGACGCACGCCCTAGAGACCATAAACCGTGACGCAGCGAAATACAGGGTGATTCCAAAAGAATACCACAACTTTAAAAATGTGTATTTAATGAAAGAAACATAATATAACCTTCTGTTATACATCATTACAAAGAGTATTTAAAAAGGTTTTTTTTCACTCAAAAAGTTAAGTTGCTAAAGTTATCGAGAGGCTTGTATATACAAGGTTACTGCAGCATTTAAATTCACATAATTTGCTGTCAAATGTACAGTTTGGTTTTAGAAATGGCTTAACAACTGAAAATGCTATATTCTCTTTTCTCTGTGAGGTTTTGGACGGATTAAATAAAAGGTTGAGAACGTTAGGTGTTTTCTTTGATTTAACGAAGGCTTTTGACTGTGTTGACCACAAAATATTACTGCAGAAGTTGGAACATTATGGAGTAAGGGGAGTAGCTTACAATTGGTTCGCCTCCTACTTTAAGAACAGAAAGCAGAAGGTAATCCTCCGCAATATTGAGAGTGGTAATGATGTTCAGTCCCAATGGGGCACTGTTAAATGGGGCGTTCCCCAAGGGTCGGTGCTGGGGCCACTGCTGTTCCTTATTTATGTAAATGATATGCCTTCTAGTATTACAGGTGATTCAAAAATATTTCTGTTTGCTGATGACACCACCTTGGTAGTGAAGGATCTTGTGTGTAATATTGAAACATTATCAAATAATGTAGTTCATGAAGTAAGTTCGTGGCTTTTGGAAAATAATTTGATGCTAAATCACAGTAAGACTCAGTTTTTACAGTTTCTAACCCACAATTCAACAAGAACTGACATTTTAATCAGACAGAATGGGCATGTTATAAGCGAGACGGAACAGTTCAAGTTCCTAGGCGTACGGATAGATAGTAAGCTGTTGTGGAAAGCCCATGTTCAGGATCTTGTTCAGAAACTAAATGCCGCTTTATTTACCATTAGAACAGTATCTGAAATAAGTGACATTTCAACACGAAAAGTAGTATACTTCGCATATTTTCATACGCTTATGTCATATGGTATTATTTTTTGGGGTAATTCTTCTGATTCAAAAAGGGTATTTTTGGCTCAAAAACGGGCTGTTCGAGCTATGTATGGTGTAAGTTCGAAAACCTCTTGTCGACCCCTATTCAATAGTCTGGGAATTTTGACATTGCCCTCACAGTATGTATTTTCTTTAATGTCGTTTGTTGTTAGCAATATTAGCTTATTCCCAAGAGTTAGCAGCTTTCACTCAGTTAATACTAGGCAGAAATCAAATCTGCATGTGGAATGCACTTCCTTGACTCTTGTGCAGAAAGGAGTGCAGTATACTGCTGCATCCATTTTCAATAAGCTACCACAAGAACTCAAAAATCTTAGCAGTAGCCCAAACACTTTTAAGTCTAAACTGAAGAGTTTCCTCATGGCTCACTCCTTCTATTCTGTCGAGGAGCTCCTGGAAGAGATAAAAAATTAAGCAAATTCCAGTGTTACATTCTTGATTTTCTTTATTTAAACTAACGACTTGTTTCATTTTATCTGTTTCTACAATCGTGTTATAATTTCATGTATTGACTCGTTCCATGACCATGGAGACTTCTCCTAAATGTGGTCCCACGGAACAATAAATAAATAAATAAATAAATAAATAAATAAACAACTTCAGAGATGTTCAATATGGCCCCCTTCAGACACACGAGCAATGTCAACCCGATACTCCAACTCGTTCCACACTCTCTGTAGCATATCAGGCGCAACAGTTTGGATAGCTGCTGTTATTTCTCGTTTCAAATCATCAATGGTGGCTGGGAGAGGTGGCCGAAACACCATATCCTTAACATACCCCCATAAGAAAAAATCGCAGGAGGTAAGATCAGGGCTTCTTGGAGGCCAGTGATGAAGTGCTCTGTCACGGGCTGCCTGGCGGCCGATCCATCGCCTCGGGTAGTTGACGTTCAGGTAGTTACGGACAGATAAGTGCCAATGTGGTGGCGCTCCATCCTGCTGAAATATGAATTGTTGTGCTTCTTGTTCGAGCTGAGGGAACAGCCAATTCTCTAACATCTCCAGATACTGTAGTCCAGTTACAGTAGCACCTTCGAAGAAAAAGGGACCAAAAACTTTATTGGCTGAAATGGCGAACAAATGTACAACTAAATGAAACTTTATAGCTCCCTTAATTCGCCGACAGATAGTGTTTAGCTCTGCCTTTTGTCGTTGCAGAGTTTTAAATTCCTAAAGTTGTGGTATTCTTTTTGAATCACCCTGTATTATGTGTGTGTCCAGTAAAGAAAATCTGTGCACGATAATTCCACCAACGAACTACAAAACACAGGGAAACTCCCAGACACGAATTAAGTGGTACAGACGGAATTTGAATTCCTACTCCTTATTTACTCCATGATTTTTTCAGTAACTTCAGGAGTGCCCCAGCCAAGTGCTTTGGGGGATTCTAGCTGTTCGTATTGTGTAATATAAGCTGGCGGAAAACATTGACGTAGACTCAGTCGTTTTAACATATTAATAAGCTACCATTAGAACCAGTCAACTCACACAAATAGCTGGTTGTAAAAATTGGTTGCGATATGAACTGGAAAACACTGGCCCACTTGCAGGTAAAGCAAGGGTCAGAGTTCGGGCATTGGTTGAATACTGAGGAAATGCAACCGTCTACAAAGAATATTGCTTACAAGACGCTTGTTTTACTACTCCTAGAATAATGCTGAAGTAAACAGCGCTATCAGGGGATACAGTACGTGTGCAGAGAAGGGCAGCGCTAAATGTGAAAGTTTTGTTTGACTCAAGGGACAGCAACATGAACATTCTGAAAAACATGCATGGGCAAACCTTGGAAAGTAGGCATTAACTGTCCTAATCAAGCGCCCACTGTGACGTGTAAGCAGTCATTCTTGCTGCGCTGCATAAGCGAATGGTACGGGAAGAAATCCTAATACGAGGGTATTTCGGAAAGTAAAGATACACCGTACGCCAGAGGAACAGAAGAGCTTTGGCGAGCAAGTTGGCAACACTGGTGTTAACCTTAAACCATTAGCTTTCTCCTCGCGTTCGTTCGGCAGTTGAACGTTGCTTCTGGTTGGAGTAGGTCGTGTTTAAAATGGCTGTGCCGATTCAGGATCCCGCCAAATGCGAAGTGCGCTCCGTCATACGTTTTCTTCATGCAAAAGGTCAGCGACCAGCGGATATTCACAAAGAAATTGTTTCTGTTTATGGGGCCATTATGAATACACAAAATGTAATGAAATGGTGTAGTCATTTCTCTGAAGATAGGACCGATATTCATGACGAACAAAGAACAGGTCGGCCATCTGTGATCTCTGATGCCCTTCTTTGGAGAACGGAGAAAGCAATTCGTCCTAATAGACGTCTCACAATGAAATAATTGCATTAGATAATATCGGACGTGTCAATGACAACTCTTTATGACGTTGTGACTGTCAAGTTGGGGTACAGGAAATTGTGTGCACGCTGGGGTCCAAAACTGTTAATGGAAGAACACAAAAAGAGAAGGATGGGCTTTGCACTCAACTTCCTCACACACTATGCTGAAGCAGGGGATGAGTACCTTGATCACATTGTGACAGGTGACAAGACGTGGGTTTATCACCATACACCTGAATCCCAGCAACAATCAATGCAATGGCGCCATTTGAATTCACCAAAAGCCAAGAAATGCAAAACTTCGATTTCAGCGAAGAAAATCATGGCTTCTGTTTTTTGGGACAGTCAAGGCATTCTTCTGTTGGAATTTATGCCTCGTGGAACGACAATTAATGCTGCTGCATATTGCCAGACTTTGAAATGTCTTCGAAGGGCAATTCAAAACAAACACAGGGGAATGCCGACAAGTGGAGTCCGCTTGCTTCACGACAACACTCGGCCTCACACAGCGCTCGTAACCATTGCACTACTCAAACAATTCAAATGGGACGTATTGGACCATCCGCCATACAGCCCGGACCTTGCGCCCACCGACTTCCATGTCTTCTGTTACCTGAAGTCACATCTTGGTGGAAAATAGTTCGACGACGATGAAGAGATCAAGGATGAAGTTGAAATGTGGTTCCGACAATAGGCGGCAACCTTCTATGACTGTGGAATACAAAAGCTTGTGTTCCGACTTAACAAATGTTTGGATAACGAGGGTGATTATGTCGAAAAATAACAAATAATCCAGTTAATAAGATGTAACTGACGTTTTCTCAATAAATGTTCTATTTAAGGACTGCGAGCCATTGTATCTTTACTTTTCGAAATGCCCTCATGTATTGTGCAATTGTAAGTACCCTGTGCCACGCATTTCACAGTGGTTTGTAGAGTATTAGTGTACATGTCACAGTCAGTAATTATGGTCCACAAATTTTACTTCTGCCATCACACCAGTACTGCATGCTGTGTGGAACAACCTCTGTTCCTCTCGTTATGGAACACCATCACATTTCATTGTTGTTGTGTGAAGTCAACTAATTGTCGACTTTGTGGAACGTTGCATTGGTCGGAAGTGATTTTGTTTGTCTAGTGCGAGTGCCTGATTTAATTGCTCCTTGACTTCGTCTTTGGGTCATGTCGAAGGCTTTGTGTACAAACTCAACTTCATAAGAGTTAAACTGATTGCCGAATCGATGATTCATTTCAGGACATAAAACAGAATGCTGCCATGCTCGGCCGTGTTGGGAGGTCATTGTTGCGAAAGATTGAATCGTGAATGGGTTCAGGGCATAGTGTCTGAACGCCTGCTGTAAATTTATTTTGATATAGCTTAAAAACAAACAAATATTTCGAGTACATTTGGTGCTATTCATTCTCAAAAAGCTTTCAGGCTTCTAATGTGTTTAACTCATTAACAAGAGTGAAACGAAAAGGTTTCTCAGTCCGCCAGGCACTAATTTCCAGATAAGTCCCCAGGTGAGCGTGCTTTTAGAGACCGTAACAAGATCTTTCTGTGCATATTGTACTGACGCAGTTTAAGGTTGGATTACGTGTCGAACTTCGAGGAAATTCAATTTAAAGCATTCGTCCACTGAATTCCCGTTGAAGATTAAGAAGGATAACGTTTCATACCGATTTTAGTGGGTTGTTGTGACTCTGGAAGGCTTATGACGAATTCTATAGGCCTAGTTAGATAAAGAGATAAAATTCTTCTTCTTGTTGTGGTCTTCAGTCCAAAGACTGCCAGTTCTGTTTTTTCAGCATCTCGATGACATTTTCCAACGGATGCAACAAACCTGTTAGCATTCAATACCCCCTGTCAGTGCTATATGGTATGGGTCCCACACATATGAGCAGTAGCCAAGGATAGGTCACATGAGTGTTTTCTAAGGAATCTCCTCTGTAGACGGATTACATTTTACTAGAATCCTACCAACGAACTGAAGTCTATCACCTACTTTATCTACGACAGAGCCTATGTGATCGCTAAATTTATATCCCTACTAACTGTTACATTCAGGTACTTTCTTCAGATGACCGATTGCGGTTGTGACTCGTTGATACTGTAGTCACAGTGTCACGTAGAAGAAGGTGTAATTAGATGAATGACGAACACTAACTTCACTTAACGAAGGTTTATTCAGCACTTGCACACACAAGAGTGCGGAGCGAACTGCCTCTGGCCAGAACGCATGCAGTATATATACGGCTACAGAACATTCCAGTACAATGATTCTTGACATTTGTGGATACTTCTACAATGTACTCGAATCGAATATAGAAATTAAAATCGTACAATCCATGTGCGTTTTGAATTCATGACCCTCCGTGCAATAACGTAGTCTCATAACCACTACACCACGGTGCTACTCAACTTCTTGTGCTACATTGCTCGCTCCTTAAGCGAACAGCGTCTCGGTATTACGTCGTCCTAGTCGGCAAACGAGTCATCGGTCCTGCATTCTCCGACTCCTGATGACTGATTCTCGTCCTGGCGGTGATCTTCTTAGGACTTCTTTTGTCGCTACGCTCTTCGTCACCTTTCCGCTTGTTGCCTGTCGCTGGAGTTTCGAATTTACCCTGGGTTCCAGGATCCTTATAGGGCTTCATTCGAAGGACGTGGACCGTACCTCTGATCTTTCGTCGTCTTGGGTCGGGGCCGAAATCTTCAACTTCATAAGAAACATCAGACAACTGTCTTACGACCTTATAAGGTCCAAAGTAGCACCTGAGGAGCTGCTCAGAGAGACCAACCTTCCGAACAGGAGTGGGTCCAGACGAGGTCACCATGCTGGTAGACAACAGGGCGCTGGCTCGGGTCATACCTTCGGTGATCGTTTTCTTGAGCCTGCAGCGTGTGGAGTCGAGCTAACTGCCGAGATTCCTCAGCGCTGGTTAACACCTGGTCGATGTAGTCGTCGTCCACGCCATCAGGATGTAACGGAAACACAGCGTCCATCGTCGTAGTCGCGTCACGCCCATGCACCAATGCACCAGGAAAAATGGCGTATATCCTGTGGTGTCTTGTTTGGCGGTGTTGTAGGCAAACGTCACGAAAGGTAGCTGCTCAACATTGACGAACATTGACAGTATGTCGGCCAAGGGCTTATTAAGGCGTTCAGTAAGCCCGTTAGTTTGCGGATGGTAGGCAGTCGTCATGTGATGAGTAATGCTGCACCGACGGTTTATCTCTGTCACAAGATTCGATTGAAAAATTTTACCTCGATCCGTAATTAACGACCTTAGGGCACTGTGTTTTAATACAATGTCTTCCACGATGAATTTGGCCACCTCGGATGCTTCGGCTGTTTTCACGGCTTTTGTAATGGCATAGCTTGTCAGATAATCAATGCAAACAATAATCCATCTATTGCCAATAGCAGACGTTGGAAATCGTCAGAGTAGGTCAATCCCAACACGCTGGAAAGGCGTTTCGGCTGGTGGAACTGGTATGAGTCGGCCACGTGGTTTCTGAGGAACTGCCTTTCTCCTCTGGCCCTCTCGACAGTGTGACACATTGTGACAGACACTCCTAAATAAACCCGGCCAGAAAAATCTCTTGCGGATTCCATCTTATGTCTTAATAAATCCTACATGTCCGGTCTCAGGTGTGTCATGGAATTTCTGTAGAACATCTAAGCGCATGTGTTTAGGAATCACTGGTAGCCACCTCTTTCCAAACGGACAAAGTTTTTCTTGCAAAGTAATCCATTAAGTAAAATTGTCCTTTCACATCCTCTGACCGATTTAAGGCAAGCATAATTTGAGATATCTTGGCGTCCTTCTTCCGCTCAGCAGAGAGATCTTGGAGTGCAGCGAGACAGTCACTATCTTCATCAAAGTCTTCATGGTCTTGCACAGGGTTTCTTGAGAGACAGTAGGTATCTTGGTGTTTTCTTCCACTTTTGTACACTATGGTTTGTCATACTCTTGAAGACGTAGTGCCCACCTGCTGAGTCGTCGTCCTGTTGGATCCTTAAGACCTGTCAACCAACAAAGTGAATGATGGTCTGTAGCAACTGTGGATGGCCTTCCATAGAGATACTTTCGAAATTTGCACATGGCCCAGATCACAGCAAGACATTCTCTTTCTGTACTTCAGTAGTTTCTCTCAGTATTTGTAAGTGTCCTAGAAATGTAGGCTATAACCTTCTCTTTTCCATCCAAAATTTGCACCAGAACAGCACTGATCCCATACCCGCTGGCATCTGTGTGTAGTTCTGTAAGTACTCCCTCATCATACAGACCAAGTATAGGGTCAGTCGTCAGAGCTTTTCGCAGCACATCGAAAGAATACTGTTGAGCACCACCCCAGATAAATTTAGCATCAGCTTTTAACAACTCTTGGAGTGGCCTGGCTCTGATCGACGGTGATAAGAACATAATCCGAGGAAGCTTCTCACATCTCTAATACTTTTAGAAATAGAAAATTCCGTTATACACTCCTGGAGATTGAAATAAGAACACCGTGAATTCATTGTCCCAGGAAGGGGAAACTTTATTGACACATTCCTGGGGTCAGATACATCACATGATCACACTGACAGAACCACAGGCACATAGACACAGGCAACAGAGCATGCACAATGTCGGCACTAGTACAGTGTATATCCACCTTTTGCAGCAATGCAGGCTGCTATTCTCCCATGGAGACGATCGTAGAGATGCTGGATGTAGTTCTGTGGAACGGTTTGCCATGCCATTTCCACCTGGCGCCTCAGTTGGACCAGCGTTCGTGCTGGACGTGCAGACCGCGTGAGACGATGCTTCATCCAGTCCCAAACATGCTCAAGGGGGGACAGATCCGGAGATCTTGCTGGCCAGGGTAGTTGACTTACACCTTCTAGAGCACGTTGGGTGGCACGGGATACATGCGGACGTGCATTGTCCTGTTGGAACAGCAAGTTCCCTTGCCGGTCTAGGAATGGTAGAACGATGGGTTCGATGACGGTTTGGATGTACCGTGGACTATTCAGTGTCCCCTCGACGATCACCAGTGGTGTACGGCCAGTGTAGGAGATCGCTCCCCACACCATGATGCTGGGTGTTGGCCCTGTGTGCCTCGGTCGTATGCAGTCCTAATTGTGGTGCTCACCTGCACGGCGCCAAACACGCATACGACCATCATTGGCACCAAGGCAGAAGCGACTCTCATCGCTGAAGACGACACGTCTCCATTCGTCCCTCCATTCACGCCTGTCGCGACACCACAGGAAGCGGGCTGCACGATGTTGGGGCGTGAGCGGAAGACGGCCTAACGGTGTGCGGGACCGTAGCCCAGCTTCATGGAGACGGTTGCGAATGGTCCTCGCCGATACCCCAGGAGCAACAGTGTCCCTAATTTGCTGGGAAGTGGCGGTGCGGTCCCCTACGGCACTGCGTAGGATCCTACGGTCTTGGCGTGCATCCGTGCGTCGCTGCGGTCCGGTCCCAGGTCGACGGGCACGTGCACCTTCCGCCGACCACTGGCGACAACATCGATCTACTGTAGAGACCTCACGCCCCACGTGTTGAGCAATTCGGCGGTACGTCCACCCGGCCTCCCGCATGCCCACTATACGCCCTCGCTCAAAGTCCGTCAACTGCACATACGGTTCACGTCCACGCTGTCGCGGCATGCTACCAGTGTTAAAGACTGCGATGGAGCTCCGTACGCCACGGCAAACTGGCTGACACTGACGGCGGCGGTGCACAAATGCTGCGCAGCTAGCGCCATTCGACGGCCAACACCGCGGTTCCTGGTGTGTCCGCTGTGCCGTGCGTGTGATCATTGCTTGTACAGCCCTCTCGCAGTGTCCGGAGCAAGTATGATGGGTCTGACACACCGGTGTCAATGTGTTCTTTTTTCCATTTCCAGGAGTGTAGATCTCACCTTTTCTGGGTCTGGCAGTACACCTTCGTTTCACACAAGATGTCCAAGTATTTTGATTTCTTTTGCTCCGAAGAGACACTTTCTTGGATTAAGTTTCAGTCCGCCTTGTTGGAGACACTTAAGAACGGCCCTCAGTCTTTTTATATGTTCATCAAATGTCTCTGAGAGCACTATAATGTCACCTAAATAACAATGACACATCCGTTCAAAAGTTGCTGGTGCATTACACAAACCAAACGGCATTACCCTAAACTCATACAGGCCCTCAGGGGTGATGAATGCAGTTTTCTACGATCAGCCCCATCTACTTCGATTTGCCAGTATCCCATGTCCATGGTTGAGAAAAACTTAGCCCCCTTCAGACAATCTAGTGTATCGTTAATTCGTGGAAGAGGGTAAACGTCTTTTTTAGTTATCTTATTAAGCTTCCTGTAATCAACACAAAAGCGTCAACTGCCATCCTTCTTCCTGACGACGACCACTGGTGACGACCATGGGCTCTGCGAAGGCTGAATGATGTCCTTCTTCATCATTTTCTCTACCTCGTCGCGAATTATTCGACATTCCGTTGCTGACACACGGTATGCTCTCTGGCTTATTGGTTGGTGGTCTCCAGTGCTAATACGGTGCTTCACTGTCGATCATCTAATTTACTCTTCACCTGTGGATTGAAGCATTCAGAGAACTCTTGAAGAATGGCAAGTAGCTTCTTCTGTTGTTTCTTAGTGAGATCTGGTGATAGTCGAGCTAGAAGATCTTGTCTCGTAGTGGTAGCGCCCACAGATTCGGCATGGGAGGTTTCTATGATGCTAAGCTGTTCTTCTATTAACGGCTCAGCGTTTGCTACGCACATGTGTCTCGGCGACAGTTAACTGTCCACAATTCACCGAATCCGTTCTTAAATAAGATGACAGAGGTATGCTTCTCTTACATTCCACTACAAGATCCATGGGTCGATGCATGGCATGAGACGTGACAGTTACCTTTCTAGTGCTGACTGCAGGAATCATCACTTCATCCAGCACACATAGTCTCCATACACTCGGTTGCGCATCTTCCTGTCCACAGTATCTCACCTCGTCTAGCATAATCTTCGAGCGACCACAATCCCTAATTGCCTGAGAAGCTTTCAAAAAGCCCCATCCGAGAATGACGTCATGACTACACTCTTGTAAGACGATGAATTTTAAGGGCTGTGTATGGCCACTAATACCCACACGAATGGTTCATCTTCCTGTAGGTTTTACGTATTTCCCATTAGCCACCTTCAGCAGAGATGTTTTGCTGTCGACGAATACGGTTTTCTGCAACTGGCGACGGTACTTCTCCGAAATGACCGAATATGATGCTCCAGAGTGCACAAGAGCTTGGGCTGGTCGGCCATCCATGAGGATATCGACGTAGTTTCCTATCATTTTTGCAGTGATCGACGGCGGAGGATTTTTCTCTTCGGCGGCCTCACCTCCATCTTCGTCGTCCCAGAGTTGGCGCCGGCTAAGATCTGTCTGCTGTCCTCTGGCGCGGGCGTCATCAAATATCCGCCACCTTTCTCGACAATAGTGCACCACATGTCCCGGTCGTTCGCAGTGAAACATACTGGTTGGTTATACTGGGTCATCCAGACGTCAGTCTTCCTTGGTGCCCAAACTGGTTCCTCGTGCGGCATTGTAGGAACGTAACTCCGCCTGGGTCTCGACTTTTTCACCGTTTTAAAGGGAAATGAATGACGAGAGATTGGGTTCAACGTCTGTTCCACTTCCTCCCTTATGACCTCTTGAAGCGTCTCTGTTTTTTGCTCGTCGTGCAATCAAAGTGCCTTCTGAACTTCCTCTCTCATTATCTGACGAGGAACATTTGTGAAATCAGTTGCTTCCTCCATCACAGACATCGATACGACGTTTGGAAGCCGTTCAAACTTCTAGCGTTTTTGATGCACTGCCTCGATATACTGGCACAATTTTATGAATGCTGTCTAAACCTCCTTCAGGAGTAGGGCTTGATACATGTCCTCAGCAACACCCTTCATGAGATGTGCAACCTTATCTCCCTCCTTCATTCTAGCATCCACTATTTTACACAGCTCCTTTTGAATGTAGGAGGCTGTAGTTTCTCCTAGACGCTGTGCCCTGCTCTTTAATTTATCTTCAGCCTCGCACTTCTGTCGTTGTGTGTCGCCGAAATACTTGTGCAGTTCCGCCTGAAAATCTTCCCAGCTTGTGAACTTCGCCTCGTTGTTCTAATACCATTGTTTGGCAGTACCCTCCAAGTAGAAAAATACGTTAGCCAAACACAAGGTGTCATCCCATTTGTTAAATTTGGCTATACGCTCATATACCTTCAGCCACTTGTTTGGATCTCGGCCATCGTCACCAGAGAACCCGGAAGGATGTCTCATGTGGTGGCACACAGTTGCTGTCATCGTAACGTCCTCTTCTTCTTCTGTCTCCGGTAGATTGCGATCTGTTGAATATGGCTCGAACTCGGGTTTCTCGCCACGTAAACAGCGGCTCTGTCGTGGCCTGATAGGAGCCACTGTGTCGTCGACATTGTCCGCTACCAGAATAATGTCACGTAGAAGAAGGTGTAATTTGATGAATGATGAACACGAACTTCTCTTAACGAAGGTTTATTCAGCACTTGCACATACAATAGCGCGGAGCCAATTGCCTCCGATCAGAACACATACAGTACATATACGGCTACAGAACATTAAAGTACAATGATTCTTGACATTTGTGGATACTTCTAGAATGTACTCGAGCCGAATATAGAAATTAAAATAGTACAGTCCAGGTGAGTTTGGAACTCACAACGCTGCATGCAACAGGTAAGTATCATAACCACTACACCACGGTGCTACTCAGTTTCTCCCGCTACCACAGGAAGTATGATTTTTCGTTTCTTGAAGTGCACATTTTGATACTTGCCAACTTTCCATGTCTCTGAAATCTTATCAAGATCCGAGTGAATATTATGCATCTTTTTTTTTCAGACAGTAGGGGAGAGTGGTGTAGACGGCGGATAGTGTGCCTGGGAACAAATGATATTTCCTGGTCGGTATTTCAATCTAGCGAAGGAAGGAAGGCGCACCATAGGCTGCTATAAGCAGTTTCCGTCATTTTCCACTGTTTTTGTTGTTGTCAGAGATTAGGTTGTGTTTTGTGCAGGATCTCACCGAGTCCTAAATATTTAAGAGCTCTGTTATATATTAAAGATATTGTTAATTTTTCAGTTACTAAGTTTTATGATGAGTAAACTTCTGTACTGGGTGCTCCAGAAGTCTCTCCCTGGTTACAAATATACATAAGGAATGAAATATGACACATAGACAAATACATTTTATCCTGAACTGCATGTGGGATATTCAAGTTTTTGTGTACATATATAGGGGAAGGCGGGGCAAGACGGGGAGGTGGGGTAAGACGGGGAAGGGCTATAAGCTACAGTTAGAGTATTGCCATTTGTGGATAGCTACGTCAACATCATCAGTACACAGGTCCCAGTGTGTTGACATTGCTGAACCTTAGTTTCGCGGCGGTTTCTGTGAGCTTTGCAAGGTACGTACAATTGTTATACTGATTTGCAATGTTTTACACCTTTCGAGGTCCTGAAACATGTGTTTCGTGAACATTTGTCCAGACTGTATATATAGCACTAAATAGTACGTCTTACTAACAGTAAACTGCTGTGTCAGTAGTTAATGTTCACTACATAGTGTTCATGTAGGCGTAATATAACCTGACAGCATAGTAGGGGGCAAGACGGGGTGGGGCAAGATGGGGAGCTTCCCCCTCTTGCCCCTGCTATTTGTCCAACCATTACGTTCTTATCGTCTCGCTGCGGGTTTTGAACAAGTACATTATACGTTGAATACAATTGTAAATAGAATGCTATTCGTTATTCCAACGTTTGCTAATTAACTACAAAGTATGCCTTAGGCTATATGGTTAATAAAAATACACGAAATGTGCAAAGTCAGTATTCTTGCTATGCTTTAACGACTGACTATTGGAAATATGGTATTTACTAAATAATATAGATTACCAGGAATGATCTGACTCAATAGTACGTTCCACGTGTTTTACTTCAGATGGTTCGCAAGTATCGGCGACAAACAAATGGCTTCAAATGGCCCTGAGCACTATGGGACTTAACTTCTAAGGTGAACTACTTAAACCTAACTAACCTAAGGACATCACACACATCCATGCCCGAGGCAGGATTCGAACCTGCGACCGTAGTGGTCGCGCGGTTCCAGACTGTAGCGCCTAGAACCGCTCGGCCACTGCGGCCAGCATCGGCGACAACGTCTAGGCAAGATTGGTCATTGGAGTCAATGGAAGGCGCTGTAAATGCTGTTATAGAAGGTCATATGGGTTCTTTCATGGCTGCTCGACAGTTCAACGTGCCACAGAAATCTGTGTTTTATCGTCGGGGTGCCCACGACACTTGTGCAGGGACAGAAAGTGATAATGACGAGGCTGTCCACACTTGTGTACTATGTGAATGTAAGAGGCCTAAATAAAACGTACTGTCTGATTCTACATTTCGCAGAACCATGTTTCGAAACCTTATCGTCACATTATTTCGTTATTACAGTCCTTATTTAAGCTTTAGAGATGAATTCGTGCTAATTCCCCATCTTACCACGCATATGGGGCAAGACGGGGAATTGGTAGTTTATGTTTCAAATCGAGATATTTCTAACTAAATGTAATAAGTTTGTAGGTTTCTTTGCATGCTATTGTAATTCAATGGTTAAGTAAACAAATGATAATCAAACCCACTTGAATTTGTTTATTTTTGTCCCTTTTGTAAGGGTTTAAAGTTAGCTTCCCCAGAATCAGATACCATGTACTCAAACCAGGAGAAAGCCCAATTGTTCTCTGGTTTAACGAGACGCAGTCACCTAAAAGAGTCCAGAGAATCTTCCAGGCGGCATGCCGTAGACAGCCCCTTGATGTTAAAAGCATCAGGATGAGGTATGCGTAAGTTTAAGGAAACAGGGAGCGTCTATGACGTCCCTAGAATAGGCGGGCTTGGACCTAGTGTGCAGACTGTTCAGACAGTGCAGGATGCCTTCGCGAGAAGTCCCAAGTAGACAGTACGCAGAGCCTTACGTGAGCTGCAGATTCTGAAGACATTAGTGCATCGCATCCTACGTAAAGAATTTCTTTCTCCGTGCGTACAGATCGTACAGTCCCCCCCTCCCCCCTACCTCCCTCCCCTCTCCCTCCAACCAACGAACTACAGTACTCGTTACGAATCTGCTGTTGCCATGCTGGCTGCGAGCGA
This sequence comes from Schistocerca serialis cubense, assembly GCF_023864345.2. Classification (NCBI taxonomy): domain Eukaryota; kingdom Metazoa; phylum Arthropoda; class Insecta; order Orthoptera; family Acrididae; genus Schistocerca; species Schistocerca serialis. The sequence goes on from NC_064641.1 coordinate 859,716,643, forward strand.
GGAAGATGATTATCTCAAACACGTCCTTTTCTCAGATGAGGCCACGTTTTATGTGGACTTTTTTTGGTCACCGTGTCTCGTGATGGCAGAGGACACATGGGCTTTCTCCAGGTTTGAGCACGTGTTGTTTGCAAATGGTGTCCTATTCCGCTGTTGTTACATCACTGGGCCTTGTAACAAACAAAGTAACGGTAAGTACTTGAGTACGTCACGTACAATCCAAGATAAAAAGCATTTGTCTATGTGTCATACTCTATGCCTTATGAATGTTTGTAAGCAGGGAAAGACTTCTGGGACAGCCACTTTATCTTTAAAACTCGTTGCATAACGCGTGGATGGTGAAGTCATACTTCGTCAGTCGTGCACCATCTTGTACCTTGAAACGGAAAGTCCTTTTACCACTAAACACGTGATATTTGCACATGAAATGAGTTTCTTTAATTTTAACAATTTTCTCTGTCTTGAAAATTGACATCTCTGTTAGTTTATGATAGTTTATATGTTAAAATGTGTTTAACTTCTCACTGTTTTATAATACTTTTTAAATTTGATCTGACTTTATGATAACTGATATGTAGTAGAGTAATAATGTGACACATAAAGTATTAAATGTAGTAATGACAAGATTTTCTCAACTGTAACACTTATAAATTTGAACAGAATATTTCTTCGTAGGTACATACATGACCGTGCTGTAACTTGGAACAGTCTTTCTCGTTGGCATAAAACCTTTCTTTTACGGAGTAATATTCGTAGATTCACCAAAAGACTACAGCTCACCAGCACATCTAAAATGAATGCCGTCATTTCGAAATGGAATAAGAAAATATGTTGAACTTATATTACTAGAGGCTAAAGTCTGAAAAGTGTTCTGAAGCGCAGCCCTCTCCCTGTACTTCATTACAGATAAGTGCATCATTTGCGAAAAGTTTGCTGGGATTAGTATTAATTTTGTCTGCAATGTTATTAACCTAAAGTTACATCTGAATACAGTGACAAATTTCGCTTGATATTTCATACAGTGGTGCAGGTGAGGTGCACAACCAGCAAAAGCAAATAAAGTGGCTGAGTGTTTAAATGATACTATTTGGAAAAACAAGGATGTAGAAAAAGACGCAAAGGCGAGAATGCACACACACACACACACACACACACACACAAAATAGTGAGACGAATTCTGACATAGGTCGGCCGTTGGGGCCGAACGGTTCTAAGCGCTTCATTCTGGAACCGCGCGACCGCTACGGTCGCATGTTCGAATCCTGCCTCGGGCATGGATGTGTGTGATGTCCTTAGGTTAGTTAGGTTTAAGTAGTTCTAAGTTCTAGGGGACTGAAGACCTCAGATGTTAAGTGCCATAGTGCTCAGAGCCATTTGAACCATTTGAATTATGACATACACAGCTGAGACAAGACCGGAAACTTAAAACGCAAAGGATTTTGGAAACCAAGGAAATGAAAATTCTGCGAAGGATTACTGTGAAGACACTGCGAGATAGAGAGAGAAGTGAAAGCATTAGAAAAAGATGTAAAGTGGACTCCATAAATGAGTGGGTACATAAGAAAAAGCATGAATGGAACGAAAACATAGATAGGTTTAATGAACGGAAGATTGTGAAAATCCTAAGATATAAATCGCCAGCTAGTACAAGAAATATTGCCATCCGAGGAAAAGATGGTGCGACAATCTCGTGAGGGATACTGAAGAGGCTTTAGCCTAGGAAGAAAGGAAGAAGAAGAAGACGAATAAGTACTACATCAACCAGACTAGCTTGATGCACGGCTCCAAGGGTGTGTGAAAAGCATGGTGAAAATGCTGGTGGTGGTGGCTCAACAGTTGGGTCATCAGCGTCCGTACTCAATTGATGGGAAACGAACGTGTTTTTGTTTGTTGAAAAGTGTGCAAGAGATGGTAAAATATAAAATGCAACCCTCAGCTCAGCCACTCTGGAACGCTCTCCCTCACTCATACCCACATTTTCACTCAGAACCCCCCCCCCCCCCCCAAAAAAAGGCCTCAAGGCATATTGTGATTAAAATTCACAAACTGTAACTACGCAATATCTAAAACAGTGTAACAGGTAGCTGTGCCTGGTAGAGCGATTGGAGAGTAGAATAAAAGATGAAGCAGCCACTTGGGAAACGCATGAAAATCTTCCATCTAAGATAGTGTTGAGAAGTTCAGACCTCCTAAAACAGAGAGCATATCAGATGCTAAGTTGGTTGCAGCCTTCGTGGCTTGATATAAGACACATTCCGTTAACATGTGGTGCAGATACCTGCACACGACAAACACTGCATACTGATGGATCCTCTTGCTGGAGAAGGAGTCCATTTGTCAGAGGACAGTGGCCTATCCGGAGGACAGTTAACAGTACTTTCTCCTGATGGTTTCACCAACCGCAGCTTGTTGTTCCTCAACCATAATCACTCCTCCTCCCACAGACGCATGACCCTCTGCCTCAACAACACCGAGGTGACAGTAGTCACGGGAAATCTCTTAATATCGTTTCGGACCTCCATTTGTCCGGCGAATGGCAGAAACTCGACGTGACGTGGACTCGAAAATTCGTTGGAAGTCCCCTGCAGAAATATTCAGCCATGTTGCGTCCATAGGCGCGCATAATTGCGAAAGTATCGCCGGGGCAGAATTTTGTGCACGAACTGACCTCTAGATTACGTCCCATAAACGTTCGATGGGTGACTTAATTATTCGCTCGAAATGTTCAGAACGTTCTTCAAACCAGTGACGAACAATTCTGAACCATTGACATGATGCATTGCCATCTACAAAAGTTCCATCGTTGTTTGGGTACATGAAGTCCACGAATAGCTGCAAGTGGTTTCCAAGTAGCTGAATATAACCATAGCCAGTCAATGATCTGTTCAGTTGGACCATAGGACCCAGTCCATTCCATGTAACACAGCCCACACCATTATGCAGCCACCACCAACTTGCACAGTGCCTCGTTGATGACAAGGGTTTCGTGAGGACTCCATCACATTAGAACCCTATCAACAGCTCTTACCGGCTGAAATTGGTGCTCATCTGAGCAGGTCACAGTTTTTTTAGTCGTCGAGGGTGCAACCGATGTGGTCATGAGCCCAGCAGAGGCGCTGCAGGCGATAACAATCGACTGCTGTCATAGTCCATCGACGCCAAATTTCGCCGCACTGTCGTAATGGTTTCGTTCGTCGTACGTCCCACATTGATTTCAGCGTTATTTCACGCAGTGTTACACTATGTGATCAAAAGTATCCGGACACCTGGCTGAAAATGACTTACAAGTTCGTGGCGCCCTCCATCGGTAATGCTGGAATTCAGTATGGTGTTGGCCCACTCTTAGCCTTGATGACAGCTTCCACTCTCGCAGGCATACGTTCAATCAGGTGCTGGAAGGCTTCTTGCGCAATGGCAGCCCATTATTATTCAGGGAGTGCTGCACTGAGGAGAGATACCGATGTCGGTCGGTGAGGCCTGGCACGAAGTCGGCGCTCCAAAACATCCCAAAGGTGTCCCATAGGATTCAGGTCAGGACTCTGTGCAGGCCAGTCCATTACAGGGATGTTATTGTCTTGTAACCACTTCACCACAGGCTCTGAATTATGAATCGATGCTCGATCGTGTTGAAAGATGCAATCGCCATCCCCGAATTGCTCTTCACCAGTGGGAAACAAGAAGGTGCTTAAAACATCAATATAGGCCTGTGCTGTGATAGTGCCACACAAAATAATAAGGAATGCAAGCCCCCTCCATGAAACACACGACCACTGCATAACACCACCACCTCCGAATTTTACTGTTGGCGCTACACACGCTGTCAGATAAGGTTCACCAGGCACTCGCCATACCCATACGTTGCCATCGGATCGGCACATTGTGTACCGCGATTCGTCTCTCCACACAGCGTTTTTCCACTGTTCAATCGTCCAATGGTTACGCTCCTTACACCAAGCGAGGCGTCGTTTGGCATTTACCGGCGTGATGTGTGGCTTATGAGCAGCCGCTCGACCATGAAATTCACGTTTTCTCACTTCCCGCCTAACTGTCATAGTACTTGCAGTGGATCCTGATGCAGTTTGGGATTCCTGTGTGATGGTGTGAATAGATGTCTGCCTATTACACATTACCACCCTCTTCAACTGTCGGCGGTCTCTGTCAGTCAACAGACGAGGTCGGCCTGTACGCTTTTGTGGTGTACGTGTCCCTTCACGTTTCCACTTCACTATCACATCAGAAACAGTGGACCTAGGGACGTTTAGAAGTGTGGAAATCCCGCATACAGACGTATGACACAAGTGACACCCAATCACGTGACCACGTTCGAAGTTGCGCGGAGCGTCCCATTCTGCTCTCTCACGATGTCTACTGAGGTCGCTGATACGGAGTACCTGGCAGCAGGTGGCAGCACAATGCACCTAATATGAAAAACGTATGTTTCTGGGGGTGTCTGGATACTTTTGATCACATAGTGTACTTGTCTTTTAGCACTGACAACTCTATGCAAACGCCGTTGCTCTTGGTCGTTAAGTGAAGGCCATCAGCCACTGCTTTGTCCGTCGTGAGAGGTAATGCTTGAAATCTGGTACTCTCGGCACACTCTTGACACTGTGGATCTCGGAATGTTGAATTCCTTTACGATTTCCGAAATGGAATGTCCCATGCGTCTAGCTCCAACTACCGTTCGGCGTTCAGAGTCTGTTAATTCCCATGGTGCAGCCACAATCGCGTGGGACACCTTTTCACATGAATCACCGGTGTACAAATGACAGCTCCGCTAGTGAACTGTCCTTTAATATCTTGTGTACGTGATACTACCACCATCTGTATATGTGCATACCGCTATACAATGACTTTTGTCATCTCAGTGTACATGTGCAGGGGCAGAACATTCAAAAATCGTATTTGTCAAGCAGGTATTCTTAGCTGCTGCTTCATTATCCTGAATGCTCACATGCACTGGTACCCATCAGAATGGCACCTGCTTGCTCTGCCTCCGTAAATGGAAAAGGGTGGTGCGAATCATCTGAAGATATTTTTCAGCTGGTTACATGTGAAGAATAGCCTTAACGGCACTTAAGTAGTCGATGCAGATGAATCATTTGGTATCAGATGACACCGTATCTCCTGTAGTGCCCTAAAGATCGACTACAGTTCAGCTTCATACACTGTGAACAACTTTAAATGCGAATATTTTAGGTTAGGCTTTACCGTGACTGTTACTGACATTAAATGAAACAACATGTTTACTGTTACCAGTCACCGTGTTACTTATTTCCACGACACGTTTCGAAGGTTTAAACCTCCACCATTGGGTGAATTTACATTAGTTAGTATGACATTTGTGTGTGTGTTGTGTTACGACTTTTTGGAGGAACTTGTGGCACTGTCTAGTGGAGAAACAAGACACTATTTCAGAACATGGTTTTGGGTTTATTCTGACATAAAATTAATTAAACCGATATCTGACGGTAAACATAAAATAAGTAAAATAGAGTACCTCCAGTGGTCACAGGTTCCCTTCGCTGTCGTAACACATCAAATGCATACCGTCATATTTGTAAACAAATATGGCGTCTGGAATCTGCTGGGTGCAAGGTTCGTATAGCAGAAGAGAAGGCATAATCTCAAAGTACAAAGAATATACATCGTAACAACATTATTACAGAATAATTATTTAAAGGATTTGGAGGTGTTTGTTTTGAGGTGTCGAATACACGTGTGTGTACTTCAGGTGGCATATAAATCCGATTTTGACAAGTTAAAACATCTTATCTTCATACTAGTTTATACAATCAGGTGAAATGTTAAAATGGCTTAAACTTGATACTTGTTAATAACAATCAGGTGAAATGTTACAGACTTTAAGTACAATAATCATATTGGCTACAGCAGTAAAATTATACACATTATTTGATTGAGATTAATAGACAGATGTGAGAGGCTGGAGGCAGAAGGAGAGGATGAGAGAGAAAGTGTGTGTGTGTGTGTGTGTGTGTGTGTGTGTGTGTGTGTGTGTGTGTGTGTGTGAGAGAGAGAGAGAGAGAGAGAGAAAGAGAGATGGTGGAAAGAGTGATTGTATGAGAGCAAACTTTACATGGCAAGGGGTCTTAAGATTACATTTTACATATATTAGCTGCCTAAAGGTTGGGGTAATACATTGGTTAATGCTTTAAAATGTGCAGATAGATATACAATTTCTGCCAGTGGTTGATGTACATATAGTTTCAAGCTGACAAGGGGTACAAGCTGTTGGTGTGATGAATTATCTGTAAATGAGATCAATCTCTTGTGGTAAATATTAAGGTGTGTGCGCGTATGTGTGTGTGTGTGTGTGTTTGTGTCTGTCTGTGTGCATTTTTAATGATGGCAGTTGCTGAAAACAGAGATGATACTATTGTAAATATTGTCATTTTTGTCATTTAAGATGGATTCAGATTGTTTTGTTTGGTGTTTGCATATTTGGAGTGTTTCGAGGATGTCTAGTTTTCTGCCTTTTGATTGGATGTGTAGGATGGTGATACTTGTGTTGTTAACATGGTGTTTTGTTTCATGCAGGTGGGTGGCTATTGCTGATGTGTGGTATTTTTTGTTTTTTAGTGCTGCCATGTGTTCCTTGAATCTAATCTCAAATGATCTGCCTGTCTGGCCATGTAGAAGCAGTCACAGTTCAAACATTCAATTTTGTACACACCTGTGTGATGAAGTGGGTTTCGTGTGCCGATGTTGTGGGGTAACTTCTGTCCAATCTTGCTGTCCGTTGTAAAGGAACTGTGAACAAACCAGGTAAGCGAATCTTGAGAACACATTCTGGAAATCATACAGCGGAGCGGATGGATTAGATCCATCAGTTTAAACGCATTCACAGTCACAGTGCTTGGATAAAATTCTGTTAAATATTGATTTAAAAACGTAGCCTGGAGTAAAATTCTTTTTGTACACTGAACGACTCCACCTTTAATGAAGTACAGGAAAATGGTCCACATTAAGAGCTATTACGTCTTCCTCCATCCGAAGCCCGAATAGATTTGTTGCTTTTGGCCTATTTCTAAATAGTCATTTCGTTGGAGGTCAAGCAACAGTACGGAATGGCGGGGATCATGGGGCGGACAGCAGGCTGTATATATGATAGTCACAAGGATTTGCCACCGGATGATGAGCAGTGGTTCACCAGCCTCAACACAGAGGCTGAGGATTGGACTTGTCCTATATGCTCCTGTTGCTAAGCAAATCTCCTCATTGTGAACAGCATCGATAACTTTAAGATGAGATGGCCTAGCTGATCCATTAACCATGTGTCCATAGTCAAGGCAGGATCACTCAAACGCCTTGTAAAACTGGAGCAGACATGATCAGTCTGCTCGTCATGACCTGTGTCTGAGGAATTTTAAAATATTTCTTATTCTTTTTAAACCTTTGGGTTAATATTTTTAAGATGTGAACCGCTCATAAAATGTGAGACCCAAAAACGTCACGGAATTTTTAAAATTGAGAACAATGTCCCACATTTTAAGAATAGGGCGTCAAGAACGATTAAAATTAATACAAATACTCTGAGGAAAATTTAAAACTAGTGCGATCAGCCCATTTCTCTAACTGTCGTATCGTTAACTGCAACTAATGAACGGTCTCAGAAAAGTTGGAGGAGGAGCAAAATATGACAAAGTCGTCCACAAATTATGAACATCGAACACAAGACTTAATCATTGATGTAATACCATTGATGGTAATAGCAAACAGAGTCACATTTAAACCAGGTACCTCTTGCTTGAATTGCTTGGAAAGAGCACCACTGACCAGTTATTGAAAAAAAATCGCCTAAAAAGGAAGAACTGCATGAATATTGGTAGTTATCCTTAGGAGCCCCACTTTGCAGCCGCAGATGTTTCCAAGTAGTGTCGTAGGGACTCTCAAGATTTATCAAGTCCAGAAAGATATGCCAAGATCTTTTCTTGCTCTTGTTGGTTGTTGTTCGTGCCTTTGCTCTCAGACCAGATACTTTGCGAGGTTCATAGCTGATAGTGGGCATTTTAACCGTTGCAAGGCCATGCATCTAACCTTAACTGCGGAGTGAAGTTCGACATCCCACTATGGGACCTGTCGCCTCTGAAGTCGGCCTGAGGACTTTGGGACAGTGGCACCAGCAACACGGTGGACCACGCTAGCAATGTCGTCCACTCAGTTCTGGGTACTGTCTCAATGTCCAAAAATAGTTAAATGGCTTTACAGCTCTGTTAAGCATCTGTCGTGGTGGCTTCCTTTCAGGGACACCTCTGTCTGAGAGGTGGATCCACATAGAGATGTGGTCGCTTGAATGCAGGTCATTGACCACTTCCCTCTGAGTATCGTGTATGAAGGCAGGAGAACTGAAGTCAAAGTCTGTGGCCAAGGATGACCCTACGGCTCTGCTGTAGTGTGTGATAATATGAGAGCTATGGAGGCATTACTCTTCTGACACAATGAGCCTTTTGACAACTTGACCTCTTGGGCAGGGTACCGTAGGTCCTCATAGCACTCTAAGTGAAATCTCCTACGAGAAGAAAATAGTGGGGGACTTGTGAAATCTGGTCAGAAAGAACCGCTCTATCCAGAATATCGTTAGGTGACAGGTACACATTAGAAATTGTAATGGTTAATGGAATGTACACCGCGACAGGAGATGCTTGAATTGCTGCTCGGAGAGGGACGTAAGTGGAGAGGCAGTTGTCATTCACAGCGACAGCCACTCAACCTTTAGCCCTGTTACGACTGAGATCATCTTTTCCATGGAGGCGGCATCCTACTAGCACAGGTGTGCCCCTAAGTTTAAAACGCGTTTCCTGTAGACACAGACACAGGGGTCTCGCCTGTGCCAGCACATGTGTTCTGTACACATTCATGTTCAACTGAAGCACACGACCCATGTACTTGGAAGGTTTATGCTTTCCTCGTGTTCTTCTGCTTGTAGGAGAAGCCACTTTAGAAGGAGGTGAACTGAGAGTGCTCAACAGTTCGGTTAAGCAGACTTCGAAATCCATGGCCAAGTTGTCGTCCTCTGAGTGTTTCTGTATCCAACAGTCCACTTTCTTAGATTCCGCCTATGGTGTCATAAGCACAGCAAGCACCACCAGGCAACACCACAGGCGTCGATAGGTCGACAACACACTCCAGAGACGGCGTATAACCAGCGATTGTCGCACCAAGTAGACGCAGGGTTGGCGCCGTCACAGAAGTCATATGCGCTGGCGCCGCAGTAGACCGGACAGTTCCAAGTCAGCCCCGACTACCTAGAAGACCGCCTTCTACTCGGGTACTACGCACCGCATCACGTGCTTCTAGCGAGTCCACATCAGCCAGTCTTCAGTGAGCATTCTAGTGGGACATGAACTGCGTACTATCCAGGCTTAGCTTCTGGAATAGCAGTTTGTAAGTAGGCTCTTTATGTTGGTTGGTTTATGGACTGGCTATATTATCCGCAAGACTCTTCCATGGTGATTGTGCACCCGCGCAGTCGCAACGGATGGCTGCTAGCCATCTCTACAAGGACTGCAGTGGGTCTACACCTTTTACCAATACCATAATTTCTACAAGGACTGCAATGGGTCTGCACTTTTGATGGCCCACCAATACCATACTCTCTTCCAGGACTACAGTGGGTCTGTTCTGTGATGACCTATATACCAATATTCTTCAAATCTTCGACTGACTCTGCTGTGGGTTTGATCTGTTGTGGCCCATTACCTGACTGCATGTCAAGAGTTAGCACTGTCTTTCCGTTGGAAGGACAACACTACTTCTTCAAGACTGCATGGAAATCCACTACTTCCGTGTGCTCAGACTACTGAGATGAATGTTCAGGACTGTCTTTATGGACTGTGAGAAAATTTTAGCTTTTGACCAACATTGCATCGATAAGAGTGTGCATTTGATATATTTGTTAGCGTTAATATAAAATTTTTTCAACAAATATGTACTGGCCAGTGCCCAAAGCAATTTGTGAAAATTTTTGTGGGGAACATGGGGGCTACGTAAGTAGGCTGTTTAGGTTTTTATGTTGGTAACGCCACGTAGTGCTCTGTATGAATATCACTTACCGTGCTGTGTGCAGTCTGTGGCTGGTTTGCATTGTTGGAATACTTGCTATTGTAGTGTTGGGCAGTTGGATGTGAACAGTGGCCGGCCGAAGTGGCCGAGCGGTTCTAGGCGCTGCAGTCTGGAGCCGCGTGACCGCTACGGTCGCAGGTTCGAATCCTGCCTCGGCCATGTATGTGTGTGGTGTCCTTAAGTTAGTTAGGTTTAACTAGTTCTAAGTTCTATGGGACTGATGACCTCAGAAGTTAAGTCCCATAGTGCTCAGAGCCATTTGAACCATTTTTTGTGAACAGCGCGTAGCGTTGTGCAGTTGGAGGTGAGCCGCCAACAGTGGTGGATGTGGGGAGAGAGATGGCAGAATTTTGAGAGCGGACGATCTGGACGTGTGTCCATCAGAACGAGTAAATTTGTAATATTGGATATCATGAACTGATATATGATGACTTTTGAACATTATTAAGATAAATACATTGTTTGTTCTCTGTCAAAAGCTTTCATTTGCTAACTATGCCGATCAGTAGTTAGTGCCTTCAATAGTTAGAATCTTTTATTCAGCTGGCAGTACTGGCGCACGCTGTATTGCAGTAGTTTGAGTTACGAAGATTTTTGTGAGGTAAGTGATTCACGAAAGGTATACGTTATTGTTAGTCAGGGCCATTCTTTTGTAGGGATTACTGAAATTCAGATTGAGTTGCGCTAAAAAAAATATTGTGTGTCAGTTTAGTGAATGTCTGAGTACGTTTAGTTTTGCTCAGCTGTTTGAAAATCAAATGACGTAAGAGGTTTATCAGCACTGTAATTCATAAATTTTTTTAAGGTGACGTTTCAAGTTGAACTTTAGAATCTGCTGCCTGAGCCGATTTGTAGAAAGTTAAGTATTCATTAAAGTATTCATTAATAAATGTGTGTGTTTTCGTCACTAATCACTATCAGTCTTTGATTGTTCTTCTCGTTCTCCTCAAATAGTGCTTCCCTCAGTACATTGCAAATAGTTGAGAGTGGTGATGAGTAAGATCTTCTCCTGTAGTTGTAGCCGGCGCCGAGGAGGAAAAGGATCTGTTCAAGTTACATAATTAATTTTTGTTTTTGCTCATCCAGCCACCCTTGTTATTTGTTATTAATTTCTTGCTATTTCTTCTTATAGTGTAGTACATTATTGCGTGGACTTTTGATTCAGGACTGACACTAGTACTGATAAGAATGTGTTATTTTGTGTGCGGCGTCTAATCCAGATTCCTTACAGGCATTGCTTTTGCGTCACAAGACGGTTCTCTAATGCGTGGTATTCAGTTAGTGGGCGAGCAAATCCAGCAGTTGCTGCAACGCGCGACGCACCTAACACAACAACAGGTTCAGCCGCAGCCTCCTTCGGTCATTGCACCATTCCACAGTTTCAACAGACAGCCTGAGGACTGGTCGGAATACTTAACTTAACTGATGAATCATATGGAGACACACCAATTGCAACGTACGAAGAGCAAAGCATTTTTCTTTCTGTAGTGGGTGCGAAAGTTTACAGGCTCGTAGAGAAATTGTTTCCTGACAAACAACCAGAACAGTTAGGGTTTGAGACCTTAGTTAGCAAGTTAATCACTTACTTTGATTAACAAACCCTCGAGGCTGCTGTAAGATTCAAGCTTTTCCGCCTTCAGTGAGCAGCAAGTCAAACTCATAAATAGTGCATCACTGAATTACAAGGTTTAATTAGGCACTGCAAATTTTTGTGTCGTTGTGGACAATTATACAGTGATGCCATGCTGCGTGACTCTACAACTCAAAATACACTCCTGGAAATGGAAAAAAGAACACATTGACACCGGTGTGTCAGACCCACCATACTTGCTCCGGACACTGCGAGAGGGCTGTACAAGCAATGATCACACGCACGGCACAGCGGACACACCAGGAACCGCGGTGTTGGCCGTCGAATGGCGCTAGCTGCGCAGCATTTGTGCACCGCCGCCGTCAGTGTCAGCCAGTTTGCCGTGGCATACGGAGCTCCATCGCAGTCTTTAACACTGGTAGCATGCCGCGACAGCGTGGACGTGAACCGTATGTGCAGTTGACGGACTTTGAGCGAGGGCGTATAGTGGGCGTGCGGGAGGCCGGGTGGACGTACCGCCGAATTGCTCAACACGTGGGGTGTGAGGTCTCCACAGTACATCGATGTTGTCGCCAGTGGTCGGCGGAAGGTGCACGTGCCTGTCGACCTGGGACCGGACCGCAGCGACGCACGGATGCACGCCAAGACCGTAGGATCCTACGCAGTGCCGTAGGGGACACTGTTGCTTCTGGGGTATCGGCGAGGACCATTCGCAACCGTCTCCATGAAGCTGGGCTACGGTCCCGCACACCGTTAGGCCGTCTTCCGCTCACGCCCCAACATCGTGCAGCCCGCCTCCAGTGGTGTCGCGACAGGCGTGAATGGAGGGACGAATGGAGACGTGTCGTCTTCAGCGATGAGAGTCGCTTCTGCCTTGGTGCCAATTATGGTCGTATGCGTGTTTGGCGCCGTGCAGGTGAGCGCCACAATCAGGACTGCATACGACCGAGGCACAGAGGGTCAACACCCGGCATCATGGTGTGGGGAGCGATCTCCTACACTGGACGTACACCACTGGTGATCGTCGAGGGGACACTGAATAGTGCACGGTACATCCAAACCGTCATCGAACCCATCGTTCTACCATTCCTAGACCGGCAAGGGAACTTGCTGTTCCAACAGGACAATGCACGTCCGCATGTATCCCGTGCCACCCAACGTGCTCTAGAAGGTGTAAGTCAACTACCCTGGCCAGCAAGATCTCCGGATCTGTCCCCCATTGAGCATGTTTGGGACTGGATGAAGCGTCGTCTCACGCGGTCTGCACGTCCAGCACGAACGCTGGTCCAACTGAGGCGCCAGGTGGAAATGGCATGGCAAGCCGTTCCACAGGACTACATCCAGCATCTCTACGATCGTCTCCATGGGAGAATAGCAGCCTGCATTGCTGCGAAAGGTGGATATACACTGTACTAGTGCCGACATTGTGCGTGCTCTGTTGCCTGTGTCTATGTGCCTGTGGTTCTGCCAGTGTGATCATGTGATGTATCTGACCCCAGGAATGTGTCAATAAAGTTTCCCCTTCCTGGGACAATGAATTCACGGTGTTCTTATTTCAATTTCCAGGAGTGTATTTGCGACGATAGAATGCGTGCTGCTATTTTGTAACAACTTGATTCATCTTTAGCTACAGTGTTACTGTTAATCGAGGCTCAGGGCACTTATGATTTAGTTAAGAGTGAGATGCAAATGTCAAATATTAACGAACTGCATAGTGACAGTGTTAGTAGTGCTGTAGGACGTAGACAGTCCCGTGTGACATAGCGTGTGACGTCACGTTCAGAGAAAATGAGTGCCATGCCGCGCCGGCAGAATGCCGGTAGACAGAAAAACATAGCAAAGTCCTGCTCGAAGTGGTTTAGTCGCTATATGCGTCCTCACAAGGGAACCTCCCCATCGCACCCCCCTCAGATTTAGTTATAAGTTGGCACAGTGGATAGGCCTTGAAAAACTGAACACAGATCAATCGAGAAAACAGGAAGAAGTTGTGTGGAACTATGAAAAAATAAGCAAAATATACAAACTGAGTAGTCCATGCGTAAGATAAGCAACATCAAGGAAACTGCGAGCTCAGGAGCGCCGTGGTCCCGTGGTTTGCGTGAGCAGCTGCGGATCAAAGTTCAGGCACTCACACATAATCAACTTCGCTCTCCAAAATTCCACGACATGTTCAGATTTGCTTGGGCATACGCAGGATTTGACGGTCTACACAAGGAAAAATTTGAAAACGTTAAAAACATATGTTTTGACAGAGCACAGGGAAAACTGTGCGACTGTGAAACTGTTGCATTCATTTGTTGCAGTTTATGTGACAAACTCTTCTTTTCATCACTTTTTTGGGAGTGATTATCACATCCACAAGAAAACCTAAATCGGGCAAGGTAGAAGAATCTTTTTACCCATTCGCCAAGTGTACAAGTTAGGTGGGTCGACAACATATTGCTGTCATGTGACGCACATGCCGTCACCAGTGTCGTATAGAATATATCAGACGTGTTTTCCTGTGGAGGAATCGGTTGACCTATCACCTTGCGATCAAATGTTTTCGGTTCCCATTGGGGAGGCACGTCCTTTCGTCTACTAATCGCACGGTTTTGCGGTGCGGTCGCAAAACACAGACACTAAACTTATTACAGTGTACAGAGACGTCAATGAACGAACGGACACATCATAACTTTGCGAAAATAAAGAAAGTAAAAGTTTTCACTCGAGGGAAGACTTGAACCAAGGACCTCTCATTCCACAGCTGCTCACGCTAACCACGAGACCACAGCGCTCCTAAGGTCAGAGCATCCTTGATGTTGCCTATCTTAGGCATGGACTACTCAGTTTGTATATTTTGTTTATTTTTTTCATAGTTCCACACAACTTCTTCATGTTTTCTCGATAGATCTGTGTTCAGTTTTTCAAGGCCTATCTACTGTGCCAACTCATAACTGAATCTGAGGGGGCTGTGATGGGGAGGTTCCCTTGTCAGTAGCATAGCACATTTGCACTCTTACACTACACCCACTTTATGGCAATCCAGTCACGAGCTGGAGCTTGGCATTCGAAGCTGGGAGACCACCCCCTTGCTCTGCATACACAGATTTGACCAACCAGCGACATTAAAAATTAATTGGGAGAAAAGGAAAAAAGATTCAGCTTCGCACCCTCTTTCCCATGCGTTTACGCCGTGTCTTTGCTAAAAGCATGACTTGGATGGAACTACAGCCCTCCATAAAAAGATCGTTATATCCTCTGTTGCGTCCATTTCGAACTTTCCAAAGAACAGCCCTAAACTTGCTAAAAGCCTCGTGCCTTCACAAATATGTTTTATAGCAGGGTCAGGACACTTGGCCGCCACTGCTCCACCCACAGAAATTTGCAGAAACTGACAGCTGTCTCATCCGCTTTCTACCTAACAAAGACCCATCCTCTGCTTTATTGGCAGTCATCAGATCTTAACAATGCTCCGCTCATAGCTGCAGTGACTGCTTGGCGCTAGTCAGCCTACCCGGACGCGTCTGCTGACCGACCGGCGCCACCCAATGTGTCTGCACAATAAGACCGGGGGACTTGGCTGTTAGCTGAAAAAAAGCTCCCCTAGGCCCTCAGCTGTCATACGCTCTTACGGCAGTCAATTAACTTGGCACCCTCTTCCTTCGAATGCAGGTAAAGCCTGTCACTATTCCTTCACTAAAGCACAAAAGCCAGAGCGTTAACTACTGCCAATCATTTCGTCATATGAATAAAGTCAGATTGTATCAAATACAACAACCAAGTAATAAAGATCACATTCTCTTTTAACACTAAGCAGCACGACACCGTATCAAAAGTGAGAGTGCCGGCCAGAGTGGCCGTGCGGTTCTAGGCGCTACAGTCTGGAACCGAGCGACGCTACGATCGCAGGTTCGACTCCTGCCTCGGGAATGGATGTGTGTGATGTCCTCAGGTTAGTTAGGTTTAATTAGTTCTAAGTTCTAGGCGACTGATGACTTCAGAAGTTAAGTCGCATAGTGCTCAGAGCCATTTGAACCATTTTTTGAAAAGTGAGAGTGCCCTGCAATCCCTCACACTGCTGCCTGTTTCTTCGTGAATGCCGTGGCCAATAAAATTTAAGGTTGGGTGTTAAAGAGATCTTAGCTTTAGGAAGGGTATGCAGTTAATCACCTTCTATTCCTGGGTTTTATATTCCTCCCTTAACATCACACACTCTCTGCTGGGCTGTGGACCTGAGCAACTGACAAAAAGTTAGTGGAAGTGCACGTACTTCCTTCAGTGTGGGCCACAGCACTCTACCCACACGCAGCTTGGCCTTGTGCACACAATAGTGGTGTGCCCAAACTTCTGCAGACAGCCACCGGAGCACTCCACGCTCTGCATGACATCACTCGATTCCACGCGTGGCCGACGACTAAGACTTTTCTCGTGAGCCTCGGTTCCACATAAGCAAGAAACCGTGCAGCCCTGTGATTTCATAGTCCGGCTGCTGTTGTCATCTTCCGCGACTGCCCGCTTTCTCCTGCACGAAACTAGTCTGGAGTATCCGACACCCCGACATACAGGCTGAATGGAAGCATACGACGTCTGTTCAAAACATTCTGGAACTTTTTCCTACGCTTACCTTTAACTTATTGTGCATAGTTTCCCTCGAAACACTCCTCCACAATTGATATACTGATCACACGCCGTTTCCACTTCCGAAAGTAGTCTTCGTACGCCTTTTGCTGGATTGCACGAAGCGCCGTCTGCGAATTTTCTTTTATCTCGTCGATCCTGCAAATCTTCGTCCTTTCAGCGAGCATTTCAACTTTGGAAATAAAAAAAGTCTGCAGTGGCCACTTTTGGAGAGCATGGAGGATGAGGCAGCACAGTGATTTCGTTTTTTGTGCAGCAGTCACGCACCAACAGGGATGAATATGCGGGTATGTAATCGTGATGCAAGACCCACGAACTGTCTCTCCACTTATCAGGCCGTTTCCTTCTCACGTTTTCTCGCAGGGGTTGCTATACACCCCGATAGTAACATCGATTAACAGTTTCTCCTTGTGGCACGAATTCTTGGTGAATTCATCCTTCAAAGTCACAGAAAACTATCAACATGGTTTTTGACATTTGACCAGACCTGACGAGTTTTTTTTTTTTTTGGTCTTGGAGTGTGGGAACCTGGCCACTCGTCTCTTATAGGGTGCCTCAGAAGCTGTTTTCTCGGATTTCTAGACAACATACAAACAAATCATATTAATGAAGTTTATTACAGTGATTGAATTGACAATACCTAAATTTGTATTTACACGAGTTGTTGCAAGCAAGTGGCGACATGCAAATAATCAATGTCCTCTGCTATATACACTACTTGCCATTAAAACTGCTACACCACGAAGATGACGTCCTGCAGACGCGAAATTTAACCGACAGGATGAAGATGCTGTGATATGCAAATGATTAACTTTTCAGAGCATTCACACAAGGTTGGCGCCGGTGGCGACACCTACAACGTGCTGACATGGGGAAAATTTCCAACCGATTACTCATACACAAACAGCAGTTGACCGGCGTTGCCAGGTGAAACGTTGTTGTGATGTCTCGTGTAAGGAGGAGAAATGCGTACCATCACGTTTCCGACTTTGATAAATGTCGGATTGTAGCCTATCGCGATTGCGGTTTATCGTATCGCGACGTTGGTGCTCGCGTTGGTCGAGATCCAATGACTGTTAGCAGAATATGGAATCGGTGCGTTCAGGAGGGCCGTGCTGGATCCCAACGGCCTCTTATCACTAGCAGTCGAGATGACAGGCATCTTATCCGCATGGTTGTAACGGATCGTGCAGCCACGTCTCGATCCCTGAGTCAACAGATGGGGACCTCTGCAAGACAACAACCATCTGCCGAACAGTTCGACGACGTCCGCAGCAGCATGGACTATCAGCTCGTAGACCATGGCTGCGGTTACCCTTGATGCTGCATCACAGATAGGAGCGCCTACGATGGTGTACTCAACGACGAACCTGGGTACACGAATGGCAAAACGTGATTTTTTCCGATGAATCCAAGTTCTGTTTATAGCATCATGATGGTCGCATCCGTGTTTGGCGACATCGCGGTGAACTCACATTGGACGCGTGTATTCGTCATCGCCATACTGGCGTATCACCCGGCGTGATGGTATGGGGTGCCTTTGGTTACACATCTCGGTCACCTCTTGTTCGCATTGACGGCATTTTGAACAGCAGACGTTACATTTCAGATGTGTTACGACCTGTGGCTCTACCCTCCATTCGATCCCAGCGATGCCCTACATTTCAGCAGGATAATGCACGACCGCGTGTTGCAGGTCCTGTACGGGCCTTTCTGGATACAGAAAATGTTCGACTGCTGCCCTGGCCAGCACATTCTGCAGATCTCTCACCAATTGAAAACGTTTGGTCAATGGTGGCCTTGCAGCTGGCTCGTCACAATACGGCAGTCACTACCCTTTATGAACTGTGGTATCATGTTGAAGCTGCATAGGCAGCTGTACCTGTTCACGCCATGCAAGCGCTGACTCAATGCCCAGGCGTATCAAAGCCGTTATTACGGCTTGAGGTGGTTGTTCTAGGAATTGATTTCTCAGGATCTATGCACCCAAATTGCGTGAAAATGTAATCACATGTCAGTTCTAGTATAATATATTTGTCCAATTATCATCTGCATTTCTTCTTGGTGCAGCAATTTTAATGGCCAGTAGTGTATCTACAATGTCCATGCAAGTAATGCATATGGATCACAAGTCACGGCTCTTCTAGTGCGCTCTTCTAGTCCGAGTCTACTAGTGTCCGTCTCCTATTACGCATCTTCTACCGTCCGGCCGAGGCTGGCAGGAGGGGTGCTTATATTCTCTTTGGACAGAGGACGCTCCTGTCGTGGTGTGGTGCTATGATGACGTCATCTCACAGCCTTCTCTACTCTTCGTCTTCGTGCAGGCGCTTGTCGTTACGCCGGAACATGGAGAACCTTTCCCGACCCATTGTGAAGACTGAACCTTGGTCTCAACAACATAACCGTAGACCCACTTCTCATCACCAGTTATTTTTCTCTTAAGGAACACCTTGTTCTCATTTGCACGATCCCAAAGATCTTCACAGATTGCGAGGCGAGGGTCTTTCTGGTCTTAACTCATGGCCGTGGGCCGAACTTGGCGGCAACACAATGCATTCCAACACGCTGTGTCAGGATATCATGACACGATCCAACTGAAATTTTACATTCTTCGGCAACTCTCGGACAGTCACTCTTTATGCACAGTTTTGTCGACGTTCCAGACGTAAGCGTCGTCGGTACGCGTCGAAGGGCATCCCGAACGAGGGTCATATTTGAATTCTGTCCGGCCATTTTTAAACCGTGTGAACTATTCGTAACACCGAGTACGGCTTAAGTACTCATCACCGTACGCTTCCTCCATCATTTGGTCTGTCTCTGTAATGGTTTTCTTCACTTCCACGCAAAAACTAATGAAGTCGCGTTGCTCCTCTGTCATCTCGAAATTGGCAAACTGTGTGACTCAACGTTCTACTCAATATAGCACTGAACAATAAATAACAGATATACAACAATGAAACTCAAAATTTTGAAAAACACAGCCCTCAGTCGAGAACACAATTAATTTGTGACCTAGGTTTCGGTGTCACAAGGGACACCTTCTTCGGACGAAATTAAAACTAAATGAGCATAACGTACCAAAAAATACGAAAGCTGCGGTCATACCTGACAGCGTCAGATAGTATTAAAATAAAATGCAACAGAGGTGCAAGCCACTAAGGGCTGCCATGTGTCCTCTGCTACAGTCAACACAAAACTGAAACATCATGTGACTTGGCGCCACGGCAGCTTCAAGACAATACCGCCATCTAGAGGCTCATTGGTAAAACAAGCTATATTGTAAGCATCTCTCGTAACTGCAGAGAGGGAAATAAACAGACACCTGAACGGTGTACATGAAGTAATTACAATAGCGGGATACTCCATGATATAAAATGCAACTAATGAATGACTGGCTGTAGTACAAAAATTCCAGAATAAATGCATAAAGAAGACAGATGCGAAATAATCCTTTAAATGACATTACTGCTTACTATAATAGATTCGGTATAAAAACCAAGAAAGTTTTTTTTGTTATTTACGAATATGAGCCGTAAAAAGTAGAAAGAAAAGGTATCTCTGAGTCTGCAAGAAGTAGTTGGTACACCAAAGTGTTAGATCTCGTCAAGCAGCGGCTTTATGCCATTGAAATAACTTTTTCCGCGCAACTGCAACTACTTGTTGAGAAAAAGTCCGTCATTCGAAAGTAAATGCTTGAAAACTTCCAGCTCCTCCAAAATATCAAGTTTACGCCCTTTTTTCCATACGCAAAATGTCCAACTTCATGCATTTATTCTGGAATTTTTGTACTACAGCCAGTCATGATTAGCTATATTTTATATCATGCAGTATCCCGCTGTTGTAATTACTTCATGTACAACGTTCAGGTGTCTGTTTATTTCCCTCTCTGCAGTTACGAGAGATTTTTACAAAATAGCTTGTTGTACCAATTAACCACCAGATGGCGGTATTGTCTTGAGAAGTTGCCGTGGCGCACAAGTCACATGATGTTTCAGTTTTGCGTTGACTGTAGCAGAGGGCACATGGCAGCCCCTAGTGGCTTGCACCTCTGTTGATTTTTTTTTAATTCAGACTATCTGACGCTGTCAGGTATGACCGCAGCTTTCGTATTTTTTGGTACGTTATGCTGTAACATTCAGTTTTAATTTCGTCCGAAGAAGGTGTCCCTTGTGACACCGAAAGCTAGGTCGCAAATTAATTGTGTTCGTGACTGCGGGCTGTGCTTTTCAAACTTTTGTATTATACAACAGTCGCTGATTGACAGCCATGTTAAAAACCTTAACAATGAAACTTCCGGCAGTTACACGTTAAACACAGGCGTGTGCAGGGATGCCGGTCGCATTTCGCCCCAACACGGCACAAAAATTACGAATGTTAGCCACAGTCGGCGCTCTCTACAATAGGAGGAAATCGCTTTCCAGCAGCTGACATACTCATACATTCACCTTGCAAGTTTTCCTTGTACGGAGCTCCAAACACAGTGGTGGCAATCTTCAAGAGGAAGATACTACTACTTTGTACATCAAATGCAACATCAGTTTAGTCTGACATGAACGATTTGTAGGTTTCTGAAGGGATACACCATTCATATACTTCTAGTATAATGTTTGTGACAGTGCTACGACCATATCCCAATGTGACCTAAGTTACAATGCCAGGCCAATATGAGAATGTGATCATCACGCATTAGCTCCAAATTATGTTGAAAAAATTGGCCAGTCGCGAGTAGGACTCGCACACTGAGGGTTCTGTACAAACTTTGTAGTGTATATACACACATCAAAAAATGTTTTGTATCATCCCAGTTCCCAGAACTCCTGAAGATAGACGTTGACTATGGATATTGTATCACAAACACAGTCCATTTGACTGTTCAGAGAAGTCACTAGCCAGCCGGTGTGGCCGTGCGGTTCTAGGCCCGTCAGTCTGGAACCGCGTGATCGCTACGGTCGCTGGTTCGAATCCTGGCTCGGGCATGGATGTGTGTGATGTCCTTAGGTTAGTTAGGTTTAAGTAGTTCTAAGTTCTAGGGGATTGATGACCACAGATGTTGAGTCCCATAGTGCTCAGAGACATTTGAACCATTTAGAAGTCACTGAAACCGCCCAAAGATGTAAACAACAGTGCATGAGCAATGCCTATTAGACGGAGGGGGTACGACAGCCGATCAGATCCAGTCATTCCACCAGGAAGGACGTACACGGCTCGTGTTGTCTGTAGTTCAACCATGCCTGGACAGCAAATACCGCTGTTCGATCGCGTCCGCATTGTTACTTAGTGCCAGGAAGGGCTCTCGACAAGGGAAGTGCCCAGGCATCTCGGAGTGAACCGAAGCGATGTTGTTCCGACGTGGTGGACATACAGAGAGACAGGAACTGTCGATCACATGCCTCGCTCAGGCCGCCCAAGGGCTACTACTGCAATGGATGTCCGCTACCTGCGGATTATGGCTCGGAGGCACCCTGACAGCAATGTCCCCATGTTGATCAATGCTTTCCGTGCAGCCACAGGACGTCGTGTTACGACTCAAACTGTGCGCAGTAGGCTGCATGATGCGCAACTTTACTCCTGGCGTCCATGGCGAGGTACATTTTTGCAACCACGACACTATGTAGCGCAGTACAGATGGGCCCAACGAGATGCCGATTGGACCACTCTGGATTGGCATCACGTTCTCTTCACCGATGAGTGTCGCATATGCTTCCAACCAGACAATTGTCGGGACGTCTTTGGAGGCAACCCGGTCACGCTGAACGCCTTAGACATACTGTGCAGCGAGTGCAGCAAGGTGAAGGTTCCCTGCTGTTTTGGGGTGGCATTATGCGGGGCCGACGTACGCCAGTGGTGGTCATGGAAGGCGCCTGAACGGCCACACGATACGTGAAGGCTATCCTCCGACCGATAGTGCAACCATATCGCCAGCACACTGGCGAGGCATTCGTCTTCACGGGCGACAATTCGCGCTCCCATCGTGCACATCTTATGGATGACTTCCTCCAGGACAACGGCATTGCTCGATCAGAGTGGCCTGCATATTCTCTAGACATGAACGCTATCGAACATGCCTGGGGTAGCTTGAAAAGGGCTGTTTACGGACGATGTGACCCATCAACCACTCTGACGGATCTACGCCGAATCGCCATTGAGGAGTGGGATAATCTGGACCTTGATGAACTTGTGGATAGTATGCCACGACGAATACAGGCATGCATCAATGCAAGAGGCCGTGCTACTGGGTTCTAGAAGTACCGGTGTGTACAGAAATTTGGACCATCACCTCTGAAGGTCTCGATGTGTGGTGATACAACATGCAATGTGTGGCTTTCATGAGAAATAAAAAGGGCGGAAATGATGTTTATGTTGATCTCTATTCCAATTTTCTGTACAGTCTCCGGAACTCTCGGAACCGAGGCGATGCAAAACTTTTTTTGATTTATGTAGATAGTTCATGTATACTTGCCTGTTATCGGCAGCGATACTGGCAAGATATTAGACACGGGAGTCCCATGACCTTACCAAACTCTTTAGAGTAGTTCCTCAGAATAGCCCAGACATACAAAAAGAAGGAAACAAGGGGCTTCAATTTATATGTGTAGAGAGAGAAGATTCCTTACTTACTGAAACATGGACTGCAACTTACATTTTATGTTTGCTTGCAATGATGTTCAGCTATCATACTTTCGACGGATGGTGAATGAAATGTATGTTCAAAAGCATAAGGAAATTTTTTATGTGACACATTGACAATGTAACAAACCCTACAGGTTTTGATGAGTGAGTTTGCAAGTATCAAAATAGATGAAGTAAATGGCCGTACCTTTTGCATGTCCTGACTGAAAAGCTAACGTTTATTATGCACCCAAGGACCATAGACTTCAGTATGTGCCATATATTTCAGCCGTTTCTTGAGAAAAAGGGGTTATTAACAAACAGTCAATCTGATAACGAAGGACACAATTTTTTCCGTGCCACATAATTACAAATTAACAGTTTTGTGATTTTTTCCTTTGGGTGTACTGTGAAAACTTCCTTTTTGCAAAATTCATGATTCCACGTCAACGGGAAATGCGCTGCAGGTTTTGATGAGTGAGTTTGCAAGCGTTAAAATAGTGACGTGAATGGCCGTATCTTTTGACTGAATTGACTGAAGAAACTTCAACGAGTAACATTGCCAAGGGGATATAGACCACAGTTACATGACATAAATTTTCAGCTATTTTAACTTGGTACGTCTAACAGTGCCTGCGAAAAAGTGTTTTTAACAGTTAGAACGATAGACAGACACAAAGACAGACGGACAACAAAGTGATGTTATACTGATTCCGTTTTTACAAAACGATATACGGAACCCTACAAAACGGTGGCAAGTTCAAATAATACAAAGCCCTCGCTGGTGAAATTTTAAAAATCGGGTTCTATAACTGATCTTTACAGTAAAGAACAGTGCCCCATTTCACATCAGCTAGGAAGAGATCGAAACAATTTTCGAGGTGTGTATGTGCAGGCGTTCCATTTGAGAGACGTTATTGAGAAGGAGTAGATATTAAATGATCACAATCGCCAGCATGCACACAAGTAATGCTACCTCACATTTCCCACGATTACAAATTGACCAATAACATCGACGCAGTAGCAAGAAGACAGCACCACACATACGTCCTTCGGTCATCCAGCACACATTCAGACCATATAACCCAACTTTACGCTCAAATCGATGAAAATTTTACCAAAGCGAGTGAATTCCGCGTCATACCACTACACTTTCGTCTGGACTATATACGAATGTTATGATCGTAACGGGATGTCTATGATTCTTTCGATATGTGTTTGTCATGCACTATACAACGGGTCGTACTAGCGTCTTCCTTTACAAAACATATCATTACCGATGTATGTGTGTATGTTTGTTGTAGGATATAATTGTCTCCAGACTTGGCTTTGATGAAGGAGGCTACTCCTATCTACCCCTACATCATAACCCTACAGGTAGTAATCAGCATAACCATTTTTAAACCAGAAGCACATTCCTTCAAGTCTACAAGCACGTTTGTTCGTCACCTGCCTGGAAAATAGCACAGTAAACCACATGGCTGTGTATTAACCTGCACGGACCTGTTACATCAAAGTGTCTTATAGTTTGCACCGTAATGACATTTTAAAGCTACGTGACGGACCGAGGCTCGAAATCGGGACCTTTGCCTTTCGCGGGCAAGTGCTGTACCAGATGGTAGAGCACTTGCCCGCGAAAGGCAAAGGTCCCTAGTTAAGAGTCTCGGTCCGGCACACAGCTTTAATCTCCCAGGAAGTTTCATATCAGCACACACTCCGATGCAGAGTGAAAATCTCATTCTGGAATATAAAGCTAGTCGCCGACAAGCGCCCTTTAATTTGTAAGTTAGGTCAGTAGTACACAAGTGCCTTGTAATTTCATAGAAATAATCTTTAAGTAATTTTATAAATAATACCAGAAATCGTCACGGTCTATGTATTGTTGTGAAACGAAACATCTCGGAGTTAAATTTTCTGGTGCAGCCTCTTGCAGTTTCCTCCAACATATGACGATTACCGGGTATCTTCCTTTCACACTGCTGCACTGGTGGGAAGAGTTTGCGACACATTCGACTACAAGAGGGCAAATTTCCTACGAGAGAGCGAACAGATGTTGGAAATTCTAAGCAAAACAGGCATATGTTATAGGGGAATGTATCCTAATAAGCAACATGTGGAAGAAACTATTGCAATACAAGTTCAAGAGCGATATGGTTGGATTGACAAGTGGCATTAACCTACAATTGATCATGTACATCGCAGAAGAACCGAGAATTAACAGCGATATTCTAGACATTCGCTCCATCAGAACACCAATTTTAACATCAACGAACTCCAACTGATGTGGTAAGATCATGCGTCTCTTAAATGCTTTCCACCTGCTTTGGCCAGTTCCCCTCCTGCTACCACATTGTCATCCCCATGTAAGACAAATGATCTACAGCCTTGACAGAGATGAACTAGAGAAATTTACCATTTAGATATAAGTACTACACACCGGTTAATCGTCATAAGTTGGAGGAGACTGCAAGAAACCGTACCAGAAAATTTAACTCCGAGACGTTTCATTTCATAAAAATACATAGACTATGATGATGTCTGGTATTATTTAAAAAATTACTTAAAGAGTAGTTCTATGAAATTACAAGGCATGTGTGTGAGTACTACTGACCTAACTTACAAGTTAAAGGGCGCTTGTCGGCGACTGGCATATACTGTCATTACAGTGCAAACTATGAGACATTTTGATGCAACAGATGCCTGAAGGTTAGTACACTGCCATGTTGTTTACTGTGTTGTTTTCCAGGCAAGTGAGGAACAAAAATGCTTGTAGACTTCGAATAGTATTGTGGCAAAAGTAGGGTAGCTAAAAATAGCTGATGGTAGTAATAATAGTAGTAGTAGTAGTTTATTCATCCAGCGACAATGTACATTGTATGGATTTCGTAAAAGAATATAGTACAACAAAAATAAGATAAGGGTGTCCAGTTTCCTACATAATACAATATTTCGTTGTACCCATCACAATATTTTTGGGCAATACAACTTTGATTACTGTAATAATATAAAAGTATGAAAAGGATCTTTTACATGAAATACATTACAAGTAAATAACTGATTTAACACTTTTGTCTGGGGCCTTTTACATGAAAGACATCACAAGTAAATAATTGATTTAACACTTTTGTTCAGAAAAATTAACATTGAGGCTGTGACAAGCATTTGATTTATCGTACTATTAACACATATTAAATAAATGTAGTTACTTGCTACAAGGTTACTGCAGATATTAATTTGTACTATAATAGCAGTTGGTCATTAAGAATTTAAATATTGCTTCCTTGAATGTAGACAATTTTTTATTTCTTTTAGCTGAGTTGGAAGTTTGTTGTACAAAACAGCACCCTTAGTGTTGGTCTGTTTTTGTGTTAAAGCCTTGTTTACTCTTTTTATGCGGATGTCATTGTACATTCTTGTATAGTAGGAATGAAGATCTGAGTTGGTTTTATAATTATCAATGTGCATGCTTATATTAACAACACCTTTTTATATAGAGGCATGGTAAGGGTAGAATATTTAGGTGTTGAAATAACTGTTTGGAAGGCATACTGTTTGAAATTATTCTAACAGCTCGTTTTTGTAAGGTGAAGATGGTTTCGTGTTTGCCTTTTTATGACCCCAGAGGGTTAGTCCATAGGTGGTAGCAGCATGGCTGTAAGCAAAGTAGACAGTTCTGCTACACTCTCTACTACAAACGGTACTAATTATGTGTAATGCAAAGCTAGCAGAGCTTAACTAGTTACTGAGGTGGAGAATGTGGGCTTTCCAGTACAAATTTTCATCAGTTTGCACACATAAGAATATTGTGGCAGCTACACTTTCAGTCTGTTTATTTTGAATTTTGAGGTTCACATCAGGATAAGACTTTGTTTTCCTGTGATGTATATAATTAGATTTTGAAATATTTAAGGTTAGCCTGTTCAGTTCAAACCAGTTTTGTACGTATTCCAAAACTCTGGTTGCAGATGTTGGCAATACCCTATTTATGTCTGTTACAACAATATTTGTGTCATCAGCAAACAAAGTTATGTGCGCACCACTGATTGGGATCTTGATATTATTAATATAAATAAAAAATAAGAGATGTCCTAGAACACTGCCCTCAGGTACTCTGAATGGTACAGTCTGCTTGTCTGATCTGTACACAGTGCTTTGGTTTTTATTGTTTGCTGAGGTAATTTCTACTACCTGTTTTCTATTGTGGAGATATGACTGAAACCATTTTAATGCGACTCCCTGAATACCTATAGCTTCTAGTTTGTCTAGCAAGATATCATGATCAACAGTATCAAATGCCTTCGATAAGTTCAAGTTTATTCCTACTGTACTGTTATTTCTGTCATGTCCTATTACAATGTTTTCGATGATTTAGTAATTGCTGTTTCTGTACTCATGCCTTTGCGAAAACCATGTTGGTTCACAGACAAGAGATTGAATTTTTCGAGGTAATTTGTAATTATATTTTTCATGACAGTCTCTATTATTTTTGAAAATACAGATAACAAAGCTATTGGTCTATAGTTTCCCGATTTATCTGTATTACCCTTTTCACACAATGGTTTTATTTTTGAAATTTTTAATATTTGTGGGAACGCCCCTTCTGTTAATGATATGTTTATGACATTTGAGAGTGGTTCTGCTATGACAGTAGCACATTTAATTATGACTGAATCTGGTACCTCGTCAGTTCCAGAGGACATTTTAGTCTTCCTTGTTTTTATTATCTTAAGAACTTCTAATTTATTTATGGACATAGCAATAGTGAATTACCACTCCACTCTCTTTGAACTGTGGTACTACTATTACTAGCAAAATTTTTACTCAGATTGACTGGAATGTTTATGAAATAGTCATTTATGTAATTTGCTAGAGTACCATTTCTGAGTTACACACAACGATCATCTTTTAATATAATGTCATCCTACTTTTTAACACTTTTGTTTGTTTCCTTTTACACTATATTCCATATTGCCTTTGGTTTGTTTGCTGTCCCTATGATTACTTTGTCATTGTGCATTGCCTTGGCTGTTTAATTACTTTCTTATAAATTTTCTTATATGTCTTAAAACATTTTGCAAAGTGTTCGTCTTGGTTGTCTTTTCTGTTGATTGAGAAGCTTTTGACTGGATACTCTGATAGCGGGTGTTATCCACCGGCTGCTGTTTCTTGGCATGACATTAATTCTTGTAAGTTTTTTTGGAAAACACATCTCAATTATGGACATGAAAGTATTATAAAATGCATTGAATGACTCATCAGTTGATGATTTTGAGAATACATCTTCCCAGGTTTTTTTGCTAATGATTGAATAAAAACATTAACCTTTTCTGGGTAGAAGTGCCTTTTATATTCCCACTTGTATTTAACCACCTCAGGTACAGAAGAATTTATTGCATGTTACTAGTGTGTTGTGGTCTGAAAGACCTAAGTTTACGTTTTGTGCCTCAGTAACACCATTTTCGATATTTGTAAAGATATTATCTAATAGGGATGAAGATGACTCTGCTTTTCTAGTGGGGTTTGTGAAGAGTGTTTTCATGTGGAAGTTGTTTAGGATACTCAAAAGCTGTCTTTTTTCTTCATTTTCAATTAACAAGATGATGTTAAAATCCCCACATAGTAATAAGTTCACTTCATTGTTGTACAAAATGTACTTCCAAATTTTTAAAAAAATATGTTTTTGTCACCTAGTAGTGATCTGTATATTGATATAACAATTAGTTTTTTACGCTTCTCCTCAGATTTTAGCTCTATGGCACATGATTCAAAATGTTTCTCGATATTTAAATGGTATGTTTCAGATCTAACTTTATACTGCAGCCCAGCCCTAGTGTATATGCATACTTCACCATTTTTAGAAACACTGCAGCAATAATGAGATGGTAATTCAAAATTGCTTATATTTATAAGACTAAATTCACTGACCCTGCACCAATGTTCTGATAGACAAATACAAGAGATACTTACAAACTTGTTTATGGCGACTTCTAATTCTAACACTTTGTTCTTGAGACACTAAATGTTTTGACTCATTATCTTGAAAATTTTGCAAGTATTTGTTATTTTGCCAATATCTGGTGAAGTGCCGATTTGTTGCTGATTTTTGAAACTTATCTGCAATTTTTCAGGCTGATTTGTCACAATCTCTTCTTCGTTTGGTGCCATAATAAATCGTCACTAAGTGAAGCAGCTGTATCTAGGCTTAGGCTGCTCCTCATGCAGTGTTGATAAGCTGCTACTGTTGCTGGACGTTCAGTGGTCGCTGCTCTTGGTGCTGTCGGTGACATGCTTTCTCGTATAGTGAATCCGTTTGCTTTTCTTACTGACACTGTTTCTGCTGGAGGCCATCCACATGAGTGCTAAAAGTAACTCGTTAAACTTCGGTTACACGATAAATCAGTCAAATCTAAAAGCCGTAAATTCAACTAAATACCTTGCGAACAACTTAAATTGGAAGGAACACACAGAAAATGTTGTGGGGAAGGCTAACCAAAGGCTGCGTTTTATTGGCAGGACACTTAGAAAATGTAACAGACCTACTAAGAAGACTGCCTACACTATGCTTGTCCGTCCTCTTTTAGAATACTGCTGTGCGGTGTGGGATCCTTACCAGATAGGACTGACAGAGTACATCGAAAAAGTTCAAAGAAAGGCAGCACGTTTTGTATTATCGCCAAATATGGGAGAGAGTGTCACAGAAATGATACAGGATTTGGGCTGGACATCATTAAAAGAAAGGCGTTTTTCGTTGCGGCGGTATCTTCTCACGAAATTCCAATCACCAACTTTCTCCTCCAAATGCGAAAATATTTTGTTGACAAGGACCCACATAGGGAGGAACGATCACAACGATAAAATAAGGAAGTCAGAGCTCGTATGTAAAGATATAGGTGTTCATTCTTTCCTCGCGCTGTACAAGACTGGAATAATAGAGAGTTGTGAAGGTGACTCGATGAACCCTCTGCCAGGCACTTAAATGTGATTTGCAGAGTATCCATGTAGATGTAGATGTAGACGAGGTGAGGCTGCTGTTGTATCTGACGTTGATTTTTCCTCAGCTACTGATGGTTCATCTGCTGTTGATGCAGGTTTAGTTGTTATTGCTGTTTCTTCTGTTGTTGTTGTTGTTATTATTTTTGTTTATGTTGTTGTTGGTGGTAGTGGGGGTGGTACTACTGCTACTGTCATCTGTGTTGTACTTGCTAAAGCTGGCTTTGGTGATTTTACTGATACTGTTGTTTGTGTTGCAGATATTTGCAGGTGCCTCTTGATTTTTTCCAGTAATTTCTGGGTCACAGTTTCCTTCCCTAGACTGTTCAAGTGAAGGCCATGTGATGTGTGAAACTCGCGCCCAATGTCACTATTATCAACAACATCAACGGTTTTGAAATGCTTGCATATATCAGAAAGAAGGTCGTTGGCAGCTCTAATCTCCTTGTTTACATAAGACCAATGTGGCAAATCGTAGCGTTGTGGAATGGTCACAAAGAGAACGTTTGTGTGCAACATATGAACCAGTTGTTTCCTTAATTCTGAGCAAGCTGTGGATGTTTCGTTTCTGTATATGTCGTTTGAGCCGCCAAACAGAGCTATAAAGTCGCCTGAAGATAACTCCATAATTTCTTTATAGTGGATAGGATTCATTATTTCTGAGAGGAGCGCTCCTGCCTTGACAAAGCTCGTGGCTTTCACAGCTGCTGAGGCGACTCCCTTAAACGGCTATCGGCTAGAATATAAAGTTTCATCAAGCGATCACGAATTTTTTGCTGCGACATAGGTACATGTTGTCGTAGTTTGCGAGTCTTCAGGGGTGCAGAAACGGCTGGTTTAGGTATCTGAATCTTTGCAGTAGCATTTTCTGATGCAGAGTGGTCACTTACTGTACTTTGGACGTCATATCGGTTTTTTAAAGGAATTTGGTAACTCTCTGCTGTTACCGGTATCACATTTCCACTCCGATATTGTGCTTTCGGCTGTTTTTTTTTTTTGCGACGTACTGAGTTTTCGTACAATAAATTGAGCTCTCTTTCGCATACTATGCATATGACGCCATTTTTGCCACCTCTATCGTAGTTTTTACACACGCTAGAGCCTATAACTTGTTTTAATGTTGAGATCTTGAATCTGAGTGAAATTTATCGTACGATTTACTTGCGTTCTGTTGCGTGCCTTTGTTACAGTCGCGTTTTAAAACCTTTATCTCCTCCAATAACACTGATATAATTTTGTTTGTACGGTCTTTTCCGTTAAGTTTGTGAACTAAATCATCTGTGAGACATTTTGAGCAGAACCATATCTTAGGTTTTGGATCGGTATTTACACATTTATAATGGAACACTGTTTTACATATCGCGCACATTACACCTTTTGCTGCACGTTTCTCGCAGATGCAGGGATCCGAACGTGTTATTTCACTTGATTCGTCGTATGGCGATGTGGACGCTCCATGTGTGAAGTTTTCTTCATACCTTCTTCTAGCTTCATTCTTTTTTTCGTTACTTTTCTGATGATGTAGCACGAAAAACACAAATACTTGCGATATGCATCGATACTATTACACATTGTACAGTTTTTCATGTTCTTTTTGTGCAGTAGAGTCCCGTTAACCCGTACTGATTGGAATCGGACCTTGTTCGGATTACCGATTTGTTCGGATTAGCCTGAATTACGGTGACGAATTTCTAGAATGAAGTATACCTAGCAGATAAGTAGGTACACCATGGTAACAAATAGGAACCAGTGTGGGAACAATGGCTCACTCTTACTCCCTGTCCTGCTGTTGTGCATTGTTGAGACCTTTGTAGTGGTTGAGGTCAGTGCACTGCCAGTTGGCTCGCAAAGCGCTTGGTTGTGTTAGTTATCGATGGCTGGCACGCAAATCAGTTGTACTGTATTCGTTCAGGTGTAGTGATGTACGCATTTTCGTCATGCGTAAACGGAAACATACAGTGTTAACTCTCAAAGAAAAACTGAATGCTTTGAAGCGGATAGACAGTGGTGAGCATGTATCTAAACTGGCAACGTTACTGGGTGTGGATAAAGCAACCATTTGTGATTGGTAGAAGAACCGAGCGAAGCTTGAACAGTCTGTGCAACGTCCTCCGAAAAAATACTCGAAATTCGGCAGACTTTGAAACAGCCAGTACGATAAAGTAGATAAAGCTCATTTCCTCTGGTTTACGCAGAAAAGAGAAAGGGGAACTCCTTTGAGTGGAGCACTGGTTCTGGAGAAGGCTGTATACCTGAACAAGTTAATGAACGGTGATGAGGCTTTTAGTGTGAGTTCGGGTTGGTTGGACAGATTCAAGAAACGTCATGGAATCTGTCACATAACAATTACTGGAGAGAAGCTTTCTTCTGACCGTGATGCAGTGAAGGAATACTTGGGAGAGTTTGAAAAAAATGATAAGAGCGGGAAAGTATTCTCCCCAACAAATTTATAACGCTGAAGAGACTGACCTTAATTTTAGAGCATTGCCAACAAAAAGCCTGGCATCAAAAGCTGAAGACCATGCTCTGTTTTTAAAATGTGCAAAGATCATGTGACTGTATTAGCGTGGAGCAATGCTGCTGGTAGCCACAACCTGCCTTTAATGCTGATCGGCAAATCTGCTGGGCCCAGAGCTTTTAAAAGCTACAACATGAAGACCCTGCCCGTATATGATCGTAACCAGAAAAAAAGCATGGATGGATGGTAAACTGTTCAAAGAATGAATGTTCAAAGAATGAATGTTCAAAGAATGCCCGTATATTATCGCAACCAGAAAAAAGCATGGATGGATGGTAAGCTGTTCAAAGAATGATTTCACGGCCAGTTTGTTCCCTCTGTTCGACGGTTTTCTAAGGAAAATCATTAGTCTCCCTGTGCAGTCCTTTTGATTGATAACGCGCCATCTCACCCCGGACTGAGGAATTATGTGATGGAAAAATTGTGGCGAAGTTTTTGCCGCCGAATGTTACACCACTTCTACAGCCGATGGACCAGGGCATACTGTAAACATTAAAACTGATTTCTTTTTAAGAATGTATTCCTTTAGTGTACAAAATAAAAAAGACCAATGTGAAGGCCGCTGAAGCATGACAGAATGTTTCAGAAAATACTCTGAGAAAATCGTGGCGAAAACTGTGGACATCTCTTGAATTTCAGGACAACCTAGTTGAAAATGAAGAGGAAAATCTGCTACAAATGATACAGACAGTCCCTGGATGTGAAGAAGCTAGTGAAGGAGACGTAGATGAGTGGATGGCAGAGGATGGGGCATGTGTGGAGAACCTTACTGACGCTGATTTAGTTGCTGCTGTGACTGAAGACCAGGAAGAAGTGGACTGCTGTGACGGAAGTGACAATGGGCCTGAAAGCAACAAAGGAGAGCTGGTGCCACACAATGACGCAGCAGAAGCCCTCGACCTCGCGCTACGTTATTTGGAGCAACAGCCCATTGCTACACCTGCTGATTTGATTTTTATGAGACGATGGCGCAACTATGCGCCATGTAACAGACTGTCTTCATTACGCCAAAAAAACAATGACTGAGTTTTTGTCATCTAAAAAGTGGGGATAAAATATCCGCTGTATTTTAGCAAGTTCATTGTTATGCATTGTTTAAACCTAATGTTTTATTGCCAATTTTTCTAAAACATGTTTACTGTGTAAATTAAAATAGTATGTATGTACAGCAGTTTACCGCACAGTTTTCTATACTTAGACTAACATTTTTCATGTTCGGATTAACTGAACGTTCAGATTACCGGGGTTCGGATTAGCGGGACTCTGCTGTACTTTTGTTTGGACCTAGTATTCTGCCAATCTACACTCGGCGACATGTTACATTATTGTGCTTTTAGTTTAAAACTGGTTGTGCCGATTACTACCTGTAGGTTGACGATGTAGGGGTGGATAGGAGTACCCTGCTTCATCAAAGCAAAGTCTGCAGACAATTCTGTGTGTCCTGCTCCAGTGTATCGTGGAGCTATGTATGGTCCCTTAACACTAGATACGGTACCTCTATGCGCTTCTAGTAAACTGTGACGTTTGGTTTCCATTTTGCTCTTGTGCAGGTTTGTTTGTTCTGATAACACAGATTATTAACGGCAGCAGACACACTTACAGGCCCAGGATCAAGAGTGTGCCTAACTGGCGATCTGAAATTACACTCGATTGAAGATTTCGGCTACAGTCAGTTGTTATATCACATTATATTCTCTCAGTTAAATATTTCTCTCGTACACATTTCATTTCATGACCATGCATAATACTCAGTTTTACGAATTCTCTACGTAATGCTGTACAGTAAAACCACAACTACAGAGAAAACGCAGTAAAATTGCGTAAATTTGTAGTAAAATTAACTGTCTGTACTGTACTGCATATGAGCATTAATTTTGGATTGTTTAAGTCACTCCTCCTCGTAGTGTCTTTCTTCCATCTTGATACTCATATCCCTTAATCCAAAACTGTTTTGCGAGGACTGCACTATCGTTCCTCCACGGAATTCCGTTTAAGTTCCTGGAGGATGACTCTCATCTTTCCTATGGAGTCGTGTATTAATCTTTATCACACATTTTATCCTTGGTTTTCTGCTAATTCTTAGAATATTCCTAATATTGTGACGCCCTCCACATAACATCATTGTCATCAAACACCAAACGTGAAGTAGGTTAGGCGGTTAAGGCACTGGAGGGTTTGTGCTGGAGGCTAGTGCTGGAAACGAGTCTCATTTTCCTGCAAGCATAGAGGATTGCTATCTATTTCTGCAGCTGTGTTGTGACCTGACTTCAGCAAAGGTGGTTGCGGTTTAATTTATAAAGTTCCATGACTGAAGGAATGTGTTATTAAGCTGCTACTTGCAGCCCTACTGCGCTGTTAGGTATTTTTTCACACTATGCCATATACTGTGTAACAGTATTCACCGATGTGTGCATACGGTTGTAGTACTTTGTGCATCTAGATGCTGGGAAGCAGTTTTCTGCTGCTGTTGACCTATTATACTACATTTTGCTGTACAAGTACCACTCCAATTCATCAGAAATGAGAGGCCTGACATGGAGTTTCATCTGTGATTGTGTGTTTTGATACTGCCTTGCTCTGATATATTCTTGATGTGTAGTAGGCTTCAGCCTGAATACAACACATTGTACAACATATCTAATATCGCTACTAGTCTTTTGCTATAACACTTGCTTATGGAGCTATGAGAGAATGAATATGTGCCCCTGTCCAGTAACCTTAAGCATCCAAGAGTGGCGAATCTGTGTAACTTGTACTCTGCAATATGCTAAGAGACAATCTAAGGTCGACGCAATATGGTGAGAGACAATTTAAGGTCGATATACCTTAGACTACTCTTCGATTATGTTGTCCAGTATTTGTTGGAGCATAATGTTAGCGTTCCTGACTTCTGGTTGGTGTTAAATACAAGACATGCTGTGTGATGATGTCAACACTCAATATTTGTTTGGATAAATAAACATTCCTGCCCTGTTCTGTCCTACAACACACTGACCGATGGTGTCATGCATCCTTCTAGTACAGTCAGTGTCTAACATCTTCATGTCACTACACTTTGTATAAAGACATATCAAACTGCTGGCACCCAACGTGGCACATGCATCGAGGTGTGGCGTTGAGACACGGGTTGGCTCCATGACGCAATTGATGTTCGCCGCGGTACTGATGTAGCGGTGTTCAAATAAAGATGCGGGTGAATATCTCTCCTGTTCCTTTCCCCCAACTACATATGACAGCTACAAGTGTTACAACCATACCGACTGCATCCAGTGGGCTATTCAGTTTTAAAGTTAGGACGAGTGCTCTGTAGTTTGATAGCTAACATATTTTCCATTTTTTTCAAACTCAGGGTAAGTCGGTTTTCTCACTATGTGGACTTATGGCAGCTGGTGTGGAGGAGTAAATTGTTTAAACTGTAATGTCAGCAAGGGGGAATTGAGGGTTGTTGCAGTATAGCACAAGTGAGCCAGCATTATAGGGAGGGACCTTTCCCGTCCCCAGTGTTTGTTTAAAGATATAAAGCAGTGCCCGACAGGTCGGAATTGGATTGTGACGTCACAGAGCTCCAAAAGCACTCCCCACTCACCAAGTTCTATGGCCATCTAGTATTCCAGGTCTGCCATCTTGGATTCTGACGTCATAGTTTGGCTGGTGCTCGTGGTCCAAGTCTCAGATTTTGACAGCATAGAAACAGGGCCGGTATTCCACGTCAGCCAACATGACAATGCTCCGTTTTGAATTCCCTACCAATTTATATTTAGGATAACACTCCTACTCCCATAGGAAACACAATAGCACAATTGGGCTATTTTTTGAATTTCCCACCAATATTTTGAATTTCTTGCCAAATTGAAGTTCCCATCATTTCATACATGGGGCAAATGGCTTTTATTAGGGGGAGAGGGATGGAGGGTGGTTTATAGATGGCATCATTGGTGATGTCAGTAAGCCAGAAAATCATGCCTATTCTCTCCTTACAATACTACTTTTACTGACAAGTGGTGTTCAATATGTAATACAACCCATTTTTCTGAAAAATGGGTTTGTTTTATTCAGGATTCCAGTACATCACATTATACGCCACTCTTTTAGCTCCAAAATCATGTTTTTCAATGTAATCTTCATTCAATGTGATGGCCTTATGCTACCTAACTGGGAGAGCTTGTATGCCTGAATGGTACCACTTTACTGGCTGACATTGGAGCCAGTGTCTTGCTACATCAATAACAACCATCATAGCATGCAAGCAATTCCACACATATGGACCCTTCTTGCTTGTTGTGGTCTTCGGTTAGGTGGCGAGGAAGACAATGGGCACACACCTTTGAGTACCCCAACTGCTGGATGAGTGTGTCAGTGCTACTGACAGAGACATCAAGTAGAACAGCAAGGTGTTTGAGTGTGATCACCGCACATGGGAATGTCTGGATGTTCCAACAGTGCAAGAGTCAAAGCTGTGTACCCAGCAGGAATGCGAGTGATTGGACATGTTTACACAAACTTGTTGCGCTAATGATAGATGTCTCGCCCACTGGCTCCTGGTTTTTTTTTTTTCACAACCACCTCTCCATAGACATTCAGCAAGTACCTACAAATATTTGTGATGATGATGTTTTCCATCCAAAGAAACTCAATGACAGCTCTCTGCTTGAAGTGCACCTCCTATCGGGTGCCATTTTGAAGGCTACATACAATGTCACCAGCTATTACAACTTCGTGGAACTGTAGGGGCTGAAGTAGGAATATTCCATGATGTCGCACAACAAATTCCTCACTTTTTCAATGGAAACTGGCTGAGAAAAAAATGTTGCATTACTTATTGAGCTCCCCTCATTTATGTAATACAAAGTTAGTAAAGGAGCACTTGAAATTGCAGTTTAGCATTTGTGCTTTAGTTTTGCTATCTACAGTTTTAGGTCACATGCCATCATGTGTCTAGACATTAACTTTACATATGATGAGGGTTTCTTTTGGTTTTGTGAGAGATCTTTCCATAATACTCTGATATGATAGTCTCATATTTGGTCAATGATCATCTTGTGAATGCAATAATTTTATGAAATTTTCTTTTTGGGTCATCTATTTCTTGAAATATTTCTATGCCTATTCCATAAAAGCTGATGTCAGTGCCCATATGGAAAGATTGAGACAAGTCTGCGTGAAGTAACCCATTGTTCCTTAT
This sequence comes from Schistocerca serialis cubense, assembly GCF_023864345.2. NCBI lineage: Eukaryota > Metazoa > Arthropoda > Insecta > Orthoptera > Acrididae > Schistocerca > Schistocerca serialis. The sequence continues at coordinate 859,754,236 of NC_064641.1, forward strand.
TAACTGCTTTTTAAAAAACGATTTTTTTTCTTAATAAGTTGTTTAAATGCACATTACTGAAAGCATGCCCCTTTGGGAATTTGTCATAAAATCTGTGGCGACTAAGATATGCTTTGCATTTTTTCTTGTTTGTAGGAGGTGGACAGTTGTCAGTTGCTGTTAATTTTATTTAGGGCCATGACATTTCCAAGTGCGATGTTTCAGTTATGGTGGTGTAATGAGAGTGGAAGACACACAATATGATGTGCTACATCAGTGTATTTTGTTAAGGTTGGCATCAGGTTGTACTGTAAATGGTACTTCAACATATTTCAAACCTCTCTGTTCATATGTGATGTAGAACTTACCAACATTGATATGTGGTTCCATATGCGAACTGATAAATTGCTTGACATGTCATGCCTCATGTGGCATGGTGCTCAGTAACACTATGTATATGCTTGAAAATGGCTTCACACTCAAAAATATTAATGCTACAAACAAATGATAAATTTTACAACCTACAGTGGCATATATTATCTTTTTTGAAATTCAGTTCAATCAATTTCTCTCTTTACCATTTGGTTTAACATCCAAGAATTGATTATGACTCTGGCCTATCCATCTTTTTATAGTCACTGTTGCTTTTTCAGTCCTCATGATTCTACATTTTATGAATTTCCTGTTAAATTGCATCTTTCTGAGACAATGAAACTGACAAACGATGTATAAAAATGGTTTATGAGCATTACTTGTATAAGGTACTTGAAACTCTTTATGAGTCCAGGTTTATTGGAAAATACTTCACAGTTACTTTCTAAAATATTGTGTAATTCTAACTTTTGTGCAGTGGTACAGTTTGTTATTTCGTTAGCTATTTCCTCAAAGTCATCTTTGATTTGCTCAGTACTGTTCAGATTTCATGTGGTAACCTTAAAAAATAGAATCAACTTATGTTGTTGTTGCTGTGGTCTTCAGTCCAGAGACTAGTGTGACGCAGCTCTCCATGCTACTCTATCCTGTGCAAGCTTCTTCATCTCCCAGTACCTACTGCAGCCTGCATCCTTCTGAATCTGTTTAGTGTATTCATCTCTTGGTCTCCCTCTACGATTTTTACCCTTCACTTACACTCATGTCTATTACTTCTGGACTACTAAAGGCACGCTGCATATGTTCAACCCACAACAGACATGGTCTTCAGTGTCCTCACTGTTTTCGTTGCAGTCATGTGGCTGGAATTCTCTGTCACCTCTTGCTGAGGTTAATCTTCAGTGTCTGCATCCTCTGTGCATCATATTGATCCAGTATACTTCATTACCATTTCTTTCATTATTGCTCCGATCATTCCTGGTATTAAACAGGTGGAACCCTGGTATTGCCGGCCAGAGTAGATGTGCGGTTCTAGGCGCTACAGTCTGGAGCCGAGCGACCGCTACAGTCACAGGTTCAAATCCTGCCTCGGGCATGGATGTGTGTGGTGTCCTTAGGTTAGTTAGGTTTAATTAGTTCTAAGTTCTGGGTGACTGATGACCTCAGAAGTTAAGTCGGATAGTGCTCAGAGCCATTTGAATCCTGGTATCCCTTTCAGTTGTCATCATCCTACAAGTATTGTAGAAATGTACCAAAATTGTATTGATTGCTACATAGCTATCTTTTAGAATCTTTTGGGAGTTTCTTCTGAAGTTTTCAGTCAATTTCGGATCCTCAGCACCTACTCCTAATATGCACTTGTCTCCTGAATCAAATCTTTCATGGAGTTTTTGCCTCTGTAAATTTTAGTCATAATAATTTCTCACAATAACCAATCCTGTTTTTGTTCTGAACATTTTCCATTAAGAAATTACTGATTAATTCATTGAAAGTCATTTGGTCTGTCTTCAAACCCAGACCCCAACATTTTGTATCACCTGCTAAAACACGTCTTTACATGATTCCCATGTGGTGTCTGCATAGTTAATTTGTGCCAGGAAGGGTTGGAAGGGCTCCCAACAAGGGAAGTGTCCAGGCATCTTGGAGTGAACCAAAGCAATATTGTTCGGACATGGAGGAAATACAAAGAGAGGAACCGTCGATGGCATGCCTCGCTTAGGCCGCACAAGGGCTACTACTGCAGTGGATGACCGCTGACTATGGATTATGGCTCGGAGGAACCCTGACAGCAACGCTACTATGTTGAAAAATGCTTTTCGTGCAGCCACAGGACATCATGTTATGACTCAAACTGTGCACAATAGGCTGCATGATGCGCAACTTCACTCCTGATGTCCATGGTGAGGTCCATCTTTGCAACCACAACACCATGCAGCACGGTACAGATGGGCCCAACAACATACCAAATGGACCACTTAGGATTGGCATCACGTTCTCTTCACCGATAAGGGTCACATATGCCTTCAACCAGACAATCGTCAGAGACATATTTGGAGGCAACCCGGTCAGGCTGAATGCCTTAGACACACTGTCCAGTGAGTGCAGCAAGGTGGAAGTTCCCTGATGTTTTGGGGGGTGGCATTATGTAGGGCCGACGTACACCACTGGTGGTCATGGAAGGTGCTGTAACGGCTGTACGATACGTGAATGCCATCCTCCGACCCATAATGCAACCATATGGGCCGCATATTGGCGAGGCATTCGTCTTCATGGACATCTTGTGAATGACTTCCTTCAGGACAATGACATCGCTGACTAGAGTGGCCAGCATATTCTCCAGACATGAACTCTATCAAACATGCCTGGGATAGGTTGAAAAGTGCTGTTTATGGATGACGTGACCCATCAACCGCTCTGATGGATCTACGCCGAATTGCCATTAAGGAGTGGGACAATCTGGACCAACAGTGCCTTGATGTATTCGTAGATAGTATGCCATGGTGAATACAAGCATGCATCAATGCAAGAGGACATGCTACTGGGTATTAGAAATATAGGTGTGTACAGCAGTCTGGGCCACCACCTCTGAAAGTCTCGCTGTATGGTGGTACAACATACAATGTGTGGTTTTCATGAGCAATAATAAGGGCAGAAATGATGTTTATGTTGATCTCTATTCCAATTTTCTGTACAGGTTCTGGAACTCTCGGAACCGAGGTGATGAAAAACTTTTTTTAATGTGTGTATGTACTAGTGAGGCCAAATGTAAACCATATCAAAAGGACAGTTTAAATTAGTGTAAATTACTAAGTTTCTGCATGAAGAATCTTTGATGTATCACAGTATTGGAATCCAGATATCGAGAAATATGTCTCCTTCATTCTATATACTGATAAGACACAATGTAGACAATATCAAAGCAACAGTTTAAATTCGTGTAAATTACTAATATCACATATGTGCCCTCTTTGGGAGAGTGGAGATGAGATTGGAATAGGGTACAGGATCCCAAAAAGCGTTGTGGTAGTACAAGCTGGATACCAGAACTTGGATAAATCGAAAGAAACAGAGATTGTCAAGGATTCTCAGAGGGAACATTAGGTAATGATTAATTGAAACAGGAGAAAGGAATACAATAGAAGGGAAACGGGTAGCTTTGAGATATGAAATAGTGGTAGTAGCAGAGGATCAAATAGTTAAAAAAGACAAGGCCAGGTAAAAATCCATGGGTAACAATGGAGATTCTGAATTTAAATGACAGAAGGGGAAAATATAAAAATGCAGCAAATGAAACGAGTGAAAGGGAATAATAAAGTAAAGTAAAGCAGTCATCAATTCAGAGATTGTTTTGAACACCACAATGGTTTACCAGGCATGGTCTTGTAGGGAATGTTTTACCCTTGCCTTCTTCTGACCTTTGAACTGACCAAGCCAGTTACAGGGAACCTACAGTTTAATGTGGATTCTAAACCATGGTGCAGCTCAGCATTTTTGACATTGACAAACTTTGCCCAAGGTGAAAGAAGTAGTAAGTGACAGATAAAAATGCTAGAATTGACCAGGGATTGAACCCAAGACGTTTGGATTTGTAGTACGGCAATGTGCCACTAAGCCACCTTGCCGCTGAAAGGGAATACTAGACTAAAAAATGAGATCGACAGAAAATACAAATGGATGACTACATGGCAAATGCACAATGCAGAAGAATGCATAACAAGGGAAAGATATATGCCACATACAGAAGAACTAAACAGATCTTTGGGGAAAAGGAAACAGCTGTTTCAATACCAAGAGCTCAGATGACAAGCCAGTACTAAGCAACGAAGGAATAGCTGAAATGTGGAAGGAATAGATAGAAATGAACTTGAAATCTATATTATAGAAAGCAAAGAAGAAGTAGGTGAATATGAGATGGGAGATATAATACTGCAAGAAGATTATGACAGAGTTCTGAAAGTCCCAACCAATCCCATGGAGTAGATGACATTTAGACAGAATTAACTGGATTATCATGAGAGACAGCTGTGATAAAACTATTCCACCTGGTACACAAGTTATGAGACATGCAAAATAATTCTACTTGGTACGCAAGATTTATAAAATACTCTCAAACTTCAAGAAGATAGTAATAATTCCTATCTCAAAGAAGGAAGATGCTGACCAAAGTATCAATTTAATAAGTCTTGATTCGAAATATGTACATGAACTATTTACAGAAGAAAGGAAAAACAGCAAAACAGACTCCCGGTAAAATTATTTTGGGTTTTGGAGAAATTTAGGAACAAACAACGCAATACTGATCCTATTAGATTTCGCTGAATATGGGTTAAAGACAGGCAAACCTACATTTTTAGCAATTGGAGAAAGCTTTTGAAAATGTCAACTCAAATCAACTCTTTGCCATTATGAAGCTAGCAGCGATTATTTGTTTATTCAGCATATTAAGTGCAACTAATATACATGAATTACACAATTTTACAAAATAAACAGAACTAAAGCACTAAATCTACAAATTTACATCTAAATTTTCAGTCCTTTCAAGGGCTGCATCTGTCACACCAAAGAAATCTTCTAGACTTCTTGAATAAGCTGACCTGTTAGTGCTGGTTACACTATATTTGATGTTCATTGCCACAGTCGCATTGAGAAGATGATGCCTTTTCCCATCGGTGGAGGCTTTCTGTACAGATGCCGTGGCCTGTATGAATCCCATTAGCTGTCTTTCAAGCATGTCACGATAGTTCTATGCCAGCTGGTTGTGCACCAGATATTATGACGGTCTGCTATTTGTCATTGACAATGCTATTTCCCATTTCTGACCACTTCCTGTTGATGTTGAAATCTGTTGCTTGCAGTAATTTTGTGAATATGATGCTTGAATTTGAACTAATTTAGTCTAAGTGCAGACACATCAGAGTGAATTGGGATCTGGAGAATTTTAATTAATTTTTCATATTGCTTGAGAAAAGCATTCTGCCTTTGCAGATCTGTTGATGCAGTGCTGCTTAGATGTTGTTACCGGTGAAGAGGAGTAGACGTCATGCATCCTGTTATTGTCCTCATTGGTGCACTTAGCTAAACATTGATTTTTCTTACACAAGGACTACTAAGCTAGTGCAGTATTCGGTAGCAGAGTAGATGAGCCGTAAGGAAGAACATGGTGGTTTTGTAGCTCTTTGGAATCATCAGTACATTTACCATATTGTTTTGGGTCCAACCCTGGATATATTAACATATTTGTTTGGGTGCAACACAGAACATATTTTTAAAATAACTTTAAAAAATCTTAACAATTTCTTCAGTTGTAGTTTTCACTAGACATAACTTTTTTCACAAATGTTTTGTTTGTTTTAATTACATCATAAAAATTCACAACAAGGAAGTTTTGAATTAATTTTAACATTTAGCAGATGTTTAACATTAGAACTGAAAGTCTGCCTCATTCTGCAAACCAAATCTTCAGCATTGCTGACAAAAACCTTCTCAACTGGAGCAGATATTCCAAGTGAAGATATCACAAACTCAATCATTTTAGAAACATAGTAACAAGAAATATCAGTCTTTGGGAACACCTTAAAACTGCTTTGCAGTTCTCTATGATAGTATCTAGTACTTTTCAGAACTTTAACTGCAACCTACCCTTTGGTTTCATATTACCTGGTTCAACAATGTGTGTCCATTGAAGATGTCACCGTATTCATGGAATCTTTTATAATAATGTTAGCAGTAATAACTGTATCACTTCTAGGTCTAGCAGTTGGAAATTTCACTATTTTGATTTTCAGTCTGATGTTTCAAAACTGAGATCATGTTAAGCAGTGTGGTATGAAAAAACTAGCTTCTTTAAGCAGTTAAGCAGTACACTCCAGATTAGTTATTCCAGTCTTTGGCTTTAAAGAAAATCTTCTTCTTTTTGATGTAGTAGCATTAAGAGCATTCTTATGTTTAGCTGCTTTCATGTGGTCTTTAATATCATCCTTTTCTTCACATGCAACAGAAAATTTTCCAGCACATAGTGTGCAGTGAACATCTTCATTATTATCGTCATTATACAATTTCAATTATTTGTATCTTTGTTGCAGATTAATATTAAACATGCACTTTCTTTTGCCCATTGTTAAATGATGAGACAAAAAATTAATAGAGAAAAAGGACAAAAAAGTATAGATGAATAATTTCAAATGCAAAAACAGCATAAATACACTGCCCTTGTTGTGTTCCCAAATGACTAAGTGAAAAACTGTGGGGAACATGATACCCGTACCTCCCCACTGATGTCAGTGCTTGCTCTAAGGTAGGCTGAGAGAGGCATTACTGTAAGAGAATGATTAAAAATGTGATGTGGAACATACAGGCCTAAAATTAAAATGAAATCCTCACCAGTCATAAAATTCTCAAGTCCTGAACATTTTTGCATCCTGGATGTATAGTAAGCCTACTCATGAGGCACTACTCAGCTTTGTATGATGTTACTGTGTGATCTCAGTTTTGCTGTGTTGTTTCCTACATGTTTCTTTAATTTGGTAGTGGAGGACTCAAACATTAAAGGTGACATTGAGCTTTTCATTGGCCATTCTATTGTTAAGATGAAAGGAACTAACTCTGGTCTTCATTGGACTTGGTATTCACTTCCTTTTTTGAAATATTCATGCATTGCACTTAAATCTGCAGAGAGTCTCTCTTCATCAACTTCAAGATTTCTCTGCTGAGTGGCCAAAGCCAGATTTTCCACATAAACGAACTTCCTCAACTGTTACAGATAGATTAGATGTACAAGTTGAACAGGACTGGTGCCAAAAATGAACATTTTGGAAGACAATTATTAAGTTTCTTCTGCCTGCCTAATCAATTGCTGAAGACCACTTGGAAATATTTTTCAGAACATCTTGTTTATAAGCCTAATTTTGGTTTCGCATGGTATAGCACTTGCAAGCACTGTAGCACAGGCAGCTGGGTGGAGTTAAAGGGGTGTCAAAGAGGGCAGCCATACCTATCTGAAGCAGATCTCCTGACTTAAAACATGAATGCACGTCTACATCACAATGGTTCTCCTTGGTACCAGTCAGACAGACATCTGGGATGTAACATTCCAGTTTTACAACTTGGTGTTGATCTAGCATGGATAAAATATAGAAAGCAAAAGGTTACTTACAACATGTACAAAAACCAGACTACAGTTATAAGAGTCGAAGTAGAGGAAAAGGAAGCTCTGGTTAAGAAGTGAGAGAGACATGGTAGTAGCCTGTCCCTGATGTTATTCAATCCGTACATTGACCAATTAGTAAAGGAAACCAAAGAGAAATTTGGAGAGAGAACCAAAGTTCAAGGAGAAGAAATACAGGCTCTGAGTTTTTCCAATGATGTTGTAATTCAGTTCTGTCAGAGTCAGAAAGAACTTTGATGAGCACTTGAATGTAATGAATGGTGTCTTGAAAGGAGGTTATAAAATGACCATAAACAAAAGTGAAACAAATGTAATGGAATGCAATCGAATTAGATGTGGTGATTCCAAGGGAATTAGAATAGGAAATGGAACACTAAAATAGTACATGAGGTTTACTATTTGCAAAAATATTTTGTTGACTCCCACTTATAATATATGGAGCAACAACCATTGTAATAAAATAAGAGTAATCAAAGTTCACATAGAAAGATATTGGTGTTTGTTTTCCCACATGATATTTGAGAGTGGAATGGTAAGCAACAGTCTGAAACTAGTTTGATGAACACACTGTCAAAAAGTAAGTGTGAATTGCAGAGCAGTCACGTATGTGTAGATGAAAATACTGATGATGGTCCAACTAGAAAGGTCAGAAACTGTGCAAGAAAAGAATTTCTGGAAAGAGGAATGAGTTAACATCTAATATAAATGTACGTGGTACAAGTGTTTTCTAAAGGTATTTGTCTGGAGTGTTGCTTGTGTGGATGTGAAATCTGTGTGATAAGAACAGAATAGAAGAATATGGTCCGCAGAAGAATGTGGTACTACAGAAGAGTGAAGATTAGATGTTTAGATGAAATAACTGATGATGATACACAAATTGGGGAAAGTTACCTGCTCCAACCCAAGGGGCATGTGGCTGCCCTTGCTTGGTGGCCTGGCCTGGCTCCTGCCCTTTCCACCTTTTTAATTCTTCTTATTTTTTTACATCTGTCATTGGTTGACAGATTCGTCATCATTGTTCTCTTTCCTGAGATTTTATCTTGTCCGTGTAGCTAGTTTTCTTGTAGTAATGGAGGGTGCAGAAGCATTGGTTGGATGTAGAGGGTGTGTGTCTGATTGGATAACATGTTCTGGGGCCTCCAGCTGCTTTCTGGGCAGGGCAACTCTCCCACTTTTGCCCTTTTACCCCTTGCTTCTGTCTCTTGGTTTTCTTGATTCTAGGGTACAATTGTGTCCATTGGGATATGTCTTTTGTGTCCTTCCTCTCTCAGGCTATTTCGACGGAATTGAGGAGAAAAGAAATTTATGGCACAACTTGAGTAAAAGAAGGGATTATTTGATTGATAGGGTACACTTTCAAGTTTAAACGAATTGTCAGTTTGGTAAAATAATTTTGGTAAAGGGGAGGGGCAGGGGGAATGGGGGGTTAAAAACTTCTGAGGGAAATGAAAGGATGAATAAAGTAAGCAGGTTTAAATGGACGCAGGTTGCAATAATTATTAGGATATGAAGAGGCTTGCACGGGATCGAGTAGTGTGGACATCTGTATCAAACCGGGTTTCGGACAGAAGACCACAACAGTAACAACTTTTCACAGCCGTCAAAGATCAAACTGCATCACGTAACTTGGAGGAATATTAAACATGTACATCGAGAAGCTCTAACAGCAGATGGCTCAGAAACCCAATGGTATCAAACAGACAACAACTGATGAAAAAATTCATGAGCGTATAGATAAGCTCTTAGTTATCTACATCAAATATGCTTCTACATGTACAATCTGTCTAAGAAAAAATTTCTGCTCCCTGACTGATAACTGATTTATGTGAAACGAAGGACAACAAGGATCCTTGTCACAGACATTTCCAGTAAAATCTGAAACCAGAATGCTACAAAGAATACAAAAAGATGCAAAATTAAATCAGGAACATTCGTTCTGTTGTGTTCTTTAATATGTTACCAGTACCCATGGCTCTATGGAAGAACCTCAATAGCTTGGCTGTCAAAAAGCAAAATCAGAAACTGTTTTCAGATCTCAGTTATTTTTCATTTCACCACCAGACAGCCCGGAAGTTGCTGGAAACTATTACCTCACAAGAATCCCTCAGACTAATACTGACACTTTCTGCCTAAAAGGCAGTGTAATAAAGACAACATGAGTAAGCAACCTTGAGAATCTCTTCTGAAGCAATAGCATGCCAAACCAACAAAGCCATCTCAGATTTCAATGAAACTTGTTTATTTTTGATACAGAGGTAGGAAATCATTTCAAATTTTAGCACTTTATTTTTTCTGTTTTCATTTTTTGCACTTCATGGTTTGGAAGCTTTCACATTTTTAACATTGTGATGGCACAAAATGACAGCTGCTGATATTTTGAAAATAATTTAACATTTGTTTTATCCAAGAAATGTAAAATTTGGTCATTGTATAATGTAAAATATACTGATTATAAACAAAATTACCTAATAACTTTAACCAAACTCACCAAGGCAGCAAAAAGAGTTTACTTCCATTTTAGTGCTTTATTTCATAAAAAATAAATAAACAAATAAAGAAAACATGGTTAATTACTGCTCTATCACACAAATAGACAGGAATGAGCTCAAAATCTTCTTTCTGTAATTATCTTCAAAAGTGGTAAAGTAAAATTAGCTTTTTTTTTCATTTACAGCATTCTTATTGCTATAGTGAAAATTTTATGTCACTTTTCATTTGATCATCTTACAAAACCTGTTATTGTTCAAATATTTGCAAAAATATTTTTTTATATTTGCAGTGTTAATATCGTTTTAAATAAATAAAACTTTGTTTAAAAACCAAGGAACAAATTGCGACATGCATGGATCATGACTGAGCAATGACAACAGGCAATGTCATAGATTGTGGACCAGATGGAACAAACTGCAACATGCATGGATCATGACTCAGCAAATGACAACAGGCAATGTCATAGATTGTGGACCAGATGGTTAATGTTTTAGGAGGTTCAACAACAAGAAGCACATGAAGGCTTGGCACAAGAGTAATATCCCCTCATTGGGTCACTGGAATGACATTGATGATCCTGAAGGACTTCTGTGATGATCCAAAAGTAATACAGATTGTAATCTTCACTTGCTACATATCTAGATCGGATAAAATTTTCTTACCTCACAAAGGATTTCAGTTTAGTTCTTGAATTATATTTCCCATCAAGTTAAATATCATTACTAATCTAATTGTTTCCTTCTTTCCTAAGCCATCCAATGGTGTAAAGTTATGGGAACTTCTGGTTCCTCAAAATGTTTGAAGCACTGTGTGTTATTAAACAAGATCTATTATACAGACTCTTCTGAAATGTGAGGGAGAGTCAAATCAAAACCATACACCTGCCACAATGGGGCCATGAGATAGTTCCATTCAAAAGTAGTCACCACAAGCATTAAGACATTTATCCCACTAAGAGATGAGATGATCAATTTCTGTTTCACAGAAGGTAGTCAGCTTCTCCAGGATCCACAACTGCATTTGCACTTGTACTTCCTTGTATGACTGAAACTGACATCCATGAATTTCTTTCTTCAGGTCACCAAATATGTGAAAATGACACAGTGAAAGATCCAGGCTGTACAGACGATGTCACAGTCCTTTCCAACAAAATTGCAGAAGTGTAGCCTTTGCCTGAATGGCAGTGGTGGTGGGCATTATTGTGCAACAGGATGATTCCATATGACAGCATTCCTGGGCATTTTGACTTTATTGTGCGTCACAGTTTCTGTAAAGTGTCTTCATAGTGCTGGTTGTGGGTCCATGCTCGAGGAACTTGATGAGCAGAGGAAACAACAACAATAATGCAGGCCCCCAAACTGCCAAGGGTACAGTTCAGCTATTTTGTTGGTGAACACTGCGACATTTTCCATACAGCCCAGACCTTTCACTGTATGATTGTTACATCTTTGGTGATCTGAAGAAAGAAATACGAGGACCTCAGTTTCAGCTGGACAAGGAAGTGGAAGAGTGGGTGTGGTTGTGTATCTGTCAGTGGCCAACCGTGTTCTATGAAACAGGAATTGTCTTGTCTTGTCTACCAGTGGGATAAATATCTTAATGTGTGTGAAGATTACTTTTGAACAGAATCATTCCATGGAATCATTGTGGAGGGTGTTTGGTTTTATTTGATGGCCCTTAATAAGATAAAAATTAACTTTGGCGACATTAACATTCTGAAACAAAACAAGTCTGATGCAGATAATATTTGACTTTCAGAGATCTTTGTCAACTTTACTTTCAAGTTGTCACACCATGCTCAGTTTTTTCATGGTTAATAGCAAAGAACAATTACTCAACCAGCACTGCTCTTGAAATCATTTTGGTTTGGACACTGATTTATAAAATTTGATTTATTTTTGTATTATCTTGCAAGCTCATAGAAAAATAGTGGAGTTTTGTGACATTTACATATTTTTCTTTGAAGAAAACTGACACAGTTTTTGTTTATTGTAGACCACACAAGTATCATATTTTACATTGCAGATTTGTAAGTGTCAGATTGCCTTGGGACTTGTTCTGGGCAGTAAGACAGTAATTTTCTCTAAGATCTATGTTAACTCTAAATTCTGTGCTAATATTTACATTAGGTGCACCTTTAAGTATAAGAGAACAATTTGGTTGAGACTTGAAATGTAAGTGTGATGAGCAAGTTTTTCAAATTTACATGAAAGTTCCTTTATAAAATTGGCACTTTTTGCAGAACATCTGATTAAACTCAAAGCTTTCATTTTCATCACAGTTTTCAATATTTATTTATAGTTAACTTATTTGTTATTTTTTGGAGGGCATTCATTACAAAGCCACAGCACATAAACACAGTTCAGCATTTTAAAGATCATTACAGTTTTCTTCAGATAGTACTGTCTTAATTATTAAAATTATATAAGTTTCTGCCAGATTAAAACTGTGTGCCAAACCAAGACTTGAATTAAGGATTTTTGCCTTTTGTGGGCAAGAGCTCTACTGAGTGGGTTACCCATGCATGACTCGTGACCTATTCTCACAACTTTACTTCCATCAGTACATCTCATACTTTGCAGACTTCAGAGTTCTTCTGTGAAACTTGTAAGACTAGTACTCCTGGAAGAAATAACATTGTGGAACCATGGATTAGCCACAGTCCAGGGAATATTTCAGAATGAATTTTTTACTTTACAGTGGAGTGTACACTGGTATGAACTTCCTGGGAGATAAAACTGTATGCTGAACAGAGACTCAAACTTGGGACTCTTGCCTTTTGTGGGCAAGTACAGGAGAACTTCTGTGAAGTGTGAAATGTAAGAGATGAGATACTGCTGGAAGTAAAGCTGTGGGATGGCTTATGAGTCATTCTTGGGTGGCTCAGTTAGTGGAGCACTTGCCCCTGTAAGGCAAAGGTCCCGAGTTCGGGTCTCAATCCTACACACAGTTTTAATCTGCCAGGAAGTTTCATAACAGCAGACATTACATGACAGAATGGCAAATTCATTCTGGAAACTTGACCCAGGCTGTGACTCACCCACGTCTCTGCAATATACTTTCTTCTACGAGTGATAGTCCTGCACATTTCACAGGAGAACTTCTGTTAAGTTTAGAAGTTAGGAGATGAGGTACTGGCAGAAGCAAAGCTGTGAGGGCAGGTCATGAGTTGTGCTTGGATAAACTCAGTTGGTAGAGTACTTGCCCACAAAAGGCAGGGGTCCTGAGTTCACATCTCAATCTAGCACACTCAATGCCAGGAAATTTCATATCAGTGCATGCTCACTGAAGAATGAAAAACTCACTCTATTAAAAAAACTATATTACGATGAAAGGTGCAGATCATTACTGTATCCTTACTTTATGTTTCAGTTTTGTCCCTATTTTTCAGCTAGTTTCTGCTAAGAAACACTGTTCTTTAAAAATATTCAGTACTTGTTGCACTGAGTAATCAGAAACTTCAGAGGTATTTTGGAGACCAATTCAGTGATATTATTATAGTTAGCAACTTAATTTTTTTCTTATTAGCAGCTTTTTCTTTTACAGCATCATTTTTTCACACTTAAATGTGTAATGCATTTTTTTTCTTGTTACGTTTCTTATAATTTTCAAAATGTAACTATTGTATATACCTACTTAGGCTTTTTTCCTCCATACTATTTCTGCCATAATGCTGGATTCTATGTTAGTTGTAATGTATAACATGCTTGTCATACTTAACGGAATGTAAAATATGCAGAATGAATGCGTAGATGTAAGAGAGGGCCTGAAGCCTGCCAATCCTGCAAGGGATTAAATAAATAAATGAATATTGTTAAAAATTCATTTCACAATCAGATTTAATGCTGTCCATTGCCTTTATAAACTATTTCATGTTTTGACAATTTTCAGTTTATTTTTTACATTTAACAGCAACATAAAATTTTCCAGAATTACAACTTTGTTGTAATAAATTGATAATATCTACAAATAATGTTTTCATAAAAGGGTTTCTTCTTTGCTATTGAAGCCCAGTATTTGTCCATATTTATATGACATTTCTTTCATTTTGACAAAGATTACATTTGAACTTAATAATTTAAGCCTGTACCACAGAGAATGAAAAGCATTCCGATTTTAAATACAACCTATTTTTATTTGAATGTCATTAGTATCATTTTGATTCCTATTTTATGTTAATTTTAACTAACAATAGTCCATCATTAATTGATCTTCAAGTTTACTGCATACAAATACAAAACTAAGATTATATTATTACAACAGAAGTCCGAAAAACATCATATATGCAAGGGGTATCACACAGGTGATAACAATTAATCATGTAATTCAATAATTCCCTATCATGTCAGTTACATCTCTGTACCCTTATTTGGCTTCTGTTTACTTTGTCCCAACCACCTGGAGATAACATTCTTGGGTCAGTTTGGTTACTGGGCCCACCCGCCCCTATTTTCTAGTTCCCCCAACATGCAGTGACTGGAGCTCTTGCACTGACTGGTTCGACTGCATGTAGTGCATTATCAAATACAATAAATGAGTCACCTTGTTTCGGCTGTCTGCTCTTTTGGCTTTTACACATATGTTGCACTATATTTCATCCCTCCTTTCCTTTGTATGTTACAGTTTCATACTCCTGAAGAAGGGAGTTTAAAATCTCGAAACCGGTCAAGCTTTGAATAAATAATTACTACATCTGAAGCGGATCTCTTTAAATTAATTATCATGCCTCTCAGTTGCAAATATCCTACATACCAAACCTTGTCTTACTGTGTTAAAACTTGTAACATAAGAGTAGATTATGAACAGCATTTAAATTTTTTTAATTTGGTCAGTAACTGCACGAAACACTGAAAATCAAATTTTTGTTGTCCCTAGGAGCCATTAGGCTATCAATTACTACCAGGTTCAAGGATAGTCACTTACTAATATAGATACTGGCTTTCCAATCATATACTCATGGACATGCAAGTCCAAACATACATTGTACAGGGATTAATCCTTTTTGAATTCAGTTCACACAGCATTTGATGTAACTGTACAGTAATTGCTACATATGTCCCCGTCGTATGGTTAATAGATTTTTACACGCTATGAAAGTAAAATTTAGATAGTACATATATCATGGAGGTCATTTTGCAAAATATATTATGTGGACTTGAAACTTTCTATTACTTTTCAAACTTCCTTTACTGTCACAACCTGCTTTATGACTTACTTATATTAATCCTTTTACCTATTTAATCTTATACTGTGGCTCATTATATAAATGCTTACTAGTGGAAGACAACTGCTTGTTACTTCCTAAATAGAGTGGAACTTACTTCATGTTTTCATGACCTCTAAGCACTAGATTTATATATATTTATATTCATCTACAATTGTATGTTTTTCTTAATTACAGATCAAGACAAATTCCTCTAGAATTACCACAAAATAGCTGTGATAAACCCATACTTCATACATTTTCCTCCCAGCATTACTGTATCACTTTTTACAATCATGAGAAATCTTCTCTTTTGTCAATATAACATCATTTTATCCATGTAATACTACAGAAATTGCAGCACAGCTGGTATATGACATGTCTGCTTCC
Organism: Schistocerca serialis cubense; assembly: GCF_023864345.2. Lineage (NCBI taxonomy): Eukaryota > Metazoa > Arthropoda > Insecta > Orthoptera > Acrididae > Schistocerca > Schistocerca serialis. Next base: position 859,769,832 of record NC_064641.1, read on the forward strand.
ACAGGTCACCTTTCCTATGAGGGATACTATTTTATGAACTATAAGATGCACTTTTTTCTTCAAAAAACTGCCTCCAAAATTCAGGTGTGTCTTACATTCGAAATTAATATAAAAATGTCCAGTGTTTGATTTAAAATCCCCGCCAGCCATAAAAATGGCCATGTGGCAGGAAAACCTCTCTGTCTGGCAACATTGGATTCAACTGGCAGCTGCAGGGCACTGGGACAAAGCTGAGCTGCGGGGTTCACACTGTCTCCCTCCCACCCCACTATAACAAACCCAGAACACTGTCTGGCCTATGACGTGTCATTGCAGTCTAGGTGCCAGTGAACTTGAACTGAAAGTGATTTATTTTATTGGTAATAATACAATATTTTTGTTAGTAGCTAGTTTCACAATGGAGAAAAATATGAATAATATGATGTGGGCTATAAATTGAAAGTAATAGCATATGCTGAAGAACGTGGAAACAGAGCAACTGAGCGGCATTTTGGCCCTCCACCAACAGAAAAACACATTCGCGACTGGCAGGCTAGTAAAGAAGAACTTTAAAAAAATGAGAAAGACCAAATGTGCAAACAGAGGACTGATGTAAATGGCCAAAACTAGAAGATGACGTATTGAAATAGATTCAACGACACCATCAGAATGGCACTGGAATTAATACAAAAATGATTCAAATACATGCTCGTAAGCTAGTGCTACAGTGGAACATGACAGACTTTAAGGTTGGAGTCGGTTGGCGCTACGTTTTATGAAGTGTCATGGACTTAGCATGTGAACCAAAATCAAAATATCTCAGAAAACGCTGTAAAAGTATGAAGAGAAAATATTATATTTCCTTTGATTTATTATTCAACATCGAAAGAAAACCAGTGTGGAACTGAGCCAAACAGAGAATATGGACAAAACTCCTCTGACACTTGATGCGGCAAGTAACAGAACTGTTGCCACGAAAGGTGCTAAAACTGTCACTATAAAAACAAGTGGAAATGAGAAAATGCACTACACTGTTGTCCTTTCATGTTGTGCTGACAGTACTAAACTTAATTCAATGATCATTTTCAAGTTCAAAAACATTCCAAAACCTTCTGAAATGCTGTCAAGTGGTGTTGTTCACATACATGACAAGGGTTTGGTGGATAAGGCTGGTATGAAATTCCAGATTAACAGAGTGTGGCAGAGCAGGAAAGGTGGTTTATTCAAGAAGAATTCTCTTCTTGTGCTAGATCAGTTTCATATTTATTTGAAAATTTTTGTGAAAGAGAATTTGAGACAGGGAAATACAGAGCTCACTGTTATTCTAGAAGGACTTACTTCACAACTGCAACCTCTTGATGTCTCGATAAAGCAACCATTTAAAGTGTGTATGAGAGAGGAATGGAACAAATGGATGATGGATGAAACCTGACATGAATTCATGCCAAAGGGAGATTTAAAATGATCTACAATCAAACAAATGTGTCAGTGGATAAAATGGTCGTGGTCAAGAATGAGCAAAGACATTATTGTTAAATCTTTCAAGAACTGTGGCATAAGTAATGCTCTTGGTGGCATTTTAGACCATCTGATATATGATGAGGACAACGATGATGATGATGATGAAGACAGTTCAGATAACAATTTTCAGAGGTTTTAAAGGTCAGTTCAGTTTTATAAACTAATATTATTTTAATCTGGTTTTGCAGTCTAATATTAAAAATGGTAAAAATGTTATTTAAAAAAATTGCTTACAAATTAAGGTGCATACTATAGTCCATAAAAATGATAAGTTAAGCCTGCTGCAGGGCTCATGTGGGTTGTGCTGGGTGGGTGAATTAGACAGGTCTTGCACCTTGGCCTTCCTCAGGGATATGACCCCTGTGGCAAGAGGTTGGGAGTGGAAGTGTCACAGTGATGGACAAGGATGTTTTTTAGACTGGGTGGATGGCAGAATACTGCTTTAGGAGGAGTGAAAAGGATCTTGGGTAGGATGTCCCTCATTTCTGCTTATTATGATACGTAGTTGAAGCCCTGGCGAAGGACACAGTTGAGTTGCTCTCATGTTGGCATTGCATGATGAAAGGGGGGGGGGGGTGCTCCTATGCAGCTGGTTCTCGGGAGATAGTGGGAAGATTACGGTTATGTGAAGATATGGCTTGGGAAATCTGTTTGCAGACTGGGTTTGGGGGATAGTGTGTGTGTGTGTGTGTGTGTGTGTGTGTGTGTGTGTGTGTGTGTGTGTGTGTGTGTGTGTGAAAGGTTTTGTGAGACATTCAGCATATTGGGTGAGACAATTTTGGGAGCTCGAATGGTAGGCATGTTATGGGGCCCCTTAGGGACATGGCTGTCATGAAGGGGAAGAAAGCCAATATGCACTCTGTGCGCAAACTGGGTGGAGTCATTCCAGACATGGAACTGGTCCTTCCGGATGCCATGAAGAGCACAGGGTGCAGCCAACTGCTGGTGGTGACTCATGTCGGTACCAATGATGTATGTTGCTTTGGATCGGAAGAGATTCTCTCTGGTTTCAAGTGGCTAACAGATGTGGTAAAGGCTGCCAGTATTGTTTGTGAGATGAAAGCTCACATTTGCAGCATAGTTCACAGGACTGATTGTGGACCTCTGCTACAGAACCGAGTGGAGGGTCTGAATCAGAGGCTCAGACGACAGTTCTGTGACTGTGTAGGCTGCATGTTCCTGAACTTGTGCCATAGGGTGGCTAGATTTTGTGTTATGTCAAGAGTCCACTATAAGCAGAAGTCAGCTACACAGGTAGCAGGGGCTGTGTGGCATGGACTGGGTAGTTGTTTAGGTTAGAGGGTCTCGTGAAAACATGAAAAGGGCTTCTGTCTCAAATGGTGCAGGCCGAACATAGGAAGAACGTAGATACAAGGACCACTGGTATAACAGTTGTAAACTGTATAACAGTTGTAAATTGTGGTAGCTGTGTTGGGAAAGTACCAGAACTCCAAGCTCTAATAGAAAGCACTGATGCTCAAATTGTTATAGGCACTTAAAGCAGACTAGAGCTGGAGAAAAGTTCAACTGAAATTTTTGCGAAAACTCTACCAGTGTTCCAAAAGGATAGGCTAAACACAGTTGGGGTGGCGTATTTGTTGCTGTCAGAAGTAGTTTATCTTGTCATGAAATTGAAGTACGTAGTCCCTGTGAGTTAGTATGGGTAGAGGCCATTTTCAGCAATGGGAAAAAAATAATAATTGGATTCCTTTACCAACCTCCCAATTCAGATGATACAATTGCTGAAAGGTTCAACGAAAACTTGAGTTTAATTTCTAACACATACATGACTCATACAATTATAGTTGGGGCGACTTCAATTTGCCCTCAGTATGTTGATGAAAATACATGTTTAAAGCTGGAGGACCATAAAAAACCATCCATAATTGTGATAAATGCATTCTCTGAAAATTATTTCAAGTAGTTAGTTCATGAGCCCACACGAATAGTAAATGGTTGTCAAAACACACTTGACCTCTTAGCAACAAATAATCCTGAGCTAATAACAAGCATCAAAATAGATACAGGGAGTAGTGGACACAAGGTTGTTGTAGTGAGATTGAATATTGTAACCCCCAAATCCTCCAAAAATAAACTAAAAATAACCTATTCAAGAAAGCAGGTAAATATTCACTTGACACCTCCCACTCCTCCAGATTAACAATGTAAGTGTAGACTAGATGTGGCTTGAATTCAAAGAAATAGTATCAGCAGCAATTGAGAGATTTATGCTAAATAAATCAACAAACGACAGAGCTGATCCTCCTTAGTACACAAAATGGGTCAGAACACTGTTGCAGAAACAACAAAAAAACATGCCAAATTTAAATGGACACAAAATCTCCAACAAGACTGGCAATATTTTACAGAAGCTGAAAGTTCAGTGTGGATTTCAATGTGAGATGCTTATACTTTCCACAACAAAACTTTGTCTCAAAATCTGGCAGAAAATCCAAAGAGATTCTGGTTGTATGTAAAGAAGCAAGACACAATCAATGCCTTCTCTGTGCTATAGCAATGGAAATATTATTGACGACAGTGCTGCCCAATCAGAGTTACTAAATACAGCATTCCGAAATTCCTCCACCAAAGAAGACGAAGCAAATATTCCAGAATTCGAATCAAGAACAGCTGCCAACATGAGTAATGTAGAATAGATATCCTCGGAGTAGTGTGGCAACTTAAATCACTTAACAAACGCAAGTCTTCTGGTCCAGACAGTATACCAGTTAGGTTCCTTTCAGAGTATGCTGACACAATAGCTCCATATTTAACAATCATGTACAACCGTTCGCCTGATGACAGATTCATTCCCAAAGACTGGAAAGTTGCACATGCCACACCAACATTCAAAAAAGGTAGTAGGAGTAATCCACTAAATTACAGGCCCATCGCATTAATGTCGATACACAGCAGGATTTTGGAATATATATTGTGTTCAAACATCACGAATTACCTTAAAGAGAATGGTCTATTGACACACAGTCACCACAGATTAGAATGCATAGTTCTTGTGAAACACAGCTTGCTATTTTATTGATTGGCGACTCCATGGAGCTATTTACTCACATGAAGTGTTGTGTACTATTGACAAGGGATTTCAAATTGATTCCATATTTCTAGATTTCCAGCAGGCTTTTGACACTGGGGAGAGACTGTCATTGAAATGATACAGAATTTGGAGTGGACATCATTAAAGCAAACACATTTTTTGTTGTGTCAGAATCTTCTCACAAAATTTCAATCACCAATTTTCTCCTCCGAATGCAAGAATATTTTGCTGACGCCAACCTACAAAGGGAGAAACAAACATCATAATAAAATAAGGGAAATCAGAGCTCGTACAGAAATATATAGGTGTTTGCTTTTTCCATGTGCTGTTCGAGAGTGGAATGATAGATAATTATTGTTTTGTTTTGTCTTAGGGCGCAAAAACAACTGGAGTCATACACGCCCACATCAAAACTGTACAACATGAAAACAGAGAGGAGTTAAAAAACGACTAAACGTCAATCCCAATTGACGTAAGAGAAGACATCTAAAACAAAGACATGGAGAAAGGGCTACAAAAGGTACCATACAGAAATGGAGGTCCAAAACTAAAAATTAAATGGCCTTCGCCACATTTCTTTGATGAATAAAAAGTAAAATGCGGTCGACAGCCTGCACATCATTTGTTAAAACAGCCACTAACTCAAGACAGCAAACCCAAGCGGGAACGGTTGAAAAATGCACATTCCTTCAGGAAGTGGCAGGTAGTTGAAACTTGGGCACAACATGTACAAAGTGGTGGGGGAGCATCACTTATCAAATGACGAAGGCTAAAAAGGCAGTGCCCAACATGCAGCCTGGTTAAAATGACCTCCTCCCGGCGAGAGGGCTGAGAGGAGGTCATCCAAGCTGCTGGGAGAGGCTTAATAATCCCGAGCTTATTCCCACCAAGGGAAGACCAATGGCAATGCCAAAGGGACACCACCTCCTGACAGACAGCAACACAGAGATCATTGGAGGAAATGTAGGAACTAGTGGGCTGAGGTACGAGGACTGCAGCCTTGGAAGCAGCTTCATTTCCTGGCAGACTGACATGAGCTAGAACTCACAGAGCAAGTGCAGTTTTCCTGGACCTGTTGCACTAAGGGATGGGCAGTGTACAGTGCACATAGACTTTGAAGGGCGCTTAGAAAGTCTGAGCAGAGGACACGATTGAAAATCTGTGTTGCTGGATGTACTCTGTGGCCTGATTCAGGGCGAAGAGCTCGGCTGTAAATACTGAGTAGTGTGCCGAAAGTCAATATGTACAGATGTGAGCGCCAATGACGAAGGCACACCCGACACCGCGGTCAGTCCGAGAGCCATCAGTGTACACAAAGGTACTATCGCGGAGTGCCATGCGAAGGTCATGAAACTGAAGCGATAGGACGAGGCTGGAGTAGTGTCCTTAGGAACAAATGAAGCCAAAGTTAACACGGGCCACTTCACGAAGCTAAGGTGATGAAAGGTTCACACCCTCTGGAAAAGTTGCAGGTAGTGTGAAGTTAGGCTGCAGAAGCAAGCATCGAAAGCAGACTCCGGGATGTAACAGAGAAGAGGGATACGTCCCATACTGGCGATCAAAGGAATCATTGAAGAAGGGGAGACAGGATGGGTGGCCAAGCATAGCAGACAAACGGCAGGCATACCTGCTGAGCAGAAAGTCACTGTGGTAGGACGGTGATAGTTCAGCAGCTTCAGCATACAGACTTTCAATTGGGCTACTATAAAAGGCACCAGAGGCCAAACGGATGCCACAATGGTGGATAGTATTAAGATGGCTTAAGAGGGATGGACATGCAGATGCATAAACAAAGCACCCATAGTTGAGTTTTGAATGGAGAAGGGACTGGTACAAATGGAGGAGAATGGTTCGATCGGCACCCCAGGAAGTACCACAGAGGACACGTAGAACACTGAGGGACTGTGTACAGTGGGCTGCCAGGTAAGACACATGGGAGGAGAGTTTCCTATTGAGCATGAGCCCGAGGAATTTCATAGTTTCAATGAACGGAAGAGCAACAGGCCCAAGATGTAAAGAAGGTAGGAAAAACCATCTGGGCTGCCATATATTCAGACAGATAGTTTTGTCAGTGGAAAAACGAAGGCTGTTGTCAATACTCCAGAAAGTAAAGATGATCAAGACATCACTGAAGACACCGCTCAGTGAGACAGACCTGTGGAGAACTGCAATAGATGGCAAAATTATCAACAAAAAGGGAGCCGGAGATGCCTGGCAGGAGACAGGCCATTATAGGGTTAACGGCGATAGCAAAGAGGATGACATTCAGGACGGAACACTGAGGCACACTGTTTTCCTGGATAAAGGTGTCCAGCAAGGCAGAACCCACAAGCACATTGAAAACTCGGTCTTTTCAAAATTCCTGAAGGAAACAGCGTAGACAGCCACTGCGGATACCGGTTCTCCAGCAGATGTTGTAGGCCTTCTCCAAATCAAAAAACATGGCCAGTGGGATTTCCACAGAAAACCATTCATGACATGGGTGGACAAAGTAACAAGATGGTCAACTGTAGAATGACGCACTCGAAATCCTCACTCTGCAGTCGTTAGTAACTGGTGAGACTCAAGCCACCATACCAGCCGGGCCTGAATCATATGTTCCATCACTAAGATGCAGCTGGTGACAGAAATGTGGTGGTAGCTAGAAGGAAGGTTTTTGTTCTTACTGGGTTTATGTATGGGTATGACAGTGGCTTCACACCAACATTCGAGAAAAGAGGATGTAATGAGTTTTGTCTCTTCCTACTGCACATGACTATGATGGCTCATGTTTGATTTTAAATGGAGTTGGACTACTGTTCTCCCTCAGAGAAACAATATGTATGGGTCTGAAATGGAATGACTGCATAGTTTCAGTCATAGGCAAAGGAGGTGGCAGATGTCAGTTTCATTGGCAGAATACTTGGGAGATACAGCCAGATTACAAAGAAGACAACTCACAAAACTATTATGCGAACAGTCTTAGAATACTACTCAAGTGTGTGGTACCCATACCACATAGGACCAACAGTGGACATTGAATGCATTCAAAGAAGAGCAGCACAAATTGTCACAAGTTTGTTTTACTCATTGGAGTCATTTACATATCTAAGTGATTGTGGCATAAAAAAATTATTACACAAAGGTGAGAGCATCTACTCACTGAGAGACAGTATGAGATAATGTGGGGTTATAATGTCTTTTTGTCTCTCCGTACTAAGCATTCATGGCCACCACATCTGAGCAGCGAGCCATTACTTAAAATCCCTCTGTTAAAATATTTTTTGATAATTGAAATTGCATTCTGGGATGATGTATCATTTTGATTATGAGGTTGTGTTCAGGTTGTCTAACATACAAGGAACCAGCATCACATGTTCTTGTGAGCAGTAATTAGTAATTTATCAAAATTTGATTGTAACTGACATCACCTCTGGATTAAAACTACAAGGGTTGCCCAGAAAGTAATGCACCATATTTTTTTTCTTCGACAATTATTTATTGAACATGATGACAATTAAACATGAAAGAATGGTGTTTTATCTACACACCCTATTTTTACATGTAATCTCCATCCTGTTCTATGGTCTTCCTCTGGCGTGAAACAAGGGTGTGTATGCCCTGTTGGTACCAATCCTTGTCCTGGTGGCGGAGCCTGTGCTTCACTGTGTGAATCACCTCCTCAAAGTCTTCCATGAATGGCCCAAACAAATGGAAGTCCAAGGTGGCTAGGTCAGGTGTGTCAGGTGTGACAGCTGTGGATTGTCTCCCCAACCACTGCAAATTGTGGAGCTCTGCTGAACTGCCTTCTTATGACCTCACTCTCCATGTCCAACGACTATCTGTACTTACCCACAGTTTCTATCTCTGTAGCGAGAAATTCAATGATGGCATGTTGCTTGTAACATACCCCATCTACAGATGCCATTTTGAAGCTGTCATACAGCACAGAATTGTCATTTTTTAGTTATCCGTATTTATTTCCATTTCTGATTGTTGCCATTGTAGATAATCTAGTATCAATTTTGGTTGAGGGTCAAAATATTAATGTGATTTACACAATCAGTTCAGATGAGGAAGCTGTACTGAGTTTGAAGTCTTTCAGGCCTACAATGGTAGGCATAGGAACTTTTGAAGGATCTCATGTAAATTGTAAAACAAAATTTTGCCATTTAGAAAAATTCCTACAGTTCAGTTCAGTTTCATAGACAGGACGATAAGCTTTACACTGAGGAGAAAGCAAGTGATTTCCTTTTAAGGAAACATTACAGGGAGTTGATAGACACTAGAGTTAAATAACAAGAAAGATTGAATGCTATATCAGGCAAGTGCTTGAGAATTACGAGATCTCTGCAATGTAAAAACCAACAAGCACTTTGCATGTGGTCGCCTCCTGCTGCATCCCCCCCCCCCCCCCCCCCAGAATCTAGATTACAGTGTTTTTATTTATTACAGAACAATTATGCAGCTCAGGTGAACACATGGATAAGTGCAATGCCATACACTTTGAGTCATAGGCAATCAGCGATTCCTATGAAGAGCAGCATGTAATACGCCAACAAAAAGTTCTAATTTCACTCAACAAATGTCAGGGTGATGCTTCATGGTAAACAACAATGGCTGCCTGCCACAGAAACGCAACAGCAAGTGACAGATAAAATGACTGGTGTTAAGAGGGACCCATGTACAATGTCTGAGATTATAGCAACATTTGAAGAGTTACGAGAAAATGAAGATGTCCTTAGTGATGCTGATATCTCTGACCAGGATCCAGTGTTCATTCCCAGTGCCTCAGAGGTATGTGAATTTGCAAATCTGTTGTAGACATAATATGTTTCATAAACATTATGGTAACGCATGTACATACCATTATGTTCCTGAAAACCATGAAATATGCAGTTATTATCGAATGGTTGCTGTTGAATACTTGATGGTATGTATTTGTAATAATAATAATAATAATAATAATATATCTAAAAACAAAGATGATGTGACTTACCAAACGAAAGTGCTGGCAGGTCGATAGACACACAAACATACACACAAAATTCAAGCTTTCGCAACCCACGGTTCTTTTGTCAGGAAAGAGGGAAGGAGATGGAAAGATGAAAGGATGTGGGTTTTAAGGGAGTCATTCCAATCCCTGGAGCGGAAGGACTTACCTTAGGGGGAAAAAAGGACAGGTATACACTCGCACACACACCCATATCCAACCGCACATGCACAGACACAAGCAGACAACTGTAAAGGCAAAGAGTTTCGGCAGAGATGTCAGTCGAGGCAGAAGTACAGTGGCAAAGATGCTGTTGAAAGACAGGAGACTGACCTGCCTACACTGTGAAGCCTTCTATGTGGGAATGACGAGCAACAAACTGTCCATTCGCATAAATGGACACAGGCAGACAGTGTTTGTTGGTAATGAGGATCACCCTGTGGCTAAACATGCCTTGGTGCACGGCCAGCACATCTTGGCACAGTGTTACACCGACCGGGTTATCTGGATACTTCCCATTAATACCAACCTGTCAGAACTTCGGAGATGGGAACTTGCCCTTCAGTATATCCTCTCTTCTCGTTATCCGCCAGGCCTCAACCTCCGCTAATTTCAAGTTGCCGCCGCTCATACCTCTCCTGTCTTTCAACAGCATCTTTGCCACTGTACTTCTGCCTCGACTGACATCTCTGCCGAAACTCTTTGCCTTTACAGTTGTCTGCTTGTGTCTGTGCATGTGCGGTTGGATATGGGTGTGTGTGCGAGTGTATACCTGTCCTTTTTTCCCCCTAAGGTAAGTCCTTCCGCTCCAGGGATTGGAATGACTCCCTTAAAACCCACATCCTTTCATCTTTCCATCTCCTTCCCTCTTTCCTGACAAAAGAACCGTGGGTTGCGAAAGCTTGAATTTTGTGTGTATGTTTGTGTGTCTATCGACCTGCCAGCACTTTCGTTTGGTAAGTCACATCATCTTTGTTTTTAGATATATTTTTCCCATGTGGAATGTTTCCCTCTATTATATCCATATCATTAATAATAATAATATGTATATGTAATAATAATAACAGTAATAGTAATAATCTTTGTTGCTATTCAGGTAATCTGCAGATGATTTCTGTCTGGCCTTGATACCAAGCAATCTGTCCCTGTCTCAGATACTTGTCATCAAGGGAGGAAGAACGGATGAAGATGTCTTCTCGGAAAAGGATGAGATGCACTTTACAATAGAAGTTTAAGCAGATGTGTAATACAGGTGAAGAATATGTATCTTGTTCTGGAAAAACTGCAGATAAAAAGGACACAGGGCATAATTGCCACTGTACTCTTAAATGTTGTGGCAAATTTAGTGAAACCAATGTGAGGTAAATGCTCAAAACATTATGGGAAATTGGCGACTTTGATGTTCCAAATGCATCTCTCTGTTAACCTAAGAAATATATCCAGGTGGAAGGTGACCTCTGAATATCCATCATCTATTTTCATCAGCGAGACATTAGAGGCGAAATCCACTTTCTATTCTTCAAATAAAATGTGATGAACCTAGACTCATCGAAAACATGAAAGCTGCTGACATTCTGTCCTTCATAGATTGCATCACTCCTGTTAATTATGAATTTTTCTTGTCATTAAAACCAATTCATTTGGACAATGGACACATTTGGGGTGAGAGTGGTGACTGATTAAGTACTTTCAAGCAGTGAGTTATAGAGTTAAGTCTTCCAGTAACTCTTTGTAAATGTTCTCATATGAATATTTGTAATTATGACCTGCTGTTAGTGTGTATTAACATAATGGCACCTTCACAACAGAAATGTACTTATTTTTGCATATTTCATATGTTGCTTTGTGTTTCTTGTTTTCTTTATATATGTATGGAAGAATATAAATGTTAAATGCCATACAGAACATAATGGATGTTAGAATAAGATTATTCAGATTTGTGAATCCTCTTTATCTGCAAACTATCATTTTGGTGCTTACCAGTCTGTTCCCCCGAGCATCTCTATTCTTATACACTTCTAGAAATGAGTGGATAACCATCAATTATCCAGGATAGAATAATTTTTTTGTGGCACCTATTAGATTTAGTTCTGTCTCACCAACCCCCCTCCCCTTCAGTCCAGAGCTGTGTGACTGCTATGGTCGCAGGTTCGAATCCTGCCTCGGGCGTGGATGTGTGTGATGTTCTTAGGTTTAAGTAGTTCTAAGTTCTAGGGGACTGATGACCTCAGATGTTAAGTCCCATAGTGCTCAGAGCCATTTGAACCATTTTTGAACCCCCTCCCCTCAATACTAAGGTTCTCAACTAACCTGAAGGAGAGTTGGGTGTGTGTTTAATATCATGTACTGAAGTGCATTGTCTGTTAGGCAGTGTAAATGAAGACAGTGCTGTGTTAAAAGTCAATTTGGGTTCTTTCCCTAATTGGAAAGCAGCACGACAGATTGCAGTTTTGGACTTGTCTGTGGTATGAGCCAGGCAAGCTAACTATACCTGAAGAGGAGGAGGCCTCATTATCTACAACTACAGCACACAGCATTAAGAGGCAGAGGGCTAGACTAAATGTTATTTTCCTGTTTGGAATCAACTTGCTGTTTGCATTTCAAGGAACAATACAGTTTCAGAAATATTCCTGTAGCTGATGCTGAAAAACAAGAAGATCACAGTATAGTATTAGTAGAATGGAGGCTTTCATAACTGGTTGTCTTAGCTGCTGGTGAATCTTCTAGGCTGGGTCCATGAGTCTTTTTTTTCCTGATGTTTCATCCAGAGCTATGTTGGACATACTAACAGGTCCTGCTGAATCCACTGAGTCTTGCCAACTGACAGATCAGATATCAAAAAATGACGCAAGTACCGAGAAAAAGGGGGTGTGGTGAAAGTTTACACATGATCAGCACAGATAATTCTTCTCAAAGACGAAATCTAACTACCGAATTTTCATCAGTCAAAGATAAAACTTATCTGTCAACTCTGTACAGCTACTCTCCAAATATTAGTAAGTTTCATGACTACTTCTTTTCTTTTAAAACAGTCCCTATGTTTATATATTACAACTGTTTTTCAATGTAGCTGTGACTAATACTTTGTCACTGTATATGAAATTTTGTTTTGGACACCTTCAATTCATAATTTCCTAACTGAAGAGCATGCTCTGCAAAAGACCCCCCCCCCCCCCCTTCAACAAAGTCCTTTGTTTTCTTTCAGCAGATATTTATTCATGTTTCTGCATAAAAAGTTATCTATTTACTTGCCACATAAAATATGGACAATATTCTAAGCTTTTGATGACTGCCTCCATCATCATCATCATAGCCCTACTCATGTTCCTCTTTGTAGTTCCATTGTAGACCTCATCATGTGTAAATTGATTTCCAACCACCATGCATGCTGATGTTGGAGGGCATTATTCTTTACAGATTTATGGACTTGAAATATTTTCTTTGTCCCATGCATGTGCACACACTTGTGTGCTTATCTGCACAAAGCAGGCATTGTAGGCAAGCACACCATGTTGCGTGGCATGGTCGGCAACTGGATGGACCAGCTGTCACTTGAACATAATCTGGCTGTGGCCATTCACCTGCACACAGACAGCTGGTTGGTGGTCACACCATAAAATGCTCTACAGTACTTGCAGCTATGATGGTAGACAACTTGGCTGTTTTCACAGGTGGCCCAGCCATTGATGTGGCAGGAAATAGCTGTGACAAGACTAGAGCTGAACTCTACCAAAACTACTTTTCCGTAGTTTTGGTAAACTACATGAATGACATAGTAAATTGTAGGATAACTAGTAGTATTGATAAGGATACAAAAAACATAAATGAATGTGTAAGTGAGATACTGGGAGCCAAAGATTTTTGTTTGTTTTGCACATAATTAGAACTGCACATCATTCTGTGTTTGTCCATAGTGACCTTATATCCTTACGGAATATAAATTGGATTTTACAAGTAATTATGTAACCAAAGCAATTATTTTTGATGCAAGTACAGTTTAAATACACAAACTTAAAAATTATGTATAATTACTGTTTTTTTTTACTCAACAAAATGTTCATCATCATGATCAAAGGAAAGAGTTTCCTGTTGTTATTGATAAATGTGAAAGTTGTTTATGAATAACAGAAATGTTTTGTATAAGTTTGACGAAGTACCATAGGGAAGCAATGTTTACCTCTGCTTAACATTACACATCAACAATTTTTTAATAAAACCTGAATTAAATATTAACAATTTCAATTTTGCTATAAATGGTGTTTACTTTTAAGTAACAGACAAGAGGATAACTTACGAAGCACAAAAATGTTCTGTAGGTGAAGTATATTACAGGAGAATGAGTCATGGGGCAAGTGACTGGGAGCAGGGCTAGACAAGGATACTACAAAGATTGGGTGGGCAATGGAATACTACAGAGGGAAAGATAGGGAGGATAGGCAGGAGAATATTTCTCTCTCGGGGTATGACAAGAGGTAGCTGAAACCATAGAGAGAATGTGATTCAGTTGCTCCAGTCATGGTTGGTAGAGTCACAAAGGGACGCTCGTTCGTGGGCAGTCAGTGGATATATGATGGATTGTAGGTGACTGGAGAGACAAGTTGGAGGAGATCTATTTCTGGGCAAGATGGGAGGGTAATTTTGGTCTGGGAAGACCCCATCAAGACCCAAGACATAATGTGTGACTGCTCGTAACTTCAGAAGCAATGGCAGAAAGAATATTCTTATGTATGTTTCACCTGATATTGGAATCTATGTGTGATCATGTGTATTGATGGATGCAGGCTTGGCATGCAAAACAAAGTAATTTGAAGCTACAGCCATAAATTTTTTTCTGAACAAAATAAGTGACATTTACCTCAGAAGTAGATGGTACAAGCCAGTATTTTCATTCTTCAACCATGTGTTCAGGAACCACTTCTGTATAAAGTTGTGCTTTCCTCAAATATCTTTGAGTTTGCCTGTGAATTTTTGCTCTGTCAGGATAATGAGTCTGTTACATAACTGGTTCCTAGTTAAACTTATTGATGCACTTATGGGTTTGTCACATTGTTTCACATTTCTGCCAAGTAAACACATGTATTTTATTGTTCAGTGCATTCATTCAACAAGAATGTTTCTGTTAATACCAATATTAGTTCTGTAACAGTAGACCTCTGCCAAATTCTGATGTTTTTAGAATAAAAGTTTTGGATACACAATCCAGACACAGCTGTAATAGGTTCTGAAGTCAATTACTGCAGTGCTAAAGGAAATGTGTGCTCAAAAGTTATAACTTCTCCTTCTTGCACTAAACTTCTCACTAACTGAAAAGTTTTAGCTTCTCTTTCCTTCAATTTATTTTAATGGATATATCTTTTCTCCATGCCATGTCAGTGCATGTCAATCTCCTTGTTGACTATGCATATGTGGCTTCCCTTCCAATCATGCTCTCAACAAGGTAGCTAAGCCATTGTTAGTGCACTGAGCTCACATTTGGGAGAATTAGCATGTGCACTGGTCCAAGTATCGGGACATGGGTTTTCCAAGCTGCTAAGATGAATGCTGGGGTGGTCCCACTGATAAGCCCATGATCAACTTCATTCTGCATCATCACCTACTTTATATACATATATATTATTTCTGTAATTTGTCTGACACATACAGGTACACATTGAAGTTACATTTTGGACCTTGCCCCCCACCCCCCTTCTTGCATTTTTCAATATGCCATGAACGTAAACATAAGCTTCTCTACTGGTCAATTTGTTACCACAAGCAGATTTCACATTTGTTGGCTTCGCCAAATCATAACCAAATCATCAGCTTCCAACCTAACGTAGACCTCAAGCTGTGATGTAGATCAGTCTGTCACCACAAACAAGATTTCAAGGAGGAGGCCTAATACATAACTGTGAACCAGTTATATTGAATTGTGTAATAAATAAAATAAGTAGGCCAACAAAACAGTCTTATTACTGATTCTTCCATCTGTTAAAACTAAGCATTATAAAACAACGCAAGCGAAATCTGACTAACACCTGACGGCGCATTTTTTTATATAGCACCTCTTGTACAGAAAATTTTGAAATAAATATGAAAGCTCAAGGAAAACCTTGTCTCATGCCATCATGCACAAGTAGAGATATCAATTAAAAATCATTAGTTCCACCAATGCAAATATAGTCAACTGTTGTACTTCCTATTCATAATGAGGAAAGTCTTCCCTTCTCTCAAGTCTTGTAGAACAAGACATACGGGTTATCGTTAGCACTAATTCGTTAACCCACTCTTCTACACTGGTGCTGCAGTCTTTATGTCTCGTGACATTGATTTAGTATACTTCTCAGTACCGCATTAATCTCTTTTTTTATCAGATGGTGTCACTAACTTGGAATAAGACAAAGGATGTTTTATTTTATCGAGTATCGGATGGCTTGGAATACTCTTTGCTATGCGAACAGCTTGGCTTGTTTCTTTCAGCTTATGTCAAAATCTAAATAACTAATAACATTTTGATGCCCCACATGAGTAATAACGTGCTTTACTTTGCAGCTACCATCTCTAGTCTCGGTTACTTCAAGGCTGGAAGGACAGACACCACCTATTTTGTTTGTTCCTTGTGTTTTCATGTTGCGTATGCCCTTACTTTTAGATAAAAACTGTCCTGAACGGTGACATACAAAGAAAAGCCGTACGACGTTATCTGAAGTGCAATAGGCTCCACGCTTTTTGACATAAAATGACATCGTCTTTTTCTCAGTCTGTTGCTTCCCGTCACCGAATTCCTGGAAAGATGCAAATTCAGTCTCCTCTGATGTTATCGATACATCATGTATTACTGATAAGTGATCGTAATAGCATTTCTTCGAAAGGACTGAAATATCGCACAATGCACATCTTATTTTTATACAACTATTCTCCGATGCATGTGCGTTTCTTTCGTGGCACATTAAATTGCGCTTCTGGTTGAACTGTTTACCACATACCCTACACAAAAATTTATAACACTTTTGCATCTTTAATTCCGGAGCGATATCGCTTAACATTCCTGGATGCGCCTGTAATACGTGTTTCCTCAGATTCTTGTTATAATTATAGCTTCTTCCGCACTCTGAACATTTGTATTTTTTATCTTCATTCATCGTATTTCTGAAGGTTCTGTCCCAGTTCCAAAAAGGAGAAAACTTCGTACTTAAACCACACCTAAAAATTTTTATGCGACGTCAACGAAAACTACACACTCAACAGATACACAAAATTTTCGAGCACTTCTTGCAGTTTTTGATTTCAGGCAGCAATCCCCTAAATAGTAAATAGCCCGAATTTTAGCTTCAGCTGCCTCGTGCCACTTCGGCTCTTCCCGTGAACTCGTGAAGGATCGGATCCAAGCAGCCGAAAGCTACTCATGGTCGATACCTGTTACCTACCTGCGCTAAGGTCGATTCATCGACTGCGATTCAACACACTGAAAATTGTCCGTCCACTTGCGATCTTCCGACAGATCTTACGACTTGGCTATGGATTAGGACAATCTGTCGTTTAAGCGAAACAAATACCATTGTTAGTAGCACAGTTTTTTCCTTTATCATCTTTAACTTGGCTCGTTTTCTATGGCAAATGTGCGCAATGAACTCCAGTTCCTGCCGAGACCGAGAGAAGTTCAATCCGGCCCGAACGAATTCCCGTAAAGAACTATAAAACTAAATGACATGAGATCAGGAAGTGGGCTAGAGGATGTATATTAAAGCACCATGCAATACTTCTAAGCGGTCTATAAGTGGCCAAATTCTATAATAATAAACGTTGTCTGATTAGGTTTACGGCTCTATGCTGCTGTGAAAGAGCCTGTAGCCTATTGAAATGTTTCCTTGAAATATTTCAGATTTATTTCACACTTTCTGCATAATTTCTGCTTGCAAGCAACTCAATCACAAAACGTACAAGTTGCACATTATCGAGCGCCTACGTTTTCGCTCTGAAGGCAGAAATCTGCCGCCCCGTGCATAAATATTCCACAGAAATATTGTGTCGTTGTTGGCCTAGCTCTTTCGCGCAATGTATTGACACAATATTGTTGCGCAATAAATAAAGAGCGTGTGAGGGCCCCTGTAAGCATAAATTGCTGCTTCATTCCGCTCAGTTTCGCTCGTCCATAATTCCGTCACACACAGAAACATGTTGCTATAACAACTCACGGGACAGCTGTAATTGGAAAGTTACGAGATTGCAATTGTAAGTTCGTGTAATTTCATAAGAAGACTGAGGATTGCTGAATTTTTAGCTCAAGATGAGTGTCATACACGATAATCCGGAACCTGGAGTTATAGATACGGATCTATTAAAGAATTTGGTTATGCAACAAGCACCTGTCGGAGAAGCCGGAAAAGTATTTTTGAGAGATGGAATAGTTTTGGAGAAAGTTCACACAATTCGACTAGAGGACCTGAGTCAGTAAAAATAGAAATTTAAGAATTAGTTCGCTATTGATAGTGTAGAATGCAATACATATGTAATAGTTTTGTTGATGACAGAAATGTTGCATTTTATACGTTTCAGATGTTCTTAGAGTCAACAAAACAAATACAAATATTACGAATTCGTTCATTGTTCATAGAGCAGAATACAATATATATAATAAGTTTTGTTAATGACAAAAATACTGCATTTTATACGTTTCAGATATTCTTAGAATCGACAATTTATGGATGATGACATCCCTAGTGAAACTGCAACTTACATTAAATATTATTCAGAAGATAGAGAATTTGGATGCGCTTGTAAATCTGAAAGAGCTGGATTTATCTTTCAATCAGATCGAGGTTTTAGAAAATCTGGAAAAACTTACAAAGCTTGAAATACTCACAGTTTATGAAAATAATATTAAAAAAGTAGAAAATATGGACCAGTTAATCAATCTAAAACTGTTTAGCATTGGAAGAAACAGAATAGATGGCAGAGATAGTGTAAGATCGATTTAGTATGTGAAGGAAATATTTCAACACTTACATTGCATTATAGTATACACTGCTAAATCAGGATAGTTAATTAAGAAAGATATTTTTCAGGTTGTGTATTTAAGGCGGTTTCCTCTGTTACGATCTCTTACAATGGAAGGGAATCCATGTTCACAAGAAGATGATTTCACTGAATACATTTATGCGTGTCTTCCAATGCTAATGTATTACCATTACCGATTTATTTACCCACATGAAAAAGAAGCTGCCAAAAAAAAGTACAGGTAAACCTGAATCCTACTGTGCAATTTTTCTTTCTTTCAAATTATACAAGAAATTTCACATAATTTAATCACAGTGTTGAGTGTGTAGCTGGCAGTCATTATTCCAAATAGGTACCTAATTTGTTTAAAAAAAGAGGGGAGGGAATTCTATTGTCACAGTACTGTACTAAGAAGCAATTACCATTTATTTGTGGCTCTTATGCCTGTTATGGAGCCATATTGGGCATTACTGGACTTACGACTTTATATTTCATTGTGGGGGCTGATGGTTGCCTTGAAGCATTTTATGGTGTGTATCAACGCTTTTGTAATCTCATCAGAAAAAGAGAAAATTAGATGAATTTGAAATTATTTTTATGTATTTTAGAGTACGAGTAGCAGTTGCAGAGCAGTTTTTGTCACCTCGTCATAAGCACAACTAAAATATATTATATATAAAAAAGTGTATATTTATTTGTTTTGTGTGTAATATAGGTGCTAAACAAAGTTTAGGGCTGTAGATAGAGAGATGCTAATGAGACATATTTGGCCGTCAAGACAGCAATTTGTGATGCCTTCAGTGACTACCGTAGCAGAATAATGTCAAATTATGTTTCATGAAACCCAAAGAAATTGTGGTCATATGTAAATGCTGTTAGTGGCACCAAAGTTAGTGTCCAGCTCCTAGCATATGGGACAGGAACTGAAAGTGAGGGTGGTAAAGCAAAAGTGGAAATGCATAACACCATTTTCAAAAGTTCCTTTACAAAGGAAAACCCAGGAGAATTGGCCCAATTTAATCCTTGTACCACAAAAATATGAATGAAGTGTTAGAGTCAGTGGTGTTGAGATACAGCTAGAATCGTTAAAATTGAATAAAGCCCCAGGGCCCGATGGAATCCACATCAGATGCGATACGAAGGTGCAGTTGAGTTAGCTCCTCTTCCAACTATAATCTGTTGTAGATCCCTTGAACGAAAAACCATGCCCTGTTCTTGGAAAAAAGCAGTCACACCCATCTACAAGAAGGATAGTAGAAGAGATGCACAAAATTACTTTTCAATATCCTTGACATCAATTTGTTCCAGGGTCTTAGAACATATTCTGAGCTCAAACATAATGAGGTATCTTGAACAGAATGACCTCCTCAGTGCCAACCAGCATGGATTCTGGAAACATCAATCATTTGAAATCCAACGCACACTTTTCTCACATGACATATCGGAAGCTTTGGCTCAATGTGGTCAGGCAGATCCAATACTGATTTCTGAAAAGCATTTGACTCAGTAGCACACCTATGCTTATTGTCAAAAGTACCATCATATGGGGTATAAAGTGAAATTTGTGACTGCATTGAGTACTTTTTGTTAGGGAGGAAGCAGCATGTTATCTTGGATGGAGAGTCATCATCAGAAGTAGAAGTAGCTTCAGGTGTGCCCCAGGGAAGTGTGTAGGTACTCCTGCTGTTCATGTTATATGTCAATGACCATGCAAGCAATATTAATAGTAAACTTGGACTGTTTGCAGATGATGCAGTTATCTATGATGAAGTACTGTTTGAAAGATGCTGGATAAATATTCAGTCAGATCTTGATAAGATTTCAAAGTGGTACAGAGGCTGGAAACTTGCTTTAAGTGTTCAGAAATTAAAATTGCGCTCTTTGCAAAACGAAAGAACCTAGCATTCTATGACTATAATGTAAATGAGTCACTGTTGGAATTGGCCAACTCATACAAATACCTGGGTGTAACACTTTGTGGGGTCATGGAATGGAATGATCACCTAGGCTTAATTGTGGGTAGAGCAGTTGGTAGACTTCGTTTATTGGTAGAATACTGGGGAAGTGCAGTCAGTCTACAAAAGAGATTGTTTACAAATCACTCGTATGACGCATTCTAGAATATTGTTCAAGTATGTGGAACCCATACCAAATAGGACTAACAGGGGATATTGAGCATATACAGAGAAGGGCAGCATCAATGTTTGTTTGATCTGTGGCAGAGTGTCAGAGATACTGAAGGAACTGATCTGGAAGACTCTTGAAGATAGCTGGAAACTATCACGAGAAAGTTGGTTAATAAATTTTCAAGATCTGACCTTAAATGATAACTCTAGGAATATACTACAACCCCCTTTGTATCACTCACATAGTGTTGTGAGGATAAGATTGGAATAATTACTATATGCACAGAGACATTCAAACAGTCATTCTTCCTGCGTTCCATATGTAAATGGAAGAGGAAGAAACCCTAATATCTGGTACAATGGGATGTACCCTCTGCATGCACCTCATGGTGGTTTGAAGAGAATAGATGTAGATACAGATAATCACTCCAACATTGGCAGAATTAATCATGACACCAGTATGAGTAGTTTCAAAGTTTGTGAGATGCTGGGCAGCCATAACTTGTGTGTGGATGTGTAGTATTAAATGTATGGACTATTTTACTTTACCTAATTTAATCATGAAATTTACTTCCTGCTAAGAATGACCTTTAGAGATAGAATAATTTAGTATTACAGGGTATTTACGTATAACTGAAGGCAGGTATCTTCTGTAAAGGAAGGGATGAAAAAAGAGTGTAACATCTGGAATTTTTTGTTGTACCAGTGCTGATCTATAAGATATAGGATAAGAAAATGTTGGTAGTTTGTGGTTTATTTTTTGCTGTATCACTCAGAATTTCAAATAGAAATTGACAATGTGGTTTTCTCAGTGGCTGGAGTGAAATACTATAGGTATCCATTTTATGATCTGATTATGGCTGGTGATGGCCAAAACTGATAATTTATTTTTGTGATTGTGCTGGAAAATAAATTATTTTCAAAACAAGAATTTGACCAATCACTTATGTCTCCAGTATGACAAAAATGTCATTCTTTTCAAAATCAGTTAATATTAGCTTTAGAATAACCAAGGTTAAATGTGTAACGGGAAAAATATTCTGTAAGTATTAATCATGCGTCTGTACTCATACTCTACAAACCACTGTGAAGAGCTTGGCTATAGGTTCTTTCCATTACATCACATATTAGGGTTTCTTCCTGCTCCATGTACACAAGTAGCATGTCCAGAGTGACTGCTTGGATGCCTCTGTGCCTTTTGTAATTGGTCTAATAATATTTACAGCCCCTACAAAAGTGATACATAGAGATCTCTAATGTATTCTGATTTTAGATACTTAATATAGGTTGCTGCGGAATAGTGGACATACATCTTAAATTGTTTGGCAGTTCACATTTTTCAGCTTTTCTGTGGTGCTCTCCTCTGAGTCAGTCAAACCTATGACCATTAGTTTTGTCCTTTGTATATGTTCAATATCCCTTATTAGGCCTATTTGGTATGGGTCATAGACGCACAAGTGTTTTTGAAAGCTTTCTCCTTTGTAAACTGATTGCTTTTTCTAGTATCCTACCAATGAAATAAAATTTATTATCTGTTTTACGTATGACTGAACCTATGTGATCATTGTGATTACAATTGTGACTCATGCAAATTGAAATGTTAATGCATTAATGGCATCCTTCTGCATGATGGAATCTTATCTCAATAACAGACAGCAGAGGGTTTCATTGAGTGATTGTATCTAAGGCACCCAAGGCCTAGGGGTAGCTTTTTTTTAATTAATAATGAAAATGTCCTCTGACCTGGGTTCGGCCCCACCATAGCTTAAATTTTGAATAAAAATCATTAGTAATGGTGGCCAAAGGCTTCCAACGTAAGAAGTCACCCTCATTCAGTCAATGGCCTTGTCAAAGAGGATGGAGGAATGGATAGAGGCACAGGGCACTCTCTTCCCCTTGGGTTGGGAAACTGCCCCTAACGTGGAAGGATCAGCAATGATCAATGGCATGAGGTTGCAGAAGGCAATGGAAAACACCGTATAAAAGACACATAATGTGTATCCACAGGACGTATGGCCTGTAATTGATAAAGTGTCGTGACGATCTCTCCATTGGCAAAAGATTCCAAACTAGTCCCTCATTTGGATCTCTGGGAGGGGACTGCCAAGGGGGAGGTGATTATTGCATAACTAGTGGATGAATAATGTTATATGAGTCAGGGCATGGATTGTCAAAAGTCTCAACGTGGTAGGGAAGCTAGAAAATCTCAAAAGGGAATTGCTAAGGCCCACTCTAGATATAGTGAGTGTCAGTGAAGTGGAATGTAAAGAAGACAAGAATTTCTGTTCAAATGAGTGTAGGGCAATATCGACAGTGACAGAAGATGGTGTAACAGGAGTAGGATTCATTAAGGACAGGAACATAGGGCAGAGAGTGAGTTACTGTGAACAGTTCAGCGATAGGATTGTTCTTATCAGAATTGACAGCAAACCAGAACTGACAACAATAGTTCAGGTACATAAAGGGAGATGAAAATCTAATAATTATGGGAAACTGGAATGTGGTAGTAGGGGAAGGAGTAGAAGAAAGGGTTACAGGAAAATATGAGTGTGGTACTAGGAATGAGAGATGAAAAAGACTAATTGAATTCTGCAATAAATTTCAGCTAGTAATAGTGAATACTCTGTTAAAGAATCACAAGAGGAGGAGTCATACTTGGAAAAGGCAAGTAGGTACAGGAAGATATCAGTTAAATTACATCATGGTCAGGCAGAGATTCCAAAATCAGATACTGGATCATAAGGCCTACACAGGAGCAGATATAGACTCAGATCACAATTTAGTAGGGATGAAGAACAGGCTGAAGTTTAAGAGACTAGTCAGGAAGAATCTGTGCGCAAAGAAGTGGAATATGGAAGTACTAATGAATGACGAGATATGACTTTTTCTAAGCAATAGCTAATGAGGCAGTTTAGCTGAAAACAAATGGCCATCTCTAAAAAGGGCAATCACAGAAGCTGGAAAGGAAAACATTGGTGCAAAGAAGGTAACTCGAAGAAACCGTGGGTAACAGAAGAAATACTTCGAGTGCTTGACGAAAGAAGGAAGTACAAAAATGTTCGTGGAAATTCAGGAATAAAGAAATACAAGTTACTTATGAATGAAATAAATAGCAAGTGCAGGGAAGCTACAATGAAATGGCAGCTCCAAAAATATGAAGAAATCGAAAAAGAAATGATGGTCAGAAGGACTGAATCAGCATATAAGAAAGTCAAAAGAACCTTCGATGAAATTAAAAGCAAGAGTGGTAACATTAAGAGTGCAATGGGAACTCTACTGTTAAATGCAGAAGAGAGGGTGAACAGGTGAAAAGAGTACATTGAAGGCCTCTACAAGGGGCAAGACTTGTCTGATGACATGATAGAAGAAGAAACAGAAGTCAACATAGAAGAGGTCAGGGATCCAGTATTAGAATCAGAATTTCGTCAACGTAAGATCGAATAAGGCAGAAGTGATAGATAAAATTCCAGCAGAATTCCTAAAATCATTGGGGGAAGTGGCAACAAAACAACTATTCACTTTGGTCTGTAGAATGTATGAGACTGGCGACATACCATCAGACTTTCAGAAAAACATCATCTACACAATTACGAAGATAGCCAGAGCCAACAAGTGGAGAATTATCATACAGTCAGCTTAACAGCTCAAGCATCCAAGTTGCTGACAAGAATAATATGTAGAAGAATGGAAAAGAAAGTTGAGGATGTGTTAGATGACTGTCGTGTTGGCTATAGGAAAGGTGAAGGCACCAGAGAGGCAATTCTGATGTTGCAGTTGATTATGGAGGCAAGACTGAAGACAAATCAAGACATGTTCATAGGATTTGTTGACCTGGAAAAAGTGTTTGACAGTGCGATATCCTGCAAGATGTGCGAAACTCTGAGAAAAGTAGGGGTAAGGTATAGAAAAAGATGGGTATTATATAATATGTACAAAAACCAAGAGGGAGTAATAAGAGTGGGAGACCAAGAATAAAGTGCTCATTTTAAAAAGGGTGTAAGCATATATGTAGCCTTTCATCTCTACCATTGAATCTATAAATTGAAGAAGCAATGATGCAAATAAAAGAAAGATTTCAGTGCAGGATTCAAATTCAGGGTGAAAGGATAATCAGTGCTAAGATTTGCTGAAGACATTGCTTTCCTCAGTGAAAGTGAAGAAGAATTACAGGATCTGTGGAATGGAATGAACGGTCTAATGGGTACGGAATATGGATTGAGAGTAAATCGAAGAAAGACAAAAATAATGAGAAGTAGCAGAAACAGGAACAGTGGGAAGCCTAACACCAGAATTGGGGATCACAAAGTTAAGCAATTTTGCTGTCTAGGTAGTAAAATGAACTATGACAGATGGAGTAAGGAGGACACAAAAAAACATACTGGCAATGGCAAAAATGGCATTCCTTGTCAACAGAAGTCTACTAGTGTCAAACATAGGCCTTGATCTGAGGATGAAATTTATGAGAATATACACTCCTGGAAATGGAAAAAAGAACACATTGACACCGGTGTGTCAGACCCACCATACTTGCTCTGGACACTGTGAGAGGGCTGTACAAGCAATGATCACACGCACAGCACAGCGGACACACCAGGAACCGCGGTGTTGGCCGTCGAATGGCGCTAGCTGCGCAGCATTTGTGCACCGCCGCCGTCAGTGTCAGCCAGTTTGCCGTGACATACGGAGCTCCATCGCAGTCTTTAACACTGGTAGCATGCCGCGACAGTGTGGACGTGAACCGTATGTGCAGTTGACGGACTTTGAGCGAGGGCGTATAGTGGGCATGCGGGAGGCTGGGTGGACGTACCGCCGAATTGCTCAACACGTGGGGCATGAGGTCTCCACAGTACATCGATGTTGTCGCCAGTGGTCGGCGGAAGGTGCACGTGCCCGTCGACCTGGGACCGGACCGCAGCGACGCACGGATGCACGCCAAGACCGTAGGATCCTACGCAGTGCCATAGGGGACCGCACCGCCACTTCTCAGCAAATTAGGGACACTGTTGCTCCTGGGGTATCGGCGAGGACCATTCGCAACCGTCTCCATGAAGCTGGGCTACGGTCCCGCACACCGTTAGGCCGTCTTCCGCTCACGCCCCAACATCGTGCAGCCCGCCTCCAGTGGTGTCGCGACAGGCGTGAATGGAGGGACGAATGGAGACGTGTCGTCTTCAGTGATAAGAGTCGCTTCTGCCTTGGTGCCAATGATGGTCGTATGCGTGTTTGGCGCCGTGCAGGTGAGCGCCACAATCAGGACTGCATACGACCGAGGCACACAGGGCCAACACCCGGCATCATGGTGTGGGGAGCGATCTCCTACACTGGCCGTACACCACTGGTGATCGTCAAGGGGACACTGAATAGTGCACGGTACATCCAAACCGTCATCGAACCCATCGTTCTACCATTCCTAGACCGGCAAGGGAACTTGCTGTTCCAACAGGACAATGCACGTCCGCATGTATCCCGTGCCACCCAACGTGCTCTAGAAGGTGTAAGTCAACTACCCTGGCCAGCAAGATCTCCGGATCTGTCCCCCATTGAGCATGTTTGGGACTGGATGATGCGTTGTCTCACGCGGTCTGCACGTCCAGCACGAACGCTGGTCCAACTGAGGCGCCAGGTGGAAATGGCATGGTAAGCCATTCCACAGGACTACATCCAGCATCTCTACGATCGTCTCCATGGGAGAATAGCAGCCTGCATTGCTGCGAAAGGTGGATATACACTGTACTAGTGCCGACATTTTGCATGCTCTGTTGCCTGTGTCTATGTGCCTGTGGTTCTGTCAGTGTGATCATGTGATGTATCTGACCCCAGGAATGTGTCAATAAAGTTTCCCCTTCCTGGGACAATGAATTCACGGTGTTCTTATTTCAATTTCCAGGAGTGTATGTTTGGAGCACAGCATTGTGGGAAACCCAGAACAGGAGAGGACTGAAACAATTGAGATGTGATGCCAAAGAAGATTGTTGAAAGTAAGATGGACTGATAAGGTAAGGAATGAGGAGGTTCTTCACAGAATCGATTATGAAAGGAATATGTGGAAAACACTGACAAGGAGAAGAGGGAGGAGGAGAGGACACCTCTTAAGGTATCTGGGAATAGCTTCCATGGTATTAGAGGGAGCTGTAGAGGTAAAAACTGCATGGGGAAAACAGAGATTGGAATACATCCAGCAAATAACTGAGCATGTTTGTTGCAAGTGCTACTCTCAGGTCAAAAAGTTGGCACAGCAGAGTAATTCATGGTGGGCTGTGTTAAAAGTAAATAAATAAACAAAAAAGGAATGGAGTGCCATGGAAGCAGTACTGGACCAATTTTTGTTTCTGACCTATGCCAGTGACATTCCATTGACATTAAAGAGCAGTTTAAAAACTGAAATGTTTGCCGACAATGACTCAAGCATCCTAATCAAGGGTCCAAACAGTCTTAGCAATCACAAATCAGATGATAGCTAAACAGGTCTACGAGTGGATCGTTGCTAACTGTCTTATGTCTTAGTCCCACAGAGGCTCATAGTATGCAATTTCAAATGAGCAGTAGTGATTCTCTATCTGCAGAACTAGACATTAATGGTTGTATACTGAAAGAAGTCTTTGGGGTCCAGAATAAATATTGAGTCAGCACACTGAATAAACTAATAAAGATGTTCAGTTTAGCATGCTACATCCTTGGAAGTATCTCCCATTGTGTTGACCTGAAGACAAGAGTTTTGTTTTATTTTACGTATTCTCATTTTCTGTTGTCTTACATAATTATCTTTGTAGGAAGTGCACCTGAAGTAAGTAGAACATTTGTCCAGCAGATGCAAACGGTAAGAATATTGCATAAAGTAGATTACAACACATTTAGCAGAAGACTTTTGAAGGGTCTTAGTACCAACTGAGCTACCCAAGCACGACTCATGCCCCGTCCTCACAGCTTTACTTCTGCCAGTATCTTGTCTCCTACCTTCCAAACTTTACAGGAGCTCTTCTGCGAATGCTGCAGAACTAGCACTCCTGAAAGAAAGGATATGGGGAGACATGGCTTAGCCACAGCCTGGGGGATGTTTCCAGAATGAGATTTTCATTCTGCAGAGGAGTGTGCGCTGATATGAAACTTCCTGGCAGATTAAAACTGTGTGCCGGACCGAGACTCGAACTCGGGACCTTTGCCTTCCGCGGGCAAGTGCTCTACCAATTGAGCTACCCAAGCATGACTCACGCCCTGTCCTCACAGCTTTACTTCTGCCAGTATATCATCTCCTACCTTCCAAACTTTACAGAAGCTCTCCTGTGAACCCTGCAGAACTAGCACTCCTGAAAGAAAGGATATGGGGAGACATGGCTTAGCCACAGCCTGGGGTATGTTTCCAGAATGAGATTTTCACTGTGCAGCGGAGTGTGCGCTGATATGAAACTTCCTGGCAGATTAAAACTGTGTGCCAGGAAGTTTCATTACTAACATTGATTGACAGTGAGAACCACTTCTTATTGAAAGTGATGTAATAGATTTTGTGGGGGATAACTTCCATGAAATAGTCCCACTAAGCCTAATAGAAGAGGTACCTTGATTTGTTTTCGCCTTAAACATGATTTTTAAGTAATTTTAATTAATCAAAACATCATTATAAATATATCAGTAATCTTCAAAATATATTGCAAAATCTGATTTCAGATTTGTTCTCTTATCATGAAATCCAATCATTGAGTTTCAGTTGCTGTCTAGTAGATTACTGCTTTTTTGTTTTAGAACATTTACTGTTGTGCTAAAGATTCACCATTATGATGAATTTATAGTTGACATGTAGTTTTCCATGTAAGTATGTGTAATAGCATGTGAATAGTATTAGTGTACTTTCATACTGCGAAGATGGTCTTTTACCAAAACTGGTATTAATAATTAGTAAAGATTAATGAGACTTTGTGTCATGCATTTTCTCAAGTGTATAATGACTATTGTAAGTCACCTGAAAAAATACATAAAACGTCATCAAAATTAAAGGTCATGTTGTAGTTGTGATGTATCACTTAGTTGGTGGCGTAACAATGGCATCACAAGCCATGACTAAAAAAGATCAATTGCAAGACAGCTGAATATCTGAAAGTGAAAAGTAGTGATTAATTTGACAGAAACAGGGGAGGCAGTGTATTTTCGTTTTCAGTAATTATACAGTGGCAATATTGATAGCCGGCAGACTGGAGTGTTCCACATAGAGGTTCTTTTTGTTTTTCACTGGATATCAGCAGTAGACAAACATTCTGTAAAGTTTTTGTTTGTTGTTCAAACCATGGTATCACTCCAGATATCAAACTGAACCATTGTTCTGTAACTTTGAGTGAAATATTGACAAAGATAAGTATATCCGAAGGCCTTGTAGATTTGTATGTCTACTAATAGGGATTCAGTTAAATGCTAGAAAATAAACATAGGTAGATCTCAAGGTCACTGACAATGTTGACTCACTGTATCCACCATATATCCAGCTCTTGTAGAAAAAAAGTTCTATTTGTTTCTAAAATTGATACAATATATGGAACACTCT
This sequence comes from Schistocerca serialis cubense, assembly GCF_023864345.2. Classification (NCBI taxonomy): domain Eukaryota; kingdom Metazoa; phylum Arthropoda; class Insecta; order Orthoptera; family Acrididae; genus Schistocerca; species Schistocerca serialis. The sequence continues at coordinate 859,798,988 of NC_064641.1, forward strand.
TACACTACTGTAAAAGTGGAGGGAGAGATAGAGAGAGAGAGAGAGAGAGAGAGAGAGAGAGAGAGAGAGATCATATTTAGATTTACAGAATATGTGCACTTTATTGTGGGAAGGGGATGGAAATAAAATTTAACCAAAAGTACACTCCTGGAAATTGAAATAAGAACACCGTGAATTCATTGTCCCAGGAAGGGGAAACTTTATTGACACATTCCTGGGGTCAGATACATCACATGATCACACTGACAGAACCACAGGCACATAGACACAGGCAACAGAGCATGCACAATGTCGGCACTAGTACAGTGTATATCCACCTTTCGCAGCAATGCAGGCTGCTATTCTCCCATGGAGACGATCGTAGAGATGCTGGATGTAGTCCTGTGGAACGGCTTGCCATGCCATTTCCACCTGGCGCCTCAGTTGGACCAGCGTTCGTGCTGGACGTGCAGACCGCGTGAGACGACGCTTCATTTCATTCAGTCCCAAACATGCTCAATGGGGGACAGATCCGGAGATCTTGCTGGCCAGGGTAGTTGACTTACACCTTCTAGAGCACATTGGGTGGCACGGGATACATGCGGACGTGCATTGTCCTGTTGGAACAGCAAGTTCCCTTGCCGGTCTAGGAATGGTAGAACGATGGGTTCGATGACGGTTTGGATGTACCGTGCACTATTCAGTGTCCCCTCGACGATCACCAGTGGTGTACGGCCAGTGTAGGAGATCGCTCCCCACACCATGATGCCGGGTGTTGGCCCTGTGTGCCTCGGTCGTATGCAGTCCTGATTGTGGCGCTCACCTGCACGGCGCCAAACACGCACACGACCATCATTGGCACCAAGGCAGAAGCGACTCTCATCGCTGAAGACGACACGTCTCCATTCGTCCCTCCATTCACGCCTGTCGCGACACCACTGGAGGCGGGCTGCACGATGTTGGGGCGTGAGCGGAAGACGGCCTAACGGTGTGCGGGACCGTAGCCCAGCTTCATGGAGACGGTTGCGAATGGTCCTCGCCGATACCCCAGGAGCAACAGTGTCCCTAATTTGCTGGGAAGTGGCGGTGCGGTCCCCTATGGCACTGCGTAGGATCCTACGGTCTTGGCGTGCATCCGTGCGTCGCTGCGGTCCGGTCCCAGGTCGACGGGCACGTGCACCTTCCGCCGACCACTGGCGACAACATCGATGTGCTGTGGAGACCTCACGCCCCACGTGTTGAGCAATTCGGCGGTACGTCCACCCGGCCTCCCGCATGCCCACTATACGCCCTCGCTCAAAGTCCGTCAACTGCACATACGGTTCACGTCCACGCTGTCGCGGCATGCTACCAGTGTTAAAGACTGCGATGGAGCTCCGTATGCCACGGCAAACTGGCTGACACTGACGGCGGCGGTGCACAAATGCTGCGCAGCTAGCGCCATTCGACGGCCAACACCGCGGTTCCTGGTGTGTCCGCTGTGCCGTGCGTGTGATCATTGCTTGTACAGCCCTCTCGCAGTGTCCGGAGCAAGTATGGTGGGTCTGACACACCGGTGTCAATGTCTTCTTTTTTCCGTTTCCAGGAGTGTATGTTATTGATATAAATAAATATGACTGTAGTTTTGGTATTCCCATGTGAAGACACAGTACTTCATGAATGTAGTTTTGGTACTCCCACCAGTGGGCAGTACGATGGAGGCAGATGAGCTGGTATGGGTAGAACAATGGGGTAGTGTGGAAAACGTCATGGAGAGCACACTTGATGTTTAGTATGGGCAGACCTGCTGGTGGAGCTGTTTACCTTCAGGTGGCAGTAGGCCAGGCCAGCCAGAGTTTACCCAGAGTTTAAACTCTGTGCACCTCACCTTCTGCTGATGTCTTGTGTTGTTGCTAACTGCTTAGCCACTAGCCAACTGCACCTCCCATGTGCTGAGTCATTTCTGTGCCCGTCTCCAAGTGGGTTCAAACTCTCCCATCAATTGACACGCTGAGCTCATTTTCTTCTCACAGGATACAGTTGACCAGGTATTATCAAACAACTGCCTGCTCATGATCATGTTGTGTAGTGGTGTTGTTATGCCTGTGCAGATGCTAAAGTGGCAACAAAAGACATTCTTACATTGTGATGCCCCTATTCTTTTCTTTTCTCCTTTTAATAATGGTAAGTTGGACCATCATGGATCCAGCATTTCTGCAGTGCTGACAGAAACAATTGCACCTACAGAAGGAGCAGCAACAGTTGCAGATGTATCATCAACAGCAACAGAAGATGCAGGCACAGATAAACCAGAATATGCACTTGCTTTGTGCCTTTGGCTCACCAGTGGAGGACCTGGTACCCACTATGCAGTTTTATTTGCTACCAACACCCCCTCACCCCCTGCCCCACAATACCATTTGCCAATTTTGATGAGTCAATGGAAAGGAGGGAGAATTACCTGTGCCAGTTCTTGCTGCACTGCCAGGTAAGGCGTATTATCCATCCAATTGAAAAGGCTGCCTTCTTGTTCAGCAGTATGAAATCGTCAAAAATTTGAAGCCCTCCACCAAGTCCAAGAAACTCTCCTTTGATGAGCTTTGTCAGTTACTTAAGCAGTATTTTGGACATCAAGGCCATGTGATAGTGGCACGGTGGCAGTTTAACCAGCACCACAAGCATCCTAGACAGTCATGTTTGGCCTGGATTGTGCAAGTGCTGTTTTGAGTGTTCTAAATGTGCTACCTCTTGTGCGGACTCTCTCATATGTACTGATTACCACATTGATGCCATTGTCAACCTGCCAGCGCACAATGTTGTGTAAGGTATCATATTACACTCAGTTCATTCCCGAGGCCTGGCCCCTTAACTGACTTTGCCAGAAGAGTATTCAGTTTATCTGGTCTGCAGATTGTCAGTGAACTTTTCAGTTTCCCAAGCAATGTTTGTGCTTCGCTCCCTGTCTGGCTTTCTTTACACTGGGTAGACCTTTAAGCCTGGCCTATGAAACATTGCAGTATGGCACTGGTGCTGTTCTGTCCCATTGGAACCCAGGTGGCACCAAATAGCCCATACCTTACGCCTCAAAGCTGCTTTCTGTTGCACAGTATAATTATTCACAGGTGGAAAAGGAGGCATGAGCTATTATTTTCAGAATTAAGAAGTTTCACATTTTCCTGTATGGGGTGCAGTTCCTCCTCGTCACTGATGACAAGTTGTTGGTTTCCTTATTTGGCCCTCATTTCAAGGTGCTGGAGAGGACTGACTGCACATTGATTGCAAAGGTGGGCCCTCTTTCTTAATAACTACTGCTATGATATTTGTCATCATTCTACCACCCAGCATGCCAATGCTGATGCACTAGCACAGCTATCAGTGGGACACGCTCCAGAGTTTGATTGGCAGGAAGCTCTCACATTCGCATTCGTGATCCTTTTGTGTACTTTTTCCTCCTATGTGTTTGGCTCGGTGTTGTACAAGGGGTCCTCTTGCTTGCCATACAGGAGCAATGCTGTCAAGTGGCATCCTTGCACACTCCATATTCTGCGTGCATTGCAGTGCTGTATGATTCGTATGCAGGATGCATATCAAATCTACTGGCAAGCAATAGATCATGATGTTGAACATCAGGTGTGGGCTTATTGGGCCTTTGCACAGAACCAGTTCTCTCCCTGGTCAGTCCCAGAGCACCCTTGGGACAGAGTGCACATCAATTTTTGGGCAGCAAGTGGTTGTTGGTGGTTGATGAATGTCCAATTTACTGTAAGAAGCCAAGCTATCCTCCACATTTTCGACTGCCACTGTTAGTGTGCTGTCAGTTATTATTGCCATTGGGGGATCCTTGTGTCCAATAACTGTAGGCTGTTCGTATTTTCGAAGTTTGAAGAAGTGTTAATAGTGGTATCTGGCATCTGATTAATGCCCCATTTCACCTGGCTTCTAATTTGGAGGTTGTGCACTTCATGTGTACATTTAAGACCCAAATGAAGAAGTTAGAGTGTCTCTCTTCCTGTGCTGATGCGTAGTTGACTCTTATGACTGTATGCTAGGTGAATCCAGCCAATGGGTGCACTGTGACAGAACATTTGTACAGGTGGTGGCTGTGAGGTCTCCTGGCTTTGCTGCGTCTTGAGTCACATGCCACAGCAAACCACCACTGACAACTGTGTTGTCCTCCAGGATCTGCCGTTTGCGCCTAGTCCTGCGGACAACAGTAGTGGTGGCTGCTAGGTGTTGTGTGAGCCACAAAGGTCAGCAGTTTTTTGTGGTACATGTTGACAAGGAGTACCTGACCTGCCATGCAAATCAGTTTGCCCACACCCTATTGGGACACATCACCATGGTCTTCTGGTCAGCCAGATGCAGTGTTAGTCATGACTTTGCTCTGGGAGGGGGATCCCACTTGCAGTGGTGTACATCACTGTTGCCACTCCCTCCATGCCCCCTGCATCCTCCTGTTGCCTGCAGCCTCTGCCCCCACTGAGCCACACATTTGCACCTGCCAGTGTGGAGCCCATGGGTTTTAATCTGCCCTCCTCCTCCTCCTCCTCCAACTCACTGACAGTGGTGGCGTTGCCTCCACTGCTGCTGATAAGCTCCCTTTAGCTCAGCCTTTGGGCCTTTCTGTGCCTTGAGTGAAGCCAGTGGCTTCCTTCAGTTGTTGGTCTATTACCAAACTCTCCAGGAGCCTCTCCAGTTCTGTGGCAGAAGGCCCTGTGTGGCCTTCTCTTGGGGGAGGGATTTTGTATCTCCACCAACGGACATCATGATGGAGGCCTGGATGGTGCATGTGACACATAGTATGGGCAGACCCACTGGTGGAGGTTTTACCTGCAGGTGGTCCAATGTTTACCTGAAGTTCAACCACTGTTGACCTCGCCTTGCACTTCATGCTGTGTGCTGTTGCCGAGTGTTTAGCCGTTAGCCAGTAGATGTGCATGCCTGCTGCATACTGAGTAATCCCATGCCTGTCACTATTTGAGTTCAGACTCTCTGCTTCCCATAGATTGACTCACACAGTGAGTTAGTTTTTCTTGCAAAGGTTTCCCTTGCTTGGCTATTATTGAGCCATCATCGGCTGATGAAATATCTGCACTGACTGTATAGTGTAGCAGTGTTGTTATGCCTATGCAGATGTTAAAGTAGTGTTTGCGTGCTATTTTTACTTGAAGTTAGTAGTATGTGTGAATTTTCACTGAATGCTTTTCTGTGTTACAGCAATGTTCTCAAAGAGCTTGAAGATACAGAAGCTGAAACAGCAGCCTACATCAAACTAAGGGAGGAAGAAGAAAGGAAGCTCAAATCCTACACAGCAGCATTTGTAGAGTATTTAGACAGTGATCAGCTCTTTAGTGCTTTATTTGAAAATGATGGAGATGGTCAAGCACTCCTGAAAATGGATGACGAAGTTGTGGAAGTGTGTAATGAGTATCCTTTTAGTTTTGTGATTGTTATTAATAGGTCTGACTTTTACAGACTTTATTGCAACTGTTGATTCTGTGATTTCATTGCTGGGTAAAAACTTCCATGTCAGGTGTACCTGATCTCATATTTTTAACCTTTTGATCATTTAGTCAGTAATTCATGTTCATTCATTCACACATCATGATCTGTAAAGTGTGCTAATAACAAATTATGAGTATTACTAATTTACTTACATTGATAATTATGGGGAAGACTTCCAGATTATTTTAGATATGTGTACTAAGGGAAAAATACCTAGTTTTAAAAAGGCTGCTGCCTGTTCTCTTATACTACTAAGCTTCCGTTTTTATTTATTACTTGAAAATATGTATGTAATTTTGCACAGAACACTATCAGCTGTCTGCATACTGGAAAAGTCAAGATCTCTTTTAATACAAGCATTAGAGTTAAGTGGAACTTACATCTGCGAGCCCAAATAACCAGATAAATTGTGCAAGGAGTGGCCAATAAGGTGTTCTTTTACTTATTTTTGAATATCTGGGTATTTTTTTTATTTTTTGAATGATGTCTACTGGTAACACATTGTAGACTTGCACTGCAATATAGAGCTTCACACTGAAACCTACACACAGTCTGCAGACAGTACTTATTTTAGCTTCCAGTATTGTGTAGAAAAATACATGATACACATCCTGCAAATGAAAAGTATTAGCTATCTCTATCAAACAGCACTAGCTGATTAAATGAACCATTATAAGTGCAAGAGCTACAATTGAAGAAGAGTCGCAAACCATTAAAAATACACTTTTGAAAGCAGTGACAAGATGATCAGAAAAAAAATTATGCAAAAAATAGCAAGGCTTAAAATTTAAGGACAGAGAGAGAGAGAGGAAAAAGCAAAGGAAAAACGAGAAGCACACAAATGCATAATATTTATCTTCAGTCACACTCTCAAGATCATCTTCTGACACATTGCAAGAAAAGAAATATACCCAGAAATATAACCAGGACAAAGCAGCAGGAATCATTGAAATTTTTCGTTAACAAAATTTAAAATTACGTTTATGGAGAGCAGTCAGTAGCATTCAAATTAATGAGGCACATGAACCAAAAAGAGAAAACTACAGCCTAAATAAATATAATTGCTGTAACTGCTAATTCTGAGTGTGTGCTGCTTCATAGTATGCATGTGATGTTTGTGCTTGATTTGGCTGCTATGGTGTAAAGAACAATAGAGAGAAATGTTTAAATACTCTATTATGCACAGATGATCAAACAGTAATCCAAGAAAATGAAGATAATCTTCAATGAGCCATTTGTCATATTAATTTGTTGGCTTCTAAATGTAACATTAACATCTCCATTAATAAAACAAGAGAAAATCATCAGTAAGATATACAGTTGTAACAAATATTTTAAAAGTGGAACAGTTAACCCACTTTCAGTATCTTGGCTGTTAACATGAGATGAAGTTCCAAAGATGTAGTTGATAGCAAGATCCTAAAGTTTATTTCAACCCATGGAAGAATTAGAAATATGCTACAAAAAAGCCGCAAAAGAGAAACAGATCAAGTTTTACAAAGTCTTGGCAGTATCTACAATGCATTATGGATCTGAAACTAGGGTTTCCATGCAAAAGGGTATGAGCAGGATCTGGCCTGTGGAAATGAGATGTTTCTATAGTGTTAAAGGTCGCACCAGAGAAGATCATTTCAGAAATGAAGAAACTAGGAATGGATCACAAGTTGATTCGGAGCATGAGAAAATAGATCGAACAGACTGCAAATCTAGAAGGAGAAGACAGAGGGGAAGATCATGGAAGAGATGGCTTGGCCTTTTTGATTCTAACAGGTGAAATCAGCTAATCCATGAAGGGAGGGGAGGAAGAAGTAGTATTGTTGTTGTGAATTGCACAACTCATCCTAGATTCACTCTTGGTATTAATTGAAAATACCATGATGGAGTGGATGTATTTACAAATTAATCTACACTGTTTCTTCAAATAATCCTTTTCGAGAGGATGGTAAGTCACCCAGAATCCCGGGTCAGGGGAGACTTACCTGACAGGATGAGAAGGAAAGACTGATTGCTGTGGACTGCACCAGACGAGATTTGCAAACCTGAGAGCTTAAATCATTTTTCGCATCCTCCCTCCCACCTCTGTTACATGCATTTAGCTTTTTGCTCTTATTACTTCATGCATGATGTTTTAGTGGTAATCTCTGTCTTGCAAATTACCCTGTCTTCCACCTTCAAGCTCTCAGGTTTTCAAATCTCGTCTGGTGCAGTCCCCAACAATCACTCTTTCCTTCTCATTCTGTATGGTAAGTTTCTCCTGAATCGAGGTTCTGGGTAACATTTCTAAACTGTACCCCATTCTCTAAACCTCTCTAGTCCTTTTCCTTTACCCCTCTTCCTTCCCCTTCAACTCCTCTGCTGGAAGAAGGAGCCACTGGCTCTAGAAGCTTGCATAAGTTAAACCTTTTTGTGTGTGCATTCTCCTACTGCCACTTGGTGAGTAGACTCTTTTGTCTATCCAATTACATTATATTGACTTTAATAATTACATCAGATAGATTCTTGTTTAACCAGCGTACAGACAGCTAATAGTGCTGTGTGGAAAATTAAAATGCTTTGTATGAAGTGTCAGATAATAATTCAGAGTATGGAAGGAGTGGTGTCTTATTTTCAAAGTAGTTGTTTTTCTCATAAAATACAGTAATCTAGAATTAATTACCATAATTATCAGTTTGAGTAGATTAGCACTAGTCATAATTCATTGTTAGTTTATTTTACAAAAGTACCCAGAAGTGGTTGCTTCTGCCTGCTAATGAATAGCTTAACTCATTCCACATCCCTGAATGCTCTTTTTCATGATGGAATTGATGGAAAATGATGTGTGAATGAATGAATGAACACTTTTTTTTGTCCAGTCTGCACAGATATGAAATTATTGGTGACATATAGACTACAGATAGCTGCTCTTACCCGATTTGACAGTCTAGTTATCTGTCCTGCTTACAGTTGTCAATTGTCATCATCAGTAAACACTTCGGGCTAAGTTGCCGTGGTCAATCTGTAGAACTTCTTCTCCCTGACGTTTCGTTCTCAACTACGGGGAACATCTTCCGAGGTGAGTCAACGACTGGCTGCTAGGAGCTGGGGCCACCGCTTATATGGATATCGTAGGGGGCGCCACCACACGTCACGTGGCGTCGAAGTGCAGCTATCTCTGACTATCGTCTGTTCTCTCGATTGTAGGCAATCGATTGTCACGTGATTGATACAACGTCGACCGCCATATCTTATCCAATTTTAATCCTTCTTCTTTACGATTAAAATTGTATTGATGTTTGTGGATTTCAACTGCCTCTCTATACACATGTGTATAATAGTGCGACGTCCTCGCTAGCACGCTTGTTTCACCAAATTTTTATTTCGTGATCTCCATCCTTAAAAACATGTTCCGCTACTGCCGATTTGTCGATATGTCCCAAGCGACAGTTTCTTTTGTGCTCCGTCAACCATGTATTAATGCTTGTTTTTGTAGTTCCTATGTAAACCCTGCCACAACTACACGGAATTTTATATACCCCTGGGGTGGCTAGGGGGTGACGAGCATCTTTTGTTGATCTTAGGCATTCACTAATTTTCTTAGTAGGTCTAAAAATGGTCTCTACCTGAAACTTGGCTAGTACCTTCCCAATGCGATCCGTGATATTATGGATGAACGGAAGAAATACTTTTCCAGCTGATGGTTGTTGCTGTCTCCTAATGCCTAAGATCAACAAAAGATGCTCGTCACCCCCTAGCCACCCCAGGGGTATATAAAATTCCGTGTAGTTATGGCAGGGTTTACATAGGAACTACAAAAACAAGCACCAATACACGGTTGACGGAGCACAAAAGAAACTGTCGCTTGGGACATATCGACAAATCGGCAGTAGCGGAACATGTTTTTAAGGATGGAGATCACAAAATAAAAATTTGGTGAAACAAGCGTGCTAGCGAGGACGTCGCACTATTATACACGTATGTATATGTATATGTATAGAGAGGCAATTGAAATCCACAAACATCAATACAATTTTAATCGTAACGAAGAAGGATTAAAATTGGATAAGATATGGCGGTCGACGTTGTATCAATCACGTGACAATCGATTGCCTACAATCGAGAGAACAGACGATAGTCAGAGACAGCTGCACATCAACGCCACGTGACATGTGGTGGCGCCCCCTACGATATCCATATAAGCGGCAGCCCCAGCTCCTAACAGCCAGTCGTTGACTCACCTCGGAAGATGTTCTCCGTAGTTGAGAACGAAACGTCAGGGCGAAGAAGTTCTACAGATCGACCACGGCAACTTAGCCCGGAAGTGTTTACTGATGAAGACGCCGGCCGTGAAAGCCTACATGGAATGAGTTGTCAATTGTAGTTCTCATTTTTATAATTTCAATTGTTGACCTTTAAGTTGTATATGGGTAATTGTATTGCTGAGTTTAAAGAATAGCATGTAAGGTAATAATAATTACCTTGCACTGAGAGTGAAACAAAATAAGAGCTCAAATGATAAGGAGATGAACAAGATTAACACATCAGAATGGGTATTAGCTCTTTTTATATGTGCTTCAGATTTTCTGGTTTGTTAGTCAACAAAGTGATCCTGGGGAAAGGACCGCTTTAAGCTTTCTTTCTCCCCCCCCCCCCCCCCTCCCTCCCCCCGTTCCCTCCCTCCCTGCCCCATAAAAGGGGAGAAATCATGAATCAGCTGTTTTATTTTACAGGCATTCAATTGGATGACACACCTTGACCATTACAATCAAACTCAAATAAGATTGGTCCCATTATTAGTTTGCTTCATGTAAGCATTTCTCTTTTCTGAGGTAAACACCTAACACTCGTCTGATAATAGGCATCACATAGCTGTGTATTGTCCATGCTTAAAGCACTGTGTGAATTACATGAAAGTGAATGCATTTCTTATATGCAGAGACAAAGAATACTAATTAAAATTAAATAAAACATTCGACAATTTTAATTTTACTGGGTCATTTTATAGAATTATTCCTAATACTTTTGGAAGTCTCAATTTTGTCTCACTCACTAATAATTTCCTAAATCTCATTCTAAGATCCACAAAACCTGCCAATCTTGAATACTAGCTGACAACACACATCCTTGAAGTATAAAATTTCATTGGTAGTACACCAAATTAGTCCTTCTAAGATTTTCATGAATGAAAGCATGAGGTATTCAGTACAGGGCATTAACAGAAAAAATATGCAGGTATGTTAGTGTAGCTCAGTGGGTGTTATGGATCCAAAAGTCTCATGTTCGATCTCTGGTTGGTAGTCTTCTCTGTCGCTTGTCACTTCTTTCACCTGTGACAATGTTTGCTAATGTGAAAAATACTGAGTTGAATCACAGTTTTGAGTCCATATTAAACCCTCTTTAACTGTTTCTGTACAGATGTTGGAGGAACATAGTGTCATACCACCTGCAACGGATCCATGTTGACTAAAGCACTGTGGTGTTTAAACTAACCTTCTGGTTGATGATGGGCATACTTTAAATCTCAAATATTGATAACAAACAGTGGAAATTCTAGGATGAAATATCAACAGTATAAGGAAAATACAGATTTCTGCTCACTGTACAGATGACATGTTGAGTTGCAGACAGGCACAATGAAGAGATACTTAACACATAAAGCTTTCTTCAGTACAGGAAACACACACACACACACACACACACACACACACACACACACACACACACACACACTCATTCATACATGCAAGCACACTTCACACACCCATGACCCCAATATCTGGCAGCTTGGACTGTGATGTAGCTGTCATGTGGAAGGAAAGCAGCAGTTTGGAGTGGCGGGGAATGGGAAGGGATAGCAGGGAATGGGTGGAGGGAGAAAAGAGCGCTGTATGGTGGAGTGCGCAGGGACTAGATGGAGGCATTTGAAGACTGCCACCAAGTACAGTGTCAGGAGGCTGGGGGGGGGGGGGGGGGGGGGGGCAGTTGGGGAAGGGGGGGGGGGGAAGGAGGCAGAAAACGAGAGGAACAGGGAAGGGGAAAGACGGGCAGGTGCTTTGACAGAGGGCGGCACACAATGAGAATGAGGGGATGTGAATAGGGAGATGGTGATAGAACAGAGGGGTGGACACTGTTGGATGGAGAGTGTCGTTCACCACACTGCTGGTTGAGGTCAGGATAATTTCAAGAATGGAGAATGTGTTTTAAGAATAACTCCCATTTGTGCAGTTCAGAAAACCTGGTGCTGGAAAAGACGATCCAGATGGCCCAGAAGTGAATATGTAGAGACAAAGTACTAATTGAAATTAAGTAAAACATTCAACAATTTTAATTTTACTGGCTTGGTTTATAGAATTATTTATAATACTTTTGGAAGTCTCAGTTTTGTCTCACTAATAATCTCCCAACTCTCATTCTAAGATCCATAAAACCTGGCACTCTTGAATACTAGCTGAGAGCACACATCATTGAAGTATAAAATTTCATTGGCAGTGCATCAACTTAGCCAATGTAAGATTTGCATGGTTGAAAGAATATGGTATTCAATAAAGGGCAACAACAGAAAAAATATACAGATATATTAGTGTAGCTCAGTGGGTATTATGGATCCGAAAGTCTCATGTTCGATCTCTGGTTAGTAGTATTGTCTGTCACTTGTCACTTCTTTTACCTTTGACAATGTGTGTTAATGTGAAAAATACTGAGTTGAACCATGGTTTGGAGTCCATATTAAACCCTCTATAACAATTTCTGTTGGCCCAGCCATTGAAATAAAGCTTGTTAAGAAGGTTATCCCAAAAGTAACGTCTCCAAAGTGATGCGGGTGACAAGGAAACTGAACTGTTTGCATAGTGTTTGGCCACACTGTTATTTTCCTTGCTCCCTCCACTCTCTACAGAAATCACTGCATATCCACTAGAGCTTTCAGTCTTGGCTTGGCAACCAGTTGTAATGAAGAAGCTCTCATTAGCCATTAGCACCAGGTGCAAAGTTCATGCAATTATTCAGTTTTTAAGTACAAAAGGTGTTAAACCAATCAACGTTCATTGGCAGTTGATGGGAATTGTATGGAGAGTCATATACAGATGTCAAAAATGTCCACAAGTGGTGTAGAGAGTTTGCATGTGGTCGTACTGAAATTCATGACGAGGAAAGAAGTGGAGACTGCCAATTCAGAAAGAGACAGTCGCAAAGGTTGAACAGGTTTCTCGAAGTGCAATTCACCAGAAATGTTGAAATTTCAAAAGGTGTGTGTAAGATGGTTCTCGAGAAAACAGCAACGTGTTGTAACTTCCTGCCAGTTTCTTCAGTGCTATGCAGGTGAAAAGTACAACCTTTTGATCACAGTCTGGCGGTGGCTGTTCATCCTTTTGGTCAGTCGATTGGTAGTCATACCAGTATAAAAACTGTGCAATGATTGCAGTAGAGCTGGTATATGACATGTCTGCTTTCAAGGCGGCCAGGCCTGTGATGGGGTAGGATAAGCCTGTGACAGGACTGGTATGGGAAGTGCTGGGTGAGTGGGTTGAGCAGGTCTTTAACCTGCGTCTACCACAGGGATATGATCTCTATGGCAAGGGGTTGGGGTTAGTGTTGGGAGTGGCATCAATTATGCAATCACTGCAATCACTGCACAGTTTTTTGTATTCGTATGACTGTGACCCAGCTGACCACCAGGATGAACAGCCACTGCCAAACTCTGGCCTAGAGCAAAACAGGACCACCGTGCCACAAACATACAGCTGAACATAATGTGCTTGATTTCAGCGACTGCTTCACAACCTGGGCCAACTGGATCCAGGTCCAAGACCTGCCCAATCCTCCCATCCAGCAGTGCTGTCAGAAGCTTATCCTACCCCATCAAGGACCAGGCCACTTGTGAAACCAGACATGTCATATATCAGCTCTGCTGGAATCATTGCACAGCTTTTGATATTGGTATCATTACCAACCAGCTGTCCACAGAATGAACAACCACTGCCAAACTGTGGCTGAGAGCAAAGCAGACCACTCTCTGGCACAGCTTGCAGGACATAACATGGTTGATTCCAATAGCTACTCACAACCAGGGCCACCTGGACCCTCTCCACCACCATCAGCTTTTCTGAACTTTGTGGATGGGAGTTATCCTTACAACACATTCTCCACTCTAAAAATTATCTCAGCCTTACCCTACGGCAAATTACTGTTCCGACACCTTCCACGCCACAGTTTCTGCCCCATCTGTCCTACCACCATCTCCCTATTCACATCCCCTCACTCTCGTTCTGTTCCACGCTTTGCCAATGCACACTCTAGTCTTTCCCCTTTCCTGCTCCTCTCTTTCTCTGCTTTTCCCCCCTCCCTGCTTCCATGCCCCCCCCCTCCCCCCCTGCCCACCAAGCCTCCTTTTGTTGTATTGGTGGCAGTCTTGTAATGCCTCCATCTAGTCTCTGCACACTCCACCAGACAGGGCTCTTTTTCTCCTCCCATCCGTACCGTGTTATCCCTTTCCTTTCCCTGCCGCCTCCAGATTCCTGCTTTCATTCCTTGTTACAGTTGCATTCCAGTACAAGCTGCTGGAGATGGTAGTCATGTGTGCATGCTTGTGTGAATGAATGTGTGTGTTTCCTTTTCTGAACCAGGTTTTAGCCTAAAGCTAAATGAGTAACTGTCTTTCATTGTGCGTGTCACAACTCAACATGTTATCATTACAGTGAGTAGCAATCTATTCTTCTCCTTATATTGTAGACCAGTATGTTCAGTAGGCTGTGCATAACCATACAGCTATGACACATTTTGAGTCAGAAAGAGGACACATTTGGAGTAATACAAATATCTACAAGGACAGTGACGGTGCATCGAATTCTGAAGAACCACTCACCATTGGCACAATGACCATTGCTACGCCCTCGGCCTCCCTTGACATGGTATGTACTACTCGGTTTGCGTGCATGGCACCACATTGTCTTTTCAGACAAATTCCAGTCCTGCATACAGCATCTTCAAGGAGAATGAATATTGGCAGATTGTCATCTTCATACATGCCCAGCGTCTGGTGTGATGGTGGGCAGTGCCATTTGATACACAATATAATCACTTCTGATTCACAAACAATAATTTTGACAGGAGGGATTATATTTCTGATGCATTAAAGTCAGTGGCCATCCCCTATCTTCAGGATCTCCATGACATAATCTTTCAGCTAGATAATGGAAGACCCCATATTGCCCATGCCATCCTGACATATCTTGATGCAGGGGCTGTTCAACTGTTGTTGAAGCTAGCATATTTTCTTGATCTGTCACTCACTGAAAACATCTGGTCTTGGGTTGCCAATAGATGGAAATACTATTACTTGTCTGACACTATGATTGATGAACTCAGACACAGAGTAGAAGCAGCATAGAATTATCTGTTTTGTCATCCAAGCTTACTTTGACTCTGCCCTCAGCTGGGTTACAGCCATTGTTACTGATCAGAGATGGTAGCTCTGTGTACTTGATTTTGCACCAAAATCCCTTACAAATTTTATCACATATTCATCCTGTAGTATACATACAGTAAGTAAAATTTTGTTACTATTTATCCTTCCTGGTATCACACTTTTAATGACCAGCTGTCTGTATTGAAATCCTAAATTTGTCTTATAACTCTGTAGTGACACTCACTGTGGTCAGAATAATGATTAGTGAACTGTGATGTTACTTGACTTACTTGTATTTATTATTCAGTTGTAATACTACAATGATGAATTGCTTTGGCAAATAGATGTAGCAAACATTAAACTGAGAATCCAGCCAATGGAGTGCTAAACTGAGAATGTTATAACTTTGTACTCAGTATTACTACATAAATACATTAATAATAAGGAAAAAGTTACACAAAGTTACCTTTGACTCTGTGTGTGTGTGTGTGTGTGTGTGTGTGTGTGTGTTTGTGTGTGTTCATTTGTTTGAAGAAATTTGCCAGATGATGTAGTTGAAGAAAATATTTTCCTTAATGCAAATATGATTTCATGATGAGTTTTGTGCCATTACGCAGAAATTGTTTGACCTGGGTCTGAAACAGTATAAGATCAGGGAAGCTGAAATAGAACAGTTCAGTAGATGTGTGGAAGACGCCAAAGATAAAAATGCAAAACAATTAGAAAGGTTTGTTACTTCTATCTCTTGCATGCTTCCCAACTAATACAACACTGTTTCTCCACTTACTGTTATAGGCTTAGATTATGATTTGGCCCTTATACCCTGCAGTATACAGCTTATGAATACTTTTAAATAATATAGTGCCATTTGTAAAAGTACTCCATAGTTGTGGAACCACTCTTTTAAAACAAAAATGGATGGATAAACAAAAACTTAAAGCTAAGTAGTATGAGATGAGAGAGGATGGGACCTGTGTGTATGTATGCATCTATGTAACAAACATGGTGGCAGATTTGAATCTTCAAATGAAAATTGCCGTTGTTTTTCTAGTTTAATTCTTCAGTTGTCTTATATGTCACATGACCCTATTTCCATCTGAAAATTTTATTTGTATCAAAGGTGGAGGCTCCCAAAATGGCTGTCATGTTACTAACATAGCCTCACAGGTTTTCTCTCTCCTATCTCATACTGTTCCACTTTAAATTCCTATACATCCATGTGTTTTTGTATTGAAGGGTGATTTCAAACCTGTGGACCACCCTTCATATAATGCGTGTGTGTGTGTGTGTGTGTGTGTGTGTGTGTGTGTGTGTTTAGAGTGGGGAAAGGTAGATGCAACAGCTAGAAAAGTTGCTGATGAATAATTCAGTTGGCCAGACAAAGAACCCAAGCTGATCAGTGCAACTAATGGACAATGCATAAAACTGTAGTTTCGCTCAAATGGAATGAAAACCTACCAAAAGCAGTGAGTATGCTGGGTACACTACACAGGACTTCATCTTCAGTGGCAAGGTTGCTGCTTTAAATCAGGCACTGGACTAACATTGACACTGTTGAAAATCCTTCCCACTGCTCTTAGAATAACTTCCTGAAGTCTGCCTGACTTCCAGATATATGGTGCACTAAATCTGTCTCTTTCCTCTATCAGTCTAAATGGATCACCAAAGACAATTCAGACCAGTAGCAAACCAATATCTTGTTGTCAAATTATGCAACACCACAGCAGAGACCAGTGCAGTTGCTTCATATTTTGTGTGATTACAGTTCCACAATTTAATTGCACAGTTTCTGGCTTAAGAAGTGGTTCTTCTGATCCCTCATATCTGTATCAAAATTTACGTACATACTCTACATTGCAGAAGGTACTTCCTGCTGTATCACATATTAGGTTTTTTTTCCATTCCATTCCTGTGTGGTTAAATGGCTCTATATGCAGTACAATCAGCCTAACCTTGTCTTCATGGTCTCTTTGGGAACAATATGTAGGAGGCTGTAGTGTATTCTCAGATTCTTCAGTTAATACATGTTCTTGAAACTCTGTAAGTATACTTTAGCATGATAATTGGCATCTATCTTTAGACAACTGCCTGCCAATTCAGTTTTTCAGTTACTCCATGATGCTCTTCTATGGGTCAAGCAAACCTGTGAGCATTTGTGCTGTCATTCTTGAGTGCATACAGTACTCCCCTGCTAAAAGAAAGGGTGTGTTTGACCGTATAATGTACTTCAGCTGCTGCTTGCACTTGGTACTTTTACCATGTCAGATCTGTCGCTCAACGTTATATTATTTTTGCCTGCATTCATTCACTTTTATGAATGGTTCTGGTGGTCCAGCTGCTTGGTCCCACTGCCATGTGTGAACTTTCATCTCTTCTGGACTTCGATCCTTTGTAGGACACTGCTGAAATATGAGGTCACAATAACTACACTCCTGGAAATTGAAATAAGAACACCGTGAATTCATTGTCCCAGGAAGGGGAAACTTTATTGACACATTCATGGGGTCAGATACATCACATGATCACACTGACAGAACCACAGGCACATAGACACAGGCAACAGAGCATGCACAATGTCGGCACTAGTACAGTGTATATCCACCTTTCGCAGCAATGCAAGCTGCTATTCTCCCATGGAGACGATCGTAGAGATGCTGGATGTAGTCCTGTGGAACGGCTTGCCATGCCATTTCCACCTGGCGCCTCAGTTGGACCAGCGTTCGTGCTGGACGTGCAGACCACGTGAGACGACGCTTCATCCAGTCCCAAACATGCTCAATGGGGGACAGATCCGGAGATCTTGCTGGCCAGGGTAGTTGACTTACACCTTCTAGAGCACGTTGGGTGGCACGGGATACATGCGGACGTGCATTGTCCTGTTGGAACAGCAAGTTCCCTTGCCGGTCTAGGAATGGTAGAACGATGGGTTCGATGACGGTTTGGATGTACCGTGCACTATTCAGTGTCCCCTCGACGATCACCAGTGGTGTACGGCCAGTGTAGGAGATCGCTCCCCACACCATGATGCCGGGTGTTGGCCCTGTGTGCCTCGGTCGTATGCAGTCCTGATTGTGGCGCTCACCTGCACGGCGCCAAACACGCATACGACCATCATTGGCACCAAGGCAGAAGCGACTCTCATCGCTGAAGACGACACGTCTCCATTCGTCCCTCCATTCGCGCCTGTCGCGACACCACTGGAGGCGGGCTGCACGATGTTGGGGCGTGAGTGGAAGGCGGCCTAACGGTGTGCGGGACCGTAGCCCAGCTTCATGGAGACGGTTGCGAATGGTCCTCGCCGATACCCCAGGAGCAACAGTGTCCCTAATTTGCTGGGAAGTGGCGGTGCGGTCCCCTACGGCACTGCGTAGAATCCTACGGTCTTGGCGTGCATCCGTGCGTCGCTGCGGTCCGGTCCCAGGTCGACGGGCACGTGCACCTTCCGCCGACCACTGGCGACAACATCGATGTACTGTGGAGACCTCACGCCCCACGTGTTGAGCAATTCGGCGGTACGTCCACCCGGCCTCCCGCATGCCCACTATACGCCCTCGCTCAAAGTTCGTCAACTGCACATACGGTTCACGTCCACGCTGTCGCGGCATGCTACCAGTGTTAAAGACTGCGATGGAGCTCCGTATGCCACGGCAAACTGGCTGACACTGACGGCGGCGGTGCACAAATGCTGCGCAGCTAGCGCCATTCGACAGCCAACACCGCGGTTCCTGGTGTGTCCGCTGTGGCGTGCGTGTGATCATTGCTTGTACAGCCTTCTCGCAGTGTCCGGAGCAAGTATGGTGGGTCTGACACACCGGTGTCAATGTGTTCTTTTTTCCATTTCCAGGAGTGTATTTTGAGCTACAAAATAAACTTTCAAACTCTTATCTTTAATTTCTGTATAGTTTAAATTCTTCCTCTCTCAAAATGACATATCTCCTTAATTACAATCAAAATAGTCTAAACCTTCAACACAATGTTATATGTGTGACCTGTGGGCCATACATCAAAGTTCCGTCTTTTTATCATAAAAAATGATTCATTTGTTTCAGGTCCTCATTGACATTGTCAGTGGTGCTCTTACTCAAAGCCATCCATTACACTGCCAATTAAGAGTGTCAAAGCATATCTATATCCTTGTGCAGCAAGTGAGTGGTGCTCTTCCCTTGATGACTCGCCACTGTTCTCATTGTTACTGCTGATGCACCCTCTGTTCAAACACAGATTGGGGTGCACAATGTATGATCATTTTTTCTGCACTACTTAATGTATATCAGCTACCAGGATCATCTTTAGCTTGTACGAATATTAAAATAGTGGAGCAGGATATTTGATAAAATGCCCTGTCACACTATACAATTTTCTTTCTAGACTGACTTAATTTTCACAGTATGCTACAAATGAACCCTGTTCTGCCTCCTGCTTTACATATTATTGAATGTATGTGATCATTTCACTTCATATCCCCACAATTTGCAACACCTAGACATGTGAGACTCTTATCATTTGTCTGATTTTATTTTACATTGATGTTTTTTACCTTTGCTTTTTTGTAAATTAAAATTATGAGAATGGTTGTTTTTATTTTTTTCAGGATTAGGGATACCTTCACTGAAAAGAAAGCATTGTTATATATCAACATGAAAGCAGCTATTAGAGCAATAGAAAATTGTGAATGTGATGCAAAGGTCTATTATGCCCAAGCACAGAAGTGTACAGAAGAGTTTAACAGTATTTGCCATTCAGCATTCACAGATTTTATGGCTTCAGAGCTTACTTTGAATAATCAACTTGAGGTTAGTTTGCAAGGAATACTGACTACTCTCTTACTAGGCATATTAATTTTATTTTCAGCTTCAAACTTTTACAGATTTTCCATGTCCAGCTATAGTTTTAGCACCCAGTCAGCTAAGGAACTACCTAGTTATAGGCAAAACATTGTCAATAATACAGAAAAAAAAATCATTAAAGAAAACATAGAGTAAAACAGTATTAATAATAGAAGTACAGCAGTGATATAGAGAAAGAAATTAGTTATTATGTTATGCCATCAGTGATTGTTGACATTAAAAGAGATGCTAAAACAGGCAGGAAAATATTCCTATTTATAAATGACACAAATACAAGAGCTTTTTAGAGCATGTGTTAATGGAATATGTTTCAAGCGAGAGTGAAGAAGAGGAAAGTTATGTCAGCATTCAGCAGCAAAATTAATACATTAGTACTGAAGCATAGAAATCTGTATCACAGGTTGTAATGAAGATGAAGCCTTGTTGAGAGACGAAAGTTGAAAACAGCCAAATTCAATAAAAGGACAGCTGTACAAGAAGTATTCATGCAATTTAAAGACTAAATCTTCTTTTAGAATCATAAATCATAAAGTCAGTCAATAGCTCAATATCATCTAGCCACTTGAACAAAGATTATACGTCATTGAATTGGAAAGTGATTTAGTTTCTTTGTCATCCTATTTGTTTCCTGTACAAAAATGACAGGTGTAAAAATATTCTACTGTCAATCAACAATAGGTAGGTTACTGGATGCTCTCAGATGCTACATCCATTTTAGGACAGAACTGGCTCCTTTTCTAGCAAGTGTTTGTGACAGATTCTGGAGCAAAAGAATGTATCATGGGATAGGAAAAATGTGCAGGTTGTCCTAGTTTTTAAAAAGTCAGGTGACATAGACTCACACCTACAGACTGTATCACTAAGGTCAATTTTTAGTAGAATTACAGACTACATACTTCCACTCACCAAGCGGTAACAGGAGAACACACATATAAAAACATATTCAAACTTTCGGAGCCAGTGGTTCCTTTTTCCAGCAGAAGGGTAGAAGGAGAAGGAAGAGGGGTGCGTGTTTTCTTGCTGCTGCATGGTGATTAGATTTTTTATCTACCAATTTATATTATATTGTCAAAAATTGATTATTTTTGTTGTTATATAGACTATATATTTCATTTCAAATGTATTTACATTTTAATGGTTTTTGTGTATAATATAGATATGAGGAATATGCACCAAAATTGGCAAAGTAATAAAAAAAATAATCTGACAACCTGGTATACGAAGTTGAGAATTGTTAATTTACTGGCCTACTGTATTTTATGAATAAGCAAGATCTAGTATGTTACAGCTACTTTCCAAATATATTCATGAAATGTTTTCAATATCCATACTTAGTCCTATGTAGTGCCATTTAAGTTTTTATTCCATGTTGATGCATGTATTCTTTTTGCAAACAGAAAGTGAATAAAACTTTTGAAAACAATCTTAGTCAACTGGTGGAAGTGTTTATCAGGGATGCTCAAGCTCTGTTCAGTGAATGCTGTAACATACAGAAGATATTTAGTGAACGATTGGCAGAATATGCTAACTGTTATCTTACCAATGCAATTGTTAGAGCTGATGATCCAACATTTTCATTGCCACCTGAACTGAAGTCGGTAAGTTCACAGTATCAAGAACCTAGTGTACACACTTTTCTTTCTACAGTAAGTGCTTCTGCATATAAATCTGCAAAGTGATGGTAAACACTAATGAGTTTGCTTCACAGTAGGGACATTTTATGATCATATAGAGATTCATAATTATTGATGAAATATCAGAAAATGAAAAAGCAGATTACCAGACATTCTGAAGTGAATCCAGAATTATTGTCATCTTATATTCACCAAATAAAATAAAATAAAATATGTATACGCTACCAGTAATCTCTGAATACAGAGGTCGCAGGGCAATAATTTGTGCTTTTAGCATAAGAGAGAAGAGAGGCAACTGGTGTTAGAAGATGATTTGATAGTTCTTCTTCCTTCACTCCATTGCAACTACTCATTGACATTGTCAGTGGTGCTCTTACTCAAAGCCATCCATTACACTGCCAATTCAGAGTGTCAAAGCATATCTATATCCTTGTGCAGCAAGTGAGTGGTGCTCTTCCCTTGATGACTCGCCACTGTATATGATACCAGAAAAGAATACTGGTACAGTAGATGATTGTGAAGGCCTAGTTCATTTATCTCAATGCTCTATTTCACTGTTTTGTAATGCAGTCTCAGAACAGTCTCAGAGAATAGCATGTGTACATTTATTATATTCATTTAATTTGCTGCCATAAACCCATAATTCTGATCTTCAGTTTTGTATGTATTGGTGAGCAGTGATCATAACTGCACTGCCTGGATGGTGATGTAGGTATAAAACTTTTGGAAAAAATGAGCAACCTCAGACTAAAAGTGAGCTGCACATTGATGGGGTGAATGGTTGATAAGGCTGAAGAGTTATTAGGTAGTGAGACATACGCTGCTCCTTGACTGTGTTATAGTTGCCAGTTGTGTGCAGCACTTTTGTTCAACACTTACTTCCATAGTTATTTGTGGCACCAGGAAAAGATGCTTACAAACAAAACACAAACACATCCAAAGATGTATGTGATTCATCATGGTATATTCACTTCTTGGTTGTTGCTGGTATACTCACTGTTTCTTGTTTTGATTGCTGCATTGTTATTTCCTAATAAGGCTACCTGTGCTGAGTGCTTTGCATTTCAGTCCGAAGACTGGTTTGATGCATTCTCATCACTTGTCCATCTTACATAAGTCTTTTCATATACGTATACTTCTGGATCCTACATCCATTTGAATCTGCTTACTGTTGTCAGGCCTCAGTTTGCCTTCACTGTTTGTACCCCACGGCACTTTCCTCTATTATAAAATTGACTTTTCTGGGCAACGCAGGATGCGTGATATCAACTTATCCCTTCTTTTAGTCGAGTTGTGCCATAAATATCTTTTCTCAGCCAATTTGATCCTGTACCTCTTCAAAACCATAGAGACATTAAAACTGTATCCCTGATTCAGTTTTGAAACATTTTCAGCTTTCTGCCCAATTTTGATAACCCATGATAAAAGTGACGTACAGTTCCAGTTCACATCACTTCATTGAGCCTTCATATCTAGCAGTTCACAGTATTTGCCATTCTGGATGTATCCCTTACTGTTCTGATTCAAGAAATAAATAGGTCTGTTAGTTTATTGCAATTATACATTAGTGGTTAAGTGTATATTTTTGGATCAGTGTGTAGACTAGGGGTACAGACTATAGTCTGTTCATTGCTTGTGGTATTTTTGTAGTGTCAAGTGGTCTGTTAGATTATGTGGTGAATATGATCTCATGGATCAGCATTCATTGTAAACCATGTTAGTAGCTTTATTGTTACCTTTCTTGAATTTTTATTCTTGGAAAATGCTTTATAGATTTATGTTTGTATAGTGCCTAGACTAGTCACAAGAGCTTTCCAATGGGTTTCTTAAACCCTAAATGTGTCACTGCGGAAGAGAAATACATGAAAGTCTACAACAAAACTTCTTAGCTTATTAAGTGGTGTATCATGTACAGTACTTAAACATAACCTTCTGAAACTAATATCGTAGAATTTAACATATCCAACCTCTCCTGTTCATCTGCTGACTCAACAAGTCAACCACAGACAACCTGCATACATCTCTATGACTGAACAACTTCAGGAATTGATACTTATATGACAGGATGCACTACCTAATATGTTCAAAATGCTGTGCATATTTTTTAACACACAATTATTCCAGCTCTCATATCTCAGATGCTGTTGGTGATAGAAAGGCAGGGTCAAATGTTTTGGATAGCCCTTAGGCTTGGAACCATTTGTACACCCAACAGAAGGATCTTCTTAAGTGTCACAGTCCTACAGTACAGGGTCAAAGTATTAATATAACACACTTCCTCCCGCTTAGGCAAAAGGGGCAAATTGGTTGGTTCTTTTACATCTGATGTGGTCTACAGTGGGCCTCCAAAACCTTAAGAGACACCAATAGTTGATGGGCAGTTCCTTAGAACACAAAAAAAGTTTTTTTATCACTTTTTCAACCAAAACCAAGCCACGTATTTCAAAATGGCTATGCACAGAAATGAATGAATTATTTGTGATATATTCCTAAGAGCCCAATCTTGAAAAACTTGAAGTTATCTTGATATTTGTGTCCATTTCCAAGACACAGAGGATCAAGGTTACGTTATTTGCACATGTAAGATATGCATGTAATATTTGGTGTGAGTGAAACGGTAGTTTATTAAGTGACTAGCACATAGAAATATACTCTAAAGTGTCTTCATTATCATCAGAAGGGTTGTGGAATCCCCGTGTCATCGTATTGAAACTCATGCAAAATTTTTGTGCACTTAAAATCCGGTCTGAGGTGTAGAATTTCTTTTGCATTATTTCAATTTCACATAAGTAAACTGTCAAAGTTTGACCCATAAAGTGTGTTCCATATCAGTGATATGCCCTACTGTAGCAGGAAAAATAAGAGACCCAGTGGAAAAATGTTTGTATTGGAGCACAGAAAAGGCTAATGTACAGCTGTTTTAAAAGACTCTTGACTGAAAAGTGGGGTACCAGCTGCCTCATACACCTTTCTCAGCACCCTTAAAATTTTTCCCAAGGAATTTGGCATGCAAACATATTCATGCTTTTTTATGCTTAGAGAGAAGAAGAAGTGGCAGTGGGAGAGAGACAGAAATGTAATAAATAGTGAAAGACAAAAGACAGTGGTTGTGGAGCAAAGGAGACAATAGCATTCTGAGAGAATGAGAGGGACACAATGGCAGTGGAACATAGTTGACACTGACAGACCAATGCTCAGAAAAGAGTGAAGGAACAGTGCCAGTAATCCAGTAAAATGCTGCTCAGAATGGCCAAATAGCAGACAGTTTTGTAGAAGTTTTTTGACAAGGTTTCTATGATGTTTTTGAGGGTGCTGAATATTAATTTTCAAAGTCCCACCAAAATTTCAGCCTGGATGGGTCAAAACTGGAAAAACATGAAAAATGGGACTCTTTCGGGTTTTTCGCTTATAACTGGGAAACAATGCAATTTTCGACAAAGTACTTCAGAAAGTAAAAGAGAATAAAAATTCTCATAAAGTAGGTATTAGTGACTTTGTGCCAGATCAACCATATGACGTGTTATGTGTATTGGAGTTAGCCCAGTTTCAAAGCTGAGGATATGGGCCATCTCAGGACCTCCAACCCCCTCACCCCCCCTCTCTTCTCTCTTCCCACACCTTTACATACCTGGTTGGACATAACATTGCTGATTTCCATCCTCCAGTAGAAACATAGTGTTAATGAAGTCAATATAGTAGCTGACACTTGCCATTGCAGAGGGGTGAGATGTTTGTGAGAGGGCATTGTTCTGACAGGAGGAAACCTGATCCTGTGATTTAATCTCCTGCACTGGCAGTTGTTGTGTAGATACATGGTGAAAAACCCCCCAGATATGGTAAAGTTAAAATTTATTAAAAACAAATAAATGAAACAGTGATCGACCGTAAGTGTCGGCTAAGACATTAATTATGAATGCGCTTTTAAGGTGCGGACAAATGACAAAAATCATCATTGATTTAAAACAAATAAATGAAACAGCGATCGACCGTAAGTGTCGGCTAAGACATTAATTATGAATGTGCTTTAAGGTGCGGACAAATGACAAAAATCATCATTGATTTTTCTTTGTACATGATTTTGTTTTACACTCTCTCGTATGTAGAAGGACGATGAAGATGTATGGCTTTAAGTATGAAGTATTACAAGTGTAATGTATCATATGTGCGCATGAATAATAGTATATTTAACATCAGTATTAAGTATTTTTATTGAAGTGAAGTGGAACCAAGTAAAGAGGGTTTTCTTCATTTATTTGACATGCAATGGTGTCCTTGAAGTTGGCTGCCACATCTACAATTGAAATTTCGGAGAGGAAGTCCGAATAGCCAAAATTCGCAAATAATGCAAATGTACTACACTTTAAATTAAATTTTTTTCCATGCACATATGTGTATTTATTATATTTTTCTGATTATTATAACACAACTGGCAGCCTGAGTGCCACGACTTCAGGGGTCACTGGTTGTAAGTAGGGTTTGTAACTATTATTATAGTAAGAAATTTCTATGCCATAGTTATTGTTCATAAAAACTATTTGTCTGTATTCTCTGTTTACATGAATAATGACGGGGAGCAAGTAAAGCAAAAAGGTAAAAATTGAGGAGAAAATTTTGGAAAGGAATAAGAATTGGACACAGGTTACGTAAAAGTTTCCATAGTAAGCTGTTTTGTTCGGCGCAGCAAAGGTAGGATGACTACGCAAGTTGCTTGCATGGTTACGCTTGGTAGGCCTCTTTTGATGTAGATGGAAACTTTTGCCTCATTATTCCCTTCCTTGAAATTTTATTTGCGAAAAATTTACAGGAAATTTTGAGTGTTATACACTTTGTCAGTAAAACATAAAGAACTGCAATATAATAGCTTGCACATCATAATAGATGTAAAACAGGCTTTGACATCATAGAAATTACAATTGTAATAATTAGCATATGAAATTTTTCCATTTATTGTGAAATTTTTATTTTTGCATTTTCATACAACATGGCAGAAAAATATATGTCCATTGTTGAGAGCAATAGCGAAAGTGTCATTGAACAAATGAAGTTCAGGCGCCATGCATGTACTGCAGAAGGTTTAAGTAGGTCAGAGATGAGTGTCTAAGGTGTGACAAATGATAGTGACACTCCACAGCAGAATAACCTTGACAAGACAATGTTTACAACTGACAAGACAATGTCATGCATCTCCCAGAGCTGCATACTACTCATGAATGAAACATTGGAGAGCGATTCCAATATGAATTTTGACCACACGTTACAAACACCACTTGGTCACAACACAAACATTAACTTGGAAAGTACAGCTGACAGCAACCATAGTATGAGGGTCACTCCAAAAGAAATGCACACTATTTTTTTTAAATACATCTTTTATTCTACATGTTTGAAAGTTTTAATGTGTAGATACATCCTTTAGGAACAATATTTTCGTTTCTCCACATAATTTCCATCCCTCTCAACTGCCTTACGCCATCTTGGAACCAGTGCCTGTATGCCCGCACGGTAAAATTCTAGACCAACCTGTTGGAGCCACTGTTTGTCAGTGTGCACAGGGAGTCATCATCTTCAATCCTTGTTTCATGAAGAAAGTCTTACAGTTTCCCAAAGAGATGATAGTCACATGGAGACAGGTCAGAACTGCAAGGTGGGCGTTTCAGTGTTGTCCATCCGAGTTTTGTGATCGCTTCCATGGTTTTTTTGACTGACATGTGGCCGTGCATTGTCGTGCAACAGCAAAACATCCTGCTTTTGCTGATGTGATCAAACATGACTCAGTCGAGCTTGAAGTTTCTTCAGTGTCGACACATATGCATCAGAATTTATGGTGGTTCCACTTGGAATGATGTCCACAAGCAAGAGTTCTTCGGAATCGAAAAACACCGTAGCCATAACTTTTCCAGCAGAAGGTGTGGTTTTGAATTTTTTTTTTCTTGGATGGATTTGCATGATGCCACTCCATTGATTGCCTCTTCATCTCTGGTGAAAAATGATGGAGCCATGTTTCATCACCTGTCACAATTCTTCCAAGAAATTCATCTCCACCATTCTCGTACTGTTCCAAAAGTTTGCTGCATACCGTTTTTCTTGTTTCTCTGTGAGCCACTGTCAACATCCTGGGGACCCACCTGGCACAAACCTTTTTTAACGCCAACACTTTCAGTATTCTGCAAACACTTCCTTCCCCTATTCCAACGTAGCGTGACAATTCGTTCACTGTGATGCGTCTGTCAGCAGTCACCAATTCCTTAACTCTCTGCACATTGTCTGGAGGGTGTGCAGTATGAGGCCTGCTGCTGCGAGGACAATCCTCAATATTGCCGTGCCAGCTTTCATCAGGTAACCTGCTTGCCAACCGACTAACTGTACTGTGATTGACAGCAGCATATCCATACACCTTGTTCAACCTCTTGTGGATGTTTCCCACTGTCTCGTTTTCACAGCACAGGAATTCTATGACAGCACATTGCTTCTGACGAACATCAAGTGTAGCAGTCATCTTGAAGCCATGCTGTGACGACGCCACTCACAGGAACAGGTTGAACTAAGTTTGAAAACAAGCTGGAAGGATGTATCTACACACTGTAAAACTTTCATACATGCAGAATGAAAACTGTATTTTTACAAAAATAGTGTGCATTTCTTTTGGAGTGACCCTTGTAGTACAGCCGACGCACTGTTATGGCAGTTATTATCTAACATAAATACGAAATTAGGTAGTATCAACACAAATTTCAGTGATATGAAACAAGATATGAGTTCAAAAATTGATAATTTGACACAGAATCTGAACATCATCACACAAGATCTAAATATAATGAAACAAGAACAAAAACAAGTATTCAAGGGTTTGTAAGACATGGTCTCACAGAAATTCAGTAACTCAGCAAAAAATTTTTGCATTTAAATTGGGGCAAAATTGAATGATTTAAAAAAAATAAATAAATAATAAAAAAAACAACAACAACAACAACAAGTAAAGCATGAAGTACTTTCTGAAGTTAACAGCAACCTTGCAGAGTTAAAACAGAAGTTAGATTGTTTTAGCTACCATCATGATCGAGTAGAGCCACAGATAAGGAAAATCACAGATGCAAACACAGATATTGAAGCCACATGAAACCAATTGTGTTTGAAAGTAAAAAAGATTACCACTGTTGTTAACAAACTAAATAAAGACTATGAAGGTGTACCTCTAGCTTTAGAAGAGCTTACTTTAAGGGTAGAACAGTTGACCCAGCATGTGCTAACAAGGAGAGAGAGAAGATTAATGAAAATCTGAGTGATATCATTAGTCAAGCTGAAGCAGGTACATTAGATAAGGGTAATACCATTGCAGAGAAGTTAGTAACTGATTGTAAGTTATACATAGATGTAGTATAAAAGGCTATTTGGAGAAAAGAAAATGAAATAGTGAACAAGGTAAAGATTAACCTACAAGCCACGGAAAATAGGATCCGCAATCTTTTGGAAGAAAATATTACCAGATCTAGAAATATGCATGTAAATAATACACAGGCTATAGTGAACAAACCACAACCTGTCGGTATTAATCCACAAATTGTCACGAGTCCCACAGCAGGTACCAGTGACAGTTGTAGGGTGCAAAATGTAAACATACCCACAACTCCAATATCTGAGCAATTACCAACCGGAATTAAAGGTAACTACAATAACCATATAAATATGACCAAAAATGCCACATATCTATCAACTATTTTTGCAGATGAACGTTTGCTAAGACATCGACAGTTTCCTATGTTCACTACTGATGGTACAAGAATGAATCCTGTAGTATTTATCAGTGCTATTCATCATGTATTTCCACACAACTGGACTGAAGCACAGAAAATTAGATTTGTCATGGGATATACAAAAGGTGACGTTCTTTTATGGGCAACCGAAGTGGCTGAACACTGCAGCACTTATATTCAATTTGAATGAGCTTTTCTCGACAAATACTGGTCTGAGGCAGAGCACGAAAGGCTCAGACATGACGTTTTCAATCCCACACTATTCAATGGCAAATACGGTAGCCTACGTAGATACTTTGAAAATTACCTGCACAAGACATGCTACTGGACAAACCCAATACCACAGGTGGATGTGTTAAAATTTTTGAAAATTCATTTACCATCGCACATTAGAGAAAAATTAGTTACAGCACCAGAGCACCACACTGAATATTCTCTGTTAGTGCTTGATTTTATCGACGTAATTTATGAGGAAACACCTGTACCCAATACAGCAACAGAAAATCAGGCACAGTAACAACATAGTTATGTAAATCAGTCAGTAAAATGTGATCTAAACACACAGCAAGGATGGTACACATAACTACACATAACAGTAAAGTCACATACTCAGAGGTAACGAATATGGTGACAGGAACAGAAAAAACATACTATTTAAAAGAAATTTTCAAATCAACAGGAGAAATTTCAACTCGTGAGTGAATTACAGTCCACCATCACTAGGCCCTATGCCGCACTTGAACGGAAACAGTCAGCCGCTGCAGTGACTGATGCAAGGCAGCAATGCCATGCCTTATGCTGTACTGCAGCCGACCTTTGGGCAGCAAAATAACTGCACAGCAGCCAATGACACAAATTGCCAAAGTACCCCCACAGTGCAACTAACTGAAATTACTACATATAATGAATTAAGTCACTCTATACCATCGGAAAACACCAACTGGTCGTAGTTAAGCCCCTGGTAATTGACCTTTCAAGGGCTGGGGGCATGCTTCTTCCAGATGCAAGAAGAAGAAGGTAATGTAGTACCCAAGGTCATCAGTTTTGCTAGTCGCACATTGTCAGAAGCAGAAAGATCTTACTCTGTGTCAGAATTGGAAAGTTTAACTGTAATATGGGCATTTAAAAAGTTTGAATATTTTTTGTGGGGCAGGAATATCAAAGTGTACTGTGACCATCAGTCACTGTCATTTTTTTTGACATGTAAACTGTTGCACTATAGAGTAGCTAGGTGGTGTCTGTATTTACAAGAATTCGATTTTGAGATCATTTATATTACAGGAAGTCAGAATGTTATTGCAGATGCTTTGTCTAGGTTACCACAAGGTTTAGAGGGATTTAGTGAATTAACAGAGCAAGATGCAGAAATCAAAACATTATTATTGCAAGGTACAATACAACAGTCTTATTACCATAAGTTTTGTAAGCAAATGAAAATTATACAATAGCAACTTTGCACATGGAGTAAAGTAATGCAAAACCTTAAGCAAGTTGAAGGTGGAAAGGTAAGTAAACAGTATCAGGAATACAAGGGCATTTTGATTCATAGGAAACATGAGAAATCTGATCAATGGTGTGTGTGTATTCTTGAAGATTATGTCGACAAATTTATAAGACACACATGAAGTATGGGGACATTACGGAGTAGGCAAATGTACTGAAAAAATTGCAACACTTTGTTATTTTCTGAATTTGATAAGGCGAGTCCTACAGGTATTAAGAAAGTGTGTAATATGTCAAAAATCAAAACAGTCCAGTGTGTCAAAATATACTGAGTTACACCCAATTCTCACAAAAAACCCTCTAGATGTACATAGATTGGAACTTAAATAGTGGCAACACTGCTGTGGAGACACTATGTAATGCAATGTACTATTGTTGCTGATAGCACACGTTGTTGACATACCTACCTTACCTTCGAACAAATGGACTTGCCCGTCCCACGTCACTGGCGTGCACACAATTGAGGGAAACACAGTCACTTGTGAGGGAGTGATCTAACGTAACGGTGTCACTATGTTTTCGAAACAGGAACAACAGAGTTGGATCGAGATTGAATGTGCCAGTGGTCGTACAGCACTACAGTGTCATCAAGGTCTTCAAGAGGAGTGCGGGGACATGGCATTGCTGTACAGAACAGTAGCATGTTGTGTAAAAGCCTTCAACGAAGGTCAGCAAACTGTGCCAGATATGCATTCAGCAGGTCATCCTAGTATCTCTGAAGAAGAAGTGCATGCTGTTGCCATGTTAGTGGACAATGATCGATGCCATATGATCTGTGAGCTCGCCCATGAAACCGGATTAGTGCATACGACTGTGCTTCACATCCTAAAGGAACGCCTGGGCATGTGAAAAATTTGATCAGGATGGGTTCCACAGGACTTGATTGAAATGCAGAAATGGATGCGTTACGATGCTGCTCAGATGCACTTGGAGTGCTATGAGTGGGAAGGAGAGGCTTTTTTATGCCGTATTGTAACAGTGGATGAGACATGGGCCACATCGTACAAGCCAAAACTGAAACACCAATCCAACAAATGGCATTATTATGGGTTGCCGCGAAAGTTGAAAGTGCATCAAAGCCCCAGTATGGTGAAAGTTATGGTGATTTTTGTGTATGATCTCACGTCCATTGGCCGTCGTAATTTAATTTATTGTTTGCTACAGAAATTTATAGGTAGCAGTGATTGTTGCCGACTTACGTGGTGGGCCTTAATCTAAATGGTATTTCATCCAATTTTGATTTAGAATTTAGAATTGAAGTTCTCTTTTTTTAACAATATTGATCTTCAGTGAAAATTATTTCTTACGTTAATGAACGTTAGACTCGCTGAATCTTAAAACATGAACATATAAGTTGAACAATGGAATAAACTTTTCATATTAATTTCCTCGGCTAGTCAGTTCACTTTAAGGCAAAAAATCTTTAGTTATTAATTACAATTGCAGCCCATACATGTGCGAGAGTATTTTTTCTTACCTCCGTTAACCATTGCATTATAGTCTTAGTCCTGGCTCTGGCTCTCAGCTGTTGTACTGAAAATAAGAATCTTAAAGCAACGTCAGGTGGCTGTGGAGAAAAATGTATATTATGTTAATAGCGGGCGAGTTTTTCGCTTCCGCTAATTTTTATAAGTTAATATTGTCACGTAATGGCATCGTTGGCTGCATCAGCCGCTGCTATTGTTGAACTGGAAATTACTCGAATGCAGGTTAATTCAAAGGAAGGCGGACATGAAATCGGGATCACCTCTTACAAATTAAAAGTGAACAATAATATTAAATCAATATATTATCTACTTAATTAGTGCAAATATGCTTACATTTGCCAGCACTCGCAAGATGTCCGTCTACACACAACCAAGACAAGAGAAGAAGTGAAGATGACTAAAAAATTAACAAAAGAGCGTATCGTGTCGTCTCTTTAGATCATTTTGTTATATTTCTTTGCCCTCGAAACTTACACAGAGAAATTATTATTATACGGATACATGAGAAAAATGTATATTATTCAATTTTTAAATGCCTCTTCTTTATAAATACTGTTTTTTAAGTCTTTTCTTATTATTTCACTGGGGACGCTATATTGCCCCCCAAAATGTCTATGTCATAAAAAATGTTAGTGGTTTTTTTTAATTTTTTTATATATAAATATTTCCTATTTCATGTCCACAGTGTTCTCACACACGCAGTTTTTGCTTTCACGGTCTACATATGTCGCATTGTATGTTTTAGACATTGTACTTAATAATGTTTTTTGCACACAAAGTAATACAGGTGAAGTTATTTACATAACAATATAATATACAATTGGTTACGAATAGAGTCATGTACAAAAGAAAAGGACATAGAGTACAATTAGTTTGACAGTTATGTTATTGCATGTTACATTGGTACATTCATTTTGGCTGCTTCTTTTTGTGGTTGCTTCTTATGCAGTTTTCGAAGGTATACAATTATGAGTTAGTCTGTAATTTTAGCAGTCCAGGGGGTGTCAACTGTTTGCTCTCCATTTGGTGTGGCCGTAGGGAAACCCTGGGGGAACCTCAGCGGAGCGATGGACTAACTGCTTTGGTTACTTTCACTTAATTCTTTTTCGGATGTCATTGAAGTACAGGATGTGCATATGTTATGAACAATTTTTCATTGCACTATGCAAAAAATGTGGCCATTGTAACAATATATCATCGTTATTGATTGTGGTGTTGTTGATGATCTACGCCGCAACGTTTAGCTCACGACAGCGCCGGTTGGTGTCTTCGGTGCTCGGTGTTCGTGGCGGCTGCGGAGAGGTCAATGCCCGCTCAACGCCAGCGTGTCTCTTGCCGTCACGGAATAACAGAATCAGCTGATCGGCTGCACCGTTGGCGATGCATTTCTGTCTCACCCGGGCGTGGCGGAGTGGGATGATATCTGCCCCCGTGCTTGTTGGCAGGAGTCAGCTCTGCTACGCATCCCCGATGTAGTACATGAAACATACTCGCAACCAACGTAATATTTCCCTCCCACTGCAGATGGTTACACTAGTGGGAAAGAAGCATTTATTAATGTGGCAGTTGTTGTTAAGTTTTCGCCAGTTTCCGAGTGTCAAGCTAGCACTGTCCTGCAGCATACATGACATGGATCTTCTCCCGTGAATGCAGGTTTGATGCAATACTGTTTCCATTATGTGTCAGTTTTTTTTTGATAAAATTATTTATGTTTTTGCAGCACTCGCAGGCACTGGTGAGTGTCCCAATACGAGCTTAGCACAAACATTCGCTATTTCTGCACTCGCTGTTTTGCAACAGTCCACGCATTGCATTCCAGACTTGCATTATTGTACTCACTGAAATTACAGTCTGTCCCAAAAATATTGACTGTGGGTTCATTTCACTTTAACAGTTCACATTTATAAGCAAATTCACAGTTTTTCGTGCATAATATTGGCGTTTGGCGTCTTCACCGCTGTTGAACGTTCAATACTAGCACTGCACTGTCCGTAGCACAGTTCACCTTCACAGTTTTCTCACTGCTCAAAGTAACTGTTTCAAATAGTTCACAAACACTAATGTATTTCATTCAGTCTGAACTGGATTTTGGCTCATGCTGGATTTTACCAGAGTCACGCACTAATTACCTCTTTCCATTTTCAACTTACAGAGTCGTACTTGCCTTCAGACTTTTGACTATACAATTATATTTCTGTATCATCTGAGGTGAGTCCCCATGTCATGTCTGCCTACTCACTGCGTACTTGCCCTCCAGAGCCAGGCTTGACTTTACAAAACTTTGCCTCTCACATTATTTTACACGTTTTGTAATCTAGGCCTGTCGTACAAGTTCCTAGATTGGTGTTAGATTTGTGACTTTTGTTTATACGATAAATTTGTGCAAATCTCTACCTTAGCAGATGGCATTAATCACGTTTACTGATTTGCTTTGTACCTTGTCCATAACAAATGAAGTACCTTGGGTGATGTATACCCTGCTGTCATGTTGTATAGTAAATTATGATTTATCATATTTCAGGATCGGTATAGACATAAATACATGGAATAACACATTCACTATAATATTAAATTTCATAAGTTTCATTACTACTACAATTCAAAAATATTCATGACACACTAATGAAAAATTCTTTCATCATTACGTGCTGTTGAACTTTTTAAAAATATTTTTAAAGCATTTTTAAAAATGAAATTTGTAAAATATTCCTAAACCTACATTCATTTTTCTTTCAAAATGAAATTGCTTTCAAATTACTGTTATTCCTTAACATCTACAAAATTGAATCACACTAATCCTGAGTGTCTCATTGTCTTTACCTGTTACACTAAAATCTGAACATGTACAAACAGAAAAAAAATACACTATAAACTTAACCTACTA
Source organism: Schistocerca serialis cubense (assembly GCF_023864345.2). Classification (NCBI taxonomy): domain Eukaryota; kingdom Metazoa; phylum Arthropoda; class Insecta; order Orthoptera; family Acrididae; genus Schistocerca; species Schistocerca serialis. The sequence continues at coordinate 859,833,936 of NC_064641.1, forward strand.
CTCATATATGTAAAAGTTGCGCTAATTTCTTTAAGTATTTGTAAGTATTTTTTCTTATTTCCTTCAGAACTGCCTCCTTATTTGACCAGGGGATGGTGTAGTTTGCGAGACAGAAAGTATCGTGAGGTACCACTTCGATGTTATAGGTGTAGCCCTCGATAACACCTGGTTTTTCCGAAAACACATTCTCATAATCTGTAAGTAGCTGAGTCAATTCGTTTTGTCGTGCTTCAGTCAAATGTTCTGACTCCTTGACTTTCATTGCTATCAGTTTCCTTTTTTCCTCTCTGTCTTCAGTAATAAACTCTTTATAATATGCTTGTCTAGTACTTAAGTTAGAGTATAAATTCATTACCTGTATTTCTTCGAATCTAGACTGACAGCTCCAGCAATATTTACTGTGCACTTCCCGTGTCCTCAACAATGGCAAAATTACACGTCTACCCTCCTTCATAAGGCTTACTTCCCCACACAAGAGGTCAATTTTTGCATCCCTCTGGCATAAAAATTCCATCCCCAGGATGCAAGCAACACCTAATCCCTTAACTACTAGGAACGAGCTTTTCATTGCTTCATTTCCTACCGTAAACTCGACTTGCACCTGGTGCTTTATGACATGAGATTGTGCACCTATTGCACCTGTTACACGACAATTCTTCACTGGCAATACTGGTATTCTATTATTTTGACTCAAGTACTTGTAAAAATTTGCACTCATGACACTGGTTGACGCACCGGTATCAGCTATTATCTGTATTGGTGCTCCGTACATATCTGCTTGCTATATAGCCTGCACAGCACTTTTGTCGGTTCGGTTACATTTCTGCAGTATGTCTACAAGTTCCATTTCTATTTTTATTCCCCCATTGTATCTCACCATACAAAGTTTATGGTTGTCATCCTTGAATGTGCTCTCACTACACCATCCTGCAGTCAACAACGGAGAGCGTATTGTGGCTGTCTTTAGTTTAATGGATGAGCATTAGTGGGTTGACAGTTGTCTGTCACTTCCACTAATCTCACATTGTGGTTCTGGTTGTTGTTGTTGTTGCTACTGTGGGGTTGGCCGCCCTGCCTCCCCGATGGTGTATTTTGATACTGTGCATGGCTCTGGTTTTGCGGTGGTCGGTTGTAACTCCCTGACATGTTCTGTGATGGACCTAGATTGGCGTTCCATTGTGGCGCTGTGTTTTGTTGCCACAGTGGTGTCGATTCATTATAACCATGCCACTGGTTTTGATTGTTCCGCCATTGCGGATTGCTGTTGCCAGTATATCCACTAGTCACACGTCCATCATGACGTCTCTTCCGATTTTGACGATTATAACCATTGCCGTTACAACCATTGCCATTGTTTGTGCCTCGATTCTGTTGCCGGTGCTCTTGCCCATTCCTGTTACCATTTGGTACTAAGTTACTGCCATTACTGTGGCTGCCATTGTAATCGGCTTTTTGTTGATTACAGCCTACATGGTTCCACTTGTTTTTGGTTTTCATGCCTTCGATCAATAAGTCAGCAGAATCCATTATTTCCATGAATTGTTCTATATCACATTCCAGCACATTGATAAATTATCTTTTAATTTCACTGGGCAACTTCATTTTTATCAATCTGATTATGTCACGATCAGACATTGGCTCATCCCAGTACCTGGTTTTGTTTATATACTTTTCAAAATATTTGCATAACGTTCCCACCTTAGGATTGTATATTTCTGGACTGTACAACTCCTTGCGTAGTCTTTCTTGGACGCTATTGGACCAGAATTTTTGCAAGAATGCACCTTCAAACTGTTGCATCGTTAGACATTTTTCGGACACGTCAGTGGTCCACAGTGCTGCGTCACCTTGAATACAGGAGACCACAAACTGTATTCTTTGTCTTTCTGTCCATGTCCTGGGAAACACATTTCTGAAGCTCTTAATGAATACCATAGGGTGGACATTTCATTTTTCGCTACTGAAGGGTTGGAATGTCCTATGTTTTATCACATTGTCCTCTTTTTTGCACATCTGATTGCTACCTTCTGTGGCATTCATTACTTTGTGATGTGCACTGCACGGTATCGCATATTGTTCGTGCCCGTAATTCACATTAGGTTGTGGTTGCACACTCGCACCCTGCATACCGCCAGTGTTATTATAGTAATCAGTACGCGGAGTCGGATTCATTATCTGTCCCCCCACTGTTTACATTGCTTTCCAACGCAGACAGTCTGCACGCGACCTCCTGTCACACGGGATTTGATCTGTGTAAATTCGGCGTGTGGTGTGGCAATACTAGTGTCAATATTTACACTCGCGGCCGCAGTCACTTGTTCTACAGCTGTTTTTACATCGCTTTCAATCTTTGCAGATATCTCACGATCCTTTACTTCTAGCCATTCATTAAATTCTTTTTCGACTTTTTGAGCTTGCACTTCCAAATATGTATCAATACTTTTCCATGCATCTATCTCCACATTATCCACGTGGTTGGTTAAAGTCTGGACATTGTCTTCTAGCCTGGCCTGCGATATCTGTAGTTTTTGCATCTCGTCGGCTAGGCTTTGCAAAAGATCAGGTATTTCTTTCCAAGCGTCTTGGGTCTCAGCAAGTTCGCTTTGGATACTGTTTAGTTTCGTTTCTAACCTTTGGTCTTGCTCCCTATCTTTCTGCTCATGCTCATTGAGCATTTGAGCAAGTTTCTCATCTCTTTCTCTTTCCCTCTGTTGTAACATTCTTTCTTTTTCCCTTTTTTTCTGTTCTCTTTGTAGCTCTTGATCATAGAGCATCTGAGTAAATTTCTGATGTCTCCTCCTATCTCTTTCTTCTAACCTGCACATAAATTCTGCAAATGGGTCTGCAATCGGTGAGCATACTGGTGCCGCGCTTAATCTAGCACTCAATTGGCCCTCCTGCCCAGGCAGTGGAGTTGTTATTCTATTCCCATTCTGCTGCAGAGCGTCATTCACCGTCCACAGATCCTCGCCCCCCACTCCGGAAATTATGTTATCCAAGGAGGTGGCTTGGGATTCATTTACATTTTGCAAATGATCCTCGCTTTCCATATTAACAGAATTTTGTTCATCTGGTACCGATGCTTTAGATTGTCCTATCTCACCCATAATAAATTCACTTTAAGCCACTGACAGATCTTTAACACTGATACATACACAAATAATTATCCCCTCCAAAAATAAACACATAAATACACAAATACACATAATTTAATTTGCACTTTACTTACTATTTTTTCACCAAAGGTATCTCATGTGCATATGGGTTTGATATTCCGCACAGAGTGCACAGGATGCTTGCACAATAGGCTTTACCTTTGTTATTTCTCTTTCACGTAATCTGTTTTCTTTTCTACACTTTTTCTTCTCCAGATCTCCTCAGGATGTGGTTTTGTTGCTGTAAATGTATAAGAATTCATATAGGCATTAATATTTTACAACAATTAGGCACATACATAATTACATTCATTACAATAATAAGTATCATATTAATAAATCTCGCATTTTCTTTGATCAGGCCCCAAAGTTGCGGCACCAATCTTGCGTCTGTTGCCATCGTAATTTAATTTATTGTTTACTACAGAAATTTATTGGTAGCAGTGATTGTTGCCGACTTATGTGGTGGGCCTTAATCAAAATGGTATTTCATTCAAATTTTGATTTAGAATTAAAATTGAAGTCCTCTTTTTTTTAACAATACTGATCTTCAGTGAAAATTATTTCTTACGTTAATGAATGTTAGACTCGCTGAATCTTAAAACATGAACATATGAGTTGAACAATGGAATAAACTTTTCATATTAATTTCCTCAGCTAGTCAGTTCACTTTAAAGCAAAAAATCTTTAGTTATTAATTACAATTGCGGCCCACACATGCACGAGAATATTTTTTCTTACCTCCATTAACCATTGCATTGTAGTCGGAGTCCTGGCTCTGGCTTTCGGCTGTTGTACTGAAAATAAGAATCTTAAAGCATTATGTTCTTCCATGGCAGACCATCAGTGTTCAGTATTACTGTTTGTTTTTGGAGCATCATGTGTGACCAGCTTTGTGAAAAAGCGTTTTTGCGCAACCCACCCATCATTTTGCATGAAAATATGCGGGTGCATACAGTGCAAGCTGTGGCCGCTCTGTTCGGTTGATGGGACTGGGAATTACTGTACCATCCACCATACTCCCTGGACTTAAGTCCTTGTGACTTTGATTTGATTCTGAAGATGAAGGAACCACTTTGTGAAATTCACTTCAGAACTGTTCCAGAGATTCGACAGGCAGTAGACCACTCCATTCACACCATCAACAGAACAGGCTCTGCTATTGGTATACTACACCTTCCACATCACTGGTAGTGGTTTCTATACAATGCTGGTGACTACTTTGGACAGTAACAGGTGCAAACATGTAACTCTTTTGTATCGGTTGTGAATAAATAGTTGCCACTATTTATGTTCCAGCCCTCGCACTATCCCTGGACACAACTGGTCTATATCCAAGAAGGAAAGGGGGAGTAAGATACGTAGTAGCGCTATACGATATTTTCTTGAACCATATCAAAATGTATGCCATTAAAAATGCATCAACCACAAATATCAGAAAAAGAGTTGAGGGAGACTATTTGAGAAGAGTAGGTAAACCAAAGGTACTACTAACTGATAATGCTTGATATTTCATTGGGAAAAAGTGGAAACAATTTATGACCTCACAAGGCATAAAACATGTATTAGTAAGCTTTTTTCACCCAGAAGCAAGCCCAGTAGAATGAGTCTTCAAATAATTTAACCGGTTTATTAGGATGTACACCCCCTCACAAACACACCTGATGCGCAGAATATGTAACTCCTTAATGCAAGTTGTCAATAATCTTCCACATTCTTCAATAGGTTTCACACCTAACAAATTGGTGTTCTGGGGAAAACAAACGAATGAGTTGGAGTCGCCCATACCAAAGATACCCACTACAGAAATGACACTACAAGACAAAATCAAGCAAGCCATGGTTACACTAGAAAACAGAGCTGAGTATAGAGAGAAAATTTATAATAAGAAACTGAAACAAAATTTTTTGAAGGGCAATGAGTCCTCTTACAGTCGCACCCTAAATTGACAAAATTTGGCAAACTGAATAAGAAGTGGCAATTACTCAATTCAGGGCCATATATAATTTCCAAATTACCATATCCTGGGATGTACAGATTAGTCTATGAGAAAACAGGGATAGACAAGGGCCTCCACCTTAACAAAGATATAAAAGCTTTTATAGAATGATGAAGCAAGGTAGCATTTTTTCTTTTCATCACAAGATAATTGTACATAATGTACATAACTCTGTAATTTTTCTTATGGAATGTATTTTAAGAAAAAGTAATGTGTATAGGCATAAATAATTCTTTTGATTTGTACATGTAGGCATAAAATTAACACCAATGAGAAGTAATACATTACTTCCTGCGAAGCGAAAGTATAAAAAAAAATTAGTTTATGGCTCAATTGTCCCTGTTCAACAATACACGCTGACATCAGTAGTAGGAGAGGAGGCACTGACCTGTCCACATGTGTGACAGACTGGCAGAAGGCGCAACCAAATAGGAATGCGATATGTACGAGTACTTAACTAAAATACAAAGTAAACGTAAGTGCTATGCAGTTACATCTACTGCCTAAGAACTAAGGAACCTATTGATATATGTACACAGAGATTTAATTAAATTCTAAGCTACATACAACATATTTAAAAGCAAAAGGAAGCATTATGAAAAAATCTACAAGATGTGTAAGCTAAGAAGAAATGACAAAATACTGTAGGAAATGTCAGGTAACTCTCTTTGCAGGGTAAATGATCCTAAAGGGTAACAGAATAAACATATGTCTATGAATTTAAACAAAGTATGGAGATATCTGTGGATGGATGTAATGATCAAATGTATCAGTGGCCACTGAACCAAGTAATGCAATTAGTTTTAAGTTAGTTGTTTTTTTCTTTCAGCAGCCAGTGCATCATCACTGCACAGAAGAAGAGAATTACGTCGGGAGCAGCAGGTACCAAATGAAGAAATGGGGCACACCTCTCGTAAACAATTTAGTTATAAGCATATTTATACAAAGGTCACAGGGCAAATGAAAAATGAAAATATGCATCATCGCAGTATATATCCATGACATTTACCAGTACCTTTTTGCTGCAGAGTACACATAAACATTTAAGCATATGATTTTACAAAAACCAACTAATTTTTATCATGTCACATGAAAGCATAAATAATGACATTTACAGGTATTTGAGAAAGATAAGTCTATGATGGTAAAAACTTATTCGTATTTCACACTAAGCTACACGTGAATTGAAGTAAACAGCACTAACGCAGGAAGAAACAACATGATACTGCATGAATGATTAGTTGGTACATATTATTTCCATGAAATAAAAGTTCCTTGGCAACTAGGCTATGATTGTATGAGTAACATTTCCTCATAAATCCTTGAACTAGTAGATGGGTATTTCCTTTCTTCCCTCCCAGACAAAGGAGGTGGTGCCAAGCGTAGTTAGGCCAGCAAGGCGTAATGTTTTAGTCCTATTTTGAATGTTTTTCTCCCTACTCCACCTAAGGAAGAAATGGGCTCCCATAAGTGATAAAACACTATCTATAAATTAAAGTATAAATATATCATATGCTTGTATTGTATCATAATAATGTGTTATGTAATTAATATGTATATGTGATGTGAATGAAGATAAGTTAAAACTAATGAACAACTGTAGTAACAGAATACAGTTAATGAAAAATTTGTGATGTTTCAAAACTGAAGAAATTTGTGTTTGTAGTATAAGCGATGTATGGAATGCCAGCCATAGCTATAAGCTGTCATGTTATATATATTGTTGTAACTCAATACATGTATGAATTTTCATTGGAAGCAAAACTTCGTGTGAAGGAATGAAATTCAAAGACAAGCAATTTCTACAATGTTTTGGATGGCTATTTGTGTCTTTCAACAAGTAGATGGTCAAGTGTGGTGACATTAACACACGTGTGCAACGAAATAATTTCTGAGTATCATGGCTCACAATAAGTGAACTATAGTTGTTTGAGCAAGCAATTACCTCATTGATGGATGCTGTTGGCCAGGGTTCTCTCTACTGAAAATGTGAGTGCGACGGGTAATACTAATGTCCGGGCCATAAAAATGATGATCTTCTGCCACAGTGTCGGTTTTTGTACAATAATCACACATCCACTGCACCCAGAGTGAAGACAAACACCATGGCAATTCTTTAATACGTGATACTCAGGTGAAAGTGTGACACTCAATATGAAATCAACACTAAGGAAATGAGTGCACGCACGTGAGACAGTAGCATGTAACATGTTGACTGTTAGCAACTAGTTCTTAGCAGCCAAATCTGCTAGTGCATAAGCGTGAAACCCAGCTGCGAGACCGAAGCAAACTGAACATTATTGTCGGTACGCTAAATTCCAATATGTAATGGACTATCATATTATATCTAAAAACAAAGATTCTGTAACTTACCAAATGAAAGCGTTGGTACGTTGATAGACACAATAACAAACACAAACACACACACAAATTTCAAGCTTTCGCAACCCACTGTTGCTTCATCAGGAAAGAGGGAAGGAGAGGGAAAGACGAAAGGATGTGGGTTTTAAGGGAGAGGGTAAGGAGACATTCCAATCCCGGGAGTGGAAAGACTTACCTTGGGGGGAAAAAGGGACAGGTATACACTCGCGCACACACACATATCCATCCGCACATATACAGACACAAGCAGACATATGTAAAGGCCTATCATATTATGTATATAATCTTTTAATTTCTTGTAGAACTCTAACATACATAGGATAAGCTGACCTATCCATTCCATTAAATAAAAGAGAATCTGACAAATAAAGGGTATCGACCCCTATCAGTGAATATAAATTTACGTTATGCACATTTAAAAACACTGTAGGTCTCCATACCATGTCAACGCACAGTATGGGGATAATTGTGTAAGTACATAGTGAAAATCCCTCCGATATGGTAAAGTTAAAACGTATTAAAAACAAGAAAATGAAACAGCGATCACCCATAAACATCGGCGAAGACATTAATTATGAATGCGTGGTAAGGTGCCGGAAAAAAAAAAAAAAAAAAAAAAAAAAAAAAAAAAAAAAAAAAAAAAAAAAAAAAAAAAAAAACCACATCATTCATTTTTCTTTGTGCATGATTTTGTTTTCCACTCTCTCATCTGTAGAAGGACAGTGATGATGTATGGCTGTAAGTATGAAGTATTACAAGTGTTATGTATCATATGTGCACATGAATAATGGTGTATTTAGCAACAGTATTGAGTATTTTTATTGAAACGAATTAGAACCAAGTAAAGAGGACTTTCTTCATTTATTTGACATGCACTGGTGTCCTTGAAGTTGGCTGCCACATCTACAATTGAAGTGTAAGAGAGGTAGTCCAAGTAGCTAAAATTCGTACAAGCAAATCATTTCAAATAATGCAATTGTACTATTCTTTAAATTGAATTTTTTCCATTCACATGTGCATATTTCTTATATTTTTTATTATTATTATAACTCATTGTTGATGAGCTCACCCTTGGATGGTTGCTTAGAATGTATTTGCAGTCCGTTGATTTGGTCTAACTGTATAAAATAGTCATATGTAATGAGTTCGAGTGCAATCTGAACTGTGGTTAAGTTTCATGAACCATGTTGAAAAGAGTACATTAATGAAAAATGAAGGAGAATGAATGAGTGAGAAGGTCTCACAAACACAGCTTTATAGAAATAATCTTCAATACAGAATGTTTGAAGCATAGTGCACCGGCAGCCTGTTGCTGCTTTATCCATCCATACAGGGTTATAGAACCCCTCCCCCCTTGGGTAAAGGGTGCTCTGCCAATGCAGGGATGTGAGCAACTGTTGAAACGTTCATGCCCTCTGCAGCAGATGACGGGGGGAAGAGATTTTGGACCTGAACCAGTGAGAAGGGATGGAAGTGGAGCAGCCCTGGATATGCACATCAGCCATTCCCCCATGAAGTGCCATAAGAGAGGACCATGACAAGGTTGCTGATGTCCAGTTTCTTGACATGGTGGAACTACACTGACAGACGGTCGGGGGTGCCAGGGACATGGGTGTTGAAGGGTTCAAAGGCACTGGCCCTGCCGGCAGTGGAATTGCCAGTAGTAGTGAAGCATCATGGGAATACCTGGCAACAGGCCCCAGGGGCTGGACCCTAGACCAGAGTCAAGAGGTGGCGACATCCACAAGGAGGGTGGACCATCTCCACAGCAGGGACACACTGTGAGTCCAGGACAGGCACTGAGGGAGGACGCAGAGTTGGCAGCATTGTACCCACTGCTGTGCACCATACAGAGGCAACAGCCTCGGCAGCTGTGGCCGATATTCACTTCAGTCAGTGGCCTAGACTAAAGGACCCAAGAGTGAACCACAATGAGGGCCGCACCAATGGGTGTTGGCAGGGTGGCATGAACATATGCAGGAGAGTGAGCACCTGGTGACCGTGGAGCATCTCAGTGGAGGAGCTGTCATGTGGCGAATGCCTTGATGGGTGCAAAAAATTTGTGAACAATTATCCATATAGCACATAAGGTAATCATTCAATAGCAGTTATTTTTGAGAGGGCCTGAATCATAGCCATGGCTGACATTGAAGGAAAGAAGATAAAGTACGGAAATTTATAGAAAGCATCATCAGTCAACAACCAGGAAGAATGTTGGAAAGGCCCTCTGAAATCAATATGGACACATTCACACACAGGCTGCAGTGCGACTATGGAGAGAGCATCACCGACGCCTCTGACTGTTGGATAGAGCACTGACAGCAGGCCACAGCAAGATGTACAATATCATCATTGATGTCAGTCCAAAACAAGTGCCAGTAAAGAGGGCCAGTAACTTCATATGTGAGACCCTGAATGTTCCTGATGTAGGAGCTGAAGCATTTACTGACATAGTGTCGCCAGGATCACAACTCTAGTTGACAGCCCATCCACAGCTAGGAGAACAACACCATCAAATACAGAAAGGTGATGATGGAGAGCAAAATAGTTATGTAAAGGATCAGGAGCCCAGCCAAGAATCTTTTCCAGCCAACCATGCTGAATGAGATGAACAACTTGTTGCGTAACCGGGCTGGGATCGCAGCAGCTGTGAAGTGGGAACCAGTAATAGGAAACCCTTCCGACACACATTTTGACTGAACATCTAAGTGAAAATAAAGGAGTTCAGCCTGATCAAAAGTGGAATCCAGGCCTATCATAAGCTGGGGCAGGGCATTGGCAGTTATGTATTGTGCAGTAAGCCAAAAATGTATTTCATGGTTGTAATGAGATAGAAACAAGGCCCATCTCTGGAGGCAATGTGCTGCTTTTTTGGGCAATGCAGCAGATGGATTAAACAACAAATACAAGGGTTTTCAGTCAGTAGAGAGTGGAAGATAGACCTATACAAGAACACATAAATTTTTTGAAGGTGTAGACAATAGCAAGCACTTCCTTTTCAACTTGGGAATAGCGCTGCTGAACTCAGAAGTTCAGAACCATGCTCATATTGATGTGCAAGAATGGTCCTGAGTCCATACTAAGAGATGTCAATAGCCAAAATCAGGTGGTGACCAGGAAAGAAAGTAGCCACACAAGGATTAGAATGTAGTTTAGGTGATAATAAGCCATTTTACTTAAAAATGTTTTGTTTTCTTTGACACTTAAAGGGCAAGGCTGTGACAATGGCGACATGATGATGTAAAGGGTTAACACCATCCCTAGAAACCTCAGACCCAAATACACAGTGGATGGCTGAAAAAAATGTGACTTGGCCAAGTTGCATTTCAACCCTGGACTCTGTAATACCATGAACAAGTTGTGTAAGTTACGTGAATGGTCTGCTGTGGATGCACCCATCATGACGATGTCATCAAGCTAGTTGATGCACCTGGGAATGGACTTGGTCAGTTGTTCCAAAAAATGCTGAAAAATCACTGGGGCATTAGCCACACCAAACCAGAGACACTGATATTGGTGCAACCCAGAGGGTATGTTAATCACAAAAGGTAATAGACTATATGACCCCAATAATGTCAGTCTGCCTGATTCTGATTTCACTTGATCACGCAAAGCCACTAGAATAGGATGAAAACAGAGAAAGAGCAGTGGCACCATGGTTTTCAGTGTAATGTGGGTTGAAGAATTAGTGGCAGAACCTAATTTATCTCAGAAAAGAGATGAGAACTCAGAACAATGAGAATGTAACTGCTAGTAAGGGACATGGTCAGAAATGAGGTGCACTGTATCCAAAATGGGAAAACCAAAATCACTGAAAGCATCCAGACTGAATAAATTTGTGGTACCAACATTGTCCACTACCAAAAATGTCAAGGAATGGACCACAAATTTATACATAGTAGGAACTGTAAATTGCCCTGAAATTGGAATATGCTGCTTATTGTAACTCACCAAATGTCGAGTAACTGGAGACAATACCATAGATCCCAAATTCATATAAGTTTTTGAGTTCAGTAAAATCACAGGTGCTCCCGTGTCCGCTTGTAGCCTGAGCACTCTGTCCATCACTTGCACATCAATAAACAGACTGTTATGATTCGTAAGCACTGGAGACACGCAATTAACATCCATGTCTATGTCTGCAGGTGAGGGCTGGAAATAATACCATGTGCCCTTTTTACCTGTAGATATTGCAAGTGACCCAGCGCTTAGGGCACCTGGCTCTGTCAAGTTGGATGAAACAATATGGGTAAGATGGAAGTGCGGAGTGCTGCCATTGCTGTGGTTGTTGTGGTTATTGTTTGGCACATTGCTGTCCAGTACACTACAGAAGCCACATTTGTATGGCTGCCACATCATCCTCAACCTGAGGACTGACAATGCCAGATGACCAGGAACAGGAGTAACCATGCCACTGTCAGACTAGGCCTCAAGATACCTCAGAAGGCTGAACAATAACCTTTAGCCAAAGATGATTTCTCACACTATAGTTTGCATTGACACACCTCCTTCTCAGGAGCCAGCCGAATGATGGGGCCGTAGAATCAGTGTATGAGTCACGATGAGCAACAATTAACAAATTGACATTTGCGACTGATGCTGTGGAATTGAGCAACCCGAGCCCGGTAGGACTGGTGGGGCTTTTTATAAAAATGATAGAACTCTACATACACTGCAGTGACACACCTGCATTTATGGTGATAATTTGACAACAATTTACACATTCTGCTGAACAAAAATGACAGAGGTTCCTGCAGTTTTGCTTACTGGCACAATAGTTGATAGATACTAGGAGAAACCCAAGAAAGAAAAGGAGGCTTACATATGTTAGCATCAGTGACACCAAGAGCAAGGAAGTGTTGCCGAAGACACTCTGTGTGCCCCCCAGTCTTTGGCCACATCATGATAACAGGGAAAGGGTGGTGGGTACACTGACAACATGGAAGCCTCCATAGTCAGTGTGGCCAAAAGCGTTTGTGACTTTTGTGGTAGCAGCTATAAGAACCTGCCACTGCTTGGAGAGAGACTGGAGCACTGCCTCCATGGACAGAAGAGCCAAAGGAAAAACCAAATGACTGAGCACATAGATGTTAATACTACACTCATTGCCAGTTGTATTGTACTGAAATATATGAACAACACCGTGGCCATAATGAACCAAAATTTATTCTTCTTTGACATACAAGCAAACAACAGTTGATAACATAAGCACAAACATAGAAACAATCCAGGTACTGATATAAGCAATTTCTTACAATAAGTATGAACACGGTATGAGGGTGAGTGCCCACGGCAATGCACTTATAAAGAGGATGGCTCCAGCAGACAGCATGGCCAATGCATGCCATGTGCACAAGTCACATGACCCATCAATTGCAGCCTAAAGTGGCCAGCCTGCACAGGTGCTGTTGGTGGACTATTCAAAGTGTAGCCCACCGGTGGCCTGGTTTTGTGACACATTTCCAAGTATTAAAGAAAGGATTAAAACAGCAGCTTTGACACAAATTTTGCAGAGTCTCCTGATATCCAAATCTTCGTATATCCATAATTGAAATGGACAATTTGGGATGTCAGCTAGTATAATATATGTTAAAAAATGACAAAATTCCTCCAGCTGTGTTAAGGTGTTGGTTTTATTGGCGACTAGTTTCGATGTTGTTACAACATCAAAACTAGTCACCAATAAAATCAACACCTTAATACAGCTGGAGGAATTTAGTCATTTTTTAACATATGATGTCCAAATGTTCCATTAAAATTGAATGAATGGATCCAATACTAATATTAACCTTATCTTCAAATTCTCTGATCATTATTCATCTATACTGCATCACCAGATTCCTTGTGAGATCAATAACAGTCTCATTAGAGGATATTGAGGCCTGCCTGAATGTGCTTCACTCTTCACAGAAGAGTGGTCAGTTTTTTTTCTGTTAGAACTTCAAGTTTAACACATATATTTCGGAACGACACAACAACACATATAAGTTACAGAGTAAGTTGACAAGCAAGACACGTGTACACGTTAGCATTCGAATGAGCACTGAGTCCCAGTCTAGCGGCCGCTGCTCGGCTGGCCGCTTAGGTGGCGCAGCTGCTGCATGGCTGGCAGACAGCGCCGCACGTAGAGGATGCGCGTAATTGCGCGGCGGCACTTTGAATGATCGGCGAGTCACAACACTTTTCCTCCCTTTGAAATTGTTGCACTGGTCTTGATGGAGGTGTCCTGGAGATGGCTAATGTCCATAGGTGTTGGTTGACTCGCCGTAAAGTCTCGAGGAGGAGGTTTCCCGTACGGACGGAAGTGTCCCCGATGATAACGGGTCGAGATGACAGGAGACGTAGGGGTCGAATCTGCTGGGGCCCCATGCACCAATCTGCCCGTTGCGGCAAGTCCAGTTGATATGACAGGAGACATGGGTGATGTGTCGGCGTCCGTTGGAGGAGGAGGCAAGTAGATTTGCTCTGACAGAGGATGGTCCTCCGGTTCCTGCATGGGCACGTCTCCTGGTGGCATCCGTTCTGGTGCTAGCATCGCGATGATGGTGAGAGGGCTGCGTTGTGAGTATTGAGAGATTCCAAGATCCCGAGCGTCAGGTAGAGCCAAAGGTGGTGTGGCGGCATTCGGAACAGGCGTTGCTGGCACCCGAGGCCGAAGCTGGTCCGAATGACGCACTGCAACACCCGTGTCCATCTGGATTTCATACAGGCGTCTGCCACGGTGTCGCAAAATGCGGCCCCGGCCCCATTTTGGCTGCCTGCCATATCCCCGTACCCAGACGAGGTCGTTGGCGGTGAACCGGCCAAGTGAATGCACCCGCGGCTGTGAGGTGGGAGGCCGCAGAAGATGAAGTAGCGTGCGGGGCTGTCGGCCATGTAAGAGCTCAGCCGGGCTGTGGTCGCCCATGGGGGTGAAACGGTACGACGCCAGAAACTGGAGAAGCGCATCATCAGCAGCAGAAGAAGTAAGAAGTTTCCGCATCTGAGCCTTAAATGTGCGGACCAGTCGTTCAGCCTCACAGTTGGATTGTGGATGGAACGGCGGGGCCGTGACATGCGTAACGCCGTGACGAGCACAAAAATCCGCAAATTTGGAAGAGGCAAATTGCGGACCATTATCAGTAACAAGAGTAGAGGGGAGACCTTCCAAAGAAAAAATGCGGGCGAGAGCACTGGTGGTTGCCACGGTGGTAGGCGACGTGCAACGGACAATGAAAGGAAAGTTAGAGTAGGCGTGAATTACGAGGAGCCAATAAGTACCTAAAAAGGGTCCCGCAAAGTCAGCATGAATGCGCTCCCAGGGCTTCTCAGGCGAAGGCCACGGTGACAAAGATGACTTCGGGGCAGCGGCGTGTGACGCACAAGGGCCGCAGGCAGCGACCATGTGTGCTATTTCAGAGTCGATGCCAGGCCAGTACACATGACGGCGCGCCAGGGATTTTGTGCGAGACACACCCCAGTGCCCTTGGTGAAGGAGGTGCAAGACTGAAGCACGCATAGACACAGGTACCACAACACGCGGCGAAGCATTGTCAGTGGAGAGGAGGATGACACCATCCCTAGCCGTGAGGCGGTAGCACAAAGTGTAGTAGTTCCGCAACGGATCAGAAGTCTTAGCGGAAAAGCGATCTGGCCAACCCTTCTGAATACAGCGTAAAACCCGGGAGAGGGTAGGGTCAGAACCCGTAGCAGCCGCCAGCCTGTCCCCAGTGTTGGGGAACCCGTTCACAACCCGCTGCTCGGCAACATCCACGTGGAAACACAAAAGTTCGTCCCTATCGAATGCCTGATCAGGACCCATGGGAAGGCGAGACAGAGCATCAGCATTCGCATGTTGAGCCGTTGGCCCGAAATGAATCTCATAATTGAAACGGGACAAGTAAAGAGCCAAACGCTGGAGGCGGTGTGCAGCCTTGTTGGGAAGTGACGTTGATGGATGAAACAAGGAAACAAGTGGTTTGTGATCCGTAACAAGATGAAATTTTGAGCCATAGAGAAAAACACCAAACTTATGAAGAGCATAAATAATGGCCAAAGCTTCTTTCTCAATTTGAGAATACTTTTGTTGGGCATCCGTGAGCATTTTGGAGGCATAAGCAATGGGTTGTTCCAAACCGTCAGAAAAACGGTGCGCAAGGACTGCACCGACCCCGTATTGAGAGGCGTCCGTGGCAAGAACAAGATGTTGGCCAGGTCGATAAGTAGCCAGGCACGGGTCCTGTTTCAGCAGAGTCTTCAATTTCTGGAAAGCCGCTTCGCATGGCGCGGACCAGTGAAAAGGCACGTTTTTATGCAACAGGCGATGCAACGGCTGAGCCACCGAAGCCGCAGACGGTAAAAACTTGTGATAGTATGCTATTTTCCCCATGAAGGCCTGCAGTTCCTTAACAGATGTAGTGCGAGGAAGGACATCGATCACAGCGACAGTTTGTTGAAGCGGACGAATACCATCCCGAGAGAGTTGAAACCCCAAGTACGTGATAGATGCCTCAAAAAATTGTGATTTCTGAAGATTACACTTAAGACCAGCAGTCTGTAAGACATGTAAAAATTGTGTGTGGAGATTTTGAAGATGTTCTTCAGTGGTGGAGCCAGTGACAACAATGTCGTCCATGTAATTGATACACCCAGGGACAGGGAGCAATAATTGTTCGAAGAATCGCTGAAAGAGAGCAGGGGCGCTAGCAACCCTGAATGGCAAGCGTTGGTATTGATAGAGACCGAAAGGCGTGTTAAGGACCAGAAACTGCCGGGAAGCAGCGTCGAGAGGAAGTTGATGATAAGCTTCTGACAGGTCAATTTTAGAAAAATACTGGCCTCCAGCAAGGTTAGTGAACAGTTCTTCAGGACGGGGCATAGGGTAAGTGTCGAGGCATTGAGCATTTACAGTGGCTTTGAAATCGCCACAGAGATGAATATCACCATTTGGCTTAGCAACTACAACGACAGGAGAGGACCACTCACTGGAAGTGACAGGAAGCAAGACCCCTGAAGCAGTGAGACGATCCAACTCCCATTTTACCCAATCATGAAGGGCCACAGGAACGGGCTGAGCCCGAAAAAACTTAGGCCGAGCAGTGGGTTTGAGCGTGATATGAGCTTCAAAGTCGTTTGCACAGCCTAACCCAGGAGAAAAAAGGGACGAAAATGTCATCGACAAGGAATCTAGTTGAACATAAGGAATAGCATCAGAGACAATATTGACAGAGTCATCTATGGAGAACCCAAAAATGCGAAAGGCATCGAAACCAAAAAGATTTTCTGCATTGCTCTGGTCGACCACAAATATGGGAACAGTGCGAATGACGGATTTGTAAGATACCTCAGCATCAAACTGTCCCAAGAGAGAAATCTTCTGTTTATTGCTGAGTGACAGGGGACAGGATTGGAGAACCCAGCTGAAGATACGTCTGAGAATTAATTATAGTGGCAGCAGAACCGGTATCCACTTGCATGCGAACATCTCGCCCAAGGATTTGGACAGTGAGGAATAACTTCCCTGAAAGGGAAGAAGTGCAATTGACAGACAACACAGAATCAGCGTCATGTTCATGAACATCATGTATGCGGTCGGATTTGCAAATGGAAGACACATGACCTTTCTTTTTGCAGTTGTGACACACAGCCCAACGTTGGGGACAATCCTCACGTGAATGTTTCATAAAACACCGCGGACTTGAAGGAAGTTGCCGGGGGTTTTGCTGCAGTTTCTTAGCGGGTTGAGCCGGCCGGTGTGGCCGAGTGGTTCTAGGCGCTTCAGTCTGGAACCACGTGACCGCTACGGTCGCAGGTTCAAATCCTGCCTCGGGCATGGATGTGTGTGATGTCCTTAGGTTAGTTAGGTTTAAGTAGTTCTAAGTTATAGGGGACTGATGACCGCAGAAGTTAAGTCCCATGGTGCTCAGAGCCATTTGAACCATTAGCGGGTTGTTTACGGCTAGGCCGAGGCTGCGCGTGGGAGTGCACTGCGGCCACGTCGGCCGGCGGGGACGCGCCGCACGCGTCGTCAACTGCGCACAGAGGTTGTATTTCCCCGACATCACCCCACGTCTCTATTTGCGCCCCAGCGGCGGGAGAAATTTCAAAAGACTGCGCAATGGAGAGAACTTCATCTAGAGTCGGATTCGCCAACTGAAGGGCACGTTGCCGAACTTCTTTGTCGGGCGCTGACCAGATAATAGCATCCCGTACCATGGAATCGGCATAGGATTCTTTGTGAACGTCAGTAACAAATTGACACTTTCGACTGAGGCCTTGAAGTTCAGCAGCCCAAGCGCGATAGGATTGATTCGGTTGTTTTTGACAACGATAAAAGGCAACATGAGAGGCTACCACATGCGTTTGGTTTTGAAAATAGACAGACAGAAGTGAGCACATTTCAGCAAAGGACAAAGATGCAGGATCCTTCAAAGGAGCCAATTGCGACAACAACTGATACATTTGAGGTGAAATCCAGGAAAGGAACAGAGACTTACATGGTTGTTCATCCGTGACATGAAATGCCAAGAAGTGCTGTCCGAGACGTTTTTCATAATCAGACCAGTCTTCCGCCGTCTCGTCGTAAGGAGGAAAAGGAGGTATAGCCAGTGACGAGAAACACCCTGCACTTGACGCCGCAACGAAATCGCGAATCGCCGCTGTGAGAAGCGTTTGCTGTTCAAGGAGATTTTGCAATAGTTGCTCGACAGTAGCCATGGAACCCTGTGAGTCAACGGTGAAAAGGAAAAATCCACTACCTCGTTGCCAATTGTTTGAACTTCAAGTTTAACACATATATTTCGGAACGACACAACAACACATATAAGTCACAGAGTAAGTTGACAAGCAAGACATGTGTACACGTTAGCATTCGAATGAGCACTTAGTCCCAGTCTAGCGGCCGCTGCTCGGCTGGCCGCTTAGGTGGCGCAGCTACTGCATAGCTGGCAGACAGCGCCGCACGTAGAGGACGTGCGTAATTGCTTAAGCAAGGAGAAAACATTGGAAACATGTAACAGCAGTAATTACATAGCACCATTCCTCATGCACAACAACACCCAGCAGGTTAACACACAAGTGAATAAATGTACTATAAGACAGCAAAGTGTGTATCATGCATTTCTCCAAGTATGTTGATGCTGTTGACAGCTGCCTACAAAAAATTATAGAGAATATAATATAGAAAAGATATTTACATAAAAAAATTTATGACTGGGAATGTTAGATGCTTTATTCTATGTGAAAAGTTTGTGTGTGTGTGTGTGTGTGTGTGCAGTATGTTTTCAATTACTTTTGCTGGTTTCCTCCCCTATCTTCACTGTGAAACTGCACTTTCAAACTTACACTGCATCACTGTTTACAAGATACATGTCTTGATAGAAAAGAAGAAAAAAAGTGTGTACTCAAGGTGGAACATATCCAAAAACAATTTTGGTCTTCAACGCTTTGCCTGTGGGAATTAAAAACATTCAAGAAGGAGTTGAAAAAGTTGTTATTATCTAATAGTCTCTATAGCACTGAGGAATGCTTAAATTATTCACATTGACACAGATCTACCACTTTATTCCAGAACGTGTGTTTTACTAGTAACTTTAAATGCAAATACTTTAGGCTATACCACGACTGTTACTGATATCAAATAAAACAACTAGTTTACTGTTACTAGTCATTGTTTGTTTAATTCCACAACATGTTTTGAAGGTTTATTTATTATCCAAAGATGATTTGGATTTCCTGCCTAACCAAAATATTGATAGAGAGAAGACATCAGAGGTACTCAGGCTGCAGACAACAGCAGCAGCAAGCATGTGAAGTGGTGTCACCCTCTGGCGAAACCTTACTGATTTACCACAGGTTGGTAATTGCAATCAGTTTCTCGATAGTTTCTGAAACCTGAGTATTGCACCATTGAATAACAGAATATTTTGGTCTTGCCTGGTTACGTTTTAAGATCTGGATTTTCCCTTTGGTTACGGTGTATCTTTAGATGACTTGGCTACACCTTAGAGTTGTGTTGGTTTTTCATTCACCTCGTGATATCTGCTATCATTCACCTGCAGGCCTACCTGTTTTTGTTCTGCTCGTCTCCTCATTGCCACCAATGTGAGTTGTTATAAACTGTATGTCTACCTACACAGAGTGGGATAGAAAATTAGTGATGAGAAATTCATCACTGTACAGCTATTCCAGAGTGGTATGTATCCTAGTTTCTCAAGTTGTGGCAGCAACTGCATCAACAACAGCAACAGCACCTACAGCAGTAACAACAGCAAGACAGGTGGTGGGAACTATAGCAGCAACAGCAGACACACCTGTTACAGCTTCTGCAAAACCAGCTGCAGTTAGCGGCTGAAGTTGGCTTGCCTCTTCCTCCACCCTTCCCTTGTTTCAATCAGGCAAATGAGAGCTGCGAGTTCTATTTATGTCATCTTGTTCTTCACTGCAAGGCAAGTCAAATAACTGACCAGGGGCACCTGTGTGCGCTCTTACTATCTTCTAGTAGTACATTTTATGAAGTGGTGCTGAAGTCATGTCCCCTCTTGGACCCTAGTAGTTTGACTTTTTCTGATATTGGTGGTTTGTCAAATAACTATTATAGCCATAAAACTCACATTGTTGAGGCTATGGTGTGTTAAGCAACATGAGCAGTCATATGCAGCATGGACTGTTGACTTACAAGTGTTGGCACACAAGTGTGACTTTTCCTGTAAACTATGTGGGACATCATATGCGAACTTCTTAATCTGTGATGTTACTTTCCATCTTGCTCCAGATGAAGATGTTACAGCAAAAGCTGTAGAGGCATTTGATCCCACCTTGAGCAATGTGTTAAAAATTGCCAAAGCTCACGAAGTAACTGCAAGAGCACAAGCTCTGTTTCATAATTCCACAGTTGTTGACACTGTTAGCAGTCTTTGTCGTCATTGTGCTCCATGACCAACTGTTGACTTCCAGTCAACATCATCATCCAATTTACTAAGTACCCATTCATCCAGAAGTCCAACAACAAATGATTCAGTAGTTAGTGCAGTAGTTAGCGATACGCTTCCCTCATCGTCGGTAGATGAGCACAAATGGAAGCACTTTGTTCGCCATCAGCAGGTCCCTAAGCTAGCAGAGGCTCTTTCAACGTTTTACTCCCCATCATTATCGATGGACCCCAGTAATGTTTGTGCTGTCCAATAATGTCCAGATTATGGCCAACAGCCTCAACATCATTACCCTTTCTGTGACATCATCTGTTTTGCATGCTACAGGCTGGAGCATCTCACGAGTGTCTGCCTCAGCCAGCATGCATTAACAACTTCAGCCGTCACCACACTGCACACTATCATGCCGATACCAGAGACAGCAGTGGATGAGATGTTACAACTGGACGTTCATGGGATTAAGGTGGATTTCCAGTTGGACACAGGCACGGCTGTGTGTCTGATTAATGAGGACACATACCAGCACAATGGCTCCCTGCAGCAGCAGTTTCCTCAGCACAAAGTGGTGACATACAGTGACCAGTCAGTCCCCTTGTGGGGTCAGATCGTCAGCTCAGCAAAGTATAAAAACATCACTCAGCAACTAGGTTTGGTTGCAGTCAACTCTTGGCTGACAACTAACATTTGTGGTTGCGATGCTTTTGTGCTTTTTGGTTTTCAAATTCAGGAGCAAGTTAATTTGGTTTCACCTGCAGTCCCGTTCATGGAACTTGACCTGTGTGCACAGTTTAAGCAGCTGTTTGACCATACCTCAGGTTGTGGCACAGGGTTTCAGGGCTACATTTCCTTAAATCAGTTGGCAGTGTGTAAGTTTTGTAGGGCTCTTCCAGTGCCTTTTGCTATGCATGAGGAAGTTAAAGCAGATTTAGATAGGTTGCAAAATGTGGGTTCTCTCTCGCCAGTACCTCTTAGTCAATGAGCTACACCCACAATCGTGATTCAGAAACCTAATGGATCACTTGGCATTTGGGGTGATTTTAAAAGTCTACTGTTAATGCTCAAGCAAATAATGATATGTATCAACTTCTTCAGCAGGAGTAATTGTTGTTTAAATTGGCTGGGGGCAATATTTTTCAGACGTAGATCTTGCTGACGCCTACTTTTGATTTCTGGTAGATGATTAGATGAAGTTTCTAGAGCTTAATATGACATTTGGCGTGTATTGTTATAACAGGTTGCCATTTGGGTTTGCAAGAGCTTCTGTGATATTTCAGAAATATCTTGAGCATCTCATCCAAGGTATCCACAACTGTGCTAATTATTTAGACTATTTGTTAGTTACTGGGGCCACATAGAGACAGCACCTTCACATTCCCCAGCTGCTGTTTGAGTGGCTCGAAACCAGTGGTCAGTGCTGTCACTCTACAAGTCAAGTACTCCTGTCATACATTAAGTGAAAATGCACTCACCCCTCACACAGTATCTTGTGCTGCCATTGTTGACTTACCAGGTCCTAAGAACCTCAAAGAACTACAGTTGTTCCTGGGGTGAGTAAATTATTACATCAAGGAAGATAAATATAAACTATTGAACTATGAATTGAGACAGAATTGCACATAATTAGCAATCTGACATATTGCTGTACATATTACATATTTTGTGTGCAACTGCATTAGATATAGAATGAAAGAGTGAAAAAATTTCTGTTATTCATGGGAGCACAAAACATAACAGATGGATAAGTTTCCAGCTTGCTGCATCTCAATAGGAACAAATATTATAGTTTCAATAGTTGTTTAAACCCACTGGAATGTCATTTATATGGATGAAGAATAGGAATTATCTAAAACTAAACTGTGGAACTTTATTTTTATGCTCCCACATTCTGAGTTTTCTTTTAATCCTGTGCCATAGTTGTGCTTGGCCTGTGTGTACTCCGTGCTGTATGATTACAGGCATGCAGGAGGGGTTCCTTTAAAATTCTGAAAGCTAGGGATTAAACTGAATTTTTCATTTGTCTGACTGACAGTCTTGTAGTAATTTTTCTTTTTATGGGGGTAAATAGGTACTCCTCTTCCATTTCAGATATTACAAGTATTCAACTTTCACTTTTATTCTGACTAAATCAAAACCAATAATGATTAAAATTATGATTTTGAAAATTAAAAGTGATAAAGCATCTAATGGTGTTGTTATAATCATAGATTTCTTATATGCCAGTTTTCATAAAATCACATTTTGTACATTGTGAATTATACACAAAAAATAGTGCAACTTTAAATAATTTTAAAAGAGATTTTGATTACTTTGATGTGAATGTTGGTTTGTGCCTGAAACATTTTAAATGAGTTCTTTATTTTTCCACATATAGATAATGATTGACAAAGAAACACTGAATAAAGCATCAAAAAATTCTCATGCATATCACATACGCATAATTAATGAACGTGAAGATACACTAGTAGAAAGGGCAAAGCAGTGGGCAAGAAACATGTGCAGAGAAATTCATAGGTTAGTATACATTTCTAATTTTTTTTTCAGCATGCCTAACTGTAGGTTTACATCTATTAAACCTAATAACACTGCTAACAGCAAGGGTTGTTCATTTACAATATCTCAAAATAATAGCTGGATATGAAGCCACTAGTGATGGGGAATTTCTGAAATCCCTTCATCAAACAAAGGCAGAGAAAAACACAAACAAAAAGTTCTTACACAAGTGTCAAAAGCGAGAAGTTCCAGATTAAGATATAGGCCTACACAATGTACAGGAAATGATTATGAAGTAAATCAATAGCTGAAAACCAAGATCCAAGTCCATTACTTCTAATAATGAGGTGTAGGCAGTCAATAAGTCAGCAATAAGAGCAAAATTTGTATAAAATAATGTGCAGAATATGAAGCGGGATGGGTGAGCGTCAGAAGTGAGGTGGTGAAATAAAGAGTTCATTAAAGAAAACCTGGGTTATATGGAATATAGAAGGGGCTTGACCTGAGGTTGGAGGTAAAGATTGACTGGAACTGGTGAGACTCAATGGAAAATGAAGTTTGAAATAATATTTTACCAAAAGTGCTACATATCCCCAGACTGGCAGGCTGCGCTGTACGATAAGTCGGAAAGAAACAACAAGCTCCAAATGAATATGCAATGTTCATAACAAATATAGGAAAAATATGGGACAGGTTTCAGATAGATTATATAATGGTAAGACAGAGATTTAGGAACCAGGTTTAAAATTGTAAGACATTTCCAGGGGCAGATGTGGACTCTGACCACAATCTATTGGTTATGAACTGTAGATTAAAACTGAAGAAACTGCAAAAATGTGGGAATTTAAGAAGATGGGACCTGGATAAACTGACTAAACCCGAGGTTGTACAGAGTTTCAGGGAGAGCATAAGGGAACAATTGACAGGAAGGGGGGAAAGAAATACAGTAGAAGAAGAATGGGTAGCTTTGAGGGATGAAGTAGTGAAGGCAGCAGAGGATCAAGTAGGTAAAAAGATGAGGGCTAGTAGAAATCCTTGGATAACAGAAGAAATATTGAATTTGACTGATGAAAGGAGAAAATATAAAAATGCAGTAAATGAAGCAGGCAAAAAGGAATAAAAACCTCTCAAAAATGAGATCGACAGGAAGTGCAAAATGGCTAAGCAGGGATGGCTAGAGGACAAATGTAAGTATGTAGAGGCTTATCTCACTAGGGGTAAGATAGATACAGCCTACAGGAAAATTAAAGAGACCTTTGGAGAAAAGAGAACCACTTGTATGAATATCAAGAGCTCAGATGGAAACCCCGTTCTAAGCAAGGAAGGGAAAGCAGAAATGTGGAAGGAATATATGGAGGGTCTATACAAGGGTGATGTACTTGAGGACAAAATTATGGAAATGGAAGAGGATGTAGATACAGATGAAATGGGAGATATGATACTGCGTGAAGAGTTTGACAGAGCACTGAAAGACCTGAATCGAATCAAGGGCCCAGGAGTAGATAACATTCCATTAGAACTACTGACAGCCTTGGGAGAGCCAGTCCTGACAAAACTCTACCATCTGGTGAGCAAGATGTATGAGACAGGAGAAATACCATCAGACTTCAAGAAGAATATAATAATTCCAATCCCAAAGAAAGCAGGTGTTGACAGATGTGAAAATTACCGAACTATCAGTTTACTAAGTCACGGCTGCAAAATACTAACATGAATTCTTTACAGACGAATGGAAAAACTAGTAGAAGCCGACCTCGGGGAAGATCAGTTTGGATTCAGTAGAAATATTGGAACACGTGAGGCAATACTGACCCTACGACTTATCTTGGAAGCTAGATTAAGGAAAGGCAAAGCTGCATTTCTAACATTTGTAGACTTAGAGAAAGCTTTTGACAATGTTGACTGGAATACTCTCTTTCAGATTCTGAAGGTGGCAGGGGTAAAATACAGAGAGCGAAAGGCTATTTACAATTTGTTCAGAAACCAAATGGCAGTTGTAAGAGTTGAGGGGCATGAAAGGGAAGCAGTGGTTGGGAAGGGAGTGAGACAGGGTTGTAGCCTCTCCCCGATGTTATTCAATCTGTATATTGAGCAAACAGTGAAGGAAACAAAAGAAAAATTTGGAGTAGGTATTAAAATCCATGGAGAAGAAGTAAAAACCTTGAGGTTCGCCGATGACATTCTAATTCTGTCAGAGGCAGCAATGGACTTGGAAGAGCAGTTGAACGGAATGGATAGCGTCTTGAAAGGAGTATATAAGATGAACATCAACAAAAGCAAAACGAGGATAGTGGAATGTAGCCGAACTAAGTCGGGAGATGCTGAGGGTATTAGATTAGCAAATGAGACACTTAAAGTAGTAAAGGAGTTTTGCTATTTGGGGAGCAAAATAACTGATGAAGGTCGAAGTAGAGAGGATATAAAATGTAGACTGGCAATGGCAAGGAAACCGTTTCTGAAGAAGAGGAATTTGTTAACATCGAGTGTAGATTTAAGTGTCAGGGAGTCATTTGTGAAAGTATTTGTATGGAGTGTAGCCATATATGGAAGTGAAACATGGACGATAAATAGTTTGGACAAGAAGAGAATAGAAGCTTTCGAAATGTGGTGCTACAGAAGAATGCTGAAGATTAGATGGGTAGATCACATAACTAATGAGGAGGTATTGAATAGAATTGGGGAGAAGAGGAGTTTGTAGCACAACTTGACTAGAAGAAGGGATCGATTGGTAGGACATGTTCTGAGTCATCAAGGGATCACCAATTTAGCACTGGAGGGCAGTGTGGGGGGTAAAAATCGTAGAGGGAGACCAAGAGATGAATACACCAAGCAGATTCAGAAGGATGTAGGTTGCAGTAGGTACTGGGAGATGAAGAAGCTTGCACAGGATAGAGTAGCATGGAGAGCTGCATCATACCAGTCTCAGGACTGAAGACCACAACAACAACAAGGGGATGTGGGAAATGGAGAACTGGAAAAAGAAGAGAATGAATGAACTCACACACACACTAACAACTTTTAAAGATCTGACATCTGACATAAACAACGCAGGTACTATATGGGCAATGTCATTTGGTGGCCATGTATGTGTGAGTTGCATTTGCATGAGTGTGTGTGCGTATGTTGTCTAATTGGAGGCCTTTTTTGACAAAAGCTTACTTGTTTGACAGTCTTTTTGTTGTGCCTATCTTTGACTCAACATCTCCACTATATGGTGAGTAGCAATCTATGCTTTTCATAATACTGTCATTATTCCATCCTGGGTTTTACATTGTTTGATAGATGGTAGACAATTTGTCAGTGAACATTTCTATCCTACTGATAGTTTGGTAGTCGCAGCCATAAGTGTATATAGCATTTAACATGTAATTATTACTGGTGTGAGAGCCATCAGTGTTAAAACTGCAATTTTTTCCTTCCTTCCAGCACCTGTGAATCTGATTTACATGACAAACACCATTATTCTCCAGAATGAGACTTTCACTCTGCAGCAGAGTGTGCACTGATATGAAACTTCCTGGCAGATTAAAACTGTGTGCTCGAACGAGACTCGAAATCAGGACCTTTGCCTTTCGTGGGCAAGTGCTCTACCATCTGAGCTATCGAAGCACGACTCACGCCTGGTCCTCACAGCTTTACTTCTGCCAGTATCTCGTCTCCTACCTTCCAAACTTTACAGAAGCTCTCCTGTGAACCTTGCAGAACCTTTTGGAAGTGCTATTTCCTTGTTGACTCAACTGCTTACTGTCCACTGTTCACCTCTGTACAAGGCTACACCTTGAGCAAATATTTTCAGAAAAGGCTTCCTAACGCTTAAAATTATATTATATGTTAATAAACCCTCTCTTTCAGAGATGATTTTCTGTAACTGAAATGTCATGATCTACTGTGATGTGAGAATATGGTGAAATATATTTATCTCCACAAGACATTATTTTACTTTTGAAAACTGAAACTTTGTTCAGAATTTCAATTTCTTTGTTAAAAATCAGTTTACACTATTGAAACTTTGTGCAGAAGTTCAATTTATTTGTTAAAAATGAGTTTACACTACCTCTGAGTCATCAGTATATGCAAGTAACTTCACACTGTATACTTATTTCAGATACAACAGCCATGTAACTAACAGATTGTTTATCATCACTAACTGTGTTAATGTCATGTTTTTAAATTATGCTACTCTTTTGATAGAGATCTATGATCCCACCCATTTTAAGGAACCCATACAAAATCAGCTTGGCAATTCGTATGAGGATAACTTTATATATTTAATTTAAGTTTCTCTGCATTAGTCAATTATAAATCATACAAACTGTACAGTTTAAGATATAATCTCAACTTCAACTTACTGTTCTTTATTTTTTATTGCCTGCAGGGCTGCATTTAAACACAGATCATCTCAGGGTCTCTTATAATCATAGAAGAAATGATATAATTGCTTTTTTCCCTGAGTCATCAGTATTCTCACTGGTCTTATGTGCCCCAGCACGATTCATCTGCTTTGTGATCAGTGCCCGTCTCATTACCTTTGCCTTTATCTGGTTTCCTCTCAAACCACATTATATACTCATTAGATTCTTCATTCCCTCCAACAGATTCAGTAATTCTTCTTCACTTTCACTTGGTATAGCAATGTCACCCAAGAATCTCATCATTAATATCCTTTCACACTGAATTTAAATCCCACTCGTGAACCTTTCTTTTATTTCCATCATTGTTTCATTTCTGGTCTTCCAATCTTAATGTTCCGTCTTGGTTCTTGTAAATATTATGTATTTCCCATCATTCCCTATAGCTTACTCCTATTTCTCTCAAAATTTAGAACATCTTGCCCCATTTTACAGTATTGAATGCTTTTCTATGTCAACATATCCTTGGAGTGTGACTTGATTTTTCTTCAGCATTGCTTCCCATATCGAGGATGATATGAGAACTGCCTCTCTGGTGCCTTTTACCTTTCCTAAATCCAAACTGATCATCATCTAACTGTGGTGTTCAAAAAAAAGTGTTGAATACTTTGAGAGGCAGTAGTACTCATTGAAACAAGAAAAGTAAGTCCAATAAATGTGGGTCCGGAAATGCCTACTTTCCAAGATAAACACATGTTTATTGGAAGAGCTGCATGATGCTTGGTTGTGGACATTAACACAGTCATTGCATGGGTGCTCTGTCAAACGTGTTGGCAGGGTATTATGATGTCTTACTCTCAGTAATCTACCACCATTAGGTGGTCTGCAGTAAGTTGTTTGGTTCGAGTCATATTGTAGGCTACATTAATTTTCATCATGTTTGTGTGCCTAATTGTACAGTACTGTCAACTCTGGGTACATGTCATGGTGTTTACCTTCTTCCAAACACAGATTCACTTAAGTGTTTACTGTTTTTGCACTGGTGTAGTACACTTACATTTTCTTTCTTCCATCATTTGTTAGCAATGGAAGCCTACTACTCAACAAGTGAAGTGGCGGATATGATATTCTGCTATGGTTTAGCAAATGTACATTACCTGCAAGTCCATGCCCACTATGCTGCAAAATATCCACAGTGCAGAGTACCCTCTGATAAGCTGTTTTTCAGACTTTTCCAGCATCTGAGGGCACAGGTACCCTTGCACTTCAGAAGACTGATAGTGGAGACCCCACACACTCTCGTGCCTGACATGGAGGGACATGTGCTAAGTTCGGTGGAAGAAACCCCTGAGTCTAATGTGTGACGATTAGCAGCAGGAGAGGCGATGTCTGACTCTCTTTAGAAAAGAGGAAATCAGCACCAATTCTCAATCAATATATGGGCAGGTATATTTGGCGATAGATTAATAGGGCCATACTGCTACCACAAAGGTTAACTGGGTGCATTATTTGGACTTCGTCATTATTGTATTACCTACCTTACTGGAGGGTGCACCATTGCAGCAACAAATTCAACTGTTGTCCACGCATGATGGTGCACCTGCACACTTTTGTCACAGTGTGCACAAACATCTACCGCAGACATTTTGGGGCCGCTGGATTGGTGGGTGGTGGGGGGGATGGCCCGACACCTTGGCCAACTCATTCCCCAGACTTCAATCCCCTAGACATTTGGTTATGGAAACACTTGAAGGGCTTAGTCAATGCCACACCAACCAACAGTGTGCATGGTCACATCTTGAATTCATGCTACCAGGCACAACAACAACCAGTTAAAGTGTGTGTGTGTGTGTGTGTGTGTGTGTGTGTGTGTGTGTGTGGGTGTGTGTTTGTATTCTGCTCTTGCAGCTGTGAGAAAAAAATTGTGCGTAACTTTATTTGTTAAGGAAATCTTTCTGTCTTTGTGTATGTGTGTGGTTTCTGCTCTTGCAGTTGTGGGTAACAATTTTTGCATATCTTTATTCTAATAAAAAGACATTGTGGGCACCTTAAAAGTTGTCTTAAGATCCATAACATCTGATAGACAGTTTATTTACCCATGATGTCATAAGAAGATCAAGCAACCACTGTCCATGGTTTAGCAGGAAACTCTGACTTCACTCAGTATTATAGTCCGATTCACATATGATGGCAGCTCATACAGGTTGAGGGATGGACAGGGATTACAGAGTTTCCAGTCCCAAGCAACAGTTGTGGTACATGAAAACATGTGCTTTGCACTTGAAAGCATGTACGGCATTCTGCAGATTATGTCTCAAGCTTGCTTATGTAGAATTTGCTGCTTACCAGCACCATCAGTGATAACACCTTGCAACAAATAGAGTGAACATACACTAAATAACTCTCTATGGTCTTGTTTAATGCTCACATTGGCTAAGAAATTCACAGAGTGCTCAGAAAGCTACTGAAAGCTCATTGGCTGTCACAGAATGTGCGACTTAGGTGTGCACATTGAGCCTAAACTTGATCGTCATCATTAAATAGAAGTGATTAGCCAATAGGATTATTTGAAATTCATTTTAAGACTGATTGTTTGGGAAAGTAATATACAGGGTGATTCAAAAAGAATACCACAACTTTAAAAATGGGTATTTAATGAAAGAAACATAATATAACCTTCTGTTATACATCATTACAAAGAGTATTTAAAAAGGTTTTTTTTCACTCAAAAACAAGTTCAGAGATGTTCAATATGGCCCCCTCCAGACACTCGAGCAATATCAACCCGATACTCCAACTCGTTCCACACTCTCTGTAGCATATCAGGCGTAACAGTTTGGATAGCTGCTGTTATTTCTCGTTTCAAATCATCAATGGTGGCTGGGAGAGGTGGCCGAAACACCATATCCTTAACATACCCCCATAAGAAAAAATCGCAGGGGGTAAGATCAGGGCTTCTTGGAGGCCGTCCAGAACTTTTCCCTTTGCACAAACACCCATTCTCTGTAAACTGTTTACACCAACATTTAATACACCACCTATCAGGAGGTTTAACACCATACTTCATTCGAAATGCACACTGAACACCTGTCGTCGATTCACTTCTGCCGTACTCAATAACACAAAAAGCTTTCTGTTGAGCGGTCGCCATCTTAGCATCAACTGACGCTGACGTCTAGTCAACAGCGCCTCAAGCGAACAAATGTACAACTAAATGAAACTTTATAGCTCCCTTAATTTGCCGCCAGATAGTGCTTAGCTCTGCCTTTTGTTGTTGCAGAGTTTTAAATTCCTGAAGTTGTGGTATTCTTTTTGAATCACCCTGTATTTGAATGAATTATAAGTGAGATTTGCTTGGTTATTATGTTCCTTTTTTGTTATCTTGTATTTATGTAATAAGTATGTTTGCTTACAGTTACAGTATCTTTTAAAAATTGAAAAACTGTCGCCCCCCTCCCCTCCCCCCGGACATGACTCTCATACTTTTTCCCTTGTAGGCACTCATAGATATTTTAATAAATCAAATTTAATATCATAATGACTTTGATTGTTTTTTTTTTTTTGAGTCTCATCAGTTCATTAAATCATAAATTGTATATAAAAATAGTGTAGAATTATATAATAAACCATAAATGCCACATTATCGGACTTAAGATTAAAAATTGCTGTAAAGTGTTATTTTTGCATGCTACTTATCATAAAATTTCTCACAGTAGTGCCTACATCACTAGTTCACCCCAGGGGTCTGTAGATCATAAATGCAGACCTGATTGGTTGCACATTTTGATGGAAGATAATCAGATCGCTGTATGTTTCAGCATTAAACACCATTGTTTTACTTGTAATATCCACCAAACATGACATTCTGCATGTCAAAAAATTCTGTCTTTTGTGGGCCACCTAGAGAATTTTTTAAACTGGTGGAGGCATCGTTCAGTTGAGGCCTCTTGTCTTAGGGTTAAGTGTTAATGCGTTCACTTCCAGTACAGCTTTGTGTTTCAAATCTTGAGTTAATTGACAAATTAAAAAGTTCTCTTCAAAAGGCTACACTTATTTGCAGTATATGAAATAATATATATATTTATATAATAGAGGCAAACATTCCACGTGGGAAAAATATATCTAAAAACAAAGATGATGTGACTTATCAAATGAAAGCACTCGCAGGTCGAAAGACACACAAACAAACACAAACATACACACAAAATTCTAGCTTTCACAACCAACGGTTGCTTCGTCAGGAAAGAGGGAAGGAGTGGGAAAGACGAAAGGATGTGGGTTTTAAGGGAGAGGGTAAGGACTCATTCCAATCCCGCGAGCGGAAAGACTTACCTTAGGGGGAAAAAAGGACGGGTATACACTCGCACACACACACACACACACACACACACACACACACACACACATATCCATCCGCACATATACAGACACAAGCAGACATATTCAAAGACAAAGAGTTTGGGCAGAGATGTCAGTCGAGGCGGAAGTAGAGGCAAAGATGTTGTTGAATGACAGGTGAGGTATGAGTGGTGGCAACTTGAAATTAGTGGAGATTGAGGCCTGGTGGGTAACGGGAAGAGAGGATATATTGAAGAGCAAGTTCCCATCTCCAGAGTTCGGATAGGTTGGTGTTAGTGGGAAGTATCCAGATAACCCGGACGGTGTAACACTGTGCCAAGATGTGCTGGCCGTGCACCAAGGCATGTTTAGCCACAGGGTGATCCTCATTACCAACAAACACTGTCTGCCTATGTCCATTCATGCGAATGGACAGTTTGTTGCTGGTCATTCCCACATAGAATGCGTCACAGTGTAGGCAGCTCAGTTGGTAAATCACGTGGGTGCTTTCACACGTGGCTCTGCCTTTGATCGTGTACACCTTCCGGGTTACAGGACTGGAGTAGGTGGTGGTGGGAGGGTGCATGGGACAGGTTTTACAATGGGGGCGGTTACAAGGGTAGGAGCCAGAGGGTAGGGAAGGTGGTTTGGGGATTTCATAGGGATGAACTAACAGGTTACGAAGGTTAGGTGGATGGCGGAAAGACACTCTTGGTGGAGTGGGGAGGATTTCATGAAGGATAGATCTCATTTCAGGGCAGGATTTGAGGAAGTCGTATCCCTGCTGGAGAGCCACATTCAGAGTCTGGTCCAGTCCCGGAAAGTATCCTGTCACAAGTGGGGCACTTTTGTGGTTCTTCTGTGGGAGATTCTGGGTTTGAGGGGATTAGGAAGTGGCTCTGGTTATTTGCTTCTGTACCAGGTCGGGAGGGTAGTTGCAGGATGCGAAAGCTGTTGTCAGGTTGTTGGTGTAATGGTTCAGGGATTCCGGACTGGAGCAGATTCGTTTGCCACGAAGACCTAGGCTGTAGGGAAGGGACCGTTTGATGTGGAATGGGTGGCAGCTGTCATAATGGAGGTACTGTTGCTTGTTGGTGGGTATGATGTGGACGGACGTGTGAAGCTGGCCATTGGACAGATGGAGGTCAACGTCAAGGAAAGTGGCGTGGGATTTGGAGTAGGACCAGGTGAATCTGATGGAACCAAAGGAGTTGAGGTTGGAGAGGAAATTCTGGAGTTCTTCTTCACTGTGAGTCCAGATCATGAAGATGTCATCAATAAATCTGTACCAAACTTTGGGTTGGCAGGCCTGGGTAACCAAGAAGGCTTCCTCTAAGCGACCCATGAATAGATTGGCGTACGAGGAGGCCATCCTGTTACCCATGGCTGTTCCCTTTAATTGTTGGTATGTCTGGCCTTCAAAAGTGAAGAAGTTGTGGGTCAGGATGAAGCTGGCTAAGGTAATGAGGAAAGAGGTTTTAGGTAGGGTGGCAGGTGATCGGCGAGAAAGGAAGTGCTCCATCGCAGTGAGGCCCTGGACGTGCGGAACCTTTTTCACCAGACTCCATCAACCTCCTGACCCCACTGACACCCCGCACCCCTACCTTCTACCTTCACCCTAAAATTCACAAACCCAGTCATCCCGGCCGCCCCATTGTAGCTGGTTACCAAGCCCCCATGGAACGTATCTCTGCCTACGTAGATCAACACTTTCAACCCATTACATGCAGTCTCCCATCCTTCATCAAAGACGTCAACCACTTTCTCGAACGCCTGGAATCCTTACCCAATCTGTTACCCCCAGAAACCATTCTTGTAACCATTGATGCCACTTCCTTATACACAAATATTCCGCACGTCCAGGGCCTCGCTGCGATGGAGCACTTCCTTTCACGCCAATCACCTGCCACCCTACCTAAAACCTCTTTCCTCATTACCTTAGCCAGCTTCATCCTGACCCACAACTTCTTCACTTTTGAAGGCCAGACATACCAGCAATTAAAGGGAACAGCCATGGGTAACAGGATGGCCTCCTCGTACGCCAATCTATTCATGGGTTGCTTAGAGGAAGCCTTCTTGGTTACTCAGGCCTGCCAACCCAAAGTTTGGTACATATTTATTGATGACATCTTCATGATCTGGACTCACAGTGAAGAAGAACTCCAGAATTTCCTCTCCAAC
The DNA here is from genome assembly GCF_023864345.2 of Schistocerca serialis cubense. Classification (NCBI taxonomy): domain Eukaryota; kingdom Metazoa; phylum Arthropoda; class Insecta; order Orthoptera; family Acrididae; genus Schistocerca; species Schistocerca serialis. Next base: position 859,867,738 of record NC_064641.1, read on the forward strand.
CTCAACTCCTTTGGTTCCATCAGATTCACCTGGTCCTACTCCAAATCCCACGCCACTTTCCTTGACGTTGACCTCCATCTGTCCAATGGCCAGCTTCACACGTCCGTCCACATCATACCCACCAACAAGCAACAGTACCTCCATTATGACAGCTGCCACCCATTCCACATCAAACGGTCCCTTCCCTACAGCCTAGGTCTTCGTGGCAAACGAATCTGCTCCAGTCCGGAATCCCTGAACCATTACACGCACAACCTGAAAACAGCTTTCGCATCCCGCAACTACCCTCCCGACCTGGTACAGAAGCAAATAACCAGAGCCACTTCCTAATCCCCTCAAACCCAGAACCTCCCACAGAAGAACCACAAAAGTACCCCACTTGTGACAGGATACTTTCCGGGACTGGACCAGACTCTGAATGTGGCTCTCCAGCAGGGATACGACTTCCTCAAATCCTGCCCTGAAATGAGATCTATCCTTCATGAAATCCTCCCCACTCCACCAAGAGTGTCTTTCCGCCATCCACCTAACCTTCGTAACCTGTTAGTTCATCCCTATGAAATCCCCAAACCACCTTCCCTACCATCTGGCTCCTACCCTTGTAACCGCACCCAGTGTAAAACCTGTTCCATGCACCCTCCCACCACCACCTACTCCAGTCCTGTAACCCGGAAGGTGTACACGATCAAAGGCAGAGCCACGTGTGAAAGCACCCATGTGATTTACCAACTGAGCTGCTTACGCTGTGACGCATTCTATGTGGGAATGACCAGCAACAAACTGTCCATTCGCATGAATGGACACAGGTAGACAGTGTTTGTTGGTAATGAGGATCACCCTGTTGCTAAACATGCCTTGGTGCACGGCCAGCACATCTTGGCACAGTGTTACACCGTCCGGGTTATCTGGATACTTTCCACTAACACCAACCTATCCGAACTCTGAAGATGGGAACTTGCTCTTCAATATATCCTCTCTTCCCGTTATCCACCAGGCCTCAATCTCCGCTAATTTCAATTTACCGCCGCTCAAACCTCACCTGTCTTTCAACAACATCTTTGCCTCTACTTCCGCCTCGACTGACATCTCTGCCCAAACTCTTTGCCTTTGAAAATGTCTGCTTGTGTCTTTGTATGTGCGGATGGATATGTGTGTGTGTGTGTGTGTGTGTGTGTGTGTGTGTGTGTGTGTGTGCGAGTGTATACCCGTCCTTTTTTCCCCCTAAGGTAAGTCTTTCCACTCCCGGGATTGGAATGACTCCTTACCCTCTCCCTTAAAACTCACAGCCTTTCATCTTTCCCTCTCCTTCCCTCTTTCCTGACGAAGCAACCGTTGGTTGCGAAAGCTTGAATTTTGTGTGTATGTTTGTGTTTGTTTGTGCGTCTATCGACCTGCCAGCACTTTTGTTTGGTAAGTCACATCATCTTTGTTTTTAGATATACTTTTCCCACGTGGAATGTCCCCTCCATTATATTCATTAACTTTGTTTTTAAATATATGTATTTAATTACAGAAGGGTTCTTACGGTTTTTTCAGGGAGGAAATAAGACGAAATAGATCAAAAATTAATGAGTTCAACCATTTCTTTGAAATACAGAGACAAGAATTTGAAGAATTAGCTTATCAGGCATTTAAGCATGAAGAATCTACAGAATCCCATGAAAGTCACTGTCAGGATTAGGAGATCCTTTGTAAGTATAGGTTTCTTGTACTGTGCTACAACATATATAATTTTTGTTGTAGTAGAAGAGTATAAACTTTCTGATTAACTATTGTTCATATAGGGCTACAACAGGTTTTTAAAATGAAGTTTTACTCTCATTTTATTAACAAATAAAAAATCATTTTTGTGTTTAACAGTTGTTTATTACTTTAAACAGTGTGCTTCACATAGGCTGTGATGCAGTACATTTTTTATTACAGTACAGATACATTTCAAAAACAATATAGTGCAACTACTTTTCATGCAAGCTACATATGTAGAATATCTGTTACTGGGTGGCACTTTGTGTGATTGGTGATTATTGAGAATGCACGACATTAACAATTCCCAGACCATGATACACACAAACAGTGATGTGTTTCCTTTTAGTAACTCGCTGTGTCATTTCCAACAAAATATATATCTTGCTTTCAATTTTTGCGGCTATTAACACTTTGATCTCCAACATTTTGTGCATAACATGTACCATAATGTCTGGGCATTGCAACTTTTGGCTGGCAGTAACTCTACTGCTATCAGTCCAGCCGAGGACAAGTACGCAGCCTGTTAAAAGGCTGATTTTTACAGCTGTTGTGTTGTACACGATTGCGTTATACCCTTATATAAGCGAATAAAGATTATTATGGTGGCCTAAGAGATCAGCCAGTGAAATACTGGTACTTAAGAGATGAGTAAATTAAGGAATGCAACAGGGAATTTAGGCTGATTCCTTTGGAGTATTAACGTATGTTTAGCACGCATTTGAATTATACTGTTGCTTTATTCACAGATTACTTCGCTATGAATGATGGTCCTACACATACTTTACACAGTGTTACAGATAGAATCTGAATTAGTTCTAGCAGATCAGTTGCAGGCAAATGAACAGTATATTATATCACAAAGTTGCACTACATTCACAGTTCAAATTCTCAAATTGGAAACTGATACATAGAAGGCAAATTTCTGAATAGTAGTTTAGGCTACAGCAATGATCCTACACAGCCCCCAGGCCTTTTTAGACCCTCTTACCTCCATGGCACCAACCAGCTAAAGACCATGATGTCTTCCTTCCATGCTCTGTCATGAGTTGTGTTACATGACACTACTCCAGTCAAAATAATATCCATGTACTTAACCATCATTCATTTACAAACTTTTTTTTAATATTCAAATACTTCAGCTAAATACATTACCCAATTATGTACACAGTTATTGTGATCACATACTATCATATTTTCTTATCACTGTCTTTATTTTAACACATTGCACAAACCAGAACAGAATTCACTTGTCAAAACAACTGCTTAGTTAAATTTCCTTATATATTAGAAATGTGTGCTGGCCCAAGACTCGAACTCAGGACCTTTGCCTTTTGTAGGTAAGTGCTTTACCGAATGAGCCACTCAAGCGTGACTCACAACTAGTCCTCACAGCTGATCAGTGTAGTTTCCCTGTAAACATTAAGGATCTGTTAATTGTTCTTGGTTCTACTGAGAGGTGTTCAAAGAAGTTTAGTTATCTCCATTGAGCACTTATAGCTTTTATGAAAAATTATATTTATATTAATAAAAACGATTTTATTCTTTATATACCACTGATAAAAATAGAGTGAAATTGTGACATCAATTATATACTGATCTATGCATTAGTTGCCTTTTCTCAAAACTGTTTGAACTGCTAATGAGAAGAAATCCAAGAGGAAGAACGATTATGATGTTCTTCAGTCCCACAATTTCCATAACTCTAATTGCTACTTGTCTCTGTCCTGCAAGTATCTCTACTCGGTTACCTACCACTCATCCAATTATCTTTATACTCTTCATTGTTTCACACTGGCCCTCTGTCATTAATTTCATTTATAGGTGATAGGAGAGGATGCCCTATAGCTTCCCCACAATCCTAAATCTTTTATATCACCATGTGCAACATGCCACCCCTCATATTTCTCTTTGTCCTGTATCTCATCCCTTTCCTTACTGTAACTCCTTGCCCTAGGTCTTGCTTTCCATTCTCTCACAGTGAATGTTGTTGTTGTGGTCTTCAGTCCTGAGACTGGTTTGATGCAGCTCTCCATGCTGCTCTCTCCATGCTACTCTATACTGTGCAAGCTGCTTCATCTCCTGGTACATACTGCGGCCTACATCCTTCTGAATCTGCTTAGTGTATTCATCTCTCGGTCTCCCTCTATGATTTTTACCCTCCACACTGCCCTCCAATGCTAAATTTGTGATCCCTTGATGCCTCAGAACATGTCCTACCAACCGATCCCTTCTTCCAGTCAAGTTGTGCTACAAACTCCTCTTCTCCCCAATTCTATTCAATACCTCTTCATTAGTTATGTGATCTACCCATTTAATCTTCAGCATTCTTCTGTAGCACCACATTTCGAAAGCCTCTATTTTCTTCTTGTCCAAACTATTTATCGTCCATGTTTCACTTCCACACATGGCTACACTCCATACAAATACTTTCAGAAATGACTTCCTGACACTTAAATCTATACTCGATGTTAACAAATTTCTCTTCTTCAGAAACGCTTTCCTTGCCATTGCCAGTCTACATTTTATATCCTCTCTACTTCAACCATCATCAGTTATTTTGCTCACCAAATAGCAAAACTTCTTTACTACTTTAAGTGTCTCATTTCCTAATCTAATTCCCTCATCATCGCCCTAGCTAACTCGACTACATTCCATTATCCTCGTTTTGCTTTTGTTGATGTTCATCTTATATCCTCCTTTCAAGACACTGTCCATTCCGTTCAACTGCTCTTCCAAGTCCTTTGCTGTCTCTGACAGAATTACAATGTCATCAGCGAACGTTAAACTTTTTATTTCTTCTCCATGGATTTTAATACCAACTCTGAATTTTTCTTTTGTTTCCTTTACCGTTTGCTCAATATACAGATTGAATAACATTAGGGAGAGGCTACAACCCTGTCACACTCCCTTCTCAACCACTACTTCCCTTTCATGTCCCTTGACTCTTATAACTGCCATCTGGTTTCTGTACAAATCGTAAATAGCCTTAGCCCTTCGCTCCCTGTATTTTACCCCTGCCACCTTCAGAATTTGAAAGAGCAGTGAATATTATATTTACTTATCCCACTGTTGCTCTCCCAGACAAGACTTCCAAGTGCTGTATTGAAACTGAGGAAATGTAAGATACATAGCTAATGAAATGAAAGAAAATTGCTCCAAACTCTTGATAGGAGAGACAAAATGCTTCAAGTTAACTATGAACTAACAGAGGAGATCTGAGTTTCATTGTATCAACAACACTCAAAATAAGTCACAGCATGCAATCTGAAATGAAATGTGTAGAAGAGAAAGGATGAAGAGGATTATCAGCTGCTTTCTTTTAAAGGAACCATCGGGAATTTAGGAGAATCACAGGAAACCTAATCTGGACAGCCAGGCTGAGAATTGAACTTTTGCCCTCCCACATACAAGTCCAGTGTCTTACCCTGCTGCCTTCTCACTTTGCAAAGTATGCAGAAATGCAGAGGGAAAAGTGAGGAAAGGATGAAGTAGGTAGGAGGAATTGGATTAGGAGTCATTACTTTCAGGTTCCAACATTCATACTTCCAATCATGGAGAAGTACTGTAAATTGACTATTTAGCTGATATTACACTGTTCCCCATCTATCTGGTCTTAAATTATTCTGGATTTATGCTTCCTGTTTTGCTTACTAGTACCCTTCACAATGTTCTTCACCTCCATTCCAAATCTGTACTCTTTTTCTGTCTCTCTGTCAAAACCTTTTCTAATTCAGTAAATTCAAGGGAGGGAGATGATGAGCTCTGGTGCCATGTTCAATCACATGCCAGATATGTTTGATCGGTTTCAGATCTGGTGAATTGGGGGACCAGTTCATCCAGTGGATTTCACCACTGTGTTCCTTGAACCACTCCATTACACTCGTGACATGGCACATTATCTTGAAAAATACCACTGCCATTGGGAAGTGTGATCATCATGAAGGGGCATACGTGGTCTGCAACCAGTGTATGATACTCATTGTCCATCATGGTGCCTTCCACGAGCTCCACTGGACCCATGGATGCCCACGTGAATGTTCCCCAGAGCACAATGGAGCCACTGCCAGCTTGTCACCTTCCCACAATAGAGGTGTCAATAGATTCGCGCCCTCCCATCAGCATGCTGAAGAAGGTATCAGGATTCATGAGACCATGCAACACTCTGCCAATGTGCAATGTCCAGTACCAATGGTCACGTGCCCATTTCAGTCATAGCTGGTGATGTTGTAGTATTACCATTGGCAAATGCATGGGTCATTGGCTGCGGAGGTCCATCGTTAGGAGTGTTCAATGCAGTGTGTGTTCAGGCACACTTGTACTCTGGCCAGCATTAAAGTCTGTTGCTAGTTCCACCACAGTTCACTGCCTACCCTGTTTCACCAGCTTGCCCAGGCTACGAGATCTAACATCTGTAGTGAGATGTGGCCAGCCAATCCCATGACAACTGGATGTGGTTTACCATGGTGTCACCATGTGTTGAAGACACTCACCACAGCTCTCTACAATCACCCAAGTTGTACAGTTTGTGAAATGCTTGTGCCAAGCGTCCAGGTCATTACAATCTGCCCTTGTTCAAACTCAGATAGATCGTGCACCTTCCCCATTGTACACACAGACAGCACAATCCTTGTTACTACATGCACTATGTGTGTGTCTGACTAGCAGCCTCTTTTCACGAGATGCTGCTGCTATTGCCTGGATGGGTTTACATCAATAGTAGGTCAGTGGCCATAATGTTCTCATTGATCAGTGTATATATCTGAGGTGTCATAGAGTTCATCCCATCCATCTCTTTTGAGTGTGCACCAGGTGCAACAGCAGCCAGATAATAGTATGTGTCAGACAAACTCCAGTTGGCTGCAATGCTCAATTATCTGACATGAATGAGAGGGGATATCATGTTCTTTCAGAATACAATGAAAACTTAAATAACATTGTACTAAAGATACGCATTACTTGTGGTTTTGCTAGCAGTAAGAATATGAATGAAAACATGAATAATTTTGTGAAATTGCAACATATTAAAGTGTCTATGTATGCAATTAAAACATGATGTTGGGGGGGTGGCAAGATCCAGACAGAGCATGAAATGTGAAGCAGTCACCTCAGTTAACAGTGTTGGCTCCAGAGCATGCTGTGCCAATGAGCAATTGACTTGGCCTTTGGGTAGACTACAGTCCAGATTTGACCACTGACATTGATGTGTACTTGGTCAGTTGAATAGGACATACTGAGTGGGCACAAGCACCAAGTCATGAAGATAGCACTGGCAGAGGGTCAGAGTAGGAGATTTTGTAATTGTTTAGGAGACAGAATACTGTTGTATTAGAAATGGGAAGGATTTTAGGGAGAATATCTCTCGTTTTAGAGTATAAAAGATAGTCTAAACCCTGGCAGAGTACATGAGGGCATTAGATAATAAATAAGGTGCTCCTGTACAGCTGGTTAGAGGATGGGGTTGAATCATTAGGAGTATTAAAGGATATGATATGAGAGGTCTGCTTGTTGATCTAGCATATTATTACTTGAGTGGCTAGAAAGTGGACTTCTTTTCTCAAATATTACCATCACTGCTTTTTTGCATCAGTTTGTAATCAGGTTTTTTGGTTTACCATCTTTTTAAGGAAAATAGTGTTTTTTGTGCTTTCGGTCTTCACTGTACTGCATCTTTGAACTTCACATCATTTTAAAACATAATTTCTAATGCTGAAGGAAATGAACTAATGATCACATCAAAGGTAGTGAAAGCTCATGTCTCTTTTAATGTCTACTTGCACAGTCCCACTAACTATAAACACACATGGGACAAACAAAGAGAAATGTTTGTATAACTTTTGTTTTGTGTAGTGTATAACTCTTCTTCCAGTATTTGGTTGTAATAAATATAATCTACAATCTCAGTTGCCATGCTAAGTGCTACCAGTCAGTATTTTTTCCATTGCTGTTAATCTAAATACTGAGATTGGATAATTCTATATATTATGGCATACTACTTTATTATTTGACCATCTTAGCCTGTTTACGGAGCATATTTCCTAGTAGTGGTAGCCCAAGCATGATATGTCACTATTAGTGCTCCATCATGGAACAGTGTGTCTTGAAGACTTGTGTATTCTGACGGTGTGCACTGATGATATCAATTGATTGAAACCATCCATTGGAATGCAATACTGAATTTTGTCTGGGGCATAACATGTCCAGTATTTACAAGTGATCCTTAGCAAGGAGAAAAGTTTCTCTGTTGCCTATATAGAAAGTTCAGAAGTTACTAATAACAATGAAAGTATGTCTACCTGCATGGATCCTTGCATTATATGTAAGACTGACTACTATTTATTCATTCATTCATTATAAATTCTATTTTAGTGGTCATGTTGTCTAGAAAGCAGCTTATGCATAAGACACTGGACAAGTCAGTTTATAAGTATACAGGAGAAGGTGTTGATTTCTATTCATACTTATTTAAGATTACAACAAGTCACTTCATACATTAAGTATTTATACAGCACACTTCATATATTTAAATATTCTTCAGTTCTGAAGAGCCCATCGAGAAGAAGAACACTCACGTGTGTAACAAGCCAAGGTATATAATAAAAAAGGACCAGGTAATTGTAAGAACTTAACATGTACACTGTATTTTTTTTTTTAAATGATGACTATACTGCTTAATGCTGTTGATGCTCATGCTAACTAAATTTAGTCATGCAAATTAGAAAGAAAGCTACTACTGTGAAAAGGCTACTGCCTCCTCTGTTAGATTAAACAACTGTTTTTATCTTCTATTTGTAGATTATAGCCTATTGATATTTTTCAAAGAAAATAGTTTCTGCTTACAGTACATTACTATTATACTTCTCATGTAGATTTACAATCCTTGAATCTAGATCTTTAGAGAAATTGTAGAAAGATTGACTGCTAAGTTACATTTAAAAAAAAAAATTCTTTTGAAATGGTAGAAGTTCCCAGGTTTTGCTCTATGTTAGATGGGATCCTGTTAAATAGCTTTCATCAGGATATGTAACTTATATATATGAATATATTCAGTATATCATGGACAGTATGATGGACAAGTCTGTATCTTGCTAGATGATAATAATAGGCTATAAAATAACTTTTACATCAAGTACATCATTTATGTAATTGTAAATGTAAGTGTGTATGTACACAAAAGATGATATTACTGCATTTTTAATGTTTAAAGATGGATAATAAATAAATAACTAAATAACTTCACTCTGAATGCTTGACTATGAGGCAAAATTTACATGGAAATTATTTTTGTGTCTTGTATTGTGATTGTTTGGATTACAGTTCAGATTTTTATTGCCAGCTATAAAAACAATTAAGGAATAAATGTATTGGGAAGTGCATATAAAAATTCCAAGATCCTTAAAAATTCTTCTACAATATATGTAGCTACTGTTACTTTACTTTACACAATATTCTCACTGCTCAACTCTGTTGAATAAACATTTATTTACTTTAGGTGCATAGCTCCAAATGACTGCTCCATAAGATAATGGGGAGCAAAACTATGCATAATAAGCCAACACTCTTGTCTTAAAGTCAATGCCACACGAGATTCTTGTAAGGGCAAAATATGCTAAATTTAGCTTCTTGACAAGTTTTCCTATGTGTAACTTGACATCCAAAAGGTCCTCACAGTCGAGTTCTGTTCCTAGCAGGTCATTTTTACTTGTTTTAAATTGTATAATACGTGTCTTTGTCAGATTAAGACTTAAAGTGGATCATAATGGAATGATAATTACTTTTGTGTCATTATCAATATAATCAATAAAAAATGTCTATTTAAATACAGGCAGAAAGTGGCATTTACTGGAATATTACACAAAAATACAACAGATGTAAGAAATCATCAAGAGGTTAAAGGTTCACACTCAACTTTTTTTTTCTTTTTACATGTTTGTCTGAGAGGTACCTATTGCAGCAGCTATTACAATAAGTATTACTTTGATTCTCTCTTCTTAAATATATAACATTTGCAGTTCACTTACGGTGGAAAAATACTAACAATGTTCATAACGTTTACAGGACTCTAACTAATAAACGTGTACTCTTAGCAGGATGAAAATTGTAAGACAATAGGAGTGCTTCTTGTTGAACATTTTGATATATAATTTATCACATTAGTCCCCATATTGACTTAACTAAATTTTTTGTGAAGATCAGTAAATTACAAGTTCTATTTGCCAGTCAATACTTGGAATCTATGCACTGACTAACTACCGTAATTAGATGTTTGAAACTTTACATACACATTAATAACATATCCATCTAAAAAGTGGACTACTATCATGTTATTCCAGTCACAAGTTTTTATTCTAGAAATGTTAAGTTAAAAATAAGGTTCTGTAATTAACCAGTATATATTTTTCTCCCTGTTGGTAGTATGTTAGTGTATGTAGTTTCCTTCACTGAAAATAGTATCCTGAATATCCCAATAAATTTCAACCCTCTAGCTCAAATAGATTTTTTTTGCATAAAATAAATATGTCAGAAAATTCAATTATCAGGAAATTCAATTCAAAATTATATTTGAACTACAGAACCCCTCTGTTGTTACTAATACAGTCTAGCTGTGTAATTGTCTTGGTTTACATGTTTCTCATCTTCCCTCTTTCTTTCCTTGAGTCTCCTTGTTATTCTTGACTCTTTAGTTGTCTCAAGGACCCACTTCTCAGTTTTGGCCACTCCCACGGAATCAACTGCCACTAATGATTGCCTCATACTGAACCCGGAATATATTCCTAGCAACTGCAGCACCAGAACTTCACACCGGTACCAAAATGTTTTATTGGAGGGGCAATAACTTTTGAGGATGACAAAATAGCAAAAAGTCAAACTACACAAAACAAAACAACACTCAAAAATCAAAGATATCCTACGAGGGAAAACATAAGACCATAACAAAGCATATCTTCTAATGGGCTTGCCATCTCAAGAAACAGTTGCATCGTATAGCTTTCTCGAATTGGATCTAATGACAACATGTGATGTGTGACAGCAGCAGAAACATAGGTTTCACTGCACACCAAGAGGTCTTTTAGTTGTTTTTTTTAAATAACTTCTGATGTCCAATTCAACTGTTTTTAACTACAGTTTTCTTCAGGAAACATTTAGCATTATTTTAATATGAAAGACAAAATTTTAATTTTTTGAAGCAGATCCACAAGCAAGTACCCTTAAGACAGAAGAAAACAACTACAAGCTATTTCTTTTGAGATGGAGGCAGTTGTACTATTAATGCAGTCTTATTTTCCAATATTAATTAGCACATTTTTACCACATCATCAGTGATATTTGTTATTGGAATCACAAACAACAATAATATCCTGTATTATGATTCACTTAATGACAAATGTAGTACTGTTGGGTGCAGATTAGTCTTTTTAATAATCTGTAAGGTTCAGTTTCTTATCCTCCTTTCCCTGTTCCTTGACTGCTGCACATTCAAGTGACCTAGATTTCAGTATATCTCTTCATGCATGCTTTGGTGGACTCTTCCTAGTTCATGCGCTTCTCTGGATCTATTCTTTCCCTTGTGCATTCCTTGAACTTAAACTTGGTGGTTATTTTCTGGCGAATTTTTTCTGAAATGTGTTACTAACAATACCATCAGAAATAATCCTTTTGTGTGTTGTATCAGCATCTGCTGAACATTGTTGCATTACAGTGCAGATCATCAAGCTTATTACTGTTCTACTTTTCCCACTATATAACCATGCATGGAGATCCAGGCTTGTTTCTTGTGCTTGGAGGACTAAAAGTCACAATGGAGGCTAATAGTACCTGGCATCCCCAAAGATTCGGTATTAGGTTTGCTACTCTTCTTGTTGTACATTACTGACATGTCTTGAGTTCTATGCACTGTAAATGCCACATTTATTGCGATTCGTCTGGCTTTACCAGCAGATATGTTCAATATATGGCTGTTGGGTGTGCTGTTGGATCATTTTTCGTGTACCCCGCAACATTTCCTTGGGGCAACTGCTCAACATTCTTAGATGGTGGCTGCTGATTACTGCTGGAAAGTAGCTATTTCGCTTCAAGCATTTATCTCTGGAGTTGAAAATGTGGAGTATCAATGGATACAATTCAAGAGGGTTGCATAATATGCATTACAAATGTATGTACTATGCTAGATTGTGGTGGATTGAAAATACCATGGTTCAGTACCCATGTTAAAAAGAAGCTATAAAAGTAAAGGGAGACTTAAATGGGGTCCAAAGGTTGTTGACAAACAATATCTGAATGAAGCAAGTATGGGCATTAGGAGAGCAATACACAAAACGTTTGATAAGTTTTGTAGTAAAATTTTGACTATTGATCTGATGAAAAATCCAAAGGCATTATGATTTTACGTAAAATCAATAAATGGCTGTACAGTCACTCAGTGATCATACTGGTGCCTAAGTGGAGGATGACACAGAGAAGACCATAACACTGAATTCAGTCTTTTGGAATTGTTCACTGAGGATGCCTGAGCTATGTTCCTCTTTTCAGTGACAAGTACAGGTATCAACTTTTGATTCCACAAACAGTGATCTTATGAAACTCAGCTCACACTCTGTCCATGATATACGAGGGACAGTGGATACCAGTGCTCATATTGATGCCACATTTCTTGGCTAATGGAAGTCACTTGCTATAGGTCCATACTGTTCCCTAGGAAACTACTTATGAGCTTATGCAACATGAGATGAGCTTTTTAATTGGACAAAGAACAAAAAAACATTGGTAGCTCTAAAGGATCATTTGAGGAGATCACAAATCCAGATAATTGTAATGAAATGCAAGAAAGCTTGTAGAGGATTGCTTGTTCAACTCATTCCAAAATATTGCTTGTCTTTGGGGATGCTTACCAGGTAATGTGAACAAAAGGAGATAGAAAAATATCCAAAAGCAATAGCAACTGTCATCTCAAGTTTGTTTAGTAAGTATGAAAATGTCACAGAGGTGTTTCGTCCACTCAAATGGGAGACTTAGAAAAAGATTCATTGTTAGTCATGGAGAGATCTAAGAAAAGTCAGACAACATTCCACTTCTTTTCACATATGTCTTGAAAAATAATTATTTTCAGAAAATCAAAAGACATAGATCCAAAGGAAACAAAGTCTTACATGCCAGTATGTTTATCAAACACAAATTATTATGCAGTAGGCTGAAATAATAGAGAAAGTTACAAAAGACCACCAAAAAGGCTGTAAATCAGGCTTTAAAGGTGATTGGCACATCAAAGTAGAAGAACATAGTGAAGTGATAGACATAGCTGTAACTTTTGATAGGCTTAGAGACACTCTGACAGAACATGGTGAATTAACTCAAACAGAAGGATGCATTGCATATGTCAAACACTGACATAGCAATAAGGGAGAACAATGAGGCAGACTTACAAGAAAATTGTCAAGATGTTATGCATTGATTTACAGCTGGTGTTTGAAGAACAAACTTAAAATAGGTACAAATGAAACCGTATGCATAGTGCTCAAAGAAAGACTGCCATGGACAAGAAATCTAACCATAAGACTATAACAATTCAATCAAGAGATGTGTGGCATGCTACTTGGGACTGAATGTTGACGAGAAGGAAAATTTTCATATACACATTGTTATTATAGGCCAACAAGCTTTAAATTTGATGAACAAAACTGCAACAATTGGTCAAAATAAGTTCCACTTATCTCTAGACATTGGCAAACTGTATTGTAATGTTATGCTTGCCTCCATAGCATGTTATGCAGCAAGTGCGATGGTGTACATGCAAGACTAGCTCAGTGTAAACTAGCTCTACACAGAGTGCATGGTGAAGTACAGCATTGTGGAATAGGTTCACTTGCTGAAATCCCCTCCTTAATTTGTTTTTTTCCTATTCCATACATAATGCGTGTACGATTTGACGACACAGCTCAATTCCTGCCCATGCTGTATTTTACTAAACTTCATTATGCAGGGTACAATTTCAGATTGTTGATAACAATAGGGTAAATTAAATTTATGACAATATTATGAAAAAGATAGATTGCTACTCCCCCCCATGAACCATGGACCTTGCCGTTGGTGGGGAGGCTTGCGTGCCTCAGCGATACAGATAGCCGTACCGTAGGTGCAACCACAACGGAGGGGTATCTGTTGAGAGGCCAGACAAACGTGTGGTTCCTGAAGAGGGGCAGCAGCCTTTTCAGTAGTTGCAAGGGCAACAGTCTGGATGATTGACTGATCTGGCCTTGTAACAATAACCAAAATGGCCTTGCTGTGCTGGTACTGCGAACGGCTGAAAGCAAGGGGAAACTACAGCCGTAATTTTTCCCGAGGGCATGCAGCTTTACTGTATGATTACATGATGTTGGCGTCCTCTTGGGTAAAATATTCCGGAGGTAAAATAGTCCCCCATTCGGATCTCCGGGCGGGGACTACTCAAGAGGATGTCGTTATCAGGAGAAAGAAAACTGGCGTTCTACGGATCGGAGCGTGGAATGTCAGATCCCTTAATCGGGCAGGTAGGTTAGAAAATTTAAAAAGGGAAATGGATAGGTTGAAGTTAGATATAGTGGGAATTAGTGAAGTTCGGTGGCAGGAGGAACAAGACTTCTGGTCAGGTGACTACAGGGTTATAAACACAAAATCAAATAGGGGTAATGCAGGAGTAGGTTTAATAATGAATAGGAAAATAGGAATGCGGGTAAGCTACTACGAACAGCATAGTGAACGCATTATTGTGGCCAAGATAGATATGAAGCCCACGCCTACTACAGTAGTACAAGTTTATATGCCAACTAGCTCTGCAGATGACGAAGAAATTGCAGAAATGTATGGTGAAATAAAAGAAATTATTGAGATTGTGAAGGGAGACGAAAATTTAATAGTCATGGGTGACTGGAATTCGAGTGTAGGAAAAGGGAGAGAAGGAAACATAGTAGGTGAATATGGATTGGGGGACAGAAATGAAAGAGGAAGCCGCCTGGTCGAATTTTGCACAGAGCACAACATAATCATAACTAACACTTGGTTTAAGAATCATGAAAGAAGGTTGTATACTTGGAAGAACCCTGGAGATACTAAAAGGTTTCAGATAGATTATATAATGGTAAGACAGAGATTTAGGAACCAGGTTTTAAATTGTAAGACATTTCCAGGGGCAGATGTGGACTCTGACCACAATCTATTGGTTATGACCTGTAGATTAAAACTGAAGAAACTGCAAAAAGGTGGGAATTTAAGGAGATGGGACCTGGATAAACTAAAAGAACCAAAGGTTGTACAGAGATTCAGGGAGAGCATAAGGGAGCAATTGACAGGAATGGGGGAAATAAATACAGTAGAAGAAGAATGGGTAGCTTTGAGGGATGAAGTAGTGAAGGCAGCAGAGGATCAAGTAGGTAAAAAGACGAGGGCTAGTAGAAATCCTTGGGTAACAGAAGAAATATTGAATTTAATTGATGAAAGGAGAAAATATAAAAATGCAGTAAGTGAAACAGGCAAAAAGGAATACAAACGTCTCAAAAATGAGATCGACAGGAAGTGCAAAATGGCTAAGCAGGGATGGCTAGAGGACAAATGTAAGGATGTAGAGGCCTATCTTACTAGGGGTAAGATAGATACCGCCTACAGGAAAATTAAAGAGACCTTTGGAGATAAGAGAACGACTTGTATGAATATCAAGAGCTCAGATGGAAACCCAGTTCTAAGCAAAGAAGGGAAAGCAGAAAGGTGGAAGGAGTATATAGAGGGTCTATACAAGGGCGATGTACTTGAGGACAATATTATGGGAATGGAAGAGGATGCAGATGAAGATGAAATGGGAGATATGATACTGCGTGAAGAGTTTGACAGAGCACTGAAAGACCTGAGTCGAAACAAGCCCCCGGAGTAGACAATATTCCATTGGAACTACTGACGGCCGTGGGAGAGCCAGTCCTGACAAAACTCTACCATCTGGTGAGCAAGATGTATGAAACAGGCGAAAGACCCTCAGACTTCAAGAAGAATATAATAATTCCAATCCCAAAGAAAGCAGGTGTTGACAGATGTGAAAATTACCGAACTATCAGCTTAATAAGTCACAGCTGCAAAATACTAACACGAATTCTTTACAGACGAATGGAAAAACTAGTAGAATCCAACCTCGGGGAAGATCAGTTTGGATTCCGTAGAAACACTGGAACACGTGAGGCAATACTGACCTTACGGCTTATCTTAGAAGAAAGATTAAGGAAAGGCAAACCTACGTTTCTAGCATTTGTAGACTTAGAGAAAGCTTTTGACAATGTTGACTGGAATACTCTCTTTCAAATTCTAAAGGTGGCAGGGGTAAAATACAGGGAGCGAAAGGCTATTTACAATTTGTACAGAAACCAGATGGCAGTTATAAGAGTCGAGGGACATGAAAGGGAAGCAGTGGTTGGGAAGGGAGTAAGACAGGGTTGTAGCCTCTCCCCGATGTTGTTCAATCTGTATATTGAGCAAGCAGTAAAGGAAACAAAAGAAAAATTCGGAGTAGGTATTAAAATTCATGGAGAAGAAATAAAAACTTTGAGGTTCGCTGATGACACTGTAATTCTGTCAGAGACAGCAAAGGACTTGCAAGAGCAGTTGAATGGAATGGACAGTGTCTTGAAAGTAGGATATAAGATGAACATCAACAAAAGCAAAACAAGGATAATGGAATGTAGTCTAATTAAGTCGGGTGATGCTGAGGGAATTAGATTAGGAAATGAGGCACTTAAAGTAGTAAAGGAGTTTTGCTATTTGGGGAGCAAAATAACTGATGATGGTCGAAGTAGAGAGGATATCAAATGTAGGCTGGCAATGGCAAGGAAAGCGTTTCTGAAGAAGAGAAATTTGTTAACATCCAGTATTGATTTAAGTGTCAGGAAGTCATTTCTGAAAGTATTTGTATGGAGTGTAGCCATGTATGGAAGTGAAACATGGACGATAAATAGTTTGGACAAGAAGAGAATAGAAGCTTTCGAAATGTGGTGCTACAGAAGAATGCTGAAGATTAGATGGGTAGATCACATAACTAATGAGGAAGTATTGAATAGGATTGGGGAAAAGAGAAGTTTGTGGCACAACTTGACCAGAAGAAGGGATCGGTTGGTAGGACATGTTCTGAGGCATCAAGGGATCACCAATTTAGTATTGGAGGGCAGCGTGGAGGGTAAAAATCGTAGAGGGAGACCAAGAGATGAATACACTAAGCAGATTCAGAAGGATGTAGGTTGCAGTAGGTACTGGGAGATGAAAAAGCTTGCACAGGATAGAGTAGCATGGAGAGCTGCATCATACCAGTCTCAGGACTGAAGACCACAACAACAACAACAACAACAGATTGCTACTCAGCATATAGTGGAAATGCTGAGTTGCAGACAGGCGCAATGACAAGACTACTAAACAGTGTGAAGATGTGTATGTCGTCTACTTCAAAAGAAGGCCTTCTGGCCAAAAGCTTACATGTTAAGTAGCCTTTTTGTTGTGCTTGTCTGTGACTTGACATCTCCGCTATATGGTGAGTAGCAATCTGTCCTCTTCATAATATTGTAATTATTCCATCCTGGATTTTTTTTGGAAAGTAAATTTGTGATTCACTAAAATGATGTGCTTATCAGAATTTGACCTGATCAATAATTATTTGTTTTAAGATAGACATATGTTGATTGAAAGCCCACATTCTCCACTTTCCAATGACCACATTACTTTTTTCTAGAACTTTATTTAAAAAGTTCTCCTTATTCAAAATTATCCTGTTCCAGAATGTCTGAATCTTGAAAAGGTAATCCTTTCAAAATTCTAATGTTTGTAGCCTAATTTTTTTCTGATTCCAAAAACATTTAACTTTCATAGAATAATGTGTTAATTTGTGCAATATGCCAATTAGAAAATTTAACTTTCCAGAAAATTCTTTGTGTGCTTTGGAAATCTCAGTGCACATTAAAACTTACACACATTTCATAAAATAGTACCTATCATTTTACCATTTTTCAATGATAGAGCTTATAGTTAAACCAAGTTGCTTCATTGTCTAAAGTGTTTGTGGAATTTATTGTTTTTCTCGCCAAATAGCGGAGTGCTGACTCACAGATATGAGCAATAAAAAGACTGTCAGAAAGTGATCTTTCGGCCAACACGGTCTTTGTCAGAAATAGACTACACACGCACACACCGATAAAGGCCTTGTTGGCCTAAAGCTCACTCTCTGGCAGTCTTTTTGCTGTGCCTATCTGTGACTAAGCATCTCCATTATTTGGTGAGTAGCAACTATCCTTTTCATAATATTGTTACATTCCATCCTGTATTTTCCATTGTTTGTTATTATTTTTCTGTCGGTTATGTTAATATCTAAAATGTCATACTTTTGTATTTTAACATTTTGTGATTTTTATACTACCTGCGTCTCTAAGTAAGTGTTATGCACCAAGTCACAGTCAATCTGTGGCATGCTCCCAATCAGTATGAACCCTAGGTCATAAAGTTTGTTCTCTCAGTTAGTGAACAGCAGTTGGTCACTTGAAATTAATAGTTACTATATTAGTCAATCTTTGTTCAGTATTCATTATGTGAAGGTTCAAGTCAGGCATCTTTCAGTAATTAAAGTTATATGTCAGGCAGCTGCGACAACTAATAGTCGAAGAGAGCAGTCACAATACTTCATTGAATTCAGTCACTATACAAGTTCATACAATGAAGTCTTTCATATCATAGTTGTGGATGAATCTTTTGGGCTGCATGGCCATGGCTGAAGAAACCCTTTGGTCCAGAAGTGTACTAGACACCTTTGGAGATGCTCCTGGTGACGCTGAGTCATACTGACTGACTTAGCATCGAGACCCAGTGTCGCCAAGAGCACTTTCGAAGGTGTCCAGCACAGCGCTGGATGAAACATTAGGAACTGAAAAGTTACTTCAATCACAGCCATACAACCCAGAAGATTCATCAGCAGCTACACAAGTTCGTTATTTGCAGTCAGTCGGTAACATAACTACCTCTGTCATGAATTTGTTTAGCTATGAAGGACCTCTTGTTAAATTTTGTTGAGCTACTAAGTTCCTACATGGATTGCCAAACTATACTATGATATTTGTACAGTTTAATCTTTTAATAATTGTTTAAAGTGCTCAGTACACTTAAGAGGAAGTAAGGCTGTGAAGAAAAACTGTGAGATTTGTAAGGCACCAAACGGGTTGGTAACTTTACTAGAGGAATGTACTATTGAGATTTACAGGTGCATACAGAACAACTTCTACAGGAGGTCTTCTCATGATATTAGGAATATGCCGCATAGACCTACCTAGTAATTATAAGGGAGTCCAATACTGGTTATGAAATTGTGATACAGTTACCAGGGAACAGAGCAAACTCCTAGAAAGAAATCACTTTGTGCATAATGTGAGAATAGTAGGAAGATGCAGGTACAACAGATGCAGGTACAACAGAAAGACACATCATTTCCCAGTATAAGAGAAAGACTTTCAATGTATTCCATTCTATTCCTTGAGGGGTGTTATCCATTTTCTTACCCCATCTATTTCAATTATGGTAACAGTGACAATGGAGAAACTGGAATGCTGCTGGAGTATATTGTTTGGCACTATCATAATTTCAGAGATGTTACTGAATATGAAAGAGCTGAATTAGGCTATGGAACTGCACAAATTATAGACAACAGGTCAAAGAGGTATTAGTTAAACAAAATATATAAATAATATATAAAATCAAAGATGAGGTGACTTACCGAACGAAAGCGCTGGCAGGTCGATAGACACACAAACAAACACAAACATACACACAAAATTCAAGCTTTCGCAACAAACTGTTGCCTCATCAGGAAAGAGGGAAGGAGAGGGGAAGACGAAAGGAAGTGGGTTTTAAGGGAGAGGGTAAGGAGTCATTCCAATCCCGGGAGCGGAAAGACTTACCTTAGGGGGAAAAAAGGACAGGTATACACTCGCACACACACACATATCCATCCACACATACAGACCTTTCCCCCAAAGGTAAGTCTTTCCGCTCCCAGGATTGGAATGACTCCTTACCCTCTCCCTTAAAACCTACTTCCTTTCGTCTTCCCCTCTCCTTCCCTCTTTCCTGGTGAGGCAACAGTTTGTTGCAAAAGCTTGAATTTTGTGTGTATGTTTGTGTTTGTTTGTGTGTCTATCGACCTGCCAGCGCTTTCGTTCGGTAAGTCACCTCATCTTTGTTTTTATATATAATTTTTCCCACGTGGAACGTTTCCTTCTATTATATTGATATCATTAATTTGAATCCAACAATTACGTTTGTTATTGTCACTGTTGCATTTCGAAATCTTTTCTGTCGTCTTATTTTCCTCTTTCTGTTTTTGCCAGCAGTTTCACTTTGTATTCACCTTCTCCTTTTTACCGTAATCTGCTATACTATTTTATCGTGCCTATACACACTCCTGGAAATGGAAAAAAGAACACATTGACACCGGTGTGTCAGACCCACCATACTTGCTCCGGACACTGCGAGAGGGCTGTACAAGCAATGATCACACGCACGGCACAGCGGACACACCAGGAACCGCGGTGTTGGCCGTCGAATGGCGCTAGCTGTGCAGCATTTGTGCACCGCCGCCGTCAGTGTCAGCCAGTTTGCCGTGGCATACGGAGCTCCATCGCAGTCTTTAACACTGGTAGCATGCCGCGACAGTGTGGACGTGAACCGTATGTGCAGTTGACGGACTTTGAGCGAGGGCGTATTGTGGGCATGCGGGAGGCCGGGTGGACGTACTGCCGAATTGCTCAACACGTGGGGCGTGAGGTCTCCACAGTACATCGATGTTGTCGCCAGTGGTCGGCGGAAGGTGCACGTACCCGTCGACCTGGGACCGGACCGCAGCGACGCACGGATGCACGCCAAGACCGTAGGATCCTACGCAGTGTTGTAGTGGACCGCACCGCCACTTCCCAGCAAATTAGGGACACTGTTGTTCCTGGGGTATCGGCGAGGACCATTCGCAACCGTCTCCATGAAGCTGGGCTATGGTCCCGCACACCGTTAGGCCGTCTTCCGCTCACGCCCCAACATCGTGCAGCCCGCCTCCAGTGGTGTCGCGACAGGCGTGAATGGAGGGACGAATGGAGACGTGTCGTCTTCAGCGATGAGAGTCGCTTCTGCCTTGGTGCCAATGATGGTCGTATGCGTGTTTGGCGCCGTGCAGGTGAGCGCCACAATCAGGACTGCATACGACCGAGGCACACAGGGTCAACACCCGGCATCATGGTGTGGGGAGCGATCTCCTACACTGGCCATACACCACTGGTGATCGTCGAGGGGACACTGAATAGTGCACGGTACATCCAAACCGTCATCGAACCCATCGTTCTACCATTCCTAGACCGGCGAGGAACTTGCTGTTCCAACAGGACAATGCACGTCCGCATGTATCCCGTGCCACCCAACGTGCTCTAGAAGGTGTAAGTCAACTACCCTGGCCAGCAAGATCTCCGGATCTGTCCCCCATTGAGCGTGTTTGGGACTGGATAAAGTGTCGTCTCACGCGGTCTGCACGTCCAGCACGAACGCTGGTCCAACTGAGGCGCCAGGTGGAAATGGCATGGCAAGCCGTTCCACAGGACTACCTCCAGCATCTCTACGATCGTCTCCATGGGAGAATAGCAGCCTGCATTGCTGCGAAAGGTGGATATACACTGTACTAGTGCCGACATTGTGCATGCTCTCTTGCCTGTGTCTATGTGCCTGTGGTTCTGTCAGTGTGATCATGTGATGTATCTGACCCCAGGGATGTGTCAATAAAGTTTCCCCTTCCTGGGACAATGAATTCACGGTGTTCTTATTTCAATTTCCAGGAGTGTATATACTCAATAATACGTAACCCACTTCCAAACCATAACTAAAAACATTTTTTTGCCGCTTTCAGCACTACCGCCGCTATAATTTCCACCGTTTCTAGTTCACAAACAGCTGCTTTCACCTTTTAAACAACCATTTCGGCCAGTTCTAATAACTTTCGCTTTATTTCCATTTCCGTTTTTCCCACATCACTGATCATTTTTAGCCGCTTCCCACAGGTTTTAACGCCATTATTTCTTCGTCAGACAATTGTTAGCCTCATTTTCATAATCTGCCACCACAGTACCACTCCTTTTAATATACTACACGCAGTTTTTTCGAAATTTTCCCGAATTTCTCCGTCCTTTAACGTGTTTTGGCGGCAACACAACCACCTAACCTTTATGCACATCATTGTCTACCAACCCAAGTCCAACATAGCCCAGCTGTAACCAACACCTTTTGGCTTGTGTCTTTATGTGTGGATGGATATGTGCGTGTGTGCGAGTGTATACCTGTCCTTTTTTCCCCCAAAGGTAAGTCTTTCCGCTCCCGGGATTGGAATGACTCCTTACCCTCTCCCTTAAAACCCACTTCCTTTCGTCTTCCCCTCTCCTTCCCTCTTTCCTGATGAGGCAACAGTTTGTTGCGAAAGCTTGAATTTTGTGTGTATGTTTGTGTTTGTTTGTGTGTCTATCGACCTGCCAGCGCTTTCGTTCGGTAAGTCACCTCATCTTTGTTTTTATATATAATTTTTCCCACGTGGAACGTTTCCTTCTATTATATTGATACAAGCAAATAACGTATATACAGCCTGTGCACTTACACATTTTGCATCAGTTCAACAGAAATCATGCAAATGATATATAGAGCATGAAACTTGAAAATGGATCACTGAGATAATCAAAAGCCAATACATGGAACCAGCTGCTGTTAACTGCAATGCATAAAAACTAAATTCCTTGAGGTTAGCTTAGAAATCTCAGCTGGGCTCCTAACTGCACTAGTCACCTCTGGACAGCAATATTGATTCATTCATGACTTATTAGAAAACTTTATCTAGGAGCTCATCAGTTTTCTTCCTAAAACTGAATGCACTTAACTTCACCTCTAACATTTAATGTTGGTACTATTCTATGTGTTGTGTAGGACTGAATTCATTGTAAGATTTTTTTCCTCAAAATATTGAAAGTGTTGTTGACAACATCTTTGTTTACTTGCCCTGTAACATGATTAATCAAACAAAACTGTGCCATTAAAATAATCAATTCTCCACAATGACTCTTAAATGATTTTTACATATAAATTTCTTGTCCAGCATGTAGAACATGATGGTGAAGGTTCCACTGTAAAAATTATCTGGAATCAAATAACACCACAAACTGCACTTCTACTTTTGATCACCATGACGTGTTTCAGCAACCAAGCCCATTGTCCAGTGGCTGTTGACATAATACACGATTATTAACCCAGCTCAAAGGAGATATGGCCACTTTCCCTACTCCTCCACCTGAGTAATTCCTGTCTGGTGCATCCGTATCACGGAGATGCGCATTATACTCTTCAATAGGCTGGAGTGTTGGGACGGCTGATTTCAGGCAGGAACAAATCTCATGGGCTACAGTACAGAACCTGTGTGCAGAGCTATGGGTGAAGACCTGGCAGTAGCGGCAGTGAAGGAAACTTCAGTACAACAGAGCTGGGAGATGAGTTGATCCTTCTAGGGATTAAATGAGAAGGGGACCACAACCTTGTGGTGGAGTGAGAGGTCCAATACCTAAGTGAGATAACCACAACATACAAATCTTTGGAAGTCATAGGCCTAGTGAGGCAGCTTCTGACTAATTAAATTGCTTTCAAACCTAAATAAGGCCTTGGGTGAAAATACTGTATTTCTATAGAAAAAAATGTTTCTAGCTCTCCCTCTGGCAGTGGTATTAATGATGGTGCAACACCTGACACTACATCACAACCAAAGAGGAGAATACATAAAACTTAATATGTGACCCAAATTAAAATTGCCTTACTTAATATTCTGACACTAACTGGAAATAGAGGAATGTGAAGACTTGACAAAAATGAGAGAAATCAACATACTTGGACTTGATGCAACCAAAAGGAAGATACAAGGATAAAAAGAATTTAGTGTAAAATATGAGTCTAATTGGATTCTTCACATTATACTAAAATTAAATTATTCTGTGTTTTATGAGTATTTTGGATTAATATATCTTCTCATTATAAGGATGAATTGGCTCTGAAATTTCATTTGCTTTTTAGAACACACAGTATGCTTGTGAGAAGTTGTATTAGATACATCTATCCATTGGTATGCTCATCTCTTTCCTCTTTGACGGGTGAAATAGAGTGGCATGGACTCTACAACACACTGAAAGTGCATAAAATGCATATTTGAACCATCAGCAGTTTTTATTTTACACCCAAACATCTACTGGTTTTGGTCTTGGACCATTTTCACAGATGAAGGGTTAATATGGTTTTAGCCACCATATTGCATTAGTCATTACTTAAAATGTGTAGTGCATGCCATGAATGTAAATATATGACACAGGACTTTAAAAGCAAACATACAAATACTAAATGCACACAGAGCAGTACTCAACACTGAAAGTGTTGGAAAATCATTTTAATTCATGATTGCTCAACTACTACAACTCAGATATTTGTAGGCGCTGTGTCCAAGGCACGCACAACTCACTTGTTTCACTCCATATAAAGATCTCATGCATGAGATTACCTACACTACTTGCATAAATGATGACCTTTTAGTAAGCACAATGCATTGCCTCATGTAGTTTTCGACATACGTATATCCTGTCATCAGCATGTAATGTCAAGTACCAAAACTCATCAATCTATGAAAGCTTTTTCAGAGCTTTGGACTTCTAGTCCAGTTTGGAACTTAAGTTTCTTTCACTGATTTTATGTAATTTTTTACATCAATCCTCCAAAATCCCAGTCCCTGTCAGTCCGTACACGAGATCTATCTGGTATCGATTTAGCATTTGGTTGTTCCTTCACGTCTGCACTTCTCAGTTAAATCACCAACTGTCAACTTGGGCAGCTTTAGAATGGTTGAAATATATCTGATTCATTTGTTACTCAGGTGGCATCCAGTGACTAGTCCACATTCAAAGTCACTGAGCTTTCCTAAGCTGCTGTTAACTGTTTAACTGCTGAGAATAGAACACTTCCCACCTCCTTTTACACTGGCAAGTCAACCTCTTGTGACATATAGTGGTCAATTTCACATTATATAGAATTCCCCAGATACTTTTGATCAGGTGTGTATTTGCTGAAAAGTGAAGACGTATCACTCTCTTTCTGCATTATTTTCACACGCACACACACACACACACACACACACACACACACACACACACACAAACAATTGTATTGCTGAAGATGTAAAATAAATGAAAAAAGTAGTACAATGTATTGTAAACTTCTGTATTATTTTTCATAAACAGATACATTGACAGAATAACAACAGTGAAGGATGTAATTTATTTCAGTCTGGTGTCTCTGGAAAAACATATGGTACTACAATATGAAACTTCTGAAAAAGGAAAATGTCAAGTATATTCAGTCAATCAGAGGGCTTTATTTATTTTTTTTTTTCATGCATCAGCTTCCTTTATAAGAAGTGGTTCATCAAACACATCTGGCAACTCCTTCCTTGTTTTAGTCTTTGAACCCTTAGTGGCATTCTTTGCTGCATGAGTTTTCGCTCTGCCTTTTCTCAGATATTCATCAAATGCTCGTTCTTCATCAGTGTCAAATTCTTTTACTTCGTTCTTGTTTTCTGTTGCAGTTCCTATGCCTTCTGATTTATTCAGTGGATGTGTAATGACTTGTGGAACAGTAGGCAGTGGTTCATTTAGAGAGCCCTCCAATTGTCGTTCAGCATCAAATACATTATGAGGCCCTTTTTTCTGTGACTTGATATCTAGCTGTCCATTTCCTGGTCTGTCTAAACCACTACTGCCACAGGTTGAACAGATGCAGGTTACAGGTACACTAACATTTTTTACATATATGTGTCCATCTTCACAAGTTAGTCTCACGGAT
This sequence comes from Schistocerca serialis cubense, assembly GCF_023864345.2. Taxonomy (NCBI): domain Eukaryota; kingdom Metazoa; phylum Arthropoda; class Insecta; order Orthoptera; family Acrididae; genus Schistocerca; species Schistocerca serialis. The sequence goes on from NC_064641.1 coordinate 859,893,409, forward strand.
AGCTTCTTGTAACCTGTTGCCTGACAGCATTTACAGATGCCCCTGTAGTCACTGTTATCTGTAAAATAAAACATCATGTAATACTGTTGTAATAGTACACACTGAATTTGAACAATGAGAACTCTTGAAAGATAAACATTTATAAAGATGTAAGTTGTGTGTCAAACAATGGAAACTCCTGGTAGGAATATCAACAATGTACGAAAAGACAGGTTGCTACTGACCATAAAGAAGACATGTTTAAGTTGTAGACAGGCACAATTAAAAGACACTTACATAAAGATTTTGAGCACAGCCTACATCAGTAAAAGAGCGACACACACTATTCACACACACAAGCAAGCACACCCCATGCACATATGATTAACGACTCCAGCATCTCAGGCCAGAAGTTGTGTGTCACCATTCCCAGTTTGTTTATTGACTCCATTTGTATTGCACAATACTTCACGAAAGCTGTATCAAGATTTGTATTGATTAAATATACTGCCGGGAAAAAAAATTTGTACACCTGAAAAGATGACATCAATTTTGATCCGATGATGGCATATGCCACCTGGGGGATAGCAGATGTACTGATAATGGTTTCAACAGTGTCTGTCAACAGGTAGCGTAGTGGCATAGCTACCAGAGTGCCATCTGTTTCTACACTTTAACAGGGAATGCTCACAGCCAGAAGGCCCAGTGTTGTGCAAACGTGTGAGGCAAGCAGGCAACCATGCCACAGAGATGCACTCGTGCTTCCTACAGTGAACTGTGTGAGTGTGAAAGGGCTCAGATTGTGACCTGCTTTTCAGAGAATTACCACACAAGTTGGACATGCTGTGTCAGTTGTGCAACAATGCTGGTATCAGTGGTCACATGAACATTCTCTCACCCGTAGATGAGGCCCCAGATGTCCACACAACACAGACGCCCACCAGGATCATTGTTTTGTAAGGGCAGCAGTGGCAGATGGTGCAGCTACCACAGCACAAGTTAAACAGGGCCTGTGAGTCCAGACATGTCAACGTGAAAGGCTGTGAACCATTAGTAGCACTGGGACTACGGGCAGGCACACCTCTAGCCTGTCTTCTACTCACACCACAGCACTGATGTAAATGGCCCACCTGGAATGGCACACCATGATCTTCAGTGATGAAAGTAGATTCTGCCTGCATGCAAATGATGAAAGCAGATTCTGCCTGCATGCAAGTGATGGTCCTTTGCTCTGTCTCATACAGTGCATTCATCCAAGACACACTGGCCTCATCGCATACTTTATGGTCTGGAGTGCAATAAGCTATGATCTTTATTCACTCTGGTGTTCCTGGAGGGGAGGGTAAGCAGCACTAGGTATGTGGAGAATGTTGTTACACCTGTCCTTCTGAGGTTCTTGCAGCAGGAAGGTGATGTGTTGTTCCAACAGGATAATGCTCATTCACACAGTGCCCATGGAACTCAACATGCTCTGCAAGACATGCAGCAGCTTCCTTGGGCTGCTTGATCTCTGGACTTGTCTCCAAACAAGCACATGTGGGATATGATGGGACGAGAAGCGACTCGTGTGACTCATCAGCCAACAACCCTTACTGAATTACATGAATAGGTCAAGCCCGCATGGAATAACATATTCCAGAACAGTATTTGCCATCTGTATGATCAAATGGATGCCATAGTCAGCACCTGCACTGCCGGTCATGGAAGCTATACCATGCACTAATGTGGGTGTTTCAGCATGGCTCGATACCTGGTACCTCAGAACCACTTGTGCTATTGATCTGTATATGTAATCATTTCGTGCACTCCATATGCACTGCTGCATCAATAAATCTTGAGTGACTTGGAAACCTCTGAAAGGGTGTACTAATTTTTTTCTGGCAATGTGTTAAAAACTTCCTATCTGTTCACCTTCTCACAGACAGGAGTAATAAGGAATAATCCCACCTAAAAGGTATTTGCTTGAAGAGGGTACTCTTTGCTCACTCGTATGTAATGTTAATTCTGTGCTATAAAATTAAGGATGGAAGGAAAATATTGATTACCATTTCGCATCTTAATGGACATCCTAGAGCAACTTTATCAGAATATTCACGTATGATGCACTGAATTAAATTCCAGTACATAATTAAATATGTATATGATGACAAATTACAACTCACTAATTAGGGGATGTGTTAAGCACCTGACAGGTACAAAGTGAAGATGAGAAATTGGTTACTTTTCAAGCAGTCATTTTTTGGAACTAACACACATAATCCTAAATAATTTTGAGGTACACTCAGGGTTCCTACGTGCCTCAAAAAGGCTACAATTTTCAGAATCCTTAGGTGGTCCCCTAAAAAGGCCATATTTTAAAGTTTAAGGCCTCAAAAATTGTATAAAAGCCATTTTTTTCAAATTTCATTAGCTTTTTCACAATATCCTTTTGGAAATAATCATTAACGTATGAGGGCAACAGCCAGGAAGAAAAGCAAAAGTTTACTGCCCACGTACAATTTGGCTACAGATGGAAGGCAGGTGGATACTGTGTGGGAAAATGGGATATACGGATGGTTGCCGTGAAAGGGCCAGTGCTAGCAACCAACAGATGCATGCACCTCATACCATAAAGCAGCTACGTACGATATATTGCACTGACAGTTCTAACAAGGGTTCAGGCATGCATTATATAGCTGGTGAGTGTCAGATGCTGTATCAGACTTTTTTGTAGCAAAACATATGATATTAAAATAATGCTGTTGTAATTCAGCAATCCCGAACATCCACTACGTTAGATCACTGAGTTTGGCAAATGACTACAATAAGGAACAGAGGACACATGACACAAAAGTCAACAAAACATGCCAACATTACATGAAGAATAAGCGTCCTTCTTTCCATAATAAAACTGTAGAGGGCTTGTCTAATTCAATGGTGAATTGCTGGAATGCATGACATTGCATTACTTCTGCCCATTCACAGTGGTTTTTTTTGTATTGCTACTGCTGCTAGATGTGGGCTAGTAAGGAGGGCATATGTCTTTATTGATTTTCAATAGATATTCTGTGTGATGAGGAGAATAAATGTTGTTCTGAATCACGCATTGTCTATCCATTCAGTTCTTTCCATCAGTAGTAGTGCTTTTTTATGTCTTTAATGCAGATTTTGTTGAGTGCTACCACCCTTTGGTGAAAATTTAAAAATTCCATAGTAAGCAAATGTATTTCTAATCATCTCTGGATTCAATAGTGAGGAGCGTTGGGTAGCTACACAAGACTCAGCCCAGGCATCACTTGCATGGGAGGTCGAAGACGCTATGAGGATAAGTGCCTATTCTTTATTGGCAGTAGTTGCCACATAGTACACTAAAGGCACTAACTATTATATGACAGCTACAGCCAAGAAGGAATGGGTGTTAATGCCCATGGCATCTTCGATCTCATCTATACATGTGATGTGAGGGGAGAATCTCACATACCCAGGGTTCCTCTATTTACCATCTTTGGTTGACAAAAGATGAATTCAAGAATTAGATATGCCCGCTGTTGAGTTGTTTGTTGAATGTTACCACCATTAAGTCCCCCTTAACGGGTGAAAGTGTTTTTAATCGTCTTTAGTTTAAAAAAGATGAATTCAAGAATTGGATTACACCACCTGATGATAAATTTAAAGCAAACTGCACTGTGTGCAACAAAGGTTTTGCACTTGGAAAGATGGGACAACCATCCTTAAAAACTATATATGAGCACCATAATTTTTTCATACCTCTTTATTTTATTATGGTGAATAATGTTTTACAGCAGAATAGGTTTTTGACAAAATAATTAATACAGAACAACCACTCAAATCCAGACTTCAGATAATTACAGATTAGAAAGAGAACCCTGAAATATCACTTCAATTAGAGACTTGTTGCTCATGCCAGTCACCCTATTATAGAAAAAAATCTGAGTATTTAAAGAGGTCATTTGTATTCTTTCTGGAAGATGCTGGTATTGTTTCCACAATTTTCTGACAGAAAGAGCAGATAAAAATATATTTTTTGTTATTTTTCATTGTTCTTATTAATGCAAGAATGTAAACGAAGTAGCAAACAATCGATGTGCACCACAGCAAGTGAAATATCTCAAACATTCACATTAAGAGATATCATAAAAACTGTTTTAACTTTGGTATACAAGCAGTTTTTTCTCAAATCCTATAAACCAAAATGACTTTGTGGCTAGATGTAAGGTTCATTTGCTCTAAAACTTTATAATGGTGGAGCTGCACCCGCATCTATCATCACGAAGCTTCATGCAATCATACCATATACACAAATGTAACCAGTCATTATTGGCTATTGTCACAAATATTTGGGCTGCCCTGCTGGCGATAATGTAGTGGCTTCGCATGCTAAATATTCTGCTGTGTGGATGGATTAGCGTTGCTCAGTTGAATTGTTGTTCTCGGACTGATTACAGTTCTGAGTAAATGAAAAGGACTTATTGTACTACATTCATACATGCATGAAATAATTGTTAGCACACTTGCAGAAGCAAACAAACTTGACAAAAGTCTGGAAATTATATTGCAGCCAAATTATGAAGCTGCTAATGTGACCACTGCATTAGCACGCGTTTTAGCAAGTAAAATATACGTAGCTTCGGCACACATTGCTTCGTCACAACAGATGCAGGTGTGGCCTCTGCATTAGAATTGCTTTGTCCTGATGCTACACTTAATAACTTGCTAAGCCTAAAGTTATGGCTCAAAATAAGCTGTTTCATGAGTATTTGATTCATCTGGTGCATTAGTTCAACAAAATTTGATACCAAGTTACTGAGCCAGGAAAACAGTTAAACAGTTTGAGTCTGAAGCAGTGCATGTAGGATGATTGACTGGCAGCAACCAAGAGCCAAGAAGAATACAGTTGGTTCTCATGGCATGAGAACTGCGCCCCTAGCAGGTGAAACTGGAAACTGCATTGTAAAAATTTATGTTTGATGGGGGGCCGTAAATGTCATTGCATTCATTTATGGGCAGTATGAAATTTAAATTATTAATTCAGCAGCACTGTAATAATTGCACTATGTGATCATTGGCTTGAGTCCAGATTTGAGAAATTGTACAGTACTATAGAAATTTTATGGAATGATTGAACTGTATGATCTTTCAAAAAGGGCCTTAATAGTAAATGTATTCCCAAATTTAACTTTACTTTCATGAAATTGCATAAACATATGGTAGTTAATGAACATTGCATTTTTATTTTACTTTTTAGGTAACAGAGATATGATGACCAAAGAAATAGCTGCTGTGAACTTAAAATCACTTTTGAAATTAAAAAAAAAAAAATGAAGAAGGAACTAAAACACTCAGTTCTGCAGTTTCCAAACTAGAAAAGAGAAAACATTAATGAAGCAGTGGGACAAGTGGCTACTCTATCAAAACACATTTTTAAAAATTCAGTATTAGATCCTGAAATAATATGGGCAGCAAAATGTGTGGCTAATAATTCTTCCTACAAGTCTTGTGAGGATACCAGTAATGTTTTCCCCAAATGATTCCAGACAGCAACATTGCAAAACAGTTTTCATGTGGTCCAACTACGTGTGCATACTGGGTCAGCTCTAGGTAGCACCATATTTCATGAATATATTGTGTGATAAAATTAATAATGTGGGTAGTTTCACACCACGCTTTAATGAAGCATTAAATAAATCTTAATGAGAAAATAAATGGATTTACACATCTGTTACTGGGATGATGTAAACAATAAAGTAGAAACACGATATCTATTTTCTGCTTTCCTAGGTCACAGTACTGCCGAGGACGCTAGGAAAGCATTTCCTGATCTAACAAATAAACTGGACTTAACGAAAGTTAATTCCAATTGCAATGGATGGCACTGCTGGTAATTGGAAACTATTTAGTATGATTCAATGAAATTTAAATCATGAGCTCAATAAACAGGTGCTCAGTTTAGGTAGATGTGATGAATAATGCTTTTATGAAAGGAAACAGAGTGGCAGGGTGGAATTTAGATGCTTTGTTTACAGCACTTTAGTGGCTGTTCAAGGTTTCTCCCTCATGTAGGAACAATTTCTTAAAAATTTCAACCAGTAAGAAAATGCCATGTAAATTTTGTAGCCATAGGTGCCTTGAAAATATTCTGACAGCAGAGAGGATATTAGGGTATAGTTGGATGTGAAAAATTTTGGTTCTTGTCTGGGGAGGGGGAAGCAATTTCACAAACTAGGTTCAAAACCTCATGAGACAGTGGAAAAAGCTACCAAAGATAACTTGATAACTGTGAAACTTAATTTTTTCTTATCTGTTGCCAGAATGTTAACCTCTTTTAGAAAAGTATCAAAGCATTAGTCCAATGTTACCTTTTTGCTGAGGATCTAAAAAGGTTTGTTCTCGATGTTTTTACAAATTTAGATTTGATTAAAAAAAAGACTGTACAGATAAACTGACATCTGCAAACAAACTATCAAAATTTCATTTCTAAGATAAATCTACGCACACAGAAGTTCATAAAATTAGTTTAGGCTTTTTAGGAAACTTGATGGCAAAAGGTTTACTTTATGACAAAAAAGGCTCGGAGAAAGATATCTTTAATTTAAGATCTGATGCTCATAATTTTTTGATTTCATTAGTTAAAAACTTGCTAGAAAAGTCTCCAATTATCTCAAAAGTGGTCCAAAGCTTATCTTCTTTAGATCCAAGGCAAATGGCGTGAAATCACTTTGATTATTACACTAAAATGAAATTGATGTTAAGAAACCCTATGAAAACTAAACTTATTAGAGAACATAACTGTAGAGTACAATCAATTTCTAAGTGAGCAAGTATCATCTAATTATGATCTCTTTAAAGCTTTCAGTTCTTCAGAGGAAGGACTTGATTTTTTTTTAATGCAAGTTCTTGACTCCAAATTTTTCAAAGCTGTACACTGTCATCAGAAAGTTATTGATTTTATCTCATGGTCAAGCAGATGCAGAAAGAGGTTTCTCTTCAAATAAATTAATAGAAGTGAAGAATGTCGAAAGTGAAACATTTATTGCTCAAAGAGTAATAACTGATCACCTAAAACATCCTGGGGGTTAGCTAATTTTTAAGTGAACATGGAACTTCGTTTACCTGCTGCTAATACCAGGTAAAAATACATAACTTATCTTGAAGAACAGAAAAAACTGAGACAAACTGAAATACAAGGTTCTAAAATAAAATCATTTGTATATGAAATATAAAGACTGAAAACAAAAAAAGAGGAGATTACAAAATGCTATAAGTGAACTAGACAAAAGTGCTAATGATTTGCCAGAAAAAGCTGAAAATATGGGAGATGTGAAATATATTTTTCAATCAAACAGTTTCAGAAGATCAGCCAAGGAAGAAAAGAGGAATTGACAGGAATAAACACTAAAATTGAATCCATGCTGAAAGATATGAAAGTAATTAGAATATATAATTATAATTAATGTGTATATAGGTACTGGTACAGTGTGAATATAAAATAAAATGTACTTACAAAATACACATTTTAAAGTCAGGTTCGTAATGCCTTTTAATTGGTTTTGCTAAATTAAAAAAATTATGTGGTACTAGTAAATACTTTATTGTATCTTAAATTTGCAGCCTCATTTTTTAAGTTTTCTCTTTAGAACACATGTGTTCACTGGCCCTAAAAAGACCCTAATTTTCAGATCTGGAAAAGAATGGGAACCCTGACACTGTGCAGAATGAGTGAAATTTTTGTGCTGCTCTCAGTTCATTTCTGTTTCTTCCACTGACCGCCAGGCAAATGAGAGCAGTGCTCACTACAACATTTGCAGACAGTACATTTGAACTTCACCCTTTGTTTCAGTCTACTTTAGAACTTTTGACCAAGAAGTTGAAAAGAGAAGTAATTTCCCTCATTGAGAAAACATCAAATTGTGCTGTAGGTCAGCAATGTGGGATTGACGAGAGTAATGTGAGGTAGAGGAGACAACAAAAGGAACAACTTTTAGCTTGTTCCAGAAATGCAAATTTTCTGTTCCAAACAGCAGCTGCTATTAAACATTAGAAGTTGCACTGAATGATTTTGTTAGGGTTCTGAAATTATACAAGTTAGAGCACATGAAGTTGTTCAACAGCACGAAATAATGAATTTCAAAGGAAGCCACAACTGGGTTAAACATTTCATGAAACACTGGGGACTTTCTCCTCATAGACGCACTTCAATTGCACAGAAGCTGCCACATTGCACAGAAGCTGCCACAAAAGTATGAGGAAAAACTGACTGAATTTCAGCATTTCATAATCAGACAGTGCACCAAAAATAATTATATTCTTGGTCTTTTAGGTAATGTGGACCACACTTCAGTGTATTTTGATATGCCAAAAATTTACATAGCAGAAGCACAAGGAAACAAAGATGTTAAAATACTGTCCACAAGTGGTGAAAAGCTGAGGATGTCCGTCATGCATGCTTGTATTGCCAATGGCCATAAATTGCCATCATTCATTGTTTTCAAGTGCAAGACAATACCTTTGCCCCAGGTATTTCCAAAAAAGGTTATTGTAAATGCTAACGAAAGTGGTTGATTCAAATGGCTTTGAGCACTATGGGACTTAAACCTGGTTCACAAAGGATGTGGTATTAGAGTGGACTAAACTTGTATGACAAGTGCCTTGCTTGGTTTGCCAAATATGCTTGTATTACCGTATTTACTCGAATCAAAGCCGCAATTTTTTCCGGTTTTTTGTAATCCAAAAAACTGCCTGCGGCTTAGAATCGAGTGCAAAGTAAGCGGAAGTTCTGAAAAATGTTGGTAGGTGCCGCCACAAGTAACTTCTGCCGTCGAATATATGTAGTGCTACACAGGCATGCTTTGCAGGCACAAAGATAAATACTGGTGCCAAAACCTCTGTGTCAGTAAATAAATTTAAAAAAATGTGGAAGACGAGCTTTTTTTCTCCGCCCCAAGTTTCGACCACTGCATTTTCATACATTATCCAATGAAGTAAATACAAATTCCGTATAGTTCATCTTCGAATGTAGCAGCATTTCAATGTACTACAAAAATCCGACTGGCAATACTGTTTGGGATGTTTTTCAGTATGGCCAACTCTACGTTCTGAATTTTTTCCTTCCTGTGAGAAGAGATGGTTGCTAATAGGAACTTTTATGAACTGTGATTCACATGCAGTTATTCTCTTCACCATAAGAATAATACGAATAGAAACATTTTCTACGTATTGTTTCATGTTTGCTGCTATCTCATTTAAATCCTGTCTGCCTAATGAACTACGAAACTAGAGTGAGACAACAGCAAACGCGGAAGAATATACATATCATGTCATGTTTATATTCGTATTATTCTTATGCCTGATAGTGATACAGTCAGAAATGAAGCACGGCAACTGACTAGATTTTTAAATCTAAAATGACTCTAATTTCTGTGCAGAATGATGTGTACTAAAGAGGCGTCTGCAAAGATTTTCAAAGGGAGAAAAATTTTCGCTTAGCTCTCGTTCAGAACTTCTGTCATACACAGTATATTATTTGGTTCTTGTTGATCATTATCAAAGAAAGCAGCAGTGTAAGTAACAAAAAATAGCAGTCTCTTGCCATTGTTTCGCTAATGAGACAATTCCTCTCTCTCTCTCTCTCTCTCTCTCTCTCTCTCTTTTTTTTTTTTTAAATATATATAATTGTAAGTGGCGGTAGCGTGCACAAAAGCAAGCCATGCCGCGAGCGGCGACAGGCCGTAAACACTCATCATGAGAATGCGGCAAACAGTGCATGACACAGTACAGTAATGCATTTTCAGCTTAGCGTGACGTAAACACCTATAACAAAGAGAACGGCACTTATCAGATCAAAGAAAAATAAGCAATCAATTCAAACAAGACGAAGCACGTAAAAAAGGAAGGGTACCCGTATAATATGGATGGAGTGCCTGACACATAGCAATGGCTACCTGATAAAGCTTAACTGCTAAGCTTACGACTCGAACCAAACTACTGTAGCTGTATTGTCATTCACTCGACCTAAATTGTGTCTCATATTACAATGGACCAACTTTGTTTCAATTTGGAGGTGTGGCCTAAAACTTTTCTCTCCCCTTGAATTTTGAGTCTCAAATTTCAGTGCGGCTTAGATTCGGGAAAAATTTTTTTACTTGATTTCGAGTCTCATTTTTCAGGTGAGGCTTAGATATGAGTGCGGCTTAGATTCGAGTAAATACGGTAGATCTGTACGCAGGTCAAACTATTCTGGCTGTAAACAGAAAAGTAGTAGAGATTATAACAGACTGATGTCAATTCTACAGTCATTAGATGTTTGCTTAAACAGATGTTTGCTTAAACAAACCATTTAAGGACAAACTTAGAAAAATGTAAACATATCGCTAATGAAAGAAGATAGGCAATTAATACATAAGGGGTGTGTTAAATGTGCAAGCTTGTCTCAAGTGTGTGTGTGTGTGTGTGTGTGTGTGTGTGTGTGTGTGTGAATTGACCAGTCTTAGAAATGTATCACGAATAAAACTAACCATCATGCAGGCCTCAGTTGCAGTCATGTGCATGTGAGTTGCGTTTGCATGAGTGTTTGTAATCTAATTTTGATGAAGGACTTACTGGCTGAAAGCTATATTTGTGACAGTCTTTTTGTTGAGTCTATCTGCAATTCAGCATCTCCAGCATGGTGCCCCCCCAATGAACCATGGACCTTGCCGTTGGTGGGGAGGCTTGCGTGCCTCAGCGATACAGATGGCCGTACCGTAGGTGCAACCACAACGGAGGGGTATCTGTTGAGAGGCCAGACAAACATGTGGTTCCTGAAGAGGGACAGCAGCCTTTTCAGTAGTTGCAGGGGCAACAGTCTGGATGATTGACTGATCTGGCCTTGTAACATTAACCAAAACAGCCTTGCTGTGCTGGTACTGCGAACGGCTGAAAGCAAGGGGAAACTACAGCCATAATTTTTCCCGAGGACATGCAGCTTTACTGTATGATTAAATGATGATGGCGTCCTCTTGGGTAAAATATTCCGGAGGTAAAATAGTCCCCGATTCGGATCTCCGGGCGGGGACTACTCAAGAGGACGTCGTTATCAGGAGAAAGAAAACTGGCATTCTACGAATCGGAGTGTGGAATGTCAGATCCCTTAATCGGGCAGGTAGGTTAGAAAATTTAAAAAGGGAAATGGATAGGTTAAAGTTAGATATAGTGGGAATTAGTGAAGTTCGGTGGCAGGAGGAACAAGACTTTTGGTCAGGTGATTACAGGGTTATAAATACAAAATCAAATAGGGGTAATGCAGGAGTAGGTTTAATAATGAATAAAAAAATAGGAGTGTGGGTTAGCTACTACAAACAGCATAGTGAACGCATTATTGTGGCCAAGATAGACACAAAGCCCATGCCTACTACAGTAGTACAAGTTATATGCCAACTAGCTCTGCAGATGATGAAGAAATTGATGAAATGTATGACGAGATAAAAGAAATTATTCAGGTAGTGAAGGGAGACGAAAATTTAATAGTCATGGGTGACTGGAATTCGTCAGTAGGAAAAGGGAGAGAAGGAAACATAGTAGGTGAATATGGATTGGGGGGAAGAAATGAAAGAGGAAGCCGCCTTGTAGAATTTTGCACAGAGCATAACTTAATCATAGCTAACACTTGGTTCAAGAATCATAAAAGAAGGTTGTATACCTGGAAGAATCCTGGAGATACTAAAAGGTATCAGATAGATTATATAATGGTAAGACAGAGATTTAGGAACCAGGTTTTAAATTGTAAGACATTTCCAGGGGCAGATGTGGATTCTGACCACAATCTATTGGTTATGAACTGCAGATTGAAACTGAAGAAACTGCAAAAAGGTGGGAATTTAAGGAGATGGGACCTGGATAAACTGAAAGAACCAGAGGTTGTAGAGAGTTTCAGGGAGAGCATAAGGGAACAATTGACAGGAATGGGGGAAAGAAATACAGTAGAAGAAGAATGGGTAGCTCTGAGGGATGAAGTAGTGAAGGCAGCAGAGGATCAAGAAGGAAAAAAGATGAGGGCTAGTAGAAATCCTTGGGTAACAGAAGAAATATTGAATTTAATTGATGAAAGGAGAAAATATGAAATGCAGTAAATGAAGCAGGCAAAAAGGAATACAAACATCTCAAAAATTAAACCCACAGGAAGTGCAAAATGGCCAAGCAGGGATGGCTAGAGGACAAATGTAAGGATGCAGAGACATCTCACTAGGGGTAAGATAGATATTGCCTACAGGAAAATTAAAGAGACCTTTGGAGAGAAGAGAACCACTTGTATGAATATCAAGAGCTCAGATGGCAACCCAGTTCTAAGCAAAGAAGGGAAGGCAGAAAGGTGGATGGAGTATATAGAGGGTTTATACAAGGGCAATGTACTTGAGGACAATATTATGGAAATGGAAGAGGATGTAGATGAAGATGAAATGGGAGATAAGATACTGCGTGAAGAGTTTGACAGAGCACTGAAAGACCTGAGTCGAAACAAGGCCCCGGGAGTAGACAACATTCGATTAGAACTACTGAAGGCCTTGGGAGAGCCAGTCATGACAAAACTCTACCATCTGGTGAGCAAGATGTATGAGACAGGCGAAATACCCAAAGACTTCAAGAAGAATATAGTAATTCCAATCCCAAAGAAAGCAGGTGTTGACAGATGTGAAAATTACCGAACTATCAGTTTAATAAGTCACAGCTGCAAAATACTAACGCGAATTCTTTACAGACGAATGGAAAAACTGGTAGAAGCGGACCTCGGGGAAGATCAGTTGGATTCCGTAGAAATGTTGGAACACGTGAGGCAATACTAACCTTACGACTTATCTTAGAAGAAAGATTAAGAAAAGGCAAACCTACATTTCTAGCATTTGTAGACTTAGAGAAAGCTTTTGACAACGTTAACTGGAATACTCTCTTTCAAATTCTGAAGGTGGCAGGGGTAAAATACAGGGAGCAAAAGGCTATTTACAATTTGTACAGAAACCAGATGGCAGTTATAAGAGTCGAGGGACATGAAAGGGAAGCAGTGGTTGGGAAAGGAGTGAGACAGGGTTGTAGCCTCTCCCCGATGTTATTCAATCTGTATATTGAGCAAGCAGTAAAGGAAACAAAAGAAAAATTCGGAGTAGGTATTAAAATTCATGGAGAAGAAGTAAAAACTTTGAGGTTTGCCGATGACATTGTAATTCTGTCAGAGACAGCAAAGGACTTGGAAGAGCAGTTGATCGGAATGGACAGTGTCTTGAAAGGAGGATATAAGATGAACATCAACAAAAGCAAAACGAGGATAATGGAATGTAGTCAAATTAAATTGGATGGTGCTGAGGGGATTAGATTAGGAAATGAGACACTTAAAGTAGTAAAGGAGTTTTGCTATTTAGGGAGTAAAATAACTGATGATGGTCGAAGTAGAGAGGATATAAAATGTAGACTGGCAATGGCAAGGAACATCGAGTATAGATTTAAGTGTCAGGAAGTCGTTTCTGAAAGTATTTGTATGGAGTGTAGCCATGTATGGAAGTGAAACATGGACGATAACCAGTTTGGACAAGAAGAGAATAGAAGCTTTCGAAATGTGGTGCTGCAGAAGAATGCTGAAGATAAGGTGGGTAAATCATGTAACTAATGAGGAGGTATTGAATAGGATTGGGGAGAAGAGAAGTTTGTGGCACAACTTGACTAGAAGAAGGGATCGGTTGGTAGGACATGTTTTGAGGCATCAAGGGATCACAAATTTAGCATTGGAGGGCAGCGTGGAGGGTAAAAATCGTAGAGGGAGACCAAGAGATGAATACACTAAGCAGATTCAGAAGGATGTAGGTTGCAGTAGGTACTGGGAGATGAAGAAGCTTGCACAGGATAGAGTAGCATGGAGAGCTGCATCAAACCAGTCTCAGGACTGAAGACCACAACAACAACAACAACAACTATATGGTGAGTAGCAACTTTTCTTTTCGCAATATTGTTGCATTCCATCCTAGATTTTCCACTTTGTGTAACAAAATTTGTGTTGTCATTTGCCAAATTACTGAGGGTTCTCCGTAGTGAGATTTGCTTGTGATGTCACTGCTCACAGCCCACCTGCATGCAGTACCTAATTAGGGTCACTTGTTTTCTAGGCAGCCGTGCCCTAATCTGTTTGTCAAACAACATTCACAGACATACAAGATGCAGCAGGGGAAAGATTTTCCACGGTGATAACAATACTTGCAGTTCGCACTTTGTACGGACCACGTGCACGTGTGCTGGATACGATTCTGCGTAGACAAGTTATTTTGTTTAGAGTGTTAAAAAGTAATCTAATAAAGTACCCTGTTTAACCTTTATCAGAGACGATACAAATCAGTGTCTTGAACATGTAGATCGCTCAGTGTCTTGAACATGTAGATCGCTCTTTACCAAATTATTTGTATGCTTTAAATCAAGTGCCATATTCTGTCAGCCAAAATGTAACTTTCTTGGATGAAACAACTATATATTCCATTGAAAGAAAAAAACACTTCAGATGACATTCATGTGACATGAAAAGACTGATGTACGACTTAAACATGAGTTGCGATACTGTCTGTAAAAGTCTTGGTGGCCCCAGATGCCCTAGTTCTGTTCAGAATACTTCAAAAGATATTATGAATTCTCACTGCTATCAGCTTTATGTTGTTGTTGTTGTGGTCTTCAGTCCAGAGACTGGCTTGATGCAGCTCTCCATGCTACTCTATCCGGTGCAGGCTTCTTCATTCCAGTAACTACTGCAACCTACATCCTTCTGAATCTGCTTAGTGTATTCATCTCTTGGTCTCCCTCTGCTTGCTCAATATACAGTTTGAATAACATCGGGGATAGGCTCCAACTCTGTCACAGTCCCTTCCCAACCACTGCTTCCCCTTCATGCCCTCGACTATTATACCTGCCATATGGTTTCTGTACAAATTGTAAATAGCTTTTCACTCCCTGTATTTGACCCCTGCAACCTAAAGAATTTGAAAGAGAGTATTCTAGTCAACATTGTCAAAAGCTTTCTCTAAGTCTACAAGCTAGAAATGTAGGTTTGCCTTTAATTAATCTATCTTCTAAGATAAGTTGTAGGGTCAGTATTGCCTCATGTGTTCCAACATTTCTATGGAATCCAAACTGATCTTCCCCGAGGTCAGCTTTTACCAGTTTTTACATTCCTCTGTAAAGAATTTGTGTTAGTATTTTGCAGCTGTGACTTATTTAACTGATAGTTCAGTAATTTTCACACCTGTCAACACCTTCTTTCTTTGGGATTGGAATTATTATATTCTTCTTGAAGTCTGTGGGTGTTTCACCTGTCTCATACATCTTGCTCACCAGATGGTAGAGTTTTATTAGGGCTGGCTCTCCCAAAGCTATCAGTAGTTCTAATGGAATGTTGTCTACTCCTGGGGCCTTGTTTCGACTTAGGTCTTTCAGTGCTCTGTCAAATTCTTCACGCAGAATCTTATCTCCCATTCCATCTTCATCTACATCCTCTTCCATTTCCATAATATTGTCCTCAAGTACATCGCCCTTGTATAGACCGCCTGTATACTGCTTCCACCTTTCTGCTTTCCCTTCTTTACTTAGAACTGGGTTCCATCTGAGCTCTTGATATTCACACAAGTGGTTCTCTTTTCACCAAAGGTCTCTTTAATTTTCCTGTAGGCAGTATCTATCTTACCCCTAGTGACACACGCTTCTACATCCTTACATTCGTCCTCTAGCCATCCCTGCTTAGCCATTTTGCACTTCTTACCGATCTCATTTTTGAGATGTTTGTATTCCTTTTTGCTTGCTTCATTCCCTGCAATTTTTTATATTTTCTCCTTTCATCAATTAAATTCAATATCTCTTCTGTGACCTAATGATTTCTACTAGCCCTCGTCTTTTTACCTACTTGATCCTTTGCTACCTTCACTATTTCATCTCTCAAAGCTACCCATTCTTCTTCTAAAGTATTTCTTTCCCTCATTCTTGTCAATCATTCCCTAATTCTCTCTCTGAAACTCTCTATAAACTTTGGTTCTTTCAGTTTATCCAGGTCCCATCTCCTTAAATTCCCACCTTTTTGCAGTTTCTTCAGTTTTAATCTACAGTTCATAGCCAACAGAGTCCACATCTGCCTCTGGAAATGTCTTACAATTTGAAACCTTGTTCCTAAATCTCTGTCTTACCACTATATAATCTATCTGAAACCTTCCAGTGTCTCCAGGCCTCTTCCACGCGTACAACCTTCTTTCATGATTCTTAAACAAAGTTTTAGCTATGATTAAGTTATGCTCTGTGCAGACTTCTACCATGTGGCTTCCTCTTACATTCCTTGCCCCCATTCCATATTCACCTACTACTTTTCCTTCTCTTCCTTTCCCTACTATCAAATTCCAGTCTCCCATGGCTATTAAATTTTCATCTCCCTTCACTATCTGAATAATTTCTTTTATCGCATTATACATTTTTTCAATCTCTTCATCATCTTGGAGCTTGTTGGCATATAAATTTGTACTACTGTGGTAGGCGTGGGCTTTGTGTCTATATTGGCTACAATAATGTGTTCACTATGCTGTTCGTAGTAGCTTATCCACACTCCTTTTTTTTGTTATTCATTATTAAACCTACTATGCATTACCCCTATTTGATTTTGTATTTATAACCCTGCATTCATCTGACCAGAAGTCTTGTTCCTCCTGCCGGCTAACTTCACTAATTCCCACTATATCTAACTTTAAAGATGCCCTCCTGAGCAATCCCCACCTGGAAATCTGAAAGGGGGACTATTTTACCTCTAGAATATTTTACCCAAGAAGGACGACGTCATCATTTAACTATGAAGTAAAGCTGCATGCTCTCAGAAAAAATTATGGCTGTAGTTTCTCCTTGCTTTCAGCCATTCAGAGTACCAGCACAGCAACGCTATTTTGGTTAATGTTACAAGGCCAGATCAGTCAATCATCCAGACTGTTGCCCCTGAAACTACTGAAAAGGCTGCTGCCCCTCTTCAGGAAACACACATTTGCTGGCCTCTCAACATATACCCCTCCGTTGTTGTTGCACGTATGGTATGGCTATCTGTATCACTGAGGCACAGCAGTCTCCCCACCAATGACAAGGTCCGTGATTATGATGAAACAATGTTTTGAATGTCCAGGAGGTTAAATTTAATTCCATATGACAGAGGTGGGTTCTCTTTATGCTTAATTCATCATATGATGAACCACATCTGTTTTGATTTTTAAGTGCAGTATGAAATGAGGGTAATTCTTTTTTCCCAGAGTCTCATTTCTGGGGTGCTGTTTGCACTTGAGGTCAGCTTTCATTTGAGTAAATGCAGAAGGCTTCTTCCAGTCTGCTTTATAGATTACAATCTTATACTTTTCACGTCCCAGTTTTTAGTGCTTGTTTATGTAATAAATCCATCTTCCATTAGGTCATTCTTTAACCCTTTGCACTCCGTAAGGCAGACACAGGGCGGCTCTGCGCGCTCTTATTTAAATCGCCGCCGCCTGGGCGGCAGTGCACCATAGAGATTTGTGCGGATCTCTTTGTGGAAACAATGTGGCTTCTGGCCAACAATTGGGGTATACATTAAAACAAAATGTGTGCTTTCATTCATATATTTACGTAAGCTTTTACAGTACAAAACTTTCCATTGTGTGGTATTTTTTGAAACACTCTTCAGGGTGGAGAGCTGGGTTTCGTGAGCATGTTTCGCAGTAATACACAGTTTCACGCCTGCCACCTTTCTTTTTTCTGTCTGAGCACACTGCACAATTCTTTACCAGGAAGCTTGTTGATAATGTGCAACTTTCCATGCAAGCGTTCCTCGTCATCAGAAGTTGAGCGATGTCCTCGTTTCTGTCCTTCAGTTCTTTCTTCGGCAACTAATCCTCTTATAACACTTTTATGGAAAGCTTTATGAGACGGTATTGTAAAGTTGTTTTTCTCACAGTGGTTCTTGTATAGTAAATAGCTGTTTACAAGTCCTACCTCCAACAGGCAGTGGTATAGTTTTCGCCACCACTTGAGACTTTTCATTAGAAAACCGTAACTGGAAATAAAATGGTCAGATCGATCAACTCCACCCATCTTTGAAGTATAATCAATAATCACATTTGGTTTCTTTATTTCATCCCTTTCCTTTCTGTTTCTCCTTTCTATAAGTGACACTGAGTTATTGGCTTTTGTACAAAGCATTAGAACTGTTCGTTTATCTTGCCATGCCAGAACCATCATTTTGTTGTTGTGGAGGCATTTTATTTCATGCTTCCTTAGATGCAGAGCTCCTTTCTTGACTGCAGCTGGAAGGTTTTAGCTATTGGCCCGAATTGTTTCTGTGAGATGCATGTTTTGTTTCAACAGCTCATCAGCTAATGCAACACTTGTATAAAAACGGTCAATGTACAAATGATATCCGGATTGCCCTGTAGCATTTCTGACATTAACTAGCAGCTGAAGAACTATTCTCTCAGAAAAATTCAAGTGTGGACAAATCAATGACTCAGTTGTTACAGTGCCAAAATAGGGTATCAAACTGCAGATATAACCATTTGATGAATCCGAAATTACATAAACTCTGAGTCCCCATTTTGTTGGTTTTTGAGGATTGTACATTTTGAATAATACATGGCCCTTGAACGATACTGTAGATTCATAAGCAACTAAATACTGATAAGGTTGATAAATTTCGAGAAACGTGCCAGACAAGTAATTCAGTACATTTGTCACTTTACTCAGACGTGACTGAACATGACTGTTGACATGTGTAGCACTCGTTGGATTAGAAACATGAAGTGCCCAGAAAATTTGCATAAATCGTCGGTGACTAAAACAGTCTTGAAATAAGTTGGATGATTGTAACCATTCTCTTGAAAAAAAAAGTCCTGCAAGTTCTTACACTTTCGTAATGCCATATTCAGTAGCACACCATGGAAGCGTTTCATTTCTCCCATGGTAACATTTCTCCAGTCCCACCATGCAGAATGTTGTGGAAGTGGTGTCACTTTACGTATTTTTGATGTAACATACCTATTCGTTTCATCTGCTATTTGTTGAAATAGGTTATCTGTAAAAATTAATTGAAAGAATCTGATGGGCGATGATGGAACGGAACTACTTTCTGTTATAAAACCACACTTTGATTCCTCAAAAGGAAAATCTGTGAAGTCAGTGTCAGTGTCGCCCCACATTCACCACGAATCCTCTGCTGAATCACTAGAAACATGTACATTGCCACTGTTTTCTTCATCATTGTCACTCGAATTGTTTTGAAATGAATCACTATCATCATCAAAATCATTTTCATTCTCGTTTTCACTTAGAGATTGCTCTAAAAGATCCAAAATCTCTTCCTCAGAAAGGACTGTACGTGAAGAACTAGCCATTTCGAGCGCGTGGACTTAAACGTAATAATTACAATCTTTGACTTAACACAGCTGTTAGTGTTTGACACCAAGTTAACACTAGTTCTCCTAGATGGCAGCACACTGCAGCAATAATTCCTAGTAAACTAAAAATACGTCTGAGAGCTTCGAAAAGTCATGTCGAATGAGGCTCGACATCGGAGCAGAAAACAAATTTCGCGATGTCGAGTGGCACTCGACATTGGAGTGGAAAGGGTTAAGTCTTTTCTTATCATAGGCAACTATTTTTCATTCTTTCTAATTCTGCATATCACAGACAAACCCAGGATCTCCTTAGTCCATCTACCATCATTTTATCTCACTTTATGGAAAACCCATTTCCTTTTCAGTTTCGTAACAGCCACAACTATGCTCAACTTCTCTCTTTTCACTTATTTATTTCTTTGTTCTTGTGTCACTTCTTGTTGTACACAGCATGTACATTTCCACTGCTCGTTGGGCAACCCTCAATTTTTGGATTGTTTGCACTTTTAACATTCATGTTTCACTTCTATAAATTAGTACTGGCAGATACAATGGTTATAGACTTTCAATTGGAGTGCATTGTGAATTTGCTTCTGAATGCAGCATTCAATTTTCAAGACTAAATCCAAGCCATTTTTAAATACCAGTTTATGTCTTTAAGTTTACTCCTGCTTGTTATTACCTTCCCTAGTACTCAAATTCATCTGTTGTTTCTATAACTCAACATTAGCCTTTGTTATAGGCATATTGATCTTACATTACGTTGGTTTTGGTTTAATTAACCTTCAGGTCTACTGTCATACTTGCTCTGTTAGTTCCCCTCATCATATACTGAAGTTCTTCTGGGTTCAAAGTAACTAAAAAATGTTATCTGCAAATCAAAGCTGGCAAAAGCTGCTGCCATAGTAATACAAAATGAACATGTAGCATGGTAATACAAAATGAACATGCAGAATTGTTTAGAGTATGTCTACAGCGGACAAAAGTTCCCCAAAAATAAAACAGTGCTATAATTATATTTCACAAGAAAGGAGATGAACAATACAATAATAGAGCTATAGACCTATCAGCCCCCTTCTTACAATGTACAAGATATTCCCTAAAATTATTATTAACTACGTAGGAAAAAATCATTCAATTTTAAATAAGGCACATGAACTTATGTGAGTGCAATGAAGAAAATATACAGAATCCACTATGCTGACTCAGAATAATGCCACATTTACAACTGAAAGAACAATTGTATTTTCAGTAAGCCTACAGAGAATTTTCAGTTCCTTAAACTGGGATGATAAAGAAGGAACGTGTGCTCAAGAAATGTATGTGACTTATATCACACATTAATTTCCAATATGCATGACTTGTTAAACACATAATTTTTTTCCTCTTACAAATTTTCAGTTCCAATCTTAAACTGTGGCACCTGTTGTGAGGTTCAACACGAAATATCTCATAATGTTAACAGTACCTAAAAATTATAGTACACACATTTATGAATATTTCATGGCAATGCATTAGATGTTACTGACTGCATAGCTTTTTTATGACTATAACAACCACTGACCTCGACATGCCTTTCATAGACATTTGTCGTGTTGGTAATCATGGTGTGTGTGTGTGTGTGTGTGTGTGTGTGTGTGTGTGTGTTGTGTGAGTATGTGCATGTGAAAAACATGTACATTAAACAGACAAAATCTAAGTTATGTTCACCTCTGTCATAGATCTGATAGGATGGGCAGCTTCCTTTGCATTCAACAAACCCGTAGATCTCTTCAGTATTCACACATTGGCCATGTGCATTGGCTTCTTCAAATAATCCAACAGTCTTTTGCGGACTCCACTCACGTGATGAACATTTATCTGTCAACATACAAAGACAGTTAATATAACTTATCCAAGCAGACATCTTAATGTACAGATATAATGTAATGTGCTTACTTTCATAATTTCCAAAGTCACATTAAGGTTTTAATTGAATAATTCCATTTTTATAACATTGCTAAACTTGAATAACATTACAATAAAACTGACTGTGTTTATAATATCTCTCAGAATGGGTTTACAAAAATATTTTTATGACTTTTAGATGACAAGGCAGGAGGATGTATATTAAAATTTGAGAACAATTCCACTTTCTAAATTCTGTACCTTTCGAGCAATGACACACAAGCAGACTTTGAACAATAATGCACATATGGGAACTGTCATTTTCTGTCATTAATATGGAAGAAACTATTGCAGACACATGCACAGATGGATATGGCAATGAGTATGCAGTCATGTGCTGCTTGCCAGTGCAAGGGAAGGAAAGTAAGTAACAATTTAATAGATCAAACAAATGTTGCAGTTGTTTCAAGACACTCCAATAAAATAATGTCTCTTTATTTTTAGAACTATCTTCCTTTACATCAGTTTCTCCATTCACTACATCCATTGTATTAATTCATTATGGTCATGCCACTGAATTCTCTGCATGCAATTCTCCCCCCCCCCCCCCCCCCACCCCAAATCTCATCTCATTCAAGCAAATCTTCATTGTCTTCAGAGTTATCAACAGAACTACTGACTGATCTTTTTGGAAAAAATTACATATGTGTGCCTTTTCCATCAAGACACTATCACAACATTTAGTGTATTAAACTATTTATTCACCAAGGCAATTATTTTCTTAAGTCCTGTCCCGAAATAAGGCTTAATCTAATGTTTATTCTCCCTTGACAACAAATGGCATGACTGCATAAACTGATCCAGTCCTTTATTCTTACACAACTTATTTCTTCACATTATAATAATCATTCTCACTTCTTTTATATAATCTCTTTTCATTATTTATGCCAGTCATATTATCTAATAAGACTTATTTCACTGGAGAAGGAGGCACTTATGAGACACTTAATGAAATAACTCATGTGAATGAAACTAGATGTATGAGAGGTGAAATACCCTCAGACTTAGAGAAGAACATAATAATTCCAATTCCAAAGAAAGCAGATGCTGACAGGTGTGAAAATCACAAACTGTCAGTTTAATAAGTCACAGTTGAAAATTATTAACATGAATTACAGAAGAATGGAAAAACTGGTAGAAGCCAACCTCAGGGAAGACCAGTTTATGTAGGGACAAGTGAGGTAATACTGACCCTACGACTTCTCAAGGAAAACAGGTTAAGGAAAGCCAAACCTATGTTCACAGCATTTGTGGACTTAGAGAAAGCTTTTGACAATATTGGCTGGAATACTCCCTTTCAAATTCTAAAGGTGGCAGGGGTAAAATACAGGGAGCAGAAGGCTATTTACAGTTTGTACAGAAACCAGATGCAGTTATAGGAGTTGAGGGGCATGAAAGGGAAACAGTGGTTGAGAAGGGAGTTGGAGAGGGTTGTAGCTTATCCCTGATGTTATTAAATTTGTATATTGAGCAAGCAGTAAAGGAAACAAAAGAAAAATTTGGAGTAGGAATTAAAGTCCAAGGAAAAGAAATAAAAACTCTGAGGTTTGCCAATGACATTGCAATTCTGTCACAGACAGCAAAGGACTTAGAAGAACAGTTGAAGAGAATGGACAGTGTCTTGAAAGAAGAGATGAACATCAACAAAAGCAAAATGAGGATACTGGAATGTAGTAAAATTAAATCAGGTGATGCTGAGGTAATTAGGTTAGGAAATGAGACACTTAAAATAGTAGATGAGTTTTCTATTTGGGTTGGTTGGTTGATTTGGGGGGAGGGGACAAAACAGTGAGGTCATTGGTCCCTTCAGATTAGGGAAGGAAGTCAGTCATGCCTTTTCAAAGCAACCATCCTGGCATTTGCCAGGAAATCTCAGAAAACCTAAACCAGAATGACAGGATGTGGGTTTTAACCGTCTTTCTCCTGAAAGCGAGTCCAGTGTGCTAACTACTGTGCAACCTCGCTCAGTTTGCTATTTGGGCAGCAAAATAACTGATGATGGTCAAAGTAGAGAGGATGTAAAATGTAAACTGGCAATGGCAAGAAAAGTGTTTTTGAAGAAGAGAATTTTTTTAATAATGAGTACAGATTTAAGTGTCAGGAAGTGTGTTTTGAAAGTATTTGCATGGAGTATAGCCATGTGTGGAAATGAAACATAGACGATAAACAGTTAACTCAAGAAAAGAACAGAAGTTTTTGAAATGTGGTTTTACAGAAGAGTGCTGAAGATTAGATGGGTAGATCATGTAACTAATGAGGGGGTCTGAACAGAACTGGGGAGAAAAGAAATTTGTGGCACAACCTGGCAAGAAGAAGAGACTGTTTGGTAAGACACTTTCTGAGACATCAAGGGATCACCAGTTTAGTACCGGAGGGAAGTGTGGGGGTGGTAAAAATTGTAGAGGGAGACCAAGAGATGAATACAGTAAGCAGATTCAGAAAGATGTAGCTTCCAGTAGTTACTTGGAGATGACGAGGTTTCTATGGGATGGAGTAGCATGGGGAGCTGTATCAAACCAGTCTATGGAGTGAAGACCACAACAACAATCTGTAAGATTAAGAGATGAGTGCTGATAATAATTACTGTCATAAGAATTCTTGGAAATGACTCGTAATAAATGGGAAAAATTTAAATGCTTTTTCATAGATGCACAGCACCTGAGTAAGGAAGGAAAATCTGAACTATTTGCCCCCAATAGTAAGTTCATATATTCAGTTGTGAGTGAACATGTGTTACAAAAACGGTCTCTAGATTGAACTGCACTAACCACACAATTCATTTTAAATTCCATGGAAGTCAGTTACGACCGGAAAGTAAGAACTGAACCACACAAATCTCACATTGTCCAACAACAGCAGCATACATGTTGATAAGCTGAAATAGTAACTACATGTAGCTATATCAGAGATAACATCTTTCTCAGCCAGTAAGAAGACAATATGAATGTACACATCTGCTACTTTCTGGCCTTCATAACCTTCAAACTGTTGGGGCTATCAATCAGACAGAGTCAACCTAAATCTATGGCCAATGATCCGTAATTTACATATTTGTATCATGCTCAGAAAACAACTGAAAGCTTGACATGATTCCCCAGTCAACAATTTTTTGTGTCTGAAATCAAATAAGCTGCACCAAAGGCAGGAGCCTATGATCTGTCAGCTGCCAAATGTATTCTCTGTGGTGTTAATCATAAGGATAATTATGAAAATGCTACATTTTGAAACCATATCATATGAATAAGCCACTTGTTGTTTGCCTAGCATTCTATGCCACTATGGTGAAGAGTCTAGAGAACTGTATTGCTTCTTTTCATTTACTTTTCAAATATCTGATCATTCTGATGTGTCTACTGAAGATGACAATGAGATCCAATTAAATTCCCGCGGGCTAGGTGAAAGTGCAAACCCATTATTGGAATGAAATGATACACAATTTAAACTGAGGTTTACATAAATACTGTGCAAAAATTAGAACTAAGACAGAGAGAGCATCTGCTGAAAAAAAAGAAACAATTCACTGCTTGCTATTATTAAAATTAAGATATCATGGTAAAGAATACGAGCAAAAGATGATTTTCAGCAAATAATCTTGTTCTGTTTCAGAGAATTAGAAAGATCACACTTTCTGCTAAATTTCATTCATCTTTACAACATGATACCCACCCCATAATACTAAATGCTGTGTATCTTCAATGTAGGCTTAATATCTGAGTTTGAAGTGCAATGAACGTTTCAGTAGCTGATTTAGTGGTTTGGCCAAGACTTTTTCTTTAAATTACAACACCAAACCTAATTCTTTTGACACAAGTTTACAGTTGCACAACATAGTGCATTTGTGAACTGGATTAATCATCTGAACTAAGTTCAAAATTGAGCTTCAGTGCGGGAAGTTATGTCAACTGGCCAAAAAGTATGCTTTGGTGCACTGATAATATAATGAAGGCTTATGTCTGGACCACGGCATCTCAGCCCAGAAGTGTTAAGTGATGACTTCAGTGCACTGTTCGATATAGTAAAGAATCACATGATACACTGTGAAATTTTTAAAGTACTTTTGTGAAATGTTGCGAAAGTCAGTTGGGGTCATCCATAAATTTACTCACACAGAGAATATATACTGTACATCTTCAGTAAAATAGTGTGAGTATATGTGCTGCACATACTCAGTAACATAGTGTGAGTGAATTAATCAGTGGCCCTATGAGGCTTCCCCTCAGGTAGACCTGTAATACTTAATTATGCCTATTACTAAACCACACTTGCTCTCTCTCTCTTTCTCTCTCTCTCTCTCTCTCTCTCTCTCTCTCTCACACACACACACACACACACACACACACACACACACACACAGTGTCATATAATGAGAAGGTGTGCTACTTGATAGGAGATGCAGAGGAATGAGTCCCCCCCCCCCCCCCCACCCCCACCCCCACCGGGAACGGGACAAATTAAAGTTTCAAAAAAAGAACCACCAAGACTGAATCAAACTTTGTACCATTGACTATGTACATGGCTTCTTCTGTGAAACATATATTTTTCAAAAATAGTCAATAGGTCATAAAAAGATGTAGGAATTGTGATCGAATCATTAATTTGTTAATGGAGGGAAGTATGTGTGTGTGTGTGTGTGTGTGTGTGTGTGTGTGTGTGTGTGTGTGTTTGGAGGGGGGAGGGAGGGGGGGGGGGAGTTAAGATAGTGGGAGCAAGACTTGGAAACAATAATCAGATTCAAATGAATTTAGGGTACAGTAGTTACGCAAATGGACTACCTGCCAAAAAAGCAAGGCACCCAGAAGGGGAGGAGAAAAAGAAATGAAACTTCATGGTTTAAGAGAGTATGTGATGCCATTACAATGACGTTCATCAGTGGTAGAGCAGATCCACAATTCATCACGGACTACAATGTGACACCAACGCCCATGCTTTCTTGTCATGGCAACACATCACACACACACCCTTTGATGTTGTGGTGTTAACAGCAGATTATGCATGAGACACTAATTCTCCAGTTCGGCTGCTGCTAGTTTCCAACAGATGGTGTGGGATGACACAGAATGTTGCACGGATTTCATTGCTTGTTCTCAAATGGCAGGTGTAGATGTGAAGATGTGCTTGGTGCACATTGCAGTGATCCTCCCTTGTGTTGGTTAGATGTGGTCGATGGGAGCCTTTACTAGTGTGTCTGCCCTAACATTCCCATGCAGTTTAACAGTGGGTGACTATCACATCAGAATGTTCCTCAAATCTGGATACTGCATGATACAACCAGCCAGACATATGGAGACACACAATGATGCTGCCAGGTGCTCACAAAACTGTGTCACACAAATACGTGGCACCTCCAAGTCCTTCACAGGGATCACTGAACATCTGACCCTTTTTGTGCTCCTTATATATCCTAACAGGCCTGGTAGCAACACTAATGCACTCTGGTCACAGAGAATTTCTGCTCTAATCATTTTCACGTCCTAATCATTTATGAAATTACACTGACATTGGTAAGTATTCTGGCACACTCAGTCTGAAGATAATAGCAAGCTTGGAGATGTTGTAGAATTGGCCAACAGACTCAATCATAAATAGAGGTGTGGTCTTATACCTACAGCAAATAGTATGCATGCAATTTGGTAGGCCTGCAATGCCAAGCACCACATGAAGAAAATCATTCATTTTGAGTAAGGAGAAAAGAGCTGCACTGAACCAAATACTTATGAATTTTAATGACAGTGAACAGGAAAACCGTGAGCAAGAGAGTATTTCACAGATAAAATTTTATATGACGAGTGAAATCTGTCTACAAAATTCCTGTAGCAAGAGCTCACAGGACCCAGCCAAGAACACACAGTAGGAGAAAACAGAAACAAACACACAACAAATAACTGAGAACCTATACGAGCACTCCATCCCCAGTTCTTGTTCTGGTCTTGAGTATTGCTGATAGAAGCCAATCCAATCAGCAAGGGCAAGTTGGAGATCTTGTTCTCAGTTGTGGCATTTAAAAATATTAACATCTGTGTGTGTGTGTGTGTGTGTGTGTGTGTGTGTGTGAGAGAGAGAGAGAGAGAGAGTTCCATAAATGGATGGACATTGGAATAGATAATAGTCATATTTCAAAAGTATACAATAATATATCTTACAGTCACACTTCTTGCAGCAGCCATCATCAACAAGAAATTCTTCTGGGCAACTCAGATCTGTTGGGCAGTTTGGTCTCGTCACTTCAATCTGGAGCTGAAAAAAGATAGACAAATTAGTTTTCAGTTACTGTACTAATATCATATTCATCATGATAATTATACATGTATATTTCAAATATCAAATGAAGGGAGGTTAGAGCTCTTCATTTAGAATAACATATTACCCTCCAGGAGATGCAAAAACGCAAATCTATGACAGCTACAACCATAGAAGTGAGTACACTTTATTTTGACAGTTTCTCAAACTTATTGATATATTATATCTAAAAACAAAGATGATGGGACTTACCAAACGAAAGCACTGGCAGGTCGATATACACATACAAACAAACACAAACATACACACAAAATTCTAGCTTTCACAACCAACGGTTGCTTCGTCAGGAAAGCTCCTTTCCTGACGAAGCAACCGTTGGTTGCGAAAGCTAGAATTTTGTGTGTATGTTTGTGTGTGTATCGACCTGCCAACACTTTCGTTTGGTAAGTCACATCATCTTTGTTTTTAGATATATTTTTCCCACGTGGAATGTTTCCCTCTATTATATTTATTAATATATTAGTAATATCTTACAATCAGCAGTCATTGCAAAAGTAAATTTGATCTCTTCTGTGTAGCACAAAACATGATTTTTCTTGTGCAAGTATAAACAAATGTGTACTTCATAACTATGATATAGGAGCTGTAGTGTTCTGCAAAAGCTACCTACAATAGATTCTGCTGTTCTCCTGGGCTTCAGTCTGAAGACTGGTTTGATACAGCTCTCCACACTAGTCTCTTCCTTGCAAGACTCCTTATCTTTGGGTAACTACTGCAGCCTACATCCATCTGGACCTGTTTACTGTATTCAAGTGTTGGTCTCCCTCTACAATTTTTGTCCCCCTCATTTCCCTCCGGTACCAAACTGACAGTTCCTTGATGCCTCAGGATGCATCCTATCAACTGATCCATTTCTTCAGTCAATCTGAAACCCTAATTCAGTTCAATACTTCCTCATTAGTTGTAATATATAACAATCAAATGTCCAGCATACTCTGTAGCAGCTTATTCTTATTTCAAAGGTTTCTGACCTCTTTTCCATGTAAGGCTACACTCAAGACAAATATCTTCAGAAAAAGTCTTCCTGACATTTAAAATGGTTGAGATTCACATTTTACAATAATGTAATATCTTTAATGTCTATAGATGCACATTTTTTAAAGTTTAAAGTCAACTGTTAGTAGTTCTGTGTTATTCTCCATGCAGTGAGTTATGGGTACAGTTATTCTGTAATTATGTGTTGCACCTGTATTGTCAGACCACATTTCAACATGTTATGGGTCATGGTTATGCGACTGTGTGTGTGTGTGTGTGTGTGGGGGGGGGGATAAATAAATAAATTTGCACGAAAACAACTGCAAGCTGAAAAGCATGGAAATTAGTTCATCAACACAATGAATATAGTGCTTATTATTACTGCAGTACATGGAGTGTAACTAGAAATGCTGTCACACGATAAACACAACACATGGAGAATACAAGTTGAAGCACTGCTCATCAAAAAGACATTTAGGGTTATGTATCTGGTGACATACTACAGTCTGCAGTGCCTGGTGAAGATTAAGTGCTCTCTGCTGCAGAATCTGCATACAAAGAGTGGCTAGTGGCAGGCAGATAAGCAAATACAGAGTTGATTTTATCTATCAATCCCACTGAGCTGAAATAAGTAAGAAAATGCACATCAGGTATGACTTCAACTCAAATGAATCTGTCCATCCAAAGGACCTGCTTACAATGCAACACTGCTCAAAATGTAACCTAGTGATAATGTGACACAACATCTTACTCAATCTTTGATGCTGTGGGCATGTTACAAGCAATGGATATCAGCACAAATGGTGACCAATTGTCAATTAAGCTTGTCTAATGTCTTCCATATAACTATGGGAACTTTAGATGTGCTGCTGAATCCCTTAAAAACCATGGAAGAACACAACACAAGGATTCAGAAAAATGTGAAGGTGCAAGTGGCATGATGACTGTTAAATCAAGTAAATATTTTGTGAACAAGTCAAAATTGTGTACAAGTCAAACAGTGCTGTGAGTGACAAAGATATGTTCAAATCAAAATCAAAACAAAACAAAAAAGAGAAATATCAGAGTCCAAATGCAACTTCCTTAGCAAGAAGGGACACAAAGTAGATGAGTGCTTTTTTAAGAAGAAACCAAGTGTGCAAGCTGCAAACAATGTCGATGAAGCTCATTGCTGTTTCTTTATGGGTAATGCTGTTCAGAAGTTTTGTGTCTACAACATTTTCTGGTGCATAGACTGTAGCTGCACATTACACATGTGAAACAGTCTAAAAGTGTTCACTCACATGTCAGAAATGCCCGAGATGATGGAGTAGGCAGTTGTGTGTGCATGAGGTGTGCTTTCTACATCTACATCTACATCCATACTCCGCAAGTCACCTGACGGTGTGTGGCGGAGGGTACCCTGAGTACCTCTATCGGTTCTCCCTTCTATTCCAGTCTCGTAGAAAGAAGGATTGTCGGTATGCTTCTGTGTGGGCTCAAATCTCTCTGATTTTATCCTCATGGTCTCTTCGTGAGATATACGTAGGAGGGAGCAATATACTGCTTGACTCCTCGGTGAAGGTATGTTCTCGAAACTTTAACAAAAGCCCGTACCGAGCTACTGAGCGTCTCTCCCGCAGAGTCTTCCACTGGAGTTTATCTATCATCTCCGTAGCGCTTTTGCGATTACTAAATGATCCTGTAACGAAGCGCGCTGCTCTCCGTTGGATCTTCTCTATCTCTTCTATCAACCCTATCTGGTACGGATCCCACACTGCTGAGCAATATTCAAGCAGTGGGCGAACAAGCGCACTGTAACCTACTTCCTTTGTTTTCGGATTGCATTTCCTTAGGATTCTTCCAATGAATCTCAGTCTGGCATCTGCTTTACCGACGATCAACTTTATATGATCATTCCATTTTAAATCACTCCTAATGCATACTTCCAGATAATTTATGGAATTAACTGCTTCCAGTTGCTGACCTGCTACTTTGTAGCTAAATGATAAGGGATCTATCTTTCTATGTATTCGCAGCACATTACACTTGTCTACATTGAGATTCAATTGCCATTCCATGCACCATGCGTCAATTCGCTGCAGATCCTCCTGCATTTCAGTACAATTTTCCATTGTTACAACCTCTCGATACACCACAGCATCATCTGCAAAAAGCCTCAGTGAACTTCCGATGTCAGCCACAAGGTCATTTATGTATATTGTGAATAGCAACGGTCCTATGACACTACCCTGCGGCACACCTGAAATCACTCTTACTTCGGAAGACTTCTCTCCATTGAGAATGACATGCTGCGTTCTGTTATCTAGGAACTCTTCAATCCAATCGCACAATTGGTCTGATAGTCCATATGCTCTTACTTTGCTCATTAAACGACTGTGGGGAACTGTATCGAACGCCTTGCGGAAGTCAAGAAACACAGCATCTACCTGTGAACCCGTGTCAATGGCCCTCTGAGTCTCGTGGACGAATAGCGCGAGCTGGGTTTCGCACGACCGTCTTTTTCGAAACCCATGCTGATTCCTACAGAGTAGATTTCTAGTCTCCAGAAAAGTCATTATACTCGAACATAATACGTGTTCCAAAATTCTACAACTGATCGACGTTAGAGATATAGGTCTATAGTTCTGCACATCTGTTCGACGTCCCTTCTTGAAAACTGGCATGACCTGTGCCCTTTTCCAATCCTTTGGAACGCTACGCTCTTCTAGAGACCTACGGTACACTGCTGCAAGAAGGGGGGCAAGTTCCTTCGCGTACTCTGTGTAAAATCGAACTGGTATCCCATCAGGTCCAGCGGCCTTTCCTCTTTTGAGCGATTTTAATTGTTTCTCTATCCCTCTGTCGTCTATTTCGATATCTACCATTTTGTCATCTGTGCGACAATCTAGAGAAGGAACTACAGTGCAGTCTTCCTCTGTGAAACAGCTTTGGAAAAAGACATTTAGTATTTCGGCCTTTAGTCTGTCATCCTCTGTTTCAGTACCATTTTGGTCACAGAGTGTCTGGACATTTTGTTTTGATCCACCTACCGCTTTGACATAAGACCAAAATTTCTTGGATTTTCTGCCAAGTCAGTACATAGAACTTTACTTTCGAAGTCATTGAACGCCTCTCGCATAGCCCTCCTCACACTACATTTCGCTTCGCGTAATTTTTGTTTGTCTGCAAGGCTTAGGCTATGTTTATGTTTGCTGTGAAGTTCCCTTTGCTTCCGCAGCAGTTTTCTAACTCGGTTGTTGTACCACGGTGGCTCTTTTCCATCTCTTACGATCTTGCTTGGCACATACTCATCTAACGTATATTGTACGATGGTTTTGAACTTTGTCCACTGATCCTCAACACTATCTATACTTGAGACAAAACTTTTGTGTTGAGCCATCAGGTACTCTGTAATCTGCTTTTTGTCACTTTTGCTAAACAGAAAAATCTTCCTACCTTTTTTAATATTTCTATTTACAGCTGAAATCATCGATGCCGTAACCGCTTTATGATCGCTGATTCCCTGTTCTGCGTTAACTGTTTCAAATAGTTCGGGTCTGTTTGTCACCAGAAGGTCTAATATGTTATTGCCACGAGTCGGTTCTCTGTTTAACTGCTCAAGGTAGTTTTCAGATAAAGCACTTAAAAAAATTTCACTGGATTCTTTGTCCCTGCCACCCGTTATGAACGTTTGAGCCTCCCAGTCTACATTCGGCAAATTAAAATCTCCACCCAGAACTATAACATGGTGGGGAAATCTACTCGAAATATTTTCCAAATTATCCTTCAGGTGCTCAGCCACAACAGCTGCTGAGCCAGGGGGCCTATAGAGATATCCAATTACCATGTCTGAGCCTGCTTTAACCGTGACCTTCACCCAAATCATTTCACATTTCGGATCTCCGTCAATTTCCTTCGATACTATTGCACTTCTTATCGCTGTAAACACGCCTCCCCCTTCACTGTCCAGTCTGTCTCTGCGGTATACATTCCAATCTGAGTTTAGGATTTCATTACTGTATGTATGTATGTGTGAATGATGTGTGTTTGTCTTTCGTGATGAAGGCTGTGGCTGAGAGATTTATGTGAGTGTCTTTTAATTGTGCCTGTCTGCATCATAATGTATTTCTTTTACAATAAGTGAAATTTATCTTTTCCTACATTGTAGAAATGCAAGAGAATGTTATGCTTGCAGACAATGATGCTACACAAGTAACAGCTAAAGGTAACATACACATCCCATCTGCAGCCTGTGGTGCCATCTACATAACACTGAAAAACACTTCGTACATAGAAAATCTCAGAACCTACCTCATTTCAGTGACATAGGTTGTGGTCAACAACCACAAAAGTCAAATTGACTGCAAACAGTGTTGGCAACTACAAACAATGGAAAGTCCAGATTGGATTATCAACAATATTATGGAAAGTATAGATTGCTACTCACTATAAAGATGAGGCATTGAGGTGCAGAGAGGAACAATGAAAAGAGTGTTGCACATTGAGGTTTTGGTGAAAGTCTTCTTCAGAAAGGAAAACACACAGATATTCACACAAGCAAGCACACCTCACAAACACATGACCTCTGTACCTGGCCACTCTGGCCAGAATGTAACAGTGCTGCTTCAAATGGAAGCTGCATGCAAGAGTGGGGCAAGGAATCATGTATTTGCAATTGTATACAATTATCAGGTGAACCTATGTAATTAATACCATGCTTCTGCAATATTGGTGTCTTAATAATGAGGTCATGTGGGAGACGACCCATTCCCGAGAATTATCTTCCATTTCCTGCACATGTTGAGGGATGGGTTTCCCTGTGCGCATGCAAATATACTACTATTTGACAGACTGAAATTTATTTCTCTTATTACAGCAGTGTAAAACAGTCATTTTTTTCTTTTTTGCTAAAGGCAAATGTAGGTACTATAATATGTGATTTTGTTGGAAAACTTGAGTACACTGTATAGTTTCAATACAGAATTACAATTGCTAACCTGTTCACCTATCCTGACACAGCTGAAGGTTGTGCAGCCATCAGGTGATGTCCATTTCTGACCCTCAGGGAACTGATTTCCTTCACTCATGCAGTACTGTTGTTCACAGTGACCACAGCATTGTCCAGACTCAGGAGCAGGTTCCACGTATCGCCACCCCTGTCACAAGATAAGATGTCAATATTTATTTTTGAGAGTTGAATGAGACTTGGAAATAGCACATGAATAAATGTAAAAGCACTGAACAAAGTCCTATATAAAACAAGCAATCGGCTTTCATGAGAAATTGTCCTAAACATCCAGGATGTACATATAAAATATAACCTACTAATATGGAAACTTCATAATGTACATACACAACAAAAGGTAATAATTTAACAAAAAAGGATGAGAATAACTGTGGCAAAAATATATGAGAATTGTTTGTATGAGTCAGTATCATGAGTGACAAGAGATGTGTTAGAGCTATAGCATCCCACAAATATGGAGATAATTAGAGCATGAATAGTTTTATGTTTGAGATAGAGGAATGAAGCAATTGTTGTCCTGTTTAAGCATACATACATTCATCAGAAGTGGTTTAAGCCATTTTAAATAAGCATTGCCAGAAATGTAATTGACCCCACTCCATCCAAATATAATCTAGAGCCTTAAAAATGTGACATCTTATTCCAAATTTCATGGAAGCTCTCCTGCAAGACTTGCAAGACTAGCAGTCCTGGAAGAAAGGATATTGCAGAGACATTCTTAGCCACAGCCTGGGGAACATCTCGAGAATGAAATTTTCAATCTGTGGTGGTGTCTGTGCTGACATAGAACTTCCTGGCAGATTAAAACTGTGTGCTGGACCAAGACTCGGGCTCAGGAACTTTGCCTTTCATGGGCAAAAGCTCTACTGACTGAGCTACCCAAGCATGACTCTGACCCATCCTCACAGCTTTTCTTGTACCAGCACTTCATCTTATACCTTCCAAACTACACAGAAGCTTTCCTGCGAAACTAGCAAGACTAGTACTCTTGGAATAATAGTGATGTTTTATATAACATAAGTGAAAATAAAACTGGAGGAAAACAGATGTTTGGAAGTAATATGCTTCATAATACAAACCAAGAGAGTAAAAGCAACAAATAATTATTTATAGCTGCAAAATCAAAAAAGTGTAAAAAACAGTTTAACTCAAACATTCAAATGTCTCACAATTTACTCTGTAGCCCTGGTCACCAGCAAACACAAAATGTTTTGGAAAGTAACAGTACTGGCAATTTCAATTTGAAAAGTTCATAAAACATGCACCGAATTTTTATTGGAAGAGACAGATGTTTGGGTGTCATACACTTCACAAAACAGTTCAAGAGCATAACAATAACTTATCTAAGAACTTTATTACTGCAAATTCACAAATTGTGAACAGCTCAAATAAAATTTTCAAGTATCCCATATATTTCAAAGCACTCTTCACAACAGTGCATTGTGCCCTCCTGAGGAATTCTCAATGCGCTTGTACAAGGACATAACACAATGTACGTGTTTTGGTGGCTATTTTTTCCTCTATGAAACAATATGAGTGAAATTAATCAATAATACATTTAATCAACAAAATTCCATTATAGAGTGTCATTTCCTATTCCCAATTATGATTAAACAAAAATACATTGATTTAATGTTTTGTATGTGAGACATTAATCTGTTTAGAATTTCTTCTATTTGACTTTCACAGGTCCACATTCTATCAACTGAAAAATGGCTTCTGCTTAGTCCACATTTTGTCCATTTGCATGTTCAGAAGAAATGTTTGTAATGTGAACTGTAACTAGCCACACAAAGATGGCTGACAATACTAATAAACCATACTTGAATCTGGTACACTGTATGTGATCTCTCAGGTCATCTCAGGTTGACAGATTACTGGTGTACTTTTTGGTTCTTAGCTGAGTTATTGTTTCCATTCTTCTGCATGATATTTTGACAACTGGTCCATATTGTTGACCTGGTGTCACTATTTCTAGCTGATTTTTACTCTCGGCATCCACTAGGTCCTTTGATGCTGCCCTATCAACAGTGTTAAAAAGGAACAGGTACTCAGGTCGACAAACTGAATGGCCTTTTCAACGCCATCTAATCAATTAATGGTAGACTCCTGTGGAAATGTGGTACCCATTGTATTACATTCTTGTCAAGAGAAATACAAAGTTTTCTTTCAAATTAGTGACACATCCAACTAACAATCACTGCCTGTGCATGAAACGAAATATGTGGTCTTCAGCAAAAAGACTGGTTTGATGCAGCGCTCCATGTTAGTCTATCCTGAGCAGGCCTCTTTATCTCTGAATAACTACAGCAACCTACATCCATTTGGATTTGGTTACTGCATTTATTCCTATGCGTTCCTCTGCAGATTTTGTACCCCACACTTCCGTTCATAACTGAGCACGCTATTCCTTGAAGCCTTTGAATGTGTCCTATCAACCGATCCCTTCTTTTAGTCACATTGTGTCATAAATCTCTGCATTCCCCAATGTGATTCAGCAACTCTCATTGGTTATTCAGTCCACCCATCTAATCTTTAGCATCCTGCTATAGCACGCTTTTCTTCAGTAGGAGCATATTTCAAAAGCTTCTATGTAAGGTGCTTATCTGTACAAGTCTATACTCCAGACAAATACAATTCAGAAAATGTTATCTTACATTTAAATTTATATTAGATGTTAATAAATTTCTTTTTTTTTCATTAGTGTTTTTCTTGCTGTAGCCAGTCTAAATCTTGTATGCTCTCTACTTCAGCTGGCATCAGCTATTTTGCTGCTCAAATAGCAAAACTCATCTGCTACTGTAAGTCTCTAATTTCCTAGCCTAATTTCCTCAGCAACTACATTCAATTAACTTTACTTCACTTTTGCGGATGTTTACTTTACAATATATATTACAGACACTTCAACTGCTCTTCCAAGTGCTTCCCTTTCTCTGACAAAATTACAGCATTATCACCAAAACACAAAGTCTTTATTTCTGCTCCCTGAACTTTTAATTCAATTTACAAATTTCTCCTTGATATCCTTTACTGCTTGCTCAAAGTACAGATTGGATAACATTGAGAATATGCTACAATCCTGCCACACTCCCATCTTAACCTGCTTCCCTCTCATGTCTTTAATCTCTTGTAACTGCAATACAGTTTCTTGTATGTACTTTGTAATTAATCTTCCACTCCCTCTATTTTACCCCTGCTAGCCTCAAAATTTCAGACAGTCAAACTGTAAAATTTTTCTTTAAATCTATAAACATTGGTTTGCCTTTCTTCAATAGGGTCAGTATTGTCTTGCTTGTTCCTGCAATTCTCAAACCCCAAACTGATCACCCCCTAGGTCTGCTGCAATCAGTTTTCCCATCCTTCTGTAAATGGGATGGATAAAAAAATCTACTGACCAAACAGTGGCAGAAGAACACACATATAAATGTATTGAAATCATCATGCTTTCAGAACCAGTGGCTCCTTCTTCACTCTTCTCCTACAAACTGAGATTGGCCCAAGCTCTTAACATCCCCCAACCTTCACCATTGCCTCCCAAAGCAGTGATAACTCATGATCATAAGAACCAGTCACAACAGTACAGTGTTCTCAACCTCTCATCTAAGGCACTCTCCCCTCCTGAGTTATCTGTATTATTCAATGGTCTCACTGTCAGCCCTAATCCTGCATTCAATCAATGTTAACTGGAAATATCGCTTTGTAACTCAATCCAAAAACCTTTCCAACAGCAAATCTGATGTCGAATCCTGCCTTGAACAGTTCTGACAATGATCCCAACTTGATTCCCCACCACTATCTCAAAATCATCCCCTACAAGCCTTCCAAGAATCCCTAACATCCAGTATTGCTTCACAACACTTCCTCAACTTCCTACAACATGACCCTAACCTGTCATCTGCAAAACATGAAGAAGGAACCACTGGCTCCAAAAGACTACAAAGTTCAGTACCTCTAAATATAAGTTCTCCTGCCACCACTTGGTGAGTAGATTTTTTATCCATCCAGTCACATTACATTTTTGGAACCTGATTATTTTTGTTAATTTACTAAACTGATGGTTTGAGAGTACTCGCAACTGTCAGCACCTACCTTCTTTGGAACCGGTGTTATTAGATTCTTCTTGAAGTCTGAGGGTAATTTGCCAACCTCATGTATCTTGTACATCAGATGGAATAGTTTTTTCATAGCTGCTTTCCCCAGGGATTTCAATAATTGTTAGGGAATTTTGTCTGTTCCAAGGACCTTGTTCCCACATAGATCTTTTAGTGCCCTGTCAAATTGTTCTGACAGTATCATCCTCATTAACTTCCTGTTTTCTTTCTATAATATTGCCTCCATGCTCATTTCTGTTGTATAGTCTTTTTATAAACATGTTTCACCTTTCAGCTTTCCCTTCTTTGCTTAGTACTGGCTCCCCATATGAACTCTTGATATTCATACATCCGCTTCTGTTTTCTCCAATGGTTTCTTTAATTTTCCTGTAGCCTACATCTACCATTCCCCTGTTTATATCTACTTTTAGAGCCTTCTCTTTGGGATCTAGCCATTTTGCATTTTATGTCAATCTCATTTTTAGATGTCTGTATTCCCTTCAGTTGATGTATTTTTATATTTCTCCTTTTGTGATTAAAGTTAAATACCTGCTGTGTTATCCACGAATTTCTACTAGGCTTTTTCTTTTTACCTATTTTATACTCCGTTCCATTTTTCTTTTATTACATTTATTACTTGCATTGTTTTTTTTACCTTTGTTTATGCATTTTAAGTCATATAAGTGAGTTTAGATAGTGAATAACAGTAAATTATACATACCTCAGAGCAGTTCATACATTCCTGCAAATTGACTTTCCGGTAGACGTGGCCAGTCACTTCATTGAAAAAGCAAGTGACACTTTCACACTTGTTGCCAGAAGGAGAAGGGTAGGTTGTGTTAAACTGAAAGAAGATATGGGGGAAAATATAAAATACTGAAAATGTTCACATTCTTATATTACAATTATAAAACATTATCTTACTCTCTAATAATGAATATGGAATATTGTACTGAGTCGATTAACTGAACTCTGCATGATAACAAGTTTCAGTGTGTAGAACGTGTTTATTTTTAAGTCAAATTTGAAGTGAGTGACTTGATGATCTACTGTTGCCTTACTTAACTGTACAGAAATGTTTACTAGCTGAAATGTATGCAAAGATTCCTTTGATAAATTGCGGTGCCTGATATGAATAATAAAGTGTGAATTTTGATTTCTGACTCACTGAAGCACATTGAAAGTAATAATGTTTGAGCAAAGGGAATTTGAAATTATGCCTGTAACATTACAAGCATATACTGTGAACGATGTCTCTATTTTTCCAGAAATATAGTTTATTACTTTCAACTAGGTACAGCGAATTAACAGATGAATCAAAGGAAGAACATTTTATGTCAAATTAAATAGACTAATCTAAGAAAAAATATAGCTACAGTGGCCACTGCAGTGATCCATCTGACTAACATGTGCCGTCTACCTCTTCAGATGAAATCAAAAGAGGAAGAGAGTTGCTGAAATGTTTGATATGTATGTTACCAGCACATCTTATACACTTATAATGATCTGTTGTGGAGAAACATAACTGTAGATTACTGTGTGTTCCATCATAACTCACTATAAGAATCATCTCATAACACTATTTTAACATTAACCAGTGTTATGGAATACACTACTGGCAGAATTTATCCTCTGCTATGGTACATGTTGCAGCATACCATATGAAAAATGTTGAAAGATCCCTTAATTCAGAAACAATTGTGCCTGAGGGCAGAAATTATCATTATTCCACAGAGAATCCACAAATATTTGGTTCCTCTATGTCCATCTTTGACATAAAGATATGAATAAAGAAAAATAAGGAAAGTAGCCATTCACTTGCAGTTAATTGCTGTGAGGTGCTTTCTAGCTACTGCTCTTTTTCTTGTTCAAGAACAAAAAAGACTGTGCCACACCCAACCAAGAAAACTCAAAAACACACTCACCACAGCCTTTCCTTATTTTTGTTTATTTTTTCCATCCTGGCCTTTATATTGTACATAAAGATTTAAATCACATTGTGTAAGAAACAATACTACCCGCCAGGTTTGCTAATGTGCTGCTTCCCGGACTAGGGTAGGTGCGTTGGCCCTGGACCGAATTTGCCCGACGGATTAATGGTGAGATCTGGTGTACTGGCCAGCCTGGATGTGGTTTTTAGGCAGTTTTCCACATCCCTCTAGGTGAATACTGGGCTTGTCCCCATGTCCTGCCTTATTTACATGACTTGCAACTTTTGAAACACATTCGCACTATTTCATGGTTTACACTAGATGCAGACAGCTGGGGTACACTAATTCTGTCCCAGGGGACTAATTCTGTCCCAGGGGATATGGGGTGGCAGGAGGAAGGGCATCTGGCCACCTCTAAAAATTAACCATGCAATATCCCTACTTAACCCTGCCGACCTTGCATACGATTTGGCACAAAGGAAGTAGCACAAGAAGAAGTTTAAGAGACAATACTAAAGCACGAGGCAGACAGGCAAATGTCTTGCAATTGTTAGAATGTTAATGAACTGAGGGAAATATCAGTTTACTTGATTTTCAATCTGAGAACAAACAGATGTTTTTAAATCCCTTCTCAACTCCGTCAGATGTAGTCACAGCAATTACAGAGTTACAAACTCACAAGAAAATATGTTGCCTACTTATTAAACATTTTCAATTTTGTTACAAGTCCAATGATGGTTATTTCAAGCACACTCACACTGTATACTTCATCCCCTTCTTGACAGCCAATAGGGATTCGCTGTTTGCAACATTGTCCTTCAACATTCTGCACCTCATAAGCAATGTTTGTGTCAGTTGTGTTTTCTTCTGGACAGGCAGTCAGCACTGCGTCTATTTGGAACTGTGGAAGAGAAACAGGTATTAGTGGACTATTAGATTTGCTGGACAATTTGCTATTGCAATACTGCCCAGATATTATTGCTTCCAGGGATATTATGTTTCATGAATTTCATACAACAGAGGAATGAAGCATATGATATTGCAGTGCCAGTGTTAGGCACAGTGGTGAGTACAGCTGTTATGAAATAGCATATTTGCAGTTGTGAATATGGACAAGTATCAGCTGAACAATGGAATGATAACAATGAAAATTTGTGCTGGACAGGAAATCAAACTCAGATCTGCCACTTATCATGAGTCTTACCTTTTGGCTATCCAAGCTTGATTTGCAGCCAGACCTAAACTTCCATTTGTCGTAATTTGGAATAACATGCACGTTTGCATGTCTGAAGGAACATTGCATCATAGTTCAGAATAACATGCATGCATGTATATCCGAAGGAACATTGCATCATAATTCAGAATAACATTGGCACTGCAATGTCGTATTTATCCGCTGACACTGTGCAAGTGACTTTCAAGTAATATGTCTCCCCTCTATGGAATTACATATAATAGATGTATCAGTAAAGGTTGTAGACACATGGTTGATGACATATGGAAATTTGAGTCTGGACATCAGTTGTGTTTAGATAGCCAAATGGTAAAGTGACTGCTTGTGATAAGCGGGAAGTTCATCCAACATGTTTCCAGTAATATACCAACAAAAAAAGAAGAAAAAAAAGAATTACCTAAGGCCCAAAAATTAATTGATTTCCAGTTTTCTCTCTCTTTTTTTTTTTGGGTATCCTCTAGACTGACAGGCTTAAAAATACATTGGTTATTACTGACCTGATACACTCTACTGTTCGTAATCAAAGCAAAAGTAAAAGCACCAGCAAAAATAAAATCAATAATATATGAAAGTTTCCCTCTACATCATTTTCTCTGTGGTTGTCCTCTACTATCTCCACACACCAACTCTCACTCTTCATCTTGCTGCCAGTACTACTGACTGCATCTGTGAAGCTGTTGCAGTTTGCATGTTCCTGTTCTTTTCTCCTGGTGCACATTCCCTTTCTTCACCATCACCTCTTACCTGTTCTCTTCACCAACTGAGACTGCACTGACTCTCTCTCTCTCTCTCTCTCTCTCTCTCTCTCTCTCTCTCTCTCTCTGTGTGTGTGTGTGTGTGTGTGTGTGTGTGCGCGCGCGTGATATATATATATATATATATAAAAAAACAAAGATGATGTGACTTAGCGAATGAAAGTGCTGGCAGGTCGATAGACACACAAACATACACACAAAATTCAAGCTTTCGCAACAAACTGTTGCCTCATCAGGAAAGAGGGAAGGAGAGGGGAAGACGAAAGGAAGTGGGTTTTAAGGGAGAGGGTAAGGAGTCATTCCAATCCCGGGAGCGGAAAGACTTACCTTAGGGGGAAAAAAGGACAGGTATACACTCGCACACACGC
Source organism: Schistocerca serialis cubense (assembly GCF_023864345.2). NCBI lineage: Eukaryota > Metazoa > Arthropoda > Insecta > Orthoptera > Acrididae > Schistocerca > Schistocerca serialis. Next base: position 859,935,376 of record NC_064641.1, read on the forward strand.
ACATATCCATCCACACATACAGACACAAGGTCTTTAAGTATGTCTGCTTGTGTCTGTATGTGTGGATGGATATGTGCGTGAGTGCGAGTGTATACCTGTCCTTTTTTCCCCCTAAGGTAAGTCTTTCCGCACCCGGGATTGGAATGACTCCTTACCCTCTCCCTTAAAACCCACTTCCTTTCGTCTTCCCCTCTCCTTCCCTCTTTCCTGATGAGGCAACAGTTTGTTGCGAAAGCTTGAATTTTGTGTGTATGTTTGTGTTTGTTTGTGTGTCTATCGACCTGCCAGCGCTTTTGTTCGGTAAGTCATCTCATCTTTGTTTTTATATATAATTTTTCCCACGTGGAATGTTTCCTTCCCCCCCATGAACCATGGACCTTGCCGTTGGTGGGGAGGCTTGCGTGCCTCAGCGATACAGATAGCCGTACCGTAGGTGCAACCACAACGGAGGGGTATCTGTTGAGAGGCCAGACAAACGTGTGGTTCCTGAAGAGGGGCAGCAGCCTTTTCAGTAGTTGCAAGGGCAACAGTCTGGATGATTGACTGATCTGGCCTTGTAACAATAACCAAAACGGCCTTGCTGTGCTGGTACTGCGAACGGCTGAAAGCAAGGGGAAACTACAGCCGTAATTTTTCCCGAGGGCATGCAGCTTTACTGTATGATTACATGATGATGGCGTCCTCTTGGGTAAAATATTCCGGAGGTAAAATAGTCCCCCATTCGGATCTCCGGGCGGGGACTACTCAAGAGGATGTCGTTATCAGGAGAAAGAAAACTGGCGTTCTACGGATCGGAGCGTGGAATGTCAGATCCCTTAATCGGGCAGGTAGGTTAGAAAATTTAAAAAGGGAAATGGATAGGTTGAAATTAGATATAGTGGGAATTAGTGAAGTTCGGTGGCAGGAGGAACAAGACTTCTGGTCAGGTGACTACAGGGTTATAAACACAAAATCAAATAGGGGTAATGCAGGAGTAGGTTTAATAATGAATAGGAAAATAGGAATGCGGGTAAGCTACTACAAACAGCATAGTGAACGCATTATTGTGGCCAAGATAGATACGAAGCCCACGCCTACTACAGTAGTACAAGTTTATATGCCAACTAGCTCTGCAGATGACGAAGAAATTGAAGAAATGTATGATGAAATAAAAGAAATTATTCAGATTGTGAAGGGAGACGAAAATTTAATATTCATGGGTGACTGGAATTCGAGTGTAGGAAAAGGGAGAGAAGGAAACATAGTAGGTGAATATGGATTGGGGGACAGAAATGAAAGAGGAAGCCGCCTGGTAGAATTTTGCACAGAGCACAACATAATCATAACTAACACTTGGTTTAAGAATCATGAAAGAAGGTTGTACACATGGAAGAACCCTGGAGATACTAAAAGGTATCAGATAGATTATATAATGGTAAGACAGAGATTTAGGAACCAGGTTTTAAATTGTAAGACATTTCCAGGGGCAGATGTGGACTCTGACCACAATCTATTGGTTATGACCTGTAGATTAAAACTGAAGAAACTGCAAAAAGGTGGGAATTTAAGGAGATGGGACCTGGATAAACTAAAAGAACCAGAGGTTGTACAGAGATTCAGGGAGAGCATAAGGGAGCAATTGACAGGAATGGGGGAAATAAATACAGTAGAAGAAGAATGGGTAGCTTTGAGGGATGAAGTAGTGAAGGCAGGAGAGGATCAAGTAGGTAAAAAGACGAGGGCTAGTAGAAATCCTTGGGTAACAGAAGAAATATTGAATTTAATTGATGAAAGGAGAAAATATAAAAATGCAGTAAGTGAAACAGGCAAAAAGGAATACAAACGTCTCAAAAATGAGATCGACAGGAAGTGCAAAATGGCTAAGCAGGGATGGCTAGAGGACAAATGTAAGGATGTAGAGGCCTATCTCACTAGGGGTAAGATAGATACCGCCTACAGGAAAATTAAAGAGACCTTTGGAGATAAGAGAACGACTTGTATGAATATCAAGGCCTCAGATGGAAACCCAGTTCTAAGCAAAGAAGGGAAAGCAGAAAGGTGGAAGGAGTATATAGAGGGTCTATACAAGGGCGATGTACTTGAGGACAATATTATGGAAATGGAAGAGGATGTAGATGAAGATGAAATGGGAGATATGATACTGCGTGAAGAGTTTGACAGAGCACTGAAAGACCTGAGTCGAAACAAGGCCCCCGGAGTAGACAATATTCCATTGGAACTACTGACGGCCGTGGGAGAGCCAGTCCTGACAAAACTCTACCATCTGGTGAGCAAGATGTATGAAACAGGCGAAATACCCTCAGACTTCAAGAAGAATATAATAATTCCAATCCCAAAGAAAGCAGGTGTTGACAGATGTGAAAATTACCGAACTATCAGCTTAATAAGTCACAGCTGCAAAATACTAACACGAATTCTTTACAGACGAATGGAAAAACTAGTAGAAGCCAACCTCGGGGAAGATCAGTTTGGATTCCGTAGAAACACTGGAACACGTGAGGCAATACTGACCTTACGGCTTATCTTAGAAGAAAGATTAAGGAAAGGCAAACCTACGTTTCTAGCATTTGTAGACTTAGAGAAAGCTTTTGACAATGTTGACTGGAATACTCTCTTTCAAATTCTAAAGGTGGCAGGGGTAAAATACAGGGAGCGAAAGGCTATTTACAATTTGTACAGAAACCAGATGGCAGTTATAAGAGTCGAGGGACATGAAAGGGAAGCAGTGGTTGGGAAGGGAGTAAGACAGGGTTGTAGCCTCTCCCCGATGTTGTTCAATCTGTATATTGAGCAAGCAGTAAAGGAAACAAAAGAAAAATTCGGAGTAGGTATTAAAATTCATGGAGAAGAAATAAAAACTTTGAGGTTCGCCGATGACATTGTAATTCTGTCAGAGACAGCAAAGGACTTGGAAGAGCAGTTGAATGGAATGGACAGTGTCCTGAAAGGAGGATATAAGATGAACATCAACAAAAGCAAAACAAGGATAATGGAATGTAGTCTAATTAAGTCGGGTGATGCTGAGGGAATTAGATTAGGAAATGAGACACTTAAAGTAGTAAAGGAGTTTTGGTATTTGGGGAGCAAAATAACTGATGATGGTCGAAGTAGAGAGGATATAAAATGTAGGCTGGCAATGGCAAGGAAAGCGTTTCTGAAGAAGAGAAATTTGTTAACATCCAGTATAGATTTAAGTGTCAGGAAGTCATTTCTGAAAGTATTCGTATGGAGTGTAGCCATGTATGGAAGTGAAACATGGACGATAAATAGTTTGGACAAGAAGAGAATAGAAGCTTTCGAAATGTGGTGCTACAGAAGAATGCTGAAGATTAGATGGGTAGATCACATAACTAATGAGGAAGTATTGAATAGGATTGGGGAGAAGAGAAGTTTGTGGCACAACTTGACCAGAAGAAGGGATCGGTTGATAGGACATGTTCTGAGGCATCAAGGGATCACCAATTTAGTATTGGAGGGCAGCGTGGAGGGTAAAAATCGTAGAGGGAGACCAAGAGATGAATACACTAAGCAGATTCAGAAGGATGTAGGTTGCAGTAGGTACTGGGAGATGAAAAAGCTTGCACAGGATAGAGTAGCATGGAGAGCTGCATCAAACCAGTCTCAGGACTGAAGACCACAACAACAACAACATATATATATTCTTTCCTTGATGTCACCATGTCACTCATGGTGAAAGGTTGTCAGTTCCTGTTCCTCCAAATGTATCACCATCAAGCAGTGACAGTAATGATGATGAATACAGACAAACAAGTGCAATCATCCACCAGTGACACTGACCCTATATTTACACTGCCATCATCATCTGGAGAACCTCACAAAACTACACAATGTGAACTCAGTGATCCAATTAGGGATTTAGATTTTCCACAGTGTAAAGCCAAAGTCTTGGCCACGTGACTGCAGCTGTGGAATCTCCACTCCGAGACAGAATGTGTGCCTGTGTCTCAGGAGCATTGGAAAAACGTGTCTCATTTCAGTACTGAAGGCAACATTACATTCTACAGTGTCATTGAAGGTTTCTTGGAAGACCTGCACTTTACATACAAGCCAAACAAGTGGACCCTCTTTATACATGGCTCAAAAACAAGCCTGAAGGCAGTCCTGTTGTACAATAGTAATGAAAGACCATCCATCCCTGTTGCATAAGCTGCCTTAGCTAAAGAAAATTATACCATGTTGAAATCAATTAAACAGTGTTAAATAACATAAGCATGAATGGCTGGTATGTGGAGATTTCAGTCACTGCAAAGCTTTTACATTTGCAATGGGGTTACAATAAGTATTGCTGCTATCTACGTGAGTGGAACAGTCACACAAGGAAAAAACACTACATTCAGAGGGAATGACCCCTACAAACAGCTCTGGTGCCTGGGTCAAAAAATGTTGCTGAAGAACCTCTAGTGAATCTGAACAAATTTGTTCTCCCACAATCGCCCATTAAGCTAGGATTCATGACAACATTTGTTGATACACTATGCACTAGAATGAGGCAGCATTTCAGTATCTGTGTAAGAAGTTTCTACAAGTGAACACAGTGAAGCTCAAAAAGTGGTATTCATTGGTCCACAGATATGCCAGCTAATGGGGAACAAACACTTTGAGTCCATTCTAACCCCTGATCTGCTGCATCAGTGGCATTATTATTGTGACATGACAAAGTTGTTCTTGGGAAACAGGAAAGCTGAAAATTACATAGACCTTGTGGATGAACTCATTCATGCTTATAAAGTCACTGGCTGCAACATGGATGGTAACAAGCATTTGATTTACTCCCACTTCGATGTGTTCCCAGAGGACTTTGGTACTTTCAGTAATAAGAACAGCAAATGGTGCCATCAGGACATTTCTCTCATGGAACGGCAATACACAGGATGGTGGGTTATTGCTAAGTAGGCTGATTTCTGCTGGATGCCAGAGAAAAATCCTCAAGACATCATCCACAACAGCAAGGCACTGAAATGGCACAATTATACTAGGTAAGTGCAACTAATGTACATGTCCTATTGATTACAGTAGCAATATATGTGAAATGCAAAGTCCCAGCTAACACGTAACCCAAAGCTAGGAGACAATTTTAATCATGATATCCATGTTCATTGGATCTATGAAGAGCATCTACTTTGGTTTCAGCAAAAAAATTCCCTGTTGACCAGTGTTACCTAGGTTCCTTTGTTCAATACACATTTTAGCATATTTTATACGGATATGTTTTGCCTTCTTTGATACCCCTTGTTTATATTCTACTAGAATGTTCTATCACTGTATTCATTTTCACTTCTTACTCACTCTTTTTTTACACGGATAAAAATCAGTAACATGCATAGTGATATAGCAGAGTCCAGATTATGACAACTAACCAATCCACTTTCAATATTTTGGTTTTAAAACTAAAGACAGTTAGCCACATATTCGTAGTTTCTCACAGGATCAAGACCAGCTACACACCGTTCCATTGAGTTGGAGACAATAGTACTTTGTGCAGTGATCAGCAGATTCCCAGGTGGCAGCCTCTGGAAACAGCTGCCCATTGAACAGACAGCCACTCTGCTTGCATTCTCCACAGCAACGAGCTGGTGAAACAGGTGGTCGATACTCCCAGCCCTGGAAAGATAATGATAGTAATTATAGACAACAGTGATGACTGAGCTGCACACTGCCATCACGGTAATCAGGCTCATGTGTTTGGGAGGAAAAAGGATTATGGATCATGGGGGACAGAGATTTCTATTATACGAAATACGGTAAACTATTCTGACATCTTGGGAAGCCACTATGCAATACTGGTGAACCTACTTCTTTGTCTGGCAACTGTATATTAGTTTTCTTGAGAGTATTCGATCAGTGCTGGCATACTTCTAAATAGCTCTAATGTTGTATTACCAATACATAAACAATACCAATAACTACCACCAAACTAATTTGCATCAAGTTCTTTTCCAACTTGGAAGTTAAAATGTCTGAGAATACTTGTAATATGATGTTGTACCCTTTAAAAAGCTGAATATCTAGTAGGATGACTGGTTTGGCAGTTAACATGGATTGCATACAACTGAATATCATCAAAATCACCAATAAACAACAGTGAATTGCTAGGGACTGGGTAGTGGATTCTGTTACACAAGTGACGGTGCATCCCTACAGAATAGCTAATGGCACAAAAGTATTGACCAGGTTTTTGGAGCACTAGTGTACAAGGTTCACCTCAGCCTTGTCTTTGTGTCTGAGATGTCATAAAATTACCACCACTGCTGAAGAGATAGACACACATGGCTAGAAAGGTTAGACACTACTGGATAAACATTTACATCATCAATGAAAAAGTGTGCCTGTACAAACATGTTCTCTCTTATAATACTACTTTCCTGTGTAATTCTGGTGGAAAAATTACAATAGAACCCAGGTTCTAAGTTAAGCAACATTTCCAAATGGTTTCTTTGATTTGAATTTTATAGAAAATTAATATTAAAATCTTCAAAAACTATTATTTGCTTTTTTGTCTTTTAAGTTGGCATAAAAATGACTCAAATTTTTCTAACAATATTTGAAGCTTTCCAATCACTTGTTTGAATAGATCTGAAAGCAGCAGCAGCTCATAGTTGACAGCTTTGAGGTGCAACCACCCCAAAAGAGCTATTTTTCAATCATCTATCACAGAATTTAAATTATCAGGAAGCATTTTGAGTATTTTCCACATGGATTTAAATAACAATATAATTTTTTTTATTTGTTTGGACTGCTAATTTATGTTATGATATGACCAGTTTCAACTGTGTTTTAGAACATTGCTGGCACAACTGAAACCAGTCATGTCATTACGTAAATTTGGAATCTAGACAAATTGGTATGACAGCACGCACTACCAATGTGTTCCAAAGTGCCGCACTTAAAAATGGGATTTTTCTGGGGCTCATTCCTCATGTTCCATTGGTGATAGAAAGGTAGGGTTATGTGTTGGGCTAGGGACCATCTGTATATCCAACAGAAGGATCATATTATTGCAACTGTCTTACAGTACAGGGTCAATTTTCTAATATTATACACTTCCTCAAGCTTAGGTAAGTGTAGCAAGTCTGTTGGTTCTTTTTGCATGAGATGCGGTCTATGGTGTGTCTTAAGGGGCTTATGGAGGCTTCATTTATTTCATGAGCAGTTACTGAGAAAACCAGAAAATAGAATTTTTCACCATTTTTTCACTTTCAGCAGCAGATACCTAAATAACTAACTACAGCAAATTGCTCAAATTTTAACGATATATTCTCTAGATATTTATCAAGTAGTTCTTTATCTGTTATCAAGAAACACTCCAAAAGCATGGTTTTTGGATACCAAAACTGAGAAATGAATTCCAAGATGGCTATGCACAGAATACGGCAGAAATTTTTGTGGTACATTTCTAAGATCCTGATCTCAAATAACCTGAGGTGTAAAATTAGATTTGCGTTATTTCAATGTCACTCCAGCAACCTATCAAAATTTTACTGACTCATAAAGTTCTTTTCATGTAAGTGACATGCCCTGCCATAGAAAGGGAAAGAAGGGAACCAGTGGAAAAATGCTCCTGACAGAGCACAAAAAGAATGAATATGCTCCTGGTTAAAAGATTATTGAGTGAAGAGGGGGTTCCAACTGTCTTATTCTACCTTCATCAGCTCCTTCAAAAAGTTTGTCATGCGAACATATTCACAATTTTTTATGCCTAGAGAAAAGAAGACAGCGTCAGAGGGAAATAGATGGAAAAGTAATAAATATTGGAAGATAGTAGATAGTGGTAATGGTATAGAAGGAGCAAAGGAGACAATGGCAGTGTGTGAGAGAGAGGGACACAGTGGCAGTGGAACATAGTTGGCACTGAAAGAACAGTGCTAGGAAAAGAGTGAAGGAGGCAGTGCAGTGGGAGAGGAATAAAGAGAAGGAGAAAGTGGAAGTGAATGAGACCAGTGATAATGAGAGACAGAGTCTATGATAATGACAGTGTGGAAGAGAGAGCTAGTGAAGTAAACAGAGACAGGCAGTGGGAAGGAATGAATGAGATAGCAGCAGTAAGATAGAGCAAAAGGAAGAATGACAGTAAGAAGAGACAGTAGTAGTAGGATAGAACAGCAGAGACTGCAAATCTGAGAAGGAGATGGTGACAGTGAGAGAGATAGTGACAATGAGGTAGGCTGAATGAGTGAGTGAGAATGGGCAAGTGGGAATGGATGCATGTGAGATTTACACAACGGATTAGTGGGTATGAGCAAGTAGAGATAGGGGAGCTTGTGGGAGTGAGAAGTGAATTATATGTTAAAAAGCGCTGGAATATGTTTGAATGCCAAAATTTTTAAAGGCGCTGAGGAAGGTAGAATGAGGCAGCTGGTACCCCACTATAATAGTCAGTGTGTTTTAAACAGGAGGATATTTGTCGTTTTTTGTGTACTGATTTTGCCAGTTGTTTAAATTTTGCATTGAAAATAAAGATCGCTATTCCACATACTTGAACATATAAAGTCTTATAAGATATAGTTAATGACAGTCAACTCTTATATAACTGTTAATACTGAGTGATATTTTTCAAACAGGCAGTAGTTAGTGTTAAGGCTGTACCCTGCAGTCAGTTCCATGTAGCAGAGATTTTGTACTGTGACTTCTATGGAGTACAGCTCTTATTGGCTTCTAGAAGGCTCAGCTATCTAAGCTTAATGGAGCTGCACCAAGCCACACAATTTTCACACCTCACTGCTTACAGTGAAGGGGGATCAACACTGTGGCTAAACCTTCACTCTCGACTCTCTCTATCATACTCTGATCTGTCACAAATAAATGTTTCATATTGATGTTTTGATAGTGTGGCATATATTTCTTTTTATTGCTGGCATTGGGATTTCTATGCATTCTAAGTCCATAAATGTTTCAACAAGGTGCACTAGAATAGGTAAAAGTGTCACCACTTAGAATGACTTGAATGGTTGATTAGATGAAATGAAGAGTCCTATTAATTTTGATTACTAACAAGTTCCTTGCTTGATAATGGTGACTTTTTGATAAAATGTGTTAATTAAGACAATTTTTTTGAGACTTAAGTGAAAGGGACAAAAACATCGGTAGAAGTCTCCAGCACTCAACATCGGTAGAAGTCTCCAGCACTCAAGAATTTGACCACACTGGTAACACATTCACAGCCTTCTGCAATACGGAAACTATTAACCACATCTGGTTAAAAGTAAATTAAAATAAAATAAATGTAAATGAAAAGTTAGACTGTACAAAGATTACTTAAAGACACTATGAAAAAAAGAACATGCTGTGGAAAAGGAACCCCAGGACAAGAAATTTTTTCTTTGCTCTCACATTTAGATGTTTTTTAATTATAAGTAGTGCCTCAGTGTGAAGCTTTATACATAGCATAAAACAGAAAACTACACTGAAGTGCCAATGGAACTATCGTAGGCATGCATATTCAAATACAGAGATATGTAAACAGGCAGAATACAACATTGCAGCAGGCAATGCCTATATAAGACAAGTGTCTGGAGCAGTTGTTAGATCTGTTATTGCTGCTACAATGGCAGGTTATCAAGATTTAGGGGAGTTTGAACGAGGTGTTATAGTCGGCATATGAGCGATAGGAGTCAGCATCCCAGAGGTAGCAATGAAGTGGGGATTTTCCTGTACAACCAATTCACGAGCGTACTGTGATAACAGGAATCTGGTAAAACATCAAATCCTTGCCATTGCTGTGGCCAGGAAAAGATCGTGCAAGAACAGAACCAATGAAGACTCAAGAAAATTGTTCAATGTGACAGAAGTGCAAGCCTTCCACAAACTGCTGCAAATTTCAATGCTGGGCCTTTAACAAGTGTTAGTACGAACTGTTCAACGAAACATCATCGATGTGGGCTTTCGGAGCAGAAAATCCCACTCGTATACCCTTCATGACTGCATGACACACAGCTTTACACCTCAGCTGGGCCTGTCAACACTGACATTGGACTGTTGATGATTGGAAACATGTTACCTGGTCGGATGAGTCTCGTTTAAAATTGTATTGAGCAGATGGACGGACGTATACGGGTATGGAGACAACCTCATGAATCCATGGACCCTGCATGGCAGCAGAGGACTGTTCAAGCTGGTGGAGGCTCTGTAATGGTGTGGGGCATGTGAAGTTGTAGTCATATGGGACGCCTAATATGTCTAGATACGACTCTGTCAGGTCACACATATATAAGCATCCTGTCTGATTGTGTCCATTGTGCATTCTGACAAACTTGGGCAATTCCAGCAGGCCAATGCAACATGCCACACATCCAGAATTGATACACAGTGGCTCCAGGAACACTCTTCTGAGTTTAAACACTTCCGCTGGCCACCAGACTGCCCAGACATGAACATTATTGAACGTATCTGGGATGCCTTGCAATGTGCTGCTCAGAAGAGATCTCCACCCCCTCATACTCTTACGGATTTAGGGACAGCCCTGCAGGATTCATGGTGTCAATTTCCTCCAGCACTACTTCAGACATTTGTCAAGTCCATACCATGTTTTGTTGCGGCACTTCTGTGTGCTCATGGAGACCCTACACATTATTAAAGCCTTTGTAACTAAATGGTTAACGTCACTGCCTTCAGTTGGGAGGGACCTGGGTTCAGTTTCTAGTACCTCCGAAGACTTTTTATGAGATAGAGAGGTCTGGAATGGGGTCCACTCAGCTGTGTGAGACCAAATCAGGAGCCGCTTGAATAAAGAAGCAGTGGTTCCACCGGTATTCCATCTACTGGCAACAATAGCTGGAGGGATTGGTGACATGCTGATCACATACTCACAATCACACATCACTCCTAATACTACCTATGCAACAGCTGGGCAATTGGTACAGTCCTAAGGCCAAATCCATGAGTGATGTTTATGTTTATTATAATTGTTGTAACTACTGTGCCAAACTGAACACTCAGTGTGACGTTCAACTATGCCTATGGACAACCACTTGGTACTTTTTAAATAATGATGTAAGCATTTTAGATTCACTTGATCAACTATATTTTGGTTACATTTAACTTGCAGTTCTCAATTCTGATAGAAGAACATTGTATCTGTGTCCCTTCATCCAAATGTACTGACCTCCTGGCATTGTGTTTGACATTTCTCAACATGTGTCTTCTTTGCTATACCATCCTCTGTTTCCTCACATGATAAGATAACACAAGGATTTCCATCAGGTGAAGGCCACTGTTCTCCAACCTTTGAAAACAGAAAGAAATTGTGAGGTGTTAACAAAAAGCAATTCTATGACATATTATTTGAGATGCAAAGAGCACAGAGGTTTCAACTGATCTACAGAAGTATCCTCTTTATAACTACAGAGCAGCAAAAAATGCACTTTACCGTGGCAGGTAATCCAAAGCTGGATATTAATAATTCTAGGGGTTCTCAATCAGTACTACATGACAGAAAACCAAAATTAAAGTCTCCATGAACAATGATTCTACAGTTATGTCTGCATAACATTCTTAAAACTGTTGATAGCTGTTTTATGAAGCTCAACATGTCTCCTGCTAGTGGTTTTTAAACCATTAGTGCTATTAGCTTGGGCAATGAAACAAAAGATGAGAGGAGTGTATTTTTAAAGGCTACTCACTTGGTAGGTACGTCCTCCCTCTTGGCATGCAATCTTTTCATAGAGAGGGCAGCATTCGCCATACTTTTTCTTCTCTTCTATTACATAATCTTGATCAGTTACAGGTTCAAGACAAGGGCTTATATTGCACTCTGGGTGATATGGGCCTGGTGTGCTTCCTATGCACTCACAATATTTGCAAGGGCCATCCTGCCATCGTTCACCAGGCTGAAAGCAGAAACACATCATGAAATATCCACTGAAACAGTAAAACCAAATAGTAATTTAGAAAAAAAACTTTCATCTTTTTCAGAGATAGGCACATGATCAATTTATCCATCAAATATTGGAATTACTTGTGTTAACTTGTTAATACTGATGATGATTATGAAAAGTGTTGAATGCAAGACATATATGAAAGTAAAACATGGCGGCTAGTGTAAAAGTCTATCATGCATCTTGGTAAGAAAAGTGTCAATTTTTCTGGTAAAAAGAAAGTGTGTGTTCAATATAAACATGAAATATCGAAACTGAATGACCGTGTTACTAAATTACAACTTATGATCAGTGAACTGAAAGTGGATATTAGTAAACTTACATTAGAAAAAAATGTTGAAACAGGAAATGACGACAGAAAACTTGACTTATTTGGATAAGTTGACAAAAGATATATGCATAAACAGTTAACAGAGTGTCGGAAATCAAAAAAAGTGTGAAAGCAGCATAAATTTAGTGCACAACAACGTCTGTTATCTACAATAAATTACGAAAACTCCAGAAGTAAACAAAGTGCTCTTGCATCGTCAAGAAGTAATGTGTTTAGTAACTCCTGTAAAATAAATAACAACAGCTACAAGAAAGTTTTAAGTACTGGAAAGCATGCAGGTACAAGACACAAGATTTTATTTCTATCTGGTAGTCCTGGATGACACTGCACTAGTTTACTAAATCAGACACTTCCACGAACATATTTTGTGACGTCTGTTGTCAAACCAAATACACAGTTGAAATATGTTGTTAATAACATTGAAGAAAAGGTAAAGGATTTCAGTAAATTTGAATGTGTTATTGTCCTGCCTGGAACAAATGATGTAGTTTCAGATATCAAGGATTACCAATGCACTGTGAACATGATACTCACAAAATCTATGAACACTAAAGTGATTCTGTGTACAGTGCCCTACAGATACGACAGGGTGGACTGGAATGACAAAATATACAAAATGGATACATTCTTGATGGAATTTGTTGCCCAGTACAGTCACGCTGAGGTACTGGATGTAAATCTCTTTTTAAGGAGGACTGATTATACAAAGCATGGGCTACATTTGGTGCTGAAAGGGAAGGAAAAATTATGCATGAACCTTCATTATTCAGCCATGATTCAGCCCACCGCACCATCACTGATCTCTGTTAACTGCTTGAAACAGGCAGATCGGTCACTCAACGAAACCGTATGCTTACAATATGGGAAAATAACAGAAGACAAAACCAAAAAATTAACAGCAAATATGCATACCATGGAATGAACAAGTGACAAGGAAGGAACACAGAAGACAGTATCACCACAGTATATGAAAATAACAGAAGAAGAAACCAAAAAGTTAACAGTAAATATGCGTTCAGTGGAATGAACAAATGGCAGGGAACCAGCACAGAAGACATCACCATGTAAAAAGACTGAGAAGGAAGCTGTACCAGAGTGGACAGAAGTTAAAAACAACAGGTCACGACAAAGCACCAGGCAGAAGTTAGCATCCAAACAACATATGAAGGATGTTTTATGGCTCAATCCACTGCAGAAGAAAACAACCAAGAAGAAGTCCAGGGCCCCTAGGAGGTGAAAATCAGGTCAGAAACAGAAAGACTAGAGCCTACTCTTCAAAGAAGTAACCAAGCCAGAAACATAACTGTCATAGAACTGAATAATTCTTTAACTATCCTATATCATAATGTACAGGGCTTAACCAGTAAGCTGTATGAGTTAGAGGTCCTTTTGAATGGTTCATTTAAGGAGATTTCTATCTTGTGTATAACTGAACACTGGCTACAAGAACTACAAAAATGTGCAGTTGGGATCTCAGACTTCCAGTTGGTCAGCAGCTTTTGCACGGAAACATACAGAGGGGGAAGTAAGCTGTATGAGTTAGAGGTCCTTTTGAATGGTTCATTTAAGGAGATTTCTATCTTGTGTATAACTGAACACTGGCTACAAGAACTACAAAAATGTGCAGTTGGGATCTCAGACTTCCAGTTGGTCAGCAGCTTTTGCACGGAAACATACAGAGGGGGTGTAACATGTATATATGTAAGAACTGGTATTAAATCAAAGGAAATTAGGCTTAAAAGTGTCTACTGAATTGAAAAAGGAATATTGTTTATGTGAACTAACAGATAGTAAAATTGTAATTACATGTATATATAGGTCCCCATCTGGCAATTTTGTATTATTCTCTGCAAATTTGGAAAATCTTCTGAATTATCTAAACAGACAGTCAAAATACATAATTGTGCTTGGGGATTTCAATATTAATTTCAAGGACAACTGTAAAAAAGGGCAAAAACTTGTTAATCTACTAAAAACATAGAACATGGACATGTGTGTGGAAGATACCATGAGATACAGCTGCAAGAGTGAAAGTACTATAGATACAATATTCATTGGCAAATCAAAATGTGGCTTTAATCTGAGGTATTGGATACAGGTTTCTCTGATCATCAAGCAGTTAAATTGGCTTTCGAGAAATCTCGTGAGAGAAGTGACAACAGGAGATATATTGAGAAAAGATTAATTAATGATGACAGCATTAGGGTAGTTAATCTAATGTTAAAAATGTAAACTGGGACCTGGAAAGCTTTAGTTCTGTAGATATGAAATTCAATAAGTTCTTGTCAAATCATAAATACTGCTTTGATAGTTACTTCCCTCTGAAGAGAATGAAAATAAACAAATTCATGGATAACAAATCAAAGAGTCATCAGAAAGTCTTAGGATGCTATATAAGTGTGCAAAGCAAAATACTATCTTGACACCATATGCCAAGTGTTATAGGAAAAAGCACAGGGAAGCTATAATTGCTGCAAAAAGGAAGTACAATGAATCATATATTAGAAAAGGTAACAACAAAACAAAATCTATGATGGAAAGTTATTAATAATTATACAGGCAAACATGAAAGTGGAAGTAATAAAATCACCATAAAACACAAAAATGAAGTTGTTGATGGTCCACTTCTAATAGCTAATATATTTAATGATCATTATATTAATGTAGCCGAAAACATGATCACCACTAAATATAATCCAAAGACAAAGGTAACAACTCCAATAAATGAACGGACAGTGTACCTATATCCCGTAACACCCAAAGAAGTACAAATGGCTATCAGCAAACTAAAGAGTAAAATGACATGTGGATTTGATGGTGTCCCTGACAATATTATTAAATATAGTACCAATAATGTTGTCTCTCAACTTGGGACATAATCAATGGCTCCTTTGAAACTGGTGTGTTTCCAAATAAACTTAAGCAGTCTACAGTAATACCAGTTTCTAAAAGTGGTGACAAGTTTGACATTAAAAATTTGAGACCTCTATCATTATTATCTGTATCTTTGAAAATAATCAAAAGAATAATGTATGAGAGATTGCTAGATTTCCTAAACAAAAATAAAATTCTTGTAAATGCACAGAATGGTTTCAGGAAAGGCAAGTTTACACAAACAGCTCTCTTCAGTGTCCTAAAACTTCAGAATGAGATTTTCACTGTGCGGAAGAGTGTGCGCTGATATGAAACTTCCTGGCAGATTAAAACTGTGTGCCAGACCAAGACTCAAACTCGGGACCTTTGCCTTTTGTGGGCAAGTGCTCTACCAACTGAGCTACCCAAGCATGACTTACGACCCTTCCTTACAGCTTCAATTCTGCCAGTAACTCGTCTCCTACCTTCCAGACTTCACAGAAGCTCTTCTGCAAACTTTGCAGAACTAGCACTCCTGAAAGAAAGGATATTGCGGTGATATGGCTTAGCCACAGCCTAGGGGTGTTTCCAGAATGAGATATTCACTCTGTGGCAGAGTGTGCACTGATATGAAACTTCCTGGCAAATTGAAACTGTGTGCTGGACCGAGACTCGAACTCGGGACCCTTGCCTTTCACGGGCACTTGGTAGAGCACTTTCCTGCAAAAGGTAAAGGTCTCGAGTTCAAGTCTCAGTCTGGCACACAGTTTTTTTCAACAGCTGATACTATATTATTTTCTGATGATACCAGCTTTATTATAAAAGGGAAGAATGATTATGAGATGCAGAAAAAAATTGACAAAACAGCAGAAGTGGCAGAAAAGTGGTTTAAAGGTAACTGTCTAGTTGTCAATGACAAGAAAAACCATATAAGAAACAAAAATAGGACCAAAGTAAAATCCACATTATCGAATAGCCACATTCAGCAAAAGAATCACATAAAATTTTTAAGATTATGGGTGGATGAGCATCTAAGATGGGAAAACATGTAGAAATGCTTAACAAAAAAATTAAGCAAGTACTGCTACATATTAAGAGTTCTTAAAGATTGCTGCAATACTGAAACAATGTTAAGTGCATATAATGCAGACATGCATAGTCTACTGAAGTGTGCTTTTGCAAAGCAGTCTTTTAAGCTCCAAAAGAAAGCTTTAAGATTAATAAGTTATGTTGCTTACAGAAGACCATGTAGAGGTATCTTTAAGGAATTATAAATCATGACTTTACCATTTATATTTAAATTTGAAAGCATATGCTTCATTAAAAACCATTAAGTTTCACCTTTGAATAGTGAGATCCACCATTATCAAACAAGGAACAGGGATGACTATCATAGGGATGTGCACAGAAAATCAATATATCAGGACAGTGCTGTGTACAAACCAAAAATTCTGTACAGTGCATTGCCAGATAGCATCAAAAAAATACCAAACAGTAATACATTCAAAAAAGAACTAAAAAATCTACTAATAAACAACAGCTTCTACACCATTAACAAATACCTGGAATTTCGCTCAAATCTGTAGATCTACTTCATAACTCTCTAAACAAAAATTCATAATTATCAACCATACCTAGACAAAACCAATCTTCTTTCATCTAAGTATGTATGTAAGTAATAATGCACCTAGCTTTTGTGTATGTTACTATGCCTCGTTAACTAAAGTACTGGTATTTAATAGTTTTAGTAAAATCAGCCAAGAGGTTTTACAAGCTTTTCTTCTGTCTGTATGTATGTAAGCAGAATAATGTTTTTGTTATATAGATGTGTTGATACAAATGATAAGATTATGTACATGATTTAAACATGTAATATTTTATACTGTTCTGTACTTCGACAAGTCCAGTATCATGAATTTGATAATATGGGCACTAAATAAATGAATAAACATATACCACAAAAAGGACACAAAGTAAAATCATTAAATAAAAAAAGAAAGCAGGTACACAGAAGCAATTGTGCGAGATAATGTGGAGTATATTAAAACACAGTTGAAAGGATTATGGGTACTATAATTTATTTTCATCAAAAAATATGTACATCACTTTTTTTGTCAAGTAAATTAGAGGGCACATTCACTTTAATATTATAGTACTCTTTTGTCAGAATGCTAAACATTCCCCACATCTTTGCTTTAGATGTAAAGGAGCTGAAAAAAGTCTTGGCGATTTTTGTGTACAGCAAAAAGAAGAAACCCAAATATTTCTGCAACAGAGAATGTTCAGGCGCATATTTGAAGCACTGTTGCCAGAATAGGTCAATGTGTAAATACTCAGAGTCATAAACAAGGAAAATATTTTGTCCTTAATGTCAAAAACTAAACCAAAATGTGAAATTAGTTTTGTTGTTACCTAATTCATACTTTATGCAAGCAAGATTGAGAAAACTGACGCAAGAGAGTGGAACTTTAATTTCCTCCATTCATTCACACATTCTGTTCCATAAATCCCCTCATGAAGGAAGGGATGTAGAATGGGTAAAGTTATCCAACACTATGAGGGTTGAGCAGCTAGGATGTTGTTCACCTGGCTGATCCTGTGCTTTTTCATAGCTTTTCTGCATTTTGTGTAGCAGGTTCTACTGCATAGATCTTAGGTCAGTTAATTGCTTGGTTTCTTTTTCTATCAAATACTCAAAAGAAACATGGCTTTACATCAGTGACAATTTTTTTATATTGAAATGAATATGTGTTATTTTCACAACTACAACCAAAATTTTTTTATCTTTCCTAAATGAAAAAAGGATTAGAAGATGCTAGTATTACAAATAAAACTGTTTGAAAATGGGGGATTACAAGATATTGGTACTGAAAATAAAACTGTTTGAAAATACATGTTTTTAAGAAAGCTAACTTGTCATGTTTGCCTTAGTATAAAAAATTTCACAGCACTTTAGAAAACAAATTCCCACATCACATGTGTCAGAATATTATCTGGTATCTTTCCCTGCTACTTTCACAGATCTTATTTGCTTAGTTCAGCACGAATCTTAGATCTCCTGTGACACCATTTTGACATTTCTCTAACGGGTATCAATTTAAGAAGATGTCTTTTACTGAGTCTGTTTACAGGTGAATTACTTTGAGTGAATGTAACATTCTGTCCTGGATTTTCCATTGTTTGGTTTACTTTCAGTGAAAGTTGATGTGAGTCCTCCTTTGTTCACTGTGGTTCTGTCTCAGCAGCCAGAGACAGTGGTTCTGCATGTGAGTTGCATCAGCGTATGTGCGCGCGCGCTTGTGTGTGTGTGTGTGTGTGTGTGTGTGTGTGTGTGTGTGTGTGTGTGTGTGTGTTCTCTAATTCAGAAGAAGGCCCTGTGGCTGAAAGCTTATTTGTCTAACAGTCTTTTTGTTGTGCCTGTCTATGACCCACCACGTCCTCTTTATGATGAGTAGCAGTCTACCCTTTTCATAATCTTGCCATTGTTTCATGCTGGATTTTCCATTGTCTGAACCTATATTACAGGTGACAGTGAGCCAACTTGCTGACTATGAAGATCTTGGTTACACTATCAGTAACTTTGAATACAGTTTGCATTTTCTGCTTTGTTCCAATGCTAACTTTGCGCAGGGATATGCTGCACTTTTTGCAGAGATATGCATGAAAATCTATGTTAAAGGTCGTGATGATACCAAAGTAAACTTAAAATGTGGAAAATGTTGTAACACAACATTGTTAATGATGGGAAAACATTGTATTGAGAGAACAAGGACTTCTGTTGGGACTGACAAAAATGAATTAAAGAAGAAGGAAAACATAAAATACGAGAATGTAAAATCAGGGTTTTACTATGCTTTGAAGGAAGCCACTAGTCTACCCTATTTAGATGCTGCCTTTATTTACACTGCTCCCTATTACAAATGCAACATAAAAAAGGATAGTAAATTTCAAAATTTTACTTATTTTTTGCATACAGTCTAGATAGAAGAATATATGATTAAATAAATGTATACAGATGACAAGGTTGTTGGGCACAGCAACGTTTAAAGTGTTAAGCGAAGACGTAACAATGGTCACAGCACCATTAATCTGTGATGCTCCAGAGACCGCCACACTGTCCATGTGGATACTTGTCTTATTTACACTGGTCCCTATTACAAATGCAACATAAAAAAGGATAGTAAATTTCAAAATTTTACTTATTTTTTTGCATACAGTCTAGATAGAAGAATATATGATTAAATAAATGTATACAGATGACAAGGTTGTTGGGCACAGCAACTTTTAAAGTGTTAAGTGAAGACGTAACAATGGTCACAGCACCATTAATCTGTGATGTTCCA
Source organism: Schistocerca serialis cubense (assembly GCF_023864345.2). Classification (NCBI taxonomy): domain Eukaryota; kingdom Metazoa; phylum Arthropoda; class Insecta; order Orthoptera; family Acrididae; genus Schistocerca; species Schistocerca serialis. The sequence goes on from NC_064641.1 coordinate 859,954,794, forward strand.
GAGACCAGCACACTGTCCATGTGGATACTTGTCTTCCTGCACATAAGCCCATTTCCTGTATCAAGCAATGCAACATGACTGTATGATTCTCCAAATCTGAGTGAACAATATTCTGTTTCTCAAGCACGAGTCATGCTGGGCTGCTGTAATCATGCAACAAACTGAGGATGGCCATCTCGAATCCAATGATTCTGTATTCATATGGCAGACGTGGGGATCCCAAGAAATGTGAGCAGTAATATCATGGGGTGATAAACCACAGGTTGATTGGCCAGGATCCTACATCTACATCTACATTTATACTCCGCAAGCCACCCAACGGTGTGTGGTGGAGGGCACTTTACGTGTCACTGTCATTACCTCCCTTTCCTGTCCCAGTCGCGTATGGTTCGTGGGAAGAACGACTGTCTGAAAGCCTCCGTGCGCGCTCTAATCTCTCTAATTTTACATTCGTGATCTCCTCGGGAGGTATAAGTAGGGGGAAGCAATATATTCGATACCTCATCCAGAAACGCACCCTCTCGAAACCTGGCGAGCAAGCTACACCGCGATGCAGAGCGCCTCTCTTGCAGAGTCTGCCACTTGAGTTTATTAAACATCTCCGTAACACTATCACGGTTACCAAATAACCCTGTGACGAAACGTGCCACTCTTCTTTGGATCTTCTCTATCTACTCCGTCAACCCGATCTGGTACGGATCCCACACTGATGAGCAATACTCAAGTATAGGTCGAACGAGTGTTTTGTAAGCGACCTCCTTTGTTGATGGACTACATTTTCTAAGCACTCTCCCAATGAATCTCAACCTGGTACCCGCCTTACCAACAATTAATTTTATATGATCATTCCACTTCAAATCGTTCCGCACGCATACTCCCAGATATTTTACAGAAGTAACTGCTACCAGTGTTTGTTCCGCTATCATATAATCATACAATAAAGGATCCTTCTTTCTATGTATTCGCAATACCTTACATTTGTCTACGTTAAGGGACAGTTGCCACTCCCTGCACCAAGTGCCTATCCGCTGCAGATCTTCCTGCATTTCGCTATAATTTTCTAATGCTGCAACTTCTCTGTATACTACAGCATCATCCGCGAAAAACCGCATGGAACTTCCGACACTATCTCTCATGAACAAATAAAGCGAGTTGGGTCTCACACGATCACTGTTTCCGGAATCCATGTTGATTCCTACATAGTAGATTCTGGGTTTCCAAAAACAACATGATACTCGAGCAAAAAACATGTTCTAAAATTCTACAACAGATCGACGTCAGAGATATTGGTCTATAGTTTTGTGCATCTGCTCGAAGACCCTTCTTGAAGACTGGGACTACCTGTGCTCTTTTCCAATCATTTGGAACCCTCTGTTCCTCTAGAGACTTGCGGTACATGGCTGTTAGAAGGGGGGCAAGTTCTTTCGCGTACTCTGTGTAGAATCGAATTGGTATCCCGTCAGGTCCAGTGGACTTTCCTCTGTTGAGTGATTCCAGTTGCTTTTGTATTCCTTGGACACTTATTTTGATGTCAGCCATTTTTTCGTTTGTGCAAGGATTTAGAGAAGGAACTGCAGTGCGGTCTTCCTCTGTGAAACAGCTTTGGAAAAAGGTGTTTAGTATTTCAGCTTTACACGTGTCATCCTCTGTTTGAATGCCATCATCATCCTGGAGTGTCTGGATATGCTGTTTCGAGCCACTTACTGATTTAACGTAAGACCAGAACTTCCTAAGATTTTCTGTCAAGTCGGTACATAGAATTTTACTTTCGAATTCACTGAACGCTTCACACATAGCCCTCCTTACACTAATTTTGACATCGGTTAGCTTCTGTTTGTCTGAGAGGTTTCAGCTGCCTTTAAACTTAGAGTGAAGCTCTCTTTGCTTTCGCAGTAGTTTCCTAACTTTGTTGTTGTACCGCGGTGGGTTTTTCCCGTCCCCCACAGTTTTACTCGGCACGTACCTGTCTAAAACGCATTTTACGATTGCCTTGAACTTTTTCCATAAACACTCAACATTGTCAGTGTCGGAACAGAAATTTTCGTTTTGATCTGTTAGGTAGTCTGAAATCTGCCTTCTATTACTCTTGCTAAACAGATAAACCTTCCTCCCTTTTTTTATATTCCTATTAACTTCCATATTCAGGGATGCTGCAACGGCCTTATGATCACTGATTCCCTGTTCTGCACATACAGAGTCGAAAAGTTCGAGTCTGTTTGCTATCAGTAGGTCCAAGATGTTATCTCCACGAGTCGGTTCTCTGTTTAATTGCTCGAGGTAATTTTTGGATAGTGCACTCAGTATAATGTCACTCGATGCTCTGTCCCTACCACCTGTCCTAAACATCTGAGTGTCCCAGTCTATATCTGGTAAATTGAAATCTCCACCTAAGACTATATCATACTGAGGAAATTTATGTGAAATGTATTCCAGATTTTTTCTCAGTTGTTCTGCCACTAACGCTGCTGAGTCGGGAGGTCTGTAAAAGGAGCCAATCATTAACCTAGCTAGGTTGTTGAGTGTAACCTCCACCCATAATAATTCACAGGAACTTTCCACTCCTACCTCACTACAGGATAAACTACTACTAACAGCGACAAACACGCCACCACCGGTTGCATGTAATCTGTCCCTTCTAAGCACCGTCTGTGCCTTTGTAAAAATTTCGGCATAATTTATCTCTGGCTTCAGCCAGCTTTCTGTACCTATAACGATTTCAGCTTCGGTGCTTTCTATCAGTGCTTGAAGTTCCGGTACTTTACCAACACAGCTTCGACAGTTTACAATTACAATACCGATTGCTGCTTGGTCCCTGCATGTCCTGACTTTGCCCTGCACTCTTTGAGGCTGTTGCCCTTTCTGTACTTGCCCGAGGCCATCTAACCTAAAAAACCGCCCAGTCACCGCCACACAACCCCTGCTACCCGTGTAGCCACCTGCTGTGTGTAGTGGACTCCTGACCTATCCAGCGGAACCCGAAACCCCACCACCCTATGGCGCAAGTCGAGGAATCTGCAGCCCACACGGTCGCAGAACCGTCTCAGCCTCTGATTCAGACCCTCCACTCGGCTCTGTACCAAAAGTCCGCAGTCAGTCCTGTCGACGATGCTGCAGATGGTGAGCTCTGCTTTCATCCCGCTAGCGAGACTGGCAGTCTTCACCAAATCAGATAGCCGCCGGAAGCCAGAGAGGATTTCCTCCGATCCATAGCGACACACATCATTGGTGCCGACATGAGCGACCACCTGCAGATGGGTGCACCCTGTACCCTTCATGGCATCCGGAAGGACCCTTTCCACATCTGGAATGACTCCCCCGGTATGCACACGGAGTGCACATTGGTTTTCTTCCCCTCTCTTGCTGCCATATCCCTAAGGGGCCCCATTACGCGCCTGACGTTGGAGCTCCCAACTACCAGTTAGCCCACCCTCTGCGACTGCCCGGATCTTGCAGACTGAGGGGCAACCTCTGGAACAGGACAAGCAGCCATGTCAGGCCGAAGATCAGTATCAGCCTGAGACAGAGCCTGAAACCGGTTCATCAGACAAACTGGAGAGGCCTTCCGTTCAGCCCTCCGGAATGTCTTTCGCCCCCTGCCACACCTTGAGATGACCTCCCACTCTACCACAGGTGAGGGATCAGCCTCAATGCGGGCAGTATCCCGGGCAACCACAGTCTTAGTCCGATCGGGGGATGCGTGGGGACGAGCTGGCCGTCCCCGACAAACCCCCATCCGGACCCCCACAGTGATACCCATTGGCAACAGCCTCAAACTGTGTGACCGAAGTCAACACTGCCTGAAGCTGGGAGCGAAGGGATGCCAACTCAGCCTGCATCCGAACACAGCAGTTGCAGTCCCTATCCATGCTAAAAACTGTTGTGCAAAGAACGTCTGAACTAATCTACAGAAAGCGCAAACAAATCGACAAAATTTAAACGGTTATTAAAATACAAGATTGCCTAGTAAATGCAGTAATGCTGTTACTTGCGCACTGCTGACACACTGCTCGGCGGCGGAAGGAGACTACGCGATTTTACACTATTCAGGTACTAAAACGTGATGCTACAACTCTCAAATACTGTAATACGCCCGAAATTTATGAATTAAACAATGCAAGTACCAAAAACACGCAAAGAAATTAAGAATTAAACTATGTAACAAATGAGTGAGCTAGGAGTATATGACTTGCTGCTGCAGCTGCTTATCCAACGGCGGCAGGGAGCACACTGACTGTGACCAACCAAAACTGGCTGTGCAAAACAAAAACAGAAGACAAACGACTACGCGAATTTACACTATTCAGGTACTAAAATGCGATGCTACAACTCTCAAATACTATAATACGCCAGAAATTTATGAATTAAACAATGCAAGTACCAAAAACACGCAAAGAAATTAAGAATTAAACTATGTAACAAATGAGTGAGCTAGGAGTATACGACTTGCTGCTGCAGCTGCTTATCCAACGGCGGCAGGGAGCACATCCTGCTGCTGCCATTTAATTCCGACATGTGCTGGTACACTTTGTCCTTCTTATGCGAGACATAAAATAATCTTGTTACAAACAGACAACATTCAAATGTAATTTCTGAATGAGAAATCAACTGCGTACAGAATGTAGATGGTGTTATTCCTATTTACTGTGTGTAAGTGCACTGAAATGTTAGATATTTGCTTATCCAACTATGTAGTTCACCTCATGTCATTTTGACAAACAACCCTTATTAGTAAATGGAGTTTTGATGGCCATCAATGTAATACTTCAAACTAAGTATTTATGTAACTTTACATGGAGCATTGTCAGTAGTCTATATTCTGGTAATACCAAGATCTCCTTAATACACATTTTAGAGTTAATGAAAATTTACATTTCTGACTCCAAATATTTTATAAACTATATAAGTGGATAATAAGCTATTCTTCTACTTGGTTTCAAATATCAGAATTTTCAATTTCTTGCCTGATGTCTACCAATAACTGGTTAAAGACATTTGCACCAGAACATAAATCTGCGATTTGAATCCCAGATAGGAACATATTGTCTGTATTGAGACGATTTTTACTTGAAGTATTGTGATGTGAATTTCACTGTTCATTCTAAATTCACCCTTGTTATGAACCACAAATACCATTAGAAAGTATATGTATTTAGGAGTAAAGGAGGGCTACTCAACAGAAAGCAGAAGCATTACCTCATCAACAGGAACAGACAAAAAGACAGAAAACTTGCTATGTTTTGGAGTAAATCTTCTCTCACAGTAGAGTACAAACAAACAAACAAACAAACAAAGACACACACACAAAACACACACACACACACACACACACACACACGCGCGCAAAAAAACACCACTAACACACACCCGTGCCCCTTCATAGTGCTGGCTGGGTGCACAGGCCTGTGTGTGTGTGTGTGTGTGTGTGTGTGTGTGTGTGTTGTAAAGTATTTACATCTATCTGAACTTCCCCATTATAAGAGTATACATAATCACATCTAAGTTTAAGAATCCCTAGGTTTTTCTGGAGGCTCCTGCAAAAAGTTTGGTTATTCTTACTGCATACTTCTGTAAAATAAATACTTTTTTAACTAATCTGCTATGCCTCAGAAGATTACACTATAGGACAGTAATGAATGAAAGGAAGCAAATTATGCTTGCAGTGCTGCAGGCCTATACAACAAGAGAAATTTCTAAGTGGTAAGCACGCAGGCCTGAGCTAAAAGGGCAATTTTTTTTCACCTTGACCACAACTGGATTTGTGGTGACATATACTGCTTTCTTAGCAAAAAAAGCTTCACGGACACATGGACACCACACTGAACTGTTGTTAACAGGATTTTGTCAGAAAGGTAATTAAATACTCTTTTACAAGCTAACTTCTCAAAAAAATTTGAGAGCAAAGGAATGGTTCTACAATTAGATCACATTTGTTTACCTTCACCATTATACATGAGTGGTACTACCATATACTTCAGTGTTTCAGGAAATACACCTGGACTCATTGGCTGGTTAAAAAGGTAACTAAAAGAGGGCACTGTTTCTGTTGAAATACTGTCATAGCCAGTTACCATTTTTCATTGATTAATCACTTTTGTGATCTCATTTATTGTGGATGTGGCAAAACTGGTGGCATATGCAGTCCCTGTCTAAATATATGAGGTCCAGGGTGGAATAATAAGAATATGGAAGCCATAGATTGCTCCTCACTACACAGTGAAGGTACTGAGTTGCAGGAAGACAGAAACAGAATTTCTACCACTCTATTTGCTGTGCCTGCCTGCGACTCAACAACTATTCTGTGTGGTGTGTAGCAATCTATCCTGAAACTTACTGGCAGATTAAAACTGTGTTCCTGATCGAGATCGAGGCTTGGTCCAGCACACAGTTTTAATCTGCCAGGAAGTTTCATACCAACACACACTCCACTGCAGAGTGGAAATCTCATTCAGCAATCTATGGTTTCCATATTTTTGCTATGCCAGTCCTAGTAGGACTTAGGATTGACTTTTTGTCGCTTTTACCTTCAGATACTGGTAACTGTTAAGGCAGAATTCAATGAATTTAGTGGCAGATGACTTGAATTTAACAACAGATACACTGCTGCTGACATTTTCCTTACAAAGTTTTTCATTTCTTTCTTAACAACACTCCAAATTATCTTTCCTTTCTTCTTGGAAGTTTGAATTTTTTGTGCATAGTAAATGGTTTTACATTTCTCATGACATGTGGAATATTTAGCAATACTGCATGCAGTACACCTGTAAGTTTTGATTGGAGCTAATCATCTGCGTTAAATAAAGTTCTACTTTCCTGTTATGAGGTGCTTTCCCAGTATCAGATGCTAGCTACATTTTCTTTCAACTCCACAGTAACTGTCGGTAACTCATGGTAAAGAAAACTGATACATCATGTCATAAGGATTAAATTTCTCATCTGAACCATACTTCATGATCAGGCCCAGAGGACTGCACAACACTGAATGCCCACCACATCATCTTATGTCATATGATGCCATTTGGGTGCACTACGAAGTTATTTTTCATTTTGATCAACTGAATACTTACCTTTTTGAAGAGTGTCTCCTTTTCTTGCTCATTTCTTGTCCTTTCTCCACCATTGACATCATTAGTTAGAGACAACGTGTATATACAACCATCTTTACGAGGCTCTGCAAATAGAATAACCAGATAGTACTCCACAGTATTTTAAACACAAAGATACGAAGAAACACTGTTTAACTATTCAGAACTAATTTAACACTGAATTCAAATGATTAACTGTAGTATATGTGTTATTTTCTAAATTTTCACTTAATCAATCAATCAAGTTGTTGAAGCTTGTACCCCATTTAAGATGTTAAGTCCTGGGTGGAATGCAAGTAACAGAATGAGTCTGGGTGGAATGCAAGTAATAGAATGAGTGAAGATAACAACTGGCACATAGCAAAGCCTTGAACAAAGAACATGCACATAAGGATGCTGGAAAATAATAGTTCAGCTGACAAATGGGTGTATTTTTTCTTAGCATACACAGAGATTCAGATAGATAAGAATTGTGGCAGTGGTGAAACAGGGTAAGTGAGAGGAGGACACATTAATTCTTTTTTGTTTTTTCATAATATGCTGAAGTTTTAGAGTATTATTTATCAATGAGAGACAGTTTATCGTTTGTACTGTTGCCTTTTTTGAAGTGTAGGTACACTATCAAAATTCCTCTGAGAATATATCAACAGATTTGGCTGGCAAAAAATCTGTAGCCACTGAGTGAATAATTGATAGTGAAATACAGATAGATAAAGCATTTATACAAAATTAGCTGTCAGGTCTGCACTTTATTTATCTCCGTAGATTATACATTTTGACAGTTGGCCCTCAGCAGATCAAAACACAATGGAAATTTCCATATAGTGTATCATATCAGAAACAGTACTTACATGTAATGTGTATAAGTGAGTAATATTAGAATAATTGAAAAACTCTCAAGTCTAAAACCTCTGAGTTTTTTAAAATTAACAGCCTGTTCTAGCAAGCAGATTTTTCTCAAAGACTTCTGATTATTTATCATGATATGTTATGCAAAGGAGTTTCCATTTAAATGTTTTCACTTTATGAAAAGTAGAAGGGAAAAAACGAATGTTCAGTGTTTTCAGTGTTTAATGTCAAGTCTAAAAAAAAAAAAAAAAAAAAAAAAAAAAAAAAAAAAAAAAAAAAAAAAAAAAAAGAGAGAGAAGAAGAAGAAGAAGAAGAAGAGGAGAGAGAGAGAGAGAGAGACACAGTGTGTGTGTGTGCTTATGAACATACATACATGATGACTTACAGACACACAGTCATCAGCTTGAATAATGGAAGTAGTCATAGTAAGACAGTCGTTTGGAAGGGTAGAAATGAGTATGTGGAAGCAAAATGTCAAAGGACTTCATGAAGTAAATTTGATAAGCTGAAATTTTGGTTAAAAAGTGCCAAATGACATGAGGAATAAAGATAAGTCAGGCGTTGCTAAATAACAATGGCGATAACTTGCAAAATACAGTTTTCTCATTAGCAATGAAAGCAAGAAAATTTGTGCAAAGCTTTACATGAATTTTTTTTAAAGTGCATTTTACACTACAACTGTCATTTTTTTAACATTATTCCACCAACAGTACTTGATGTTTCTACAGGTTCGTTCACCACATTTGATGAAGCTGTAGATATAAAGTATGAATATATGTTCACCAGAATTAATTTTACATGCATTTATATCTTTAAAATTGTATCACACTATATTAATGGAAACCCCATTCTCCTAAATCAGTGTAACAGCAACATTTTTGTTAACAAAGGCTAAGAAATATCATGTTTATATTTCCATTCTGGAACTAACATTACTGCTCATTGACCACAGGGATCGAAATGCAAGTTCTGGTATAGCATAGTTTCAATCTGCACTGGCATGAATATCTGAAACATAACATTTACTTACCACATGCATGACGTGGACAGCATTCACCCATCACAGGTGACAATTCCAGCAATTCATGGTGAGGTGGGCAACTTTGAGGGGCAGGACACAAACTTATGTTGCACACTATTTCTTTCTTTGGACAACAGCCGGTATTATTCCAAATAATCTCAAAGCCAGGTGCCAGTGGAACCTTTGGGCGTGTTCGACGCGTGGGTTGTGCAGCCGGAACGTATGGACCTGGTACTACCTCTAAGTCTACATCAAAAACTTCTTTAAGCTCATCTGTCTCCTCTTCCTCAGGATTTTGTGGTTCACATGGACGGCACACTGAAAAACAGACTTAACTCTTAGAAGAGCTGAAAACATAACAATGAGCATAGTAAACACATAAGTTCAATGTCAACATCACAGGGGAGACATGATTTGTATGGAAAAAACAACAGCAACAAAAATTAAATATAACTGATCAATGTATTTCTGCTACAGTAAACAAATTTTGCATAGAAGAACTTGATTTGCAGTTGCATTTTAGTCTCCCTTGCTTTTATTTGATAATCAAATTTAAAAAATACAACCTTTTGTGTAAACAACTGTCTCTTTTAGTCCAATGAATCAAAACTGTCATCATAGACCTCATATATTACTGTCAGTTTACTTTAATCTGATTTTCATATGAGCACTTTTGTGATATTTCTTCTTTGCCTCAATGATTACTAGATTTACAAATTTCTGATACATAAATGCTGCCAGTTTCTGTGTAATAGATGCTGTTTATTGTTGGGTACTTTGTGCAATACTATATTAATTCATACTTCTCTGACGTATTTCCATTGTTTGTAAATTATGATCCTTTTGTAAATTTATGGATTAGAGACAAAAAGCAGATCAGGGTACATATGTGAGCTGTTTATAAGCCATATAACTCCCTCTCACACTTCTTGTTTTCACAGATAAGATTTGCCTCCTTTTTTTCTGAATCTTGTAGTGCCTATCTCTAGATCTTGTCAGCACCATATGCTAGGAAATATTAAATCCACTAGTTAAGAGCAGTATTTGCACTATGACAGTTGGTATCATTTGAAAGCGAAATGTTCCAACAACAACAGCCTTGAAATTTATCAGATGGAACACTGGTTCACTATACAAATACATGGCTGGTCTCACCAATGCAGTGTCCCCACCAAGCCAATACAAAGGCACGTTTCCAACATCATAAGCCTTAACTGGCTGATTCTTCTAAAATATGACAAAAGAATGTACCTGTTTCACAATGGTACCCTCCTCTAAAATGGACCAGCTAACTCCTCCACTAAGGAACTGACTCTTTTTTAAATCATGTCTCACAATGAGACCTGCCTATTCATATTTTCTGACACATTCCAAAGTAACTTATAGTTACCTTTCAAGTCTTCTCAGTGTTGTAGTAAGAACCTGATACCTTCTCAAAAAAATCTTCTTGCAATTTTATTTACACCATTTTAATTGCTTTCACTACTGTATCTTTCTGTTCATTCTCTTACTAGTCATATCTCCCAAAAGAATCACTCCATGAAAGGAATAGCTGTCATAGAAACCACTCATATATATCAAGTAAAATGTAACTGCAGTTCAGGCTTTCATGGTGGAACTATGAGGATCAACAAATGACGTATCTAGAATCTACTACATTCTGGAACACCACAGCAAGTCTGCTTTCCCCACGTGAGTTATTTGCACTACATCGTCCTCTAGTAGCTTGTCAGAACTTTATTCTTTCTACAGCATGTGTTTGTTTCCTGTCGATCACACAGCCTCAATTTATATTGTTCATTTGTGTTGGTGACAATTTGCTCTCATGTCTTCCCCTTCTATACCAGTTTTATGCCACCATTTTTCCATTTATTTACATCTTCTTTTATTTTGCCTGAAGTTTGTACTTTTTTGTTCTTTTCCTTGCTTTCATTTCTCCTACAGTATTTGATTTTCCTACTCTCTCCCTCCCCCCTTTTACCCTTTGTTACCACCATGTTTGTCTCATCTACACTACTAATGCAACTCTGTCATTCCCTTGGATCTGTTTTGTCTAAGCACTAAAATTAAAAACCAAATCTCCAACAAGTAAGGGTAATTGATAAGACTGCACTGACAATACAAGTTGAAACAGATGTTACACATCACATGGACAATTTCAAATACTCAGTTTTTTCAAACCTCACATTCACACATACAAAGTATGTAAAAAATTGAAGATTCAGATTAACTGGACAGATTACTACAGTGTGTGCTGTCTTCTAAGAGAATTCTGCAAAATGTGTGAAACAGTCTTCTACAAACGGTTCATGATTTCCAAAGTAAATAAAACTCTACATGTAAATGCAAAGGCTTTTTGTGTTTATGGTGTTGTAGCTGAATAAATTTTGTTTGTGGACTTCAAGGTGTTGTAGCTAGAATACTCAAAAGTTTTTTCATGCACTTGTACTTACCACAAGAATAAGTCTTGCATCCATTTTCACCTGTTATGAAGCTTAATTCCTGATCTTCAGCACAAACTGGTTTTTTAGTTTCATTTATGCAAGGTATCTTTTCTGTAAAAGAAGAGAATTACATAATTAAAACTAATACATATATTTATTTATAGGTGAGAGATCAGCTTGAATTGAACAGAAAAATGGCTTGGGGCAGGGAAGTGCACTTTCACCATTACTCTCCATTGTAGTGATGGATGATATAATGAGTACAGCAGCACAAGTAATTGGTGAAAGCAAGATGAAAGCTATGGTGTTTGCAGATGATCTGATGATTTGGGGGAATAAGGAGGAGGAAGTACACGAGTAGTTGGCCGTATGGGAACGAACAGTACAAGAATATGGGATGAAATTTAGTATAAGTAAGAGTGAGATGATTATCACAACAAGAAAGAAAGGAATAACAATTGGTGAGGAATGATTGAGGAGAGTGGAGAGTTTCAAGTACCTACACAACCTGATACAGGAAGATGGAAAAAACGACAGAGAAATAAACGAGCGGGGGAGAAAAGCAGAAGCATTTTGGAAGAGTGTCAGAAGCCTGATATGGAGCAAGGATGTACCCCAAATCAGTAAAAAGGTCTATGTCCCAATCATGACATATGCATCAGAAACCTGGGTTATGAAAAGCAGAGAGAAAAGCAAGGTATGAGCTAGTGAGATGAAATTCTTGAGAAACAGCATTGCAGTGACAAAGATAGACATGTTAAGAAATGAGAGGATCAGAGAGTCAATGAAGGTGGAACCATTACAGGAGGAGATAGAGAAATCTAGGCTGAGATGGTATGGACACGTTAAGAGAATGGAGGAGAAGAGGATACCCAGGAGGATACACGAGATGAAACTGGAAGGAAAGAGACCAAGAGGAAATGGCGAGACAGATGGCTGAAAGGAATAGAGGAATGCATCCAGAAGAAAGGAGAAGACTGGACCAAGGTGAAGATGGAGAGATGGTGGCAAGACAGAAGAGGATGGAGAGGCCTATGTTCCATACAGACCCGGCCAGAGGCTGGAAACTGTCCAAGGTGAGGATGATGACGTATATTTACACATTTATTTCAATAAATAAGTATAAAATCTTGAATTAAATCTCAAGCACTGGTTCATACATGAAATGTTTCTGAAATAGAAGAGGCAGCAGTAATAGAGAAAGAATAAAATAAGTTAGGAATTTTTCCAGTAATATATAACAGTGAGTGTGAGCACGCGTGCGCACCCGCGTCGACTGCTGTGAGCACTTTTTTTTTTTCAATACATAAACACAAAAGCTTAAATTAAACCTCAAAAAGTTATAATTTCAAGAAAATATTCAAATATCAAATGTTTCTGAAAGAGAAGAGACAGCAGGAATAAATATGACGTAAACTCAGGCTTAGACACTGTGGAGAGAGAAAAAGAGAGAGAGGGAGAGAATAGGAAGAAAATATCATCTAATTCACATGCTGCAATTAAAAGCTGCCAGGAAACTGACATATGCAGAATAAACGAAATGTGTGTAAACAAATAATGTGTAAGATGAGTGTGAACACATGTTTTACAGAATTAAATACATCATCAATTGCAGAGGAAGAAGAGTTTAATATTCTGCTACCTTTGATCGGTCAAAGTTGATATTTTGCAATGAGATTCATTTCTGTTTCTGAAAAAATGTTATTCATATTTTTAACTGTAGATGAGCATTCAGTGCTGACACTTGTTGTTCAGAATATTGCTACTGGGGCCATAGACAGATGCCAGTGGCATTCAATATTAATTTAATGAATGATGGTAAGTACAACATACACATGTGACACTTCTCTTCCTCTCTTATCATATCCGTAAATTTTGAGTAGAAATACATTTACTTTAGCATGAGAACACACACTGTCATGCAGTAAGTCCAGCACTAATGTGCTGTTGAGCCTTCAGCTGTCAACACTGTTAAGTATATGCACAGTACCATGAGACTTCATCAGTAGTCCATGGCACAAGCCACAATATGTAGTACCCACGTTAAATAAAGTGTATGGTAAGTACAGGCAGCAGTATGTCTACATCTACACACTTACTCCACAACCCATTGTACTGTGCATGACAGAGTGTACCACTTTCGACTACTAGTTATTTCTCTTCCTGTTTCACTTGCATCTTTTCTTATGTATATTTATTTTGAATTTCAATGCAACTAATGTCAGAGAATTTGAGGCTTTCACACTGTAACATCTGCTTCGATGCCCTGAACAGTGTACATGTCTTGAAACTTTTGTTGCAAAAAAGAGCCATGCCCCATAATATATTTATTTGTTTAACCTGATCTGATTTAGGCCAATAGCCATTCTCTTATATTGGACTAATGTTTCACAAATACAGTACCTTTTTTACATCATAGTTACCTCAGAAATAACAACTTTAATATGACACTGTGAGTAAGTAATACTGACTATGAACTAATAAAGTTAATACTGGTAGTACTTGTACAGGCCATCCCGAAGTAATGATGAATTTGAATTTTGCGCCATTTTGTCATATGACAGTTGGCAGCCATGGTTTTTTCATGTTTGTTATTTGTGATCCTTCCCATTAGTAGCCTAGTAGCTTTGTGTGGTGAGCATATTTGTTTAATGGTTATTTTCATCATGCAGCAGATGGCAACTGAGCAATGTATCCAAGTGATAAAAAGTTATTACAAAAACAGTGAAAGTCCCGTGGCAACCATTTGTGAATTGCATGTGACACTCGGACGTAATGCTGCTTCAACTGAATTGTCAGTTCAGAAGTTGATCCGGAAGTCTGAGACCACAGGTTCCATTTCAAATGTTAAGAAAACAGGTTGACTGCATTCTGTTTGAACACAAGAAAACATTGCTGTCGTGCATAACAATTTGACTGTAAGCCCCACAAAATCAGTTCACTGACGAGCTCAACAACTGAATTTGTCACCAAATTCACCACATTAAATCCTTTCAAAAGATCTGAATATGCAAGTGTACAAGATTTAGTTCACACAAGAATTGAAGCCTGCAAACCATGGAAAGAGACATCACTTGCTCAATGGGTCTTGGCTCAAAGAGTGGAGAACAAGAACTTCACAAAAAGAATAATTTTCTCAAATGAGGTGCTCTTCCAAATCAGTGGGGACATCAATAAGCAGATCTGCAGAATTTGGGGCAACAAAAATCCATGAGTGACTGCGGAATATGAGATGCATCCACAAGGCACAACTGTGTGGTGTGGGTTCGGGGCAGAAGGCCTGATCAGCCCATACTTTTGAGCTGTCATCACTGTCAACGGTAACCATTATCAAAACATGCTTTCTGATTGGTTTTTTTCTTTTTATTGATGAAAATGACAATTTTTGGTTTCAACAAGATGGTGCGACATGTCACACATTCCCATGAAACAATTGCTCTGCTGAATGAAAAGTTTCCTCAAAAAATTCTCTCTTTGTGTGACTACCAGAAATGGCCTGCCAGATCATGTGATCCTACAGCTTGTGATTTTTTTGTGGGGATTTGTGAAATCAAAGAGTACATGAACAAACCACAAACAATACACCAATTGAAGGATGAAATGGAAAGGGTTATTAATGGCATCCCACCAGATGTTTGTGAACATGTCATTGAGAATTTCAATGAACGCATTGCTAGTTGCTGCACAGCCGTGGGTGATCATATGGAGGGTATCATTTTTAATAAATAAATGGGAGAAGTTATTTAGTGTCTTTGTAAAAAAAATTTCAATAAATTTTGTATGTTCTGTAGCACTTTAATATTCATACATACTTCCTGGACACCCTCTACTACTTCTGCTTCTGCCACTAATAGTAATAGTAACAACAATAACTCACCACAATCATATAATTGGCAGCACTCATCTCCACCAGGCACCTGGATGGACTTCGTTCCTACTGGGCATATTTTCTTCTCACCAATGCATTCCCTCTGTTTGCATTCCTTGGTGAAGCCTTTTGTCAAGCAACAAAATATAATAATAATGCATAATTTTCTGCCATAAATTCATGAAACTAAGAGACTAACACAAACATGATTAAATATTAATCACATTTCATTAAGTCACCAGTGATAATATGCTAAACACAGATTAATATATATATAAAGTTGAATAGTATGGAGATGCACTGACGATAAATTTGTCACTTCCAGAAAGTTTTTTTAAAAGTGAGAAACATGAAACAGGTATTTTAAACAAACAGAGAAGTAAACTGTAACATGATCAAAATCATATTTCAAAAAAAGATAGTTAACACATTCAGTGCTATATTCTATTATGTAAAGAGGTCAAACAGAAAATGGTTAAATGTTGATATTTCTAATGCCCAAAGAGTATGGAAAGTACAAAACTGGCTGAGAAAAATTGTATACGATAGAAATCGTGTGCAGGTTTGATGAGTAAATTTATCGCTTGTAAGCACACCACATCCCTACTGGGGCCAAACTATTCTGTATACAGACTCATTTGTTGGGGCTGTGGTGCTGACACTGTAGATTTTTCACTGTACTTTTTTCTTTTTGGTAGAGCAGCAGAGTCACATGAAGCAGCAATAAATACAAAAGGTAAGAATAATGTGGACAATGAGTACTGCAGGGAGAACATGATTAAATGAAAGGTAATTAATTAATGATATGGGTGAAGAGATCAAGAAAGGAAGTTATTAAAGCAGAAGTATTTCAAGTAACCAAATCGCCAACCATATAGTTAAAACATCTAGATGATCCTGTGACAAACAACATTTTTCCAAAATAAAACAACAACTTGCCTGTCTAAATGGTCAATGTCCAAATGAATCCAATTTCTCTTCACCATTTACATGGACTGAATTAGGTGAGGCCTTCTGATAAACATAGGTAATGGGGGGGAAAAAATGACTGTTCTGCTTCCTTGGATCACTGTCCAAAAAGTTAAGAGAACAAAAACAGTGCCATTTTCAAACCAGGTAAAACAGCTGATGACCCTCAAATTTTCAGACCAGTTTCCCTTTTGAGCTGCACTTATAAAACCTTGGAGATGCTCATTTATAATAGAATTAGTGCATCTGTTCTGGAACATATCCCAACTCAGCAAGCACGTTTCAGGCCTCAGAGAAGTTTATGCGACCAGGTATTGGCTCTAACAACTTTCAAGGAGGCTGGTTCCTAAGAAAAAATGAAGACATGTGTTGCATTCATAGACCTGACCATGGTATATGACGCAGTCTCGAGAGATGGGATGATGTACAAATTACTAAAAAGAATCCAATGCCAAAAAACTGTAACTCTCATCAACACCATGATAAATAATCGATATTTCTCATTTACTTGGGAGAACATGTGAGGAAGGAGAGGAAATTAAGTAATGGTCTACCACAGGGCTCCCCCTATTATTCAAGCCATATGTATCCAATCTCCCCAATAACTGGTCAACAAAATTCTGCTACGCAGGCGATATCGCTCTTGCTTGTAGAACCAAACATCTTGTACAAGTGGAGACAGTTCTCACATAATATCTAGCCATTATCAGCTCCTCTTTCAGAAAGTGGTGACCTAAACCCAGTACAAGTAAAACTGAAGTATTTACATTCCATCTTAACAACAAACAAGCTAACATGGAGTTCAGAAACACTCTTTGCCATAACAAGTACCCTAAGTCACGCTTGACTGCACCCTTTCATATAAAAACCTTTTGAAAATACCACTGCCAAGATAAAAATTCGTAACAATATTATTTGAAAATTGTGTGAAAGGACATGGGGAGCTTCAGCAGATACACTGTGCAGATCATCCATTGTGCCAGTATTCCCAGCAGCCAAATATTGTGTCCCGCTGTGGCTAAACAGGTGTCATACCAACCTGATTCATGTCCAGTTGAACCACAATATGTGATTAATAACTGGGACAATCCAACCAACATCCACTTATTGACTTGCTCTGCTGAGCATTGTCTATCCACCCACAGTCTGTAGGAGCAAGGCCTTGCTTAGGGAATACTGAAAGCTACAAGAGAACCTGGAATTACCCATACAGGAAGACATACCAGGTCTATGATGAAACAGACTCCATTCAAGAAACCCACCATTACAGCAAGCAGAACAGCTAGATGGTAGTAATATCGAGGTAAGAGACCTATGGGTTCATAACTGTCAACTTACTGAAAATCCTGAAGAGCATGAGTGGTTCCAAAAGTATAGCTGTGATACTGCTGGCACAGAACTCAACAAGATGCTATGGGTCAAACTGAACAGACCTCGCACTGGGGATGGTTGATGTGCTGACTCATTTTACAAATGGGACGCTACAAGTCCTTGGTTTGTGACTGTGTGGCTCCGAAGCAGACAATGAAGCACATTAGAGATGAATACCTCTTGTGTTCCTATCTGAGGAGTTGGAGTGACCTAATGAAAGCTAACAGTACAACTCATATATATATTAGGAATTTAGATATTGACATTTAGTTTTCTATGTAATTCTGTCTTCCTGTATTCTTGTTATATACATACACTAATGTTTTACACCTGTAGTTTTATCCACTGCATGTCAACCATATGAATAAATAAATAATAAACATAAATTGGTATTCAGAGAAGAACTGAAAGGTATTGACGTAGCTCTAGACAACTTCTTGTGCATTTTTAGGAGTGTTTTGCATGAGATCATGACTAAATAATTAGGGTGTCAAAGATCTGCACTTGTAAGGGGTGTAATACAAAGGTGTAGTTTTAAGAGATTTCTAACAAATTTGCTTTAACTACTCTCAATATTTTATTAACAATTTTATGAAAAGGATAGTTGCTACTCACCATATAGCAGAGATCCTGAGCTGCCTATCCTTCTCATAATATTGTTACATTCCATCCTGGATTTCCCAACATTTTATTCATAGCCTAATGGATGTCAATTTCTAGCAATGAAAAATTTTTGGTAGAATAACAGCAACATGAAAAGGGTATGTTTACTACAACATGAAAGGGTAAATTTACTACTCACCACACTGAGTGGCAGGCAGGTACATTGAAAAGAGACTGCTAGATGTTATGAGCTAAGTCCTTCCCCTGGTGTACACTAAATAAAACATACACACCTTCACAAATGTGCATCTCAAACACACTCACACCTGACTGCAAATGCTTCTGACTGTGAGCTGAGCAAAGATTGCAGTTGGGTCTTAGTACCTGGGGAAGACAGTGCCTGTGTGTGTATAAGTTATGCATGTGGGGTGAATGTGTTTGTGTTCTGTCTATGTCTCGAGCAGGACTTAAGTAAAAAACCTGATAATTTCCAGCAGTCGGTTTTCAATGTGCCTCACCATCTCTTCTGTGTGGTGAGTAGCAATCATCCTTTTCACTTTGTTGGAGGTTAATTTCTGACAGATCTTGCATATTACAGAGCAGATGTTACAGAGGCAGACATCACTTGCTGTTCAACGTTTCCAGAGTACAGAGGATTCAAGTTCCTACACCACAACTTACTCCTACACCCATTCTTGCCAGTTGAGCTACAGATATCTCTCACCTACAACAGCTGTATAGCTACTGGTCTAAACAATTTGTACACTTGTGTTCAGGAAAAAACAGAATGCCTTGAATGATTAGAGGTAGGACATTCATATTCACAGGACATGCACATTACTATGTCCGTCAAAAATGATTATCATTTGAATTATGTCAGCTTGCAGGCTCAAGGTACACATTGATATCATGGTGCATCAAAATGTACCTTTGGCTCTCATTGTCACTATAAACCAAAGGTAATGGATCAGTGTGACTTGGACAGACATGCAGGATGCCTTGGAGACAAATGGGTGAACCGTACCATTAAATCAGTGAGTTTGAACAAGGTCACCTTATTGGCATGAGAAAATGTGATGCATTCATCCAGGAAATTGCTGCTCATGTAGGATCACGTTTCAGCAGTGAAAATGGTGTGTGCCGAATGGTTTATGGAAGGCTGTAGAACATGATGAGATGGTTCAGGTCGCACCATCCAGACTGTCCTCTGAGAAGATCAACACACCATCCGAATGGCATTGCAGGACAAATCTGCATCCTGCTCAGCTCTGGTGCAATGGTGGAACAGTGTAACACAACATACACTATCAGAGGTGACAGTACATCACCATTTATTATGACATGGGTTACACGTGTCATCCACTTTTCTGCCAATCTTTGACTGAATAGAAGCATGCTAGACAGCAATGGTGCATGGAACATCACTGTGGACATGAATGGAACCAGATACTTTTTTCGAACAAGCCCAGGTTACATTTGTTTGAAAATGAGGGCTGCATTTTGGTTCACCACAGGCAGGTGGAGCAGCATCAGTGACTGCATTCGCACAAGACAGACAGCACAAACTCAAGATCTTATCATGTGGGGTGCTATTGGGTTCAACCAAAAAATCACAGCTGGTGCATGTCCAGTGCACTGTGATCAGTGTGACCTATGTGAGTGATATCCTACAAACCGTAGCCATACCCTTTCTGCACAACACCCAGATGCAATTTTTAAGCAAGACAATGCACAACCACATGTTGCTACACGAACATGTGCCTTCTTGGCATCAGAAGATGTCAGCCTTTTACCCTGGCCCTCCTGATCATCAGAGCTGTCGCCAGTCGGAAATGTGTGCAATATGGTGAAACAAGGGGTGCAGTGCTGTGACCCAGTGCCAACCACCACAAATGAACTTTGAAACCATGTGAATGCAGCACAGATGGCTGTACCACAGGATGACATTTACTCCTTATACGTGTCGATGTCACCTTGTATGGAACAAGTACTCAGAGCCCATGGTGGACCCTGCAGCTACTATGCAACAGTACACACGCTGAATCAAGGTCACTGAAATGCTAATAATTTCTACAGAACATACTAATGCACATGTCCTGTGAATACAAATGTTCTATATCTAGTCGATCAAGGTGTTCTGTTTTTTTGTGAACATGAGTGTACTTTGACATGCTTTACAAAAGTGATCCACAAAATTAGAAATGTTCTACAGCACTATAGAACATCTACAATTTTGTGCTTTTAGTTTATAATTATGAAGTTGCCCTGCCAAGAAACAATGGAAGATTCATACTTTCATTTTGCCCTTATGAAGGACAATATTATCTACTCTGCATTTATGACAGAATATGAACATTATAATATCCAGCTTCTGAAAATAAGCTTGATAATATCACTCAAACTGAAAATAAATGTAATTAGTGTCACTGTATGACTAATAAAGCTAGTACAATGCTCTTGCAAAGCGTTTCAGTAGATGATCACATCATTGTGGGAGATATGAATATCATGATATTTTCTGTAGCAATCAGATGGGTTTTCAGACAGAAAAACACACTGGAAATGTTTTCTTTCATGTGGTGAGCTGCAGACAACTCAACGTCAACAGAAATGCATACCTTCCTGGACCTAAGTAGAGAGTATAAAGCACCCTTCACAATGAAGACAACACAAGTGAAGTCACAAACATTGTGCAGCAGATTTGTATTTGGCATAGGAAAGGAAGAATTTAGATGGTTCCATTTGTACGTAAATGTGAAATGCAGAGGTACTGAACTGCAGTGCCTGTTTTCCTTAGCGTTTATCCATTACTTTGCACGAATGCCATTTGACACTTTTTGCTGGTTGCTCATTACAACTGAGGAAGACATTTAAAAGCAGAATCCTATTTACCAAAGGCCAACATAAACTGAAGATAGGCTAGCATTTACACTCTGGTTATTAGCAATCAGAAACATTTACATTAATGATTGTTGCACATTTTTGTAGTTGCTTATATCAGATAGTTGCTGATGTCTGCAGTGACACATGCAAAGCACTCCAAAGGACTTTAGTACAGTACACATAAGAAAGATACATCAGTAAAATATGATGAATGAAATGTGAAATATAAATACGACCTGTCACTACATAAAATCTGCTACATAATTTGTTAGAAGGAAGATAGCATGAAATGGGTAAACTATATTTATTTAGCATCAAAAGTTTGTAACGTAACAGTGATTCATCAGCCATGTAATTACAGACACCATGAATGTAGACAAAAACATCTTTCTCATATTTTTAGTCAGCATAACACATATATATTCACACTTGTCTATTTTCAAGGAAATTTATTGTGCTTTTCCTTTTTAATAAAAAGAATTACAAAGCTTGTGCTTGTTCACTCCATTCTCAATGAATTTATCATCTTGCCCACACCCCCAGTTGGACCTTTGAGTGCCTTGGCAGTTTTCTACCAATCACATTTCATTTCCTTTGGTGTTCGTGCTATGAATTTCTTGGATGGCAGAAGCATGTACGAGATCTATATTTTCCTATCAGTAACATTACACTCTCTTTGGCCCACTCCATAGCTCAGGTAACTCAAACAACAACATAAAAAGTAGACAGCATAGCAGAAGAAAGCTTTCAGTACTGCTAGTGCCTAAGCAGAGAGGACACAAACTTCCCTTGATGGTTCATTGAGAAACTGACAACCACTGAAACATGAGCAAACAACTGCAAATGTTAACCATGCATGACTGAATGGCGTTCATGCATGTGAGCCTAGCATTTACACCAGAGAGAATTCTCGTTCCCTCTTGCAGTGTAAAGGAGGTTTAATAACGCTGTATCGCAAGTGCTGACCATGGAAATGAGGAAACAAAATATACCTCATAAAAATCAAATCAAATCAATACTCTTCTGAGGGACACCATTTTTACTTCCTCTTTGCTTGGCTGCTACATGTCATACACAAAGAAAGCACACTATGACTAAAAACTATGAGTACAGGTTTGTGGTAAGGTTCTGTTTTTGACACCTTTACCATTTAATATTTACACTCTTGGCTTTCATAATACATGAGGTGTGATCAAAAAATAAGAGGAATTTTTTAATATTGTGAGCTTTATACATCTGATTAAAAAAAATTATCTTGCTGATACATATGTTCCTGATATACATCTGCTTTTTCAGTTGTTTTGAATGTTTGGTTTATTGTTGAAGGTCAGGTACAGTAAGAACACCACCACTGCACTGCACTGTTTGAATTACACTTCAGATTGAGCATAGGGAGGAAAAGAGAGGGTTGTTATGAAGAGAGAGAGTTGTTATGAAAACTATTTAACAGGTAATAAAAAGTACATTTGTTTAATGACAAAGAATTAGAGCAATAGATATCACTGGGATTCAAATTAATCCATTACTTGTAATGTGTGTTATTCACAGATGATGACTAAATGTTTTTATTCGTGTAAATAAATAATGGTTTGAATAAATATTTTTATCTGTTATTCAGGAATAATGAATAATAATTTTTATCTGTATGTGTTTCTCATTATTTGAAAATATTTTCCCAATTCTGATGGTAACAGAAGTGCAATGCTCATATGGACACTGTAAATTCGCAGTCTGTGTGCAAGTGGGTGCAAGCATGAGATATCAGCATGACCATGGGCAATTGCTCACTTGGTTCTGTCAGGCTCACTCAGTTGTCATTAGGCAAGGCAGCATCAGCCATTTTCAGCAACTTATGCCATCCTTTGCAAAGATATTCATGCTCTCTGTTCTACACTCCAGCTGCCTTCAGACCACTCTGATGGACCATGCACTTGTAGGGCTCTAAGTTGGTGTGGAGCGAATTTTTGTGCAGTTTTTAATACTTTACAACAGATAGTATGCACATCATTGATAACTGGAGTAACTGATATAGATTTGTCACAGAAAGCTTCCTTAACATAATTAAAACATTATTAATGCACTGTTGGTTGAAGCACACGAGCCTTCAACTAGCCTATGATGGTGGTACATCTACCAATTAACTGATGAA
This sequence comes from Schistocerca serialis cubense, assembly GCF_023864345.2. Taxonomy (NCBI): domain Eukaryota; kingdom Metazoa; phylum Arthropoda; class Insecta; order Orthoptera; family Acrididae; genus Schistocerca; species Schistocerca serialis. The sequence continues at coordinate 859,978,033 of NC_064641.1, forward strand.
GACAGTTCAAAACAGATGTACCTATTATATTTGTTTCAAAGGCGATCTTTCAGACATAATAAGAAACAGTATCTTGTTTAGTGTGTACATTTTTGCAATGGTAAGAATATAATTAGAATGAATTTAGTCTGAATTTGCAATAAATATGTGTAAAAATTATGTAAATAGTCAGTGTGAAGTCAGAGAAGCATGTGAATGAAACATCAAATCTATAAACTAGTGAGATATTCCATATTCCAAATTAGTAATTATTTTATCAGTGATACAAGAAACTAATAATATCACAAGTATTTACCTTTGCAACTGCAAGTAGTGCATGCATCAGGCTTCCATATATCTCCATCAAAGTGACCTTCATCATCACATGGAGAACAACGAGCCTCATCAATGCAAGTTCCATTGTGCAAAACCTGTAAAATCATCCAGTGTTACATTATTACATTTTACCTGCTTTTCCTCAGGAATTAAAAATAATTTTTCTGAAATACTGTGTACATGAAATATTGTTTTGTACATGTGTTGGCATCTAATTATTAGTATAATGGAAGGAAACATTCCACGTGGGAAAAATTTTATATAAAAACAAAGATGAGGTGTCTTACCGAACAAAAGCGCTGGCAGGTCGATAGACACACAAACAAACACAAACATACACACAAAATTCAAGCTTTCGCAACAAACTGTTGCCTCATCAGGAAAGAGGGAAGGAGAGGGGAAGACGAAAGGAAGTGGGTTTTAAGGGAGAGGGTAAGGAGTCATTCCAATCCCGGGAGCGGAAAGACTTACCTTAGGGGGAAAAAAGGACAGGTATACACTCGCACACACGCACATATCCATCCACACATACAGACACAAGCAGACATATTTAAAGACAAAGAGTTTGGGCAGAGATGTCAGTCGAGGCAGAAGTGTAGAGGCAAAGAAGTTATTGAAAGACAGGTGAGGTATGAGTGGCGGCAACTTGAAATTAGCGGAGATTGAGGCCTGGCGGATGACGAGAAGAGAGGATATACTGAAGGGCAAGTTCCCATCTCCGGAGTTCGGATAGGTTGGTGTTGGTGGGAAGTATCCAGATAACCCGGACGGTGTAACACTGTGCCAAGATGTGCTGGCTGTGCACCAAGGCATGTTTAGCCACAGGGTGATCCTCATTACCAACAAACACTGTCTGCCTGTGTCCATTCATGCGAATGGACAGTTTGTTGCTGGTCATTCCCACATAGAATGCATCACAGTGTAGGCAGGTCAGTTGGTAAATCACGTGGGTGCTTTCACACGTGGCTCTGCCTCTGATCGTGTACACCTTCCGGGTTACAGGACTGGAGTAGGTGGTGGTGGGAGGGTGCATGGGACAGGTTTTGCATCGGGGGCGGTTACAAGGATAGGAGCCAGAGGGTAGGGAAGGTGGTTTGGGGATTTCATAGGGATGAACTAACAGGTTACGAAGGTTAGGTGGACGGCGGAAAGACACTCTTGGCGGAGTGGGGAGGATTTCATGAAGGATGGATCTCATTTCAGGGCAGGATTTGAGGAAGTCGTATCCCTGCTGGAGAGCCACATTCAGAGTCTGGTCCAGTCCCGGAAAGTATCCTGTCACAAGTGGGGCACTTTTGTGGTTCTTCTGTGGGGGATTCTGGGTTTGAGGGGACGAGGAAGTGGCTCTGGTTATTTGCTTCTGTATCAGGTCGGGAGGGTAGTTGCGGGATGCGAAAGCTGTTTTCAGGTTGTTGGTGTAATGATTCAGGGATTCCGGACTGGAGCAGATTCGTTTGCCATGAAGACCTAGGCTGTAGGGAAGGGACCGTTTGATGTGGAATGGGTGGCAGCTGTCATAATGGAGGTACTGTTGCTTGTTGGTGGGTTTGATGTGGACGGACGTGTGAAGTTGGCCATTGGACAGGTGGAGGTCAACGTCAAGGAAAGTGGCATGGGATTTGGAGTAGGACCAGGTGAAACTGATGGAACCAAAGGAGTTGAGGTTGGAGAGGAAATTCTGGAGTTCTTCTTCACTGTGAGTCCAGATCATGAAGATGTCATCAATAAATCTGTACCAAACTTTGGGTTGGCAGACTTGGGTAACCAAGAAGGCTTCCTCTAAGCGACCCATGAATAGGTTGGCGTACGAGGGGGCCATCCTGGTGCCCATGGCTGTTCCCTTTAATTGTTGGTATGTCTGGCCCTCAAAAGTGAAGAAGTTGTGGGTCAGGATGAAGCTGGCTAAGGTGATGAGGAAAGAGGTTTTAGGTAGGGTGGCAGGTGATCGGCGTGAAAGGAAATGCTCCATCGCAGCGAGGCCCTGGACGTGCGGAATATTTGTGTATAAGGACGTGGCATCAGTGGTTACAAGGATGGTTTCCGGGGGTAACAGATTGGGTAAGGATTCCAGGCGTTCAAGGAAGTGGTTGGTGTCCTTGATGAAGGATGGGAGACTGCATGTAATGGGTTGAAGGTGTTGATCTACGTAGGCAGAGATACGTTCTGTGGGCGCTTGGTAACCAGCTACAATGGGGCGGCCGGGATGATTGGGTTTGTGGATTTAAGGAAGAAGGTAGAAGGTAGGGGTGCGGGGTGTCGGTGGGGTCAGGAGGTTGATGGAGTCAGGTGAAAGGTTTTGCAGGGGGCCTAAGGTTCTGAGGATTCCTTGAAGCTCCGCCTGGACATCAGGAATGGGGTTACCATGGCAAACTTTAGCTTTAGTATTTTTCCATTTCCTTCTGCTCCATCTTCATACGTGTATTTGAATTTTTTTGTATATAACACTAATAGGACTTAGTTCCTCAGCTTATGCTGAGAGACAGATGATAATAAAACAAAATTGCTGGGCACCACATTTAACTAATTCTTCTTAACAGCTGCAGAAAGGCCAGAAACTAAAAACAAACAACAAAATAAAAATGCACTTTATTCACTAAGGCAGGCACTATAGGCACTGACAGACATTAGCATCAAGACACAATGAATAGGCAGCTTACAAAATTAATTAAGTCATAGAAAACAGTAATCCTTCTGGTTATGAGGGAATGGTCAACAAATACTGATGTTATATGTTGACTTGATAGTCACAATCTTGCCCTGAATTTGCAATAAGCCAGAAAAAGGAATTCTATCCTTTTGAAATTTTCCATGACTGAATTACAGACTTTGATTATATACATAATAAGTAAAATATTGTGGTATTAATAGCAGCACATTAATATGACTGAAATTTCTACATACCACAAACCAAATGGTCACAAGGACAAATGCCATGTGAATAGTATACATCAAATTTAGAATGGAGTAAAACTATCTGGGCATTCCATCAAATTTAAAACTTGATATGTGTCATGTGCATTTTATTCACCTGCACACATGGCATGTTAAAGCAATCAAAGGGTTCTTCAAAAACTGCTGTAGCACCTGCTCATGACATGAGTGAGTCTCTGCTGAAGTACCGAACTGTACTGTACCAGGCAAAACAAAGAAGAATGAACTCACAATTGATTCAGAACACATGAAATAGCTTCTAGTCTTGCAGATCCTTGCATTAAGCAATCTATAAGTGTTGATAATGACATACAGGTTAAAAATACAAAAATTTTTGGTCACTTACAATGATAATTCATTGATGTGAAATAGGTGATAAATCAAAATGTAATCAGCATACTCATAAGCAGATAAAGCACTGATCAGCTTAGAAAGTCTTCTTTAACCTGGTGCAGATTAATTTTATTGTGGTACAAACTGAACTCTTTGCAGGGTATAATGTATATCTCACCCCCTCCCCCCTCCTCTCAAGAGTGTTTCTTTACTTTTACAGTAAAAACTCGATTAACCATCTCTCTTTAAACCGTCAGTTTCTGTTAACCGTCACTGCTGTAACAACATAATAATACTGTAATAACAGAATGCTCTAAGGTGCAGTGATGCATTCGCTTTGTTTATTTACTCTATTTTAGTGGGAAGTGAATGTACCCGCCCACCGTAGAATGGTACATAAAATATGACCTTCAGTTGACCTGCTAACACATCTCCCCCTTTTCTTGTCTTTGTCTGACTTGTGAGTCAACAATCACCACTGGATCAGTTTCTAGTTGTGGCAAGAAGACTCTAATTGTCGCATTGTATCTAGCGGGCTGTGCTGTGTTACGTGTTTTCCATTTGAATAAGCTTTATTGACTAATATTTTACACTACCGTATTTAGTGCAGGTGCGTGTGATACAGTGACTTGATAAAATGCCTGAAAAATGTAAACATGTTGTTTTAGGACTTCATCAAAAACTTGAAATCAAAAAACGCTTAAGAAAGGGTGAAACTGCGACAAGTGTAGTGCTGATTTATGGTATTGGAAGAACAACGGTTAACGATATAAAACGTGATGCTGATAAAATAGAACAACATGTGTCAACAATGCAGAGCATGGATGGAGATGTGCGAACAAGAAAGATAATGAAACCTGCAAAATATGATGAATTGGACACTGCAATGTACCGATGGTTTATACAAGCAATAAGTCAGGGGATTCCACTTTCAGGGCCTATAATAATGGCCGAGGCTGTTGAAATGAACAACAAACTTGATGGTGACTCGTCTTTTAAAGCAAGTATCACATGGCTTGATAAGTTTAAATTTTGTCATGGCATTCGCCAACTTGATATCAGTGGAGAAAAACTCAGCGCGGATAGCTCTGTAATTGATGAGTTCCGGGAACAATTTAAAGAAAAAAATTGGTTGAATTGAATCTTGTTAGGGAGCAAGTTTACAATTGTGATGAAACTGGGCTTCATTGGAAGGCTTTACCACAAAAGACATTAGCATCACTCTCTGAAAAAGCTCCTCCAGGTTTCAAAGTACAAAAAGATCACATCACTGCTATGGTTTGCGCAAATGCGACCGACAGTCATAGGCTACCCCTACTTGTGATTGGGAAATCAAGAAAACCTCATGCATCCAATAATTTGAATTTGAATGCTTTCCCTGCACAATACTATGCCCAGAAGAGTGCTTGGATGGATGAATCAATTTTTTCTGCCTGGTTTCACAAACAATTTGTACCTTAAGTTAGAGCACATTTGGCTGAAAAAAAGTTGCCACAGAAAGTGCTATTGCTATTAGACAATGCCCCAACACACCCTACTTGTGAAATGGAAAGTGATGGCGGCAACATAACATGTCTCTTCCTTCCACCAAACACAACTTCACTTATACAGCCCATGGATCAGGGAATCATCGAAAACATGAAACGTCGTGTTAGAAAATTTTTTTTATCGAGAGTTTGCTCTCATCTGATGAATCAACATCTGTAAAACAGTTTTGGAGGTATTACAGTATTAAAGATGCCATTTTCAGTGTTGCCAGTGCATGGAGTGATTTGTCAGCGTCAAATCTCAAGAACAGCTGGAATAAACTTTGGCCTCAACCAAGAGGTGAAGAATTGGAGGAATCTGAGTGTGTGACAGTTGACGAGATGGTCAGTTTGTGCAATAATTTACAAATCAGCACAAATTTGGCGTCAGAAGAAGTATCAGAGTGGTTAGAGTGTGACAAAGTGGACGAGGGTTTTCAAATTTTGAGTGATGACGAAATTGTTGCCAGTGTAAGTGACACCAAAGAAGAAGAAGAAGAAGGGGCTGATGAAGACGAGTGTTCAAACCATGAAGAAAAACAAACTATTAGCCATTCAGAGGCTGAAACAATGCTGTCCAAGTGTATAGAATGGTTTGAAAGTCAAGAAGAGGCTAATGCAATGCAGGCACTACTGCTCCAAAAAATATGAAATATTGCCAGGGTGAAAGCTCGAACATCAAAAAGGCAGAAGAAATTGACCAACTATTTCCAAGCTAGATAAACTATTTCACCTGTAAGTTTATAGTACAGTACAGTACTATACATTACGTATTTTGCAACTTTTGTAGCTACTGTACGGATGTTTTTATCATGTAATAAATAGTTTTATTTGCTATTACAATCGTGTTTAATTTGTTTTCGCTCCAAAATATTATTGTATTACTGTGAGAGTGATATGTGTCTATACATAAAATAATTGATTGAGGTTATGTTTTGGAGGTATACAGTGTTTCTATTATCCATCTATTCACTCAACCGTCACGACCACAGTCCCAAAGATGACGGTTAATCGAGTTTCCACTGTATTATGAAACAGTCTTTGCCACTTCTCTCATAGTGTTTGTTTTAAACATCTGCCTCTAAAGTGTAATTGTAAGATTAATATATTTATACCTTCTAGATTTGTCATGTAACTTACAGTTTTTCTACATGTGGCAAACTGACAAAAAAACTGAATACGGGCATCACAGCATAACAATGGAAATATCAGGGATTGTGCAGCAGCAATAGTGAAAACAAAGCAAAAATGGAAAGACCTACCTGCCCTTCTGGACAAAAGCATCCTTCTTTGGTACCCAAGGGGCATTCAGTATCATTGTAAGTCTTGTAATTGTCACACGTCTTTACACAACCAGAACCACATGCATGGTAGACCATACCTATGGCCAAAATACTTCAGTTATACACAATTATGTGAATAAATGTTAAATAAATAAACTGTAATATTTTCTAATTATGCCTAATGCTTTCAGGCAAATTCCCACATTTATTGAGAGTAAAATTAATATATGTGGATGGAATGTCTGTCATCGCTGTTATTTACAGAATCAGTTTTTATGTGTCGAGCTAAGTGTAACATAATCACTGGACATGTTTAGGTATAGTGACAATGGTAATAATTAACTGAACCTGGAAAATAGCCTCCACAAGACTACACCTTGACAATAAAGTATTGAAGTAAAGGAGAAATTCAGTCATCAATAAAATGTAAGCCAATGGATTTGTTTCTAATAGAGAGCCTTAAAATTTCTTTGAGAAAACACACAATACTCATTCGCTTCTTAAATGTGCAGTCTACTTCTATTGGTACTACGTGGATGCACAAATAAATGTATATTATAAACATTCATGTTTCCCTATAACTTCTTCACTCCTCAATCCAGTAGTACTGCTTATTACTAGCATAATTTGTCTACTATACTGATAGTAAAAGTAGGAAGTGAGGAAATAAAGAAATTGAAGCATAAGAAACCTTAAGAAGTAGGGGCCTAAGAGATTTTCAAAGACTGTGTTTTGTTTGCGGTAATGTCTAATCCATAAGTATATCAGAGCAGTACCATCTCAATCGAATGCACTCAGCTATATGTAGTAGGAGAACATACCAGGTGGACATACAAAAGGACACCGTGATGGTGAACGCCAGTCCACACACAGCCCTTGCTGTGTACATTTCCGAACATATGCTTCCATATCCCTGCAAGCAGCATCCTCCTTCTCTAATGTGTGACAGATATCAAACTGACAGGCAGTCACAAAATCAGTAGGGGCCCCGAGCAACTGACGGCACTAAGAGACAAAAAAATTAATCTATATTATGTGTATGTCTTTCACACAAATATCTGAAATGACTATGTTAATTGTACAATCTACTTTTGGATTGCATTGTTACCAATTTCATTAATTATGTCACTAGAATAACTGGACACATCTTATAATTAAAATTACATATGAATAATGAACAGAAATAATTAGATATGTCAAAACACTATTCCAACTTTCTAAATTCACTCCCACTTCTTATTCTATTTGAGCACTTGATATCTGGTTATATAACTTGTGGACTGCACCACTGTGAAACTGCCACAGGCTCTTGGTGGTTTCTTGGAAGAGAACATTACCAATTTCCTCTCGCTCCCTTCTGCAAACCAAGTTTGTTATTTATTTCTTAGGATCTCATTGTCAACAAGCCACTAAAGCCGTAATATTCTTTCTTTGCTTCATTTTCTTCATATCTGAATGTGTATGTTAGAGATGTACTACTTGACTACCTCAGGCTGAACCTCCTGAATCTCCTCCCTGCACAAGTCCAGCTGCTGTGAAGATTGCTAGCATCACATCTGAAATTTTGCTTAAGCAGTTCACTTTAGCTAAGGATGGCTGTCTCATAGACTCTTACTTCTAATATGGGTAATAACGCTGTATAGCCCAAATAAAATAAACATAAAATGTTACATAACTAAAAAATTAATTTAATGACTGTCAGCTTACTGCCTACCAAAACACATTCCATGCTGATTGTGTGGCATCACAAAATCTGTCTACTGTCCCTTAGTTATAGTAAATAAATGGGCATATTTAAAATACAAATCTCTCTGTCCTAGTATGCCCTCATTTAATAACAATGGATATCACTCCAATGTCAAAATCAAAGTTCTTTTACTTAAACTGAAATAAAATGGAAATAGTCAACACACAATAAGACAGAAGTTCTTAAAGAAGGGGGGTGGGGGGGGAACTGCAGCTAAGATGACAGTGGCAGTGGTGTTGCTAGAAACATACTACTTTCTTCTAACGATTGCTGCCATAGGAAGCACAAAGACAAAATTAGATTAATTGATGCACACACAGACACACTGAAGCTGTCATTCTTCCCACAATTTAAATATGAATGGAACATGAAGAAACCCTAACATGTGGTAAAATGGAAAGTATTCACTACCACATACACACTGTAGATCACTGTGAATAATGATGATGAAGATGAGGAAAATGCACAAGAATTCAGACATTCCGATAAATAATTATGAAAAGAGTGACATTCAGGAAATAATGTCAGTTGAGATGTATAAAACCTTGTGACAGGCTGGTCCAACATTTCCCTATGGGAAACTCGTGCACATGAATGTCTGTCAGTTTACCTGTGCACAAGTGCAGCAAGGTAAGTCTACTGACTGGTCTGAGGCGGCGCGCCATGAATTCCTTTCCTGTGCTAACCTCTTCATCTCAGAGTAGCACTTGCAACCTACATCCTCAATTATTTGCTTGACGTATTCCAATCTCTATCTTCCTCTACAGTTTTTGCCCTCTACAGCTCCCTCTAGTACCATGGAAGTCATTCCCTCATGTCTTAGCAGATGTCCTATCATCCTGTCCCTTCTCCTTATCAGTGTTTTCCACATATTCCTTTCCTCTCCGATTCTGCGTAGAACCTCCTCATTCCTTACCTTATCAGTCCACCTAATTTTCAACATTCGTCTATAGCACCACATCTCAAATGCTTCGATTCTCTTCTGTTCCGGTTTTCCCACAGTCCATGTTTCACTACCATACAATGCTGTACTCCAGACGTACATCCTCAGAAATTTCTTCCTCAAATTAAGGCTGGTATTTGATATTAGTAGACTTCTCTTGGCCAGAAATGCCTTCTTTGCCATAGCGAGTCTGCTTTTGATGTCCTCCTTGCTCCGTCCGTCATTGGTTATTTTACTGCCTAGGTAGCAGAATTCCTTAACTTCATTGAATTCGTGACCATCAATCCTGATGTTAAGTTTCTCGCTGTTCTCATTTCTACTACTTCTCATTACCTTCGTCTTTCTCCGATTTACTCTCAAACCATACTGTGTACTCATTAGACTGTTCATTCCGTTCAGCAGATCATTTAATTCTTCTTCACTTTCACTCAGGATAGCAATGTCATCAGCGAATCGTATCATTGATATACTTTCACCTTGTACTTTAATTCCACTCCTGAACCTTTCTTTTATTTCCATCATTGCTTCCTTGATGTGCAGATTGAAGAGTAGGGGCGAAAGGCTATAGCCTTGTTTTACACCCTTCTTAATACGAACACTTCGTTCTTGATCGTCCACTCTTATTATTCCCTCTTGGTTGTTGTACATATTGTATATGACCCGTCTCTCCCTATAGCTTACTCCTACTTTTTTCAGAATCTCGAACAGCTTGCACCATTTTATATTGTCAAATGCTTTTTCCAGGTCGACAAATCCTATGAAAGTGTCTTGATTTTTCGTTAGCCTTGCTTCCATTATTAGCCGTAACGTCAGAATTGCCTCTCTCGTCCCTTTACTTTTCCTAAAGCCAAACTGATCGTCACCTAGCGCATTCTCAATTTTCTTTTCCATTCTTCTGTATATTATTCTTGTAAGCAGCTTCGATGCATGAGCTGTTAAGCTGATTGTGCGATAATTCTCGCACTTGTCAGCTCTTGCCATCTTTGGAATTGTGTGGATGATGCTTTTCTGAAAGTCAGATGGTATGTCGCCAAACTCATATATTCTACACACCAACGTGAATAGTCGTTTTGTTGCCACTTCCCCCAATGATTTTAGAAATTCTGATGGAATGTTATCTATCCCTTCTGCCTTATTTGGCCGTAAGTCCTCCAAAGCTCTTTTAAATTCCGATTCTAATACTGGATCCCCTATCTCTTCTAAATCGACTCCTGTTTCTTCTTCTATCACATCAGACAAATCTTCACCCTCATAGAGGCTTTCAATGTATTCTTTCCACCTATCTGCTCTCTCCTCTGCATTTAACAGTGGAATTCCCGTTGCACTCTTAATGTTACCACCATTGCTTTTAACGTCACCAAAGGTTGTTTTGACTTTCCTGTATGCTGAGTCTGTCCTTCCGACAATCATATCTTTTTCGATGTCTTCACATTTTTCCTGCAGCCATTTTGTCTTAGCTTCCCTGCACTTCCTATTTATTTCATTCCTCAGCGACTTGTATTTCTGTATTCCTGATTTTCCCGGAACATGTTTGTACTCCCTCCTTTCATCAATCAACTGAAGTATTTCTTCTGTTACCCATGGTTTCTTCGCAGCTACCTTCTTTGTACCTATGTTTTCCTTCCCAACTCCTGTGATGGCCCTTTTTAGAGATGTCCATTACTCTTCAACTGTACTGCCTACTGCACTATTCCTTATTGCTGTATCTATAGAGTTAGAGAACTTCAAACGTATCTCGTCATTCCTTAGTACTTCCGTATCCCACTTCTTTGCGTATTGATTCTTCCTGAATAATGTCTTGAACTTCAGCCTACTCTTCATCACTACTATATTGTGATCTGAGTCTATATCTGCTCCTGGGTAAGCCTTACAATCCAGTATCTTATTTCGGAATCTCTGTCTGACCATGATGTAATCTAATTGAAATCTTCCCATATCTCCCGGCCTTTCCCAAGTATACCTCCTCCTCTTGTGATTCTTGAACAGGGTATTCGCTATTAATAGCTGAAACTTGTTACAGAACTCAATTAGTCTTTCTCCTTTTTCATTCCTCGTCCCAAGCTCATATTCTCCTGTAACCTTTTCTTCTACTCCTTCCCCTACAACTGCATTCCAGTCGCCCATGACTATTAGATTTTCGTCCCCCTTTACATACTGCATTACCCTTTCAATATCCTCATACACTTTCTCTATCTGTTCATCTTCAGCTTGCGTCATCAGCATGTATGCCTGAACTATCGTTGTCGGTGTTGTCTGCTGTTGATTCTGATTAGAACAACCCGGTCACTGAACTGTTCACAGTAACACACCCTCTGCCCTACCTTCCTATTCATAACGAATCCTACACCTGTTATATCATTTTCTGCTGCTGTTGATATTACCCGATACTCATCTGACCAGAAATCCTTGTCTTCCTTCCACTTCACTTCACTGACCCCTACTATATCTAGATTGAGCCTTTGCATTTCCCTTTTCATATTTTCTAGTTTCTGACATTGCACGCCCCGACTCGTAGAACATTATCCTTTCGTTGATTATTCAATCTTTTTCTCGTGGTAACCTCCCCCTTGGCAGTCCCCACCCGGACTATTCCGGAATCTTTTGCCAATGGAGAGATCATCATGACACTTCTTCAATTACAGGCCACATGTCCTGTGGATACACGTTATGTGTCTTTAATGCAGTGGTTTCCATTGCCTTTGGCATCCTCATGTCGTTGATCATTGCTGATTCTTCTGCCTTTAGGAGCAATTTCCCACCCCTAGGACAAGAGAGTGTCCTGAACCTCTATCCGCTCCTCCGCCCTCTTTGACAAGGCCGTTGGCAGAATGAGAGTGACTTCTTATGCCGGAAGTCTTCGGCCACCAATGCTGATTATTTATCAAAATTTAGGCAGTGGCGGGGATAGAACCCGGGACCGAAGACGTTTTGATTATGAATCAAAGACGCTACCCCTAGACCACGGGTCTCCCCCCTCTGTAGTAACTGCAATGTGTTCCTGCCTTGTTCTGTCATATGTGTGACTCATTTGCTCACCCCTGCCAATGGGTAGTGACTTCTGAAGTACGAAGAAAAGAAAATGCAAGTAAATGGTGGTGTTTCAGTATAAATGTCTAAAGTTGTAGGATAAGTAATACAATTTGAACTTGCAATTCAGTTTACTAGATGTTCCTGGAAGCAGATAAATCTCGAAAATTGGAATAATGCTGTAATTATCCTACCTTCTAAGTAAGGGAACTAAGGGGACATACATTACTAGAGAAACACCAGCCTCCAGTCCATAATGTACAAAATATTCACTAAAATTATTTCTAATCACATAAACAAAACACTGGATTTTCATCAGATGTAGAACTGAGAAAAGCGGAATGGTCCACAAAAGCCAGGAACAGAAATGATTGATGGAAGAATGTAGAAAATGCATTTGGTCTCCAACATCAAAGAGACAGTCAAGGAGAAGAAGAAGGGATATGTTGGCTTTAGAGAAGAATGGATATGTTTGCTTTAGATGTAGATACGACACAACAGATGATTTGGAACTCACGAACAAAATTTTGCAACAGAGTATTGAATATGAATTATCATTTTACCTTGAAATAAAGATTTTGAGAATCTTTATATCAGTTTCAACAAAATTTCTATTATCAGCATTTAGGAAACAAGCCTATGGGATATCAAATGAAATTTGTGATTTCTTTATAGGGAGGGTGCAGCACATTACCCTGGAAGGAGAGTCACTGAAATATGTAAAACTAGCACCATATGTTTCGACCCTTGTTGTACATGTTGTATCTTAATAACCTGACAGACAGAGGCTACTGAGAAGACACCTCTGGTAATTTTTGAGTGAACTCCTGCAGTTGTCAAATACCTTTTTTGGTGTATTAATGCAGTTTTCTGAAGATACACAGTGTATTTTATCTAAATGGTAATCTCAAAGTGAACACAGGATCATATATCACTACATGGAAAAATAGTGATTCACATCAGAAGAGGGAAAGGAGTATTAAAGAATGTAAATAAAATAAAGCCAGCAATCTGAGGTTAGTGCTGCATTGCATTATTCTTCTTCCCGAAATGTTTCTGCTTACACTGGTTGTTCACAGACCTCGATCCACATCATCTTTCATCTGTCTCTCCAATTTGTTCATGGTCTTCCAATTGGTCTTCTTCCAGACTCCATCCATTTCACAGTTCGTCTTAGTAATCTTCCTTTCCCCAGTCTTTTAATGGGACCAAACGATTTCACACCACCACTCTTCATTGTTTCTTTTAGAGGACTGATCTGAAGCATGTTTTTTATTATTTCATTTCTTATTCTGTCCCTTCTCCCTTATCCAGCAACCTTCACAGAAAGCGCATCTCTATTGGTTGTACTCTACTCAGATCTTTCTTCATCCATAACCAGTACACTGATCCACAACACAAAATTGGCAGATGTGATTTGTATATCATGATCTTTGCTTTGGTAGGAATTTTCCAATTCCTAATTATGTCTGTCTTTGCAGGTATTATCTGAAGTGACCATTTGACTTACCATCATGTAGTTGTGATCACAAAGCATTCTTACACCAGATTTTGACACCTCAAGATAAAATCAATCAATGCCATTCAGTTTTGAATTATATGAAGACTTGCCCATGAAAGAGAAGGTAGCCAGAAATGGAAAGTATTCACAAAAAATTCAGTGAGAGTGGCTAACATCTAAAGGAAATGCATGGTAGAGACAGAGACAGTGAAGAGTATACACCCAAAACGGGTAGTGTCATGCAATTTCTAAATTTATTTCGTAGTACAGAGTAAAATTATTGTGCAGTAACAGGAGCTATAATGCAGATGAATTCAATGTATGCAGTAGTGGGTCATGAACAATTCTAGAGTTGCAGAATAACACAAGGTCAAACACTGGTATTTCAGAGGCATTTTCAAAAGGAATCTGTGTAATATAATAGAGTACCCTACATCAAACATTTAATTTATGTATGCAACTTGAAAATATGTGTTATAAAGGGAAAAAAGCATGCTTGTAGTGCTGCAAGTCTAGAAATCACAATTGTGCAACAGAAAATGCAAGTTATTTAACAGATTTTTTTAAAAAGTCATATTATCTTTTTAATTTTATATAAAAAATCTCTGATTTCACATTTATGTTAAAAAAGCATATTATCCAAGCTATAATAATTTTTTCCATGTATTTCTATTAAATTCAAGGGTTTGGTAAGGTGCCACAATATTTTTAATCACAACAAAGCACATACTAAAACAGTTGGAGTGATTCAAATAAGGTGAAACTATGCATGTATATAGAAATACACTGCCTGACAAAAACTGAAGCACTCAGAAGGGGAAGAGGAAACGAAATGAAACTTTATAGGCTGAGAGGATATGTGATGTTATTTCAGTGATTACAATACTGAGTCAAATACACAAAGAACTTGACAGTAATAGCCCACTCATCAGTATCATACTGCAGCCCTTCTAGCCCAGTCAAGTTCACATCCAATTGGGAAAGGATTCATAAAGCCATTGTCTCCTTTTCTGAGGCAAGTTGGCTCATAGCTGTTGAATGGTCATCGAAACCTGGATAGCGGAACTTAGATGGAGTTGACTTCCGAGCTGGTCCCACACGTGTTCTATCAGAGCAGATCTTGGAATCTTGCTAGCCATGGGAGTTCCTCAAAATCAAGTAGACAGTTCATAGAGACTGTGAGTATGTGGATAATCCTTGTCCTGCTGAAAATGACACCGCAATACTATTTGATGCGAGGTAACACATGAGGATGCAATGTGTCCATCACATGCCATTGTTTTATCAGAGTAGCCTCAATTGCTACGAAGTCATACCTGATGGCTCCCACACCATGATGCTGCTGTGCCAGTCCAAAACATGGAAGAAAGGAACTTTTCCACAGGTCATCACCAAACACACTGACAATGGTAATTCGCAGCAGTACAGAACCACAATTTGTCACTGAACACAATGCAGCATCATTCATCAGCAGTCATACCTCACAGTCGTGGCATCACTCTAAATGCAGCCATTCCTGTTATGGTGTTTATTGCAGCCTATGCATGGGACAATGGTTCAATAGTCTGGCAGTTGCTAGTCTCCAATAAATGTTGTTGGATATCACAAAATGTTGCAAGGAGCCAATTATTTGTTCACAGATGGCAGGTGAATGGATTATAATGCACTCAATGTGCAAAGCTCTGATCCTATCGTGCAGTGGTCAGATGTGGTCGACTGTAATGATTAGGAGTATGCCTACCTTCAGGTTCCCCCAATGTCGAGTCACTCCTCCATCCACGGGCTCCACAAATCTGTATGTTGCATAATTTGACCAACCAACAAAATGGAAACATGCACTGACACCCCTTACAGACTATCAGTTGTTGTTAACCCTGTCTCACACAATTACGTGGCATCTCCATGTCCTTCACAGGGATCACTAACACCTGATCCTGTTTGCATCCCTTATATATTGTATGTGCCTTGGAACAATGCTGAACACAGACAGCACTCATGCGCTCTGGTGGGGATTCCACCTATCGCAGAGAATTGCAACTCTAATCGTTTCCACACCTCCTGGTGGTGTGTACAAGTACAAAGTTACTTTGACCATTGATCATGCCTTCTGGGGCCTTCATTTTTTATATAAAGGATCATTCAAAATGATCTTCGCACTTTCAAGTAATTGTAAAACACATTTGTATTAAGGTTAGATATTATACGGTAACATGTAAGGATACAACAATTCAAGATTTTTTTTCCATCTCCAACAATATGGCTGCCAGACCAACTGAGGAGCCATTTTGCATCATGATGTTCTGCAAGAGCAAGTCCACAACTACAGTGCATCTGAAATTCAGGACCACTTATAACAAGGCTCCATCTGCCAGACAAGTCCAATTACGAAAGCATACCTAAGTTCAAGGAAGCAGGATGTCATTGTACAGGCAGACATATTCGGGCAGCTTGTGACTGACATTGATGCAGACACTTTGGTATGCAAGTGGGTCAAAATGACAAATGGACTAGTCGTGTGTTATTTGACTAACAGTTCACAAACTGAACATCTATGAACATCTCACAAAAAACTTCTTGAGTTCTATATAATTTAGCTTCCCCATGAACCATGGACCTTGCCATTGGTGGGGAGGCTTGCGTGCCTCAACGAAACAGATAGCCGTACCGTAGGTGCAACCACAATGGAGGGGTATCTGTTGCGAGGCCAGACAAACGTGTGGTTCCTAAAGAGGGGCAGCAACCTTTTCAGTAGTTGCAGGGGCAACAGTCTGGATGATTGACTGATCTGGCCCTGTAGCACTAACAAAAACAGCCTTGCTGTTGTGGTACTGCGAACGGCTGAAAGCAAGGGGAAACTACAGCCGTAATTTTTCCCGAGGGCATGCTGCTTTACTGTATGATTAAATGATGATGGCATCCTTTTGGGTAAAATATTCCGGAGGTAAAATAGTCCCCCATTTGGATCTCGGGGTGGGGACTACTCAAAAGGACGTCATTATCAAGAGAAAGAAAACTGGCGTTCTATGGATCGGAGCGTGGAATGTCAGATCCCTTAACCGGGCAGGTAGATTAGAAAATTTAAAAAGGGAAATGGATAGGTTAAAGTTAGATATAGTGGGAATTAGTGAAGTTCGGTGGCAGGAGGAACAAGACACAAGTTTATATGCCAACTAGCTGTGCAGATGATGAAGAAATTGATGTAATGTATGATGAGATAAAAGACATTATTCAGGTAGTGAAGGGAGACAAAAATTTAATAGTCATGGGTGACTGGAATTTGACAGTAGGAAAACGAAGAGAAGGAAATGTAGTAGGTGAATATGGATTGGGGATAAGAAATGAAACAGGAAGCCACCTGGTAGAATTTTGCACAGAGCATAACTTAACCATAGCTAACACTTGGTTCAAGAATCATGAAAGAAGGTTGTATACATGGAAGAACCCTGGAGATACTAAAAGGTTTCGATAGATTATATAATGGTAAGACAGAGATTTAGGAACCAGGTTTTAAATTGTAAGACATTTTCAAGGGCAGATGTGGACTCTGACGACAATCTATTGGTTATGAACTGTAGATTAAAACTGAAGAAACTGCAAAAAGGTGGGAATACAAGGAGATGGGACCTGGATAAACTGACTAAACCAGAGGTTGTACAGAGTTTCAGGGAGAGCATAAGGGAACAATTGACAGGAATGGAGGAAAGACATACAGTAGAAGAAGAATGGGTAGCTTTGAGGAATGAAATAGTGAAGGCAGCAGAGGATCAAGTAGGTAAAAAGAAGAGGGCTAGTAGAAATCATTGGGTAACAGAAGATATACTGAATTTAATTGATGAAAGGAGAACATATAAAAATGCAGTAAGTGAAGCAGGCAAAAAGGAATACAAATGTCTCAAAAATGAGACCGACAGGAAGTGCAAAATGGCTAAGCAGGGATGGCTAGAGGACAAATGTAAGGATGTAGAGGCTTATCTCACTACGGGTAAGATAGATACTGGCTACAGGAAAATTAAAGAGACCTTTGGAGAAAAGAGAACCACTTGCATGAATATCAAGAGCTCAGATGGAAACCCAGTTCTAAGCAAAGAAGGGAAAGCAGAAAGGTGGAAGGAGTATATAGAGAGTGAATACAGGGGCGATGTTCTTGAGGACAATATTATGGAAATGGGAGAGGAGGTAGATGAAGATGAAATAGGAGATATGATACTGCGTGCAGAGTTTGACAGAGCACTGAAAGACCTAAGTTGAAACAAGGCCCCAGGAGTAGACCACATTCCATTAGAGCTACTGACAGCCTTGGGAGAGCCAGGCCTAACAAAAATCTACCATCTGGTGAGCAAGATGTATGAGACAGGCGAAATTCCCTCAGTCTTCAAGAAGAATATAGTAATTCAAATCCCAAAGAAAGCAGGTGTTGACGGATGTGAAAATTACCGAACTATCAGTTTAATAAGTCACAGCTGCAAAATACTAATGCGAATTCTTTACAGACAAATGGAAAAACTGGTAGAAGCGGACCTCAGGGAAGATTAGTTTGGGTTCCGTAGAAACGTTGGAACACGTGAGGCAATACTGACCCTACGACTTATCTTAGAAGAAAGATTAAGGAAAGGTAAACCTACATTTCTAGCATTTTTAGACTTAGAGAAAGCTTTTGACAATGTTGACTGGAATACTCTCTTTCAAATTCTGAAGGTGGCAGGGGTAAAATACTGGGAGCAAAAAGCTGTTTACCATTTGTTCAGAAACCAGATGGCAGTTATAAGAGTCAAGGGACATGAAAGGGAAGCAGTGGTTGGGAAGGGAGTGAGACAGGGTTGTAGCCTCTCCCTGATGCTATTCAATCTGTATGTTGAGTAAGCAATAAAGGAAACAAAAGAAAAGTTTGGAGTAGGTATTAAAATCCATGGAGAAGAAATAAAAACTTTGAGGTTTGCCGATGACATTGTAATTCTGTCAGAGACAGCAAAGGACTTGGAAGAGCAGTTGAATGGAATGGACAGTGTCTTGAAAGGATGATATAAGATGAACATCAACAAAAGCTAAACAAGGATAATGGAATGTAGTCAAATTAAATTGGGTGATGCTGAGGGAATTAGATTAGGAAATTAGATACTTAAAGTAGTAAAGGAGTTTTGCTATTTGGGGAGCACAATAACTGATGACGGTCGAAGTAGAGAGGATATACCGTATTTACTCGAATCTAAGCCGCACTCGAATCTAAGCCGCACCTGAAAAATGAGACTCGAAATAAAGGAAAAAAAATTTTCCCGAATCTAAGCTGCACCTGAAATTTGAGACTCGAAATTCAAGGGGAGAGAAAAGTTTTAGGCCGCACCTCCAAATCGAAACAAAGTTGGTCCATTGTAATATGAGACACAATTTAGGTCGAATGAAAGACGATACAGCTACAGTAGTTTGGTTCGAGTCGTAATCTTAGCAGTTAAGCTTTACCAGGAATCCATTGCTATGCGTCAGGCGCTCCGTCCGTATTTATATGGATACCCTTCTTTTTTCACGTGCTTCCTCTGGTTTGAATGGACTGCTTATTTTGCTTTGATCTGATAAGTGCCATTTTCTTTGTTATAGGTGTTTACGTCACTCTACGCTGAAAATGCATTACTGTACTGCGTCATGCATTGTTTGTCGCATTCTGATAGTGCGTGTTTACACCCTAGAACTTAGAACTAGTTAAACCTAACTAACCTAAGGACATCACAAACATCCATGCCTGAGGCAGGATTCGAACCTGCGACCGTAGCGGTCTTGCGGTTCCAGACTGCAGCGCCTTTAACCGCACGGCCACTTCGGCCAGCTCTCGCGGCATGGCTTGCTTTTGTGCGCACTACCGCCGCTTTTTTTAAAAAAAATGGAGAGGAATCATCTCATTAGCGAAACAATGGCAAGAGACTGCTATTTGTTGTTACTAACACTGCTGCTTTCTTTGATAATGATTAACAAGAACGAAATAATAGACTGCGAATGATAGAACATGTTCTGAACGAGAGTTAGGCGCAAATTTTTCTCCGTTTGAAAATCTTTGTGGCCGCTTCTTTAGTACATCAAATTCTGCACTGAAAATCTTTGCGGCCGCTTCTTTAGTACATCAAATTCTGCACTGAAATTAGTCATCTTAGATTCAAAAATCTAGTCAGTTGCCGTGCTTCATTTGACTGTATCACTATTAGGCATAAGAATAATACGAATATAAACATGACACGATATGTATATTCTTCCGCGTTTGCTGTTGTCTCACTCTAGTTTCGTAGTTTATTAGGCAGACAGGATTTAAATGAGATAGCAGCAAACACGAAAGAATACATAGCAAAATGTTTATATTCGTATTATTCTTATGGTGAAGAGAATACTGCATGTGATTCACATTTCATCAGGTTCTTATTAGCAACCATCTCCTCTCACAGGTAGGAAAAAATTCAGAATGTAGAGTTGGCCATATTGACAAACATCCCTAACAGTTTTGCTAGTCAGATTGCATGCCTGTGTAGCGCTACATATATTCGACGGCAGAAGTTAGTTGTGGCAGCACCTACCAACATTTTTCAGAACTTCCGCTTGCTTTGCACTCGATTCTAAGCCGCAGGCGGTTTTTTGGATAACAAAAACCGGAAAAAAAGTGCGGCTTAGATTCGAGTAAATCTGGTAAAACGTAGACTGGCAATGGCAAGGAAAGCGTTTGTGAAGAAGAGAAATTTGTTAACATCGAGTATTGATTTAAGTGCCAGGAAGTCGTTTCTGAAAGTTTTTGTATGGAGTGTAGCCATGTATGGAAGTGAAACATGGACGAGAAATAGTTTAGACAAGAAGAGAATAAAAGCTTTCGAAATGTGGTGCTACAGAAGAAGGCTGAAGATTAGATGGGTAGATCCCATAACTATTGGTGAGGTATTGAATAGAATTGGGGAGAAGAGGAGTTTGTGGCACAACTTGACTAGAAGAAGGGATCGGTTGGTAGGACATGTTCTGAGGCATCAAGGGATCACCAATTTGGTACTGGAGGGCAGCGTGGAGGGTAAAAATCGTAGAGGGAGACCAAGAGATGAGTACACTAAACAGATTCAGAAGGATGTAGGCTGCAGTAGGTACTGGGAGATGAAGAAGCTTGCACTGGAGAGCTGCATCAAACCAGTCTCAGGACTGAAGACCACAACAACAACAGCAACAACAACATATCATTTTGAATAACCTGTGTACATTGCCAGGAAAAAGTGAAGTGCCCAGAAGACATTGTCAGATGTCTATGTAATTTTGTACACAGGAAACTTAAGTTTTCGAAACCCTATTTATTTTATCAAAATTTTATTATTTAGGTCAGTACAAGGTGGTTAGATGAACAGGAAAAGAAATAAACAGAAGAGCATAAATGGCCTGCTTTTGATAAAGTAAATCGTGTTTCTGAAACTAATCTTCTGATGTGTCTGGAATAGAAAGTTAATAATCAGGGTGTGGAAACAGCCTTGACTTATGGCTGTGAGACGTAGAGTTTCAATACAAAAGCAATGTTGCAGTTTTTGTGACTGTCTCAATCATCTGAATCAAGAGCCAAAACCAACCATATCAGATACAATTGCCACGATAGCTGAACAGAAATGCAACTAGTTCACAGCATCTAGATTAAGTTTTAATCTCACGAAGATTCACAATTTAAAACAAATAAAACTGACACTAAATGACACTCTATGTGTAAAATTTCTTGGTGTTCAGCTAAATGGCATGCAAAAATGGAACCAATTTACAGGTAAACTACTCAAGAAACCATTTTGCACGTAGTAGAATCTCTCATTCTGTTAACTTGAAAAAAAAATGATGTTGTTTTAGTTTGTATACTTTCACTCTTTGTTTTCATTTGGAATGATATTCTGGACCAATGAAGTCAAAGTGAACAGCAAGAATACTGCACAAAGTAGGTAACTGAATATCTTCAGGGGCATCTTCAAATGTCTTATAATTCTTATACTAATTTCCCAATATTTTTACATCTATATGAAATATATCACTAGCAATAAAAGTTAGTTGCTGAATAGCAGTTTGTATTCTGGTACAGATGGTTTCAACAAGTTAGGGATTATTTTTAATTCAGAAGCAACTTAGAAACATACCTTATTAATCACTTCTAGAAATTAACTAATTGTATAGAATCAAGAATTGAAGACATACATAATCTGCATGACAAGCAGCAATATTCACTAGGAAAAGCCACCTATTGTTACAGCACAATTGTTGGTGTATGATAAATGTCAAAGTTGTAATGTAGATGTTAAAACTGGTAACAGAAAAAAAAAAAACAGCAATTTAATGTGACAGGCGGCGCTATCTCTTCATCAGCTATAAAGCAAAAAATTCTATAAATTCTAAAGAAAATTGAAATACTTCACAACTTAAAATCTAAAACTGGTAAATTACAAGTTGATTTTAATGGTTTCATTTAGCAATATTTTGTAGTCTCACTAAATAATATCTGATTTATCAAACTTTACTTCTTCTTTCCTCAAAAATGCATCTTAATTTTTAGAAACAACTCTCTTTCTTCTCATAGAATAGATTACTACTAGCAGTATTTTATCTTTTTAAATATAATATGAAAATTCCTAATGTAGCGATGAACTACAGAATTCCCCTATTCGAAAGTCATAGAAATATACAACAATACAATACTAGCAGTAAAAACTATCTTTGGTCTGCATCTCCCTCTAGTGAATTTAACTTTGGCACTGGAAGACAGCAATACTCAAGACATTGATAATCTGCCCGCCAAAATAAATTATTCGAGAAGCATTACAGTTTCCACGCAAATTAAAGTTGTTTCCCCTTAAGAACTTCTTCTATAGAGGAATTCTTAAATAGAAATAATTGGTCAGTTACAAACATCTAAATGGCTACTGTGTAGCCACATAAATATACAGGGTATGTCAAATGAAAGAGCAACTCAAAGAGTTTTACCAAGAACCTTATAAATGTTCCATGTGACCACCATTTGTCACACGGCACACATTAAGTCTATAGGCGAGTTCTTCCCAAACGTTGATAACTGTGTCTTCAGTGATTGCAGCAACAGCTGCTTCAATCCGGTTTCTTAATTTAAGGAGGTCTGCTGGTAGTGGAGGCACGTACACACGATCCTTGATGAAGCCCCAAAGGAAAAAATTGCATGGCATTAGGTCGGGTGAATGTGGAGGCCATGCAAAGCAAGCCCTGTCATTGGGCCCCTGGTGGCCTATCCGGTGCTTGGGTACAGTGAAGTTCAACCAATTGCATACTTCATTATGCCAGTGATCACACTGAACATTTATAAGATTCTTGGTAAAACTGTTTGAGTTGTGCTTTCATTTGAGATATCATTTATAACTGTAAGTTTAATGTAATAAATATTACAAAGCATTAAAACCCCGATATTCATTTATAAACACCCTGTATATTATATCCTAACTGTCTCTGTAATCATTTGTACAACTGACACAGTCCACATCATAAATTTTATAGTGAATATGATCCATGGAACATGGAATTATCGGACTGAATTTTATGATTTAACTGCAATGCATGCTTAACTGAGGGAAGACAGAGACAAATACAACCATTTGCAAAAGACCCTTATATTTACTTACAATTATTGATGACATATACAGATACGTGAATGAAACATACTGAATATACCACAATCCTGCATTTCAGAAGTAAACCCAAAAATTCAAGTTCACAAAACTGCTTTGTAACAATAATTAATAATACCTGTCCGAAAACTTCAGCAGTAATAAGCTCCATACACGGGTCCTGGTCAGGTGGCAAGCTCTCACAAGGTGGTTTCTTTTCAATTGACTTGCATTCCATTTCATTCTTGACATCTTCTGTCAACCAGCTTTTACCAAATTCATCTATGTCTTCTGTCAATTCACCAGATTTTACTTTAAAGTCATCATTTGGATTTCTATTACAGTCCCCTTCACAATAAAATAAAATGATTGAATTAGTACAGCTGCTAAAGTGATAGAAGACTGGACAAAAGTTAATTTTGCTATAACATTCATAAATGATGAAGTTGTCAGTATTCTAAATGGTAATTACAATCAAGTAAGCAATTTTGTGTACATACCATGCCGTCATGTAGAAAAGGCATTTTTTGAACCAGGGAACTTTTCAAGTTTATAAGTTACAGAAATGAGAGTTACTAACTCAAATTAGTTTCATAAGTTACAGAAATGAGAGTTACTAACTCAAATTAGTTTCAACACTGAATCCATGAAGACCTACACCAACAATCTCTCCCAAGCTTTCCTCTTCTGCAACTAGGCATGTATTTTACTTACAGACAAATTTCTCAGGTAGTAGTCTCCTATCATCCTTTGACTAAAACAGCATCCACTTCCAAAAAAATCAGTAGTTACCCAGTAACACTGGGCCAGAAATGTCTCAATACATTACTCGATCAGGACTATGTATCTCTCCTTGATAGCCTCCCCACATCACCCTTACATCCTTGTCATACCATATGACGCTCCCAAATTAAAATCCTTATCCCACGATTCTTACATGTGCAATCATCCCCATTGTGAAATCTGCCCCATACACCCACCCACTGCCCCTACTCCAGCCCTCCCAGTAGTAAATCCTCCAAAATAAAAGACAAAGTAACTTGGGAAACCATACATGTTATTTATCGACTGATACATGTCCAGTGCACAGCATTTTATATAAGAATGACCACCACTACACTAGCTGAGTACATGGATGGACATGGAAGAATTGTCCATTTTAGGGGGACATCCAGTTCCTAGTTCCTGAACATGATCTTCCTCATAACGCAAGGGACCTGAGTGCCTGTTACACAACATAAGCTAAATGGATCTTCTCACATCCTGAAATCCTCCTTGACTTCACCCCTGTTAGCATAATATCTCCCCCCCCCCCCTCCCCCCCCCCCCCCATTTTTTTATGCTATTATCATCTTTTTCATTTTTGTCTTGTCTATTTTTTCTTTATTACCTTTTACTTTTTCATTCTCCTTTTCCTCCCTTCCCTATCTCTGATTGTTTTTTCCGTGACTCCTTCTGCTCCTCATTGTCAACCAGACAATTCTCTTCTTCCCAATCCATCTTTACTTCTACGTCCTCATCCTCTCTGGTCCTTGACCTCCTACCTTCCCTGGTGCTGACTCTAGGGGGCTCCTCTCATTCTGTGAACAGAGTTGCGCACTCTTCCTGTATAATCTTCCCCAGCTGGTTCCCCTTTCCTACCTAAGGAAGGAACTAATAGTTCCAATAACCAGTGCATTTTTGTGCACTTTTATGTGTGTCTGTCAGTAGTACATACTGGCAGTAATTCTGTCTGACAATTTTATAGAATTGAAATTTGCTTAATTCATCTAACTCATGCAAAGAAAAAATTATTACAGAACAGAGAAAGCTGCAAGAGTCTGATAAGACAAATTTTAAAGATATTTATTAACGGATATCTTCTAAACAGTGTGAGCTGTACTTGGAATGTTTATTTACCAAATTGGTATTTTGGTGTGTAGCCCATCATCAGTGGCATCTGATACAGAGGAACAAACAGCTATACGTACATCAATATTTACAACACACCAATTGTATGTATAACAGCTGAAATATACACCTATTTACATTACATATCTCTACAGCAGTGACACATGTGTCAGTTAATACAATAGGATATGAAATCCATCTGCTTGCTGTGTATGTTCTTGCTGTCAAATCTTAGGCAGTGGCAATTCTTGATCACGTCTGACATTAACTTTCATATAGTGTAAACATGGAACTAACAGGTCGAAGAGTCTGCATTATCTGTTTCTTCATATTTATATACATCTGTGACATGTACTCATATAAATGAAATATAATCTTTGGACAATTGGTATATGAAGATGGAACATCCAAAACGTATAAAATTACAAATTAATCCAATAAATCATGTCAAATTAGACAATTTTACATGCAGTATAGGAAGACACCAAACTGCACTTAGCCATTTAAAATACTGTTGAAATTTATTACATACAGCTTATCTGTTTGTTCATTAAGTACGTTGTCCAGTTGTTTCATCATATTAGTGTACATTTCAAGGCAGATTATTAAATATTCTAGAAGAAATTGTAAATACAACTGTGCAGTGCCTCTCCAAAACATCAGAAGAAAGGGGCCTCTTCCAAGGCACTCCCATACTCAGCAACGATTGCCACAAAGACAATGCAACACCAGTCATCAGCAGTTAAAACATCCCAGTTGTGGCATCTCTCAAAATACAGTCGTTTGTGTTATGTCAATAGCATCTTAGGTAATGGGTGGTAATTCCCTGGTCCAGATACTACTCGTCATCAAAAAGTGGTGTTTGATAACACAGAATCTTGCCGGGTGTCCCTTACTTGGTATCAGATGGAAGTTGCAGATGTGAAAGGTTTACCGTGTGCGCGGTACACAGTACAGCAATCCCCCCTTGTGGTAGTCAGATGTGGTCAACTAGAACCTTGAGTATGCCTACCCTCAACTCCCATGCAGTTCAACATTGGGCCACTGTCATGTCTGAATGCCTCACAGATCTGGATACTGCACAATTCAACCAATCCGCCGGATGGAGAACTCTCAGTGTGGTTCCTTACAAAGGTGCCGATAAGGTTATGTCACACTACTGTGCGCATCTCACATAACATCTGATGCTCTTCACGTCCCTTGCAACTCAGATCATTTACATACATGCTGATGATGTGAATGTGTATGAAGTTACATTGACATCCAACCATTACAGACATGTCACTCAGACCCCGTGATGAGAGGGAACCACCTGTGGTCTGAACAAGTTGCTCTTCCTTTTTAAACTTTCCCAGTCTATCCCTCTCTCCTCCCAAAGGAAGGAATTATTATTTGCAAAAGATGGGATACTGTATGTACTTATGTAAGTGCCTATCAGTAGTACTGGTATTTCTCTTGAAGGTAAGGAATGAAAGCAATTCCATCTTTGTATTTGGCATTTTTAATGTATCAACAAGCTCTTGCAGTTTTTATAATATTCGTTTCTCCATTAAAGTACCTAAACAACACCACTTAAACTGTAAATAACAAATGGAGGATACCTCTTGCTGTGCACACATACTATGAATTAGTATTTGTATTCTGTTAATAAGATAACAATTAAGTAGTAGGATAAATTAATATTGTTTATAGACTGATCCTTACCACAAAGTCCCTCTACTTTTCCTCCGTATGTATGAGAAGGTAAGCGGACGTTGAATCCAAAACTTCTATGGAAATAAGATACTTCCAACTGGATGGAAGGAATCAGAAGGGTCAGTTCAGTCTTATCCAGTTCTTCTAGAATAATCCAGTCGAGGCGTACAGGGAAATTATTAATCAGTGAGCCATCAATTGTAGTTAAAATCTGTAAAACATACAGAAATGTAATCTTAATTAAATAAACCCAACAATAGTTAACATTTTATCTATTAACATGAAATGTAAAGTTCACAATGAATCACTTTGTTAAGTACCATGATATAGTAATGCAAATATTTTGCTCAGCTCAAATATTAAGCGATAAAATAAATTTATCCAGTCAGTCTGGCCATGGAGAAGTGATTATTTGAAACCAAAGATTTCTTAAATAGCTAATGCCAATTAGAGATTTTTAAAGAAAGGAAAAATACATTTAAATACATTTCTTTTATGCAGTGTTAAGGTTGAGGAGAGAGGCCATCATATGTCTGTAGACACTGATAGGGAAATGAACATGTTGCATACATATGTCTGGGTATATTCCAGTGGGAGAGAACATGTACTGAAACTACTGACATGTCAATTAAAAGTTGCATCTAATATGAGACTGAAGATAATTTTCAGATTTTGACACATTCATTTTTTTCCTTTATGTACTCTGAATCATCATGTTGTCTGTTTATGTTTGGTGGTCACTCATTCATACATCATGTTTCACAAACTCCATGCACACACAAAAATGGTTTTATAAGACAGATGAAGACACAAAATATACCATTTAATTTAAACAGTGTGTAAACAGAAACTTTTCTGTGCCTTGAAAATTACCAAGAGAGAAATAGTTATTACGGAAAGGCTTAAATGATGGCAAAGGTAAATAAAAATGCAAAACTATTTTGTTAACTGAAAAAAGCATCTAAATAATTTGTGCGGCAGATGATGAACAAATGAGAGAGAACTAAGACAGTATGCAACAGTTGGTTTAAAGTGCAATGAGAAAGTAGTATTTCTGGTAACAGTTGAGCTAAAATTACAATCTTTAGCAACATAAGATCTTTTGTTGCAGTATGGTAAAATACCTCTTCTATGTTATCTTGATTTCTTCTGACATGTACAACATGCTGTTTATATAGCACTTTAACTTCTTCTGTACAGGTTGAGCCTTGTTCATGCATGCATTCCTTATTTGTGACTATGACCTGTAAGCAAAAAACACAAAATGTTAAAATAGCGCCTTCATAGTTCTTCTAGTTTTTTGAGCTGTGTTGACAAGATGGCGACAAGAAGGGAAGTTAAGATTTGACGCACCATCCACATCATAGTTGATAATAACAGAGTACAAGTTCAGAATGGGAAAGTATAGGGAAGGTAATCAGCTGTGTCCATTCAAGGGACTATCCTGGCATTTGCCCTACAGGATTTAGGGATATCATGGGAAACATTAGTTGGAAAGGGTGGGTGGATGTCTGAACAGATATTCTCCCAATGCATGCCCAATGTCTTGCTTCTGCACCATTTCAGTGGCAACAAAGGGAAAATTAGATACAGCTCTGTGTGGTTTCCAGCTGTTGCTCATTTGATAAAGAGATGATGATAAAGAAATTTATATAAAAATTGTACTAATATTATATTTTACTACAACCAATTTTAAAAAACTTTGTAAAAATCAGTTGTGGTTGGTTCTTACACTACAAAGTCAAGTTGAAGTTGGTTTGTGAAATGACAGTTAGAACCACACTTTTCTGCTAAGAATTGCTGTGACAGGATAGCATTTGTCTAATCAATCCAATAAGAAAAAGCTACAGATCACTTGTAAAGGACCCAGTACAATGAAGGATTAAGTATTAAGGATTAAGAGTGTGTGTGTGTGTGTGTGTGTGTGTGTGTGTGTGTGTGTGTGTGTGTGTGTGAGAGAGAGAGAGAGAGAGAGAGAGTTAAAGCTGACAACTTTGAAAGGATGTGAAGGTAAGTTTTTGAAACTCATGATTCCGTATTACAGTCTCATAACCTTCAGGGCTTATACTATCAAAGAAGTAATTTGAATATCTGGATTCTTACTTCAAATGCACATGTTGGCATACATTCAACGTACTCTTCCCAAATGTGGTGTACACCAAATGTGGTGTACAGTTGATCATACGCCACTAGCATTGCAGACTGATGGGTCCTGGAGTTGGAATCCATGGATCAAAGGGCAGTGCTTAATCTGGAGGTTACACAGAAGGACTATGTTTCATCATGAAGCTGGAAGGAGCTGCAATACAGGTGGGCAGTATAGAAGCTGGAAGGAGCTATAATATAGGTGGGCAGTGTACCTCACCTCTGACCACTTCTTTTTCCAATGATACTGTGTCTTAATGATAATATCACTGTTTGCATTTAAACTTAATACTGTATGTGTATTATGCAGGTATGCTCAGCTGCTGTCGATGGTTACTTCATTTAATCTGAAAAACCATATTTGTGAAATCAAAATAGTGCTCCACCCTATGCACTGTAACATGCACAGGCAACCAATCTGGTACCACTGGTGGTCCTTCTGAGGCAATCCAGTGTGTGAGAAGAGTTCTGTGATAAAACATAACAAGTTTTAATTGGTGCCAAGCATGTTCAATCACACTAATCTCAAGTGATATTACAAGCTGTGCCACTCAGTTGATTTCTGCCTCTGAAGGAAGGAGTATATTAGTCAAGCACAATGTGCACAAAATTATCTGTTTGAAAGATGACTCCACCACCAAAGTACTGGCCGTGGGCTGGACAATAGGTTAGAGGATCCTGTTCCAATACTGCACAGCCCTAAAATTACCATCAATAGTGATAGGAGATGTCTGGCATCCAAACATATTACTGGCGAAAAACATGATTGACCCTTCTCCCTGATAAAACAATGGGTGCCTGGCTGTGTTCACTCTTGTACAACATCTGTCAGGCCCTAAACAAATCTTGAATTCACTGGTGAGGCAAATCCTTTGTCAACAATCCAGATTTCATTCAAAGTGTTCCCTTGTCCATCTTTTTCATGCCCCACAGTGATGGAAGGTGAAGAAGTGTATCATGCTATTAATAATGGATGTGTAAATTCCAATACCATGTTGTGTACCATCTTAGTCACAACACAGCTCTCCCAGCTTTTTCCTAGAAGGAAGCGAGCAGTTCTGTTGCATACTTCTCAGGATACTTATGAGCCTTAATGTGTCCTGTACAGTGGTCACCAAATGGTGTTGCTGCCTGAGGATGACCACTGCAACACAGAGTTTTGGTGTTTTGTTTCTAATGATTCTGGTTGAACATTTGAATGATGTTGCTGTCATGTACAACAATTTGGTGGGAAACTTCCTGTGTTGACAACATGCATGGTCTAAGCTTCGAATGATACTTTCAGGTATGTTGATATACTGAACAGTGTACAAAATCTGTATGTTGTGTCTATGGATTGAGATGTAATGCACTCCACTGAGAAACATGAAACCTTTGTTCTGAGCAGTTTTGATAAAATTCTCCTTTACACTGGTTTATAAATGGAATTAAAATACATATATTAATTGATATCCCTTGTCTTCAGCAGTATCTAATTTCAACAAATAATGAAACTATGTATATCATATGATGATCATATATCTAAAAGCAAAGATGATGTGACTTACCGAACGAAAGTGCTGGCAGGTCGATAGACACACAAACAAACACAAACATACACACAAAATTCAAGCTTTTGCAACAAACGGTTGCTTCATCAGGAAAGAGGGAAGGAGCGGGAAAGACGAAAGGATGTGGGTTTTAAGGGAGAGGGTAAGGAGTCATTCCAATCCCGGGAGTGGAAAGACTTACCTTAGGGGGAAAATAGGACAGGTATACACTAACACACACACACACACACACACACACACACACACACACACACACACACACATATCCATCCGCATATACACAGACACAAGCAGAAATGTCTGCTTGTGTCTGTGTATGTGCGGATGGATATGTGTGTGTGTGCGAGTGTATACCTGTCCTTTTTTCCCCCTAAGGTAAGTCCTTCCACTCCCGGGATTGAAATGACTCCTTACCCTCTCCCTTAACACCCACATCCTTTCGTCTTTCCCTTTTTCCTGATGAAGCAACCGTTTGCTGCAAAAGCTTGAATTTCGTGTGTATGTTTGTGTGTCTATCGACCTGCCAGCACTTTCATTCGCTAAGTCACATCATCTTTGTTTTTAGATATATTTTTCCCATGTGGAATGTTTCCCTCTATTATATTCATGTGATGATCACAAATAGTCTCTAAAGATGTTAAGGGCCTTACCATTAGCACAAAAATAAGTAAGATAACTGTAAATGTATGTATTCCACATTCCTCCAGAGCAAATCAAATGTCTTGTGGATAATTTAGTACCTTTCTCTTGGGCAGCAAAGCCTTCTATTCCAATGAATAGCATATTCATAGAAACAATTAAAATTAATGTATTAGGTACAATATAATTAATGTTAACACTGTAATACTGTTATATTACTTTGTATCAAGTCTTGCTGACCAATGTACTAGAAACTGGAATCACACAAAAGCCATATAAAACTGAAGCAGACACATTCTGTACAGAGTGTGGCACTTAAATCCGGACAAATTTCAATTCGAATTTCCCACCATATCATCTTTTGGTCTGACGTTGCGACTGGTATTCTTGAAAGCCATAGGCATCTAGTAAACAGTGAGAACCTCAAAATGGCCATGGCATTATGGCCAATTGTGGAGCACAACTGAAAAGCTGCAATTATTGAAAATTTTTGCAGTGAGCATTCGCCCACAGAGGTAGTTTTATTCTTCAAGTACCTGAGATCAACTGTTTACCATTTTGTGGGCAAGTATAATGCTTTGTAGAAGTCTGGGGGTTCACAATCTATGTGTTGTGTCCAGTGAGGGGAAGTTTACCTGCAGGTTTAGACAAATGTTGTGAAATTGTGGATGGTAACTGTGGCCTCAGGGAGACAGTATGTTTTACAACAGGATGGTGATCCAGTTCACATGAGCCATTTAGTCCAAAACTGGCTCTTGGATAATGCTGACATGTTCTGATTAAAGGAGTTTTACCCCCTCAACTACTATGTTTGGAGCATAGTTGAAAGAGTTATCAATAAGATGAGGCACCCTAATGATGCATCTCTAGGCACCGCTATCCAACATCATTTGTGAATATGGTCAATGCAGTTTTCAAGAATGCATGCGATCACTTCAGGACAAGACTGGAAGCGCTCATTGTCGCTGAAAGGGGTCGCATCAAGTAATGTTACTCTTGAAAGATATCACTGCTTATATGTAAAAGACAGGCGAAATTCCCTCAGACTTGAAGAAGAATATAATAATTCCAATCCCAAAGAAAGCAGGTGTTGACAGATGTGAAAATTACCGAACTATCAGTTTAATAAGTCACAGCTTCAAAATACTAACAAGAATTCTTTACAGACGAATGGAAACACTGGTAGAAGCCGACCTCAGGGAAGATCAGTTTGGATTCCGTAGAAATGTTGGAACACGTGAGGCAATACTGACCCTACGATTTATCTTAGAAGAAAGATTAAGGAAAGGCAAACCTACGTTTCTAGCATTTGTAGACTTAGAGAAAGCTTTTGACAATGTTGACTGGAATACTCTCTTTCAAATTCTGAAGGTGGCAGGGGTAAAATACAGGGAGCGAAAGGCTATTTACAATTTGTACAGAAATCAGATGGCAGTTATAAGAGTCGAGGGACATGAAAGGGAAGCAGTGGTTGGGAAGGGAGTGAGACAGGGTTGTAGCCTCTCCCCAATGCTATTAAATCTGTACATTGAGCAAGCAGTAAAGGAAACAAAATAAAAGTTTGGAGTAGGTATTAAAATCCATGGAGAAGAAATAAAAACTTTGAGGTTCGCCGATGACATTGTAATTCTGTCAGAGACAGCGAAGGACTTGGAAGAGCAGTTGAACGGAATGGACAGTGTCTTGAAAGGAGGGTATAAGATGAACATCAACAAAAGCAAAACGAGAATAATGGAATGTAGTCGAATTAAGTCGGGTGATGCGGAGGGAATTAGATTAGGAAATGAGACACTTAAAGTAGTAAAGGAGTTTTGCTATTTGGGGAGCAAAATAACTGATGATGGTCAAAGTAGAGAGGGTATGAAATGTAGACTGGCATTGGCAAGGAAAGTGTTTCTGAAAAAGAGAAATTTGTTAACATTGAGTATAGATTTAAGTGTCAGGAAGTTGTTTCTGAAAGTATTTGTACGGAGTGTAGCCATGTGTGGAAGTGAAACATGGACGATAAATAGTTTAGACAAGAAGAGAATAGAAGCTCTCGAAATGTGGTGCTACAGAAGAATGCTGAAAATTATGTGGGTAGATCACATAACTAATGATGAGGTATTGAATAGAATTGGGGAGAAGAGGAGTTTGTGGCACAACTTAACTAGAAGAAGGGATCGGTTGGTAGGACATGTTCTGAAGCATCAATGGATCACCAATTTAGTACTGGAGGGCAGCTTGGAGAGTAAAAATCATAGAGGGAGACCAAGAGATGAATACACTAAGCAGATTCAGACGGATGTAGGCTGCAGTAGGTACTGGGAGATGAAGAAGCTTGCACAGGATAGAGTAGCATGGAGGGCTGCATCAAACCAGTCTCAGGACTGAAGACCACAACAACAACAACATATGAAAAAGGATTTTCATTTTCATCATTATTTTGTTTTAATAAATTTGCTTTTTAAAAAACTGTCATTTGTCTAGATTTAAGTGCTTCACCCTGTATACTGCTGGTATTGTGGCTAATGCCCCTGAAGATGTTAAAAAGCTTATGGGGCTTGGTTTTCAGTTCCCTAAGGTGGGGCAACAACAATATTTTATCATCAAATAAAAGGCTTGCAAACTTCACTGAATCTTTCAATTTCATTAGGGTGCATTTGTTAAAAAGCAAATTGATGAAATCTGCTTTAAGAATGTATGATGACAATGCACACTGATCAATATGGTGTTCTTAACTTTTTGTTTTATGGAACTTGCTGTTGGTGGGTTGGGAAAGTAGCATAATACAGTGAAAACATCCATGAAAAAGGAGCATTGTACTTGCCTTCTCACAGTGGGTATAATGCTACTTATGACAACCAAAACCATAATGACACTAAGAGCAATAAACTGATGGATACTATACTCCATTTCAAAGTGATCTGAGATGACTTGCTCAACAAGATAACTTTTACGCCCAAAAACCTCAAACCACACACTCAACAAGATAACTGAAGAAAGTCTGAGAGATGAAGGACTGATGAATATGAGTAGAAGAGGTCAGTAGCCCAATTCATGGAACTGTCAAAGGATATTATTCTTCCAAGTAGTATAGTAGGCCTTCTGAAGACTGAAAAAAACTCCAGGGTCACTTGTCTATGAAGGCTTGCTGGGTAGCTAACTATAGAAGGGTAATTTTATCAATGGTAGAATAATATCAATATAATAGAGGGAAACATTCCACGCAGGAAAAATATATCTAAAAACAAAGATGATGTGACATACCATACGAAAGCGCTGGCAGGTCGATAGACACATAAACAAACATAATGATACACACAAAATTCTAGCTTTCGCAACCAACGGTTTCTTCATCAGGAAAGAGGGAAGGAGAGGGAAAGACGAAAGGATGTGGGTTTTAAGGGGGAGGGTAAGGAGTCATTCCAATCCCGGGAGCGGAAAGACTTACCTTAGGGGGAAAAAAGGACAGGTATACACTGGCACACACACCCATATCCAACCACACATACACAGACACAAGCAGACATTGTCTTCCTGTCTGCTTGTGTCTGTGTATGTGTGGTTGGATATGGGTGTGTGTGCGAGTGTATACCTGTCCTTTTTTCCCCCTAAGGTAAGTCTTTCCGCTCCCGGGATTGGAATGACTCCTTACCCTCCCCCTTAAAATCCACATCCTTTCGTCTTTCCCTCTCCTTCCCTCTTTCCTGATGAAGAAACCGTTGGTTGCGAAAGCTAGAATTTTGCGTGTATGATTGTGTTTGTTTGTGTATCTATCAACCTGCCAGCGCTTTCATATGGTAAGTCACATCATCTTTGTTTGTAGAATAATATCAGTTGAACATAAGCTGAAAGAGACTTTGGAGCTTCTTAGGTTGGGAAACACAAGGCAAAAAGCAGTTCAGTGTCCACTAGAACTTCTATCTCATGCATATAGTGACACAAATGATACAGTAACATCTTCCTCCCTGGCTTAAGGAGGGGTGCTGATGTTACATCACACCAGAACGCAGAGGAGTACCCTGTATGCCAAGTGCAGTTATTCAGTATGAGAAGTTTCTTTAGCTGTGACTGATAGATGCTGTATCATGATGTAAACAATTTTATTTGGACAAGGTGCCATGTCAAATGGCAAATCCAGCTTCCACATTTAGAATAGACAATTGTAAAGATCTCGTTGTTTGGCAGTGGTGGCTTTTCACAGAAATATTATGTAACAGTATGTGATTTGTCTCTCTAGCCAGTTAGGACACTACCACTTCACATTATGCCAGCAAATGGGCACCCAATAATGGGACATCTCTGTCCTCTTCAAAGAATCCTCCTACTGGTTTCGCATTGTAATAAGAACAATATGAAACAATTAATGAAGTTCAGGAACTTACACCATTATCTCTGTCTCCTCCCAACAATATGAAAAATGTTTTTCCTCATTTCCCAAAGGCTACAAGTTTCTCAGCACTTGGTTAGCATTTTAATCACAAAGATGTGCACAAACCCTTTATAACAGACCAGTACATATTATTGTGCCAAGGTAAAAGTATTATTCATAGATGGCCTGTAGACTTCCAAATGGATGCATCAGTGTTTGATGGATTACAGTTGTTGGGATGATCAACTCAATCCTGGTGTTGTCTCAATTTTCAAACCAAGTGGGGTGGAGCAGTGGTTATAATATTGAACTAATGTTGAGAAGGACAGCAGTTCAAATCCCCATGTGATCATCTAGATCTAGGTTTTACATTGTTTCCCTGAAATTCTTCAGGTAATTGGCAAGATGTTCCTTTAAAAAGGATGGGAGACAATTGTAAAGTTTCGATTGTTTAGCAGTGGCGATCACTTCACAGAAATATTATGCCACAATTATGTGGTTTGCCTCTCTTGCAAGCTATAGCAATACCATTTTTTATTATGCCATTAACTGGGCACCCAATCCAAACTTTTTTTCCATCTCTAATCATTGACACGATGGCAAACTCTAATCTTCCTTCAAAGACAGGTAGCTGGCTGCTTGTACACAAACCAATTAACCTCACTGATAATGCAGTTGGAAAGCTTCCTTCAAGCAATTCTCAGACTTGGAGATGTATATAGAGCAGGAACACTTTGGTTTGCAGACCTCACATTTCTTGCTACAAAGCAAGACAAAATATTTAAGAATGTCTTGCACTTTAAGTAAGAAAACCTGTGTTACAAGCCAAAATGACAGTATGTACAACATATTAATGTTAAACAGAGGAATACCTGGAAAATTTGCGTACAAACACTACTTTCAGATGCAGGGGGGAAAAGAGATGAAATTGCAACTAATTATGATGATTTAAATAAACAAAATGAAACAGTATGGTAAAATAAATACACATTCTTTAGCAGTTGCAAAGGTAGATTTAAACTATATTGTGTAGTAATTATCATAGACAATATTCTCATTCAGAGATCAAAGGGAAACACTGTTTAATTTCAACATAGTATGAGATTAGCTGATAGAAAGGAAAGATGTGGTTGTTTTTATTGCCATCTTGGTGAGAGTAAAGTCAAGCTTGGTGTTCCTGTGGTAAAGTGCGAGCATGGAGACTGTAAGGTTGCGGGATCAAATCCCAGCCAGACACTGGAATTTTTCAGTCTGCCTTTATGCTAGCTTTCACCTACCAATGAAATGAAGATATACCAGGAACAACGTGTGATTTGGATTCCACATTACACTGTAAGTCTCCATTCCCCTGAAGGATTAAAGGGATAAGTTAAGGACATGCCAATCACTGAAGTGGCAGCAAAACAAGGAATTTCAAATACATGGCTCAACATCCATCTTGAGGGACTCACAACCAATCATGTGATATGAATATACCTACTTTTTGATGAAACTGATTCACAGAAAGAGGTACTGCATGAAGCTGAAATAAATTGTAAAATGCTAACATATCAACATGTCAGATGTAACTTTTAAATCACCATCATGAGCATTATTTTAATTCTTGATCAGTGTAAAGAACATGCAATTTATATGCAAGGACAGAGAGAAGTTGGGAATACCCAACTCTTTCATGAATAACATCTATGTGGTATCAGAATATCTTCCTCAGTTTTAAACAAGAAACAGTAATAAACAGATGGTAATTGATATAACTGAGGCAGCAGCATTTTTCAGAGTGAGGCTTTATGTTAATTTTAATATGCTGTATTTATTTTGAGTAACCAAAAGCAGTAAATAGTAGTTCTATGTCAGTTAATTATTAATGGCCTCATACCTGCTGTTCACTTAATTTTGTGTACACCTTGCCCCATTCCTTTTGACTGAAGGTCCTTCTCTATGATAGTATACATGGACTCAACGGATGAATGAATGAAAGAATTCAAGAATGAATATAAAATTACATATTTCTTGGGCATTTTAAGTACCTTTTGAAGATATTAAGTTTAATGTATATTTTTAGTGCTACATATAATTATGGCCTCATTTCTTCTAAGAGTCAAAATTATAGTATGAGCAAATGTTAATTTCTTACTTGGAAGTCGTGATTTCCAGTTGGATTGACATCTTGGGCAGCAATGTAGCTGCAGTTGCCACTGAATGTATAGTTTTGCTGATCAAATGTTACATATTGTGGATCACCAAATCCAGTACAAACACCTATAATAAGACAATTGCATAACTAACAGTAATAAAACTACGTGCAGAGTTAAAACTGTTTTAGACATAGAAGAGAGAGAGAATAATTATAATGGAATATGCAAACTGTAAAAAATAAGTAAATGTTTGTGAGATTTATTCATGTTTTCCATTTATAAGCACAGCATTATTTTTTTGCTAAAAAACCTTCAGATGAAACATCTCCATCTGTGGCCTGCAAACCGCTGTGGATCATTTGGCTTTGTATCATGTATTTGGGTTTCTACCCATTCCACATTATGTATGGAGTAAGGGAAGACTGATGCCTTTAATGGTTCTGTGCATGTTTCAAGTAGTGTAATCCCATCTTCACAATCCACTTGGGAGACTGTACAGAGTGGGTGAGGAGTCCCTTACTCCCGTAAGCCCTGTTTAGTATAACTGTTATTATGCAGGTTGTTAGCTATGTTACTTCTTGTCAATTGTTTGAATCAGTTCTTAGAATTCATGTTTACATTCTTTCACAGTTGCAGTTGCAGTAATTTAATTTGTAACTGTGGCAGACATGAGCGGTCATAGTTAGACTATTGATGTGTGCGTAGTGCCAACACACAGTGCAGATAATGAGACAGATCATGGGAGCATTCCAGGAAAGATCTATTAAGGCTCCACTGTGAAAGGCAACACTTCTGGATTGGGGATATGTGCTTTTACTTTTGGCAGTTTTAAAGAAAGACCGCGGAGTGGAAGGGTGCCAGGGTCTCTGCTTCAATTGAACAATCGCCTATGAAGTTGACACATAAACATGCTTCGGAACTTGGTACACCAAGGATGACAATGCGAGTTTGCATGAAAAAAACCCTTAAGGTCAGAACTTTTAGACTGACGATCATAAGCCAGTTGTTGCATACAGACTGGAATGAGTGTGTTTTAGCACACTGTGCTTTGTTAACTCAATTTCTAAATGCGGTGAGATGTGCTGAGGTTATGTTTTCATATCAATGTGTCATTTATTGCAACTTGTGTGTCAGAAATATTGTCATAAGAGCCAAAGAGAATCCTCATTAGACAGTCAAGTTAGAAAGGAACCCGCCTCACATAATGATACGGGCAGCAATGATACCTCAACATCTGGTTGGACTGTACTTTCTTGAAGGGACTGCCATTGCACAAATTATTTACACATATTGCAAACATGGTTAACACCTCAGCTTCAGGAGAGAGTCTCACAGAACACATGCTTGCAGTGAGATGGGGCACTTCCTCACTACTAGGGAGATATGGAGACTTCTCACCCACCCTATAGTTCATTCGTAGATTCCTCATATAATCTTTCATTTCAAAACCTCATTAGTTAGGATGGACACTTGTTTGAAAGTAGTTGCCAACATATGTTAAATATTTGTTACCATGCATGACACACAGCTGTTTAATTGTCTTTTATTGTTTTACCATTTTTGGTTTCACACCATTATATGGTATATGTACACATCAAAGCGAAGCAAGAAAAAATTAGAAATGCATAATGTACATACGTGGTATAAAACAATACTTGCAAAAGGTCAAATATTAATCACACATCACAGTATGTCATTTTAATATGGCAGTCCATATAATTACCACCCAATCAGAACTGCTGAACATCTACAAAACCGAACAGGTATTGTTGGTACACAAGAGGTGGTGCCTACATTTCATCACTTGATATGTTTGTATGCCAATTTACTCTTCAGGACTTCAGTGAATCGTTTTCTGGGTCTATGTCTTGTGTTACACTCTAGAGTTATCATTATTTATTTATTAAATATATGGCCTCATGATAGTTTTTCTCTGATTCCAGATGCCACTGTAGCAAACATCAACTAAAATGCTATCTTTGTTTCAGTATTCATGGATTTGCTCATTATGAGCTTCAGGTAGTTCCATAATGCACAGTTAGAAAGGATTAACCACTTTTTCATTTCTGAAGTTTATTATGAGATGTACTCTAATTAGAAGAAACAGTTTTACCTATTCAATTACAGATTTTATGGGTGTCATGTTTGTGGCAATTATGAACACTCTTGCCTACTATTGAAAGTTACAATAATTTGATGTTTAATTTATACTGATTGAGTGTAGAATATATTAAACACTAACAAAATGAAACTGCTTGAAATCAAAAACATAAATTTTCAGTTTATATTTATAGAGTCTGAAACCAGAAAAATACTGTGTTGTAATTCATTTTACAGGTTGTAATTAATGGAATATTTTGACAGCATTATTCTATGTAGAAAGTCCTAAATGAATACAGCACTTTGTAGTTTTGAAAGATGTGTTTCTGTTAAAGTACTAGGCTAATGTGTAGCTTTATAACCATTTTTAATTTTCAGAGTGGTGCAGTCTTGCAACATTGTTAGCCTTATGGTATTGCTAATTTGTTGTTTGAAACATTCCCTGAATATTAAAGGATTTTGTGGTAAGATTTGTGAAACTTCAGGACCAAAGGAGATGTTGATCAATTGGTTAATAGTTTCAACATGTTTTCTTCAGTTTGATAGAGGAGAACAGACATTTTCAGGAGCTTGAAGCATTTGTGTTATCTAATGAGAAAATGAGGTTGGAGAAGCACAGTGGAAAAAGAGATTCGGTCTTTTCAGAAACAACTATTCTCATGTGAGTAATGCGACATCTTCAGGAAGACCACAGTATTTGACAAAGACTATGTGTTTGACAAAGATCATGTATTTGGCAAAGACCATCTGAATATTAATCCAACATGACCTATGACAGTACACCTAAAATTGAGATGGTGTGATTAATTGTGACCAGTTAACTATTGTGCAAAATTTGTTCAGCATCACTTAGCTCTTAAAAATCTATCGTTCCTATCAAATATTTTTATATGTGACAAAAAATAATGATGGCTTTATGTCAATATCAAAAAAGAAATCATGTAGGTTATACCTTTTGAACAAAAAAAAAAAAATAAAAAAAAAAAAAAAAAAAAAAAAAAAAATGGCAAAATATCATTTTCTTTATATTCAGTTATGAAAGTTTTATGTTCACATGACCGATCTAACACAACTGTTATTAATGTGATTATTTTTCAAATAGCTCAATTATTGTTCCTATTTATGATTTAATTGAAAATTGTAATTTCATCTTAAGTTATTGACACTGGATTTGTTAGTTATGAGCTACCAAAATGACATAAGGAAAGACTGTTGACATGCAAGTTACAGAGTTACTTTGATATGTAAAATCTTTGTTTTTGTTTAGTAAGGTAGTTGGGGGTTAAAGTATTTCCAGACATGGAATAAAAATGTTAAAAAGTGGAGACAAATGCCTGAAATGTTTTATTATTGTCTTTAATGTATTAGACTAAATGTCCAATAGCCTCTAGCATCCATGTAAGAGAATCACACACCTCAAGAACACTGTGCCAACAATAGAAAACTATTACAATGGACACTGAGAAGAAAGATAAG
Organism: Schistocerca serialis cubense; assembly: GCF_023864345.2. Lineage (NCBI taxonomy): Eukaryota > Metazoa > Arthropoda > Insecta > Orthoptera > Acrididae > Schistocerca > Schistocerca serialis. The sequence goes on from NC_064641.1 coordinate 860,019,231, forward strand.
TTAAAATAACTATTTTCACTATTACTACTGCAAATAATGTGCTAACACTTCTCCCCTCATCTTTAGACTTACTGAAGCTGAAGAAAATTGATTCTGATGTAGCTGGCTGAAGTGGCTGAGTGGTTCTAGGTGCTACAGTCTGGAACCGCGCGACCACTATGGTCTCAGGCATGGATGTGTGTGATGTCCTTAGGTTTAAGTAGTTCTACATTCTAGGGGACTGATGTCCTCAGAAGTTAAGCCCCTTGGTGCTCAAAGCCATTTTTGATTCTGATGTAAACACTGTAGATGCACAAATGTGACATTTCGAAAAAACATTTTTGTTTCTAATAATTATTCAACAGTGACACAGTGAGGTGTGTTAGACGTTACAACCTGAACAGTCCAGAAAAGCTGGTGCTGGTGGGAAGAATCAGATGGCACAGGCTGTAAAGCAGTCATGGAAGTCAAGAACAGTGTGTCATACGGCAAGCATGGCAACTGGATGGTCGAGCTGTCTATCGGCCACAGTGTGCTGGTGGCCATTCATATGGACAGACAGCTTGTTACTAGTCATGATTTTGTAGAAGGGTGGCCAAGTTGGTAGACCAAATTACTGCTTTCACAAGTGGCCCTGTCTTTGATGGGACAGGAGATCCCTGTGACAGGACTGCAGTAGGTGGTAGGGAGTGGACGTATGGAATGGCTGTGCCTTTTGCCTATGTCTTTATCATCTTCATTCTAGGTGATAAAGGCATAGAGAAAAGGTACTAAGCTTGTTGTCTAATTTAGTACTGTACTACAGTTTTCATATGTCACTAATAGCGAGTGTATCTATACCTAATTCAGTTGATGCCAAGATATTCACATGCACCAAATTTATTCTGAATTAATTTTGAATGGCTGTCAGTCATCATTAATATCTGTTCTTCCACACATGCGAGGGAATATTATGTGTCTGGGTGTGCACGAGATGACAGTATCTTGGGTCTTGATTCCTCATAGTCTCATTCTCACTGGTGCAGGAATACATTATTTTGTAGCAAGGAAATTATCTATCTTAAACAAAACAGTTAATACAAATCATAGAATTGTAAGGTTGTACATACGATATTGGACAGGTCAAGGGAACATATCTGCAAGTAATATTTAATAAATTGATTTTACATTATTTTGCAATGAGGAAGTTAGCTATCTTTAACAAAACAGTAAATACAAATGTTGTATGGTAAAATACAAACAGCCAATACAAATGTAAGAGTAAAGTAGTCCAGTATATTTCATACACATGCACAGTATATAATTTTCAGACCTAATTGAACATTTATCATATTGTTTACATTTTTAACCCATTTCAAAAAAATGATCAACTGCATAAAAGCAATGGTCCAAGAGATATTTTTTTAACTTATGTGTGAAGGCTCTTGGGTTCTTTGTTGCTTTGATTTCATTGGGTAAATTATTATACATTTGTATCCCAACACTTAAAACACTTTTTTGGCAGCAGGTAGTTCTGGACTGAATCATATGTAGGTCAGATTGCTGCCTTGTTGCATAGTTATGAATATCTCGATTGAATTTTAGTGTGCAGTCATTGTTTAACAGGTATGACTTGACAAATGAGACGATATTATAAATGTAAGCAGAGGGCAGTGTCATAATGCCATTTGTTTTGAAATGTTGTCTGCATGATTCGTTATGTCTTAGACTGTATATTATGCATATTGCATTTTTTGGCATTTTGAAAATATATCTACCTCCAGGTGAGTTCCCCGAAAATATGATTCCATACTGTAACGTAGAATGGAAGTAAGCATAATATACATGTATGAGAACAGATTTAGTGACTGATTTTTTGAGTATCCTTAAAATGTAACACACAGTTGAGAGCTTTTTTGAGATATAATTTGTGTGAGTCTCCCAGTTAAGATTTTCTTCAAGCCATATGCCAAGAAACTTGATAGAGTCCACACACATAAGCTCTTGGTTATTTAGAATCACATCAGGCATTTCTTGTTTTTGGGATGAGAGTCTGAAGTTGATGTACGTTGTTTTCTGTATGTTTATAATCAGTTTGTTCTCGTTGAACCATTTGCTGAGTGACGACATAAGCGGTTTAATTTTTTGGTTGTGGTCCTCTGTATCAGTACCTGTTATTAGTATGCTTGTGTCACCGGCAAATAGTGTGGTATGTCCCGTAGCAAGCTTCGTGCTTATATCATCAATGTATAGCAGAAACAGTATGGGTCCCAGGATTGAGCCTTGTGGCACACCATATCTAATAGGCATTGTGTCAGAGGAGTGGACAGTAGATCGATGGGTGGTTGTATTCTTTTTTTCAAAATTAATTTCAACTTTTTGAAATCTGTTTGACAGGTAAGATTCTAACCATTTGTTTGCAATTCCTCTTATACCTTTATTTGCTAACTTCTTAAGGAGTATGGTATGGTCAATTACATCAAAGGCTTTGGATAAATCTAAAAAGATACCAGTAGTGATTTCCTTATTATCCAGTGCTTTTAAGGTTTTGTTGAGATACTCATAAATAGCTGTGGTAGTTGTCTTTTGCTTTCTAAAACCATGCTGGTGGTTTGTCAATAAGGATAGTTTATTAGTAAAGTCTTCCAATCTGGTGTAAAATAATTTTTCAAGTATTTTTGAGAATGAGCTGAGTTGTGCTATGGGCCTGTAATTGGCTACATCATTTTTAGAGTCCTTTTTGTGAAGTGGGGTAATTTTAGAAGTCTTTAGTAGGTCAGGGAAAACTCCATTTGTAAAGGATGCATTTATTATGTGGGTTAGGGGTTCTACAATGGATTCTCCACATTTATTTACAATTAAATCAGGAATGTTGTCACTACCACTGGAGTACTTATTCTTTGGTCCTTTTATAGCTGTAAGTACTTCAGTATTGGAGACTTTGTGAAGAAATATTACATGACACAATGGTGCAAAGTAGGGACTTGGGTGGACTTCATGATTAAAGTTATCCATTAAGTGTATCTAGAACAACAGTGATACAGCACACCATGTATTAGTGTACAAACGCAATGAGCTAGTGCTTCCTTATGGTCCTACTGTGTTTTACAGTCCTAATTGGTATCTTACACTGCTGTTATTCTAGATACACTTGGTGCCATATCTTTCTTTCATCACAGAGCTCAGCTAAGTGTTTCCTTTGTTGTGGGTTGCATTACACAAATAAAATGTCTATGGTTTCACAGCTGAAACTGCATAGTAATGGAAACAAAATAAAAAAAATATTTTAATCTATACAACTGTGGCCAGTGTGGTAGGACATTTCCAGTTAAGTTATTAGATGAGGGGGTTCCTTTGTGTAATGGGATATCACCTGAACTTGAATCAGTACTGGAGGACTGGGGACTAATTATCACTTTGTCTCACATTAAAATAAGCCTCCCAGCCACTAATGAAATAATTTGACAGGGTTAGTAGTGAAGGAGGTTGGTCAGACTCTACTGATAAAGTGGTTTCTTCACCAAAATTGAATTATGATTCCATGTAATAGAATTATGTATGGTGTCAGGACTATGTCTAAACACTAGCTAACATTCTTACTGAAGATGCGAAAAACAGACATTTAAATGTTATTTTACAAATGAATGTTAATTAGTAAGCAAATTAAATAGGCTATATTATTGTAAGGGATTCACAGTTACTACAATTCTGACATACGGTTTACCCACAAATCCAGTAATAATTGAGGTGAATGGATAAAATCATACCTGTCCAACCGCAAGCAGTATGTATCATTAGGAAACTCGTACCAGTCAGAAACCAAACCCATCAAATATGGAGTGTCACAGGGTTTGGTAATGGTTCCATTGTTATTTAATGTATTTGTTAATTCTATAGGTGTTGAGGAGGAAGAAAAGAAAATATTGTATGCTGATGACATGACAGTACTAAATAGTGACCAAAATATGGAACAGCTTGAGAGAAGAGCATACATATCTGCAAATGTCACAGCTCAATGGCTGTTGGAAAATGAACTGGTTATAAATCTAAAAAAGACTATGTATGCAGTGTTTAAAAACAAGGAAAAGGCTGTAGACATGGATTTAGAGGTTGATGGAACAAGGCTGGAAGAAGTAGAATCTGCTAGATTCTTAGGTATTCTTGTGCATTATGAACTGAAATGGAAAAAAAAAAACATTACAAAAAAAGCAATTAGGACCATTTTAAGAAGAAAGACCTCTGAAACATGCATAAACTGTTTCAAGAATTTAGGTATCTTAACTTTTTCATCATTGTATATATACAAAACAATAATGTACATCACAAAAGGTAGTGAGGACTGGATTACAAATGCTAGTGTACACACCCACAATACAAGAAGGAAGAATGAAGTACGGAGCATACCCCACCGACTGGCAATGCTAGAACAAGGACCCCAGTACTCTGGTATCAGACTACTAAGAAGTCTGCCCAAAAACCTGCAAGACAGTGTACTTCACAATGACTTTCCAAAGAAACTTAAAGACTATCTCATTGAAAAAGAGTTTTACAGTGTTGCATATTAAACTATCATGTCATGTATTCTGAAGTCACAATATATTTGACTGAAATTTTGTTCATGTATGATAGTTTGAAATGAATAAAAAACTATTTAAAAAGTTTCAGACAACTAGAGCCACACTCTTCATTTGCCTGAGACTGCAGTCATGTGTGTACGAGTTGCGTTTGCATGCATGCATATGTGTGTGTGTATGTGTGTGTGTGTGTGCCTATATGGTGAGAACTACTTTCCTTTTAATTTGATTTTCCATTGTTTTATTTAAAAAGTTGGATACTTGTATCTCGATACCAATATATTTCGATTAAGTTGTTGTTCCTGAGAATGCCTCAATTGTTATCTGCTTTGTGAAATTTTACTGATTAAACCGAAGACCAATTTATTTTCTAGAGGAGGATTCACTCAAATATACACAAACATTCAAAAATAAAGGATGTGCAAATTTTATGTCAAAAATTAAAACTTTCAAAACGGGATGACACAAAGAATGAAAGGAGGCAGTATCACTTACAATCTCTACATTCTGTTGGCAGGACACATGTGTCTCCACGACGAACCATGCCATCTGGACAAAAGCAGCCAGAGAAACAAATCTCACTTGTGACAGGGCAAGGTTCTCGAAGTGTATGACACGTAGGTTCACATTCTCGGCGATAACACTCCAGATGTTGCAATGGAGGTGCGCACGAGGCGGCTGTGAAGGAAAGATACGAATACATTAAAGCCAATCGCAGGTTATTAACAAAACTAAAGTATAGCACTTACCACTCCATAAATTATTTCCGCAGGTAGCAATAAAGTCCCTATTTCAGGATGAATGCTGATGATGGTGTGTTATGAAGTTAAAGATCGGGAACAATGATGTGTTTTATTCGGTGTGATGAATGCATGGTGTCTGTTCTTTCAGACATGTCCAAAAGAACAAAGACCACACATTCCCAAAATTTGATTGGCCTAGCTGGGCAATGCATTCACCTTCTTTCATGCAGATGCCCAAATATGTCTGACCTCCTGTGGGAATCTCAGAGAGCGAATATGGAGGAAATAGACAGGGGCTGCAGACAGGTGGCGCTTGATGGGAATGTGGATCAGCTGTGAAACATACCGAGATAGTCCGTGCAGTTGTGCTAATGCTGTGTCACAGATGGCACTGTGGTTAACACACTTGCCTAGTAAGCAGGAGATCCTGGGATCGAAGCGCGGTCCGGTACATATTTGCACTCAATGCCACTGATACCTGACGCAGCTGAGAGCAGTGATCCCACCCTTTTCTTTCCTTTCTTCCCCTCTCCACTTTCAATTTACATATAATCTTTTACATTAATCTGGTATATTCCCAAAACAAGTTGCTATCAATACATCCTCATTTTTTATTTCAACCTTTGGGGATCGACCAGACAAATGTTATTCCGCTTGCCTAGAAATGCCTGCTATTGGTGCACTCCATGTAACTTTTATGAAGCGTATTGAAAAACTGAGTTAAAATATGTTTTATAATTAATGAGATGTTCTACAGAAACTGACAAACAGATTGACAGAATTTGGACACTGCTTGCATTGTGTTGGTGGCTTCTCATTAAACGGTACTATCTGAAGAAACAAAGTTGCATAAATACATGAAGCTTTTGACTACATTGTTCCTACTTTCTTTCGAACCTTCAAATTGAGTGTTTGGATTTAGAGTCATTCCCTGGGCATCTGTCTTTCTTCCATTCTCCTACAAACCCGTAAAAGTAAAGATCATCCACAGACAATGGTAGGCACATTGGTACCATCTGACTGCCATGCCATCCTCTGACAATGGCATCATTGGATGCTTTATGGAGGGGCACTGGGTAAACACATAGCCGCTGCTGCCACTGTCAATTTTTGTGACCTGGAGCCGCTACTACTCAGGCAAAAAGTTCTTTGACTGCCATCATGTGACTAAGTGCACCCTGTTCCAGTCCTCCCATGAAGGAAAAATCCCTGGCAGTACTGGGAATCAGACCCAGGCCCTCCAGATGGAAGTCAGCTGCACTGACACTCAGATACCGAGGCTGACAGTTTGATTTCCTGCCTGGCAAAAGATTAATTTCTGTTGCACAAGTTCTTAGTGTCTCTAGAACTGTGACAGTGTTAAGAACTGTAGTGTTAATTACTGATACAAATTTTCCAAAGAATGTCAAAGGGAGGGGCATAATAACAACAAGAACATCAACAACAACAATAATAATAATAATAATAATAAATATTAATGTTATGATTTTAAAGGGCTTTGGGGGACATAAAGATACTGATTGTCACTTTGTTTTACTCTAAAGTTTTTTTTCCACTTTATACCTGTGTAGCAAACTGAATCTAATCTCAGTCTATGCTGCAGCAGGAGCTGCAGCATATTGTCATCAAACAGGACATCATGGAAAATGTTAGTGAATTATTCGATAGTGCTAACAAAACAAATATACCATTAACTAAATTCCCCTTTGATGCTTGGCAGAACATAATAATAATAATAATAATAATAATAGGATTTACTTACGACAATCATTTTGGATTCTCCAACCAGTGAGATCTAAGCTGCTGTTCTGCAAATGGCACTGGCTCACAAACTTCTCCAAAATTTTGCAGTGGCAGCCATTTGGGTCAGAAACTGGGGATTGTAAGCAGGTGCACATGCTTTCCAAGCAGTCAGACACAAAATGATTGAGTTTCTCTATAGATGCGCACTGAGATAATGGAGGATCCCTTGAAAAAGAGAGAGAGAAAAAAAAAGCTCTACATAATGTTAATGATTCAAAAAGACCAAAATGAGGAAAGATTTCTTCTGCATATGCAGGATAAATCATTTAATGATGACTTCCCATGTTGCTCTCATTGAAAAATTATCTTTTATTACACAAGAAACACAGAAAATGAATGTAAGTCACAGACTGCAGAATAATGTGAACAATATGTATACGCTCTGAGCATTTATTATTAGAACCAAGTGCAGGTGATTATGATAAACAAGTTATCTCTTTTGACAGACAGCATCAGGCTTTGATTGAGACACTGAGTATTGGTATTTTCATTATTTATTAATTTTATTCATCCAATAAAGTACTTTTACATCATTTTTGAATACATTTTCTGAAAAATTTTTAAACAAATTTTTGGAAAACTGTTTTGAGCAGCTAGTTTAGCAGCCCATATGCAATGGAAAAAATCTTAAACCTTGTAGTTACAAATAGGCTGGACTTTATCGACAACGTCAGTGTAGAAACGGGCTATGAGAGTATTTCTGTTAGAAAGATCAGATAAGCAGTTGTTAACACCTCACTTAGATACTGAACTGACATTGTTTAGTTCTAGTAAGATGGATGTAGAGGAATTATGGGCAAAGTTTAAGCACACTGTAAATCATAGTATGGAGAGTTAAGTGCATAGTATGTGGATTAAGGATGGAAAAGACTCACCATTGTTTAACAACAAAATTCAGAAAATGCTGAGAAAGCAGAGGCTGTTGCACTCTCAGTTCAAAAGAGAATGCATAAATGATGACAAGCAAAGGTTAGTGGAGATTCATGTGCCTGTGATAACATGTATGCATGAAGCATACAATAATTACTGCCATCGTATATTACAGAGAGCCCAAGAAAATTCTGGTCCTATGTAAAATTGCTAAATGGGTCTAAGGCTTCCATCCAGTCCCTTGTTGACCAGCCTGATAGCAAAACAAAAGCCTAAGTTTTAAATTTCGCATTCAAGAAATTGTTCACACACGAGAATCGTCCAAACGTACCATCATTTGAGCATCAGACAGTCTCAAATATGGATGGCATAGCAATAAGCATCTGTAGTATAGAGGAACAACTGAAAGACCTGAAAGCATATAAGTCACCAGGTTCAGATGGAATTCCAGTTTGTTTTACAAAGTATACTCTATGGCAGTGGTCTCTTACCTAGTTTGCAGTTATTGCAAATCCCTCACCCATTGCAAAGTCCCAAGTGACTGGAAAAAACCACACAAGACTCCTGTATGTAAGTAGGGAAAAAGAATGGAGCTGCAAAATTATTACAGACCAATATCCCTAACTTCAGTTTGGTGAAGAATCGTTGGACATTGTCTCAGTTTGAATATAATAAATTTCCTTGAGGCTGAGAAGCTTATGTTCATGAACTGGCATGGTTTTAGAAAGTACCACTTGTCCAAAACTCAGCTTGCTCTTTTCTCAGGTGATATGCTACGAACTATGGATGAAGGTTAACAGGACGATTCCATATTGCGGAAAGCATTTGATACGGTGCCCCATTGCAGGCAGTTTTGTTAATGAAGGTACAAGCATATGGAATAAATTCACAGATGTGAGTGGCTCAAATACTTCTTAAACAATAGAACCTAGTATGTTGTCCTCGACAGTGAGTGTACCTCAGAGACGAGGTTATCATCAAGAGTGACACAGGGAAATGTGATAGGACTGCTGTTGTTCTCTATATACATAAATTATTTGGAGGACAGGGTGGGCAGCAATTTGCAGTTGTTTGCTGATGATGCTGTGGTGTACAGTAAGGTGTCAAAGTTTAGGACTGCAGGAAGGTACAAGATACTTAGACTAAATTTCCAGTTGATGTGATGAATGGCAGCTAACTGTAAACATGGGAAAATGTAAGCTGATGTAGGTGAGTAGGAAAAACAAACCTGTAATGTTCGGATACAGCATTTGTAGTGTACTGCTTGACACAATCAAGTCATTTAAATATCTGGCCATAAGATTGCAAAGCAATATGAAATGGAACAACCATGTGATGACTGTGGTATGGAAGCAAATAGTCAGCTTCAGCTTATTGGGAGAATTTTAGGAAAATGTGGTTCTTCTATAAACTGTATATAGGACACTGGTGCAACCTATTCTTGAGTACTGTTCAAGTGTTTGGGATCTGTTCCAGGCCAGATTAAAGGAAGACATCAAAGCAATTCAAAGGCAGGCTGCTAGATTCATTACCAGTAGATCCTAAAAACTGGCTGCTAGATGCATTACCAGTAGATCCTAAAAACTTGTGTTATGGAGATGCTTTAGGAACTCAAATGATTATCCCTGGAGGGAAGGTGACATTCTTTTCACAGAATACTACTGAGAAAACTTAGAGAACTGGCATTTGAAGCTGACTGCCAAACAATTCTACTCCCACCAACATACAACGCATGTAAGGACCACAAAGGTAAGATACAAGAAATTAGAGCACATAAACAGAGTAAATTTTTCATTATGTATCTTCACATCAGAAATAACACTTATCAATTTACCTGAATATGAAATAAAATAAAATAGACACAAATAGTTAAAAAATTCCAATCAGATCACTACTCTTAAGTGAAAGAACTTCTCATTGCATGTCTTATAGTTGAATGAGCCGCAATTTTCTTGAAATTAGTTTTTATTACTGGCTACAAAAAATTACTACAGACTAAACAGTCTGGTATGTATACTGAAAATGTTTAAAACATCTGCAAAAATGCTGGTATGATCTTAGAGTAGCACACAATACTGAGAAAAATCTACCAATTTTTCCATACTTATTTTATCACCAAATATTACACAGCAAAATCAATCTTCTTTTTAAAATTTTGTAATAGTGTCCTTTTGTATAGCAACTATGCTATACACTTCTGACAATAAAGAAAATCCAATTTAATCTTTTGGCCAGTATATCGAAGAAGTGACTGCAATGTATTATAAAGAAAATTTACCTCGATAATATCATTCAATTTCTAAGCATCACAATGTCCACATGTAACTATAAAAATGATAAAACTTGATTCTTATGTTCATACTGGATGCAATGGAACCTGCATTTAGAGGAGGTACTTCTTTTCCCCACATAATCCTGCAGGCTTCATAGTGTAAGCTCTCACAGTGTTCCTCACAATTTCTTGTAATGTGAAGTTTGAGCGAAGAGTGGAGTTAGAAGCAACTTTTTTATTATTACAAATTATTCTGCTACTGCAAACTTTAAAAATAATGGCATGTTATTTCAAATAATATTAAAAATTCATAGTTTTTATCTAACTTATCTTTTATGTCTATTCTGATAGCATAGTTCTCCATGGCTGATTTGTTGAAAAGAACTTCTATTTATGCAGCATAATTTTCAGTCACTGAAGTCTATTAACATGAATGACATACAAAATCAACTAAAATACAAATGAGAAATAAGTAATTGTTGGTTGTTCATACTTGACTTTGTTGCACAGACGGAATGCCTCATTCTGAATATCTGCAGGGCATGCCAATTGCTTGCAAGCTTCAGGGTTGTCTCCCAACATCCAGCTATCACCAAAACTTTCAAAAGTCAGTGCCTGTGTACCACTGGGAGTACGTTTATCATCTCCTGGGATGCCATTAAAGAAACCACAAAGACCATCTACAGCATCCATTAATTTTCCTGTCACCTGGTTTAAAAATAAATGAAATCAAATTGAAATAATCTTTACTGAAATACATTTGTTGTTATTTTAATCCCCCATTATTTAACATGATATAAATAAATCAGTATAAATATCTCAAAGTTCTATTTTACAGAGACACAACAGTGAAGTTTTAGTAATTATAACAGCACTCAGATAAATATTGAGAAAAAACTGCATCCTTCTGCATCTCACTGACAGACAGTAGACACTAGTCCTACATCTACCACAACAAAAGCATATTCTACATACAGTGGATGAAAAGTTGAAAAGATTCACTAGTTTTTGGACACTGGGTTAGGGAAAATAAAACATGAGACTTTTAAGGGGAATGCCATCTTGATCAGAGGACACACCGAAAGGGGAAAAAAATCTTTTGTTATTTATCACAGAAGCTATTGGCACATTCAAAAGGTGTTCTATATGTCACCACAAAAAACTTTGACTGTATGCCCAATAACACAAAATATCCACTTTCTACCGAAGCAAGACAGTATAAATAGTGTCATGTAAGCCATTTTGCTGTTTGATAACCTAGCATGTAGTCACTCATTCAGAACTGTCAACTTTGTTCCAAAAATATGACTGCAGTTCCCTGCTACTTTTATGATGATTTGCTCCTACTATTATTTGCTTTTATGATGATTTGTTCCTACTATTATTTGCTTTTAATTTCATTTTAGTAAGTTCTTCTCTTATCAGATGATTTTCCATTATGGGGTGTGTTCACTACTGAGTTGATGTTGTAAGACATGACCTTAACAGGTGTTATTACAAACCATAGTGTAATAAAAAACTTCCTGGCAGATTAAAACTGTGTGCCCGACCGAGACTCGAACTCGGGACCTTTGCTTTTCGCGGGCAAGTGCTCTACCATCACAGCTACCGAAGCACGACTCACGCCCGGTCCCCACAGCCTTACTTCTGCCAGTATCACGTCTCCTACCTTCCAAACATTACAGAAGCTCTCCTGCATGAGTCGTGCTTCGGTAGCTCAGATGGTAGAGCACTTGCCCACGAAAGCCAAAGGTCCCGAGTTCGAGTCTCGGTCAGGCTCACAGTTTTAATCTGCCAGGAAGTTTCATATCAGCGCACAGTGAAAATCTTATTCTCGAAACATCCCCCAGGTTGTGGCTAAGCCATATCTCCGCAGTATCCTTTCTTTCAGGAGTGCTAGTTCTGCAAGGTTCGCAGGAGACCTTCTGTAAAGTTTGGAAGGTAGGAGACATGATACTGGCAGAAGTAAAGCTGTGGGGCCTGGGCGTGAGTCGTGCTTCGGTAGCTCAGATGGTAGAGCACTTGCCCGCGAAAGGCAAAGGTCCCAAGTTCGAGTCTCGGTCGGGCACACAGTTTTAATCTGCGAGGAAGTTTCATATCAGCACACACTCCACTGCAGAGTGAAAATCTCATTCTAGAAACATCCCCCAGGCTGTGGCTAAGCCATATCCCTGCAGTATCCTTTCTTTCATGAGTGCTAGTTCTGCAAGGTTCGCAGGAGAGCTTCTGTAAAGTTTGGAAGGTAGGAGACGTGATACTGGCAGAAGTAAGGCTGTGGGGACCGGGCGTGAGTTGTGCTTCGGTAGCTCAGATGGTAGGGCACTTGCCCGCGAAAGGCAAAGGTCCCAAGTTCGAGTCTCGGTCGGGCACACAGTTTTAATCTGCCAGGAAGTTTCATATCAGCGCACAATCCGCTGCAGAGTGAAAATCTCATTCATAGTGTAATATTTGGATGAAGGAGAAGTTGTAAAAGATGTAATGACATAGCAGTTGTTCTGAGGAGTCTTTATGATGCCTTGACAAATTGCTACCTATGAAAATTTCTTTTTGGAGTTGCACGGAAAAAATTCCAATTTATTAAATACTGAATCTAGTCTATAGGTAATGTCATTACCTATGTAGACTGGTAGGGTACTTCATATTGAGATCATTTGAGGAAGCTGTTGCTTCCATTCCATAGTACCTCTTGTATCTGGAATCTATGCAGGTGATGACTGCACCAGTGACAAATGCCACCCCAATCCATATTTTGCTACTTTTCTCAGATACCCCTTGTATTTCATTGACTCGTTAAAGATATTTGCTCTTACTGGTGGCTATTTTAGTTGTGGTACAAACAGTTGCACACATCAGCACTGAGGAATAGGTAAACCTGAAAATTGAATCAGGTTCTTGTTTCAAGAGTCAGTGGACTCACTGTACAAAACTGGCACGACCTCATCAATAAAACCAACTAATGCATTCAAATAACTTTCCAACACTGAAGTGTATCCACTTTTGATGATATATCAAGTGCATTCCTCTGCAAAACATAACAAAACACAAAATACTTAATCAGTAAGTAACAAAACATTATTAATCCAGTTTCTGATCAAAGTATACACTGCACCATATTAAATTGCAACAACTGAAATCAGGATCTAGCTACAATGAAGTGGCATCACCAAACATTTGGAATATTCAATTGCTTACAGATGCAGAGATCTCACTCAGTTGCTTCTTAGAAAGAGTACAGGAATATTAGGATACTTATGAACTTACAGAATTATACTATAAGAAGCCACAATAAATACGGGCTATATATACAGAGACAAATTTTTCAGCCACAGCTTTTGTATCCACACAGAATATTCTACTGAAATATATAATCCAATTTGAGTAGCATAGTCATCAACAAAAATGCTTAATAATTGTAACAAAAAATACTACTCAAAATTGTTAAAAGCAATGAACCCACCACTATGGTTAATAAGTTAAAAAAATGCAGGAGACACCAAAATGTGTATCCAGTGAGGTAAGGTATTCATTTGTTTCCTATGGAAATGTGAACACAATATGCAGCACAGAGTCACAATTACCACAACAGCACAAGAAGTAGCATTCCATTAGTGCTTGTTAACACTTCTTGGGTCACAAGGATAACAAACACATAATATGACCACTTAAGAGATAGCACTTGTCACTTCAAGTTGAGAGTCTTCTTTTTGCATGATGTAGGTAACTTTGAGACTAGGTTTCTGGCTCTCAAAAAGCCACAGTGTAGTCTGAGCATGGTTTCACAGAGAGATGGTTTAAATGGCGTATCACTTAGATCAAATGATCCTCCAATATAATGCTAAGAGGTTACTTATAGCAAGTCACAAAATACAACTATTATGAAAACAGGTTATTGCACCTCACCATAGTACACAGAATATAAAACCTGACAATGGAAAGAATAAGAACAATAGGAAAAGGACGGACTGCTACGCATCATATGGACGAGGCTATAAGTTGCAAACAGTCACAATGAAAAATATTGCTAAACATTTAAGATATCAGGCAAAAGAGACCTTCTTCTAAAGTAGAAAACACACACACACACACACACACACACACACACACACACACACGGTCAGGCAAGGGGCTGGGGGAGGGGAGGGATAGCAGGATAGGACTGGGGCAAGGTGCTGTGCTGCCTGTGGGAGCATGCAGGGATGTAGTGGGGACAGACAGGATGGGCTGCTAGGTGCTGAGTCTGGAGGCTGTGCTAAGGGGGGTAGAGTGGGAGGGAAGGGGGAGGCGAGAAATGCAGAAGGGGAAAAACACTAGAAGGTGGTTGGTAGGACAGGAAGAGTGTCTAATGTTGGAGTGGGAGCAGGGAAGGGTTTAGATGGATAGAGGACAGGGACTAGCAAAGGCTGAGGTCAGGAGGGTTACAGGAACAAAGGATATATTTTAGAGCCGATTCCCACCTGTGCAAACCAGAAAACCTTGTGTCACCAGGAAGAATCCAAGGTGATGCAGGCTGTAAAGTGGTCATTGAAGTGAAGCACAGCACATTGAGCAGCTGGCTGTTGGTCACAGTTTGGTGGTGGCCACTCATGAGCAGAAAGACAGCTTGTTAGTTGTCATGCCCAGCAGAAAGTCAGCTTGTTAGTTGTCATGCGTCATGCCCACACAGAAAGTGGCACAGTGTTTTCAGCATAGTTTGTAGAGCAATGGTTTGTTAGGGTAGGAGATGCCTGTAAATAGGACGGCGGTAGGTGTAGTGGGAAGATGTATGGGGCAGCTCTTGCATTAGGTCTAGTGAACCTTGAGGCAAGGATTTGGGAGCAGGGGTGGAGCAGGGATGGACAAGGACATTGCATAGGTTTGGTGGGTGGTGGAACACCATTGAAGGAGGGCTGACAAGGATAGTTGGAGGATATTTCTCATTTCAAGGCATGGAAAGAGATTGTCAAAACCTTGGCGGAGAATGTGACTAATTTTGTACAGTCCTGAGTCACAAGAGGAGTGTTCCTTTGTGGCCAGACAGTGGGCATGGTAGAGGTGGTATGTGACTGGAACTCTCCCTACAATGTATCATTTACTCCCAACCAACCTGGCCTCCATCTCTCCTAGTCTCTGTCCTTCACCTTCCTATCCCCTGTCCTGCTCCCACTCTAGCACTTCTATCTCACCAACACACCTATTAGTCTTTTTCCTCTTGTCTACTTGTCTCATCCCCCGTCCGCAGGACAGCTTCCCATCTTGGTACTTAGCACCTCATCCTGTCCCCAGCACATCCCTGCGTGGTTCCACAGGGAGCATAGCATCTTTCATCACCCCCAACCTGCTATCCCTCCCCCTTCCTGGTTCACATCTCCTCCTTACCCCCATCACCCACACCAGCAGATTGCTGTTCACGGCAGTTGCAGGCGCAGTCAGATCCCAATGACCAGAGGCACTGGCCATGTGTGTGTGAGTTGTGCTTGTGTGAATATGTATATGTTTTCTAATTCGGAAGGAGTTTTTTGTCTGAGAGCCTATCTGAATACTTCCTCTATGTGGTGAATAGTAATCTACCCTATTCTTATTGTTGAATATAAAACCTGGTTTGAAAAGCATCACTAGCTGTGTAAAAATATTCTGACTACCAAATTTACATTATATGAACCAAAGAAGGCCTTTATGAGATGTAATGAAGTTGTGCAAAGCTAATGAATAGGCATAGGTTGTCTGAAGAGGTATTGTATCCAAGTATTAATGTTACACAGAGTTCCTGCATTTTGGTGAGAAAGAAGTATTGGGTAATGCACCACATGTTGCTTGCCACATTATTGTACTGTATTATTTGATCAATATTTTATTCTGATTTCTTGGTATGGAACACTTGTTTTTCAACTGTTACTATAAAAAATTATCAACAAAAATGAGTAATTCTGCTCAAGTGCAGCAAGAGTACTTATTTTGTCACCTAATAATGATGCTAAGCTTGTGCATTTGTTTTATTGGAGCAAACTTTTAAATAATAAAAAACTACATACCCCAATTTTCACTGATGCTTGCTCATCCCATGTAACCCAGAAACCATATCGGTTTGACTGGAAGTACAAACTGTCACCAACACGGTTTACCATAAATTCTTTGTTCTCAGAAGCAATGTTTGAAATCTGAAAAAAGAATATATTTTATAGCTTAAAAATCATGGTTAATTTTGTCTAACTCAAGATAAAACATTAAACGAAGGAAATATTCAGTTTAACAGCAGACAATATTCATAATACTACTGTAAGGTATTATAATAAGACTCATAATCACAAAATGTTGTTACAGTTTATGACATAATTTACACTCATACTACATTCATTGAAGTAGCAGAATGTACAGAATGTGGCAAACATGTCTTCTGAATGTAAAAATACATTTTCATACATTTTGCACACACACACACACACACACACACACACACACACACACACACACACACACACACAAACCTGTCTTACTATGTAACATCACCATGTAGAGTACAGGAAGCCTTAAGCGATTAAGAGGAAAATTAAGACTCAGGCAAAATGTTGTTCATGAATGATCGGGATGCATGCTCTACACAGGTAGTAATCATCAGCAAGATGCACATCAACAGGATGCATCAACACATGTGAGAAATGGACTTTATATTACCTGGGCATGTGCATGGTGTTTGAACTTGCCTTGTACAAATGCTGTCACAGAGAAATGTGTATTATAATATATGTGCAACACTTACATGTCAAGTGGGCCACAAAAATCATGTCACTGTGTGATGTGCTTCACAGCACTATGCATTATACACATGACATCTGTAAAGGGTAGCAGTTCTAAACAGAACAGGTTTCCACCCATGGACACAATTCTACCACTGGTTCATATGCTACCACCATACTGATGGTCGTGTCATGTCTCTTCATTCATGATGCCAGATTTTGAATAGATGACATTATAATTGTATAACACATGTGTGGGTGCATCCATGATGACCTCAATGAGATGGCACTAATGATCTTGACACTGAATGTTCTAAATCCATCAAACACACACACACACACACACACATCTCGATAAGCAATGCAGGCTGTCCTGGAGAGATTGGAATGAGACAGATCAGGATTTATTATGAAAGCCACATAAAACTCCAAGATCAACGGAGACGTAGCAGGACCTCAAATGCTTTCAACAAACAAATTTGGAAATATGGAAAATTATATGTCATCTTACAGGTGTCCAAGTTCTGGTGTTGCGAGTAAGAAATGAAATTAGTTGTGGTGAAGCAGGTAGCAAAGTCATTTCTACTGCATTGCAGAAAAAGCTGTTTGACTGCATACTGCTTGTTATTGGTGTTACCCATACAAACTCTGTATCCATTCACACTCAACAACTGCTTAAAGATCACCACGTTGAAATGCAAAGCTGAGCATGAATACATGTCAGATGGTATACAATGAAAATCATCTGACAAATAGTTCACCATGTGATGGATTTGGTCTCTGCAAAGAGGAAGCTGGCATTATATTGATAGAATGATGTATTGGGCAAATTCGGAAACAGGTGTGTTCACAAGGCTATGAAAAGTAGTTGCTGTTGTGGCCTTCAGCCCAAAGACCGGTCTGAACAGCACACTATGCTACTCTATCCTATACATCTACATCTACATCTACGTTTATACTCTGCAAGCCACCCAACGGTGTGTGGCGGAGGGCACTTTACGTGCCACTGTCATTACCTCCCTTTTCTGTTCCAGTCGCGTATGGTTCGGGGGAAGAACGACAGTCTGAAAGCCTCCGTGCGCGCTCGAATATCTCTAATTTTACATTCGTGATCTCCTCGGGAGGTATAAGTAGGGGGAAGCAATATATTCGATACCTCATCCAGAAACGCACCCTCTCAAAACCTGGTGAGCAAGCTACACCGCGATGCAGAGCACCTCTCTTGCAGAGTCTGCCACTTGAGTTTGCTAAACATCTCCGTAACGCTATCACGGTTACCAGATAACCCTGTGACGAAATGCGCCGCTCTTCTTTGGATCTTCTCTATCTCACCCGATCTGGTATGGATCCCACACTGTTGAGCAATACTCAAGTATAAGTCGAACGAGTGTTTTGTAAGCCACCTCCTTTGTTGATGGACTACATTTTCTAAGGACTCTCCCAATGAATCTCAACCTGGTACCCGCCTTACCAACAATTAATTTTATGTGATCATTCCACTTCAAATCGTTCCGCACGCATAATCCCAGATATTTTACAGAAGTAACTGCTACCAGTTTTTGTTCCGTTATCATATAATCATACAATAAAGGATCCTTCTTTCTATGTATTCGCAATACATTACATTTGTCTATGTTAAGGGTCAGTTGCCACTCCCTTCACCAAGTGCCTATCCGCTGCAGATCTTCCTGCATTTCGCTACAGTTTTCTAATGCTGCAACTTCTCTGTATACTACAGCATCATCCGCGAAAAACCGCATGGAACTTCCGACACTATCTACTAGGTCATTTATATATATTGTGAAAAGCAATGGTCCCGTAACACTCCCCTGTGGCACGCCAGAGGTTACTTTAACGTCTGTAGACGTCTCTCCATTGATAACAACATGCTGTGTTCTGTTTGCTAAAAACTCTTCAATCCAGCCACACAGCTGGTCTGATATTCCGTAAGCTCTTACTTTGTTTATCAGGTGACAGTGCAGAACTGTATCGAACACCTTCCAGAAGTCAAGGAAAATAGCATCGACCTGGGAGCCTGTATCTAATATTTTCTGGGCCTCATGAACAAATAAAGTGAGTTGGGTCTCACACGATCGCTGTTTCCGGAATCCATGTTGATTCCTACAGAGTAGATTCTGGGTTTCCAAAAACGACATGATACTCGAGCAAAAAACATGTTCCAAAATTCTACAACAGATCAACGTCAGAGGTGTAGGTCTATAGTTTTGCGCATCTGCTCGACGACCCTTCTTGAAGACTGGGACTACCTGTGCTCTTTTCCAATCATTTGGAACCTTCCATTCCTCTAGAGACTTGGGGTACACGGCTGTCAGAAGGGGGGCAAGTTCTTTCGCGTACTCTGTGTAGAAACGAATTGGTACCCCATCAGGTCCAGTGGACTTTCCTCTGTTGAGTGATTCCAGTTGCTTTTCTATTCCTTGGACACTTATCTCGATGTCAGCCATTTTTTCGTTTGTGCGAGGATTTAGAGAAGGAACTGCAGTGCGGTCGTCCTCTGTGAAACAGCTTTGGAAAAAGGTGTTTAGTATTTCAGCTTTATGCGTGTCATCCTCTGTTTCAATGCCATCATCATCCTGGAGTGTCTGGATAGCCCCATCATCTCTGAATAACTACTGCAACTGACATTTGTTTGAACCAGCTTACTGTATTCATTTCTTGGTCTCCTTCCATAATTTTTATCCTCCTCCCATCAACACTTACCTTTAATATTAAAATTGATGATTCTGTGATGTCTCAAAATATGCCCTATCACCCAATGCCTTCTTCTGATCAAGTTATGCCACAAATTTCTTTTCTCACCAACTCTGTTCAATACTTTCTCATTAGTTACATGCTATACACACCTAATCTTCAGCATTCCTCCATAGCACCACATTACAAAAGTTTCTATTCTCTTCTTTTCTGAACAACTAGTCACCCGTGTTCATTTTCATGTAAGGCTACACTCCTCACAAACACCTTCAAAAAAGACTTGCTAACACTTAAATTTATATTTGATGTTAACACATTTCTCTCCTTCAGAAAAACTATTCTTGGCATTGCTAGTCTACATTTAATATCCTATCTACTTCAGCCACCATCACTTGTTTTAACACCCAAATAGAAGAACTCATCTACTGCTTTTGGTGTCTCACTTCCTGGCCTGCTTTCCTCAGCATCACCTGATTTAATTAGACTACACTACATTACCTTTGTTTTACTTTTGTTGGTTCATTTTCTAAACCCCTTTCAAGACTCTGTCTGCACTGTTGAACTCTCTACAAAGTCCTTGCTATCTCTGAAGACTTGCAATGTCATCAGCAAACCTCAAAGTTTTTATTTCTTCTCCCTGATCTTTAATTTCTTTTCAAAATTTTTCTTTGATTTCCTTCACTGCCTGCTCAATGTACAGACTGAATAAATTCAGGGACCTCGGCGGTCTTGTTTCAACTTAGGTCTTTCAATACCCTGTCACTTTTTTCTCACAGGAAAAAGGAAAGTCGCGACTCACCTTATAGCCGAGATGCTGAGTTGCAGATAGGCACCACAAAAAGACTGTCACAAATAAAGCTTTCAGCCCATAAGGCCTTCATCGAGAATAGATGACACACACACACACACACACACACATTTTCCTTTTCATAATATTGTTACATTCCATCCTGGATTTTCCATTGTTTGATTTTCTCTTAACCACTCTATATATTCCTTCCACCTTTCAGCTTTCCCTTCTTTGCTTAATACTGGTTTTCTGTCTGATTTCTTGACATTCATACGGATGCTTTTGTTTTCTCTAAAGGCCCCTTTAATTTTCCTACAGGTGGTATCTACCTTTCCCCTTGTTATACACGTTTCTATAACCTTGCATTTGTCCTCTAGCTTTTCCTTCTTAACCATTTTGCATGTTATGCCAATTTCATTTTCTTAAATGTCTGTACTCCCTTTTGCCAGCTTCAAAATCTCCTGTGACATATAAGGATTTCTAAAAGGTTTTATCTTTTTACCTATTTGATCCTCTGCTGTCTTCACTATACCATCTCTCAATGCTATCCATTCATCTTTTACTGTATTCCAAGTGAATTATGGTCAGAGTCAACATCTACTCCTGGAAATGGCTTAGTTTAAAATCTGGTTCCAACATCTCTGTTTCACCTTTGTATGATGAATCTAAAACTTCTGAGGTTTACCAGGTGTCTTTCACGTAAACAAGCTTCTTTCATGTTTCTTAAACCAATTGTTAGCAATGATAAAATTTTGGTCTGTGTAAAATTGTACCAGCCAGCTTCCTTTTCCATTCCTTTCCTTTCCCCTGGTCCACAGTCTACTACTACTTTTCCTTAGCCTCCCTTCCCCACTATCAAATTCCAGTCCGTCATCAGAATAAATATTTCTCTCCCTTAACAATTTGAAGAATTGATTTTATTTCCTCATATTTTCTTTGAATCTCATCTGCAAGGGTAGTTAGCATATGAACTTTACTACTGTGATGGGTGTTTGCTTCATGCCTATCATAGCTATGATAATGCACTGACCATGCTGTTCATAGTAGTTTACCCACATTCCTATTTTCTTATTTATTATTACATCTACTCCTGTGTTACCCCTATTTGATTTTGTATTTATAACCTTGTACTCATTTGACCAGAAGTCCTGTTCATCCTGCCACTATACTTCACTTATTACCACTATATCTAACTTCAACCTATCCATTCATCTCTTTTAAATTTTCTATCCTACCTACCCAATTACAAGATCTAATATTTATGTTCCAACATGCAGAATGCCACTTTTGTTTTTATAATGAAAGCATGCTCCTGAGTAATCCTTGTCCGGAGATCTGAAGGGGGCAATTTTACCCAAGAGGATGCCCTTCGGCAAAATAATGGCTGTAATTTTCCCTTGATTTCTGCCATTTCAGTACCGGGACAGCAAGGCCATGTTGGCTGAAGTTACAAGGCTACGACAGTCAATCATGCAGAGTGTTACACCTGCAACTACTGAAAAGGCTGCTGCCACTCTTCAGGAACCACATGTTTGTATGACCTCTCCACAGATACCTTCTATTGTGGTTGCACTTACAGTACAAATATCTGCATAACAAGCCACCTCACCTTGGCAAGGTCCGTGACTGAAAATAAGTAAATTTCTTACGTTCCAAGACTGACGGTCTCACTATATTTAAAATGTGAAATCCAACAACAAAATTTAGGCAAAAATAATTGGTCTCACATATAATTTCTATTTTCTTGTGATGTCATATTTACTGCCAATATATTCTGTCCACAACCACCAATAGATATTTATCATAACTAGGAAATAAGTGAAAATAGTGATAAAAAATAAATAAAAAATAAAAAAAGGCTTTATGCATCCTAATGTGACTGAAAATTGGACAGATGACCAGTTATTGATCAGCTACAACTGTGAATAAAAAGCAAAGAAGAGTACAATAAATATATATATATATAAAAACAAAGATGATGTGACTTACCAAATGAAAGTGCTGGCAGGTCGACAGACACACAAACAAACACAAACATACACACAAAATTCAAGCTTTCGCAACAAACTGTTGCCTCATCAGGAAAGAGGGAAGGAGAGGGAAAGACGAAAGGATGTGGGTTTTAAGGGAGAGGGTAAGGAGTCATTCCGATCCCGGGAGCGGAAAGACTTACCTTAGGGGGGAAAAAAGGAAAAAAGGACGGGTATACAATCGCATACACACACATATCCATCCACACATATACAGACACAGACGTATCCACGTGGGAAAAATTATATATAAAAACAAAAATGAGGTGACTTACCGAACGAAAGCGCTGGCAGGTCGATAGACACACAAACAAACACAAACATACACACAAAATTCAAGCTTTTGCAACAAACTGTTGCCTCATCAGGAAAGAGGGAAGGTAGTGTAGAGGCAAAGAAGTTGTTGAAAGACAGGTGAGGTATGAGTGGCGGCAATTTGAAGTTAGCGGAGATTGAGGCCTGGCAGATGACGAGAAGAGAGGATATACTGAAGGGCAAGTTCCCATCTCCGGAGTTCGGATAGGTTGGTGTTGGTGGGAAGTATCCAGATAACCCGGACGGTGTAACACTGTGCCAAGATGTGCTGGCTGTGCACCAAGGCATGTTTAGCCACAGGGTGATCCTCATTACCAGCAAACACTGTCTGCCTGTGTCCATTCATGCGAATGGACAGTTTGTTGCTGGTCATTCCCACATAGAATGCATCACAGTGTAGGCAGGTCAGTTGGTAAATCACGTGGGTGCTTTCACACGTGGCTCTGTCTTTGATCGTGTACACCTTCCAGGTTACAGGACTGGAGTAGGTGGTGGTGGGAGGGTGCATGGGACAGGTTTTGCATCGGGGGCGGTTACAAGGATAGGAGCCAGAGGGTAGGGAAGGTGGTTTGGGGATTTCATAGGGATGAACTAACAGATTACGAAGGTTAGGTGGACGGCGGAAAGACACTCTTGGCGGAGTGGGGAGGATTTCATGAAGGATGGATCTCATTTCAGGGCAGGATTTGAGGAAGTCGTATCCCTGCTGGAGAGCCACATTCAGAGTCTGGTCCAGTCCCGGAAAGTATCCTGTCACAAGTGGGGCACTTTTGTGGTTCTTCTGTGGGGGATTCTGGGTTCGAGGGGACGAGGAAGTGGCTCTGGTTATTTGCTTCTGTACCAGGTCGGGAGGGTAGTTGCGGGATGCGAAAGCTGTTTTCAGGTTGTTGGTGTAATGATTCAGGGATTCCGGACTGGAGCAGGTTCGTTTGCCACGAAGACCTAGGCTGTAGGGAAGGGACCGTTTGATGTGGAATGGGTGGCAGCTGTCATAATGGAGGTACTGTTGCTTGTTGGTGGGTTTGATGTGGACGGACGTGTGAAGTTGGCCATTGGACAGGTGGAGGTCAACGTCAAGGAAAGTGGCATGAGATTTGGAGCAGGACCAAGTGAATCTGATGGAACCAAAGGAGTTGAGGTTGGAGAGGAAATTCTGGAGTTCTTCTTCACTGTGAGTCCAGATCATGAAGATGTCATCAATAAATCTGTACCAAACTTTGGGTTGGCAGACTTGGGTAACCAAGAAGGCTTCCTCTAAGCGACCCATGAATAGGTTGGCGTACGAGGGGGCCATCCTGGTGCCCATGGCTGTTCCCTTTAATTGTTGGTATGTCTGGCCTTCAAAAGTGAAGAAGTTGTGGGACAGGATGAAGCTGGCTAAGGTAATGAGGAAAGAGGTTTTAGGTAGGGTGGCAGGTGATCGGCGTGAAAGGAAATGCTCCATCGCAGCGAGGCCCTGGACGTGCGGAATATTTGTGTATAAGGACGTGGCATCAATGGTTACAAGGATGGTTTCCGGGGGTAACAGATTGGGTAAGGATTCCAGGCGTTCAAGGAAGTGGTTGGTGTCTTTGATGAAGGATGGGAGACTGCATGTAATGGGTTGAAGGTGTTGATCTACGTAGGCAGAGATACGTTCTGTAGGGGCTTGGTAACCAGCTACAATGGGGCGGCTGGGATGATTAGGTTTGTGGATTTTAGGAAGAAGGTAGAAGGTAGGGGTGCGGGGTGTCGGTGGGGTCAGGAGGTTGATGGAGTCAGGTGAAAGGTTTTGCAGGGGGCCTAAGGTTCTGAGGATTCCTTGAAGCTCCGCCTGGACATCGGGAATGGGGTTACCTTGGCAAACTTTGTATGTGGTGTCGTCTGAAAGCTGACGCAGTCCCTCAGCCACATACTCCCGACGATCCAGTACCATGGTCGTGGAACCCTTGTCTGCCGGAAGAATGACGATGGATCGATCAGTCTTCAGGTCACGGATAGCCTGGGCTTCAGCAGTGGTGATGTTGGGTGTAGGATTAAGGTTTTTTAAGAAGGATTGAGATGCAAGGCTGGAAGTCAGAAATTCCTGGAAGGTTTGGAGAGGGTGATTTTGAGGAAGAGGACGTGGGTCCCGCTGTGACCGAGGACGGAACTGTTCCAGGCAGGGTTCAATTTGGATGGTGTCTTGAGGAGTCGGATCATTAGGAGTAGGATTAGGATCATTTTTCTTCGTGGCAAAGTGATACTTCCAGCAGAGAGTATGGGTGTAGGACAGTAAATCTTTGACGAGGGCTGTTTGGTTGAATCTGGGAGTGGGGCTGAAGGTGAGGCCTTTGGATAGGACAGAGGTTTCGGATTGGGAGAGAGGTTTGGAGGAAAGGTTAACTACTGAATTAGGGCGTTGTGGTTCCAGATTGTGTTGCTCGGAGTTTTGAGGTTTTGGAGGGAGTGGAGCTGGAAGTGGGAGATTGAGTAGATGGGAGAGACTGGGTTTGTGTGCAATGAGAGGAGGTTGAGGTTTGCTGGAAAGGTTGTGAAGGGTGAGTGAGTTGCCTTTCTGGAGGTAGGAAACCAGGAGATTGGATAGTTTTTTGAGGTGGAGGGTGGCATGCTGTTCTAATTTACGGTTGGCCTGTAGGAGGATGCTCTGAACACCCGGTGTGGATGTGGGAGAGGAAAGATTAAGGACTTTTATTAAGGATAGCAGTTGACGGGATATATATATATATATATACACACACACACTCTCCTGGAAATGGAAAAAAGAACACATTGACACCGGTGTGTCAGACCCACCATACTTGCTCCGGACACTGCGAGAGGGCTGTACAAGCAATGATCACACGCACGGCACAGCGGACACACCAGGAACCGCGGTGTTGGCCGTCGAATGGCGCTAGCTGCGCAGCATTTGTGCACCGCCTTCGTCAGTGTCAGCCAGTTTGCCGTGGCATACGGAGCTCCATCGCAGTCTTTAACACTGGTAGCATGCCGCGACAGCGTGGACGTGAACCGTATGTGCAGATGACGGACTTTGAGCGAGGGCGTATAGTGGGCATGCGGGAGGCCGGGTGGACGTACCGCCAAATTGCTCAACACGTGGGGCGTGAGGTCTCCACAGTACATCGATGTTGTCGCCAGTGGTCGGCGGAAGGTGCACGTGCCCGTCGACCTGGGACCGGACCGCAGCGACGCACGGATGCACGCCAAGACCGTAGGATCCTACGCAGTGCCGTAGGGGACCGCACCACCACTTCCCAGCAAATTAGGGACACTGTTGCTCCTGGGGTATCGGCGAGGACCATTCGCAACCGTCTCCATGAAGCTGGGCTACGGTCCCGCACACCGTTAGGCCGTCTTCCGCTCACGCCCCAACATCGTGCAGCCCACCTCCAGTGGTGTCGCGACAGGCGTGAATGGAGGGACGAATGGAGACGTGTCGTCTTCAGCGATGAGAGTCGCTTCTGCCTTGGTGCCAATGATGGTCGTATGCGTGTTTGGCGCCGTGCAGCTGAGCGCCACAATCAGGACTGCATACGACCGAGGCACACAGGGCCAACACCCGGCATCATGGTGTGGGGAGCGATCTCCAACACTGGCCGTACACCACTGGTGATCGTCGAGGGGACACTGAATAGTGCACGGTACATCCAAACCGTCATCGAACCCATCGTTCTACCATTCCTAGACCGGCAAGGGAACTTGCTGTTCCA
Organism: Schistocerca serialis cubense; assembly: GCF_023864345.2. Taxonomy (NCBI): domain Eukaryota; kingdom Metazoa; phylum Arthropoda; class Insecta; order Orthoptera; family Acrididae; genus Schistocerca; species Schistocerca serialis. The sequence continues at coordinate 860,045,700 of NC_064641.1, forward strand.
ACAGGACAATGCACATGCGCATGTATCCCGTGCCACCCAACGTGCTCTAGAAGGTGTAAGTCAACTACCCTGGCCAGCAAGATCTCCGGATCTGTCCCCCATTGAGCATGTTTGGGACTGGATGAAGCGTCGTCTCACGCGGTCTGCACGTCCAGCACGAACGCTGGTCCAACTGAGGCGCCAGGTGGAAATGGCATGGCAAGCCGTTCCACAGGACTACATCCAGCATCTCTACGATCGTCTCCATGGGAGAATAGCAGCCTGCATTGCTGCAAAAGGTGGATATACACTGTACTAGTGCCGACATTGTGCATGCTCTGTTGCCTGTGTCTATGTGCCTGTGGTTCTGTCAGTGTGGTCATGTGATGTATCTGACCCCAGGAATGTGTCAATAAAGTTTCCCCTTCCTGGGACAATGAATTCACGGTGTTCTTATTTCAATTCATCAGGAAAGAGGGAAGGAGAGGGAAAGACGAAAGGAAGTGGGTTTTAAGGGAGAGGGTAAGGAGTCATTCCAATCCGGGAAGCGGAAAGACTTACCTTAGGGGGAAAAAAGGACGGGTATACACTCGCACACACACACATATCCATCCACACATATACAGACACAAGCAGACATATTTAAAGACAAAGAGTTTGGCCCAAACCCTTTGTCTTTAAATATGTCTGCTTGTGTCTGTATATGTGTGGGTGGATATGTGTGTGTGTGCGAGTGTATACCCGTCCTTTTTTCCCCCTAAGGTAAGTCTTTCTGCTCCCGGGACTGGAATGACTCCTTACCCTCTCCCTTAAAACCCACTTCCTTTCGTCTTTCCCTCTCCTTCCCTGTTTCCTGATGAGGGAACAGTTTGTTGCGAAAGCTTGAATTTTGTGTGTATGTTTGTGTTTGTTTGTGTGTCTATCGACGTGCCAGCACTTTCGTTTGGTAAGTCACATCATCTTTGTTTCTAGATATATTTTTCCCATGTGGAATGTTTCCCTCTATAAATATATATATATAAAAACAAAGATGATGTGACTTACCATACGAAAGCGCTGGCAGGTCAATAGAAACACAAACAGACACATACATACACATACACAAAAATATATATATATATATATATATATATATATATCATTCTCAAATATGAAATCGTTAAATAAGGCAAAAGTAGCAGACATAATGTAAATGCTGTGTTTTTTTTCAGTGCAGTTGACTGATATGTTCTGGGATTTGTAGCTGAGTTAACAATTTATTTTATGTAACATTCTGGAGGCTAAAGTTACAGGTTTCAGTTATGAAATATGGGGAGAAACACTAATGAAAACTAGAATGAAATTACTTCTTACCTGGTCAGGTGCATAAGTATAATCATTGAATTCAACATTCAAATCAGACTGAAGATTGACATAATCTGCATCATGCTTTATGTGCAGGTATGGAGAGCATTGCATAATTGTTGTGCAGTTCCGATTAACTGAAATACAAAAATTTTATACTATTATGAGAGCCATCCTGTATATTTTTACTAATAGGAGAAGCAGTTATTATAACAATTACCACACACAAGGTATGTATTTACAAAGATATACCAGTACTCTTATAACTTACAAGATAATATAACAGCACAACGCTGTTGTAATAACCATAACACAACTAATATGTAAAACCAAGATACACTACTGATGTTTGACAATAACATTTATTTTAGAGTTCATTGTGAATTGATTTTTGGCCTTCTAGGCCATCCTCAGAGAACCTGAGACTAAACTACCTACTCCACATAACACCAGCATGAGTTTATAGTTGTGCAAGTTTGCACTTTTCTGAAGATATTTAAATTTTTATGACTATATATCTATACAAAAACATGTGCATAATGAAATACTCAAAGAAGCTACAAATAAATGAAGTCTACAGTTGAAAAAGAGTACATATTTTTGGAAAAACAGTCTTTGCACACCTACAAAGTCATGATCTTGTATGGATTATTTCATTGGTCTGAGGTTATCTGAGAGTAGCCTAAAAGTCAGAAGCTGGTTCACAAAAAACTAAATTATTCTGGAATATCAATAAGTGTATTTCAATTTCCAATATGTCCATGTCACCTAAGTACCAGTGGAATATTTCATAAACACAACCCTAGCTGAACAGGCCTTGAAATGCCCAATGGTGTCGACTGATCACTGTGTCATCCTCAGCCAACAGGCATCACTGGATGCTGACATAGAGGGGTATGTGGTCAGCACACTGCTCTCCTGACCACTGTCAGTCTTTGTAACCAGAGCTGCTACTTCCCAATCAAGTAGCTCCTCAGTTGACCTCATATGGGCTGAGTGCACCCCGCTCGCCAACAGTGCTTGGCAGACCTGGACAGTCATGCACTCAAGTGCTAGTCCGGCAACACTTAACTTCAATGATCTGATGGGAACCGTGTTACGTTTCGTACAAAACTGGATATTGAGAAGATTCACCATATAGAGGAAATGTTGAATCGCAAAGAGGCACAACAAAAAGATTGCTAACATTTAAGCTTTCAGCCAGAGGCCTTCTGCTTGAGTAGAAAGCACACACATTAGCACAAGCACAGCTCACACACACATGACCACAGTATCTCATTGTTGTTTTTCCATCCTGGATTTTTCACTGTTTAAAATTGGACAAATCTTTACGTTTTCTTTGAACAGTAACATACAGAGACAAACTTCACTTAAAATTATAAACAATTTCTCAAGAGAATGTTATTTTTAATATGTGTTTCAGACATAGAGGGCTTTTCATTTGATCACAAATACCTTATCAAGATTACTTGAAATAATATTCTACACATGTGTTGGACTGGGATTCAAACTCAGAAGTTCTCCTATCTTGGAAATCCTGTTACTGATTGAGTACATGCATGCATGACTCATGAGCCACTTACAAAACTTCAGTCTCCCAGTATTTCTTTCCTACTTTCCAAACTTCATTCAACCTCTTACACCTACAGTGGCTGAAATCAGATAAAGACAGAATTCCACAAGATTTTTCCTGGTTAAAAATACACGTTTTCTAAGGTGAAAAAAAAAAAACATTTTCCTTGGTGAATATACACTTTTTGCTAGGTGAAAGTACATTTTTTCTTTGTTAAGTGATGATATACTTTCCCTTCTGAGCTGTAGAACTTACAGCCCTTTGATTGGTGAAGGTTTTATACACTGGCATAGAATTTACCAGCACTTTAGGAAATGAAACACATAAAGAAAAAACTTGTTTCTGAACGACCTTTGATGTGCAGCAACTTTTACACTGCATATTTTCGTATTATGAAAGTATAAACACAAATTCCACCAAATACATCACGATAACTTCCAAAGCACTGAAATTGAGATTGTGATGTGCTTTTGGCAGCCAATCATAGCTCATATCATATGATCTTGCCAGCCAATGACAGCAGGTATTCAGAGCATAGGGCACATGATGTAACCAACCAACTGCAACATCATTGTTAAGTTGCACAAACACACAAATAAGAAAAGTTCATGATTTAAATCCATATACAAACAGAATAGCTACAAGAAAAACTAAGCTTTTACATATATTTGTAATCATAAAGTTTTTCCTGTGTTTTTCTGAGGCTGTGGCTAGGCAGATCCTAAGAGCATAGCTTAAATTGCAGTAGCTGAATATTTCTGATGAGCGCAATGATAAATTTCACTGCTAAGCACCAAGCATTTCGTGGGCTACATAGCTGTTCCATCAAGCACATGTTTTTCCACAGAGAAGCCAATTAGATGTGAAATTACATGTTTTTGGAGGATAATTACAATTTTTGCCATCATTATTGCTTAATTTGTAATCTATGAAAGAACTAAAATAAATATGAAAAACTAACCTTGAAACTTGGTCTTTTTTAGTTTGTGTTATATTTTAAGATACATCAAACACCAATGTGCCAGTAAAACCTTAAGTAATGGCATAAATGGCTGATCTTGTAAGCCTGAGATTTTTCTAAGTGGCTGGTCCTCAGTGTTAAACTTTGAATGAGAGTTTAACACTCTGTGATTTATGAAATTTATGGCCCTTTCTCACTTGCACATTCATCTTGTGTAAAAGCAAATTTACTTTGAAAGTAATGCTTCTCAAACCAACACTCGTAATATTTTCCCATGACCTGTTAGAAATGTAAACAGTTGTGACATCATGCTCATCAAAATGAGGCCCACGAGAAAGATGCATCGAAAGTAGTTTGTTGTTATGAAGTACTGCATAATCTTTGACGCATCTGTTTACATTTGGGTGTTAAAGCAGGTTTCTGCAGTCGTTTCCTGAATGTGAGATGTTTATCACGTGACATAATTGTCATAGATGTCTGGCAGTTACTGACAACTGTAAATCACCAACAAGTTGAGAAGACTAACAGTCTGTGGCTCCTGCTTTGCAAAAGTCTGGTATGATATTGGTTGATGAGGGCAGTGGTTCTTTGCAGTTGGTTCATAGGGTTGGTTGACGGTTAGGAACATACGTGAATGTCACATTGTTAATCTAATGGTGGACTAGGTTTGGGGGGTTATGTCTGAGGAGGTGCTAGTTAGACCTTCAGCATAATGGGTAAGGGACTGCTCAACACTACAGATGGCCAAACTAGATGGTAGAGAGTTTTTGGTGTGTCAGGAATGGCAGTTAGCAAATTAGTGGTAATGTTGATGGTTAATGGGCCTGACATGAACAGAGGTTCATAGCAATCCATAAGAGAGGTGGAGGTCAGTGTTAAGGAAGGACTGGGGAAGACTAAGTGAACTGGATGGGAGAGAATGTGGCTGAAGCTGTGAAGGAATGAGGATAGTGTCCTTTGACCCTGGCTCCAGACCGTGAAGATATCACAATGAACCTGAACCAGCCAACGGGTTGTAGTTTTAGGTGGGTAGAGTTCCTCTAGATGGCCCATAAACAGGCTGCCACAGAAGGATGCCATGCAGGTTCCAATGGCCATTCTTTAGGTTTGTTTTGTATATTTCCCTCAAAGGAGAACTGGTTTTGATTGCGAATGCAGTCTGTCATGTGTATAAGGAATGAGGTGGTGAGTGTGGAATCAGTAGGACATTGGAAGAGGTAGTGTCCAACAGAAGCAAGGCCATTGGCATGGGGAATATTAGTGTAGAGAGTTGTGGCATCAATACGGAAAAGTAGGGATATTATAAGTTGTACGGTCATTATGGTTAAGGGAGTTGTAGGAAGTGAGTTGTGTCTTTGATAAGGGAAATTAGTCAAAAGAAGCCAACATTCTTTTTAACCACCTACAATGGTGTGACCATATGGTAAAGTTTATAGATTTTGGGAATTATGTAGAAGGTGGTTGTGTGGTTAGTAGTTGGGGGGAGGAGAAAGATGGACTGGGCAGAGATCCTGGTATGAACCTGAGGATTTGAGTAGGAATTTGAGGTTACGTTGAACTTTCAGGGTGGGTTCATTTTGGAAGTGCTTGTGGATGGAAGAGTCGGCAAGTGGCAGATAGATTATATCAAGTACTAATGTAGTTCACTGTGAGAGTGGTGGAGCTATGTCTGCAGAGAGAGTGATTAAATTGGGATATGTCTTAAGTTTGTGGATCACTGTTCCTTCCTCCATCAAGAGGTTATTGTTATTGGAGAGGGGCCTAGGAGCAGCAGGTTATCCAAGTTAGAGGGGAGACATTCCTGGAGCCACTTGGATAGTCTTAGCAGGTCGCTTCCAAGATTCTGGCAGGTGTGCCAGCCCTGGACAGAATCTGCCCAGTGGATTAACAATGAGGGTAGTGTGCAGGCCAGGTGGATGTGGTTTTTAGGCAGTTTCCCACATCGAGCAGGTGAATACAGGGCTGGTACCCAAGCCTGAGCCCAGTTACACAATTTGAAAACATTTGGAAAATGTTCAGACACATGGATACACTGTATGCATGAGTTTGGTGTACACATATTCCCTCCTGGGAGGGGATTGGTGGTGGTGGTAGGGGGAATGGGCTGGTGACAGGAATGGCATCCAGCTGTGCTACCCCTTAAATTAACCATGCAAAATCCAACAGTAAACATGCTGAACCTGCATAGATGCAGGTTAAAGGCTCCATAAAAAGAAGAGGCAATAAATTCCTGGAAGGTAACCAGGGGCTGATTAGGTGGGAGTGAAGAAGAGTTAGAACTGGATGGAAGTATGAACCAGAGGAAGCAAGATTTAGAGTTAGATTTTGGTTGGCTTTCGCAGAAGGACTTGATGGCAAAAAAATTGTTTATGTTGTAGGGATTGTAGGAGACTAGGTCTCTGACAAATTCAGCATGACTAATCCTGCATGTATGGCTGAAAGTGATGCCACTGGATACAAATGAAATTTCGGGAGGGCTGACTTTTTTTGATTGATAGTTTGTAACAATGTCTTTGGTTTGTCTGGGTTCTTGATTCTGTAGAATATTGGGAGGGAGTTTTAGGGGATGTGTTATGTGGTAGGTGAAAACGGTTAGCAAGGTATCCTCTGGGTGCTGTGAGGGGTTGATGAGGGAGTTTACTGAAAAAGGGGAGGGGTGGGGTTTAGGACATTAAAAGAAGAAAGGAAAAACACAATGTAAACTAAATAAACACAGGAAATAGAAAAACAAATATGTTGACAGCTGTGAAGGAACCTATGGAAAACACGTTGAGGGCTTGGGAAATGAAAATGCAAAAACAAATTATGCAGTGGGCTATAGTATGCTTGTGTGGCACAGATTTATCTGATCATTGTTATCATTGAAAGCAAAGAAAAAATATTGCCTTGGAGACATTACTGGTCCATAAATGTCACGTGGAAAGACTGTAAACACTAAAGTCTACTATATGGCAAGATGAAAAGATAAGTAAATAACTACATCTAATGTAAAATGACCATAAAATTTAAAGAACTATGATGTTTATGGGTCCCAGAATACATTACACTGAAACACAGGCAGTTATGTCAACTTCTTCAACACATTTGGAATATTCTGTTGGTACTTGTATGCACATAGACATATTCGTTTTTAATCAATTACACTCTTATTAATTTACAGTCAAGAGCCTTTGAAAGAAGTGTGAAGTTGCATTTACTGGATAACTCTATATACTTCAGGATAATCACATACAATAAGAATTTTATGTCAAAGTATTTGACCCTTGATAAGATCATCAATCAAGTCTGAAACTCATACATCAAGTATTACTTACTTGTTACTTCCCAGTTCTCTTCCTCATGTGAATTGTCTCTTGCTAACATATGCACACACCATCTGTACTGGAACCCAACACCATCAAATGTGCTGAAGGAGATACCAGTCAAGTTGCATACTGCATTTGGAGGTTCAGGTGGTTCACAAGTATAATTTGGGCATCCATTTGTGCTTGGCTTTTCCACCTAACAAGAACAAAGTTTTTATGGCAACCCTGAATCAGGAAAAGCATAGACAGCAAAAAGAAAAATGTGTGAAGGATCCAGAAAGAAAAGACTAAGTAGCTTCCCATTCTTTTTAGCTCTACATAACTATTACAAACTACATCTATTTGAATTTTCTTACTTTTTCCAAGTTTTTTCTCCCTGTATAATTTTTACTCCCACAAATATCTCAATTACCAAATTAGCTATTCACCATTGCTTCAGGAGGTTCCCTGTCAATCTATCCCTTCTTTGATTCACACTGTGCCATAAATATTTTTTCCCTAGTTTGATTCAGTATCTCTTCATTAGTTACAGTTCTAATCTACCTGTCTAAACTTCAATATTTTTCTGTAACTCCACATTTCAAAATTTTGTGTATGATCTCCAACAAACACAAGACAAAATACCATTCTTTCTAAAGCTGCCTATGTTCTTCCTCAGGGTTCAAGTTATCTCCATACCAAATTTAATCGAAATGTGTTCATCGGTCTAGTCATGAAAACGTAACAGAGATAGTTACTTTCATATCTGCAATATTAGTATGGATATTAGGAGATTTATTTTTCTCCACAAATGTATTCTTGCAATTGTCAAGTCTACACTTTATACTTCTTTACTTCTAATACCATTAGGAATTTTGCTGTCAAAATAGCAAAACTCGCCACTACTTTCAACAACTCATTTCCTAATCTTGTTTTCCCAGCACCATCTACCTTCATTCCACTACTCTCCATTCCCCTTGTTTTAATTTTATTTATGTTCCATCTTACGACCTCTTTTAAAAACAATGTCCATTTCATGCATCTGATCTTCCAGGTACTTTGCTGACAGTATTATATTGTTATCAGTGAATTTTAATTCTTCCTGAGCTTTAATTTCTCTTTCAAACTTCTCCTTAGTTTCCTTTACTACTTCTTCTGAGGACAGATTGAATAACATTTTAAATAGGCTACAAAGCTGTTCCACTTCCTTTCAACAATTGTCTTCCTTTCAGGTCATTCAACTCTTAGAGAGCTGCAGTCTTGTTTCTGTACAAGTTGTAATAATCTTTTGATTAATATATTTTATCACTCTTAACATCAGGACTTCTGTCAACATTTTAAACATTTTTGAAAAACTTAGAAAGTTTGAATGAAGATTTATGTTTCTTCAACCCATTTTGTAAGGTAAGTTGTAGGGTCAATATTGCCATTTTTGCCCATACATTTCTCCAGACCTAACCTGATCTTATAACAGGTTGGCTTCTATCAGACTTTCCATTTATCTCTACAAACACTGGTGGAAATTTACATCATGAACATCTTTAGTGAACACTATCAAACGAATAGTCCAGTATTTTCATGGCTGTGGGATATGTGGATTGAAGTTTCATCCTTACACCATCATATTTTCAGTACAGAAAAAGGCCAGTCCCATTTACAAAGAATGGAATGAGTACATGGCGACATACCAAACAAACGGTTCTGTAGCACTCACAACTGTCAGCACCTTACTTCTTTTAGCATAGTGGTTATTAAATTCTTCTTGGAGCTTGAGAGTATTTTGACTCCATAATAAATCCTGCATACCACATGGAACAGTTTTTTATGCCTTATTTTCTCAAGGATCTTAATAATTCTGAGTAGATGTCAGCTACTCTCATGCTTTGTTTTCCCTTAGTACATAAAATTATTTTTTTATGTATTCCAACATCCATCTCATTTACATCTATTTGGTCCTCCCTTCCATAAAACTACCTTCAAGTTTCTTTCCTTTTTATAGCCCTTCTATGTATTTGTTTGATCTTTCAGTCTTCTCTTCTTTGATTGGTACTGGTTTGCCATCTGAGATCCTAATGTTCATACAATTGCCCTTCTTTTCCCCACACATTTATTTGATATTCCAGTATCTATCTTTCTTACAATGATGCATGCATCTACAGCTTTGAATTTCTGTCCTAGTAATTCCTGCTTTGCCATTTTATCCTTTCTATCAAACTAAGTTTTTAGATGCTAGAATAATTTTTTTATGTACTTCATCTGCTGCATGTATATATTTTATCCTTCCACCTAATACATTTAATATCTCACATATTATTCAAGCACTTTTGCTGGGTATTGTCTTTTAGTATTGTCTCTTTGTCTCGTTTTTCCTCTGTTGCTTTCAGCATTTCATCTTTCAAAGCTATCCATGTATTTTCTATTGTATTTTTTCATTTTGCTTTAGTTAGTCATTGCCTAATGCGCCCTTTGAAATGCTCAACAAGCTCTGGTCGTATCAACTTATGCAACTCATATCTCCTAAATTTCCAAACTTCAACATATAATGGAGATGCTGAGTCACAGATAGGCACAACAAAGTTCCATGAAGTGGTCCCTGCTTCTGCTATATTGAATTTAATGACACATCTTAACGGAACAACAAAACATGAAAAATACCCAGTACACTGCCTGTGGATGAGTAAACACTCCTGCATGACAGTAGCTGTTTGGTTTCAGTTGCCTGAGACTACAGTCATGTGTGAGTTGTGTGTGTGTGTGTGTGTGTGTGTGTGTGTGTGTGTGTGTGTGTGTGTTTGTGTGGCTTGTGTGCATATGTGTGTCTATTGTTGACAAAAAGGCCTTAATGCCCAAAAGCTATAACTGTGAAAGTCTTTTTGTTGTGTCCATCTGTGACTCAGCGTCTCTGCTATATGGTGAGTAGCAACTTTCCTTCCCATAATACTGTTACAATCCATCCTGGATTTTCTATTGTTTGAAATTTCCAATATTTTTGCATTTTTATGCAGTTTTATCCTGCATTTCACATCTAATAAATTACAGTCAGAGACTATATCTTCTTCTGGAAATGTTTCACAGTTTAAAACCTGCCTTTGAAAGTTTTGTATCTTACCTTTATAATCGCAATCTAACTGAAACCTTCTATCACCTACTGGTCTCTTTACCAAACAACCTTCCTTTCTTGATAAATAACGTTGTAGTAATGATAAAATGTTCAGTGTGTGAAATTGTGCCACGCAGCTTCCCTTTCATTCTTTTCCGATAATCCGTGCCATTCTCATATTTTTCTTCTCTTCTTTTATCCAGAATAAAATTCCAGTCCCTCGCCACAATTAAATTGTCATCTTTATTAATGCACTAAAGAACTTCATTTAACTTATAACATTTCACAAACATTGAAACAAATGAAAATAAGTTAAATTCATTTGGCAACAAATTAAAGGAATTCATTAACAGTATGCATACAAGTGTTGATGGAATGATTCAGTCAGGCAGCCTATGCGAGTATGAGTAAACAGGTCCCTGTTTCAATCCAAAACCACAGAAAAAATATAGTTATTATTACACTGTGAAAAATATTAACTTATCCATCTACAATGGTGCTAGCTGCCTAGATTTTACCCAACCAGGATGGGATTGGGGAGGGGTGGAATATTTCAAATTAAACTTTAAAATGTGTCTGCTGAAGCAAATTCTGTTGATCATGTTTCCCGCAATGTTCAATGTCAATGGAAAATAAAATGATTTTTAAATTGTGGTTTCATTTGTCTGTTTCATGAAGTGGTCCCGGCTTCTGCTATATTGAATTTACTGACACATCTTAACGGAAAAAAACCATGAAAAATACACAGTACACTGGCTGTGGATGTGTAACACTCCTACATGAGAGTAACAGACACATCATCTGTCATAGATCAGCACACAAAATGGAGTTGGGTAAAGAAGGCCTGGTGAACAAATATTTTTCAACATGGCTAGGTAAGGCTAGAGGGCACTGGAGTTGACTGCAGACACAACTTAGCCTCTCTCCCAAAATGTTGTACTATGGAATACAATGTGTACACCATCCAATTATCGGTGAATGTTTCCAGGGCTGTCATGTACTAGCCTTCTGTATAATTGCTGTTATTCACGTGGGTATCTCTGACAAGATTTAGTAACACATATTTTATTTATTTGGGCATTTGTAATGCAGGTGGCAGAGAGGTATACTGAAAGAGTATACACTAATAGATATTCAGAATGAGAATGGAAGCACCCTTCCACAGACACATTTTGGGCTGTGACATGAATTGTACCCTGTGAAATGCCTGTGAAACAGGCTTGTGCAGAACTGAAACAATACCACTGTACTTGTACACAACTTGCAGCTCCATAAACTAGGTGCCTCTATTATACCACGTAAATGCAATTAGGCATAAATTGGGCATACTTTGTGGATAGTTGAAGAAAGGTGCCAGAAGCACAGGGGAAACACTGAACTTAATCACCCCCAAAATCTACAGTTCCAGAACACTGCAGATTCTGTAAAATATGAAGTGCTAAGACAAACCTCATCATTTTGGGATTGCAACTTAAAGGAGACTGTTGAGATACATGTTGCTGATGGCCTTGTCAATAGGGAAAGTGGCTTTCCTTTTAGTAAAACATAGAACATAGTGCTCAGCTAACTGAAGGTACAACATTGACCAAGAGTGACATCCACACCTGATGGTGGAAGCAGATTTTATCAGGGACTGGTGACTGTGGTCTCCCACTGATACTCCAGTTGACACTGTGTGCAGCTGGTCAGGGGGGATCAGGGTGGGGAATGATAAAAGAGTATACAGGAGCCATAACATATCAAATACACTCATCTGCAGGTATTACCTGAAGATGCCAGCAAGATTCACTGTCGAAATATAGTGGTTCATCAATGACTGCACCCAGGTGGACACTAGTTTTGTTCGGCTGAAGCCGCACTTCAGGTTTCTGCCGCCAGAGTGCTCGAGAGCGCAGTGAGACAAAATGGCGACAGGAGCCGAGAAAGCATATGTCGTGCTTGAAATGCACTCACATCAGTCAGTCATAACAGTGCAACGACACTTCAGGACGAAGTTCAACAAAGATCCACCAACTGCTAACTCCATTCGGCGATGGTATGCGCAGTTTAAAGGTTCTGGATGCCTCTGTAAGGGGAAATCAATGGGTCGGCCTGCAGTGAGCGAAGAAACGATTGAACGTGTGCGGGCAAGTTTCACGCATAGCCCGCGGAAGTCGACGAATAAAGCAAGCAGGGAGCTAAACGTACCACAGCCGACGGTTTGGAAAATCTTATGGAAAAGGCTAAAGCAGAAGCCTTACCGTTTAGAATTGCTACAAGCCCTGACACCCGATGACAAAGTCAAACACTTTGAATTTTCGGCGCGGTTGCAACAGCTCATGGAAGAGGATGCGTTCAGTGCGAAACTTGTTTTCAGTGATGAAGCAACATTTTTTCTTAATGGTGAAGTGAACAGACACAATGTGCGAATCTGGGCGGTAGAGAATCCTGACACATTCGTGCAGCAAATTCGCAATTCACCAAAAGTTAACGTGTTTTGTGCAATCTCACGGTTTAAAGTTTACAGCCCCTTTTTCTTCTGTGAAAAAAACATTACAGGACACATGTATCTGGACATGCTGGAAAATTGGCTCATGCCACAACTGGAGACCGACAGCGCCGACTTCATCTTTCAACAGGATGGTGCTCCACCGCACTTCCATCATGATGTTCGGCATTTCTTAAATAGGAGATTGGAAAACCGATGGATCAGTTGTGGTGGAGATCATGATCAGCAATTCATGTCATGGCCTCCACGCTCTCCCGATTTAACCCCATGCGACTTCTTTCTGTGGGGTTACGTGAAAGATTCAGTGTTTAAACCTCCTCTACCAAGAAATGTGCCAGAACTGCGAGCTCGCATCAACGATGCTTTCAAACTCATTGATGGGGACATGCTGCACCGAGTGTGGGAGGAACTTCATTATCGGCTTGATGTCTGCCGAATCACTAAAGGGACACATATCGAACATTTGTGAATGCCTAAAAAACTTTTTGAGTTTTTGTATGTGTGTGCAAAGCATTGTGAAAATATCTCAAATAATAAAGTTATTGTAGAGCTGTGAAATCGCTTCAATCATTTGTAATAACCCTGTACAAACACTAAAATTTATATTGAATGTTAATAAATTTCTCTCTTTCAGATATGCTTTTCTTGCTATTGCTGGTCTGTATTATTTATGTTCTCTCTACTTCAGCCACCATCAGCTATTTTTCTACCCAAGAAGTAAGTCATCTACTGCTATTAGTGTTTCTTTTGCAAATTTGATTTCCTAAGTTTGGCCTGAATCCATTCAAATCCATTCCGCAACCCTTCTTTTATTTTTGTTTCTATTCATCTGATAACCTCTTTTCAAGACATTATCCATTCCATTTAACTGAATTTGTCATCAATAAACCACAATTTTTTAATTTCATCTTTGTGAACTTTAAATTCCTATAAAATTTTTCCTTGGTCTACTTTAATGCTTGCTCCATGTACAGACTGAATAACGTCATACATAAGCTACACATAGATGTTAAAGAACGTCATGGATAGGCTACTACACTCTCACTACCTTCTCAAGTACTACTTCCCTTTCATGTCCCCCAACTCTTATTATTGCAGTCTGACTTCTGTACAACTTTTAGATAAACTTTTACTTCCCGCTAACTTCAGAGTTTCAAAGTCTGCATCTCTGTTAATACTGTAAAATGATATTTCTGAAACTACAAATGCTATGAACATAGTTTTGACTTTCTTCAATCTATATTCAAAAATAAATTATGGGGGCAATATAGTTCCAATACTTTGATTCACCCCTGGATGAAAGAGAAGCACTAAAATAGCTCTACATATATTTCTTTCTTATTGTTTGATTTGGTCAAAATGGTGATATGCGAGGTGTTGTCATGACCATGTCAAACAGCAAGATAAATGTGCCAAGCTAGCCATATGGAGACTATAGAAAAATGATTAAGATTGGAAGATGGCTTGTAGATAAACTGAAACTATAAAACAAATAAAAGTATATTTGCAATCCTGACTACCATGGATTTTTCTGAATCCAGAACTTCTATATATTTGTTTATTTGTGATTTTTAATAATTATTCTAATCATGAGTGCTCATATAAAGGTATGGTGACAGAACAATGAACAATCTTCAGTACTATTACAGTGGAAGATGTATATACCTGTTGAAGTGGTGATGGACACGTTGGGGGTTCTGGACAAGGCCCTGGAGATGGAGACGGAACTGCTGGTGGCACACAAACATAAGTGGGACAGCGCTGAACCACCACCTTTGGAAGTCGTTTATAATTTTTACTATTACTGTATTTTCCTGGAACAAAAATGATTCGGATTAAAAGAATACATGTTATAGAAGTAAAGTGGATATTAGGAATATCAGTCTTTCATGTTTTCTTGATGACAAGGTCATTAGAGATGAAGCACAAGTCCTGATAGTACGAAGATAAGGTAGTAAGTTTGTTCTCAGTATTCAGAATAATCAATCAAGGTAAACAACAGAAAACATAAATATGGATTGCCAATATGGGATGTGTGCTCTCTTCTGATGGGAATGTAGCAATTTAACCACTTGAAACACCTGTAATGAAACTGGACAATGCCATACACTAATTTTAGTACACAATCTAAGACATTATTTTAGTATGCAGCCTGAAACACCTGTCACATGTACAATGTGCAAAATTCAAAATATCTTTGCTTGTTACTAGCATGTCATTTATCTTAAACAGACATTTGTATCAATATATAATGCTTATGAGAACTGTTTCTATATTCAAATACTGACCACTCACAAAAATTTTGTATGATATGCCTATTGTTGTTATATGTAATTTTATTCCAAAGTTTCTCTATTGCAATATATTTGTAATCAAAATGATTAATTATTAAATCATTTAAAAATTGTGAAGTAATCAAAAACTTCCTCCATTTTTGCTTAAAAAATCTGGTACATTTGTAAATGAAGTCATATATAAAACTAGTACAAATAGTTAGTACTTGTGTACAAAAATTCATATAGCATAACTACATTATTAATCTGAACTAGTTAATGTTGAACAGAAAATTTTGTTCAAAAAACATGTTAAGTAGAGTCATGCAATGACTCATTGTCATTCTCTTTGGCGTCGCGCTACACATAGTTTTTGTTAATCAGTACTATGTGTAGAGAGTTTGTTCACAGAAGTATGTGTTTCCTGAAACCATCTATTTTAATGGATACAAGAAAACTTGAGAAAGCTGGAAATACTTTTTGCCACTCTGCTAGAAAGTTTAGCTACACTTGGCAACAAAGAACAATGAAGAAGTCAAGATGACAAAATATAAGTAGAAAGCAGAAAACTTAAGTTATCTTAAACTGAACATAAAAAAATTACTAACTACCTTATATCATATTTGCAAAGTATTAAATATTGATCAGCAATGTACATCTTGAAGTGGCAACAAGAAGTTTTCTGATTTAATTTGAGAATAATAATTTTCATTTACTGAAGGAGCAATCATCAGACACTGCAACACAGCATCTAATGGAAATGAAGTGTATCAGACTATATTTAAAATATTAAGATGTATATCTTGTTAGTTCCATGACATTTAATAACTGCACTTGAAGAAACATCAATTCCTCACGATATTTTAAGAACAAGTAAGTAAAAGACAAGTGTAAACATCCCCATCTTATGTACATAAAAGTGAGCAAAGGGTAGCAATTGAGATGCATGTGTGAGTATTTTGGAGGAGGAAAAGGTGGTGCAGACTAGAGAATTTCAAGCCATAGTACACACAAATAGGTATATGAACCCCTTATGGCCCAAGTTGTGTAACTTTATTTTTTTCTGATTTTCTTAGTAGGGTCAGGCTGTCGTTCAGCAAGTGGTAATATTTTCCATCACATTTAGAGTCATTCCAAACAGAAGATATTTACAAGAAAACATGAATATTTGACTACCCCGTAATTTGTACAATGGACATGTTGAATGTGAAGGAAAAGAGCCAGCTGCAGAAAACAATTATTGTAGAATTAATAAAAACGAGTTTAACTTGAATTTCTACACTAATCACAAGGACACTTTGTGAACAATGTGATACTTTGGCTAATAAACTCACCCATTCAACAGATAAACAAGAAAAGGTACAGCTTCAACAATACCACAAAATAGCATCTAGGCAAGGTTGAAAAGGTCAGGAGTCCATGAAAATGAACACTGAAAAGTCACTTTCTGAAAGTTCTAAATTTCCTTCCTTTCCTAAGTTTCTCTAATTTCCTACATTTCTTTTTATTCAAAGAATTATCAGTCCTTTTCTAGACTGATATGTCAAACAGCTTATTACAAACATAATTTATATAGTTCACAATTTGGGTCACAATGAGCTGTCATCATAACTAGGGTTCATGTAGTGCTGAGATAAGTTACTGTACTTATGCACATAATATCCAGTCTGATGTGTAAATGTAGTTTTAACTAACATAGTGAACTCCTGATGAGGGTCATTGCAAGAGGGGGATGGCCACTTCTATAATTTATATTAATGGAATTTTTTTTAGATTTTTACCACATATTCTTAATATGATGTTTTCAGGGATCCAAGAATGATTCATTACTGAGGCAACAGGATCATAAAGGACCTAGGAAAAACACACATTGAACAGGTCACTTTCCTCAACAGAGACAAATTCAGACTAGGGTAGGCAGCAATCTTCGGTTGTTTGCTGATGCTGCATAGTAAGGTGTCAAAGTAAAATGTGATTAATGGCAGCTAACTCTAAAATCTAAGAAAATTTACATTAATGTGGATGAGTAAGAAAAACAAACCCATAATGTTCGGATACAGCATTCTCCTTGGCACAATCACGTCGTTTAAATATCTGGGTGTAACACTGGAAAATGATGTGAAATGGAATGGACATTTGATGAGGTAGTGAAGATGAAAGGTTGACTTTGGTTTATTGGGAGAGTTCTAGAAAAGTGTGGTTTATCTGTAAAGGAGACTGCATATAGGATGCGAGTGTGACCTATTCTTGAGTACTGCTCAAGTGTTTGGGACCTGTACCAGCTTGGGTTAAAGGAAGATATCAAAGCAATTCAGAGGTGAGTTGCTAGATTTGTTAATGGTAGTTTCAAACAACATGCAAGTGTTACTGATATGCTTCGAAAATTCAAAAGGGAATCACTGAAGGATGGAAACTTTATTTTGAAGAATACTATTCAGAAAATTTAGTGAACTGGCATTTTCAGCTGACTGCCGAATTCTTGGGGTTGGTTGGGTTGTTTGAGGGAGGAGACCAGACAGTGAGGTCATCGGTCTCGTCGGATTAGGGAAGGATGAGGAAGGAACCATCCCGGCATTTGGCTGGAGCGATTTAGGGAAATCACGGAAAACCTAAATCAGGATGGCCAGACGCGGGATTGAACCGTCGTCCCCCCGAATGCGAGTCCAGTGGGCTAGCCACTGTGTCACCTTGCTCGGTGCTGAATTATTCTATTGCCTCCAACATACATTGTGCACAAGGACCATGAAGATAAGATACGAGAAACTGGGGCTCATATTTAGGCATACAGACAGTCGCTTTTCCCTCACTCTAACTGTGTGTGTAACAGGAAATGAAATGACTCGTAGTGGATTGCAGAGTTGCAGAGTATCTATGTAGATGTTGACATAGAAGTCAAGAAATTCAATGGTGTACAGGATGATAAAACAAATAGAAAAACAAGTGGGGTCAAATGGTCAAACCTGAGAAGAAAAGTTCATTCTGAAAAAATGAAACCATTCTGGAGAAGGATGAATGAAAAGACAAATAAATAGTCATCTCGCTGTGGTCATTAGTTGGCCATAAATGCAACTAAAGAAGTAAACAATAAATTAAAAGCATGTTTATATGCATGTGTATTTGATAAATGGGTTCTTAGAAAAAGAATGGGTGCAACACCACCAACAGAAGACGAAATTATCAAACACATAAAGAAATTAAAAAATAACAAAGCCTCTGGGGAGGATGAAATTGTAGCCGAATTTCTCAAAAGTCTAGGGCTTATTTCAAGAAAGAAGCTAGTAAGAATTATTCAAATTATATGGGTCACCAAAGAAATCCCAGATGATTGGAATTGTGCCTTAATATGCCCATTACATAAAAAAGGAGACAAACATGATGTGAATAATTACAGAGGAATTTCTCTACTCTCTGTGTCATATAATATATTATCAGCTTGTATTCTTGAAAGGGCACAACAACTGCTAAACCCAAAATCGCAGATTTCAAGCGGGTTTAAGGCCAAATAGATCATGCCCAGAGCAAATCTTAAACCTAAAATTAATCACAAGAATAAGGAAGACGCGAGGCAAGCCTACAGTGTGTCTTTGTCGACTTCAAAAAGACCTATGACTCAATCCACACACCCTCACTATTTAGGATTCTTGAAGAAAAAGGATTGGATAGGAAAATACAGAAAATCATTCAAGAGACATTAACAAATACAGCATCCAAAGTGAAATTTATGGGAAAACTTCTAAAACTATTTGAGATAAAAACTGGGGTTAGCCAAGGTGATGGGTTATCGCCTTTGTTGTTCAATGTAGTTCTAGATAGTCATGGAAGAATGGGAAAAGAACCTTGAAGAAGAAAACTGCTGGATGCCAATTTAATTATGGGAAAAAAAAGAAAAAGAAAAACCTACAGTACGAATCCCCTACTTAGCCTTTGTGGACGATCTCACAATAATGGCAGATCCTTGTGAGGTGAGATGGCTATAAAACAGATAGAAATTCTAAAAGAATGCACAGAGAAAGTCAGCCTGTAGATGTCATTTGAAAAAAAACAGTGTTTACAACAACAAATTTAGAAATTTTCAAATTACAAACCAAATATGGAGAAATTAACAGAATGTCACACTTTAAATATTTAGGAGAAACTATCTTTGAAAAATATGAACAACAAGAAAGGCTACAAAAAGCTCTTAAAGGTTTAGAATTAGTGCAAAATCTCTATAATAAAAAATGCTTATCTGCAAATGCCAAAATTAGACATTACAATACAGTAATTAAACCATCAATGTTATATTCCAGCAAAACCTTGGCACTAAACAGGTAAACTGATATAGAAAATCTAAAGAAAGAAGAAAGAAAAATAATTAGGAAAATTTTGGGACCAATATGGACTGAGAATAGATACAGACTACAGAAAACCTCCAAAATTGAAGAATATTCTAACATAGAGACAGACATGAGGAAAAGACACCTCAAATTCTATGGCCACATAATGATGCTTCCTGAACACAGACTAATAAGAAGAATAGTAAAATACATAGATTTCCTCGCTAATGGAGGAGAATGGGTCCAAAATGTTAAAAAAGCCTGGGAATTAGCCAACATCATCAAAAAAGAAATAGACATGAGGAAAAATTTTACAATAAAAGTAGAAAAATGGGAGGTTAAACCAGAGACAAAAGCCCAAAGATCTATGTAGATCAACACCTTCAGCCCATTACATGCAGTCTCCCATCCTTTATCAAAGACGCCAACCACTTTCTTGAACACCTGGAATCCTTACCCAATCTGTTACCCCCGGAAACCATCCATGTAACCATTGATGCCACTTCCCTATACACAAACATCCCACATGTCCAGGGCCTCGCTGCAATGGAGCATTTCCTTTCACACTGATCACCTGCTACCCTACCTAAAACCTCTTTCCTCATTACCTTTACCAGCTTCATCCTAACCCACAACTTCTTCACTTTTGAAGGCCAGACATACCAACAATTAAAGGGAACAGCCATGGGTACCAGGATGGCCCCCTTGTACGCCAACCTATTTATGGGTCGCTTAGAGGAAGCCTTCTTGGTTACCCAAGCCTGCCAACCCAAAGTTTGGTACAGATTTATTGATGACATCTTCATGATCTGGACTCACAATGAAGAAGAACTCCAGAATTTCCTCTCCAACCTCAACTCCTTTGGTTCCATCAGATTCACCTGGTTCTACTCCAAATCCCATGACACTTTCCTCGACGTTGACCTCCATCTGTCCAATGGCCAGCTTCACACATCCATCCACATGAAACCCACCAACAAGCAACAGTACCTCCATTATGACAGCTGCCACACATTCCATATCAAACGGTCCCTTCCGTACAGCTTACCGTATTTACCCGAATCTAAGCTGCACTTTTTTTCCGGTTTTTGTAATACAAAAAACCGCCTGCGGCTTAGAATCGAGTGCAAAGCAAGCGGGGGTTCTGAAAAATGTTGGTAGGTGCCGCCACAATTAACTTCTGCCGTCGAATATATGTAGCGATACACAGGCATGCTTTGTAGGCCCAAAGATAAATACTGGCGCCAAAACCCTCTGCGTCAGTAAAAAAAAAAAAAAAAAAAAAAAAAAAAAGTGGAAGAAAAGCTTTTTTTCTCTGCCCCGAGTTTCGACCACTGCATTTTCATACATTATCCAGCAAAGTAAATACCAATTCCGTATTGTTCATCTTCAAATGTAGCAGAATTTCAATGTACTACAAAAATCCGACTGGCAAGACTGTTTGGGATGTTTGTCAATATGGCCAACTATACATTTTGAATTTTTTCCTACCTGTGAGAAGAGATGGTTGCTAATAGGAACCTGATGAAATGTGAATCACATACAGTATTCTCTTCACCATAAGAATAATACGAATGTAAACATTTTGCCATGTATTCTTTCGTGTTTGCTGCTATCTCATTTAAATCCTGTCTGCCTAATAAACTACGAAACTAGAGTGAGACAACAGTAAACGCGGAAGAATATACGTATCGTGTCATGTTTATATTCGTATTATTCTTATGCCTAATAGTGATACAGACAGAAATGAAGCATGGCAATTGACTAGATTTTTGACTCTAATTTCTGTGCATAATGTAATGTACTAAAGAGGCGCTCGCAAAGATTTTCAAATGGAAAAATTTTTCGCTAAATTCTCGTTCAGAACATCTTCTATCATACGCAGTCTATTATTTGGTTCTTGGTGATCATTATCAAAGAAAGCAGCAGTGTAAGTAACAACAAATAGCAGTGTCTTGCCACTGTTTCGCTAATGAGACGATTCCTCTCTCTCTCTCTTTTTTTGTAAGCGGCGGTAGCGCGCACAAAAGCAAGCCATGCCGCAAGCGGCGACAGGCCGTAAACACGCACTATCAGAATGCGACAAACAATGCATGACACTGTACAGTAATGCATTTTCAGCTTAGAGTGACATAAACACCTATAACATAGAAAACGCAGTTATCAGATCAAAGCCAAATAAGCAATCGATTCAAACCAGACGAAGCACGTGAAAAAGGGAGGGTACCCGTATAAATACGGATGGAGTGCCTGATGCCTAGCAATGGCTACCTGGTAAAGCTTAACTGCTAAGCTTACGACTCGCACCAAACTACTGTAGGTGTTGCGTCATTTATTCGACCTAAATTGTGTCTCATATTACAATGGACCAACTTTGTTTCGATTTGGAGGTGTGGCCTAAAACTTTTCTCTCTCCTTGAATTTCGAGTCTCAAATTTCAGGTGCGGCTTAGATTCGGGAAATTTTTTTCCTTTATTTCGAGTCTCATTTTTCAGGTGCAGCTTAGATTCGAGTGTGGCTTAGATTCGAGTAAATACAGTAGGTCTTCGTGGCAAACGAATCTGCTCCAGTCCTGAATCCCTTAACCATTACACCAATAACCTGAAAACAGCTTTCGCATCCCGCAACTACCCTCCTGACCTGGTACAGAAGCAAATAACCAGAGCCACTTCCTCATCCCCTCAAACCCAGAACCTCCCACAGAAGAACCCCAAAAGTGCCCCACTTGTGACAGGATACTTTCCGGGACTGGATCAGACTCTGAATGTGGCTCTCCAGCAGGGATACAACTTCCTCAAATCCTGCCCCGAAATGAGATCCATCCTTCATGAAATCCTCCCCACTCCACCAAGAGTATCTCTCCACCGTCCACCTAACCTTTGTAACCTCTTGGTTCATCCCCATGAAATCCCCAAACCACCTTCCCTACCTTCTGGCTGCTACCCTTGTAACCGTCCCTGGTGTAAAACCTGTCCCATGCACCCTCCCACCACCACCTACTCTAGTCCTGTAACCCGGAAGGTGTACACGATCAAAGGCAGAGCCACGTGTGAAAGCACCCATGTGATTTACCGACTGACATGCCTACACTGTGAAGCCTTCTATATGGGAATGACCAGCAACAAACTGTCCATTTGCATGAACAGACACAGGCAGACAGTGTTTGTTGGTAATGAGGATCACCCTGTGGCTAAACATGCCTTGGTGCACGGCCAGCACACCTTGGCACAGTGTGACACCATCCGGGTTATCTGAATACTTCCCACTGACACCAACCTATCAGAACTCCGGAGATGGGAACTTGCCCTTCGATATACTCTCTCTTCCCGTTACCCACCAGGCCTCAACCTCTGCTAATTTCAAGTTGCCGCCCCTCGCACATCACCTGTCATTTAACAACATCTTTGCCTCTGTACTTTCGCTTCGACTGACATCTCTGCCCAACCTCTTTGCATTTACATATGTCTGCCTGTGTCTGTATGTGTGCGGATGGATATGTGTGTGCGTGCGAGTGTATACCTGTCCTTTTTTCCCCTTAGGTAAGTCTTTCCGCTCCCGGGATTGGAATGACTCCTTACCCTCTCCCTTAAAACCCACATCCTTTCGTCTTTCCCTCTCCTTCCCTCTTTCCTGATGAAGCAACCTTGGGTGGTTGCGAAAGCTTGAAATTTGTGTGTGTGTTTGTATGTTTTTTATTGTGTCTATCTACCAGCACTTTCCCGTTTGGTAAGTCACAGCATCTTTTTTATATATATCTTTTTCCCGCGTGGAATTTTTCCCTCCATTATATATTTACTACATAAAGGAGATACACTTTTAGCAAAACCCTCAAGTTCATTTGTACAAAATCTTAAATCTCCAAAAGTTCTTCCTTCAAAATTTTGATATAATGTTGCATTCGAATACTCACTTGTTTTTACATACCAACAGGAGCTCCATATTTTGTGAGTGTGAGTGTGAGTGTGTGTGTGTGTGTGTATGTGTGTGTGCGCGCGCGCACGCACGCATGCGAGTCATGCATTTATGTACCATATGGGACTCTTGTATGTAAAAAAGAGACGCACATATTTAAATGCAACATTATGTCGAAATTACACCCTAGGGCACATAAGTAGGTATACAGAAACACAAGCACTATGTCAAAATTTCAAAGCACTTGGTGAAGAACTTTTGGAGATTTTGAATTTTGTACAAATGAACATTTACATCTATATAGGGTGTTACAAAAAGGTACAGCCAAACTTTCAGAAAACATTCCTCACACACAAAGAAAGAAAATATGTTCTGTGGACATGTGTCCGGAAACGCTTACTTTCCATGTTAGAGCTCATTTTATTACTTCTCTTCAAATCACATTAATCATGGAATGGAAACACACAGCAACAGAATGTACCAGCGTGACATCAAACACTTTGTTACAGGAAATGTTCAAAATGTGCTCCGTTAGCGAGGATACATGCATCCACCCTCCGTCGCATGGAATCCCTGATGCACTGATGCAGCCCTGGAGAATGGCGTATTGTATCAGAGCCGTCCACAATACGAGCAAGAAGAGTCTCTACATTTGGTACCGGGGTTGCGTACACAAGAGCTTTCAAATGTCCCCATAAATGAAAATCAAGAGGGTTGAGGTCAGGAGAGTGTGGAGGCCATGGAATTGGTCCGCCTCTACCAATCCATTGGTCACCGAATCTGTTGTTGAGAAGCGTACGAACACTTCGACTGAAATGTGCAGGAGCTCCATCGTGCATGAACCACATGTTGTGTCGTACTTGTAAAGGCACATGTTCTAGCAGCACAGGTAGAGTATCCCATATGAAATCATGATAACGTGCTCCATTGAGCGTAGGTGGAAGAACAAACTAAAATGAGCTCTAACATGGAAATTAAGCATTTCCGGACACATGTCCACATAACATCTTTTCTTTATTTGTGTGTGAGGAATGTTTCCTGAAAGTTTGGCCGTACCTTTTAGTAACACCCTGTATAAATAATAATGTAAATGTCCGTCTCCATAGCGTAGCGGTAGCATTACCACCTATCATGCAGGAGGCCTGGGTTCGATTCCTGGCGGGGCACTGGGTGTTGTGTCCTTCATCATCATTTTCATTATCATTGGCTAGCAAGTCACCGAAGTGGCGTCAACTAAAAAGGACTTGCAATGCCACGGCCGAACTCCCACGAATAGGGCCTCCCGGCCAACAATGCCATACGATCATTTCATTTCATTTCATAATGTAAATGTTCATTTGTACACACTTACTAGAGTGTCACACATAGTATATAAATACACATGTAATAATTATTGGGAAAATCAATAAAAATGTAAATGTTCATTTGCACAAAAGCATAAATCACCAAAAGTTCTGCACTAATTACTTTGAAATTTTGACACAACACTGCATTCATATATATGTACCTATTTTATAATATATATTTTATGTAAATATATAATTAATACATAAAGGGAAAATGTTATTATCAATAATCTCAAAAAGTTCGTGACTGATTTACTTTAAATCTTTACATAATAATTGAATGAACAGCATTGGAACATCGTTAGAAAAGAGGAAAGTTGTATTTACAGAAGGAGATGGAGAGAGGGGGGGAAGAGCAGATGGACATAGAAAGAGGGGAGGAGGGGAGGGGCACAGAGAGAGGGTGGACCAGAGGAGATAGAGAGAGAGAGAGGGACGGGGGGGGGGGGGGGAGGGGGGGGGGAGATAGAGGAGAAGATGGAAGAGAAAGAGAGCAGCACATGTTAGAAATGTGTGATTTCTATTTTTTTTCTTTTCTGTTTAACTAGACTCAGCCAAGGCAAAGTGTGGAAGTGTGAGCAGGAACATCTAATAAATAAACAAGAGTTTAGAAGGTTTTCAAGGCAGAAGAAATAAGAAATCAGGAACAACATAGACAGAAGAAAAGGAAAGACAACAAGGAGAGAGGATGAAGGAGTATGGAGAAAATAGTAAACAATAAAGAAAGAAGAAGAATTGAAGTCGTTACATGATCCTAGTCGATCAATACAAAGATAAAAATAAAATTAAATCAATGCCATGTCTTCTCCAACTAAGCATTAAATGCAGCAGAGTACAAATGGAAGCCCCATTTGGGGGAGATCGGCCACTGCATTGCAAGTCCTACGAAATTAAACTAAGAAGTATAAGTGAATTAAAATTAAATTATATTTTACTCAATTGCATTTTTTCATCTGTTAATTTTTTAAATATTTCTTAAGATGTTTTAAAAGTATTTTATTTCTTCAAATGCTTTAATTTCATTGGTCCACAACCTGACAGTTGTTATGTTAGGACTCTTCTGCTATTGGATGCAGATTTGGCAATTTTATGTTTTAAATGGTTTACTTTTAATTTAATTGGTTCACAACCTGTTATTTGTTATGTTTGTTTTTTCTGCTATTTTATGCAGATTTTAGCAATCGCATTTTAAATTTCTTACCTTATCATTTTACTTGTCCACAACCTGTCATTTGTTATGCCTCGAATTGTATGCTATTAGACACAGATTTTGCTAGTGGGTATGTATTTTGGCTTTTGGCTTGTGCTGTTATTTATGTTAGCATTCTGTCATGTGAGTGTAGCTTGGTTGCGCTTATTCTGTTAAAACTCATTCTATTTCTTTTTTCTTATTTGCTTGTTAAGATGAACATCGTTCATATTACTCTCAGGTTTAACCTACATTTCTTCTGAATTTTTTGGCATTCATACAGCCCCCCCCCCCCCCCCCCCCCCCCCCCATGAACCATGGACCTTGCCGTTGGTGGGGAGGCTTGCGTGCCTCAGCGATACAGATAGCCGCACCGTAGGTACAACCACAACGGAGGGGTATCTGCTGAGAGGCCAGACAAAGGTGTGGTTCCTGAAGAGGGGCAGCAGCCTTTTCAGTAGTTGCAAGGGCAACAGTCTGGTTGATTGACTGATCTGGCCTTGTAACAATAACCAAAACGGTCTTGCTGTGCTGGTACTGCGAACGGCTGAAAGCAAGGGGAAACTACGGCCGTAATTTTTCCCGAGGGCATGCAGCTTTACTGTATGATTAAATGATGATGGCGTCCTCTTGGGTAAAATATTCCGGAGGTAAAATAGTCCCCCATTCGGATCTCCAGGCGGGGACTACTCAAGAGGACGTCGTTATCAGGAGAAAGAAAACTGGCTTTCTACGGATCGGAGCGTGGAATGTCAGATCCCTTAATCGGGCAGGTAGGTTAGAAAATTTAAAAAGGGAAATGGATAGGTTAAAGTTAGATATAGTGGGAATTCGTGAAGTTCGGTGGCAGGAGGAACAAGACTTCTGGTCAGGTGACTACAGGGTTATAAACACAAAGTCAAATAGGGGTAATGCAGGAGTAGGTTTAATAATGAATAGGAAAATAGGAATGCGGGTAAGCTACTGCAAACAGCATAGTGAACGCATTATTGTGGCCAAGATAGATACAAAGCCCACACCTACTACAGTAGTACAAGTTTATATGCCAACTAGCTCTGCAGATGACGAAGAAATTGAAGAAATGTATGATGAAATAAAAGAAATTATTCAGGTAGTGAAGGGAGACGAAAATTTAATAGTCATGGGTGACTGGAATTCGAGTGTAGGAAAAGGGAGAGAAGGAAACATGGTGGGTGAATATGGATTGGGGCTAAGAAATGAAAGAGGAAGCCGCCTGGTAGAATTTTGCACAGAGCACAACTTAATCATAGCTAACACTTGGTTTAAGAATCAAGATAGAAGGTTGTATACATGGAAGAACCCTGGAGATACTAAAAGGTATCAGATAGATTATATAATGGTAAGACAGAGATTTAGGAACCAGGTTCTAAATTGTAAGACATTTCCAGGGGCAGATGTGGACTCTGACCACAATCTATTGGTTATGACCTGTAGATTAAAACTGAAGAAACTGCAAAAAGGTGGGAATTTAAGGAGATGGGACCTGGATAAACTGAAAGAACCAGAGGTTGTACAGAGTTTCAGGGAGAGCATAAGGGAACAATTGACAGGAATGTGGGAAATAAATACAGTAGAAGAAGAATGGGTAGCTTTGAGGGATGAAGTAGTGAAGGCAGCAGAGGACCAAGTAGGTAAAAAGACGAGGGCTGGTAGAAATTCTTGGGTAAGAGAAGAAATATTGAATTTAATTGATGAAAGGAGAAAATATAAAAATGCAGTAAATGAAGCAGGCAAAAGGGAATACAAACGTCTCAAAAATGAGATCGACAGGAAGTGCAAAATGGCTAAGCAGGGATGGCTAGAGGAAAAATGTAAGGATGTAGAGGTTTATCTCACTAGGGGTAAGATAGATACTGCCTACAGGAAAATTCAGGAGACCTTTGGAGATAAGAGAACCACTTGTATGAACATCAAGAGCTTAGATGGAAACCCAGTTCTAAGCAAAGAAGGGAAAGCAGAAAGGTGGAAGGAGTATATAGAGGGTCTATACAAGGGCGATGTACTTGAGGACAATATTATGGAAATGGAAGAGGATGTAGATGAAGATGAAATGGGAGATATGATACTGCGTGAAGAGTTTGACAGAGCACTGAAAGACCTGAGTCGAAACAAGGCCCCCGGAGTAGACAATATTCCATTGGAACTACTGACGGCCGTGGGAGAGCCAGTCCTGACAAAACTCTACCATCTGGTGAGCAAGATGTATGAAACAGGCGAAATACCCTCAGACTTCAAGAAGAATATAATAATTCCAATCCCAAAGAAAGCAGGTGTTGACAGATGTGAAAATTACCGAACTATCAGCTTAATAAGTCACAGCTGCAAAATACTAACACGAATTCTTTACAGACGAATGGAAAAACTAGTAGAAGCCAACCTCGGGGAAGATCAGTTTGGATTCCGTAGAAACACTGGAACACGTGAGGCAATACTGACCTTACGGCTTATCTTAGAAGAAAGATTAAGGAAAGGCAAACCTACGTTTCTAGCATTTGTAGACTTAGAGAAAGCTTTTGACAATGTTGACTGGAATACTCTCTTTCAAATTCTAAAGGTGGCAGGGGTAAAATACAGGGAGCGAAAGGCTATTTACAATTTGTACAGAAACCAGATGGCAGTTATAAGAGTCGAGGGGCACAAAAGGGAAGCAGTGGTTGGGAAGGGAGTGAGACAGGGGTGTAGCCTCTCCCCGATGTTATTCAATCGGTATATTGAGCAAGCAGTAAAGGAAACAAAAGAAAAATTCGGAGAAGGTTTTAAAATCCATGGAGAAGAAATAAAAACTTTGAGGTTCACTGATGACATTGTAATTCTGTCAGCGACAGCAAAGGACTTGGAAGAGCAGTTGAACAGAATGGACAGTGTGTTGAAAGGAGGATATAAGATGAACGTCAACAAAAGCAAAATGAGGATAATGGAATGTAGTCGAATTAAGTCGGGTGGTGCAGAGGGAATTAGATTAGGAAATGAGACACTTAAAGTAGTAAAGGAGTTTTGCTATTTGGGGAGCAAAATAACTGACGATGGTTGAAGTAGAGAGGATATAAAATGTAGACTGGCAAATGCAAGGAAAGTGTTTCTGAAGAAGAGAAATTTGTTAACATCGAGTATAGATTTAAGTGTCAGGAAGTCATTTCTGAAAGTATTTGTATGGAGTGTAGCCATGTATGGGAGTGAAACATGGACGGTAAATAGTTTGGACAAGAAGAGAATAGAAGCATTCGAAATGTGGTGCTACAGAGAATGCTGAAGATTAGATGGGTAGATCACATAACTAATGAGGAAGTATTGAATAGGAATGGGGAGAAGAGAAGTTTGTGGCACAACTTGACCAGAGGAAGGGATCGGTTGGTAGGACATGTTCTGAGGCATCAAGGGATCACCAATTTAGTATTGGAGGGCAGCGTGGAGTGTAAAAATCGTAGGGGGAGACCAAGAGATGAATACACTCCAGATTCAGAAGGATGTAGGTTGCAGTAGGCACTGGGAGATGAAGAAGCTTGCGCAGGTTAGAGTAGCATCGAGAGCTGCATCAAACCAGTCTCAGGACTGAAGACCACAATAACAACAACACATCCTTGTACCTTAGTTCTTGTCCATGTCATGTCATGGTTACACAGGTGCACTGTATCAGCATTAAATAAGTGTTGGATATGAATGTAGGCTTTTTCTTGCAGACTGTTATATCAGGTTGTAAGCTGATTTGCACTTTCTGTAGTGCAGGGTCATTACTTAGCTTCTATTTGGTCTAGCAAATGACTTTCACGTAATGTCCTATGGTGCCTTTATTTTTATAGACTGCATGCATTCCCTGTAGCAGTTTTGGGACAAGAGGAATTTGCCCAAGCTGCAACAGAAAGCTGGTGTTCTTTGCATCCATAATTTGGAATGTTATTTGGTAGTCCATATATTGGTTGGGGAGAGATACATGCAGGAATTACAGGGAAGCGGCACCAAAAATTGTCTTTCCAGAAACACACACAGGCATAGATGTGCGCATGTTAAGAATGTTGTGACAATTCTGAATCATTACTTGAATGTTAGTTCCTGTAGTTTGCGGTCTGTGGGTTGGTATTTATCTTTTCTTCACAATGGTACATAACAATGCCAACATGGTTGCGACAGTTATTCTTTCTTTGAGCTGACTTCCTTTCCAAAGAGCTGAATTTTAAAATGCAAGTCCTCGTCACATCAGGAGAAGGAAATTAGTTCATAACTCGGCAGTAGAATGAAAAGCTTGTCACACCCACATATTAGAACTTACTTAACACAATACTGAGACAACTCGATTACATATGTCTTTCTCACACCAGCTCAGAAGACTGACAGACATGGAGATTGGCAAAAAAAAGACAAGTGAGGTACATAAAATAATTGCTATTTTTGTTCTTCAATTTTCTGTCAGCATAGGTATAACCATGCATCCCTATGATATCTTTGCCGTACACAGACTGTGCAAATATTTATTTATATGTAAAGGCCATTTAAAGAATCTACACCACCACGTATGATAGACATTTGCCTACTAGTTGTCTGGGCATGAGCGTGATGCCCTAATACTGCTAGGTAGGTTTTTTTTAATCATTTTGTCAAGAATTTGTAATTAATTTATAATTAAACTTTAGTTTTTTTAAATTTCTTAATTGTTTAATGGAGTAGGTTAGAACTGTTGGTTTACTTCAGATTTCTGATACACCTGATGATGGGGGAACTATTTATAATGACTTCTGTCAAGTAAGACTTTTGTGAATAAAGTATTTTATAAGTGTGGTGTATTTGTAATATAAATTACAACCAATACTAAGATTTTGGAGGAGGGGGCAGTCATGTTTTTTTAAGACACACTAAATTATTCTAACATACAAACAAGAATTTCAGCTAGACATGATGAACAAGCTGGGCACATCATTTTGATAAGAAAAATCATGGATAGCTTTGTAAAACTTACCTCGGTTGTAATTTTTAGATGTTCCTTTCTTGTACCAATTATGGGCTGAAGTTTTTCCTTTCTTGTACCAACCAAGGGATGAGGTTTCTTCTTGAACAAGACTCCAACCATCAGGGCAATGAGGGGGATCTGGACACGCTGGTTCTGTTTCAGTAACAGAGAAATTAATAGGTTTGATAACTAACATGGACATTATTTACCACAAACCACACTGTAGCAAGAACTATTTTGAGAGGAAACAGTAATGCTTTTCTAGACACATCAAATCATTCACTTCTACATTTACATCTATACTCTGCATACAATTGTGTAGGGCATGGCAGAGGGTACTTCCCCCTCTAGCAGTTATTAGGGTTTCTTCCTGTTCCATTCATGTATGGAGCTCAGGAAGAATGATTGTTTGAAGGCCTCTGTGCATGCAGTAATTATTCTATCCTCATGATCCATACATGAATGATATTCCTAGAGTCATCATTTAAAGCAGCTTGTTGAAATTTTGTTAACAGACTCTCTCAGGATAGTTTATGTCTATCTTCAAGAGTCTTCCAGTTCAGTTCCTTCAGTATCTCTGTGAAACTCTGTCATGGATCAAAGAAACCTTTCACCATTTGTGCTGTCCTTGTCTTTATATGTCCAATGTCCCCTTTTAGTTCTATTTGAGCACTATTCTAGAACTGGTGGCACGAGTGGTTGTAAGCAATCTTCTTTGTAGACTGATTGCACTTCCCCAGTATTGTACCAACAAACCAAAGTCCACAAACTTCTTTACCCACGACTGAACCTATGTCATCATGCCATTTTATATCCCTATAAAGTGTCACACTCAGGTACTTGTATGAGTTGGCTGGCCCCAACAGTGACTCATTCATATTATCATCATAGGATAACATGTTTTTTTCATTTTGTGAAGTGCACAATTTTACATTTCTGAACATTTAAAGCAAGTTGTCAATCCTTGGACCACTTTGAAATCTTATCAAAATCTGACTGAATATTTATGCAGCTTCTTTCAGACAGTATTTCATCAGAGATAACTGCATCATCTGAGGTTATTATTAATATTGTCTGCAAGATCATTAATATACAACATGAACAGCAAGAGCCCTAGCACCCTTCCCTGGGACACACTTGAAGTTATTTCTACATCCAATGATGACTCTCCCTCCAAGATAACATGTTGCATCCTCCCTACCAAAAAGTCCTCAATCCAGTCACAAATTTCACTTGACACCACCCTATTAGATCGTACTTTTGACAGTAAGTGTAAGTGTAGTACTGGGTCAAATGCTTTTTAGAAATCAAGACGTACTGCAACTACCTGACTGCCTTGATCCAAAGCTTTCAGTATGTCATGTGAGAAAAGTGCGAGTTGGGTGTCACACAATCAATGGTTTTGGAATTCATGCTGGCTGGCTTTGAGGAGGTCATTTTGTTCAAGATATCTCGTGATGTTTGAGCTCAAAATATGTTCTAAGATTCTACAACAAGTTGAAGTCAAGAATGCTGGATGGTAATTTTGTGGATCACTTCTACTAACCATCTTGTAGATGGGTGTGATCTGTGCTCTTTTCCAAGAACTGCTGGGCATGGATTTTTGTTTGAGGGATCTACAAAAGATTGTAGTTACAACAGGGACTAACTCAGCTACAAATTGAGTATAATTTTTTAATTTTTTTTATTTTACATGTCTAGTTCCATAGGACCAAATTGAGGAGCAAATCTCCGAGGTCATGGAATGAATCAGTACATGAAATTACAACATAAAAGTAATAACAGACAAAATAAAAAGTTTATGAACAAAAAAAAAAATATAGACAAGCCATAAGGAATCAGTTCAATTTTTCAAGGAACTCCTAGACAGAATATGAGGAGTGACCCATGAGGAAAGCCTTCAGTTTCAATTTGAAAGCGTGTGCATTACTACTAAGATTTTTGAATTCATATGGTAGCTTACTGAAAATTGATGCAGCAGTATACTGCACACCTTTCTGCACAAGAGTCAAGGAGGTGAAATCCAAATGCAGATTCAACTCTGCCTAGTATTAACTGAGTGAAAATTGCTAATTCTTGCGAATAAGCTGATATTGTTACTAAGAAATAACAGTAAAGAATATATATATTGAGAGGACAATGTCAGAATACCAAGAATAGAGAACAAGGGTCAACAAGACAAGAGATTTGCGAACTTACACCAACTGATGCCCAAACTGCCCATTTCTGAGCCAAAAATACCATTTGAGAATGGGAGAGGTTACTAATAAAATACCATACGCCATAAGTGAATGAAAATAAACAATATAGACTACTTTTTCTGTTGAAGTACCACTTACTTCAGACACTATTCAAACAGTAAAAATGGATGTGTTAAGTCTTTGAACAAGATCCTGAATATGGGCTTTCAATGACAGTTTACTGTCTATCTGAACACCTAGAAATTTGAATTGTTCAGTTTCCATTTATATAAATAAGGAACAGGAGTGGCCCCAGCACTGATCCCTGGGGCACTCCACATTTGACTCTACTCCTATCAGACCCCACATCACAGCCATTCTCAGCACTGTGACAAATGAGCTTTTGCTGCCCATTGTTAAAGCAAGAGCTGAACCAATTGTGAGCTACTCCCTGTATTCCATAATGGTCCAACTTCTGGAGCAATATTTTGTGATCAACACAATCAAATGCCTTAGTTAAATAAAAAAAGATGACTAGCATTTGGAACTTTTGTTTAATGCATCCAGCACCTCACAGTGAAAAGAGAATATAACATTTTCAGCTGTTAAACTGACTTTATATCATCAACCTTGTGCTGCTGACCAGACACTTCCTTCACAACTGACCATATGGTTTTAATTTTATCCTGTGAATTAGCTAGTCTATTTGCATACCACATACTCTTTGCCTTCCCAATAACAGTTTTAAGCTCCTTACAATACAGTTTGTAATGCACTACTATAGCTTGATTGTGACACTTCTAACATTTTGATATAATTCCCACTTTGTTCTACATGACATCCTTATCCCACTAGTCAGCCACCCAGACTGCCTTTTACTGCTACTACACTGTTTAGAATGTTCTAACGGTAAGTAACTTTCAAGGAGCATGAGAAATGTGTTAAGGAAAGTATTATATTTGTCATCTATGTTACGGCACAATAAAGATCCTACCACTCTTGTTCCTTAATGAGGTTTAAAAAACACTCTATTGCCATTGGATTAACTTTTCTACATAGTTTGTAATTATATATAATACTTGTTTGAGTACAAAAACCTTTTGGTGTTAAGATTAGTGCATCATGGTCTGAAAGGCCATTGACCCTTTTACAAAGAAAATGCCCATACAGTAATGAAAAAATATTGTTTATGGCTGTGCCACTGTTCCCCTGCACCCTGGTTTGAAAAAAATACAGGCTGCACAAGATCATATGAGTTTAGGAGATCTTCCAACGTCCTTTTTCTTGCACAATGACATGCAAAATTAATATTGAAGTCATCACATATAAAGTGAACCAAGAATCCTTTATAGCTTGAGCAGAAATGCTCTGAAGTCAGAGTTATGGGACCTATAAACAACAACAATTAGAAGTTTAGTTTTACTAACTTCAACTGCCCCAGCACAACATTCAAATACCTGTTCAATGCAGTGCCATCATACATCTACGGACTCAAATGGAATATTGTTTTTTGCGCACGTGGCCACTCCCCCACTCTGCAAAGAACTCCTTGAAAAACAGCCAGCTAATCTGTATCCTCGTAATGGAAGTCTCTGAATTGTAAAATTATTTAAGTAGTGCTCTGATATACCAGTCTGACAGGGATTCCATCAGGCCCTGCAGCTTTGTTCAGTTTTAATGATTTCAGCTGTTTCTCAACGCTACTGACACTGACACTTATTTCATCCATCTTTTCAGTGGTATGTGGATTAAACTGGGGCAATTTTCCTGGGATTTCCTTTGCAAAGGAATATTTGAAAATAGGGTTAAGTATTTTGCTATGCTACCCTCAATTTTAGCTCCTCTCTCATTGACTCTGGACTGGACATTAACTTTGGTGCCACTAACAGCCTTTACAAATCATCAAAATTTCTTTGGGTTTTGTGAAACATCATTTGACAATATTCTGATATGGTAGTCATTGGAGGCATCATGCACTGATCTCTTGACAGCCAAATGTGTTTCATTCAGCATCTCTCTAGCTGTAGCTCTATGCTTTTTTTCCCACCTTTTATGCAGACATCTCTGTTTCTTTAGAAGTTTCTTTGCAGTGACTTTATAACATCGAGCTTCCCTGCCATTATGAACTGTTATACTGGGTGCATATCTTTCTAGTGCATGGTTAACTGTCCTTTTAAACTTGAGCCATAGTTCCTCTACATGCTCCTGTCCTGTGCTGAAAGTTTCAAGTTCCCCACTGAGATATGACACTACTGATTTTTTATCTAATTTACTGAATGTATTGCTTTCTGCTTGTTTTAATTGTCCTTTGTGCTTGGGTAACAACTGTTGCCACAACTGTGTCATCATCAGTGATATCAGTTTCAATCTGGACTTCCTCAAAGAGGTGAGGTCTATTTGCTGTCATTAAATTCAATATAATTCCAGCATTAGCGTGGTTCCTAACTATCTGTTCTAGATAGTTTTCAGAGAAGGCATTTAGTAATGTTTCACATAATCTCTTGTTATGCCCACCACTAACAAAACTGTAATTTTTCCAATAAATTGTTGGATGATTGAAGTCTTCACTGATGATTACAGTATGATTGGGGAACTTACATACAAGTGAATTGGGGTTTTCTATAAAGTTTTCTGTTATGTCAGGAGATGAGTCTGGTGGGCGATAGAAGGATCCAATTATTATTTTATGCTCCCCCCCCAGTAATGAGTCTTGCCAAACAGTCTCACATGCAGTTCCAATTTCTATCTCAGTGGACATGAGTTTCTTGTCTACTGTGACAAATACACCACCTCCATCTTCCATTTGATTATCCTTTCAATATACACTAAAATTTCCCCCAAAAATCTCACTGTTATCAATTTCAGGCTTCAGCCAGCTTTCTGTACCTAGCTTCACTGCATTTCAGGAGTGCTTCAAACTCTGGCACTTTGTTGCGAATGCTTTGGTACTTTACCACTAGAATTTTAACACTCTCACCTGAGGGAGGATTCTCTTTTGATGTTACCCTGAGACTTCTGGGTTTCCTACATCTGTTGTTATCTGGATTGTATGGAGAAGTGCCTAATCTAAAAAATGCTTGTGTGCACCCCACACACAGTCAGCTACCTGAGCAGTAGCCTCTGATGTGTAGTGCACAACTGACCCATTTCGGGGGACCCTACTGTTCTCAAACCTATGGTACAAGTCCAGGAAGTCATGGCCTAGCTTGTCACGGTACCTTCAAAGTCTCTGATTTAGTCCTTCCACTCAACTCAAAACCAAAGAGCCACAATCAGTTCTGGGGATGATGCTACAAAAATTGTGAGCTTCATTGAAATTCCATGTGCAACGCTGGTGTTCTCAAACTTCTCTGCCATTCACTGGAATGACCCAAGTATGAACTCAGAGCCCAGATAACAGGCACCATTTGTCCCAACATTTTCCACAATCTGCAGTTCACTGCACCCTGTTCCCCCCAAAAGTTGCTGGAATAGCCTCTTCAGCATGTTGAATGAGGCCTCCAAGCACCTGATTTCCTTTGCTGTTCTTGTTGCCATTTCCATGAGGGGTACCATGATTCACCATACATTTAACTGCTGATGATTAATATACTCCTAGCCTTTAACATTGCCTCCTCTTGACACCATACAAAACAGGTTTCCCCAAAACATGTGAAGTGGGACCCACTGGCTCAGTTTCACTTTCAGTGAAAGACAGCACCTCAAAGTTGGTTAGGCCTCCCTGGTCCCCATCCTCCCTGTACAGGACACCTTAACCTACCATTGAGGAGATAGGATCCACCAGGAAAGGATAGTACTTGAGGTACCTCTGGTACTGGTATAACAGATACATGATGTGCTTGGATAGCTCAGATGAGAGCACTTTCCCGCGAAAGGCAAGGGTCCTGAGTTCAAGTCTCAGTCCAGTACACAGTTTTAATGTGCCAGGAAGTTTCGTATCAGCACACAGTCCGCTACAGAGTGGAAATTTCATTTTGGAGGTATGTGACACTCGTGAGCTCTTCCAGCACACCTATTTGCAGAAACTATCAATCATTTGACTGCAGTCAGGGCAATTTCCAGCTGCTTATGAATGTCAACCAAATCATCCCATGTTTGAGAAGAGCATTCATAATGGGTCTGCATTTTGGCTGGTGCAATATATTACACAACAGTGAGAAAATAACTTTAAATTAAGCCCGCTGGCTATCTTTTAATTTGATGATCTAAGTAGTTGCTAATTCCTTGTAAGAATTGAAGCAAATACACAAAATGAGATTTCTATTAAGCCAACACAGAAGCCTGTCATAAAAATTACCAGTTTCCTAAAAGTTTTAATGTTAATTATAGCTGCTAGCACACAGAGTTAATTTACGATAAATGCAGATAATATTCAGGGTTACTCCTCTTTATTAGAGAATGAGATGTAACACCATATGTTAGTTAGAATACGTGCTACAGTAAATAAATTGCAAATGCCATTTACTACAAATCGCTCCTAGACTATGCAAAGGATAATGGCAGCTTCTGAAAATTCCCAAGAATGCATGTTTATTTGCATTGATATGCAATAAAATTCAAGGGTGACATATTCTTTGGCAGAACTATGAACCGCAAATGCTGATTTGCTATGGAATAAGTTCCATATCGAAAACACTTGTACCTGTAACTTATAAAAATATAGTTTTGTACGTGTCCAAAAATTATAAAAAATAACCTGTTTCTCACATTATTGTACAATGAAATTAGGGACCCACTGTTTTGAATGAGGATAGGCCTACTGTTCTCAAAACTTTTTAAAAGAGCACAATGAAGTTTAAGCCTGTGATTGACAATAGCAGTTTGAGTTTATTGCAGTACTTGTCAAATATTCAAAATTTCACAATATATCACAATACACACAGGTACTGATACACTCAATGAAAGATTATGCAGAAGCAATGCGAACAGTAAAATATGTGAACTAAAACTTCAAATCGGCACACGAATCTTGCACACACAGTCTCACACAACTTGAACTATTGTTTGGGTTATTAGTGTCAAAGGAAGATTAGTAACAATTTATGTTCTAAAATGTCTAATGGAAAATGAAAATACTATACAGTAATACCTGCAGCTTGTATCAGTTGTGATATTTTATCAACTCAAACCCTTAATCACAACTAACCCTTTCATCTACAATGAGAGGTACACCCATCAGAAAATCTGCATTCACTGGAATACTGTGATTTGGGAAACCCGTTATAGATCTTAAGGTATGTAATATGAGTTCTGGAGCTCAATGATTTACCAACAGTCTTCTGAATAGTACTATGATTGCACTGATGGGTGGCAATACATGTACGTTAATGAATAGAACCTAAGCAGTTTTTGAATGCCATTCATGAGTTTCAGTCGACATAATACCTGACCTGTATGAAGCAGAAGTGCCAGAACTCATGTCGCCCCCCCCCCCCCCCCCCCCCCCCCGGCCCCATCCTCATCCTCATCCCCGCCCTACCCCACCAATAGTTAGTGATTGTAGTAAAGCTACAAAGCATACTAACAGAGTTCCTTCTGGGCAATTTCTTCAGTACCACTGAAGAATTTTTGTTTATTAACATGCAGCTTATAGAACATACAAATATTACATATTTATCTCTGTTATTAAATTATTCTATTCTGTAGCTGAAATCATCTGTTAACGGCCAGTATGTAGCTTTATTTAAGTAAAACTGACTCATTCCACATCATTATATCATACAAGTGACACATGGAACAAATAACTAAATAATTGGACAACTCCTCACAAATGATGATCTATTGACTAGCTACTAACGAAACAAAGAGTTGGACTGACATTGGTTAATTTGGATGCGAAAAATAAACAAACAAATAAGTAAATGTAGTCATATTGTTCATGATTATTTTTGGCTTTTGTAACCTTTGGTAGGCATTTCCATTCTAGATAGAAAAGCTGCATAAGTATGTCTTGCAAACATCCCATCACTCCTTTGCCCCAATCTTTATCTTTCCACATTAATAACACTGTGGTTTAGTAGCTAGCATCTTCATTACTAGCTTTACTGTACCATGTTCACTCTCACTAACACCAAGATATTTAATATAAATTTTGATCCATGTAATCAAAACCTTATTAATGTGAAAATAATGAATATAGCTAACATTCTACAAGTTTAAGAATGGGATGTTAGTGCAAGAATGCTGATTGTCTGTTGTTACAATGGCCAGCCCTATAGCGGGACAGCAGAATGTGTGACATGTATGAGAATTGTTGGACTCAGATTTCAAGTTCAGTGCCTAAAAAACTTCCAATATTATTGGACAGCCTACAGAAGAGATGCACTGCATTGCACCTGAAAACCTGAATATGAGAAAAAATTTAGAGGAACTTGTAGCCAAATTCATCCACCAACTTCACAAGGGGTGAAAAATTATGGAAAGGAGCATGTGAAAAGTAAAGGATGCACATACAAGTGATGGAATGCAGCAATATGTTGCCAGGTCACACGATCTGCCCTTAGATCAAAAGAGTGCAGACAAATCACAGTTGGCAGCAGTTGATTGCTGATCACTCATTATTCCCAAGCAATCTGATGAATCACATGTATGAACTGGATATGTGTGGCAGTATGGCTGCCTGGTTTTCACTTGTTTGTCTAATTATTAAGTATAATTGTGTATTTTGTTTCATTTTGATATGCCCAGATGAAGTTACAACATTACATTAGAATTCATAGTTATTCTGTGAGCATGGACCACTCTGAAAAGTGAAGTTCAAGGAGGAGCTGCCATTTATATTAACACTTGGGTGACCAACCCCAAACATAACTCATGATACAACACTTATGTTCAAAGAATGCACCCAAGTAAATCTCGGGCTGTGAGTTTCACAAAAATTCAACAATTCTGGATCAGAAGGGGAAATATCTGTGTGCAAACAGTCTGAAGGAGATTCATATTCAGATAAGCTGCAGTCTACCACAATTTTTCATCATTAGTATTGTTGCTACAGATATTGCTGCTGTAATTACAATTTAGTTCTGTTTTATTTATCTTAATCTCAGCTTTTTTACAGATGAATCTCTTAATGAAGCAGCATCCAAGATCTGTTCAGAAAAATGACATAATTTATTTATAAAAGAAGCAGGAAAGAAACAAGCTAGTATTGACTTGATTGCGACATACTTTTTTGCATCCCGGAATGCTTCAGTCTTTTAATTTCAAGTATAAGTTAAATTGCTCAAGAACTCATCTCACATTATTTTAAGGATAATTATAATTTTTGTCATCATTACTGGAAAAAAATTGTAATCTATCAAAGCATTAAAATAATTAAGAGAAAGAAAACTTGGACCATGACCCTTTTTAGTATGTATTACCCTTTCAGATACATAAACACAAATGTACCGGTAACATATTACATAATGGGATAAATGGCTTGTTTTCTGGTCCCAACATTTTACTAAATGCCTGAACCTCAAAAAAGAGTACAAACCTAAAAATATTGAACTATTGCAGATTTATTACTGAGTTGCTTTTCGAATGTTGTGCTTTAGAATTAGAAGCTTGTGGAAACTTGATACAATATACTGGCATCATTTGGTAATTCTGTGTTTTTTATGAAGTCTTTAACTTTTAAACAGAATTAGGTAGCATTAACTGGACAGTTCACTTCAAATGATCAGGCCATCCTTATTTTGCAGTTGTACTGAAGTCACTTGTCATTTTACATAATATAACTCTCTCTCATAAAATTTACAACAATGAATTGTGGAAACCAGCAGTGCTACTACAGATAAAATAGATTGAAAATAGATACACAACATACAATATCACTGAAAATTGTAAAGAATTCTGTAACACAGCCCACAGTTCCCAACAAAAGCATACCGAGAAGATTAATAAATTTCAAT
Organism: Schistocerca serialis cubense; assembly: GCF_023864345.2. Lineage (NCBI taxonomy): Eukaryota > Metazoa > Arthropoda > Insecta > Orthoptera > Acrididae > Schistocerca > Schistocerca serialis. The sequence continues at coordinate 860,086,500 of NC_064641.1, forward strand.
TACCATTTTTTAAAATTTATTTTTGCAAGCATTAGTCAACATGTGTTAGTCAACATACAGAGATCAACATCAACTGCCACTGCTAATAGATATACTAATTCAGTTTCCATAGCAGACAATCACAACACAGTGATAATTAAATATGAGTTGAAATTGCTTTGTAAACAACTTATGTGATGCAGATTTGAAGTAAGCAAGTGACTGCAGGCAATATTGCCTACAGTTTGTTGCTGGTGTGAGTCCTTAAAAAGTGTGTTCATTATCTTCTTTTGAAAGTAGCAGAATGATCCACTAGGAGTTTGCAGCAACTGTACAAAGAACAAATTTAGAAATGTATGTCATAGGTACTTGATCATTGGAGAAAACAGATTGTCTGTCATTGCCCAGAAAGCCAGTTCATCTATTCTTCGCAAAAACAGTGTGTCAAGGGATACTGTGTTAAGAAAGAGGGAGCTTTGACAGCAAAGACTGTTATAATCTTTCATCACACACTACAGCCACTTATTTTTGTTACTTCATATCCAATCTGATCGAAAATGAAACCATTTTGGGGCTATTGAACCCTATCTTGGGGCAGTTAAGAGGGCTCGCTGAACAGGGTGTCTGGTGAAAATTTTAACATTATCATAGAAAGTGGCAGAAATATTGAACATAATGTATAGACTGTTAGGAGTGCTATTGTCAAAACTAGTAAGTGTACCTGAACTTGATTTCATGTGTATCAGTAAGATAGAAACCCCAATTTTTAACTAGAACATCGGGTAACACTCACCTGTGCCAGGTAAGGGAGTAGTTACTGGTGGTTCTGTTTCTTCTTCAAATGTACATGCAACCTCATCATCTGGACAATCTTCCACACCATCACACCAGACACTCTCATGGACACAAGCACCACTTGTCGGACACAGTCGAGTTGCTGGTGGGCAAGGTTCACAACGACATTCACATATTCCCTTAATAAGAACACCTCTCAGTCCCTGCAAAAGGAAAAGCAGTGTTTGGATGCAAATTGAGGAATAACTGATCAGTTATATTTGCCCTCAGCCTCAGAAATTTCTGTGTCCCTGTTTACCTATGTAACTAATAAACAGATAATATGCAAGTGTAGTATTTAAGCTTGTGATATAAAATATCACATATGCCTGTGTTAAAAACTATTTTTCAGGTCCTTGTGACTGATTTTGCATTATTTCAAATCCAACGTAAACTAAAACTTACATACTAAATTACTGCTTCAATAGAGTTACTATTTGTCCAAATAATTTACAAAATGAATAGAAACATGGTTCCCAACTATAAAATCAGAAATTAATCACATTCTTCTCATCAGTATGAAATGTACTACATTTTTAATAAAATCACTATGCCTGGAAAAAGAATTGTTTTTAGAAGGTCAGTTGAAAAAGATGCTGTACTTTCTCCTACAGTAAGTTTCAATTTCATCTGATATAAGTCCTCTCTTCTAGTCTTTCAATTATTTTAAACTTGTTTCATTTAATTTGATTTTAAGAATATCTGGCAGTACTGACTGTGTGATCCAGGAAGATTTAAATGTATAGCACACATGATTACGTTGGTGCAGTATTACATAGTGATGATTCTACAAAATCAACATGACATTGCACGTAGAGAACTTCCATATACTTCAGCAGTAGAAAACTGACACAATAAAACACGAGACTCTGACACCAACAGATGCATCCACATTATATTTCCTTATGACAGCCACATATAATTAATTCACATAGACATAAACTTAACTTCACATTAACAAAAAGTGAGGTACAGTCAAAAACCAAGTTGTTTTGTTCTGAGTTCACTGTTCAGAAATATCAGCAGCTTCACATGTTATGCAATGCTGAAGACATGCTAAGTCTATATCATTTGTTTTCCCTCCACAACTACATTTTTTCTTCTGCTTTAAATGTTTGTTGATGGCTTGAAATAAGCTGCCGTGTCTCTTAGCTCATGTTTCTCACTCCAAAATATGGACCCAATTGTACATACACCAGTATCACACATTACATCGCCTCTAACTTGCTAACCACTATGTTTTTAATTGACCTTCCAGTTACAAGTCCACGGCATGATCGAGTCCTCTCGGCCATTAATTATTTCTATATCTACATCTGTAATCTGCAATCCATTGTGAAGTTCAGAGCAGCAAGTACTTCCCATAGCACCATATCCCAGAGTTTCCTCCTATTCCATTCAAGTACGGAGAACATGAAGAATGATTGTTTAAATGCCTTGCACATTGTGTGATAAGTATGATCTTATATTCACAGTCCCTTTGCTTTCTCAGTTTTGGTAATTTCTGGTGTGTTTCAATACCACTGACAATAACATCTTCATCATTTATCTCATTAGTGAAGTGGAAAGTAAACAGAGACAGTAGTCCTCGGTTTACATTTGTAAAGAGACAGTTAAAAATAGAGTTCAGAATTTCTGCTTTTGCTTTTCTACCCTCAGTATCAGTGCCTCTGTCATCCATGAGTGTCCAGACACTGACTTTGGTGCCACAGACAACATTTACAGGTGACCAGAATTTCTTTGGGTTTTGTAAGAGGTCTTTCAATAGGATTCTGCTATGGTGATTGTGGAACACCTCAGGTTTGGTCCTTTTGACAGTCAAATGTGTTTGATTTAGCATCTTTTTATAGCCCTATGCTTTGTTTTACATTTGTTGTGGAGAAATCACCTTCTCTTTAGAAGTTTCTTTACAGAGATTGTATACCACAGAGGGTCCCTCCTGTCGTGAATTGTTTTAATAGGTACATATCTATCCAGTGCGTCGTCAACTATTCTTCCAAACTTAAGCCACCATTCATCTACATACTCCTGCACACAGTGACATGTTTCAAGTTCTTCTCTGGGATATGATACTACTTCTGCTGTATCTATTTCACTGCACATGTAAGTTTTTCTACTTGTTTTAGCTGCCCTTGGTATTTTAGTAACCATTGTTGCTACAACTGCCTAAGGGTCACTGATATTAGTTTCAAACTGGACATGCTCTAAGTGACCAGATCTATTTATTGCCATTAGATTTCATGTACTTCAAGACCTGCCTGGAAGCCTTGTGCGCTGAAACCCCACTTCTAGGATGCAGAGGTGTGCCGGCCCCAGATCCGCTGAAACCCCACTTCTAGGATGCAGAGGTGTGCCGGCCCCAGATCAAGCACACCAGCAGATTAACAATGAGGGTCAGTGAGGATGTGGTTTTTAGATGGTTTCCCACATCCTAATGGGTTAATACTGGGCTGGTATCCAAATTCCACATCAGTTACATGATTCACAAACATTTAGAAAACTTTTGTTCACTTTCACATGAATAACACTACAGACAGACAGTTGGGGTGCACATATTTCATCTGGGGGTGGGGGAGGGGGGAGGCGAAGTAACAGTATGGTGACAGGAAGGGCATTCAGCCACCCCTTAAATTAACCATGACAAAACTGTTCGAACTATGCCAACCCTGCACCGATGTGATACAAAGGCAGAAGAAAAAGAAGAAGATCTAGCTAATGCATTTCCACCGCAAGTGGGCTTCTGAACTATTGTAAGCAGAATTGAGGGGAGGCATGTAGTATTGTTTTGCAGGATGCCTCATCACGCCCACCACTTACAAAACTGTAGTTACCCGTATTGGCTGCAGGATGATAATAATTGCCTTCTGCAGCAGATTACATCCTGTATCCTCAGTGACTGCTGAATGCTATCTTCAACATGTTGAATGAGCCTTCCAGGCATACAAATTATTATATAAGAATATACAGCCTGCAGTTGCAGGTTAACTTTATCGTTTACCTAGGTTTCAACGTTAGTAATAACGTCTTCTTCAGAACCTGCAAAAAGTTAATATTATAATTTGCTAGTAAATTATATTAGATATGGTCATCTTACAGGATGCAACGCATAGTACTTACATAAAATATTATTTAAATGTTTGCCTAAAACAAGCCATGTCCTAAGTCAACTTTATAAAACTTGATGCATAACCATAAGGTTTTGTCACTTCTATTAAACAAGCTGTAAAAATTCACTTTAAGCCCGTTGTATGGGCCTCGTCATGGGACTAGAGACTGCGGACCACGAGGGCTTCGCAGTCTGCCTCACAGAGGGCGGCGCGCATGCACAAGACGTATAGAATCAAACTCTTATTACGCACATATCAGATAACATTTTTTGCTATGAATTGATTTTATACTTTACTTTTGTAAGTTAATTACAGTATTGAGCATGACTACATTTTACATTCTACTACAGAGCCTTATAAACTGACCAACAAATCTCGTATGAACATCTGTAGGAAAGGTTCTATTATTATGATAAAGTTAACCTGCAACTGTAGGCTGTATATTCTTATATAAACAATATCAGTTGCTGTTGCTGCATAAAAATGTTAAAAAATACGTATTATTGACAGTATTTTCAAACTGCTAAAAATTAAAATACCCCTCCCCTTTTGCATTTGCTTCTCCGTGTCAAGGGACACAATAGGCTTCCCAACAGGTAATGTGTGCCTCACAGGCTCAGTTGTACTTTAAGTAGACAACATCAACCCTGAGTTTTTACTGATCCCTGCCTCCTCTGTGCAGAGCCCCTACACCTGCCAATGACACCACCTGCAGGAAAATGGACGAGTAGTAATAGGTACTGTACCTCTTATAGAGGGCATGGTATCCACAGGAGAAGATAGTACTTGAGGTACCTTAGGTATTTCTGTTACATGTCTTTAAGTTGCCTTCCAAACACATACATTCACAACAGCTTCCAGCTGCTTGACAAGAGTCAGGGCTGTTTCCAGCTGCTTACAAACAGCAAGTAACTCCTACTATGCTACAGAGTGTGTTGTGCCTGATCCAATGTTTACCTGAACACTAAACAAATTACTTTAAATAAATTCTGCTGATTCTCTTTTAATTCTTGCATCTGTTATGCCACAAGGATTAACAATTTATACGAGGACTCAAGTGACTGTTACCCCCATAAAGAGATTTCTTGTTAGAAGAAGAGAAAAATGTTGGATAAAATTTTTGAATCCCTAAGGCTAGTTGGAACCTCAAGGCTGGATTTTTTTATATTTAAAAAAACTGATAATATATTCACTAAAAAACCTAAAAACAGCAGAAATTTATGACAATATTATGAGAAGGAAAGTTGCTACTCACCATATAGTGGAGATGCCGAGTTGCAGATAGGCACAACAAAAAGATTTTCACACTTAAAGCTTTCGGCCAATGGCCTTTGTCAACAATAGGCACACATAAATATGCACATGCACACACAAACTCACACAAACGCAACTCACACAGATGACTGCAGTCTCAGGCAACTGAAACCACACTGCCTGACAAATGCAAACAATATGTATTATTGTCCGAGAGGGGAAACCAAATATATAACAATGTGTCAATTCTAATACGCAAAGGACGTAGTCAACTTCATAAGACCTTTGTTTACATTGCAAACATACACTTTCAGATATTTCCCACAACAAACTGTCAATAAGCAGAAAAAGATAGAAATATTGCATTAATTATGTGATTCTGTGAATATTTGAATATTTACACTGCAGTTAAGGATAAAGTTCCCAAATCAGATAGCGCTGCTGAATCTTGTAGAATGTGCAAATATAACTTGTAATCATCGAGTTATTATGAAACACATTATGTATGTCACTTGGATACTTCTCAAAATTCTCAAAAATTTACCTTTTTTTGCTTACATCGACACTGAAATTAGGCAGAATAATGGTCTGCTTAAGGACAGCATTGCCAAAATTTTGTAAAGCATGAATGTAGACTACATCCGATGATATAGTGGGAAATAAGTTTTCTGCAACACTAATTGTTTGAAAATACATACTATACAATGACATGTGTACAAGTTTTGATACGTTCAGTGAAATATGATGGGGAAACAACATGAAAAGCATAGTTAAATCCTGCAAAAATGTTCGGATCTAGATTTTTGAAGAGAATCTCTCTAATACCCATGAAATCAGTTGTACACTATTATTATTATTATTATTACTATTGTGAATGAATAATTGTGGTATTATCAATATTACTTTAGCATGGTATCTGCTTGCCCTGCACAGGTACAATTATGTACAATAATAATTATTGTAATTTAAAAAAAAAAATGTATTGAACACACTGACGATGCCAATTGTATGGAAAACATATTGAAAGGCAAGTAAAGATTCTATTCTATTCTACACAAATCAAATACTGAAATTCAGCTTATACAGGTACGTAAAGGTATGGATTCCCACAGCTGGTTTTGTGCGACCTTCCATACCAGTGTTTCAAAGATGAGCATTTAGTATCAGATTATTCCACTATAAAAATCAAATATTGTGGAGCACAATGAAGTATGGGGGAAGCTACACTCCTGGAAATTGAAATAAGAACACCGTGAATTCATTGTCCCAGGAAGGGGAAACTTTATTGACACATTCCTGGGGTCAGATACATCACATGATCACACTGACAGAACCACAGGCACATAGACACAGGCAACAGAGCATGCACAATGTCGGCACTAGTACAGTGTATATCCACCTTTCGCAGCAATGCAGGCTGCTATTCTCCCATGGAGACGATCGTAGAGATGCTGGATGTAGTCCTGCGGAACGGCTTGCCATGCCATTTCCACCTGGCGCCTCAGTTGGACCAGCGTTCGTGCTGGACGCGCAGACCGCGTGAGACGACGCTTCATCCAGTCCCAAACATGCTCAATGGGGGACAGATCCGGAGATCTTGCTGGCCAGGGTAGTTGACTTACACCTTCTAGAGCACGTTGGGTGGCACGGGTTACATGCGAACGTGCATTGTCCTGTTGGAACAGCAAGTTCCCTTGCCGGTCTAGGAATGGTAGAACGATGGGTTCGATGATGGTTTGGATGTACCGTGCACTATTCAGTGTACCCTCGGCGATCACCAGTGGTGTACGGCCAGTGTAGGAGATCGCTCCCCACACCATGATGCCGGGTGTTGGCCCTGTGTGCCTCGGTCGTATGCAGTCCTGATTGTGGCGCTCACCTGCACAGCGCCAAACACGCATACGACCATCATTGGCACCAAGGCAGAAGCGACTCTCATCGCTGAAGATGACACGTCTCCATTCGTCCCTCCATTCACGCCTGTCGCGACACCACTGGAGGCGGGCTGCACGATGTTGGGGCGTGAGCGGAAGACGGCCTAACGGTGTGCGGGACCGTAGCCCAGCTTCATGGAGACGGTTGCGAATGGTCCTTGCCGATACCCCAGGAGCAACAGTGTCCCTAATTTGCTGGGAAGTGGCGGTGCGGTCCCCTATGGCACTGCGTAGAATCCTACGGTCTTGGCGTGCATTCGTGCGTCGCTGCGGTCCGGTCCCAGGTCGACGGGCACGTGCACCTTCCGCCGACCACTGGCGACAACATCAATGTACTGTGGAGACCTCACGCCCCACGTGTTGAGCAATTCGGCGGTACGTCCACCCGGCCTCCCGCATGCCCACTATACACCCTCGCTCAAAGTCCGTCAACTGCACATACGGTTCACGTCCACGCTGTTGTGGCATGCCACCAGTGTTAAAGACTGCGATGGAGCTCTGTATGCCACGGCAAACTGGCTGACACTGACGGCGGCGGTGCACAAATGCTGCGCAGCTAGTGCCATTCGACGGCCAACACCGCGGTTCCTGGTGTGTCCGCTGTGCCGTGCGTGTGATCATTGCTTGTACAGCCCTCTCGCAGTGTCCGGAGCAAGTATGGTGGGTCTGACACACCGGTGTCAATGTGTTCTTTTTTCCATTTCCAGGAGTGTATTTTTGGTAAAAGTTACAATTAGCTCATCGAAGAGAACAAAACTACTCTTTCTAATCTATCGACCATCAAGAGAAAGCATTGTTACATTGCTAAGACTAGTACCTCGTGATTTGCTTTTAATTCATTCGTATCACAATTTGATATACTCATTGTATGAAGTTAAAAGAGAGCTGCAATTTTTATTTTCCTAGAACAGCTCAGTCCGATCTCTGTTATAAAAGTTGCACGGCTTTTTTCCAGACCATCTATATGTTTCTTTACATTTGTTCTGAGAGTCATCATGCCCTCCATGTTAAGCATCACCTCCATTACAGCTACAATCATTACAAGAACTGGATGTCTCTTGAGGAAAATTTTCACTGTAAATATATCAGAAATCTTTCAATACTTCTGCGTCCTGAAATAACCTAGAAGAGCAAGTGTGCAAGTATGTCACTCAGAGCATAATGACGCAGTTGATGCTAGACAGTGCCACTCAGAAATATGAAAAATCACATTTTACACATTACAACTGTTCATCATATGTTTTAGCAATAGTAAATCTTACTTAAATTTTGCCCTAAGATACAGTTGACAATCTCAAAAACTCTATCCACAACTTTCAGAAAAATACTGTCATCCTCTCAATGATTTCCAAACCCCTACCCCCCTCCCATCCCATAACAATGTCACAGTCCCTCTATTGCTTTTCCATTTTGCCCTATTTCATTCATAGTAGCCTTTTCTAACCTCTTCCTCTTAACCTGATCCTCCCCTTCCCCATGTATATTTTTCTCTCTACACTTCACCTAGCAGTTCCCTACCTCGCAGCCTGACATGGTGACTGTCACCACCCCTCCAACACCCATATGCTCCCACTTGCATTTCCTATTCACTCCCTTTCCTCATGGTTCTTCCAAGACCCTTCCAGTTTCATGTTAGACACTCATGAAGATTGCTAATAACTTCAGTCAAGCTGCAGCACCAGGAGAAGTTAATGACCATGAGTTGAGCATGTGTGTTAGTTGCCTTTGAAGGACTTTGTATTAAAGCTAAGCTATTTTTTATCCTACATGCTTGTCTGTTGTTCAGTGACTCTTCTATATGATGAGTAGTGTTCCATCCAGATACACATATATTATTCTTAATAATTACGTCATTCAACTGGAACTTGGCATCATCATACAACAACAGCAAGAGACAACAATATGCTAAAAAGAATATTACAATGAAGGTCACTTTACCTCTGGACATCCGCTACAACTTTTTGTCTTGCACTCAGGAACACCATTCAGCTTGCAAACACATGTTTCACATTTCTCGGTCTCATATATTTTACCAGTGGCGTAACTGCAATACAAAATTACTGGTAAACACATTAATTCTGATAAGACAAATCAAAGATATTCATTATTTAGACTACTATGCAATACATTAAAGTCATATAGCGACCAGTATATTTTTTCTCAAAATTTATATTTACAATAAGTACACTTATGGCTTGTATGTGTCCCAGATGGACAACTAGAATAGTAACACAAAAAATTAAGTCAAAGAATAACTTTCTTACACATTGAAAGTATATTGTATAGTGGAATCTGAGAAGGGAACAATATATGTGAGGATGGAGGGGGTGGGGTGGGGGTGGGGGGGGGGGGGGGGGGGGAGGAGGAGGGGGAGATAGCATCATTTCAGTCAGTTCAACTGCAGTATTTTTGTTCTGTGTAAGTCTGGTGGTTAGAGACCAAAAGAGTGCTTAGGTATGTGTAGCTCCTTTGAGAAATATGCTATGTTGGTGCATGAGATGATGGGAAACTGATACATAAAAATGGTCTGACTTTCAACTGACTGGACAACTTAGTATTACACCCATATCAAAGTAGATTGATTGCATTGCAGACTCAATGTGAAGTTCCATAGCAGACAAACAAAAGGCCTGTCAGGAGCGAATTCTTTTGTAGCTGCTATTGTCTGGCTTTGTCTCTATCAAAGAACTAAGACCGCCACTGTGATTTACACTGACTAATTTGGGTTTGAAGTGCTTCAGCTTATGAATGTGCTTTTCCCATCATTGCTAAGCTTAAAGGAACTTTACTTACAATCATACACAGAATAGATGTGCACAGTGAATCAGTAGTGATTGGAATTATATCAGTTTCAATCATGAACTATCACATATAAATTTCTATCTGGAACTATGGCTATTATCAATGTCCATTAACAACTATTACTATTTGGTGTCCTGGAGCAATGATCAAATTTTAATCTGTTGCTACAGAAGTTTATTGTGTTCAGTAGATGCTGCTGGTCCTAAAGTCAGGATTACAACAGGCTGGTGCTTAGATACACCCGAATGTCATCAACATATAAGTGGTAGCTATAAACATGTAGCACAGATGAAATATCATTTATATATAGTATTTGGGTTTGAAGTGCTTCAACTTATGAATGTGCTTTTCCCATCATTGCTAAGCTTAAAGGAACTTTACTTACAATCATACACAGAATAGATGTGCACAGTGAATCAGTAGTGATTGGAATTATATCAGTTTCAATCATGAACTATCACATATAAATTTCTACCTGGAACTATGGCTATTATCAATGTCCATTAACAACTATTACTATTTGGTGTCCTGGAGCAATGATCAAATTTTAATCTGTTGCTACAGAAGTTTATTGTGTTCAATAGATGCTGCTGGTCCTAAAGTCAGGATTACAACAGGCTGGTGCTTAGATACACCCGAATGTCATCAACATATAAGTGGTAGCTATAAACATGTAGCACAGATGAAATATCATTTATATATAGTACAAAATCCAATCAGCTTGGGACAGAACCTTGTGTGACTACAGCGAGCACATGTTCCCATGATGACTTCTCTAACAGAGACAACTCATTGATATGTTGTTTAGAGATATCTCTCAAATTGCAATATATTGAGGAACTAGGCACAGTGGTTATCACACTGGACTCACATTCGGGATGACAACAGTTCATATACCCATCAGGCAATCCATAGTTAGGTTTTTCTTGACTACCCAAAATAGTTTAAGGCAAATGCCGGGGTGGTTCCTTTAAAGGACATGACTGATTCCCTTACCATCCTTCCCTAATCCAAGCTTGTGCTCCATCTCTAATAATCTCACTGTTGACAGGATACATTAAGCTTTAATCTTCATTCATTTTCCTTTGAAGCGCAATACTGCAGTTTGAGAAATTTTGATGTTTCATTTTCACAGATAATATATTGAAATCAGCAGTGTCAGAAACCTTATTGAAATCAAGCAGCGTTACAATACTTGCTTCACCACACTCATTCATGGCATGTTTGATATCGGCAGTCACTTTAATTAATGAAGTTGATATGCTATCATGTTTTTGGAAGCCTCACTTATATTTATACAGCATAGTACAAGTTTCAGGGTATCCATCAGTTGTTCGTTACCAATAAACTCATAGGCTTTACCTACTGTAAGTGACATGTAGTTCAGCCTGTACTTGCCTAGTGATTATGGGTGATTATTCATTAATATTGGTTGCATTACAGTTTGCTCCTACTCAATAGGATATGCACCACTAACAACAGAGAGACAGAAGATGTCTGTGAGAACTGAAATTACAATATCAGCAGCATTTTTTATCATATTTTTACTCATTCCATCATTACCTACTGCCTCAGAACAGATTATCATGACTGCTTTATGTACTGGGTGTGTAGAAACAACTTTTAAGAAAATTGTGCCTGTCAGGAAATTGCTATGTAGTGTGTGAAAATTTATTGTAACTTGAGAGCTGACTGCACTTCAGAGAAAATCATTTAATTTCTCTATAGCAGCCTGAAAAGCAGGATCACATTTTGCCTTTCCTAAATCAGAGATATATTGTTTTTTCACAGAGCTACAGTATTTGACTCACTGTGTACAACATAGCAGGAATGCCTGACTTTGGTACTGTGCAGATTTTACTTTGTTTGTTCCACAGCTTCCTGTATACTTAATAAAATTCAGATGTTGAATTTCATATGAACCTTCTATGTGCAGAATCTCATTTATTAATTTGGCATAATTCCATAGTCAACCATGGACCAGTAGCTTTCTTTACTTGAACAGAATGTGGAAGGCCATGTTTTTCATAAAGTTTGGTATGTCTGCTATTGAATTCCTGGACTTAAGCACTTAAGGTCAGATTATAGCTTATATCCTGCCATTGAATATCAACCTAGATAGTTCTTTGGTAGGGCATCATGGTTAATATATTTTAAGTTTCTGTAGGGAAGTAGTTTAGGTTTTTCTCTGGTTGTCTGTGTGGAGTACATTAAAAATATGGTTTCATGGGTAAAAAGGCCTGGATGAGAAGTCTGACTGACACAAATCATTTTATGTGGCCTCTTTATTTCAGCTATATCAATTAGGGTGTAGGTATGTGATCCAGAGGTGTAACATGCACATCATTAGAGTCATCTTATACTCCATGCAAAATGAGAGTTTTGCTGCACGTCTGTATTTGTGTCTCCCATAATGATTACATATTTGAACTGTGACACTAGCAAGGACAAGGCTGATTGGAAGGGTGATACCACAGTGATTCTGGATGGTTTATACATTGCTCTGACTAAAATCTTATGACTACATACATTTATTTTGAGAAACCGGAAGTCTGCTCCTCTTTCACTAGTTGCATCTGACATACTTACTATTTTCAGTTTTAAATCACAGCAAACATATAAAACTCCGCCACTGCTACAATGAGATATGCAATCAACTTTTAGAAGTGTATAATTTGTAAGATGAAACAATTGAAACTCGGGATAGAATATCAACAATGTAAGGAAAAGATAGATTGCTACTTACCATAAAGACAACACGTTAAGTTGCAGACAGGCACAGTTAAAAGACACTTACACATTAGCTTTCCACAACAGCCTTCATCAGAAAGAGAGAGAGAAAAAAGAAAACACACACACACACACACTCATTTACACAAGCAAGCACACCTCACTCACACATGATCGTCATCTCCAGCATTTCAAACCAGAATGCAGCTGTCATGTGGAATGGAAGCAGCAACCTGGAGGGGGCAGGGAAGGCAAAGGGACAGAAGTGTAAGGGTGAGAGGATAGAAGAGCGCTGTCTGGCAGAGTGAGCAGGGACTGGACTGCCAACAGGTGCATTGTTGGGGCAGGGAGTTTGAGAGGGAGAGGGAGAACAGAGTGAAAAAGGAAAGGAGTGGGTAAAGATGGGTAGGTGTGTCTGTAGAGGGTGACATACAAAGAGGATGGAAGACAAGAAAAAGGTGGGGGTGATATGACAGAGGGTGTGGGAACTGTTAGGTGGAGGGTGTGGTGATAATATACTACCACAGGTTGAGGCTTGGATAATTTTGGAAGCAGTTCAGAAAAGCTGGTGGTGGAGGGGACAATCCAGATCACTTGGGTACTGAAGCAGCCATTGAAATAAAGCATGTTAGGTTCAGCTGCATGTTGTGCCACAGAGTGATCTACTTTGCTCTCGGTCACAGTTTAGCGACACAGCCATGGGCACCCACATAGTGCCCTCCAATGCAAACCTGTTTATGTGTTATCTAGAAGAGACCTTCCTAGCCTCCCAAAATCTGACTCAAGTTCACTGATGACTCAGAGCAAAAACTCCTATCTTCATTCCTTCACAACCTCAACACCTTCTCTCCCATCTGCTTCATCTGGTCCTCTTCAACTCAGCATGCCACCTTCCTGGACACTGACCTCTCTGACAGCTCAATCCGCACCTCTGACCATATTAAACCCACCAACCACTAATAATACCTGCATTGTAGCAGCTGTCATTCCTTCCACCCCAGAAAGTCCCCCCCCCCCCCCCCCTCCTCCTACAACCTGGCCAGCTTGGAGCAGTGTATCTACAGGGACAAGAACACCCCTGCCCAGTATGCTGAAGGTCTGACCAACGCCTTCACAGGCAGGAACTATACCCCAGACTTAGTCCACAATCAGATCTCCCATGCCATTTCCCTTCACATCTCCAATCCTCCCACCACCCCAAGAACCAGCCATAAAGGAGTGTCAGTTCATCAGCCAGTACCAACCCAGACTGGAACAACTGAACCACATCCTCTGTCAGGGCTTTGATTATCTATCATCGTGCCATGAAATGAGGGACATCCTACCAAAGGGCTTTCCTACCCCTTCTAAAATGGTATTTCATTGCTTACAAAACCTCCACAAAATCCTAGTCCATCCATATGCCACTTCCAATCTCAACCCCTTGCCGCAAGGATAATATCCTGTGAAGACCCAGGTGCAAGACCTGCCCAACCCACATTCTCAGCACTTCCTGTTCTAGTCTTGTCACAGGCTCATCCTAGCAATCAGAGGCGAGGGCATCTGTGAAAGCAGCCACGCCACATAACAGCTCTGCTGCAATCACTGCACAGATTTTTATATTAGTATGGCTACCAACCAGCTGTCAACCAGGATGAAAGGCAACCTCTAAACTGTGGCCAAGAGCAGAGTAGACTACCCATGGAACTATATGCAGCTGAACATAACATGCTTGATTTCAATGGCTGCTTCACTACCTGAGCCATCTGGATTCTCCCCTTCAGGAACAGCTTTTCTGAAGAGCAAAAATGAGAGATAGCCTTATAACACACTCTCTGCTCCTGGAATCATTACAGTCGACGTCAACCTGTGGTATATTGTCCACACACCCACCACCTATCAGTTTCCTCCCCTCTGTCCTGTCATATCTGCCATATTCTCATCTCCCACCATATTAGTGTACTGCCCTCTGCCAACACAACTGTCCATCTTCCCATGTTCCTTTTCTTTTTCACTCCATTCCCCCTCCTCCTCCTCCTCTGATCTACTAGAGATGATGGTTATGTGTGAGTGAGGTGTGCTTGGCTGTATGAATGAATGTGTGTAAGTTTATCTTTCTTGTTCTTTTTCTGATGAAGGTTGCAGCCAAAAGCTAATGTGTAAATGTCTTTTAACTGCACCTGTCTGCAACTTAACATATCATCTTTATGGCAAATATCAGTCTATATTTTCCTTACATTGTTAGTCTGTAAGATGAATAGAGTCCAAGGGGAAGTTCAGTTTGAACTATGTCTCTGACATTTTGTGATCTTGACAATGCCTTTGACCATGTGGATCAGAAAATTATGATTGGCAAACAAGGCTGTTATGAATTGTGTCTAGTTACAGACTTGCGTGGATGGATGGAATTTTATATTCATGGCAGAAAGTAGAGGTTTACACTGACAGACTGTCACAGGTATAGAAACACTGCCAGACTGTCACAGGTATAGAGCTGATCTCACAATGTGAGAATACAAGTTGTAGCATCTTACAAGGATTGCTACTGGGTTCACTCTTGTCCTTAAATTACATAAACAATTTTCCAATGACTTTAATTAAAAAACTGTAATGTTTGATTATGACACAAGCATACTAATCACAGGTGCAAACTCAGATTTACAAAACACAACTCAGATGGTACTTTAGTAAGCCTACAAGTGCTTCAGAGCCACCAATTTAAGTCTTAATCACACAAAGACTCATGCTATACAATTTCAAACAAACGAAAATAGCCAGCTAGCACCAGAATCGTACATCAATGCAGATGCACTAAATGAAACATCCTCTGTGAAATTCCCTGGTGTCCAGCTGGATAAAGAAGTTAAAATAGAGCTAACATATAAATAAATGAACTAAGAATCTCAGTTCAGCACGTTTTGCTCTTATAAGCATTTCCCATTGTATTGAGCCATTGAAAACAGTGTTGGTTTATTTTACACGTTTTCTCATGGAATTATTTTCTTGGGAAGTACACCTAAAGTAAGTAAAGTGTTTGTTCAACAGAAACAGGCAGGAATAATGTTATGTAAAGCAGATAACAATACACCTTAAAGTAGTCTTTTTAAGGATCTTGGACTTCACACACTCACTTTCCAATATATTTGCTCCTTAATGGTTTTTGTTGATAACAATGAAAAACAGCTTCATCTGAACTTTGATGTACACAATCACAAAAAAGGGCCAAAAATAATTTTTATGTAGCATTTGCCTCATTGTGTAGGTCTCAGAGGCAAGTTGTGTAACCCAGTGCATGTATATTCAGCTACTTAACATCTTCCCATTTAACACAAAGCAAGAGATTGTAAACCCCAACTAGTTCAAAACAAAATTGAAAACATACTTTGTCAGCCATTCTTTTCACAAATTATCTGAATTAGTAGAATCAAAGATTGAAATGTCCTGTTAGTTACATAGCAAATTTCCTTGATTAAATTTAGCGGTCATAAACATGGTTATAACTAAGGAGTTGATGAATAGTTTATTGTTAATATAGTACACAAATTAAGTTTCTATGATTTGCTTGTTGTTGTTGTTGTTGTCATGGTCTTCAGTTGAAAGGCTGGCTTGCTGCAGCTCTCCATGCTACTCTATCCTGTACAAGCCTCTTCCATGCTACTCTATCCTGTGCAAGCCTCTTCATCGCCCAGTAATTACTGCAACCTACATCCTTCTGAATCTGCTTAGTGTATTCATCTCTTGGTCTCCCTCTATGATTTTACCCCACCCCCCCTCCCCCCACACACACACTCACTTCCCTCCAGTGCTAAACTGGTGATCCCTTGATGCCTCATAATGTGTTCTACCAACCAATCCCTTCTTCTAGTCAAATTGTAACACAAATTTCTCTTTTCCCCACCTCTGTTCAGTACCTCCTCATTAGTTACATGATCTACCCATCTAATCTTCAGCATTCTTCTGTAGACTTGATTTGCTTATCTTTTATGAATGGATGCCTTAACTAATTTCACATCCCCAAAGGTCCCCCTTCTTTATGGAATTTGGTGAATGAATGTGTAATATGATGCCTGAATAAAGCAACACCAGCAGTCACCAGGATTCAGAAGATTGGCGATATGCTGATCACATGTCCCACAATCATAGACTGCTCCTTGTATTTATTTAGTCCTTCTAATCCTACACGTATAGAATATATACAAGGATAGTGGACATGGTTAAGTCTTTAGAACATAAAGTATAGTTTGTACTGCATTCCTAGGGACTAGATACTTAAGTAATTTAGCAGAGAATCACATGTACAACAAACATTAGACACAACATACAAAGTAGAATATTCATAATGCATATTTATTTTTGTTGTTTAGTTTCTAGGTACTCTGTCAGACTGTAAATGAAATGGCGATTAAATATGTCTTTAGTTCAGTCTTAAAACTGCTGAGTTTACTTACTGATTTAATATTGTTAGGCAGATTATTGTAAATTTTTATCCCAATATACAGAGAGTCTTTTTGCCACAATGATTTTCTCACCTGCTTCATATGAAGATCAGATTTTTGTTTTGTATTGTTTGCATGTATGTCTTCATTTTTTAATAAGACATCTGGGTGTCTATCAATATATTGATTTATTAAAACTAACGTTTTGTAGATAAAAATGCAAGGAAGAGGAAGAATTGAAATTTTTTTAAATAAGGGTCTGCACGATTTGCCACTGTTTACCACTTTAATAATTCTTAATATTCTCTTTTGCATCCTGAAAAGTTTCATATTTGTTGTTGTATTG
Source organism: Schistocerca serialis cubense (assembly GCF_023864345.2). Classification (NCBI taxonomy): domain Eukaryota; kingdom Metazoa; phylum Arthropoda; class Insecta; order Orthoptera; family Acrididae; genus Schistocerca; species Schistocerca serialis. The sequence goes on from NC_064641.1 coordinate 860,103,901, forward strand.
CCTCAGGAGATTCACGTCATATTTAGTTACAGAATCACATATGAGTAGTATACATTTAACAGGCTGGCTTTACTGCAACAACTTTTTAAGATCCTCATCATGCAGCGTGTTTTGCTTAGTTTTCTTTGTAGATATTCAATGTGTACCTCTCATTTTGTGTTGTTCTGGAGTCAGAGTCCCAGGAATTTTATGCTGTCAACACTGTCAAGAACTCTGTCCCTTAGTTCTATTTGTATATTTGGGTGATACCTTCCTTATATATTGTAGAAGTTCATGTCTTTTCTTTGTTTATAATTAGCTTGTTATAGCTGAACCACTGTTCTATGTTGTTCATTGTTTGGATAGCAGACTCTTTTAGTTTTTGTTCTGTTTCCCCACTAATAAAGAAGCTTGTATCATCTGCAAACTGGAGGGTAGTTTGGCAATACTTGTTGTATATAAGGTCACTGACATAGAGGAGAAACAGAATTGGTCCTAATACTGATCCTTGAGGGATACTGTATTTCACATTTTCATATTCTGAATAGTTGTAGCTGATTTTGTTATGGTCAGTACATTGCACTTCAACCACCTGTTTACATCCACATAGGTATGTCCTGAGCCACTGATTGGATATACGTCTAATTCCTAATTGGTCAAGATTCTGTAGTAGGGCATTATGGTCAATGATGTCAAAAGCTTTTGATAAATCAAGACATATGCCTGACACAAACTCACTCTCATCTAGTTTAGCATTTTCAGAATCTAATTATTCAATATGTGGAAAGAAGGGAAGTAAAAACAAAAACTAAAAAAATCTGCAGAAGAATACAGATCTTTGGTTGGGAACTGATATGAAACTGAATTAGTACTGGATAGAAGCACATCATTATCACATCATGCGACAAATTTAATAAAAGAATGTAATTACCTATTGCACAAATAAACTAAAGATCTAAAAAAATTGACAGAGCCTTGCAAACAATTTACCACGTATAAGTTATTAAGACTGCAAACAAATCATATATAAATCCAACACTGTTCTCTTTTGTGTGACTTCATGGGTCAGTGTTAAACCAAGCTCATAAAATAAAGATCACCTGTAGTGAGTTTATGTTTCATTGATGACAAAGTGCATGCGAGATAGTCAGTGAGTTAAAATGTGACACAATTACAAGCATCTTAAAATGGGTTTCATATACAATGACGCTTGAAAAATGAAATCTGTTTAACTGTTAATCATGCACCATTATAATTATCTCCATAGACAGTATTTCATTTCAGTGAAGAATTATTAACTGATGTATGAAACACATTTTTCATTATTAAAAATCATTATAAGTCTGTTACACAGAACATTTACTTACGGAATGTGTCCAACAAAACAGGGACACTGTGACCTGTTGACACACATCTCACCATTCCACAGTGTGTTAGCACGATGGCAGTCACATGCTGAAGTGTCCTCCTGGAGCTCTAGTGGTAATCCAGGACAAGAAGGACATGGTGGTGGTGGTGGAGGAGGTGGTGTTGGTGCTGGAGTAGCTGTAATATTTGACACATGTTAAATATCTTTCAATTTACATGGCATGTTAGGAAAAAATAGTCACTTTGAGCAGATTTACTCAATTTTCAGTAAAATTCATAATATTTGCTCATAAAAAAGAGAGGTCTAAATTTAAAGTTTGTTGGTTAATAGAAAAGAAGCTCCTATGAACATGGAAATGCATCGTTGCATTGGTAGGTGGTGGTGATGAATGAAAGTTCCTCTGAGCACATGCCATGTGTTCCTTTTGTGTAGTGGGCTGTGTGATTGATCAGTGTACTCTAAGCAGCAGAATGGTCTGGTATTCATGTCAGGAACCAGCTGAGATGGTGTTTGTGAATGGTCAAGCAGATGCAAACAATTGAGAGGCAGCACAGCTATTCCAAAACAAGCATCCTCACAGACACCAGCCACATCACACAATGTTCATATGTCTGAAAGGACCCATGATCACACAAATGACCAAAGTGCTTGAAGTGTTATATGATGTAGTTGGTGCCTGTGAGAGTACCTATTTTGGTACAGTCGTATTGCCTCTTGACCATTTCCATCTGCTTGGCCCTAGAAAAATACCACCTCGGCTTATTGGCAACATGAATGCTGGACCATTCTGCTGCTTACAGTATGCTGTGCCAATCACACAGCCTGAAACACACAAGGAACACATGGTACATGGTCAGAGGAACTTACATTTGGCAGCACCATCTATCATAGCAATGGCGCATTTCCGAGCACATATTCATAGGACCTTTTTCCACCATTTGCAGTCAGGAATCCATCCCTGCAGTTTATCAGTTTTATTTACATTTACCCTGTACAATATTAAAGAGTATTCAAAACAGCACAGTATTTATGTGCATTATAATAGAAAAGAATTTTTCATGTCAATATTTTTAAATCATATTTCACTAATAGGTAGAGTAGAAAATAACTTCCCAAATTCTAAGCAGAGTACATTGTGAATTGCTTATATCTGGCAGGTGAAATCTGTGTGCTAGGCTGAGTTATTGCTTTACACAGAATGTGAGTTTTCAAGAATGCCATCTGAGCACACAGCAGTCTGATTCCACTTTAGAAGCAAATGGGAGGAACTTGTGACCTGTTGAAAGTTTGAGATCATCCATGAGCTGCCCTTGGATGGTATAAATAGCAATGTGTTGGTCACAAAAAGCAGGGATCCCTCCCCATTTCCGTAAAGAATCAAACACGTTTTTAGAAAAGCTAGTTTTTCATGCATCTCAAAGTTTATGATGCCACATCTCCTGTACTATGTGGCATACAATGATACAGTTTTACAGATACATTCAGTGGTATACATGTGCACTGACTGAAAAATGAGTTGTGAACAGTGTCACTAACAGTAAGTAGTAAAGAAGTAACTTCCTCAAGACATGTCCACAGTTGATGACTTTAATAACTGACTAATAGTGTTAAACCTGTAATGTACAGTTATACCTCCTAATGAGCAGCTTATGACAGGAATTTAAATTTGGTGGATAATTAAATGAAATACTGAAAAACAAATTTTTGTTGCATTTGGAAGCCATTGGATAGGCAACCCACAATAGAGACCAGTTGATTGTATCCATTTTATAACATAAATGTGTACAATAATGCATATTACGAACTACATAACAAATGTGCTTACATTGCAGAAACACATAGAATAGCCTATGTGCCAAAATCTCAGTTCTCTATTGAAAATAAAATACTACAGTGAACAGCAGAAAGATGATGTCTTCCAAAAAAATATTTCAACTGCAGATCCCAAGCGTCAAGAATTCAAAATATTATACATTCTTCAATGTATTGAACAGACAGTACACACCACAGTGCTTCTACTTAAACCAAAAACAGGCCAATACATAGGAGTTTCTTGTATTTTCTAAACATGGATTACTTGAATGTTGTAGGCTAGAGGCAAAAATAGAAAAAAGTTCATCAGGCACTTATGAATGTCTTGCCTAACCATTTTCATGATACTAATCCATGCAACCATCGTTGATTATTCTGCAACATTCCCTCACAGCACATCGCTCTTAATCCCCTATACATGACACCATCGACAACAAATCTTTCTGTTTGCATAAAGTGAATTACAGAATGTAGTTTGCAACTGGTGGGAGATGCAATGATCATTTTCAGTTGCATTGTTCCTCAGTTACTTGGTGATACACACTCACAAATACAACACAGATCTTACTGACACAAAGTGACCTTCAAAGACTCGTTTCCCAACCATGCAGGTACCATGGAGGTACAATCATCTGTCTATTTTTAACAGCCAATCATAGGTTAACTGATGAAGAGGAGTTGTATATTTGTATACGGACAGATCGCAAAAGTCAAATGCTAAACATACCCCATCACTTTTCTGGGAGCTCGGAATGCTACTACTGCTTTTTTGGATATGTCACTTTTCTAATTATAAAGTGACCCTCAAAAAAATGTAAAAGCTTCTTTAGCACCTTCTCACTTTTCATACTTCATTTGTGGCTCTTTAATAATACCAAATCTCTTTCCTTACATTCTAGAGATTTTATCTTTCTTCAACACCTCTTACGTATTTCCCCACCTTCTAAAAGATATTCATGGATCTATGCTTCTAAATCATGCAATTCTTTAATATTTTCTAGCAGCCAATATACCCATTCAATCAAAGGTTCTCACTCTGCTTTAACCTGTGACCTTTAAAGATAAGAATTTGTTGGCAGAATGTTGTGATTTGTTCAATATGACTTTAGTGTCTGGTACTAACTCCACCAATTTGGTATGTCTATTTCAACAGTAAGTATTATAAATTTCAAATCTGTACTAATTCTTTCATCATCCTTTTGGAAGGTTTGGCTTGCGGATGATATCTTGATATCGACACATGATTCTCCCTTCTCAAATAAAAAATAATCTCTAAACTATTGTGCCAGAAACTTTGAACCATTTTGTGACAGGAGACATTTAGATTTGCCTACATTTTTAAGATAACAATCCTGAATGACTTGTATTATTATTTTAGAAATGGTATTCTTCAAATGATACAGTCTGATTAATTTTGCCCATACTACAAGAACAAGTAAACAGGCCATACGTTACAGACCTCTAGACAGTGGACATTACATGACTACTACCACTAAATCATACAAACCACTCAGAGTAATAACAGGATACAGTGTAATGGCTGGATTTTTGTGTTGTCCTCATCATTTCATCATCATTCATGAAAGTGGCGAGATTGGACTGAGCAAATGTTGGGAATTTGTACGGGCACTGATAACTGCACAGCTGAGTGACCCACAAACCGAATATCATCATCATCATCTTAGTGGTGTCTTAGTCAGGGAGTAGAAATGCATATGTTGGAAAGATAAAAAGGAAGGGCAGGCCGGTCAGATGTCCTTCCATAAACTATCTATAACATTGCCAACAAGTATCATAAGATTGTGAGCTCAATACTTCTACTATCAACTTCTTCTGAGTCCCTTCACTCCGATATCTAGCTCATAAGGAATTCTCAAAGTCAGTGTAAAAATCAAATTCTTTCAAATGCAACACACCCCATTGAAGAACATCAGTTTCAAACTGAGTTATTATGACTCTCACGCTTTTCTGGTCACTCCAATGGAAAAGGAAAGTGCCATTAAATGACTTTAAGAATATGATGAGCTGTTCTTGTCTCATTGGTTTAAATAAAGGAAACCGATTATTTAAAGTTGTACTCATTACAGAGGTTTATTACACCCACCAATTGTTATTATAACTATTGTTTGTGATTCTCTCTTTCAATACTTTCCTGCCTTCCCCTGCCACTAATACAGGATGTATAATCTAGAAGGGACAGCGCTAGCCTCTGGTATTGGGGATCCAGGGTTCCAACTCAGGTAGGAGGAAAGACTTTTCCTTGTTGCAGTCCCTCCAGGACAGTTCCAGGTCCACTCAGCCAGCTGTCAATACGAGTACCACAGCAAAGGGTGGCCAGGTTGAGGGACACGTTACCCCTGCACCTCCTAGTGCTGTCATGGGTAGGAGGGCTCCACTCTATCGGCAATCAGGCTGAAAGTCCAATCACAGGCTTGTGCCACAGTCCCTGATAAAGATGATGGAGGAAATAATTGAAAGCTTGGGATTTTCTCTGAATTTGATGTGTCACATTAACCGAGAACTTTTTATCTAGTCACTGCAAAGTCTGTGAAAGATGCAGGTGCTGAGTGGCCATCCGTGCATGTGCAGTTTCATCAGATGGCTGTTTGAACGGTCTCAACATTCTGTTGATGCATGCCACACAAAGTGATTGCACAATGAGCTACAGATCATTGCACTTTACTAAGGCATCATCACAAAGCAGGTGAAAGGAAAAAGGTCCAGCATACTGGACATCAATATTTTGCATCATCTTTGAGATAAATAATGATTTTCCACTACCCACGTGATCACCTGATATCACAGAGGGGTGTGAAGATAGTGTAATGTAACACAGAAATCAACTGAAAATTTAAAAAAGGCCCCATAAATACAGATGAAGGTGTCATTCCTACAACATAAAGACTGTTGCATCTGGTATTACACCCGAAGTTTCCCACTAAATGAGTATTCTTTAATTATTATCCAGCTTTTGCATTAAAATCCATTATTATCATCATTTTGTGAAATCTATTGTAATTTATCCATTTTTTAATAGATTTAAATAATTTCCATGGAAAATATTTTATTTTTGAAACAAGAATTGCTATTTTGTCAGATAAAGAAATGGTTAGAGACCACGGCTGTTCTATGAAATAAATTGTTGATGGTGTACAGGAACCAGCCACAAATTGGTGTTAGGTTACTTTATCAAAAAGTATCATTGCTGATCGAAAATTTTTCACAATTCATCACCAGACAGTTTTCTCAATGGTTTCATCAAAACAAATTATACATTGGTTTCCTGTGAGCTGCCCAAGGGTAAACAGTAATTCACAATTACAAATGTGTAACCAAAATTGTTACACTACAGTTTTGTGTTGGAATGCAAATTACGAAGAATGTCCATCTGGTACATTTGCTTTTGCATTGAAATCATTGAGAATATATTCTGTTGCAAGAAAACCGAAAAAACAAATGAGCCAGATGGACCTTTCACATAAGCTGCATTTAAACACAAATCTGTAGTGCATCATTTTGGTTGCAAATTTGTAACTGTGACTTATTGTTTCTCCTAGGGCAACTCATACGAAACAACGTATAAATTGTTTTGTTGAAAGCATGGAAAAAACCATCTGATGATGACTTGTAAAAAATTTGAGAGCAGTAATGATACTTTTTAAATGAGGTAACCTAAAAATTTGTGGCTGGTTGCTGTAAACCATCAACAGTTTAAGACTTGCTATTCCAAAAGTGATTCTTTTAATACTGATCATTCAAAGGGCACATAAAACATCAGCATCATCCATATACGTGTTCAATATTATCCCTCGAGATCACAATGAATAAACCCAATATACGGAAGAATTATTATGAAATGAAGTAAATGATTTTCAATTTACAATTTAATTGTGACAACAACTTAGAATACTAGCACATCTGCATCACTTTAACAGTATCAGTTTCTTAATCCAAAGAAAGTAGTGCACAACAGTGATGTTACTCATTAAATAGTGATACACTATATCTGTAATGATGCACTTATTTATTTCATTAATTTACACCACATTTGTAAATAGCAACATAAAACTGTTAAAAGTAAAGATATATCTGACACCAGCTACAGGTTGTAAATGACATACTCTGATACAATGAACAAAAACTATCAGTTGTTGGTTGACTGAAATTATGAACACGAACCTCTGACTCACTCCGTTGTATGGCACTTTGTGCCTGAGAATTAGGCAGCTGCAGTGGGGTGGAGTGAGTAACAAACAACCATTTCACACAGTATTTAACATTCAGAAGATCATACCTGTGTACTATCAGAATTATGGTCCAAATTTTTGTGATGGGGCTGATATCTTCTTAGTGTGCTTTTTTCTCTTTAAAATATGAGACCAGATTGGTGATACCCCATTAAATTTGGGGCATGTAGATGATCAAATAAAATTTCTTCCACTGATATATTGGCCGCGTATCATCCAGCCATCCTCAGAGTAAATTGCAAGATTGATGAGAAGGTGCCAAGCGTGGCCTTATATACTCCACCGCGGCAGTACATGCCTGCGAATTACAGATGCTCGTCAGCAGCAAAGAACTATGCTTACACACTTGCCACCTGTGGTGGAGGCGTTCAGACATTCAATTTGCTTATCGATGTATGTTCAATGGTGATGACACCATGACGACTTCTCTGCAGTTTAATTATCCCAAGAGCTGGATTCCCTGCTTTGTCCAAATTAAAACCATTACCTCTACTTATTAAATTATTAGCTAATGTAATCTCTATAGCTTCCTTGAAGACAGAATTCCTAAAGGAAGAGGTGGATGTTAGAATCTTCACATTACTGTAGTTCATGGAATGCTTTGTATCAATACAATGTTTGACCACATTTGACTTGTCCGGTTGTGATAAGCATATGTATCTTCGATGTTCCACATATTTCTCATGAATGGTGCATGTCGTTTGACCTATGCATGACTTCTCACAATTTCTACAAGGAATCTGATACACACCCGCCTTATGAAGCAATAAAACACCCTTTACAGAACCGAGTAAAGCTGCAAGCTTCGTTGGACCTATCTTTGAGGAAAGAGCACCCACATAGGGAAAAAAAATGCACTTGATCTGAAGGAATTACTATCTTCTTCCCCATTACATACCTGCACTGAATGCTCTATGAGTTTGTTGTGGAGAAAATCCATTTACTTTAAAAATGCTCGAGGTATGTGAGCTCTTCTTGCAAATTATCTTTGTCAGATAAACAGTGCAGCCTACGCACTAAGGATTTAAGGACACCTATGATCTGTGAAGGGTGATGGCAGCTATTGGCATTTAGATGTAGATTTGTATGTGTAGGTTTACAATATATGGGATGTCCTAACGTGCCATCAAATTTACGGCGAATGACAACATCCAAAAAGGGGTGGTAGCCATCTTTTTCTATTTCGATAATAGCATGGATAGAATTTAAATGCTCAAGAAATCAATGCAATTCATCCATCCCATGCGGCCATACTACAAATTTGTTGTCCAGTACCTCCAGAAGGCCACTGATTTAAAACATGCGCAGTCCAGTGTCTTATCCTCAAAGTCTTCCATGAATAAATTAGCTACCGGAGGAGAGAGGGAGCTCCCATAGCCACTCCGTCAACCTGCTCATAAAATTCACCATTAAAGAGAAAATATGATGACAAAAGCACATGTTCACATAAGGTTGTGATGTTCTTATCAAAATGTTGGCCAATAAGAGATAAAGAGTCCTTTAAAGAGGATTAATTACATTGATTTCTTGAGCATTTGAATTCTATCAGTGCTAGCATCAAATTTACGATGGAAATAGGAAAAGATGGCTGTCTCCCCTTTTCGGATGTTGCCATTCACCATAAATTTGATGGCACATTAGGACATCCGATATTTCGTAAACCTACACATAAATTTATTGCTTCATCAGGCAGGTGTGTATCAGATTCCTTGCGGAAATTGTGAGAATTCATACATAGGTCAAACAACACGCATGAGAGATGTGTGGAACATCAAAGATACACACCCTTATCACAGCCAGACAAGTCAGCTGTGGCCAAACATTGTATGAGCATTACGTATTATTACAGGGCATTCCATGAACTACAGTGATGTGAAGATTCTAACATCCACCTCTTCCTTTTGGGATTCTGTCTTCTAGGAAGCTATAGACATTAGATCAGCTAATAATTTAGTAAATGGAGATAATGGCTTTAATTTGGACAAAGCATGGAATCTGGCTCTTGGGACAATTAAACTGCAGAGAAGTCATCATGGTGCCATCACCACTGAACATACATTGATAAGCGAATTGAATGTCTGTACACCTTCACCACAAGTGAGTGTGTAAGCGTCTTTCTTTGCTGCCAACCAGTGTCTATAACTCGTAGGCATGTACTGCCACAGTGGAGCATATAAGGCCATGCTTGGCACCTCGTCGTCAGTCTTGCAACTTACTCTGAAGATGGCCGGATGATACATGGCTGATATATCAGTGCAAGAAATTTTATTTGTGCAGCTGTATGCCTGAAATTTAACGTATTATACATTACACTGCGAAAAGTTGAAAATGCACTGGTTGGTGATGTTTCCTTGTGCATTCAACACACAGTTCTGAAATCTGACAAGGAATTTCAGCAAAGATTTCATTCAAGTTACTGAAACAGGTGAGTCTTTGTTGCTCTTGGGTCTCCACTAAACGTGATCCCCCAAGAGATTTGTATAGAACAATATCATTGAAGTTGTTGTGTTGTTTCAAAATCCATTAGTTTTCTCCTGATTTACAACTGACTGACTTCCAAACATCAAGCACCTGTAATCATTATCTTTCTCATTCACCTCAATGAAAAAACGTTAAAAATCTTACAGAGTCTATGTCATTTCTAAACTGGATTTCTGTACCCTTGATTTAAGCCATTGGTAAACACATCCTGTTCTGATAAAAAAACAGTAACATATGCTTTAAATTTTATTGATGAATCTGTTTATAGCAGAAAAAGACTGGCATATTTGTGAGAAATAGATCAGATAAGATTCAGTGTTAAATTATTATTTCTCACCTTATTCTGTGTAGTCTATAATTAGTTTTAAATTGACTGAACAATTAGAAAAAGTATTCACTTGTTGCACACAGTGTAAATGTAATTTATGGTTCAAAAACTGAATACTCACGGTATGGATTGAAGCAACCCAGAACTTCTGTCCTCAGTGCAATGATATGGTGGTATTCCTGAGGCACTATACGTAGGAAGCGTGTCCTTATGGGATGAACAAACATGTTCTTGTGTGGAGTGTCAGAATCAAAGTTTGCTGGGAAAATCTTTAAGAAAACAAGAGGAAAGTGAATGTTTTATCAAAAAGTGATATGATATTAAAATACATTATTACATTTTCCATGTTTCCACTTTTTGTTGTACTGTGTAATTACAATGTGAAAAATTAGTACAAGAATTGATGTCTCTCTCTCTCTCTCTCTCTCTCTCTCTCTCTCTCTCTCTCTCTCTCTCTCTCTCTCTCTCTCTCTCTAAGACAATCAATAAAAATCTTTTAGTACAGATCTATTACATCTAAAGCTACACTAAGATATCCAAATGTACATTTAACAGTGGTGTTATGAAATACAAGTTGTTGTCAAGCTATCAATAATTCTAGGCAGGCACAGAACAACTAAGAAGCTCTCAAAATTAAGCTGGAAGCTTTTATCATCAATCATGCTGTGAGAAAACAAATAAAATTTTCAGTATAATGAAATGGCTTCTATTTTAACTAACATCAATAAAAATAATTACTTTTTTCATACAAATTTTTGTTATCTTAAAAAACAATGAAAATAAATTAACTGTGGCTCTAAACAATGTAAAATATCATACTCATATGAAAGCAAGAACACTAACACGGACATGACCATTTGTAAAGTAGATCGAACTACAGGTGCTTCACAGGGGATGTTGAAGCCATTAATTTGTTGAATTAATCCAACATTATTCACTTTTGTTGTACATTAAAATTCCTTCTTAGTTAGACAATTATTTTTGGATTGGACAGCCATTTTCGAAATGTTAATGTTCATGGAGCATAGCCAGTGTGCAACTATTCCCTGCCATAAGTGTACTGACTGTGAACCACCATGAACAGCTGCATTTCTACTATAATTTGTAAATCATCACAAAAAGCAGTACTCATGTGAGTTCACTGCCATTTCATGAGGTTGGTGACTTCCTCTGGATGTAGACTTGAAATGCCTGTGTAAGCTGAAACTACTTGCATAACAAAGAAGCGCTATTAACAAACATTCCATCCTAATTGCAAAATGTTGCCTTTATTCATGAAAGCAACAGTTTTTATTGAAAGATTATATGGTTGAATAGTATAAGTCCATACACTTCACAAGAAACTGAATTAGATGCCTACCTAATAGTGTATAACATTTCATTCAACCCTGACACAATTCACGGCAGGGATTGTTGAAAACCAAAAGAGTTGCGCAGCCATCCTGATGCATCACTATCAAACCACTAAATTAACAAGATTGGTCATAAATAGGGTACATGACAGAAACATCTTACTGATGGTATCTCAGGTGAGATCAATAGGAACAACAGCAGGTGACTTAGGAACTACATAAGCACTGTCAGGATCATGTAGTTTTTGTAAAACCATTCTGAGCAAATACTGAGTTGGGTCAATGCATTATTGATGGTACAGACTGCCTGTGGGGTGCTGTAGGTAAAAAGGGTACACATGATCGGATGGTAGGTTTTTACATCACTTGTGATGAGAGACACTGACAGACATATAAGGGGCTCCATTTCAATCCATGTCAATGCAACTGGCTTGTATCATCAAATAACATAACTTATCACTCCATTTGACCTTTTTGTGTGCTTATAACACCCACTAGCAGTCCCACAATGGAAGTGTTTCTTTGGAGATGCCAGTCTCCCTACTGCATATGGTATTCATATAACTCTTTGATATAGCGAACAATGAAAAGTCCCTTGTCTACATAACTTGAAAGATAGCACGTCTCATGCCACCATGGTACCAGTTATTAGTTCAATTCACATATGGAGCACAAGAAGAAATTGTTTAAAAACCTCTGCACAGGCTGTAATTAATCAAATCTTCTCACTGCAATGCCTACAGGAGTGAAACATAGTAGATTGTATTCCTACGTTCACCATTTAAAGCTGATTCTTGAAACTTTGTATGGAAGCTTTCTCAGGATAGTTTGTATTGATCTTCAAGTGTCTGCCAGTACAGCTCCTCCAGCATCTCCACGACACTCTCACACAGGACAAACAAACTTGTGACTATTCATAATGCCCTCCTCTCCATATGTTCTATACACCCCATTAGTCCATATTGGTATGGGTGTCAAACAATTGAACAACATTTTAGAATGGGTAATACAAGTGTTTTCTAAGCAATCTCCTTTGTAGACTGATTGGATTTCCCTATTTCCCTAGTAATCTGCCAAATAATCTTGTAAATCAGCCAAAGCGATCATTCCATTTCATATCCCTATGAATTATTATATGCAGGTATTCGTATAAGTTGACAGATTCGAACTGGGACTCATTGATATTGTTGTCACAGGATACTGCATGTTATTATTATCATTTTAGATGAAAAATTTTGCTTTTCTGAGCATTTAAAGCAAGTTGCTAATCTTTGCACTACTTTGAAATCTTATCAACATTTGACTGACATTCCAGTAACATGAATGCTGATTTATTCCTTTTGTCACTGTGACAGAAGTAGCCACCTGCAGCTCAGTTGCTCTTGAGTGTATATGCTGTGTCATAATTTGCAACAAATGAATGAAATACACAAGCAACAACTTTTTAAGTAACAGTTCCAATTCATTAGTCAGATAGAAGAACAAAATTACTATTTATCAGTTCAAGACGTAAAGTCTGTAAATGAGCCTGCAATCATGTTATGGCACTTATTTGTAAAGTCTGCCTTGGTCACAAAAAATGTACAATTTATAATTCTCAGTTTTGGCCACTGACATTTTCACATCTGTTACAAACAGAAAACTAGTGGTGTACTGCTGGTGGCCAGCATACAGCAGTTTGGTTAGTGATTATGTGTCAGCCAGCAATGCAACAATGAGGAGACTGGGCATTATCCTGCAAGCTCCACCACAGGAAAACAAAAACTTCTTACAGAGAAGCCACAAGGCAGGACCACTGAGATTCCACTCTGAATGTGCCATCAGCTTTCAAGATTTTAATTGATAGTCACTCTCTTGTTAATGCACTTACACTTACGGTATTGTTTAATTGTTTGTCATCCTGCAAGGTTTTGATTTATAGATGTGATGTTACTTTTAAATTTTTTATTCTGACTCTTACACAATTTGCCAGGCTAGTAGCTTTCTATCATTAATCTTCACACATTTTATATGGATTTTTTTCCCACACTTTTGATGTCTATGATGTTTCATTGTCAGATTCCCATTTTGCCATGTTAAGTAATTTTAAGTAATGATGATGCATATGTCATTTAACCATTGTATTTACAATACTGGTGACCCCTGTACCGTTGCATTAGTGCCTTCTACTGGCCTCAGTTATTTTTATAAACAGTGGACATATTCAGGTCACCACCGGCACTTATGACTAGATAAATAGATTCTGATACTTGCATCAGAATATTTTTGTGGTATTCGTAGCTGGTATGCATTGCTGTTAATCATGTTAATATTTTTATTTTACTTATGTGTCACTGTAATTAGTACAAGTTTATATGCCAACTAGCTCTGCAGATGATGAAGAAATTGATGAAATGTATGATGAGATAAAAGAAATTATTCAGGTAGTGAAGGAAGACGAAAATTTAATAGTCATGGGTGACTGGAATTCGAGAGTGGGAAAAGGGAGAGAAGGAAACATAGTAGGTGAATATGGATTGGGGGTAAGAAATGAAAGAGGAAGCCGCCTGGTAGAATTTTGCACAGAGCATAACTTAATCATAGCTAGCACTTGGTTCAAGAATCATAAAAGAAGGTTGTATACATGGAAGAATCCTGGAGATACTAGAAAGTATCAGATAGATTATATAATGGTAAGACAGAGATTTAGGAACCAGGTTTTAAATTGTAAGACATTTCCAGGGGCAGATGTGGACTCTGACGACAATCTATTGGTTATGAACTGTAGATTAAAACTGAAGAAACTGCAAAAAGGTGGGAATACAAGGAGACTGGACCTGGATAAACTGACTAAACCATAGGTTGTACAGAGCTTCAAGGAGAGCATAAGGGAACAATTGACAGGAATGAGGGAAAGAAATACAGTAGAAGAAGAATGGGTAGCTCTGACGGATGAAGTAGTGAAGGCAGCAGAGGATCAAGTAGGTAAAAAGACGAGGGCTAGTAGAAATCCTTGGATAACAGAAGAAATATTGAATTTAATTGATGAAAGGAGAAAATATAAAAACGCAGTAAATGAAGCAGGCAAAAAGGAATACAAACGTCTCAAAAATGAGATTGACAGGAAGTGTAAAATGGCTAAGCAGGGATGGCTAGAGGAAAAATGTAAGGATGTAGAGGCTTATCTCACTAGGGGCAAGATAGATACTGCCTACAGGAAAATTAAAGAGACCTTTGGAGAAAAGAGAACCTCTTGTATGAATATCAAGAGCTCAGATAGAAACCCAGTTCTAAGCAAAGAAGGGACAGCAGAAAGGTGGAAGGAGTATATAGAGGGACTATACACGGCGATGCACTTGAGGACAATATTATGGAAATGGAAGAGGATGTAGATGAAGATGAATTGGGAGATACGATAATGTGTGAAGAGTTTGACAGAGAACTGAAAGACCTGAGTCGAAACAAGGCCCCGGGAGTAGACAACATTCCATTGGAACTACTGACGGCCTTGGGAGAGCCAGTCCTCACAAAACTCTACCATCTGGTGAGCAGGATGTATGAGACAGGTGAAATACCCTCAGACTTCAAGAAGAATATAATAATTCCAATCCCAAAGAAAGCAGGTGTCGACAGATGTGAAAATTACCAAACTATCAGTTTAATAAGTCACAGCTGCAAAATACTAATGTGAATTCTTTATAGACGAATGGAAAAACAGGTAGAAGCCAACCTTGAGGAAGATCAGTTTGGATTCTGTAGAAATGTTGGAACACGTGAGGCAATACTGACCTTACGACTCATCTTAGAAGAAAGATTAAGGAAAGGCAAACCTATGTTTCTAGCATTTGTAGACTTAGAGAAAGCTTTTGACAATGTTGACTGGAATACTCTCTTTCAAATTCTAAAGGTGGGAGGGGTAAAATACAGGGAGCGAAAGGCTATTTACAATTTGTACAGAAACCAGATGGCAGTTATAAGAGTCGAGGGGCACGAAAGGGAAGCAGTGGTTGGGAAGGGAGTGAGACAGGGGTGTAGCCTCTCCCCGATGTTATTCAATCGGTATATTGAGCAAGCAGTAAAGGAAACAAAAGAAAAATTCGGAGAAGGTTTTAAAATCCATGGAGAAGAAATAAAAACTTTGAGGTTTGCTGATGACATTGTAATTCTGTCAGCGACAGCAAAGGACTTGGAAGAGCAGTTGAACAGAATGGACAGTGTGTTGAAAGGAGGATATAAGATGAACATCAACAAAAGCAAAATGAGGATAATGGAATGTAGTCGAATTAAGTCGGGTGGTGCAGAGGGAATTAGATTAGGAAATGAGACACTTAACGTAGTAAAAGAGTTTTGCTATTTGGGGAGCAAAATAACTGATGATGGTTGAAGTAGAGAGGATATAAGAAGTAGTCTGGCAATGGCAAGGAAAGCGTTTCTGAAGAAGAGAAATTTGTTAACATCGAGTATTGATTTAATTGTCAGGAAGTCATTTCTGAAATTATTTGTACGGACTGTAGCCATGTATGGAAGTGAAACATGGATGATAAATAGTTTGGACAAGAAGAGAATAGAAGCTTTCAAAATGTGGTGCTACAGAAGAATGCTGAAGACCAGATGGGTAGATCACATAACTAATGAGGAGGTATTGAATAGAATTGGAGAGAAGAGGAGTTTGTGGCACAAGTTGACAAGAAGAAGGGACTGGTTGGTAGGACATGTTCTGAGGCATCAAGGGATCACCAATTTAGTATTGGAGGGCAGCGTGGAGGGTAAAAATCGTAGAGGGAGACCAAGAGATGAATACACTAAACAGATTCAGAAGGATGTAGGCTGCAGTACGTATTGGGAGATGAAGAAGTTCGCACAGGATAGAGTAGCATGGAGAGCTGCATCAAACCAGACTCAGGACTGAAGACCACAACAACAACAACAACAACAACAACAACATGTGTCACTAGGCCAGCTGTAGACATTCCTTCCGCTAATTGAACTTACTTGGTTACACCACAGTTTTTCTATTTGTAACAGATCTGAAGATAGCAATGGCCAAGACCAGTGACTGTGCATTGTACAATTTTTGTGATCAATACGGACTTTTTCAAATAAAATTACTATTCTAGCTTGCGTACATGGTGTTACCTTCTTTGGGAGACACCCAGAGTTGAGTTCTGTATTCTGAAGCCAAAAACCTCTAGCAAAATGTCAGCAGATAAAAGATAGTTTTTTCGTAACTAATTTTATAAAATACATTTTGTTTCAGATAATTCCATGATTGATATAATTAACCTTTTTCTTTTACTTATCCACCTTACAATAACCTGCAGGTCAAATCTTGAGGCATAAAGAGCCCCCCCGACACTAGCTTTGTTTACTTTTATTGAGGATATTAGGGAAAGGAGATCAGTGTGTGTGAGTGTATATAAAATAAATAAGTTGTGAATTTTGTAATGAAAGTGTTATATAATATAATAGGGATACATACTTTCATTCTGATTAAAAGCTAGCTTTGTATATTCAGTAAACTGGGTTAAAAAAAAGAGATAGATTGCTTAAAGTCTTTATGTACAAAATTTAGCATTTATTACAGAAACAAATAAGAAGTATTGTATGCTTATACATTACTTACTTTCTCCATTCGCTTCTCATCCTGAACAGGGTTCCAAGTTAAACCATCTAGACTGTATAAAACCTTAAATGATTCAGTCCAGCTATCACTGCTGGGAGCCCCTTGAGTGATTATACCAGTCACAATGCTTGGTGTAACGAAATCAATCTACAAGAAATCATACAGTGTTATTCACATAAATATATGCAGTCAGGAATCAGTAATGATCAGTTCAGTTTCTTATTTCATTTCCTTATTTTGCTTGGCATGAAGAGCAATACTAAATAAGAAATGTGTTTTGTATTTGATTACAGTACCACTTATACATAAAACATGATACTCCACTACAGAAAATCAGCTGTATCAGTTCTTGCATATGTCGAAAGGGTATTTCAAATGTTCCAAGGGAAAAAGAACAGTACAGAATTATACATATCTACATTAA
Source organism: Schistocerca serialis cubense (assembly GCF_023864345.2). Lineage (NCBI taxonomy): Eukaryota > Metazoa > Arthropoda > Insecta > Orthoptera > Acrididae > Schistocerca > Schistocerca serialis. Next base: position 860,121,495 of record NC_064641.1, read on the forward strand.
GGAAATGCTACAAAATTTCAAGGCAGAAAATTATGTTGCTTATCTATGTGAATCAAGCATTAGTCAATGTGTGAATCACTGACAATAAATCAAGAACTCATACTCAGTCAACAAATACAGCATCTGAAGATAAGATTAAAAGCATCTAAATTAGTGAAAGTAACACAGAAGAATAGAATGATACAGAAAAAATTACACAGAAAATAAGGAAAATAAGACTTATGCTCTACTGGCACATTCCAAGAATGAGTTCTAGTGGACTGGCTAGAGAAACTTTTCAGTATTTTGACAAATTATATGATAAACCCAACTGGTATAGGAAAGTGCATGATGACCTAGAAGAAACTGGCGTAAACAAACAAGAATTTGAAGACAGAACAAAATATATTAAAGAATTAAAGATGGGAAGGTCTCCAATGCAAAAAGTGCCAAACAGGCAGAGAAGAAAATAGAGAAGAGAGGAAAGAAAAAGGTGAAGAGATAGAACAGTACTGGAGAAGGTGCAAAGCTAGCTCAGTGGCTTAAAATGGTCCTTAGCTTGCCTCCAGTGAAAGAAGAAGAATGAAACAAATCCAAAATTATAAATCAATATAGTTTAACATTATGAAATGCGAAGACTAGGTAATATAGGCATAGCAAATGTGAGAGAAGCATACATAAGGAATGTATGGAACTGATATCAAAAAGCTTGCTGTGTCTGTTATTAGGAGATCATACACACTTAATGTGTAAGCATTCTGTCGTGAATCCCTATGAACAAAATTGTTCATTAAGAGTAATACTGTTCCTCCTCACTGGCTTTCTTTACTGACAATGTTGGCATTAAATTTTTATCAACACAGTGAGACCATTTTAAAAATAAAATCAGATATTAGAAATATAGGACCAAAGCTGTACTGTACCATATTTTTTGCATATTGGAATATGGAATCAAGGAATGTGTATAGAAAACAGAAAAATCAGACAAGAAAACGTCATGTGGAATGAGATGACACAACACACAGTTAGTTTTGATAAATCATTGGGACAATGAAAAGACACATTATTTTCAGATATTCATAGACAATGCCTCATTACAGAACACAGAAAGAATCTACTGATACATCTACCCATGCAACTGTGATTTTATGAAGGAAAAGAATACGTAATAATTATATGGTGGTGATAAAAAAATTCCAATATGAGTGCATTGCAACAATGTATATCCAACATAGCATTGCTCCAATGTGGGTATATGAGCCCTGAAATGTGTCTTTCTGACATGTGTGGAATAAATACAGAAATGTGAACCATGCCATTGTTATAACCAAATGCACCCAAACAAGATCAATGTGCTTTACTCTTTTCTTGGCTGTCAAAGGACAAACACCAGTACACATCCATTGGTGAATGAAGAATGTGGATTGGTACCATGTCTTTGGGAGATGCTCAATCAACCACCCTATAGTCCTGATCTCTGCCAATGTGATTATCATGCCTTTGGTCCCTTAAAAAAGGCCGCAAAAGGTCGATGATTCCTGTTGGACGAGAATGTGAAGCAGGCAGTTATAAACTTCCTCAAGCGACAGGACATGGTGTTTTACCAAACACATATCTTCAACCTGTTGTGTCAGTGAGGTAATTGCCTCGTTGGTCAAGGTGATTTTTCTTCATTGACATAATACCAATTCTGGACAGTAACACATCCAAACTGAAACTTTTTGATCATCCCTTATATAAGATAAAGATAATGGGCCAGAAGTTGCATTATATGTGGAAAAGAGAGAGAGAAAGAAAATAAGTAGTGTGAGGGCTAAAATACATGGTCACAAAGCACGTAATCATGACATGTTTGTAGAGATTGAGTTTATGACAACGTTTATTTTAAAGAGCCCAACAATATTTCACCTGAAGCCACTGGCTGGTATCACTTATGCCTGGCACCCAAGCCCCATCTTTATTGAGACGAGCCTGAGATGGTCCAAAAGCATAAATATCACCATTCAGAACTGAAGAAGCAGTGAGCTGTTCATCATACATCATACCATTTTCAAGGCCCATGACTTCCACACATTCTGGAGCTGTAACAAAAAAATGACATAAGGCAAAAAAGGTAAAGTTCAACAACTGTGTTACCAAGATGTCAGTTCCAAATGAATTCAGTCTCAAGGAAAGGAAACATGTAGTATTACATAATACAAACCTGCTGGTGTAGTCGGAAGTGGAAAGCTCGCTTTTGTTGTGATGGTGGTCAGAGACTCTGAGCAAGTAAAAACTTCTATCTTCATTGCTATTCCTTCATGCCAAGTTTTAGGATTCACTCGAATATAGCGTGCTTCAACTGGTACAGCAAAAATCTGCTGCACAGTTCGTGTATCATCAATGGGCCCCCTGAAAATCTACAGCAGAATCTGAGGTAACTTAAAATATCACATATATATTAATATTTAATACTATCATAAAAATATTTTGCACTATTACAACTAAAGTTTTCATTACAGAGACAAGACATGGATTCTAATCATTAACTAAATGTTGAAGTCAATATCAATGCAAACACTTTTTGTCAGGCACAAAAATCTTTAGCAAAGAAACACATCCTACAGTACAAAGTAATTAGCAGGCTGTTTGTGTGAAGTTCTGGCTGAATGACAGGTGTTCATGAGTTTGAACAAAGAAAAATATCATGAGTTTGACATAGAAAAATATTGATAGTAAAATAGTATCTCCATTTTACCATCACTATATGGCCAAACAAAATCACTAACTTCGCCAACACTTTTGGGGCTATTTATCTGGTTCACATACATTTCACCTACATCCCTCATTTGTTTAACTCACATTTTTTAATTATTGACTAATTTTTTTTTAATTATGTGGTCCACTACAATTAACAGAATTTACTTGGGTTTTGTAAGGTTTTTCTTTTCTTTTTCTCCTTTCCCACTAGTTTCTGAGGTACCGGTACCAATAAAATGTAAACTGCATGGAAGAGTCAAAATAGTACAGGTAATGATTCACCAAATAATTGCACTGAGGAGTTAATTCCTTGAGGACAATAAAAAGGATTGTGGAAGGTTCACACTTTAGAGCTGCCACTCATAAAAATATGGAGTCCACTTGGTCAGCTAGAAGCCCACAGACTGTAATTTTATGAGCATGTTTTCCCAGTATTCCCCTTCATTCCTATAATTATTCTTACAGTTCCTGCTCATCTGAGCTCCTTTGTGGAGACTGACAGTCACCTATACTGATCCGAGAAGCTGGGAGAAAAGGAGCACAGCAAAATAAGTCAGGGGTCAATTTGTGTGAAAAATAGATTTTGTACACAGTGTTTGAGAATCACACTCTGAAGAAGATGAGGAAGTTAATTTTCCACACAATTTTAATTTTGACGATAAACTCCTTACTAATATATAGCAAAGTAACAGGAAAACGTCAAACAATTTTTCAAATTATGCCAGCCACTTGTGATATCTTGGTGAGAGAAGAGATCTCGAACTACAATCATGTACATCGAAACATTACAGACTATGGACCAGGAACAATTTCCTGAAAACAATATTGTGAGAGACACAGGGAGTAAAAAAGGACAGTGTTTAATGTGCTCTCAGACAGACTAGATGTTGACTTGAAAAGTGTGGCAGTGAAGTATGCGTACTCACAAATCCATTATAACAATCTGGAATGCTGCACAGATATTAATTTACAATTGTGCACAAACATTTTGTACAGGCGTGCCGCTGACACTTTTGACCCTACTGCACTCTTACTTGAACAGCTCCAGTGTCGTCAGTCCGGTAGTGATACCGCTGGCCATCAGTGCTGGTCAGTACATGGTAGCTGGTAACATATTGGTCTGTTCCTGGCACTCCAGACATCTCTATACCATACAATGGCTGTGATGACCCAAGATCTATTTGGAGATACTGATCTCCGTCAATGGTGCTCGATTTCCATCCAGCACCTGTAAACCATGTACATAAAATTAAGGATTACTGAAATTTAAAAAGCATCAACAATATTAATTTTAACCTACTAAAAGTTCTTATTCACTCAGTCGAGGAATGCTAAAATTTAAAATCTAAACATCAATACTGTTAATTTGCAGTTTATCATAAAAACATTATTGCTCTAAATCTTTTAAAAATTCCTTTCCTGTCCATGCATCAAGATAATATTCAAAATAATGGTTTTATGTTTTAATAAATCCTTATATCTCTATTATTTACATATTAATTGCAAGTAGTTAATATCAAAAACACCAGATACAAGTAATTTAAAGAGAAAAATAATGTGTTCCCTGAATTACAAAATTAAAGGTTGGGAAATATACAGAAGCACTTATGCACATGTTAGGAAGGGAATATCTAATGTTCAGAAGTACAGTAACAGCATATAACTTCAATTTTGATGCCACTCACCTGGTGTCTCCAGAACAGCTGTTTCAGTAACATCCTTTTCATCAGAGGTAGTCAGTTTTATTTGTGGGAGTGAATTCAACAGTCTCTGGAACCTACAAGTAATTAGAAATAGTAAGTTTCTGGTATGATAAGTTATTTCTCCCGCAAAAATTTCCGATAACAGATACAAACCCTGTTTCTGGTTCACTATGTCATATGTTTGTTTTTACCCTACGTTCTTTCTGTATCTACAAAGCATCTTACGAGTCTTGTATGATTATTTTAAATTCTTAAGCTGTTTGGGACATCCTGCAAAACATCTTTTTTGTTAGGTAAAATGCAGTCAACGTCATTTTAGTTTCATTAGGTCCTCACCAAGTTGATTTTCTACTCGTTTTCTTCTGGAAGAATGTTTTAAGGATTAACATGTGATCTTTCCCAGAAAATTCTTCTAATGTAAAGCATTTACCTTTCTTGGTATTATATCTGCAGTTTCTCACCGAAGAATCATTTTAAGGGGCTTTTTCCTAAATCAAAATGGAGCATTATGGTGCTCAGACTACAACGATTTAGCGTTCTTTTTTCCACTTCTTTTAACCCTAATACATTCCATTTGAGATTATTTAATTTCTTGGTCAACTACACTAATCTATCTTCCTTAGAAGTAGTTGAGTTTGTAAGATTGATATTATAATCAATTTAAGCATTGTAAGATTCATGTTGTAATCAATTTAAGCAATCTTGATATAGCAGATTGTAGGCACAGAAGTAGTTGGGCATGGTCCATGGGATGAAGCCATTATCAAATTCATCTCAATCCGTTACACCCAAGTCATGTCTTAGTGCTTCTAAATTTTAGAGCCTGGAACAAACATCGGCATGTCACCTGATGAGCAAATGCCATCAAAGACACAGCTAATTCTGTCATTTAGCAGCGGTTATCTACACATCTGGTCCAGAGAGTAGCTGACTTTCACTCAGCATACTATCTGCAATTTGGATTGGTGAATGTGCCACTCATTTTTGTTTCTCATAAAGCAATCCATCAGGATTGTTACCATATGCAAACTAACAGCTATAGAGCCTTCTTGATACCCCCAATTCTCACTATTGTGTAATGTAGGGCCACCCTTCAGTTCTTCGTAATGTAACTTTTTGCAGCTAGTAAGTAATCCTAATACATGAAATAGTTGTCTTGGTTCAAGTACTATCAGTGTGAATTATACTATACAACTGATTTAGCATTGGTGCTTCAAGCATGATACTTCGGTGCTACTATCTATCACATATGGAGTGAATAATCACCAGAGAGTTATGCTTTCTTCAGGGAAACATGTGGCTTGCCTTGCATCAAGAGCTGCTTCTGTGTGATATGTATACCAGATGTCTATGCAAGCTATTCCAAGAACTCAGTTTTTCACTACTCAAAAACCTATCTACTAGGTTAAATATGCAAATAATATCTCTACAGTTATGCCACAACTAGTGGATATTGTATCCATGTATTGTGAAAGATTACTTGCTCAGTGAGATGACGGCACCGATCAGCAATGAGGATACAGGGAAGATGATGGAGCACACCATTCCACTTCCTCACTGACAGATGTAGGCGTATAACAAGGATGGACTCCAACCACTTGAAACAACTGCTGTGAGTGTGGGAATTGTGCTTGTGAGAATGTGTGTGTGTTTTCTGCTTCACAAAAGGGACTTTGTCTGAAAGCTTCAGTATTTTAACACTCTTTTTCATTCTTCCTCTCTGCAGCTCAATGTGTCCTCTATGAGGTGAGTAGCAAGCTACCACTTCTATACAGTTATCAATTCTGTCTTTATTAGATACAGGAAAATAAGATGGTCCTCTTTGCAGAATATGCCTTACTGCAGTCACCAGTAAATGGTATATCAGAAAAATTGATCTACTATTGCAGGTTCAAAGTGGTTAAATATGGGCTCCTCAGTGATGTTTCGACTAAAAAAATGTCTTGCTTATACAGTAAAGTATGTCCCAAACTACTATCTCTATGACTCTTCTGTAATACCATATCCCAGTTATTTGATCCACCATTCAGTCTGCTGTTCATCGTGCTTTCATATTTCTGCAATCCAATGCATTAAATATCTAGTTCTTACGAGTCTTACAACTCTATCTTAATGTGGCAGCTTTACATGTACATAATTAGCTGCCAAGTGTGACTTTCATTAGTTCATACACAACTCCAGTTCACATGTACCTGGATCAGGCAGAAGTACCTACAACGTATGGATTCATCACTGACAATATTTACATCAGAATAGACTTCATCTCTCATGGGTAATTAAGGACATACTTAGTACCCAACATACTTAAATACATACATAATTACAGACGTTTAGTTATTTTGAATTTTAACATATGTTCACAGTTTGTATGTCAAAAGTTCTGTGACAGTATAAAATGCATTTTCAGCAAACCAGCTACACAGTTTTCTTTGAAATTATTTTCAAGGCATCGGCCACACCAAGGGTGGTAGTTCAACTAAGATTTGTAGAGAGTTGAGGTGAAGGCAATGGCATGATGAACCATCCCTGTTTCTTCTTCTCTTATTATCAAATCTATTCATCAAGAATCAGCAACATTAATGGGCACGGGTCTCTCTGAAGTAAAATATTCCAGAGGTAAACTTGGTTCGAATTCGGATCTCCGGGCGGAACCTACTTCGAAGAGATTCAGGCTGAAAGGAATTTTCAGGCTGGGAACATGGAACGTTAAGAGTTTGAATAGGCCTGGAACTTTCCAGACAGTATTAGATGAATTACATAGATACGTTGTAGACATTACAGCTATTCAAGAAACTCGGTGGCAGAGGGAGGGTAGCATAAAGAGGAGTAACTATACATTTTTCTATGGAGGTGCAGAAGCTCACAGTTTTGGAACAGGTTTCGCAGTACAGAGAAAAGTGCTTCATGCAATCAGAGATATAAGGTTCATTAGTGACCGACTTTCAGTTAAAGTGTTGTCTGGCAGGTGGAATAGACTAGTAGTAATTAATGTACACACACCAACTGAGGACACTGAAGAGGTTGTTGTTGTTGTTGTTGTTGTTGTTGTTGTTGTTGTGGTCTTCAGTCCTGAGACTAGTTTGATGCAGCTCTCCATGCTCCTCTATCCTGTGCAAGCTTTTTTCATCTCCCAGTACCTACTGCAACCTACATCCTTCTGAATCTGCTTAGTGTATTCATCTCTTGGTCTCCCTCTACGATTTTTACCCTCCACGCTGCCCTCCAATACTAAATTGGTGATCCCTTGATGCCTCAGAACATGTCCTACCAACCGATCCCTTCTTCTGGTCAAGTTGTGCCACAAACTTCTCTTCTCCCCAATCCTATTCAATACTTCCTCATTAATTATGTGATCTACCCATCTAATCTTCAGCATTCTTCTGTAGCACCACATTTCGAAAGCTTCTATTCTCTTCTTGTCCAAACTATTTATCGTCCATGTTTCACTTCCATACATGGCTACACTCCATACGAATACTTTCAGAAATGACTTCCTGACACTTAAATCAATACTGGATGTTAACAAATTTCTCTTCTTCAGAAACGCTTTCATTGCCATTGCCAGCCTACATTTTATATCCTCTCTACTTCGACCATCATCAGTTATTTTGCTCCCCAAATAGCAAAACTCCTTTACTACTTTAAGTGTCTCATTTCCTAATCTAATTCCCTCAGCATCACCCGACTTAATTAGACTACATTCCATTATCCTTGTTTTGCTTTTGTTGATGTTCATCTTATATCCTCCTTTCAAGACACTGTCCATTCCATTCAACTGCTCTTCCAAGTCCTTTGCTGTCTATGACAGAATTACAATGTCATCGGCGAACCTCAAAGTTTTTATTTCTTCTCCATGAATTTTAATACCTACTCCGAATTTTTCTTTTGTTTCCTTTACTGCTTGCTCAAGTTGCTTTATGAATGTCCTTCCTTTTGAAATATGTGCTCTCAACAATCATGTCTTTTGAAACAGCAACATTAACCACCCTTGTGCCATTATCATTTGAAATGTTATGCAAACTTTCTTTCCCAATTGTAGGCCGGAATGATTCCTCCTTCCTTATCTTCGCATTAAAATCACCTATGATTAATTCTGTATCGTACGAGGAGAACTCATCCCACAGTTGATCATTTAACAAGAGGTTGTTAAAGATGACTTTTATGAAAAACTAGATCAACTGTGGGATGAGTTCTCCTTGTACGATACAGAATTAATCATAGGTGATTTTAATGTGAAGATAAGGAAGGAGGAATCATTCTGGCCTACAATTGGGAAAGAAAGTTTGCATAACATTTCAAATGATAATGGCACAAGGGTGGTTAATGTTGCTGTTTCAAAAGACATGATTGTTGAGAGCACATATTTCAAAAAGAAGGACATTCATAAAGCAACTTGGGTCTCTCCGGATGGACACACCTGAAACCAAATTGATCATGTTCTTGTAGATTGGAGATGGCACACTAGTATAGAAAATGTTAGGACTTTCAGGGGAGCTGACTGTGATTCTGATCATTTTCTTGTAGTTGTCAAAGTTCATCAACGGCTATCTACAGCAACATCAAGGTGCACGTGCAGAACTTGTTTGGTTCAACACTGACAAGCTAAATGATGAAAACTTTATAAGAAGGTACATGATAGTAATTTCAAATAGGTTTGATGCTCTCAAGACACACGAAGATCAAGACAAGGATGTAAATAAACAGTGGATCACTGTGAGGAATAATATCAAAGAGGCAGTGAAGGTCACAATAGGTACAATTAAGAAGAACAGGAGGAAACCGTGGTTTTATGAGGAATGTAAGAAATTGGTAGACGAAAGGAGAAAAGCGCAATTAGATTGGGGTAGAATGGGAGACAGAAAACGAGAGGAGTTCTTGAACATGAGAAGTGAAGTTGGTCGTAGGCTACGGGCAAAGAAGAGGGATTATTTGAACAATAAAATTAAAAAAATGGAAACAAACAGTAAAACAAGAAACATTAAGGAACTTTAACTAGACATAAATGAGTATAGGAAGGGGTTCAAGGCTAGGACAAATGCACTTTGAGGGGATGCCGGGGGGATACTGACAGACCCCAGTGCTATGTTAAGTAGATGGGGGGCGTATTTTGAGCATATATTAAATGTACACCAGGAAGCAGGAAATGAGCAGGCATACAAAATACATACAGCAGGACCCCTGATACATGAGCCAACATTAAAGGAAGTAAGAGATGCAATCAACAAATTGAAAAACCATAAAGCACCAGGATCAGATTGCATAACTGCAGAATTAGTTAAAAATGGGGGACAGAAATTGGTGGAAGTAGTTCACAAAGTGATAATTAAAGTACGGAACTCAGAGATGATAGCTGAAGAGTGGCAGGAGTCGATTCTAATCTCAGTTTTTAAGAAGGGTGACAAAATGGACTGTAGTAATTATAGAGGGATATTGCTATTACCAGTATGTTCCAAAATTTTCTCGAATATTCTGCTAAGCAGGCTTACACCATATGCAGATGAAATTGTGGGGGATTACCAAGCTGGCTTTCAGAGGAACTGATCAACTATAGACCAAATATTCACCCTGCATCAAATTTTGGAAAAGAAATGGGAATAACAATAAACCAGTTCATAATCTTTTTATAGATTTTACAAAAGCATATGATTCAGTATTGCAATAAAAATTGTACAGAATTCTTTTGGAACTTGGAATACCAAAGAAGTATGTTAGACTTATAGAAGTGAGTTTGAAAAACACAAAAGGTAGAGTACACGTGGGGAAATTGGAGTCAGAAGAATTTGTAATAAAGAACGGACTTAAGCAGGGAGATGCCCTGTCTCCGCTACTTTTTAATTTAGTCCTAGAATATATTGTATGAATGGCAGCAGATAATTCATAGGGTGTGGAGTTAAATGGAAATATTAAGATATTAGGGTATGCAGATGATCTAAACATCATTACGATAGGAAAGAATCTGTAACAGCAAATGCGAATGTGTTAACCAAGGCTAGTGAAGATGTAGGTCTAAGGATAAGTGAAGACAAAACTAAATACCTGGTTACCACTAGAATGCCAACAGCAGTAGATCAGGAAATGTTAAGAGTTGGAGACACGCAGTTTGAAAAAGTGAAAACATTTAAGTATCTAGGCGTGGACATCACTTCAAGAAATGGGATTGAATCCGAACTGAAGAAGAGATTACGGGCGGGAAATGTGTGCTACTTCTCACTGAATAGATTAGTTTCATCATGGATATTGTCTAGGAATTTAAAGATTAGAATATAAAAAACTACTATTCTACCAGTTATGCTGTATGGATGTGAGACTTGCTCTCTCACTGTGCAAAATGAAAAGTCATTTTGAGTATTTGAAAACAAAATTTTGAGGAAAATTTTCAGAACAAAATGGGATGACATTAGCAGAGAGTGGCAAAAACTGCATAACGAAGAGGTTCATGAACTCTGTTCAAGCCCTGACATAACCAGTATTATTAAATCACGTAGGCTGCGATGGGCGGGTCACGTAGCTCGAATGGATGAGGGCAGGGCAGTGCGCAGAGTACTGGTAGGGCACCTAGAGGGAAAACGTCCTGTGGTGAGACCGAGGTGTAGATGGGAGGACAATGTGAAGGCTGATTTGAGGAGCCTAGGTATTGAAGGTGAATGGAAGGAAATAGCCCAAGACAGGGACGGATGGCGAAAATACTTTGCTGCGGTAATGGACTCTCGAGTCTGGTATGACCAGTGTGAGTGTGAGAGAGTTGACCTTGGATGACTGGGCTGCTTTTACCAGTCTGTCTTGGAATGTCCATTTTATTTTTTATTAGTGCTGTTGAATATCTTCTCTTACTTGAAACTCTTTTACATTCAAATTTCTTTACAGGGTGGTTATAATTAAATTTTTGCTACTTGAGAAGGACCCGCATGAAAAAGGAGTGATCATAGGCTAATGAAACTTCATGAAAATATCTGTAAGAACATATGCAGGGGAAGCAATGAATAAACCACTGAAGGAAACGCATTTTAATACCAGCATGAGAGGGTAACATTTGATAACTGAAAACAATGTTTACGTTTCAGGTCACAAATGCTGCTCAATGTGATCACCATCTGCATGCATAACAGCCTGGAACTGCACTACAGATATCATTTCACAATTGTCCGCAGACCTTTGAGCAGTGGACCACGGCATATTCAGCTGATGTGGCACAACTCATGGACTGCTTGAGGATCACACACTGTGTCCAGCATTCTCAACACAGAAATAAAAGTTAGGAAACTAAACATGTAGTTATTAGAGGAAACACAAACAATGAAAATGAGTTACATAATTGCTAATATAATGAAGGTATATACACTGCCCAGCTGTAAATAATTCTCAGCAAGCAAGACACAGTGAGAAAGTATTGATTATGATAATATGGTATGTCATTAAAATCATAATGTTACAACTCACCAAATAGTTGACAAGCTGAGTTCATCAATAGGCACACAAAAAATATTGAGAAAGTTGGTAGCTTTTGGCCAAATCTTTCTTGAGAGCTATTGAGTGCACACACATATGCATATATACATATATATGCACCTGAACAACTACATCACCCTGGATGACTACATTGTGCCAGCACTGTGTCTCAAACAAGGTGAGGGTCTGTGTCAGGCAGAGACAGTGAGGAGAAAGAAGATGGGGAGTGGGAGGGCTAGTTTGGGAAGGGCGTATGACAGCAAGGGCATGGGATGGGAATGAAGCACTGGGGTGAGCTCATTCTGGCTGCAGGAAGAGTGTTCTGTGCACAGTGCCCAATTATGTGGAGGAGTGGTTTGTGAGGCAGAGACAAACAAAGGAAGAGGGAGACTTGGAGAGAGGGGGGAGGGGGGGGGGGAAGAGCAGGTTGAGTGAAGTTAGAGTCATCAGACAGACATGTAGATGAGTGCGGGGAAGGAATTAGTGGATACTGTAGTCAGGAGAAAAATGAGATCGAAGGATGTGTTGCACGAACAATGCCCATCTATGTAATTCCGAGATTCTGAGGTGCCTTAGTAAGGCCTTCAGCATTATGTGCAATGGATTGCTCATCACTGCAGATAATTTTCTGCAGGTGGCCTTGTTACACAAGAAAGACTTTCTAGTGTGGAAGGGATGACAGATATCAAAATGCAAGTACTGTTAATGATTAGCTAGCTTGATATGGACAGAGGTTCAGATGGAGCTATTGGAGAGATGGAGGTTAACATTCTCTACAGTGGCACATTGGGCTGAAGAGGACCAGGTGAAGTGGAAAGGTACTGAGGCTGTGGAAGAATGAGGATAGAGTGTGTTGGCCCTAGCCAAATTGGTGATACTGCTATGGAACATCTACAAGCAAGACCAGTCTGATACCCTACCCAGCACACTCCCCACAGTCTCTCTCTTCCTCTATTCTATCTTTCTCCCATCCCTCCTCCCAAATCCCCTCCTCCACATCACTGTCCACACTGCACAACTCCCCACAAAAATCCAGAACATGCTTTCCAGTGTCACATTTAATCTTACAATTTGGTAATTACTTACCCTCCTTAAATCACTTATATTTCACCAAGGACTTACTATTACCAAGACTACAAGACTATGATGTATTTGTGGTCATATGTAGAAAAACTCATGGCTACAGTCAGTCAGAAATATTTATATTATTATTGAGCACTAACCTGTTTGAAATACACGCTGGAGGTGACTCTGTCAGTGGTGGTGTTGTGAAAGCTGCAGTAGTGCCTGTATGATCTGTACTTAAGGAAACAGTTGTGTAATTTTTGTGCTGGTTCTCTGATGGCAGTGTAACTGTAGTTCTTTCTTTAGTTGCAATAATAATAGATGGTGTTGTCCCACAGTCCACAGTGAAACACTTGTACTCATTGTTCAAACATTGGCATTTTGTGCAGTTTGACTCATCAACTGTTTCTCCAGGCTACAAAAAAAGAAAAGAAATTGCAATAAATGTTTATTTACTTATTTATTTGTTTTATTTATCCATCCATTGACAATAAATATTGTATGGGTGTTGTCAAGGGTACATGTAAGTCATTTCAAAGAAATGAGACACAAACAATATATACGTAAAAAAGTACAAAACAAAATAATACAATGAAGTTAATAATAATACAATGAAATTAATATAGCCTATATACATCTCTGCTAGTTATTTTAAATGCATAGTCTGTTTTTCATAACGCTTTAGTTTTGTCCTCCCTAAATGGCAAGTCCTTATATACAACACTGCTTAAGTACATATTTACATCACACAACAGCTGTCCTTTAAGTATGTAAATGTAATGAATGATTAGGTAATGAATGATTAGGTACAGATAGAGTATTTTCCATTTTGCCTTTATAAATATCATCAGAAAAAAGTTATTGACCTACATAGTCATTTACAGAATAAAAACATTGTTCTACTAGAAATTTTTTAAATTCTGTTTTAAATTTGTCATCATCTTCTAACTGCCTGATGTTGACTGGCAGTGCATTGTACAGTTTTGCACCGATATGGCTCACATGCCTTTGTGTATTCCCTCTTTTTGTTCACTGAGTATGGAGTGCTGCGCTATTATGGGTATTGTAGTTATGAAAGTTGGCATTTGTCTGAAAATCTGCAATGTGGGTCCCGACATACAATACACATTTGTATATGTATAATGATGGTATAGTAAGTATTCTAAGCTTTTTGAATATGGGTTTGCAGTGTGTCTGTGGATGACTGTGAGTTATTATTCGGATGGCCATGGCCTCTTCTGCAACAAAAAAAATTTGTTTTAGGCGCCCTGTTGTGGAACCCCAAAATATTATTCCATATGTGGCAAGAGATTGAAAACAGCTGAAATATGCCATTCTGGCACCCTCTGAGGTACAAACATTTGCAATAATTCTGAGGGCAAAACAGGCTGAATTAAGTTTCTGTGCAAGTTTTATTATGTGGTCATTAAAATTTAAGTTTTCATCCACATGAATCTCCAGCAATTTTGTGGATGTCACTCTGTCTAAGGCTTTGTCACCCCACACCAGATCGAGATTTACATTTTGACATCTTTTCCCAAACTGCATATAATTTGTTTTATTTACATTCAATGTCAGCCTGTTTGCATTGAACCAAGAGTGGATGTAATTTAGTACTTTATCAGCAGTTGTTGGTAGCAATTGCTTTGGTGCACTTGTTATCACACTAGTATCATCTGCAAATATTATTGCTTTGGCTGCATCATCTGAGGTGTGAAAATCATTTATATAGACAAGAAACAATATGGGCCCTAGGATGCTGCCTTGTGGTACTCCTATTTCTACATTTTTTGCCTCTGATACTGAATTTATTTTGTGGTTGGATTAAGTTGATGTCAGTCCTACAAACTGTGTTCTGTTTTTTAGGTATGATTCAAACCATTTTTTTCCTATCCCATGTATGCCCAACGCTTCCAATTCTTCTAAAAGAATGTCCTGGTTCACAGTGTCAAAAGCTTTGGAGAGGTCTAAATTTACTCCTAGTACACTATAATCTTTTTCTAGATTTTTGATTATTTGTTCAGTGTAGCACATTACTGCTGTTTTGGTATTTTTACGTGCTTGGAAGCCATGCTGATTTCTGTTTAGTAAATTATGGTCATTTAGATATTTGTTGATTCAGTGCTTCATCAGTTTTTCTAATATTTTTGAAAATGCTGGGAGGATAGATATTGGACAATAGTTTTTTACCTTATACTTGTCGCCGTTTTTAAATAATGGCTTCACTTCTGAAATTTTCAGCCTTCTTAACACTATATTATGTTTTTTAAGTTGAATGCTATCATGATGCATTAATTTCAAGAGGAACACATCATCAAAAACATATTAATGCTGAGAATTATAGTATCTATATCTACATCTATATCCCAAAACTCATATTACAATTTGAATTATAGGTAATGTCATGTACCAATTTCTCCATTTTTTGTTCCATTCTGTAATGTTGATAAGCCTCCATGTGAGTAATAATTTCTTTCATTTATGGCCATGGTCATTTCACAAGATGTATATGGGAGAAAGTAATATGTTACCTCATTATTCTTGGAGCACATACTCTCAGAATTTTAACAGTACACTTCTCCATGAGATATAATGTTTCTCTTGTATATTTAATGATACTGCAAGGAAATGATTTTTTTAGGTGGGAAATGGGGGTTTGTTGTCATCAGTCTTCTAGTCTACTTCCTCTCCTCAGATTAAGGTCTGCAATTGATATAAGTAGACTTATTTCAGCAAGGAACGCCCTCTTTGACTGAGCTGATCTGCTTCGTATGTACTCCTTGCTTCATCTATTATTTTTCTTCCATGGTGGCATTTCATCTGCCTTTGGCACCTTCACGATTGTTTAGCTTATGCGGTTTTGAAAGTCAGATAGTGTGTCTCCAGCCTACTTTCTTAAATAATCATTTGGTTTCCACACTCCCCAATAATTTTAAAAGTTCCATAAGAATGTTATCTCTCCCTTCAGCCTCATTTCTTTGCAGTCCTTCACTGCTATGTTGCTGTGTTACACTCCATCCCTAATATTTTAATCCTCTATTTCTTCGAAATTGACATCCATTTTCTGTCCCTCCAAGTCATCCACAATCTACTTTTCACACCTATCTACTCTCTCCTCTGTTTTTAATAGTGGAATTCCATTTTCCACTCTTAATGTTGACACCCTTTCATTTAATTTCACTGAGAGTTATTTCGACTTCTCAGGCTACATTGGCACAGGAATTAAAACGAATCATGTAACAGTATTGCATATGTCATTAGTAGGAAAGCAGATGATGTCTCTCATATAGAGTATGCTAGTGAGAGAATAACTGAACTATGGAGAAAGGTAAGCAGAAAGATACTGGCTGCTGTTCAGGTTTATGCACCACTATCAGAGTGGATTCAAGAGAAAAAAGGCGGTTTCCTTAGATATATGGAAAGCATGTAGAGATTGAAAACACAATAGTAATGGAAGATAGTCCTACTGGCATTGGAACCAGGGACAGAGAAGGTGAATATCTTTTAGATTTCTGTCGGTGGAATAGCCTTGTCATTAAGAGCACCTATTTCAGTAAACAGTTCAGTGACAGAATCACAAGCATTATAGTTGGGAGGAGGAACCGTGATTCTTGACTGATTATGTCATATCTAGTAAAGAACCAGGACTCATTACACTAATGTTAAATTCCTCCCTGGGGAAAGTTTAGCCAATGATCACAGGCTGCTTTCTACCACTCTGAGAACTATCCCAACACAAAAGGTGCAAACCCAATATAAAATTTTGGGAACTGGAGGAAGAGGAGAGAGAAGAGGAAGAAGAATGGGTAAATGTTCCTCAGTTTTCTTGCCATATCATATTTGTTTGTAATTATCAATCTAATAGGCTGCGTAGTATTTTCATATGTAATGGCAGAATTATGTATGGAGATGTCATGAAGGCACAGAAATTCCAAATAACAAAAAAGACGTATTGATGTGCACAGTGGAGGAACATTAGTAGCAACACTGATTCCATTGGATGACAATTCTCTGTAGCCTTTCAGTACTGAGCACTCATTTCTACATAACACTTATAGCCGCAGTCCCAGCTGAAGTTGCTATTGCATATTCTGACTGGTGATAGATAGGAACATAACTGAATGTACAGAGTCAAACAACAGAAAATCCCGGATGGAATACAGACAACGTGATGAAAAGGATACATTGCTACCATATGCCAAAGGTGTTCAGTTGTAGACAGGCACGCCAAAATGACTGCTAAACAAGTAAGATTTTGGCCAAAAGGCCTTCTTCTGACTTAGCCAACACACACACCCACACATGACCAATGTCTCTGATTGCCAAGGCCAGGATTAACTGAAAGTACTACACAGTCTATTAGTATGACTGTTCATCATAATCTTGGACAGTTTCCAGCCTCTGGACCAGTCTGTATGGAACATAGGCCTCTCCATCATCTACTGTCTCGCCACCATCTCTCTGTCTTCACCTTGGTCCAGTCTTCTCCTTTCTTCTGGACACATTCCTCTACTCCTTTCAGCCATCTGTCTCTCAGTCTTCCTCTTCATCTCTTTCCTTCCAGTTTCATCTCGTGTATCCTCCTGGGTATCCTCTTCTCCTCCATTCTCTTAACGTGTCCATGCCATCTCTGCCTTGATTTCTCTATCTCCTACTGTAATGGTTCCACCCTAATTAACTCTCTGTTCCTCTCATTTCTTAAAATGTCTATCTTTGTCACTCTAATACTGTTTCTCAAGAATTTCATCTCATTAGCATGTACTTTGCTTTTCTCTCTTCCCTTCATAACCCAGGTTTCTGATGCATATGTCTGGATTGGGACATAGTATGACCGGTAATAGCCTTTTTATTGAATTGGGGTACATCCTTGCTCCATATCAGGCTTCTGACACTCTTCTGAAATGCTTCTGCTTTATGACTGTTGCCTTCCAATAATAACAGAAGAAGTCATTGAAAATGTGTATACACAAACAAATCTGATGTGGCGAGAAAACCAAGAAATATCTATCCAAAAATGTCACTGCATAAACTATTTTCTCAAATGGGATGAATATCAATAGAATATTTGTGAGCAATTACCCAGAAGTGAAACAGAGACTGGAGAAGCGGAGTGGACAAAATTCCATGAAGTCTTTGTTGGTACTTCATGAGACATTGTGGGAAGGAAAAGCGAGTACATAATATGTCATAAAAGTTCAGGACATGCCAAAAAAGAAAAGTGTAAGGAGAATCAGAAAGGTGGAGAAAATAACATGGGCAGGCTTAGAGAATTAGAGAAAAAATAGAGAGACCTGAAACTCAAAGAAAATGAGTAATTAAGTCAGAAAAAGAAAAAAGTTGGACAGTTTTTGCAGAAACTGGAAGAAGACTGCAAAAAGCATAAGAAACTGATGTACAGAATTGAGAAAGATAAAGGTATACACTTGCTCAAATAATTTGTCATGAGAAAAAGGGGGGAATCTTCACATTGAGGTACAAGACACACAAAAAGAGATGAAGAAGCATTTCATAGAGATGAACACTGAAAAGGATCTAACAGAGAAAGAACCTGGAAAATCAGAAACTCTGAAAAAGAGGAAATTAAGAGACATGCCATTGGCTTGGTCTGAAGTTGAAAATGCCTTGAAGAGCAAGAATAATGGGAAATCACAATATACAGATGACGTAAGAGCGGACATGATCAAACCTAATGACTGTGCAGAGTTATAAAGATCATTCAGAAACAAGAGAAAGCCACACTAGACTGTACCAAAGGTGTAATTGTTCCCAGCTTCAAAAAAAGGAAGCATAGCACCTATAGTAGAACTACACCCTTCTTACGTTGATGGAGCAAATCACTGTACGCTGTTTAAGAACCGTTGCTTAACCATAGCTTGAGGACAAACAGTATGGATTTAGAGGCAACAGGACAACAGGCTAATTTTTGCTGTTAGAGTAATAGTGGGAAAATACCAGGAGAAAGGAAGAGATCTCATTTTTGTCTTCCTAGATTAAGAAAACACCAATGAAAATTTGCCAAGAGACAAATTATGGGAATGTCCGGTAAGAGGAAATGAACGACAGTCTCTTATTTGGAAAATTTTTTTTACAACAAATGAAAGAGCTGCACCTGGATAGGAGATAGTTATTCTGACCAGTTTACCACAAGCAAAGTAGTTCAGCAAACAGTCACTATTTCTGTTCATCACTGTGGTGAATGAATTAAATGCATTTTCAGGTATTGTGGTGTAGTGGGAAAGAAAGTAAGAAGTAATATAACAAAAAAATAAATTCTCAGGAACAAAAAACTGAAACAGTTTCAGTGGGGGACTAACCTGGAATTTTTGTCCAATGGAGAGATCATCCTGATTAACCCCCCGCCCTCCCTCCTGCCCCCGCCTTGCCCCAAGACACATTTCCTGTGAATAAACACTATCCATTATCTAGTTCTTTCCATTGCAGGCTAATATCTTTCATGCAGATTCTTGAACATTGCTTGTTATGTGAGGATCAGCATTATCCTATTGAGATGCAAGTTCCTTTGTACCATCTAATTGTCTCCATATGACAAATTTTCTGCCAAATGGCAAATCCTGGTGTCTATGAACAAGTTAATTTGTAGAGGATGTCTTTCATTTGGTGCTTTTTACTGTGTCTTGCACAATGTAGTATGTGCACATTGAGCACAGTGCAGTTGACCCATATTAACTTAAGAGTAGAAAGTGGTACACCCATAGGAGTGTTCCTTTTCTTCTTATAGTGACCTTTATCTTAAATATGATATAATTATCTCTTGCATAATGTTAACTGATGGAATATAAGCAAAGATAAAATCTACACCATTGCTAGCACATCTAATTCTTATTTAGTACTGTTTCTCACTTGATTATCCACTAAGTTCCATATATTTTCTAAATTACCTTAATGATCCTGCAATTTTCATAACAATGAGTTATTCAAATGTCTCATGGTAAAACATCTGACAGATAATAATAAGGAAACTCAATATTTAGATTGTTTACCACTTAAGTAGCAAAATTACATAAGATCAAACAATGGAAAATCCAGGATGGAATGTACCAATATTATGAGAAGGAAAGTTGCTACTCACCATATAGCGGAGATGTTGAGTCGCAGATAGGCACAACAAAAAGACTTCCACAATTATAGTTTTCGGCCAATGGCCTTCATCAACAGTAGGCACACGTACGTGGATCCATACACATTCATACAAAGGCAACTCGAACACACGATTGCAGTCTCAGGCAACTGAAACCACATTGTGAGCAGCAGCACCAGTGCATGATGGGGAGTGGCTACTCAGTGAGGGTAAGGAGAAGGCTGGGATGGGGAGGGGGAGGGATAGTATAGTAGGGTTGCGGACAGTGAAGTGCTGCAAGTTTGATGGAGAGCAGGAGAGAGGTGGTGACGGGAGAGGGGGGGGAGTAGCAGAAAAGGAGATAAATAAATAAAAAGAACCCCTTTGTTAGTCACTGCCCTCACCCATCCAGCCCCTTCCCTGCTCCCATTCAAGCACTACACAGCTGTCATTCCACCACCACATCCAGTCTTTTTATTTATTTCTCTCCTTTTCTGCTAGTCCCCCCACCCCTTACCCCCTCTTCCCTTCCCGCCATCTAACCTGCAGCATTTCACTGTATGCCACCCCCACCATACTATTCCCCCCCCCCCCCCCCCCCCCCCCCACACCAATCTCCTCCTTACACCCATCCAGTCGCCACTCCCATCATGCACTGGTGCTGAGACTGCAGTCGTGTGTGTCGGTTTTGTATATGTGTGTGTGTGTGTGTGTGTGTGTGTGTGTGTGTGTGTGTGTGTGTGTGTGTGTGTGTGTGTGTGTGCGTGCACATGCTCATATATGTGTCTATTATTGATGAAGGCCATTGGCCAAAATCTTAAAGTGTGAAAGTCTTTTTGTTGTCCCTAAAGTGTGAAAGTCTTTTTGTTGTGCCTATCTGTGATTCAGCATCTCCGCTACATGGTGAGTAACAACTTTCCTTCTCATAATAAAATTACATAAGAGCGTTTTGTCTAACACGCTCATATATGTGTCTATTATTGACGAAGGCCATTGGCCAAAAGCTTAAAGTGTGAAAGTCTTTTTGCTGTCCCTAAAGTGTGAAAGTCTTTTTGTTGTGCCTATCTGTGATTCAGCATCTCCGCTACAATGTGAGTAACAACTTTCCTTCTCATAATAAAATTACATAAGAGCGTTGTCTAACAGAGAACTGCGGGAAGTATAAGATCTGAAGCTCTCACGTCAAGCTGGTTCTTCTTTCTCATAACGTTAAATCGGAAACTACAAGAAGGGGGCTGAGGAGGGAAATAGTTGAGAAAAAAAGAAATAAGAATGGGGAGAGTTGACCAATATGTGCAAATTTCAGGTTAAAAATGTTGCACAGTAGATGAAAAGTGATAAAATGGAGCAACAACAACAGCACTACCAATTCTCAAAGAAGCTTTGGAATTTCTGCAGATTATCATTTTCTTCTGAGCACTAAATTTTAATTAGGCACCTACCAATCATTTTACAATGAATTTATACAGGCACAAGCACAGTTTACTACCAATATGCAAGCATTTAGCAAAAGAACAAAAGTAATCACACTCCTTGGGGGTGTAGCTGATGGTGGAAATGGAAAACTCAGCTGTCCAAAAGGTTGCAACTCATTGTGGCCTTCAATGTTTTCTCCAGTTTATGCTGAGAGCGAACAGCGGAAATTACACGCTTCCATCCACTGCCTGACTGGCCACTATCACAGTCTTTTGCAATGCTTACCTCAATGGATTCTTTAATAGTGGGGTGCCGAATCAACATTGCTGTGGCCAAAATATTTTTTTCTCATACCTGCTGGAAACACAGTGTTAAGCAGTGGTACACTTAGCAGTTAGGAAAAGGCAAGTGCAGCATTGGTGTTCATTGGAATGCTCTTCCACAGTACATGTACCACGATCAATATGAGCCACATCACACTGCAAAGGAGTATTCTACACCCCAACGTTCTGCAACACCAACTCATCCTTTACTAATCCCTGAGTGTCTGCAATTTTAGCTGGTGAGAGAAGAGTCACTTAAACTTTCAATTTATGCTTGCGTTGTACGAAATGTAGTCCACATATGGAGCCAAATTTGTAGATTTTGTCATTATGCTATCAACTACTTCCACTAGCTGTGTTTGATTGCTAGTGCCCTGTCAATGTGTTAAATGGAATATCCACTTTCTCTTAATACTGTTTTTGGGTGGGCAAGTGTCCTGGTCAAAATTACATGCACCAGAAAATGTATGTGCAGTAAGCACATGTGTTTTGCTGGAAATGACAACTCAAAGACTAAATACAAATAACAGTGTGTGGATTATGATTAACTGAATTTCCCAGAGAGCCATCATTGATCCATCTGACCAGAATGTCCAGGAATGGCAAAAAGCCTTTCTTTGCTGTTTCCATGGTGAACTGGATACTCCTATGAATTAAGTTAAGATGCTACAGGAACTCAATAATGTCTTTTCTACACAGTGCTTCACTGTGAAAATATTGTCAGCATACCTCCAACAAATGCTCAATTTGAAGACTGTTCACTTACAAACGGATTTTCTGTAGCCTGTACATCATCCTGTTCAAAAGATAAAATAAGTTGAGAAAAGAGCATACTAGAACAAAATAGTGATGTCCACTGAACACTTCCCCTATGATGTGAGTAGTAAAGAAATCCACTATTAAAAACAAACAACTGGGTCTTTAGTATTAATAAAACACCAAAATATTACACAATCCTTTAAACTAAAAATTTTAAGTTTTTTGATGAAGTCTTTTTCGTGATTATACTTGAGACCTTATAAGAGTTGAAATAGTTTCATTCATAGTAAAAACAGCTACATATTTTAGTACAACTGTATATCTTATCACTTGGAACCAGAAGTGTTCATATTCTATGCATGAAGTTTCTGGATTAGAATATTTTAGAAACCAAAGCAATGACACTTGATTGCATTCTCACCCTTATATAAATCCCTTGGTCAGACAAACAAGTGCAGTCTTCTTTCTTGACACAGGTTTCCCTATCTCGCATTAGGTAGCCAGGCGGACAACCATTCTTGATCTTTTCAGGTACACATCCTGTTGATAATTTTTGCTTATTAAATACAGAAGAAGAATTTATAAACATCAAGACAATCATTTTTTATTAACTTTGAGGAAGTACATGACTATCATTGAGGAACTGAGTTACTCAGGCACATTTTAAGAAAACAAACTTGTTCCACTATTATCTAGATTTTCAACAAAATGAATAGCACTTAAGTACACATAAAATAAGCAAAAAATTGGCAGTTCCAAATCTTTTAAAGAAACTAAGTCTTTATCATTTCTATTGCCTTAAATGCATACACTAGTTGGAAGCACCAAGAAGGACATAAAAAGCAGACTAACACACACAAAGAGTGCATTATTCACTAAAATAAGTCTGCTAGTATCAAACATCGGCCATAATCTGAGAAAGAAATTTATGAGAATTTACATTTGGAGTGCAGAATTGTATGATAGTGAATGATGGACTGTAGGAAAAGTGTAAAAGAAGAGAATCAAAGTATTTGATACATGGTGGTGCAGAATGATGTTGAAAATCACGGTGACTGGTAAGATAAGGAATGAGGTTTTCCACAGAACTGGTAAAGAAAGGAAAGTACGGGAAACCATTACAAGAAGAAGGGACATTATGATAACACAAGTGCTGACACATCAGGGAATAACTTTCATGGTAATTGGGGGAGCTGTATAGGGTGAAAACTGTAGGGTTAGGCAGAGACTGGAATACTTCCAACAAATAACTGAGGACATTGGGTGTAAATTCTACTCTGAGATGAAGAGTGTGGCACAAGAGAGGAATTCATGGCAGGCTGCATCAAACCAGCCAACAGACTTATGATACATGCATGTCTGAGTGTTGCAGCAGCTACTGAGTGGCACTGTTGCACGGCAGCAGCAGCCTAACAGCGCAGCATTGGTCAGAAACTGAGACAGGGAAATTTGGACAGAGTAGAAATGGCCAACAAATGTTTACCAAATTTTTGTTGCCTGTGGGCTACTGACTGATTGAGAGCAAGTCATGCAACCACAGTGACAATACAGCAAGGTACAGTTTTCACTTTCACACCATTCTGCATACTTTATGCCAGAAGACACAAAGCTCAAGAGGTGATTAATACTGTGTTCTGTTATGTGTGTCTAAGTGCTGCGCATCAGTCTGATAAAGGGGAGTGGTTGCTTTCCTCTTATTTTACATACTTAATCTAAGTATGTGAATGATATATTTCACCCTAAATTTTTATTTGTGGCATATCACACTACTGAGCATGTAATAGGTTTATACAGTACCCAAGATGTGAAGCCCTTCCAACAACAATTTCTTGTAATATAGATAAGCTATTTTGTAAAAGAAGATCCTGTTGAATATGTCAACTGATGCTGCAGACTCTAAAAACAGAATTGTAGGCAAAATGATATTAATGTCCATTATGGAAGTTTGAGTTGTGCTGAAGAGAGCCCTATGAATTTGCTCCTGACTATCTGAGAGGTGTGAAATGATAGTTTTCTTGTGGAGTGGGAAAAGGGATGGCAGTGATGGGAGTCGTGAGATTATTTGAAGGAGGAAAAGGAACTGAGGAATGTTTAGCTAGTAAGGAGTTTGTTTGGAATGCTTATATGTTAGATGAGCATATGAAGTACCCAAACTGGTTATCCAAAGTGGGAACATGACCCTCATTGGCACTGGAAAGGAAAATTTGTTGCACAGAACAAGTCATGGGGACCTTAATACAGACTACAGGAGATTTCACAACAGATCTCATTTTAGTAAAGTAAATAATGGTGCACAAGGTGTCGTGTATTAGTTGCTGCAGAACAAACATGGCTGGTAGGTGAAGACAACTCTCACACCTAAACTGATCCATAAGCCTGTAAAAAAGTGGTTCATAAATATTTTGGTACATCAATGAAGGGTTCATAAGAAATATGACTAATCATTTAACAGATTCATGTTAGGGTTAGTGTGAGTATTGGAAAATTTTGTGTCACAAGTGAAGTTAATGCTAGGATGTAAGGATTCATTTATTATGTTTATTGCACAAAATTGTGAGAATGGATAGATGGTAACTTTAGTTAGATTTTTACTCATTCAGTTGTGGTACAAGGTGGGGCACAGATAATGCACATTTTTCACCACTTAATAACTTTATACTGTTTTACTTGCAGAAAAAAAATGTTTTACAGTAAATAATAATATTTTATTGCATTTTTGAAATTTATGTACATAAATTAAATTCAGGAAATAATGTCATTAAGATCACATCTTTCCTGTTGAAGGGAAATTTGGAGCCTGTTCTCAATGCTCTGTAATGCTTTCTCCAACATTTCTTATGACACAGGTTCAATTTATTTCAATTCTGTAGGGCTTGTTTATGTAGACACTGTATTTCAGACAACCCTACAAAAAAGTGTCACAAATCGACAGATCAGGAGAGTGTGCAGGCAAACAAACACTGCTGATTTTTGTAACGACATGTGCAAGAAACATCTGTTGAACCACTTAAATGGACATTATCACCTAAGAGCTGTCCCATCCTGTTGGAACATTTCTCTCAGGAGTGCTAGTTCTGCAAGGTTCGCAGGAGAGCTTCTGTTAAGTTTGGAAGGTAGGAGACGAGGTACTGGCAGAAGTAAAGCTGTGAGGACAGGGCGTGAGTCGTGCTTGGGTAGCTCAGCTGGTAAAGCATTTGCCCGCGAAAGGCAAAAGTCCCAAGTTCGAGTCTCGGTCCGGCACACAGTTTTAATCTGCCAGGAAGTTTCATATCAGTGCCCACTCCACTGCAGAGTGAAAATCTCATTCTGGAAACATCCCCCAGGCTGTGGCTAAGCCATGTCTCCGCAATATCCTTTCTTTCAGGAGTGCTAGTTCTGCAAGGTTTGCAGGAGAGCTTCTGTTAAGTTTGGAAGGTAAGAGATGAGGTACTGGCAGATGTAAAGCTGTGAGGATGGCGCGTGAGTCATGCTTGGGTAGTTCAGCTGATAGAGCATTTGCCCGCGAAAGGCAAAGGTCCTGAGTTCGAGTCTCGGTCCGGCACACAGTTTTAATCTGCCAGGAAGTTTCATTTCTCTCATGTTCATCAGATGCCATACCAGTTCTGGATGCATGAAGTTGTTTAACATTTTGACATAATGCATTGATGTCACAATAACTGCAGTTCCCACCTCTTCAAAAAGTAAACCAACAACCACTATCTTGGAGACACCACACAGCACTTGTAATTTGAGCTGTTAAAGGTCTTTAGTGTAGTTCACATGGGTTCTCTGATGCTCAGTACTGCCAATTCTGTACGTTAACATAGTCATCCAGATGGAAACACACTTTATCACTCATCATATTAAGACATCTGTATCATGCATAAGAATGATGTTCATTATGCCACAAAATTATTTGTGCTATACATCCACTTCACTTAGCTGCTGGATGATCAGTATTTTGTATGGGTGAAATCTGAGATCATCATTAAGATGTAAAGAAGTGAATGATACAATATACCCAGAATTGCAATCTTTCACCTAGTGGATCATTTCAGACAAGCAAGAACTGCCCTTCTCACCTTGTCTACATTTTCCAGGGTTCGGACTGAACTTGGGATACCAGGTGGATTTTTCTTCATCACAGATCCAGTACTTCTTTGATCTAGAATTGCAACTCAACATTTTACATCAAAATTTCAATGGAAAAGAGGCTGATTGGTCATGGACTCGCTATTTCTAGAAACTGCTAGACAGAAAATATGTGATGCTCTACACTCCATTGCTCCATAGCGATTGAAACCACAGTCTAATCTGCCTGTCAGACACTGCCCAAGTTCAGTACCCCCACAACCCACTGAGTACCAGCAGTTTAAAAAACATGTTTCCTCTGCACCACTCTACATTTATTTATTTATTGTTCCGTGGGACCACATTAAGGAGAAGTCTCCATGGTCATGGAACGAGTCAATACATGAAATTATAACACGATTGTAGAAACAGATAAAATGAAATATAAGAAACATATTCAGCTGACACGTTGTTAGTTTAAATAAAGAAAATCAAGAATGTAACACTGGAATTTGCTTAATTTCTTAGCTCTTCCAGGAGCTCCTCGACAGAATAGAAGGAGTGAGCCATGAGGAAACTCTTCAGTTTAGACTTAAAAGAGTTTGGGCAACTGCTAAGATTTTTGAGTTCTTGTGGTAGCTTATTGAAAATGGATGCAGCAGAATACTGCACTCCTTTCTGCACAAGAGTCAAGGAAGTGCATTCCACATGCAGATTTAATTTCTGCCTAGTATTAACTGAGTGAAAGCTGCTAACTCTTGAGAATAAGCTAATATTGATAACAACAAACGACATTAAAGAAAATATATACTGTGAGGGCAATGTCAAAATTCCCAGGCTATTGAATAGGGGTCGAGAAGAGGTTTTCGAACTTACACCACACATAGCTTGAACAGTCTATTTTTGAGCCAAAAATACCCTTTTTGAATCAGAAGAATTACCCCAAAAAATAATACCATATGACGAACGAAGAAACTCCAGAAGGCATACAAACTCTCATGGTCACATTATAATAAGAAAAGCATATCGAGGCAGGCCAAACTTAGGCACTACAAAACAGTTGTATTACCAGAAGCATTGTACGCATCAGAAACAACCACAATTGGAGCATCAGGCATCATAGACACAGAAAAAATAGAACGCAAAATTCTCAGAAAAATATTTGGACCAATTCACAGAGATGGCATATGGATGAAGCGACCTACCAAAGAGCTGTACCAGCACACTGACAGACTAACAGACGCGATCAGAAAACGCAGATTAACTTTCTATGGGCACATACAGAGAATGGACAACAACCGACTTACAAAGAAAATTTTTGATGTAGTAAACAGCTCAAGCAAGAAAACAAATTGGTATCATGAAATAGACGAAGACTTAAGGCAGATAGGGATCAACAGGCAAATGATAGGAGACAGGAAATACTTCAGAAACAAAGTTAGGAGTGCAAAATTTATTGTAAAGGAGAGAAAGAAGAAAGGAACATTATGGACAGAGCAAAGGAAACAGGAGCACAGCCAAAGGATGAAGAGATTTTGGGAAGAGAAGAGGAAGAAAGGAAAGAAGTGAAAATTGTGTCATCATGTGATTTTCGAGTTCAAACACTGTCCATAAGGGCAACAATGAAATGAATGAATGAATGAATACCATATGACATAAGCGTATGAAAATAGGCGAAGTAGACTACTTTTCGTGTTGAAATGTCACTTATTTCAGATACTGTTCTAATGGTAAATAAAGTGGCATTTAGTTTCTGAACAAGATCCTGAACATGGGCTTTTGCAGAACAGCTTACTATCTATCTGTACGCCTAGGAACTTGAACTGTTCCGTCTCGCTTATAACATGCACATTCTGTCTGATTAAAATATCAGTTCTTGTTGAATTGTGAGTTAGAAACTGTAAAAACTGAGTCTTACTGTGATTTAGCATCAAATTATTTTCCACAAGCCACGAACTTATTTCATGAACTACATTATTTGATAATGTTTCAATATTACACACAAGATCCTTCACTACCAAGCTGGTGTCATCAGCAAACAGAAATAGTTTTGAATCACCTGTAATACTAGAAGGCATATCATTTATATAAATAAGAAACAGCAGTGGCCCCAGCACCGATCCTTGGGGAACGCCCCATTTAACAGTGCCCCATTGGGACTGAACATCATTACCACTCTCAATATTGCGGAGAATTACCTTCTGCTTTCTGTTCTTAAAGTAAGAGGCGAACCAGTTGTAAGTTACTCCCCCTTACTCCATAATGTTCCAACTTCTCCAGTAATATTTTGTGGTCAACACAGTCAAAAGCCTTCGTTAAATCAAAGAAAACACCTAACGTTCGCAACCTTTTATTTAATCCATTCAAAACCTCACAGAGAAAAGAGACTATAGCATTTTCAGTTGTTAAGCCATTTCTAAAACCAAACTGTACATTTGACAGCAAATTATGTGAATTTAAATGCTGCAGTAACCTTGTATATACAACCCTCTCGATAACTTTAGCAAACACTGATGGCATTGAAATAGGTCTATAATTATCAACATTATCCCTGTATCCCTTTTTATAAAGTGGCTTCACTACCGAGTACTTTAATCGGTCAGGAAACCGACCACTCCTAAAGGAAAAGTTACAGATATGGCTAAGTACTGGGCTAACATACATGGAACAATACTTCAGTATTCTGCTAGATACCCCGTCATATCCATGAGAGTTCTTGGTCTTTAGTGATTTAATTATTAACTCAATCTCCCTCTTGTCAGTATCATGGAGGAGCATTTCAGGTAACAGTCTCGGAACACTTTTTTCTAAGAGCGCTATGTGATTCCCTGTTGGGACTAGGTTTCTATTTAGTTCACCTGCTATATTCAGAAAGTGATTATTAAATACTGTACATATATTCGACTTATCAGTAACACGGACATTCCCACTATGCACTGATTCTATATTCTCGACCTGTCTCTGCAGACCAGCCACTTCCTTTACGACTGACCATATGGTTTTAATTTTATCCTGAGACTTAGCTATTCTATCTGCATACCACATACTTTTTGCCTTCCTAACAACTTTTTTAAGCACCTTACAATACTGTTTGTAATGGACTACTGCATTTAGATTGTGACCGTTTCTAACGTTTTGATATAATTGCCACTTTGTTCTACAAGATATTCTTATACCTTTAGTCAGCCACCCAGGCTGCCTGTTTGTGCTAGTACCCTATTTTGAACGTTCTAACGGAAAGCAACTTTCAAAGAGCACGAGAAAAGTCTTGAGGAAAGCATTACATGAGTGAGATAAATAACTTTTTGTTATCCACAATGTGCAGTTTTCACCTAGGAGGCCATCTATGAATTAGCAAACAGCAGATTATGCATGTAACAGCTCATTTACTATACTAAACAATGGAAAATCCAGGCTGGAATAATGACAATATTATGAAAAGGCTAGATTGCTATTCACCATACAATGCAGATGTTCAGTTGCAGATAGGCACAACAAAAAGACTGTCATGGCACACCAGTCATGTGTATGAGTCGCATTTGCATGTGTGTGTGTGTGTGTGTGTGTGTGTGTGTGTGTGTGTTTGCCCAATTCAGAAGAAGGCCTTTTGACCAAAAGGTTACTTGTTTGACAGTCTTTTATGTTGTGCCTGCCACTCAACATCTACACTATATGGTGAGTAGCAATCCATCCTCATCCTTTATATAGGTTACATGCTAGGATTGATGAGCAAATTGAAAAATTTGATATCACTCACACAAATCTACAGTAATCTAGTGATCCCCAGGCAACAAAAGTTTTTTTACAGGTGGTGCACAGTTCACAACTTAGCAGACATAGCCCCTGTAAATTTTTGCACAATGTTTAACGGAGTAAGATCAAATGAGAGTTTTGACTACTAACATCCATGCATCAGATATGGACATTATGTTCAACTACCTCCTTGGTGGTACTTCAAAAGACTGTGCTATTTACTGGCAATGGGTTTTAACTCTCCTTAAACAAGGATCATACTTACAGAGTAGGGTTTCTTAATACAGCAGTGTCTACAATGTTAAACAGTGTATCAAATACTGACTACAATATTTTGGAGTTATTTGTCAAAAAATGATGCTTGTCTAACTCATTATTCAGAATTAATTAAAATAAACAGACTCACCTGGTTCACATCGTCGATTCTCTGTACATGATCCAAGTAGTTCTGACACCTTTGAAAATCCATGACACATATTATCACAGGAAACAGCACATTCCACCAACACCTCTCCTGGTCCACATACTGCAAACAAGATTAGACAAACGTAACACAGTTTAAGAATGTAGACAGGAACTTAAGATTGTTATCATTCATTTCCCATCATCAAAATAATAGCTAATAACATAATGACCCTATTCCATTTGTATTCCATTTTACTACATTTAAAAAACAATAGCACAAAAAATTACAAACATAAGACATTTGTTTATTCAGTGGTACTAGGTGTTAAATAGATCCTAACTTCATGAAAAACCTCAGGAAAGTGGAACAAGTTAAGACTTTTATTAACATAGAGAGAAACCAAGTCTGTAGATGAAACTGACAACAATAATTAATGGCAGGCTGATTTCTTATGTGGAAATAATAACAAAAATTATTTACTAGTTCTGTTCCAACTATGAGATGTTTGCTACTTTGAAAATGTGGCTGCATTTTGTATGTAACACTGGTTAACAGAGGACCAAAATAGAATATTTTGTTTTGCATGGTTATGTGACTGAAGACACTATATATGCGGAAAATAGAAGTAACTCCAACATTGGTTGTGGCCTTTGTTGGATTTTCAAATGCAAAGCAAGAATGTATTGTTCTGATCTGGCTGCAAAATTCAGCTGTGAAGGAAACAATGAACAGTATCTTACAATCACTAGTGCAAAAGTGGATATATAAATATATCTTTCAAATAAATTTCAACTCTGGATGAGACAAATTGAAAACAGAAGCAGATGTCTTCCTATGTGGTGATTTAAATATAGAGAAGACAATTAAAGAACATTTTTTGTAATCTTTTAATATCATTGAGTGCAAAAGAATACTGCTTTGTACACAGTAATTCTTGTTTATACAACATTCTTGTGAATGTTTCAAGAAATTTTTATGAGATCAGTTTTGCATCAGGTGGACGCCTGAGAAGCCATGATCCACCATACCTCTCAGTCTGAATTAAAACAACAGTCTCATTTCCAGTTACCTGTCAATAATGAATGAAGCATTAACACAGACAAGAGGTTAGAAATGGATTATATTAATTTCTTTGGACAAATATGTTGAGAATTCTGATAATTTTTTACAAGCAGTTATACCTTTGTGTGAGTGCTTTTCGGCATTATGGAAAATTGCTCTAAAAGTAAAATCAGAAAATTAGAAACTAAAAATGTATTCCTCTGTTGTGGTGCACTTTAGGGAAGAGAAGATCACATTGTACAGAATTTAAAAATGTTCTTATATGTGAGGGGCAGAGTCAAATAATGAGATATGCCTATCTGAAATACTACACAGACAGACTTCATCTAGCTCCTAATAAATGCAAGGTCACACTGGATGACATAAAGCAAGGATATACTCACCCACAGTGCCTGACTCACAGATAAATAAATTAAGGGCAAAATAACCCAATAGATAGAACTGCAACAAATTTTCTTTGTGCTGAGTTGCCTGGGAAGCATGGTTTCCCAAAGGATGTCATCAAGCCTATATATGTTGTAACAACTGTTACTGTCCTCAGACTCTAAATGTATGAATTGTTATTGGCAATCTAAATACATAATAATAATAATAATCAGTAGCTACTGTGCCTTTCAGCAGGTCCAGGCATGGTGCTTCTCCATCCCTAATGTCTTGTACATTTCACCTCAGTTCCAGATAGTTATCGCTTTCCTCCTGTACAATAACTGATATCTTCTTCTTCTTCTTCTTTTCTTTCACTTTGCCATCCCTTCAGTTCCTGCTAGAGTAAGCACTGTCCATGACCAAGCCAATTTTTCTTTCTTTATGTAACAGTATTGATGTGATTTCCACTCTCCCCACCTATGTTCAGTGCCTCCAGCAAACTTTTCTTGTCTTTTCTTAGTATCCAGGCCTCTGACTTGTATGAAGCTAAGCTCCATACATAGCATTTGGCCAATCTTTCCCTCAGAGTTTTATTCAGTGATCTGCACGGCAGTTTCCTTTCTTTTTGAACAATTGCTTGGCTATCACTATTCCTGATCATAGATCTGTGTTACATTTTAGGTCCATTGTCATAATATTTCCCAAGTATTTGAAATTTGCAACCATCTGTAGTTGTTTCTCACTTATTGTGATTTCCCCCTCCTCTTCTTTTCCTCTAAGTGTCATGTTTTTGGTATTTTTCTTATTAATTTTCATTCCAAATTCTTCAAATTTGCTGTTTAGGTCTTCCACCATTTCATTATGCACCTTCTCGGATTCTGCCAACACCACTATGTTGTCATAAATATTACAACTGCCTTCTACGTACACTTTTCTTGTTATACACTCCTGGAAATGGAAAAAAGAACACATTGACACCGGTGTGTCAGACCCACCATACTTGCTCTGGACACTGCGAGAGGGCTGTACAAGCAATGATCACACGCACGGCACAGCGGACACACCAGGAACCGTGGTGTTGGCCGTCGAATGGCGCTAGCTGTGCAGCATTTGTGCACCGCCACCGTCAGTGTCAGCCAGTTTGCCGTGGCATACGGAGCTCCATCGCAGTCTTTAACACTGGTAGCATGCCGCGACAGCGTGGACGTGAACCGTATGTGCAGTTGACGGACTTTGAGCGAGGGCGTATAGTGGGCATGCGGGAGGCCGGGTGGACGTACTGCCGAATTGCTCAACACGTGGGGCGTGAGGTCTCCACAGTACATCGATGTTGTCGCCAGTGGTCGGCGGAAGGTGCACGTGCCCGTCGACCTGGGACCGGACCGCAGCGACGCACGGATGCACGCCAAGACCGTAGGATCCTACGCAGTGCCGTAGGGGACCGCACCGCCACTTCCCAGCAAATTAGGGACACTGTTGCTCCTGGGGTATCGGCTTCTGCCTTGGTGCCAATGATGGTCGTATGCGTGTTTGCTGCCGTGCACGTGAGCGCCACAATCAGGACTGCATACGACCGAGGCACACAGGGCCAACACCCGGCATCATGGTGTGGGGAGCGATCTCCTACACTGGCCGTACACCACTGGTGATCGTCGAGGGGACACTGAATAGTGCACGGTACATCCAAACCGTCATCAAACCCATCGTTCTACCATTCCTAGACCAGCAAGGGAACTTGCTGTTCCAACAGGACAATGCACATGCGCATGTATCCCGTGCCACCCAACGTGCTCTAGAAGGTGTAAGTCAACTACCCTGGCCAGCAAGATCTCCGGATCTGTCCCCATTGAGCATGTTTGGGACTGGATGAACCGTCGTCTCACGCGGTCTGCACGTCCAGCACGAACGCTGGTCCAACTGAGGCGCCAGGTGGAAATGGCATGGCAAGCCTTTCCACAGGACTACATCTAGCATCTCTACGATCGTCTCCATGGGAGAATAGCAGCCTGCATTGCTGCGAAAGGTGGATATACACTGTACTAGTGCCGACATTGTGCATGCTCTGTTGCCTGTGTCTATGTGCCTGTGGTTCTGTCAGTGTGATCATGTGATGTATCTGACCCCAGGAATGTGTCAATAAAATTTCCCCTTCCTGGGACAATGAATACACGGTGTTCTTATTTCAATTTCCAGGAGTGTATCTCTGTACTCTACTAAGATCTATTCCAGATCAACAATGGATAGCGCAGGTGAAAGGAAAGCTAGAAAACATTTTGAAATAAATGTGCACAACAAGAGATCATGTGGCAGGCCCAGAAAGTGCTGCACAGATACAGTGAAATCAGACGTGGTGGAGAGAGAAGATTCTATTTGAAAGATGTACAGGAACAGGAGATCTGTGAAGTCAAGAGGAAATGGTGAGCACTTGTACACCACATCTGAGAAACTGGAGCTGGGAATGATAATGACTACAACTTTAGTTATTTCCTCAAGGTTTATAACATCAATCAACTTATTCTTTTTAGGATAGGCATGAGTCTATCCCACTTCACCTTATCAGAAGCTTTTTTCCAAATCAATAAAAACAGCAGGAAATTTTCTATTCTTTTCAATGTACTTCTCACCTAGTACCTGTAGTAGGCCTGTAGCATTTCTCATGCCTACCCCTATTCTGAAGCCACACAAGAGTAGGATTGTAGCAAGTGGAGCTATTTAATGTTACTGCTTTTGAACTTCAAATCTCTTGCAGTACTCTTTCCAGACCTCTTTTCCAATTCATACAAGTTTAAATGAGCATTTACGCTCATAAAATGGAACACTGATAATCATCTGGGTGCTCCATGAAACTTACTTCATCCAACATTCTATTCAAAAATCCACAATTCATGTTGAATTATTCCTTCTCAAGATCTTCATCCACAACAAAAATTATCATACTGTATACCTAGTACTTTCCAAATACACAGCAGGGCAACAAATCTCATCATAGACAATATCTTTCACTGACAGTCAATTTGGTCATCAAATGAACTTCATACCAATAAGCCTGACAATCCTATTACGCTCAACTCAAATGACTCACTACCCACATACAATTTTGCAAGCCAGAAAGATCGACCAGAGCCCCTGTTAAGTTTCTCCTAAGGATTTCAATTTTTCTTCCATTGGCCACAAGAATCTGAATTCATGGCCCTTCAAATGCCTTTGATTCTTCAGTTTCTGATAATATTGATTCTGTGCATCCCGAAAGTCTTGAAAATGTTTATCTGTTTCATATTTAATTAGAAATGATAATTATTCAACACTTTCAGATTTAAATGTAAGATTTTAGTTTTGAAGAATCTTTCTTTCTGATTTCTTCAAGGTTTGGTAACTGCCAATTTAATATAAACTCTACTCTAGTTTTTTCCACTTCATTTCGTTTGTTATCTGCGCAGCATGAAAAATAACACTGTGAACCAAAAATATGGAGGTTATTGATATTAGTTTTCCTATCAGCAAAATGCTCATACGCTGTACTACTATCAGCTGCTTTTATTACATGGTGGATTTACAGAATGGAATCACAGAATCATCAAAAGCTACTGTAACATGTATTTACCAATATACAGCCAGTTTTGATCAAGCAGATCACATTTACCATTACATCAGATTAAAGAAAGGCATGTGGTGTCAAGAACATAATCATTGTCAGCTGCAGCATCTGTCACTTATACATGCATCAAGTTTCTCATACATTTTCATGTATCACCATGTGCACAAATTGACATCGCATGATATAATTTGGTGAGATAGTATGCTGAACAATGTAACGCACTGTCAATATCTGCAATTAGTGACAAATAGAAAAATGTTCATTTGTGGATTGTTATCAATATATACACAATAATTGGGTAAACTTCGTTTCATTTAGGGATCGTTGCCCTCATGTATTTATTTATTTATTTATTTATTTTTGGGGGGGGGGGGGGGGGGAGGAGGGGGGCTGAAAATCTGTTTTCAATAGTATTTTATTTGCATTTTCTAGTGTAGAAGTATCTCATCAACATTAAATCAAACTGACATTATTTGTGTGGGCAAATCAAAGACTACTGTACAACAGGGACCAACCAAATGGAGCAGTGCAGCTGTTACGGCACTACCTTATATTCGGGAGGATAGGATTCACACTGTCTGGCCATCCTGATTTGAGTTTTCCAAAGTTCTCCTAGATCACTTCATGCAAATGTTGAGTTGTTTCTTTCATCAAGGCCATGGAAAACCATCAGTCCTATCCATATAGAACATACTTAAGTATTCTGGGTATATCTATATTTTGAGCTACTGATTTTTATTGTATTACCATGACTTTTACTGTACCATTGTGAGGCGATCCTTGGATAAAATAAACAAATAAATGATGCCAAGTAGTTTACAGTACATAGAGCAATTGAAGTATGACTTACAGTTTGGTGTAGTAGACTTCATAGGTTCCGCTGAAGAAGGTGTATCTTGAGGGACGGTTGTCGTTTCCGGTAATAATACCGATGTCCTTTGGGGTAGAACTGTAGGTATTCCTGAACAATAAATTAGTTGCTAGTGAAAAACAAGAAGAGAGTAGCAGCAAGAGATAAATTTCTACCACCATAAATTAGATCAATAATAGCAACAACTCTGTCTTTTGAATCATGGACCTGGAAAGCACTGAGCCACATGAATGTGCTTTGTAGTTACTGAAACAATGCATAGACTGTTTGTAAAGAATGCTGCAGTTCCTATACATCCACATACCCATCTACAAACTCAAGGCTTCAGAATTGCAATAGCATGCGCTTTATAGTTACTGAAACAATGCACAGACTGTTTGTAAAGAATGCTGCAGTTCCTATATATCCACATACCCATTTACAAACTCAAGGCTTCAGAAATGCAATAGCATCTCTGTCTTGAGTATTAAAGTATCCCCTGCAGTATGGCTCTGATATTGACAGGGCACTAAACTGCAACCACACTAACTATTTATTATCTCTTCATTGTCAGTGAAGTTTGGCTGCATCTGCTGCTTGCAGTTCAATAAATAAACAACTGTACCTAATTTCCTGAAATAAATATGTGCTATGATGGTGATGGGATAAGCTACTACAAATCACTGTAGCCAAGACAAACTATTCATAACAAAAGAACAGTTTATTCAAACAAGTTTTGTAAACAGTGTTCACTGTCCATACTGTGAGCCTGAACTGGCTACTAACTTGGCATTATCAATGAAGTTCTGCATCATGTGTGCTTATAACAAAAAAACAAAAACAGTTAAAATCAGTTTACAGGTCTGTAATTGCAGAATAAATACAAGTCCCTACTGTTTGTTGCACCACAAAAGAAATTTAAGTTCCAACTGTGGCTAACACACATAATTACTTGTCATAACTGATCCATAAGCCACATACAAATACAAGACCCAACTGTTTGTCAAGCCACAACTAAATA
Source organism: Schistocerca serialis cubense (assembly GCF_023864345.2). NCBI lineage: Eukaryota > Metazoa > Arthropoda > Insecta > Orthoptera > Acrididae > Schistocerca > Schistocerca serialis. Next base: position 860,159,106 of record NC_064641.1, read on the forward strand.
CAAGTCTTGACTGTGGCCAACTTATCAACAAGCGAATAATGCAAACACTTGACCATATCCACAAATGGAAATATTCTTGGAACTGCACTAAAAAATTGACAAATGCTGAGATCAAACTGAATAAAATCAGAGTGCAAACTGTGTTTCGGGCACATAAGCAAATGAGTTTAAGATCAAACAGAAATGGGTACCCAATACACTGCACCAGTCTGGCATCTACTTTGCCCTCACGCCAGCCTCATGCTGGCTCTCATATACTCTCCTGCTGGACTTTCCATAACATCTGTCACTAGGCTTGGAATTTGCACAAGTACAAAATTTCAATTTCAGTATCCTTCACAGTAGCTGAACTTTAATGACATAGGAAGAGGCATACTTTCACAATGGTGACTTTGACATGTCGTAGTAAGTTGTGTGCGGATAGCTCACCCACAGTTAATAAAAACACAAACTGCACAATTTTACTGCACTATTAATATTGTCTATAATTTATTATTGTTGTTGTTGTGGTCTTCAGTCCTGAGACTGGTTTGATGCAGCTCTCCATGCTACTCTATCCTGTGCAAGCTTCTTCATCTCCCAGTACCTACTGCAATCTACATCCTTCTGAATCTGCTTAGTGTATTCATCTCTTGGTCTCCCTCTACGATTTTTACCCTCCACGCTGCCCTCCAATACTAAATTGGTGATCCCTTGATGCCTCAGAACATGTCCTACCAACCGATCCCGTCTTCTGGTCAAGTTGTGCCACAAACTTCTCTTCTCCACAATCCTGTTCAATACTTCCTCATTAGTTATGTGATCTACCCATCTAATCTTCAGCATTCTTCTGTAGCACCACATTTCGAATGCTTCTATTCTCTTCTTGTCCAAACTATTTATCGTCCATGTTTCACTTCCATACATGGCTACACTCCATACAAATACTTTCAGAAATGATTTCCTGACACTTAAATCTATACTCGATGTTAACAAATTTCTCTTCTTCAGAAAAGCTTTCCTTTCCATTGCCAGTCTACATTTTATATCGTCTCTACTTCGACCATCATCAGTTATTTTGCTCCCCAAATAGCAAAACTCCTTTACTACTTTAAGTGTCTCATTTCCTAATCTAATTCCCTCAGCATCACCCGACTTAATTCGACTACATTCCATTATCCTCGTTTTGCTTTTGTTGATGTTCATCTTATATCCTCCTTTCAAGACACTGTCCATTCCATTCAACTGCTCTTCCAAGTCCTTTGCTGTCTCTGACAGAATTACAATGTCATCGGCGAACCTCAAAGTTTTTATTTCTTCTCCATGGATTTTAATACCCACTCCGAATTTTTCTTTTGTTTCCTTTACTGCTTGCTCAATATACAGATTGAACAACATTGGGGAGAGGCTACAACCCTGTCTCACTCCCTTCCCAACCACTGCTTCCCTTTCATATCCCTCAACTCTTATAACTGCCATCTGGTTTCTGTACAAATTGTAAATAGCCTTTCGTTCCCTGTATTTTACCCCTGCCACCTTCAGAATTTGAAAGAGAGTATTCCAGTCAACATTGTCAAAAGCTTTCTCTAAGTCTACAAATGCTAGAAATGTAGGTTTGCCTTTCCTTAATCTTTCTTCTAAGATAAGTTGTAAGGTCAGTATTGCCTCACGTGTTCCAGTGTTTCTATGGAATCCAAACTGATCTTCCCCGAGGTTGGCTTCTACTAGTTTTTCCATTCGTCTGTAAAGAATTCGTGTTAGTATTTTGCAGCTGTGACTTATTAAACTGATAGTTTGGTAATTTTCACATCTGTCAACACCTGCGTTCTTTGGGATTGGAATTATTATATTCTTCTTGAAGTCTGAGGGTATTTCGCCTGTTTCATACATCTTGCTCACCAGATGGTAGAGTTTTGTCAGGACTGGCTCTCCCAAGGCCGTCAGTAGTTCCAATGGAATGTTGTCTACTCCGGGGGCCTTCTTTCGACTTAGGTCTTTCAGTGCTCTGTCAAACTCTTCATGCAGTATCGTATCTCCAATTTCATCTTCATCTACATCCTCTTCCATTTCCATAATATTGTCCTCAAGCACATCGCCCTTCTATAGACCCTCTATATACTCCTTCCACCTTTCTGCTTTCCCTTCTTTGCTTAGAACAGGGTTTCCATCTGAGCTCTTGATATTCATACAAGTCGTTCTCTTATCTCCAAAGGTCTCTTTAATTTTCCTGTAGGCAGTATCTATCTTACCCCTAGTGAGATAAGCCTCTACATCCTTACATTTGTCCTCTAGCCATCCCTGCTTAGCCATTTTGCACTTCCTGTCGATCTCATTTTTGAGACGTTTGTATTCCTTTTTGCCTGCTTCATTTACTGCATTTTTATATTTTCTCCTTTCATCAATTAAATTCAATACTTCTTCTGTTACCCAAGGATTTCTACCAGCCCTCGTCTTTTTACCGACTTGATCATCTGCTGCCTTCACTACTTCATCCCTCAAAGCTACCCATTCTTCTTCTACCGTATTTCTTTCCCCCATTCCTGTCAATTGCTCCCTTATGCTCTCCCTGAAACTCTGTACAACCTCTGGTTCTTTCAGTTTATCCAGGTCCCATCTCCTTAAATTCCCACCTTTTTGCAGTTTCTTCAGTTTTAATCTACCAATAGATTGTGGTCAGAGTCCACATCTGCCCCTGGAAATGTCTTACAATTTAAAACCTGGTTCCTAAATCTCTGTCTTACCATTATATAGTCTATCTGATACCTTTTAGTATCTCCAGGGTTCCTCCATGTATACAACCTTCTTTCATGATTCTTAAACCAAGTGTTAGCTATGATTATTTTGTGCTCTGTGCAAAATTCTACCAGGCGGCTTCCTCTTTCATTTCTTAGCCCCAATCCATATCCACCGACTATGTTTCCTTCTCTCCCTTTTCCTACACTCGAATCCCAGTCACCCATGACTATTAAATTTTCGTCTCCCTTCACTATCTGAATAATTTCTTTTATTTCATCATACATTTCTTCAATTTCTTTGTCATCTGCAGAGCTAGTTGGCATATAAACTTGTACTACTGTAGTAGGTGTGGGCTTCGTATCTATCTTGGACACAATAATGCGTTCACTATGCTGTTTGTAGTAGCTTACCCGCATTCCTATTTTCCTATTCATTATTAAACCTACTCCTGCATTACCCCATTTGATTTTGTGTTTATAACCCTGTAGTCACCTGACCAGAAGTCTTGTTCCTCCTGCCACCGAACTTCACTAATTCCCACTATATCTAACTTCAACCTATCCTTTTCCCTTTTTAAATTTTCTAACCTACCTACCCGATTAAGGGATCTGACATTCCACGCTCCGAACCGTAGAACGCCAGTTTTCTTTCTCCTGATAACGACATCCTCCTGAGTATTCCCCGCCCGGAGATCCGAATGGGAGACTATTTTACCTCCGGAATATTTTACCCAAGAGGACGCCATCATCATTTAATCATACAGTAAAGCTGCATGCCCTCGGAAAAAATTACGGCTGTAGTTTCCCCTTGCTTTCAGCCGTTCGCAGTACCAGCACAGCAAGGCCGTTTTGGTTATTGTTACAAGGCCAGAGCAGTCAATCATCCAGACTGTTGCCCTTGCAACTACTGAAAAGGCTGCTGCCCCTCTTCAGGAACCACACGTTTGTCTGGCCTCGCAACAGATACCCCTCTGTTGTGGTTGCACCTACGGTACGGCTATCTGTATCGCTGAGGCACGCAAGCCTCCCCACCAACGGCAAGGTCCATGGTTCATGGGGGGGAATTTATTATTAGCAGTGGTATATTGTAGTGATCAAGAATTTCCACATAAATTCTAGAACCACTCACCTTTCTACCATCTCGAACACACGATATTTTAAAAATAAGTGTGAGAGAACGTACATACTGCACAACACGTTTGTGTGTGTCACAACAAGCACAAGGTAGACACAATGGTCGAACAGCATTGACAAGTGTTTGCCACTCACGCCACGGAAGCCGTATTGGAAGAACAAGAAGTAATTATGTAGTATTCTTTGCTGTTTTAGGGACTCTGATGATTTTTAAAGAAAAATGAACAATTGGTTATAGACTTTTAAGTACTTCACATATTGTACTGGCTAGAGGCAAGACGGGTTCATAAATTATGTGGTTGTTAAACCAACTTTACTGCAGATGTATTTTATCGAGTCTAACACAAGACGAATCAGTTGTCTTGCATACTTTCGAATATTGATGTGAGAAATGGTAAATATGTTATTTGTGGAAGTTGAAGGAGAGAGAGTCTTATAAATTCCTGTTAACCAGCAGTATTCTTCGGAGAAGAAGTTTTTGGAGATTGACGTAGCCGGAAATCAAGATAAGAAGATCGGCTGCACATACCAAGTAAGTCAACTTATGGGAGAGTTGTGTGAATTTTGCAATCCAACTTCACACCACTTCTTATCATCCAAATCGTTAGAATAACCTTCTTATGGGAAATTGTCTCCTCTTCCAGTTGGTGCACTCACTTTTCTCTTAACTTTAAAAGAATTTGAATTACAGCCAGGCTGTTATTAATATACATACATACCAATTCAGAAAAATCAGTTTCATTTTTTTCCCTCTTGCGTTACTTTTTAGGGAAAGGAGGGAAGATGACAGCTTAGAACCAGTTTTCAATAATATTGTATTTGAATTTTTTAGTGCTGATGTGTATCCACTGCATTTGATTATAAAACTTCTTTCAACCACAAAGATAACTCTATCATTACGAATGAAACCCACACAACACTGGTGTAATATTCTACAACATTTATTATTTGTTAGACAAACTGGTTTTCAGCTGTTACATCATCATCAGGTGCAGGAATAAGTATGTGATGCAGTGAAACTTTGTTGAACTAAAGATTTTAAACTAGTGCAAGTACAGAGTATGTCCAATTCCAGAGACAAAAATGTTAATGTTGGAATTAGGTATAAAACAAGAGGGATTATTCCAGTGCAAATTTGATGTATGATTATTTACCTAATATAAAATAAGTGACACATTAACCAATGATCCATAGACAAATTACAACAGTTGTACACAGAAGAAAATAACTGAATATACTTTGATGACATATTCCAAGGGTGTGGCTGAACAAAATAATCTTGTCAGTAATAGTTTTTAAATTAATAACCTGATAAGATATAATAGTGATATTAAGCAGGTGAGTGAAGCAACTGTGATTATACAAAGTAATTTTTTAAACACAACATGATCCGGATGTGATTATGAGTAGTATCCATAGCTAAAAGTGGCAAGTAAGGGAACTGTGTCTGGTCATCCACAACCAAGCTTAGGTTGATGGACATGTGTTTATTAATTTCCATTATTTCAAAGTAGTTCATCTTGTTTCCTTTATGGATGTGATATAAGATCCCAGTATTTGTGTGTGTTTCATTCATAATGTATAAAATTGTATACCAAGAACCAATGGAACAGTCAATCAATTCAATAACTATAACTATATCTCTGCTGGAAGTATCACTTTGCCACGAAGAAAAATGATCCTAATCCTACTCCTAATGATCCGACTCCTCAAGGCACCATCCAAATTGAACCCTGCCTGGAACAGTTCCGTCCTCCGTCACAGCGGGACCCACCTCCTCTTCCTCAAAATCACCCTCTCCAAACCTTCCAGGAATTTCTGACTTCCAGCCTTGCATCTCAATCCTTCTTAAAAAACCTTAATCCTACACCCAACATCACCACTGCTGAAGCCCAGGCTATCCGTGATCTGAAGGCTGACCGATCCATTGTCATTCTTCCGGCGGACAAGGGTTCCACGACCGTGGTACTTGATCGTCGGGAGTATGTGGCTGAGGGACTGCGTCAGCTTTCAGACAACACCACATACAAAGTTTGCCAAGGTAACCCCATTCCCGATGTCCAGGCGGAGCTTCAAGGAATCCTCAGAACCTTAGGCCCCCTGCAAAACCTTTCACCTGACTCCATCAACCTCCTGACCCCACCGACACCCCGCACCCCTACCTTCTACCTTCTTCCTAAAATCCACAAACCCAATCATCCCGGCCGCCCCATTGTAGCTGGTACCAAGCCCCCACAGAACGTATCTCTGCCTACGTAGATCAACACCTTCAACCCATTACATGCAGTCTCCCATCCTTCATCAAGGACACCAACCACTTCCTTGAACGCCTGGAATCCTTACCCAATCTGTTACCCCCGGAAACCATCCTTGTAACCATTGATGCCACGTCCTTATACACAAATATTCCGCACGTCCAGGGCCTCGCTGCGATGGAGCATTTCCTTTCACGCCGATCACCTGCCACCCTACCTAAAACCTCTTTCCTCATCACCTTAGCCAGCTTCATCCTGACCCACAACTTCTTCACTTTTGAAGGCCAGACATACCAACAATTAAAGGGTACAGCCATGGGTACCAGGATGGCCCCCTCGTACGCCAACCTATTCATGGGTCGCTTAGAGGAAGCCTTCTTGGTTACCCAAGTCTGCCACCCAAAGTTTGGTACAGATTTATTGATGACATCTTCATGATCTGGACTCACAGTGAAGAAGAACTCCAGAATTTCCTCTCCAACCTCAACTCCTTTGGTTCCATCAGTTTCACCTGGTCCTACTCCAAATCCCATGCCACTTTCCTTGACGTTGACCTCCACCTGTCCAATGGCCAACTTCACACGTCCGTCCACATCAAACCCACCAACAAGCAACAGTACCTCCATTATGACAGCTGCCACCCATTCCACATCAAACGGTCCCTTCCCTACAGCCTAGGTCTTCGTGGCAAACGAATCTGCTCCAGTCCGGAATCCCTGAATCATTACACCAACAACCTGAAAACAGCTTTCGCATCCCGCAACTACCCTCCCGACCTGGTACAGAAGCAAATAACCAGAGCCACTTCCTCGTCCCCTCAAACCCAGAATCCCCCACAGAAGAACCACAAAAGTGCCCCACTTGTGACAGGATACTTTCCGGGACTGGACCAGACTCTGAATGTGGCTCTCCAGCAGGGATACGACTTCCTCAAATCCTGCCCTGAAATGAGATCCATCCTTCATGAAATCCTCCCCACTCCGCCAAGAGTGTCTTTCCGCCGTCCACCTAACCTTCGTAACCTGTTAGTTCATCCCTATGAAATCCCCAAACCACCTTCCCTACCCTCTGGCTCCTATCCTTGTAACCGCCCCCGATGCAAAACCTGTCCCATGCACCCTCCCACCACCACCTACTCCAGTCCTGTAACCCGGAAGGTGTACACGATCAAAGGCAGAGCCACGTGTGAAAGCACCCACGTGATTTACCAACTGACCTGCCTACACTGTGACGCATTCTATGTGGGAATGACCAGCAACAAACTGTCCATTCGCATGAATGGACACAGGCAGACAGTGTTTGTTGGTAATGAGGATCACCCTGTGGCTAAACATGCCTTGGTGCACGGCCAGCACATCTTGGCACAGTGTTACACCGTCCGGGTTATCTGGATACTTCCCACCAACACCAACCTATCCGAACTCAGGAGATGGGAACTTGCCCTTCAGTATATCCTCTCTTCTCGTCATCCGCCAGGCCTCAATCTCCGCTAATTTCAAGTTGCCACCACTCATACCTCACCTGTCTTTCAACAACTTCTTTGCCTCTACACTTCTGCCTCGACTGACATCTCTGCCCAAACTCTTTGTCTTTAAATATGTCTGCTTGTGTCTGTATGTGTGGATGGATATGTGCATGTGTGCGAGTGTATACCTGTCCTTTTTTCCCCCTAAGGTAAGTCTTTCCGCTCCCGGGATTGGAATGACTCCTTACCCTCTCCTTTAAAACCCACTTCCTTTCGTCTTCCCCTCTCCTTCCCTCTTTCCTGATGAGGCAACAGTTTGTTGCGAAAGCTTGAATTTTGTGTGTATGTTTGTGTTTGTTTGTGTGTCTATTGACCTGCCAGCGCTTTTGTTCGGTAAGTCACCTCATCTTTGTTTTTATATACAATAACTATATCAGATTTTTCAGTTTAATATAGCAGCATATTTATTTATAAAAAGAGTGGTAGTACATTTATTTCAATAATTACCTGCTCTGAGAGCACTCCTCAAGTTCCTTGATGGGACACACTACATTTGTTTAAAGCAAAATCAGGAAACACATCACTGCATCTGTAGCTAACTGATAATGATATGTACACAGATGGACTTAGTTTCCTGAGTTAGTATTCTTATTTTTATAACTATACACTCTCTCAGACACAAATAACCACACAACAACCAAAACACAGCCACAACAGTTGTGGTAATGTAGACATTTAATGAGATGTGTCAGAACTTCCTTAGCTATCCAGGTACAAATCATCATGACCTGCCCTCACAGCTCTACTTTTGTCAATAACTCTCTCCCACTTTTGTTTGAACATTGCCTATGAAGGGCGAAGTACTGGGTCCAAGCCCTGGTCCATCAAACATTTTTAACTTGCCAGTAAATTTCGAAACAGCACACACTATGCTGCAGTGTGAAAGATTCATTCAACATTCAAGATTTTATGAGAGATGGCTCAGGCTGAGAGAAGTGTACAAACTTTGTTTAAGGCAGTAGTGGTGTGGCAAAGGACAAGAAATAATATAACCCTTATGCAAACCATATTCTAACCATAATTAAATTTCCTTCAAAGGCCAAAAGTGGAACACAATTTGTTGAATTGTCATGAGTTTACATGTCACTATCATATGATAACTCACTATGCGTCACCTGCAGGAATCTTTTCCATCTGTTCCTTTATGCAACTACTGGAAACACTACTGCAATTTTAGAGAATGAGATACAAAGTTTAGAAAATTTGGAAGTGTATATAGAAATCTAGCTCCAATGTTTAGCTAAGGAATGAGTTACAGAAGCAACACATATTCTTATGCTTTTTTCCCCCAAGATCTTGGATGCATAACATCTGTTACAGGGATGGTGGACACCAAAGGCATAAAAGTCATCAAGAAAGCTATCAGGAGTTTTGGTTAAGCTGACAGACAATCACTAACAACCTATTCAATAGACAAATTGATAATAATTAGTTTGAATCTGACAATACACAAAACAGCTGTGGTTAGTGCTCAAAGGCATCATAAACCATAGTATAGATAAATATGTCCTGGGTAAAATATTAAAAGACAGCAGAGATTCACCTTGACTTAATATGTAGTACCATTTGGAAAATGTTGCGAAATAGAGGCTACTACACTTACATTACAAAAGATGATGTAGGGAAACAGAGAAGAAACATAATGGTAACTTATGAATTTATAAGAAAGGCTATGTGTGAATGCAACAATAGTTACCACTGACAGATCCTTGAGAAAATTCTATCAGAAAATCCTAAAAAAAATTCACAGCCCAAGTAAAGTCAGTGAATGGATCTAACTAAAACTTTCATTCAATCTTTGAAGGACCAGCTTTATGTTGAAAATTAAGACAGCAGACAGTAAGGCAGACTACTGTTTTTGAAAATGGACTCACATTTGAAGTTACTACATTTGAATTTACAACTATGTTTAACCATGACATAGATTAATAAGAGTTATCGAAATAAGTACACATGATACTGAAAAATGATTCAAACTACTAATACTAATTAAGAAAAAAAACAGATTCCTGTTACATTTTATATTGAATATGTTGTGAGTTGAATTAGTTTCTTTCCTTATTCATTTTGATCAATAATTAATCTTTCCATGTGAACAGAATAAGAATGCACATCACTCTGATGCACAAAAAGAATAAAAGAATGTATGCATAAAATTCAGAGCAATATTAGCAATGTTCACCTGTTGTAGGATGCTATAACATATCTTAAGCCCTATATAATGGAAACCCCAGGTTGGAATATCGACAATATAAAGAAAAACAGGCACGATAGAAACACTGTTACACATTTAGCTTTTGGCCAAAGCCTTCTTCACAAAAGGAAACACACAGAGATTCATTTACACAAGCAAGTGCATCTCATGCAAACATGACTGCCATCTCTAGCAGCTCGGACTGGAATACTTGTATTTCCTTTTCTGAAGTAGTATTTGCCTGAAAGTGTAATAGTCTTTTGCTTATGCCTCTCTCCAACTCAACATATCATCTTTATGATGAATAGCAATCTCCTTTTCCTTATATTGTTACAACCTAAACAGCTATTCTGGAAGACACAAAATGACAAAAAACTAGAGTTCGTGTCAGGAAGTTCAGTGATGAAGATGTAGATCACTATTGCTCTCTCTTTAGAGAAGAGCAAACTGGACTGATGTTTATAGTTCAAATAATACAGATGACAACAATATTATGAAAAAGATAAGATTGCTACTCAACATACATAGATGTTGAATAACAGGCATGCACAATAAAAAGATTGCTACACATCTGAATTTTCAGATAGAAGGCCTTCTTCTAGGTAAAATGCACACACACACACACACACACACACACACACACACACACATGCAAGCACAGTTCTGACACACATGACCACCATCTCTGACCACTGAGGCCTGATTGCGAGCAACAGCGCCTGATGGGAGAAGCAATCCATGGGTGTTTGGGGTAAGGAGGAGGCTGGAGAAGGGAGAGGGAGGGACAGTTGGGCAGGGGTAGGGGAGGGTAAAGTGCTGCTTTTGGAAGCTTGCAGGGACATTGAGGAGACAGGGAGGGCAGCTAGGTGCAGTCAGGAGGTTTTTTGGGGGGGGGGGGGGGGGGGGAGGTGGAAAAGGAGAGAACCAGATGAAGGGGAAAAAAGGCTGGTGAGTCCATGAAGGCTGAGGCCGGAGGGTTATGGGAACATAGGATATATTGCTTGGACGGTTCCCACCTGTGTTGATAGAAGAATCCATACAGTGCAGGCTGTGAAGTAGTCACTGAAGTGAAGCATGTTGCGTTGGGAAGTACGTGCAGCAACTGGGTGGCCCAGCTGTCTCTTGACCACAGTTTGTCAGTGGCTGTTAATGTGGACAGACATGCCCAGAAACAAAGCAGTACAGAAGTTGCAGCTTTGTTTGTAGACCGTATGACTACTTTCACAAGTAGCCCTGCATCTGATGAGATAGCTGATGCTTGTGACTGGAATGAAGTATGTAGTGGTGGGGGAATGTGTGGGACAGATCTTGCATCTAAGTCTACTGCAGGGACATGAGCCATGAGGCAAGTGGTTGGAAGCAGGAGTGGAATAGGGATGGCTCATATCCCGGTAACAAACAGATCAGAAGCAGACAAGTCTGGCAAATGAGGCAGGCACATGCATTTGATTTTTGTACTTTCTTATGTCCTTCTGTTGTGGCTTCATGAATATGAGATTTGTGGCACTTAGCTCCAACTTGCTGGTAAAAACAATACTGCTCTGTGTAATCCTTTAATTATGGGTAGAACGTCTCAAAAATTTGGAGATAAGCTTTTGTATTGCCTCAGTAATCAGAGGAAGTGGAGGGGGGGGGGGGGAGAGCATAGGGTTCTATTCTATGCCCCCCCCCCCCCCCCCCCCCCCCCACATAACACATGCATCACAGTATGGAATAGATATTTGATAAATAAATATGCACTTAACAAGACACTCTCACGAAAGAACTACTTACCACAGTCACAAAAGAAACGCACAGCATAGTCTTCACAGAGCCTCCCATCAGCTTGTAGACGGTTGTCACACTGGAGTCCAATCTTTGGTTCACATGTTGCTGTTGTAGATGACTCAGATACATCGACCAATCTGTCCCCACTACAGATATAACGATCACAATGAGTTAGAAACACAAAAAAGTTTTTAAAAGATGTAGCACATTTAAAATAGCATACTTATCAGCAAAACACAGAACTGTTTGCTGTAGTTTTCATTAGTCTGAAATCATCATTTCATTTGTTACCACTTGGTTAGTATGTAACTGTTTAGCACAGTACTACCAATATAAATAACATAAACAAATTATAGAAAATATCTAATGTCATGTGCAGAATAAAATAACACAAATTAAATTAAATAGAGAAAACAGGCATTGATTAGTCAATGAAAGAACTAGGAGTCTTACAGAAGATTCTTTCAACACTGAAAACACAAACTGTTGTGTTTACATAAAATCTTGTGGTTATGTGCTTCCAGTTTGTCATTGTTACTGAAGAGAAGACAAAGTCAAAAGGTTTAAAATAGTATGGGCATCCTGCAGTTCTGTAAGAGGTTTATGGGGTCTTTCAAGTGTGATCAGTTTCCAGAAAGATTTAAGTACTCTTTAGTCAAACCATTTTATAAAAAGGGAGGAAAAAACAATGCAAATAACTATACACCAATCTCAATTCTGAGAATGTTGTATAGAACAAGAAGCAACATTTTAAATTATACAAATGTATCAGGCTTGCAATTTACCTTTGAAAGGAGTATTAACAGAAAATGCAAATTATTCCTTTGTGTGTATGGCATGTTTGATGGCAGCACGTATCTTCTTCAGTACAATAAAAGCATTCGATTGCCCAAAGTTTGCTATATTTTTGCTTAATTTGGAGAATTACTAATTAACGGAAATGCTCTCCAAAGCAACCTTTTCACACATAGCAAATAAGAACCAGAATGATGATCTTCAGTGGGAACAAACGGGATACCAGTTTGAATCTGACTGGTGTACTCTAGCAAGTAGGTAAAGGAAGTGGGGGACTGGGGGGGAGTGAAGGAAGGGGGCAGGGCGATAGAACACATATTGTTCAGTAACTGGAATGTAAAAAAGCATACACATTTACTGACATACAAATCTCACAAAGTGAATTCTTGTTATTACTGGAAAAATCTTCATTGGAAGTACCACCATCAACATCTTGTGCAGAAACCAAGGGCTGTTATCTTCATTATAAGAATAATCACCACCTTCATTGACTATGAAATGAGAAAACTTGTTTACTTTGTCTATTTTCAATCTTATTATATCCCATGGCCTCACATTTTGCTGCAACTCTACACATTAACAAAAAATGATCTTTTGTCCAGAGGATAAACTTAGTGGTGAAAAATTTGCACACTTATATACATACTTCTTTGTGGTATTTATAGTTAATAATATGAATTCATCCCTTCTTTATGCATTAAGGTAAAGAAGCGTATCAGCTGGTAACTCTGTGACCACTGTGCTGTTTTTGACATAAAGAAAAGGTGTATATACTTCACTTACAAATTCAGAAAATGAGAGCAATGAAAGCAGAATAGAAAGTAAGTGCGTTTAAATGAGTAATATATTATAATATACAACTTGCAAAGTGCAGTAGATAAACAAAATTGTTATTTTGTACAGTGCAGCTGCAACTTCCACAGTGCAGTCAATGTTTCTCAGGAAGGCTAATTGAAGATGTAGATATGTATTACGCCCAAAACACATATTGATATAAATAAAAATATATAAAAAACTGGGCAATTGTCATATTTCTTAAAATAGTATTATCCACAGTCACAGAGCTCAGCAAACAGTAAAATGGATAAGTTAAGTTTAAGACTATTAAATGATAGGTTGATATCACATAACAGTTCTTTTAGTAAATAATTCCATTAGATACTTGGTCAAACTTACGATTTCTTATTCTGTTATGTTTTATATGTCAACATATTGACAGTAACTATTTTCATTTCACGTTTCTCCAATGTGTTTTGTATTTAAAAAAAAAATTACGGGATATAAATAAATGAAGCATGAAAGTACGGCACAAAATACTATGGCATTCTGATCAAGACATTGTTAATTTTTGGAATGTGTGTGTGTGTGTTTACAAGGTGAACATTAATAGAACTGACAAACTGCAGGAACAGATTCCTGACATGAAACAGAAGATAAAAGGTCCTATGAACATGTATCCAGATATGCACTATTTCCTTGGTATGTGTTGTTGATTAATAAAGGTCCCTCCAACCAGATTCCATGTATTCCTTGTGTATTACAGGCCATGTGATTGAAGCAGCACACTGCAAGCAGCAAAATGGTCAGGTATCCACGTTGGGAACAAGTCAAGATGATGTTTGAGTACAGCCAAGGAGATGGAAATGGTCAAGAGGCAGCATGGCCATACCAAAACAAGTACCCTCACAGATGTCAACCAAATCACACAACATTTGAAGCCATTTTTGGGCATTTGAGTGATCATGGCTCTGAATTGAAGAAAGGCAGCAGACTGCACATACACCAGATTTGGAGGACCGGGATATCTTATTATGTGTATATTGCATGACAACACATGCATTTCATTCCACAGAGGCCACTTTGAACATCTGTTGTAGTATGGATGTGATGCAGCTCTGTACTGTGTTCCAGGATGATTTGTTGTCATTGCAGAGTTGTGAAAACAACTTATAAGATGTACATCAACAACAGCAAAACTGGGGTAATAGAACATATTTGAATTAAATCAAGCTGGGGAATTAGATTAGGAAATGAGATTCTAAAAGTAGTAGATGACCTTTGTTAGCTGAACAGCAAAACAAGTGACAATGACAGAAGTAGGGAGGACGTAAAGTAGACTGGCAATAACAATCAAAGTATTTCCGAAACAGATAAATCTTTAAATTAAATGTAAATTTAAATTTTAGGAACTCTTCAGTGGGAGTATTTGTCTGGAGCATAGCCTTCTACAGAAGTGAAACATGTATGATAAACTGTTCAGATGAGAAGAGAAAAGAAGCTTTTGAAAAGTTGTGCCAGAAGAGAATACTGAAGATTAAATGGGTAGTTTCAGTAACTTATGAGGAGGCATTCAACAGAATTGTGAAAAAAAGAAATTTATTGCACAGCATGACTAAAAGATTGATTGAGAGAACATATCCAGAGAATTCAAAGAATGGTAAATTTGGCGTGGAGGGAACAGTAGGGGTAAAAATTGAAGAGGGAGAACAAGGCTTGACTATAACAATCAGATTCAGATTGATGCAAGCTGGAGGGTTGCAACAAATCAATCTTCAGACTGATTATAAGTTCATATGTTTTAAGTTCAGTAATTTTAATAAACTTCCATAACAATACACTAGATATACTAGTAAATCTTGCATATATTAATACATTACAAGATAATCTATTAATTTCAAATACCTGCGATATTTGCACTGTATGTCTGTCAGATGGCGGATATCACACATAAGTGAACCAGAGGTCTGAAGATCTGAGACCAGTTCAAAGTCTCCATCCTCAGTGTGTGTCTTATTGTACCACTGTGTCCATCCTTGGTCACACACTGTTCGTACTGTGGTTGCCTCTGTAGTCTGGTGCACAGCAACCGTTGTAGTCACCATTGTTGGCATTGTTGGAACTGCAAAACGAAGTACGTAAAAAAGAAAACAATTAAGCAAGGTCTCACAATCTTTACATGCAGATTAGTCATTATGTCTTGAATATCCGTAATTCAAAACTGTGTGATAAACGTGACAGAAAATGCAGTTATCACATGGAGCACTAGTACAGGAGGTAAGTAAGGAACTGGTAAAGTCATACTCAAAGAAACATCCTATCAATAATTTAAAGCAGTTTAGATAAACCAGCATGGACAGTGCAAGTTTGATGTAGTTGCCTTCCTAAGCGAATGTCAAAAAGTGTGACAATTGCACGATACTGCAAAGACAAACTTGAATATTTTTCATAGTAAATTTTTAAATAATAACATTAAATGAGGATACGTGACTGTTGGAGAAAGTTCAGTATTATTTTGCTGAATATGGTCATTTTATGCTGTATATATTCTTTGGTGTAAATATTTTTTATGATAGGAGGTTACTCATATCAGTTCAAGTGTGTAAAAGTAACCAAATAATTTTTGGGAACATGATGGAAAAAAGAAGGTTAAACTGAAGATGTTTCATTACATTTCGTCAAGTCAGTCTATGCATTATAACAAAGACTGCTGGGTGTGACTGAACATACAGTATTCTAAAACTCTTGGATTGTAAAAAGCAGGCAACAGAAAAATTCCTGGACATGGCGGAAAACTATGGCTATTGAGGATTATCTAATGCACAGAGTCAGTTGTTTCCAAACAACCATAGGTAATGAGTTAGTATAAAAACTACAGTCAACACAACTAGATTATAATTTGTGGTATTCAAAGCAGTCTTTGACAGCTATTTATTAGTTTACCACTGCTTCCCCAACAAAATTTTACAGTTTAAAGAACGAATGACTTCAAGGGGAAAATCTCTAAGAAAGATCTGTGGTACTGAAGGATGCAATTCTGATGGTTCTGAAAAACTACCATTATTTATCATTGGGCAGAGTTTTCAAAATGTAAGAACATTATCAGCTGAATGTACAGTGAACAAATTATTGTTGATGGAGGTCACTATGTTAGCTGACTGGACTGTCAACTTGAATTAAGAGTTACATGTACTGTATACCGTACAGTGCGAATCTAAAATGGTAATTAGAGATTGTAAGAAGCACTGTGTATTTGCTCAGAAGATATTTTTAACAGCCAAGATTGCATTTAATACTATGTATTGCTGATGACATGTTTCAAAAGTAAAACTGTTATCTTCTGATGGAACAGGACATACAAAACTTTTTTGATTATAATCTTAATTGTTGAAACTGGTCATTAGAAATAAATAGTACTGAATGCAAATTTGACTATGAAAAGTTTACCAAAAGAGTAAATTTCACCAAGAAATCAAATTACTGTACTGTGATAAAATTATTTTGGTCCCCCCCCCCCCCCCCCCCCACTTTCATGTTAAATGTTTTTAATTGTAATATCACATCACACCTAGCAGAAAAATATGGTGTACCGGTACTCAATTCAGAAAATTTTCATACAGACCTTTTGTGAGTAACATATTAAAATCAGATATGCTGCTATGTAAGCATGGTATCTGTGACAAAAATGCAGACACCACTCATCAGTGGCTCAGTGGAGTACTCAGCTGAAAGCTTGAGAATTCTCAGCCACTTGACAAAGCTGGAAGCTCGAGAGAATTTTTCCGGTACATATTGTCATGAAACTGTGCATTCTTAGATATTAAAATCAGTTTTTAGACAAATAATAAAATAAAGGATACAGTAATTCAAAGCATCCAAAACATCAGCAACCTCAGACGTACAAGCACCACCGCAATTCATGTCTGAAGATATACTCAGGTGAAACATACAAGAATTTCAGTATATAATTATGCAAACAAATGGATGTTCTTTGTAACTGACATACCAAAAAATCTACAAATAATGCATCTGACCAACAAAAATTGAAAGCTGAAATTGTTAACAGAAAAAGTAATGTATTCACATAAGTGCACATTTTCTAATGACATGTGACATTCTGAATACTCAGACTGAGTTATCCAATAAGATTTCCCATCAGTACTTCATAACTTACTAATACCATTCACTCCATTAACTAGAAATTTTTTCCTATTCTCTTTTTAAAATATGAAACTATAATAACAGTACAAAACTTCTGCCACTAAATGTATGATATGCCACATTAATATCCCCCCCCCCTCCAACCCCGCCACCCGCCAGTCACAGTCGAACGATATTTGGTTTGACTGTGCCGTGACACTGTGTTCTGTGCTTTCATGAAGAACATATGCGCTTTCGTAATTGTATACCATTCGGATAAATAAAGAATATTTCCACAACGTATTGTGTCTTGCATATTCTGCACCATACCTGCACCATATGGATCTACACTGGTGACATGCAATGACCATGAATTACAGCAAATACAAACCAAACTGGATACCACACATCAAAAACGTGGCCATTGTGTAAGCACTGCGCATCACAATTCATGAATTACAAAAAAGCACGCAGTGTTGCAATGTACAGTGCTCCACAACTGACTCTCCAAAGAAGTGTATTCATAAAAGTGACAATGAAACTTGCCAGTGAAGTGCATCAGCAACTGTCGATAATGCCAAACAATTTTGTCCTCTGAACAACATATTGTGTGACTTCACAACCACCCCTGTTTCGCAAGTGGCCCATTCTGTACCATTACCACTTGACTGATCATACTCACCATCGCTTGCTGTGAGCGATGTCTCCTCTACACTGTGCAAATCAATTTTCAACCCAGTGCTGACTAGCCCCGCACGCAGATGCACAATCTGCCTGCACTATCAACTGCACCAAATATGGAAATGACACATTTGCTTATGTTACCATTGCCAGTACTTCCATAGCAACTGGCACAACAACCTACAGAGGTCACCTCCAACTGATTTAGATTTCATCCCAAGCTACTGCCATTTCATTCTGGTCAGCCCCCTGTATGGTTCTCACTGCTCATGATGTCACCAGTGATGCAACAGAATTTGTCACTCTTCTCAGCCACTTGGGTGAACATGCAGATGTGATAAGTAACATCATCCTTGTACCACCGGCAGATAACAAATGTTCTACAGCTAACGCAGCACATTTGCAACACCTCACCAGGACTCTGAAGAGAACAGTCGCAACAAGTAATTTACAATGAACAGTTAACAAAGAGAACCCCATCACAACTACTGTGTCAACTAACAATCTTAATCGACTTTCAATTGATGCCCGACCATACACTGTGGACATTGTGGATAGCTAATCTGCCATCTCAAATACAGCCTGCCATGATCACTAATGCATGGGAGCCACTAGACTATAGAATTAAATTAGCAAATAAAATTCTTGTCATTAATCAGCACCAGCTATGTGATAACAATACCACTGTGTACAGACAGCAACACCAGGCTTAGTGTAGACTGCTCTCAGTGGCAGCTGAAGCAGCCCGACCGCACCTGACCACTACTCAGGCAACTGTGTTAACAAAAGAAACTACTGGTACTTGAGATCCCCAGTCCACCACCCTAAGCCTCGGCTGGTATCATACACAGTTCAGTGACACTGCATGCAAATTCACCATGGACAGCAATACTATTTGGTTGATTATGGCTCCGACATGGCTGTGGCACCTCCAATCTCGACCGTCACAGCCTAAGAGAAAAGAGCCACACAGCTCTGAGCAGTGAACAATTCAGCAATCACCATCTATGGCCCCGAACCTCACCCATTAGACCTGGGACTCGGATGACAGTAACTTGGAATTTTTGAATCACAGATGTTGGTGAACCAGTATCGGTGTCAAATTGTCTCCACAATTCCCAGCTCTTACTGGATATGTTCAATGGCACACTGATTCAACACAACAGTGGTCATTCAGTCACCAGTGGCATCAGCTATGGGCTCCCAGAAACACAACACATCTCTCAACTGACAAGCAACAGTGCAACCTGATGGATGATGATCTTCACCATCATCTACTCGGCTGCATCAACACACTGATAAAAGCTCAACATAACCAGTTTCTTTGCTTAAGAACCCACCTGGAGTCTCTATGCCTCTGTCAAGAGAATGAAATAATAAGATGGGAAATACAAAAAATGCATGAAGAGCTCACCACGCCATGACGACATGTACAAAACCTCTGACTGACATCCAGTCGAGGACAACCTTCCCATGCAAGTGAAATACATTTTCGACATGACTAAAACAGTAAGTGTGGCCACCTACACAGCTTTCACATACCAACAGCGTTAGTAACTTTGAGTCTTGCTCAAGTGCTTCCCACTCTTAATCCGCACTCCCAGCCATCCATGGACTCTTCACAAGTGTTATTCATCCAGTGGGCCATCACACCATCACAGACAGAATGATACACAGGTCCCCACCACACCTGGTCCCTCGTCCCCTCCACAGTCCAACATAGACCACACCGGCTCCCACTAGACAAACATCACATGGCCAAGGTGGCAGTAATTGAACTTTTAAAAGCAGGGGCACTCATTAAACTAGCACCAAAGAACAAAGAAGGAAGGTGCCTTGTGTTTATGTGGCGCCTACAGAACTCTTAATGCACTTTCCATAATTGACAGCTATGCAATACCAAACATAGAGGACTTTACTCAATACCTTGGGGGTGCTTCTGTCTTCAGCATCCTGGATTGCAAACAAGCTTATCACCAAATACTGATGAATGCAGAATATTTTTAAAAGACAGCAACAGTTAATCACTTTTGGCCTGTTTGAGTACCTTTTTATGCCATGTGCCTCAAGAAAAGGAGCCCAAACATGGCAACAGTTTTTGGACAGGTCCTACTTAAGATTCTCTTCTGCTATGCTTATCTTGACAAGATTTCACATTTTTTCTCAGGAGGATAACACATGAGATTCCAAGCCAAGACAAGTTTTCAATGTACTTACTGCAAATGGCATCATTATTAATGACAAGAAAGGCCAACTTGGCAACTTGAGGTTATCTTTCTCAGTCATGTTGCCAATGCTGCACTCATCTGCCCTACAGATAATGAATGGAACTTGTCCACCAATTACCACCTCCACAAGACTACTAGGAATTACACTGATTTCTGGGGATGATCAATTTCTACTAGTGCCACCTTCCACATGAAGTCGCCATTCAGGCTCCAATATAAGAAGCCCTAAAAGGAAAAAACACTAACAGTAAACTGAAGCTGAATCGGACCAAATTCAAAGACTGTCTCACCCAGGCAACAACCCTGGCCCACCATCATGCACAGTTAACAGTTACAAAGCATGTGAGCAGTTTTGTGACTGGCATGGTTCTCCAACAATAAGTAGTAGGCTTACAACAACCATTCAGATTTTTTCATGAAAACTGACTCTTTGCCAAAGCAAATGGTTGACTTATGACTTTGAACTCCTCATGGTCTATGAGGCAATTAGTCAGTTCAAGGAAGACATGGAAGGCAAACCACTTGTCATCTATATAGATCACTGGCCACTAGCAGACAAATCTGTAACTCATCAAAAGACTTGTGCCCCAGACACTTCCACCACTTGGATTATGTCACACAATTCACAACTGACATATGCCACCTGAAGGGCAGAAGCAACATCATCATCGATTATCTTTCACAGGTCAATGCCATCTCTGCACAGATTGATTACAATGCATTTGCAGAATCACAACAGAGGTATAAACACCTCCTTACCTTCTCAGTGACATGACTGCGAATCTAAAGACTGAAAAATTTTGTATGGCTGATCATCAAGAAAGGTTGCAAGGAGTGGACACCCAAATGCATACCATGCTGGAAGAGCAAAGTGAGACACCACACACAACCATCACTCTGACAGTGATGCATGCACTTTAATTTGGTGAGGTTATCAATACATAATCTCCATCACTGACCACATAATGCCACACCTCTATGAGACATGTCAGTATAATCAACAGCTAGTGACTTCAACAACACCCTGATGCATGTACCTAGTGTCCATAACCACTGATCAAGACCAACAACTTGAATCCACACTGTTCAGTGAACAATGTAACCTCTGTGGCACCCACTATTATTGAACTACCACTGCATCCATAAAGCAATGACTTTATACAACTATGCCATCACATATTGAAAGCTGCTCTTACATGCCATGGTATACACTAGACACAAGCTGTAGAATGGGTGCTGTTAGGCATACACACTGCCTGCAAGAAGGAACACTGTGCCTCCCACACAGAAGTCCTGTATGGTGAAACACTTGCCCTTCCTTCTGACTTTGTGCTTCTGGTGCCACAGATAAAAACCAACAAACTCCCTGCCCATGTTACCAGGGTAAAAGAACATATTGCACTTCTTAAAATACTGCCTCCACTACCTCACAGCACTCTTAAACTTTACATTCATAAGGCACCTGTAGACTACATCTATGTCATGTTCCATGATGTTACAATTTGGCCTTCCTTGTGGCCTCCTTATATAGGTCCAAGGTTCTAAAACATGGTACACATACATTCAACATATTCTTGAACCAAAGACACAGCACAGTATATGTAAACCATGTGAAATCTGTGTGGACACTCCAGGACAATCTGTCCACCAATGACATGTCAACTTCCGCCAAACACCACGATGGTACAACTGAGCGCAATGTGGCAACTCAAGGTACAGCTCGACACTAAAGACCTCTGACACTAAAGACTTGAGTATCAAACTGATTGACAACTTCCTGGTTGTTGAGGTTCAGCATTCTGAACGTGACACTGAAAATGGTTTCATCAGCCGCCACTTCATGCCTTCTTACAAACTGCTCAATGACGTCAACATAGTAGCCTGCACATTGCATCTATCTTCCGATGTTTTTCTCACCAACATCGTTCCTAGAACACCATACCCTTCTACCGGCACAACAAAGTAACATGAAGACTATCTACCATGAGCCAACCTCAACCCAATGCCCCCGCCAACCAATATCTCACAACAATCTCATTATGGTCACACTTGTTGCCCTCCCGCATACCTGTAAGATTACTATCTTAATGCTGTGCAACAAGAGACATGCCACTTTTCCCCCAGCATGCACCACATTGTGTAACCCCACTGACAATCGATCTTGCTTCACAACAAATGATCTTCCAAGCTTTCATGTAGAACAGATGTGCTTTCCTCGTTGTATAGCATTTGCGGAAAATAGAGAATATCTTCGTACTGTATCATGTTGTACATATTCCACATGATATCTACACTGTATGGATCTACACACATACCAATGTCAAGCAATGAATATAACATCATATGAAGTTTCAGTTTTACATTTACACACATATTTCAATAAAATTTACAGTCTGACAATATTCACTTCAATAACATAACTAATTTCAGAATCAATTTCAAAGACTGTAATGTAAAGCAGTTTTATATTAACATCTTACTGGGAAGGGCAACCACAATACTTTCATACAGCTATGCAGCTTTTGGAAACACCTTATCATTCTTGACTTTTTAATTGTTATAATTTTTATGATAATTTGAATAATTATTGAGTGTTGAGTGTTGTTATTGTTATTTACAAATTCTTATACTACTTTGTGCACAGACAAGTATGGTCTGTGTATAAAACTGGAAGAAGGAGCAACTGGAGGCAGAATGAAACTAATGAGCACTTTGACTGCAGAGTAGTTGTTAGTATGCAGCTTGGTTGAGACAGTGACTAAAGTAACTCATTTTGCTGGAAAGCTGCAGTATTCAAAATAAAATCAAGAAACTCATACTGGCAACAAATGCATAACTGTATTAAGTCAAATATAGATGGGTGAAAGCTTCAAATGAATCTTGCCATAAATAAAGTTGAAGAAAATGTCTGTTGCTGTTTATCTTCAAATAATTTAATCTACAGCTATGAATACCAAGACTGATGTATGAAAGAAAGAAATTCTGAAAATAAACCGAATTCAGGTTGTGCTGACTGGAAATTTTACCCTGTGAATGTTCTTATATCAAAATCATTAGCTCCTACCAGTAACAACAAAATATTGTATGAAATGAAACACATGTGGAATTTACAAATGTTTCTAGTAGAAAATGCAGGAACATTTTAGTTAAAATTTACTTTCATTAAAATCACTTCTTCAGACATGAAAACAAACTGAAATGTTGTACTGCCATACTCACGGGAACACTCAGGTCGGACAGCGCTTACGTCTGCTGGCCATGCGCACACCATGTTTACGGGGTGGAACCATGTTCCTGGGCCACAGTCCCTTTCCAGTAGCTCCCACTGACCAGCAGCATTTCTCTGGCATTGTAAATACTTAGAGCAGTCACTCGGATGACTAAGAAGTGGCCTTTCCACACCACAGAAATCTTCAACTGTTGGAAAATAACAACAAAATCATAACCCCTATTTACTGCACTCTTCACTCTTTTACCAAAATATGGTGATAAACACATAGAGGACTGTTTCAGGATAATTGTCTGAAGTTAATTTACTTACATACTAACTTATAAATTTGAGATAAACTTTTAATTTGATCAGTGTCTAATTTTGTTTTGTTTTGTTTGGAACATCATTTAAGTTAACACACACACACACACACACACACACACACACACACACACACACTCTCTCTCTCTCTGCCTGAAGATCTGAACAGGGTGGCAGAAGTGAAGAAACATGACATCAGAGGGCGTCAGCTTTTAAAGACTACACCTGTGTACCACGTCAACAACAGCTATCAATGTCAGGCCATGTTTTCATGTAACAAAAGACTTTGCTCAACATCTGATTAAATGGTGGTAGTTGAATAATTAGTAAAAAAGGGGTCTATTTTGAAGACAGATGCTAATTTTCCATTTTTTTCAGCTGCTTATAATTATCTACGGCTACTTCATCTTTATGCAACTATACTTGACGAATGTTATGCATGCATACCACTACTCAAGATACTGAACATCAAGGGATTTCCCATCAGCAGAATCAAAAGGAGTATGATTAGTTTCAGCTAAATGTGAGGCAAAACAAGCTAAAAGGAAGGAAGGGGTCTAATGTCCCATCAACATCAAGGTCATTAGAGACAGAGCAAAAGCTCTGACTGGTTCAAGGATCGAGAAAGAAGTCAGATGTGCTCTTGTGAAGGAACAATCCTGGAACTTGCTTGTAGGAATTTAGGGTAATGACAGAAAACCTCAATCTGGATGGCCAGATGTGCATTTAAACTGCCATTCTCCCGAATATGAGTCCAGTGTGTTAATCACTGCATCACCTTGTTTGGTAGCATCAAGAGAGGCACAGCAGATTTAACAGCAACCATTAATGCAGAAGCTACCTCAAAAAAGCTCTTAATCAGCTTTTCACACAATATAATGTCAACACGTAGATAAATTTTGTGGCAAAATGCAAAGGAAAAAAGAAAGATTAGGTATGATGCCTTGTTCATGATGAGGTCATTAAAGACAGAGCATGAGCTCTTATTGAAAAAGGATTGATAAGGAGTTTGGCTGTGAGCTTTTCAAAAGAATCACACCAGCTTTTGCCCTGAGAGATTTTTTGGAACCATTAAATACCTGTACCTGAATGGATGCATGGGAATTTTACCATAATTCCCTCAAATGTTAGTCCAGCATTTTACCATTGTATAATATCATTTGGCTGCAAAAGAGAGACTGAACTCTAAACCAATCTGACAATACTAAGCACATATGTGTTACAAAACTGTAAAGTGACAATGTTTATGTTGAATGTGGTTTGCAATTTTACAAGAGAACCAATCATTATCCTACAAATTCTTAAGAAGGGAAGCCCTCAGTCTAGACAATGTGTGTTTATGGGTGTTATATTTCTAGGTAGATGCACAGGCTCCTATGTCTTAGCATACAAAACTGGGTGCATATATACAGAGAAGATATACCCGAAGCATATGTAGATTTTAATGCCAGTGCAAAGCATTAATGACCGATCGTGTAGAATTCCTCCTGAGTAATATAAAGGTATTGAGTGCATGAGATGCTGAGCCTGATCTCCTGACTCTTTGATGGCTTGTTGTTAATGACCGAAATCTTTGCACATTTAGAGGATCCTCATAAGCAGGATAGAATAACAACAATACGAAAAGGGTAGATTGCTACTCACCACATAGAGGAGATGATGAGATGCAGACAAGCACTATGAAAAAGATTGCCATTAGACAAAGTTCTGCTTCCAAAATAGGAAATACACACACAGTCATGCAAGCACAACTCACACACACTTGGCCACTGTCTCCAGACACTGGGGCCTGGTCGCAGTCAGGTCCCAGTCCCCAGAGACAGTGGGGTGTGTATGTGTGTGAGTGTGTGTGTGTGTGTGTGTGTGTGTGTGTGTGTGTGTGTGTGTGTGTATGAGAGAGAGAGAGAGAGAGAGAGAGAGAGAGAGAGAGAGAGAGAGAGAGAGAGTTGTGCTTGTGTGAATGTGTGCATGTTTTCTATTTTGGAAGAAGGACTTTGTCTGAATGCTTAATATTTTAGCAGTTATATTCACTGGGCCTGTCTGCGAATCAATGCCTCCTCTATGTGGTTTGTAAGAAAATTGGTATTATTTTCCTATGGAACTCATACAATTCATCATTAACAGCACATTGCACAATTATTACTTCATGTTGTTTCTAGGAAGATGTTTACATATTTTGTTTATGTTATGTTATGTGTAACACTTTTGGTAAGCTTCACTACAACAGACAGGCAAGTTAATTATTTTTGTGATGTTTCCTAAGTTTTTAGAAAGCAGTGTACAGAAATTATGAAGCATTGTTGCACAGTACACTCATTAACAGATTCTTTAGCTTTTCAACAACAAATCTGTTTAATGATACAGGAGCACAACAGTGCTGCAGCACAGCCACAAGCATACAGGTGTGTTACTAAGATTAACGATAAATTCTGTCTGTAACTTACAGCGACATTCAGGACGAACAGTGGCAACTTGATCTGGTGAGGTGCATTGATGCTGGACTGGGTGGAACCACAAACCATCTTCACATTGCATCTCAACAATTCGGCGACCAGTTTCTGGTAGTTGTTCACACTTAAGATATGTATCACATCGGGCTGCAGTTGGAGCAAGAGGCTGATCCAAGCTGCAGAGTGTGGTTTCTAAAAACAAAGTGATTTTCATATAAGAATAATATATCATGCAGGACATATCACTGTAATAACTTATTCTCCATATTCAGGCTGTTAGAAGTTCATTTACAGTTGATGGAGAAGCAAGCATAAACTTACTTGCCACACACAAAAATCTTCAATCAGGTTTGAATTCCTTGTTGCAGCACATAAATGGGAGGAAGAAGGAATATTAAGGCATAACACTGTGCTAGCAACATTGTTATTAGAGACGGAGCACAAACTCAGCTAGGGCACAGATGAGATAGAAATGGTATTAGGAACCATCCTTGTATTTACCGTAACCAATTTAGAGATACTGTAGAAAACTTAAATTTGGATGCCTGGTAGGGGGTTTAAGCATGTTTCTCCCTAATGTGAGTAAGCACCTTACTACAGCACCACTTTGCTCTGTGGGAAAGCAGACAGAAATTATTTCATCAAACATCAAAAATTTAAACTAAATTTGTATTCAAATACTGTTATGAAGGTCTCAGATAAGTTTTCACTGAAGGATACTGCTCAGCTCTGTAAGAAAAAAAGGAAAATAAGAGACAGATAGATGTTACCTGACATTGCTTTGCCCTAAGCAGCACGGTGCATATGCACAATTCCTAGGATGTTTGGACAAAAAAATGATGTATCTGTAGATGCTCATTTAAAAGAGAAGAAAAAAAAGAGCATATAAAATCGTTTCTATAAAAACAACTAACTTTTCATTTAAAACAATAAGTGAAATAATAGTGCTGGGGAAACGTCATGGTTTTGGTAAAGGTAGATCTATATGGGTTACATACATATTCACAAGCCACAAATTATTGCAAGGAGGAAGGAAGTTCAATCATGAAACTTTCCTCACCTCTAAAGTACTCACTGTCACATTCAGTATAGGTAATAGTGAAAATTGTATGGTGTGGTTACCTGTCTTATGTCATATACTTAATTTTGTCTATGGAGCAATATAATTTTAATTGTCTTCCTGAACCTCATGGCAGTAATTTCTATATTTTTGATGACAGGTAGGGACAAAGGTACATTGAGCAATTTTTGATGACAGGTGGGGACAAAGGTACATTAAGCAATCACCCTTCAGACTTTCCAAAATGTTTTGTGTTCCTTTACAGGTTTCTGATGTTTTCACAGAAATTTTCAATTGCTGTACCTCTATAAAATCAGTTCATAATGCTGTCTAACAGTACTTTATTGTAGCTGCTTCATCCATTCCATTGATATCACCACAAAAATAAACAGAGAGCAGCTGGTGATAAATCATTTATCTTGTACATTTCCATTTCCCTCTTCTTCTGTCTTCTGTCCATTGCACTATGGCCTAATGCCACCTTCTTTAAAGAGTTTTATTCCTTGAAATTTACCAGGTTAGATGGTTGTGGGTTTACATCCCTCAGTTGCAAGTAATGAAGTTACACTACTTTAGGTTAGTTTTGACACTGTGTTTGAACCACTTTTTATGGCCTCCAACATGACAATTATCCTTCATTGGTTCTCAGCAGTATGCATTGCCTAGGACATGATTAGACAAATAGACCACAGCTGATTTTGAGCTTACATAGCCTTTATATTTGTTTATTTATTTATTTACATTTGCTCTGTATGCAGCCATCACAATTATGGCTTTTGCAGACATCAGAAATAATAGTATGAAAATAACAACACTTATAAAAGACATTATATACTGAAACTGTTGCATATTATATCTACTTCATACATATATTGCATTACAGCTGTTATGCTACTGGTTCATATTACAATCAGTGACTTAAAATTCACTGAATGAATATAAAAAAATTTCTATCAGAAAAGATTTTAATTTTGTGTTAAAGTCAGGTCCTGTTTTCTGGAAATAGTGGAATTTTGCCTTGGTATTGTGGTCATGTACATCACTACACTTATCAACTTCCATTGGTTGATTCATAAAAAATGTAACAAATTTAAATATGTAGAGAGAATATACTGTTAGGTATCTGTGCTGCACAAACACTTCCAGCATGGATCTCTATAGGCTATTCCATGAGTAAATCTTATCGGTCTTTCCTGTAACAGCAGTATTCCTTTTAAGTGAATGTCAGCTGTGCAGCCCTATAAGAAATGGCTAAATTGTTCCATAATGTACTATTTTCAGGGTTTAGTTAGGAAATATCTTTATGAGCTGGATAAGGAGATATAAGGCACAACTGACTTTTCCACATAAAAAATTATTGTTGTTTGACTTTTCCATATACAAAATTATTGTTGTTTGTCCACCACAAAGTTTCATCAACATACATCCCCAGAAATTCACAGCTCCCAGTTTCTGATGCTGACCTGTGGTGAGAACTGCCCATTTTAAATGCCAGTGATTGAGATTTTGTGACATACACATTGAATTCTTGATCACTGAAGTATTTCATTACTTCTGTTGCACCAGTAGTAGCATAAGATTGTAGTTCCTTACATTCTCTACCACAGAAAAAGACTGAGGTGTCATCTGCATAGCTTATTATATGGAACTCAATGGTTTGTTCAGTATCATTAATATATATATAAGAAAGAGAAAGGGACCAAATTGAGCCCCTCAGTACACTCTGTATTAATGTTTCAATAATGGATTGAAAGTTTATAATTTTATTATCTAGTATGTATATCAGTTTAATGCATTGTTTATAATTCAATAGATATGTGGCTAGAAGATTCACAGATAGGCCCCTGAAGTGACATAACTTCAGTTTTTTTAGAAGAAACCTATGGTTTACTATGTTTTAAGCTTTTGTCAGGTCTAAACATATACCGCCAGTCTGCATCCTTTGCTCCATCAGATAGAAAACTTAATGGAAGAGTTGTGTAACTGCTGTGGTCGTGCTTAGCTCTTTTTTGAAGCCACGCTGAGAATCTACAAGAAATTTGTGTTTTGTGAAAAAGGCACTTAGCTGTGACAGGATATTTGCAAATATATACATTGGTTTCACAACACTCATTTTTAGAACATGACTTCTCTACTGGTGCAGTTAATCAGGTAGGTAAGAGGTTTCTATATTCTTTTTATGCACACCTTAGTAACTGCACTGGATATGCCATACTATCCAGATGAATTTTTTTTCTTTAGGTGAGTATTGCTTTGTATACTTCCTGCTCATTCACCTCTGTAAATTCAACCCTGGTACACTGACTGAGTTGACCTGTGCAACTATAACATGAATTGGTAATTATTAAAAATATTGCATATAGTATTCATATTTTTCAAAATGTTACATCATGTCTTACACTGAATGGTTCTGTGCTCGTCTTCTTGAGACCTTTACTTATTAGCTAACTCCCAAGATGTCTTAAATTATTTTGTTGGACTGTTCTACTGCTTTGCTGTTAATCTGCTTCCTTAGGTTAGCAATTTCAGATTTCAGAGTTTTCTTTGCCGGATGGTATTTTTCCTTAAAAATCTGCTGAGTTGAAATCATGTATATTCCACCTGAGCTTAGTCAGATTTGGTGGGAGTTACAGTCCAAGATTACTTCCATTTTGGCAACATTAAATATTTTTTGGATTTCTCTGACTGGGTAGAAATAATGGCTCAACACTTTTGAGTAGAGCACATACCATTTGTCGTCAGACCCTTTTACCTGGTACTCAGATTCCCATTTCTCATTGACTAGTTTGCATTTAAGTGTGTTAATGTGCGATTTATTCAGAGTTAATTCCTGAGGGACTTTTGGTACAACTGAATTTATGTACTGTATCACCTGATCAAAGTGGCCAGAATAATTAAAATCCAACTACTGTAATTTACATTGTCTATAACATTTTTGTTGATTACAGCATAATCATATCTAGTGGAGCATGTGTCCATTACTCTTGTGTCAGAGATGACTACATCTATCCATTTCATACTATTGTCATTATTCCATCCTGAATTTTCCATTGTTTGAATTTGTATTTACGTTAAAGTCACCAATATATTAAGGTCATTAGGACATGTCTCAACAACTATGCTACTAAGTCTATTAACAAACAATATTAAATCAGCATTTGGTGGGCGATATACCCCAATCACTTTATGCTTCACTGACTTAAAGTCGTTACTGTGAAAAATAACAACTTTCATTTTGACTGATCCTTCTTCAGTGTGGTGTTCAAAAAAAGAATTTTTTTAACTGCTATATCCTTAATAACATTAACTGCCACAATATCACCTATATGGCATTCCCTACAATAGGTATTTGCTAGTAAGTAACCTTCTAACCTATAATCTATTATTTTGCCAGATTTTACTTCATGTTCCATTATTACTAATATATGTGGTGAGAGTTCCTCTACAAATATTTGCAATATGCGTAGTTTGTTTGTGAAATATTGAATATTTACACGCATCAACTTTAAAGGTGTTATACCTTCTTGAATAATTACCACCCTGTATGAATTACATTTATTCCAGTTAAATTTCTTACAATAATTTACGGCAATACTGGGTTTTTAGAGCTGTCATTTTTTATTTCACAGCCCAGCTTTTCTTCAAGTGAAGGGGCTCAGGCACATTTGAACTACATCTCTGAAAACTAGTCTGATGGTCATTTACCGAAAAAAAAGAGAGGTTTTGGAGTGTATTCCAGAAAAATTGGTCCCTCCTTCATACTATCTTTGTCACACAGTTCACTTATACAGGAAACTAGCTTGGACTTTCCCTTTCTGCTTATTTGTAATCAATGTTTCTCATGGTTCATTTTATTAGGTCTAGCAAATAGACACTGTCAAATTTATCATGCAGACTGTTAGATCAGAGATGTAGTACTAAATTTCTTTATTTAAACATGGCCACTGAGGCAAATCATGTCACACTGGCACATCTGTGATGACATCATTCATGTGAAATAGTTTTGGCAATAAGTTTAGACTACATTACAGGACTGTCTAGCTTTTGTTTCTATATATCAGTACTATACTACTCCTTTATTCCACATTGCTAATGTCTGTATGTTTGTCCTGGAAAGTAATTGTTGTGGTGTTTATGAAGCCTCTGTGATAGAATTTTTGGTCCTAGTAGTAAATGAAGCTCTTCCTTTATAGTGGCTGGGTGACTGTATAAACTTCTTACCCTGCGTATAGTAATTCCTAAAAATTCTCTTTCCAGAAACTGCTAACAGAGTAGTTGTATCTAAGAACCTGATTCTTACCTTTACAAGGAGTAGATTAGATTAGATTAGGTTGGGGAATTACCCACTTACTACATCCAAATATTCAATATTCGTCTAACGAGTAGAAGGAGTTGCCATTAAGAAATTCTTTTAATTTCCTTTTAAATTCTATATGGCTATCTGTCAGACTTTTGATGCTATTAGGTAAGTAACCAAAGGCTTTTGTGGCAGCATAATTTACCCCCTTCTTAGCCAAAGTTAGATTTAACCTTGAGTCGTGAAGATCATCCTTTCTTCTAGTGTTGTAGCCATGTACACTGGTATTACTTTTGAATTCGTTCGGATTGTTAATAACAAATTTCATAAGTGAATATATATATTGTGAGGCTACAGTGAAGATTTCTAGCTCTTTAAATAAGTGTCTGCAGGATGATCTTGGATGAGCTCCAGCAATTATTCTGACTACGCTTTTGTGCAATGAACACTCTTTTAGTCAATGATGAGTTACCCTAGAATATGATGCCATACGAAAGCAAAGAATGAAAATAGGCATGGTAAGCTAATTTACTCAGATGTATATCACCAAAATTTGCAATGACCCTAATAGCATAAGTAGCTGAACTCAAACGTTTCAGCAGATCCTCAGTGTGTTTTTTCCAGTTCAACCCCTCATCAATGCATACACCTAGAAATTTTGAATATTCTACCTTAGCTACTGGTTTCTGATCGAAGTCTATATTTATTAATGGGGTCATTCCATTTACTGTGTGGAACTGTAAATACCGTGTTTTGTCAAAGTTTAATGAGAGCCCATTTGCAGAGAACCACTTAACAATTTTCTGAAAAACATCGTTTACAATTTCACCAGTTAATTCTTGACTGTCGGGTGTGATAGCTATACTTGTATCATCCGCAAAAAGTACCAGCTTTGCATCTTCATGAATATAGAATGGCAAAGCATTAATATATATTAAGAACAGCAGAGGATGCAAGACCGAACCTTGCGGCACCACATTCTTGATTGTTCCTCAGTTTGAGAAATCACCAGTTTTTTGCATATTATGTGAACTGTTTATTTCAACTTTCTGCACTCTTCCCATTAGGTATGATTTAAGCCATTTGAGCACTGTCCCTTTCATACCACAGTACTTGAGCTTATCTAGAAGTATTCCATGTTTTACACAGTCAAAAGCCTATGATAGATCACAAAAAATCCCAACGGGTGACTTCCAGTTAACCAGTTGGTGTTCTATACAGTCATTGCTGCCTTAAAGAAAGATTCTGAATCATTAGTTACTATAAAGAGCTGCATTTTCCTGAATTTGAGAGTAAGTGGTTTCTTTCACACGTCTGACATCTCTGTTTTGAATGCCTGGAAGGCTTTTTGCGTTCTTCAGTGACCTTCCATGCCTTTCCCAAACAGTAAAAACTTTCTTCTTCCTACTAAAAGGATCTGAACACCTCTATCATTTTGTCAAACCAGTCTTGTTGTAGCTTTTACTTTCACCCAACTGCTCATTTGAATATGAAAGCAACTGGAAATCCAGATTTCTAATAGAGTTCCTGAGAGTTCAGAGGGCATTCATGCAAAATACAAGAGATATATCCCTTCATGAATTTACCAATTTCTCATTATTCTCAATCAGATACTCAAAGGCAATAGAACTCCAAAACTCAAAGCAGACTAGAAAAATTCCATATCAATTATATACAAAAGTAAGTGAATAAAATATCTCTTAATTTACCTGAAGGTGTGAGTACACACAACTACTCTCTATATGGATAATGATCTGAGAAGTTGATAAGACACACAAATATGAGATTGGAAACTGTAGCTCAAAAACCACGAGTTGCAATGTTCAAATTCTTCTCCATGTGATGTTCAACAGCTCAACACAGTCCTTTTATTTACTTGTACCACTGTATTCCACACCAGATTTTTCACTATGCCTTTAAGCTTTACAATTATTTATGTAAAATCAACAACAATGAATTTCCAAAATAGCACCTCCACAAAACTACAAGCTAAACCTAAATGGCTAAGACAATGGTACTGTCTCATCATATCTTCTGCAATTCAAAATGTTGGGCTACCAACCATTTAGCATCACAACTACACTCTCAGCCAAAGATTTACAAACCGATTTAGCTAACACATCCAACAGATTCCTCTTGAAACAGTACAGTTGAAAGCACTGAGCAGTGGATGGTCACACGGTAGTTCAGTTTACAATCTTGCATTCTTCCTTAGAGTGCGCAGACAGCAGTTTCACTGTCCAGGTGCTTTATTTTTAGGCATTTGAGTTATTCCTCACAATTCATGCAGTTGAACCAATGTTCGTGAGCAATGTGCCAAAAAATGTTTGACTGTCACCATTCATTCATAGCTGTCACTCAAGCTTAACTGGAACTTGTAGAGGACAAATGGTGCTCGTGAGTTTTTAACTTAGGAAACCTGGATTTGCCAAACTGTACCCCATCTATCTAAAAAAAAAATCCCACCAATTGGGAGTGGGGGGGGGGGGGGGGGGGGCAGGGAGGGACATGGTATTTTAAACATCATGCATACAGGAGTAAAATATGGGTATTAAAAGGGAGAGATGTAGCCCAGATAAAAAGCAACAGCGGAAATCAGGATCCTATGTGCAGTAATAAGGTACTTTCAAGAAATGTCTGTAGAAATGATGTCACCAGGAAATAATCAGGTATATTATTTAATAACATAAAAAATTAATGGTTACCAAAACAAATTAATGAACTATATAACAAGAAAGGAGGAAAATTGTATGTCAAAATAATTGTGTATTTTACACTGTCAAGGAGACTGGGGGTGTAGCGCAATAGAAAATGAGACACTCAGTCCAGAGCTGTCCAGAGGGCCTAGTACAAATCCTGCCCCCAGTCCCACCTCCCCACCATCATCTCTCACACTCCTATGATCAATGATCAAGTGAGACTGAGGATTCTGGTATTCTACAATAATGGCCTGAAAATGGGGCAAGTTTCACAAACTACAAGTAATGTTATTACTGTAAAACAGTACTTACCCCCACAGCTGCAATACAGTCTTATCTCATAATCCCTACAACCATCTTTGCAGACTAGGCCTTCTTCCAAGTTACATTTCACTTTCTCTCCAGTATCACTGTGGTCAAGTTCACTGCCCACTGCACGACATTCAATTTCAGTCACATTAGTTCTGCTGCAGATACCTTTCTGGCCATATACATTATCCTGGAAAAATTGGAAAATTAGCACAATATTAGCCAAAGTATGGGACACATACATGGAGTGTTCAAAAGAAAAGGTAAAGAACAACACTGTGGTTATAACTAAAGTCTTTATTCAAAAGTGATCATCAGGGACCTGAACATAACTATCCCACTGTTTCATAAGCTGAAGGATTCCCTGTTCCCAGAATTACTATGGCTGTGACAGGAGCCAGTCCTCCACTGCAATCTTCAGTCTGACATCCAAGTTGTAGCACTTCTTCCTTTTGAGATGTTATTTTAGCAGACCAAACATAAGGAAATTGCTAGGCAACATGTCCAAACTGTAGGGCAGATGCTCAAGCAGCTCCCACTCAAGCTTGGCAGTTATACTTCTGTGTGACCTGGAAGATGGGTGGACATGTGTTATCACAGAGCAGAATCACTCCCTCCGTGAGCAGACCCGGCCATTTGTTCCTGATGGATTTGTGTAGGCTACATAATGTCTTACAGGACACATCACTCTTAGTGGGTTTTGTGTACTTGAGGAATTCTACTACTATCAGACCTTGAATGTTGAAAGAGACAGTAAGCATCACCTTGACTGCTGAGGGCACAGATTTGAATTTTTTAGGTGAAGGTAACAAAACATGTCTCCATTGTCTAGATGCCTCACTACGTTATCTCGAAGCTGCATTTGTATATCTCAACCAGTCTGGTTGTTATCCTACGTTTTCGTAGGAACACTCCTTATAATTAATGATAAAGAAGACTTTTATTTTACGTATGTTATTTGCAGTAAATTACTGTGGAATTATGATTATTGCAGATATGAACACACAATAATTTAAGTACATATAGTTGATTTTTTAACTATGAACACACAATTATTTAAGTACATATAGTTGATTTTTTTAACTATCACTTCTGACTGAAATAACTATCTATTTAATTTAATTAGTTGTATCAAAATGACTGGAAAGGATTTAACTGACCAAGGCAAACAGTTCTAACTACACTCTCTCTTCTAAGATAAATTACATCTTTTTCAGTACAATATACTTTAAATACAGCATACGATTTTAAAGCAGATACAGAAATAATACACTCACAGAGATGGTGTCAGGGATAGGCTCTTTATCATATGACTTGTCATCTGAAGGTGTAAAAGAGTTCAACCAGCTGCTCCAACCTGACTTGCATTCTGGAGCAGGTGCAGTTTTTGGCAGCCCAGTGGTTGGTGCAATGGTTGAGAAGGTTTGGTGTATTGGCTGCTCAGTGGTGGAACATGGCTCCCCTATGCACTTCTTCTGGTGGTGTGAACAGAAGCTGCAAAAAACAAGAGTTAGTCCAGATCATGAGTAAAATTCCGTGCTCTAAACCAGCATAATATTTATTTTTCATTTTCTCAGAACTCAACTTTTTCTTTCTTTGTGGGAAATTACCCATCCCATTGTTTCATTTTATAAGGGTGCACTGAAAAGTAATGCCTTCGACTTTAGTAATTAAAACTTCTGGGCTAAGAGGCCGTGGTCCAATAGTAGAGGGAGAAGTATTTCTACCATTGGACCAAGGCCTCTTAGCCCGGAAGTTTTAATTACTGAAGACGCCGGCCGTGAAAGCCTACACGCTATGATTGCCTTCGACTTTGTTATGTGAAATGCTTAAAGCTTTTTAAATAAAACAAATACTAACATTCTACATCTTTATTCTTCATGTCTGAATATTTGCAGGCCTCTGCCACTAGAAGAGCTCCAAATCATAGTATGTAACATGGTTGTATGTAACATAACTATGTTGGTGTATTAAAAACTATGTGTTGTAATCAAGTTTCAAACTTGAAGAGCTCATTCAAAAATGATGTGCCCACTCCTTCAGCATGACAATGCTAGACCACACACAGGTGCTGGAACATCTGCAACAATCCAACACCTTGGGTTCACAGTGATCATCCTCCATACAGTCATGACTTGGTCCCATTTGATTTTTAACTGTTTCTGAAACTTAAATAACACCTTCAAGGACTTCACTTTGACAGCAATGAGGCAGCGCAACCAGAGGGGAGGTTGTGGCTCCATCAACAAAGTAAAACATTCTACAGTCATGTTATCAACAAACTGGTCTCTAGTTCGGGGAAACGTGGTTGTTAGCAGGGTGATTATGTTGAGAGATAAATATGTAGACATGAAGGATAGATATCTACAATGTTAATAACATTTCTTTTAGTTAAAAAGCTTTACAAGTTTTCACATAAAAAAACTGTAGTCATTACTTTTCAACCGTGCCCTTGTATCTTTTAAGTCTTCTGTACTTTCCCCATGTCTTCCTTGACTTCCATAAAATATCTAATGTGGCTCTTACTGTTCCATAATATCTCTATTATTATCCTAATGATACAGTTTTCTAGTGTCATGGTTAGCCCTTCTTCCTGATCACGCTCATTACTGGTAACATTTTCATGTAGACTGTTTCAATAGAATCTAGTCTAAACTGTAAGTTTTCCAGGTAATTTTTATTTTGCATGTTTTGACCATTCTTCTTTTTATTAGAGTATTCTTTCTATTTCTGCTGTGTTACTTGTTTTGAAAGTGGTTTCCCTTGGACATATTAATTTGCATTGTGTGACAATTTTGTAGTGTTTTAGTTCTGTGGCTACTAAGAGGACTTTTATAATGTACATAATTTTGGTGATAAATTGTGCTTTCATCAGTTCATTTATTCAAAAGCATAATATTTTAGAAAAGCACAAAGTTAAGCATATAAACAAGTAGTAATAAACCAAAATATAACCAACAAAAGATTAGTTTTAATATGAAGCTGCCTCTGTATGTATACAATTACCTGCTCTGCGTCCAAAATTAATGAAAAGCGATATTTGCACTCTGTGTATGCTTAATATTGTTGCAAAAACTATTACAGAAGGAAGCCAACCAGTTCAAAGCACAACAGTAATTTAAGCGTCTTGAAAGCCGAATATCCAGGAAAAGTACCAACAACCCCTGTTTTATCTCTTAGGAAGACATTTTTTCAAGCTCAAACAATCTACAGGTTGAAAACAAGACCCGTAAAAGCTTTCCACATTGTGCAATCATGTGTCATGCAAATGGAAAGAAAATACATCCAAAGATCCAGTATTACTGGTTTGGTTGCAACAAGCCCCTCTATGAGTCCAGACTTGAAAAGCTATTTTTAGCTAAAAGACAAGTACAGTGCTCATTGTACAGATGCGTAACAAGTAGAAATGTATTGTGAAAAGCGGTCAGTGTTTACAGACGCAGCGAAGTGATTCCTTTGAAAATTATGAAAATACCATTGTAATCGAGGAAATAGTAAGCTACCATTAGTAGATAAACAACAGCTATTTAATGCACCTGTGGAGACAGGAGCTTTCTTGGAAGTTGACTTGTTTCTTTCTAATTTGCCACATGAAGTTTATCTGGCATAAACATGAATAGCATCCAGCAGTACAGTGATACATAATTGTTAACCCTTAGCTCTTCATGTCATCTTTTTGTCACACACTGTCCCAGATGCAGTCTGAGGGACCACTATATTTAAATGGCCAAAAAATTGAATTCAGAAATTTCAGTGTAACAGTTCAGATTTTACATAAAAGATTACACACATAACACACAAAAAATATATTCCAATAAATTTTAAAGTTCATTTTTATGAAGAAAAAACACATTTAAACAGAAAACTGTACAACATGAACATAATATTACATGATAATGTTAATACTGTGCAAATCAAATACCCTGCACTCCAAATTTTACTTTTTGCTATATTTTTATTGGTTATTATGCATGTAATAATAAAAACATAACAAAATCCCATAAAATATTCAAAAAATGAAAATTACTCTAATACTTTTTAGGTGTTTACTTTCCTTCTCAGAGGTTTTCTTTGCACTTGCTGGAAATTTTTGTACAGATTTCAAGTCAGATTGGCTTCTTGCAACAATGGCACAATAAGACATCTTTTTCTTCTTTTTTGGGTCACAGGTGGAGCATGTTTTGCATTTTTCCAAATGTTGTGCAATGACTTGTACTCTCAGTTCCACTACACCCAAAAAGTGTGGTGAAGGATGCATGAAGTTGAAGGGTATGTGATACTTGTTGTCTCACTTTTTATCTGTGGTGTCACCAATGAGATTCTTCAACAATTAATGTGGTTCACCTGAGTATTGTCTTCGTAGGAATTGTGAAGGACAAACGATCCACCCCACTGATGTCTGACTTGCAGAAAAATAATACCACTGGACATTTCTGGAAGAGGCTTTGACAACCAATGATATTTATTTCAACCTAATGTATTTTTAGCAGAACCTTTAGCTAAAAATTCAGTATCAACACTTCTGACTTCATCACTTTGATTACTTGTTTCATTCTTGGATTTCACAGTTGGTAAAATGAATTCTGTCTTCACTTTCACACTGTTCCTGTTGAATTTTGTTGTCACTATCTGATCCAACATTGTTTCTTAAACTGTCCTCAAACCATTTTAAAACAGTATCCTCAAAGACAGGGTCTGTAGCATGAACAACAGTTCATGTAGACCTGGCTTCTGAAACCATAATGAAAGTCACACGTGCAGTCTCAGAGACTGCTGGCATGAAAGAAGCAGTAAAGGTCCACATCATATTCAAGCAGGTACTAACAAAGGAAAGGCAGCTTCAGGAAAGAAAACTACACAATGCACAATGCTGTAATCTTTTACCCCCCTGCTATGCATTACCAACCAAATAACAATAAACACTAGCAGTCTGTGAGACCACAGTTCGGACATTAAGGGTTAATATGGTAAACAGATTAAGTTCCTATAATATAATTCCTGATGGAAACTATGGAACACAATGAATGAATGATAGTCCATGAGTCGGTTTTAAACACACAGCTATTTTTATATTCCCATTAGACAGTAACATGGAAGAGGTCACAGCTATTGTCAAACTGCCGAGGCCATCTTCTATCCATAAGTGCACCCATTGAGCAAACTTTCTGGAATGGTTGCGTGACTGAAGGGGCTGCAGCCTACAGCCAGTGCTTGGCTTACATGGATGCTACTGTTATCTTCTCACTGTCCCCTGTATTTCAGATCACTGCTACAGAATTGCTTCTAACTGGTTTGCTCTATGGCTGTATATTTGTCAAGCTGGTATTGGAATTGTTGTTACACACTGGTCTTGCTTGGAACGTTACTGCATCAGATTGCTCTTGAACCTCTGCTGACCTTACTGCTCTAAACATATCACTGTAAGAGTCTGTATCTGCTCATCTGGAGCTTCTAATGTATAGCTTTAAAAAAATTTTAAAAAAATGAGCAGCCAGTCATACAGATAGTGTCATCAGCTATATTAAAACTAATATTTTGTCAATGAATGTGATACTTAATTAAGTTTTTCTGTCAGTCAACTGTACGAAAATGTATGCCTCAGTTAACTCAGGTTAACCTTTTGCATAATTTTCAGCAGATGATTACATTGAGTTCTGTGACAAAAAATGCTACACATTGTTGCACTTGTTTCTCAGCTAGCTACATGAAACAAAAGTAAAGGATATGGACACTTAGGACATAAATGGATTAATGGTACACTGCCCTCCCACATATTAGGGATAGGCGTTGATGAGATATTTAATACTAATCTTTTTCCCTAACCATAGACATTGTGGTGCTGCTGCTGCTTCTGATTTCATCAGCTTTGCTATGTCCCTTAGTATCCCAGACGAACGTAACATGAAGTAGTTTTCTGTCTGTTGGCAGATTCCGAATAACTGAAACATTTAAGACATGTGCCAACTTCTCCATATAGCTCCTTTTTCTGTAAAACATGATAATTTCTTTTTATCAGCATAATTAAGGAAGCAATAGTAGAATAGGTGCCAATAAAACATGCTGCTCTCAATATAGCTCTGCAGCCCACTTTGGAGGAAGCCAGGCTTGATCAGTGTTAGATTGCACCTCATACAGCATTGACAGACAGTGCGCCCAAGCAACAGGACATGCTGGATTGTTTACGACTGATTGCTTCTGAAATTTACAGAATTGCTGCCACTAAAGTTTGTACACAAATGAATTGGACTGAAATGGCAGAAGATTGGCAAAAATATTCTTCTTGAAATATTGGGAAAATGGTTTTTATCAATATGAATTGAAACATAAGGAGATTTTTTTGTATATCATTACTCATTAGTTGCAGAACGTGCATAGATGATAGGCATACTCTTTAGTTTCTCTTGCTAATGTAGTATATTGTAAACGAAGGCTATAGGCAATAAATTTAAGACATCTAGTGCAGTAATATACTCCTACCCCAAACATCCTACAGCACAAACCTCAATATTTTGAGGTGAATCCCTTCACATCTATTCTAATGATCATTATGCCAAATCAGATTCAATTAAGAAGTACATATAGTTATACTTGCTACCAGTACTTGATCTGTGATGGTACACACCAGTACATTGTCCCAGTATGAGAAAAACTCAGAGCTGCAGATTTTGAGATGTGGTATGATAGAATTTTTGCTGTGGTTGAAGCAATGGAAAACAGGTGTTGTGTTCACACTTTTAAAAAGCTCAAAAAAGCTTTAAAATAGTGTTTTAAGAAGTCCAAATTTCAAAAACACTTCCTGGAAGGTTACAGTAGCAGAACCTCTCTTTTTCACAAATCAAGCACTGCTTGTCATACCCTGTACATGTTAAGGGTGGGCTTGACATTCAGCATGCTGCACTGTAATGTGCCCATTCAAATAAAATAACACCACAATGTATCAACAATTATAAGCAGAATGTGTGCTTACCATCGATGACAGGCATCTTCTTCCATCAAATCACCCTCATAGTAGGTAGCCTGTGCTGTCTGAAGACAGACTGGAGGCTTGCATTTGTTAACAGTAACGCACTCTAAGGCTGTAATGTTTGAGTATACTTCATTATCTGGACATTTCTTGGCTTCACAACCTGGATGAACACATTGAGAGGATATTAAAATAAACTTTTAGTAAAATAAAGATAAACAGATATCCTGTTTATCAGTCAGCAGCAAATACTGAAAGGATACAGCTATCAGAAA
Source organism: Schistocerca serialis cubense (assembly GCF_023864345.2). NCBI lineage: Eukaryota > Metazoa > Arthropoda > Insecta > Orthoptera > Acrididae > Schistocerca > Schistocerca serialis. The sequence continues at coordinate 860,200,902 of NC_064641.1, forward strand.
CTCATTTTTGGAGCTAATTATTTAATCTATCTAAAGACAGGAAAAGGTGAAATAAGTGAGATTTTGCAAAGGATCAAATGCTAATTCTCCTAGGATGAAGGAAGGGAAAGCAGAATGCAATGGGATGGGAACTATAAATAAGGTACAACAGCTCAGTAAAGTATGTTTAATGAATTTACTAAATTCCGAGAAATTAACTGAATACATCTACCTTGTTTAACATACTTTCTGTTCTTTACAGCAACAAGTTGATAAAACTGAAAAATGAATTTCTGAGCATAAGATATGTACCCATACCAAAAATGCACTAAAAGTGTGTGTCTTTTAATTATTAACATGTGGCTAGTAGTGTAAAAATATTTTAGAATCTCATCAAGATAGCCAGAATGAAAGCCTTAATATTCTTTAGACACACAAGACAGTTAATACAGATAAAGTGATTCACACAGATGACAAATAGAAGATAAGATAATATGAAAGCTTGTAGCTGAAGAACAATGTAACTATAACATGCTGAATAATATGAAACAAAAAAATAAAAAATAAACACAATATCATAAGAATGTGTGCTTTTCTCATGGTGGGTTGATAGACAACTCACTGTCTTCCTGTAGTTTCTTGAGTCTCTGCGACTTTCAGAGAACACACTCAAAGCTTGAAATTCAGTATTGTATATCATAAAATTCTCTCTACTGCATACTAGCCACTTTGGATCAATAAAACAGTTAATACTCTTGCATGAGTTACTTATTCACAATTGTAATTAATAAAAAAGTAGGCAGGAGGTTAATTGTATAAAAATGTCAATTCATTTGTCAAAACTATAAAAACATGAGACAGATGGTCCATCATTACTTAAACTCATGAAACAAAATTCTTCATACACCAATAAACACACCCTAAAAAGAGCAAGATATAATCTTAGCTTTCAGACCTTCCTTCCTCAGGGAGGAAAGAAGGGTAGGTTGGAGATGGTTATAAAAGGAATGTAGCAACATCAAACATGAATATATTAAACTAAAATAAAGAATATTTCATCAACAATATACATACATGAGACAATGGGCAACACATTACAGATGTATCTCTCACACTAACTGAAGTAATGTTTTATTTTGAGAGAAAAAAATTGAGCTTTTCTATTTTTCATATAGTGACTATGTCAGATATTGAAAGGTGCTGACTTATATTTCATCTATAGAACAAATCAGGCCTGTATGTCACTAAAAAAATATACACCTTAATAATTTTTAGAAAGTATTTCAGCAAACTTTGATCTCAGTCTGCACATTTGCTACTCACCTTCAACACAATGATCCTTACTGCACATTCTTGTAATTGTCTCATATTTGAGAATGTTGTCACATGTCTTCTTGGGGCAGGTAGTTACACAAGGTCTGTATTCAGAACAGCGTTCATCACACTGCAAGGCTGTAAAGTTATCTGCCGTTATACAAACTGTCTACAATTTTAAGATTAAACAAATAAAAAGGTGAGAGATAGTAAATAGATACAACATATGAAATGTTGCACCATTCATTATGTTATCTTCATACAAACTGAATTTCTGTAGTAACTGAATTGATCATGTTGTTAACTGACCATAAAAAGCTTAGTAGAATATGATAAGCCTTTATTTGTTTATTTATTTGTCCATGAGACCTTCTTGGTACATAGAATATATATAAGATGTTGGACATCATTTAACACAATACTGGTTCCATCATTAATCGCTTATGGTTATACTATTTATTATTGGTACATTACTTGTATTTGTTCAGTCGTTACAATTTTACTATGATTTCAGTGGATAAGAATGGTACATTATTATTCATAATGGCATATTATTATTTATAAAAATACTCTTTCAGACTGTAGAAGTAATGATCAATTAGATATGCCTTCACTGCAACTTTGAACCTCGCTTTGTTGTTTATTGATTTATGTTACTTAGTAGTTTCCTGAATATCTTTTTTCCAAGATGCAGAACTCCATTTTGGCAGAGCTTAGTTTTTGTGTGGTGCATATGGAGATCCATATTTTGGCTTGTTATGAGTGTGTACATCTTCATTTTTGAGGAGAGTGCGGGAATTTCAGTTGCTTACTGCCATATGAATGCTATGGTTTCATATACATGAAGCATGGAAGTGGGAGGATTTGCAGTTTTCTGAAGAGTGGCTCACAAGATTTTCTGTGTTTGGCACCTTCTATGATTCTTATGACTCTTCTTTGAATTCTAAATAGCTCAATAGCGATTAGAGAAGCTCCCCAGAAAATGACTCCATACTTCAGGATTGATTGGACATTGCATAGTACACATTTTTTAGGCAGCCTTTGTTACAGCAGCTTTCAAGGATACTCATCACACAGTAGGATGTGTTCAATTTGTTGCTGAGACTGTCAATATGAGTTTCCCTGAGTAACTTTGTCAGGTCAACTCCATTTACAGCTTTGTTTGAAAACTGGATGTTTATAGTTTGCGGGACCTTTTCCTTGACATTACCGAAGTTTATTGCTACAAGTTTACCTTCATTAATGATTAATTTAGTGTATGTGAACCATTCTGCTATGCTGACCATTGTCTTTCTTATGTTTAACTGTAGTAGGTTTTCTGATTTTGCAGTAATGAGAAAGCTTGTGTTGTCAGCAAACTGGTAAGCTACACTACATTTGCTGGACCCAGTACTGGTCCTTGGGGAACGCCGTATTTCATGTCTTGGTAATCTGAGTAATGGTTTCTGATTTTCTTGCAGTCAACTTGTTTTATTTCCACTGTTTGTCTCCATCTGAAAAGGTATGACCTGATCCAGTCATTAGGTATGGCTCTGGTGTCTAGTTGATGTAATTTCTGTAGGAGTGCTTCATGATCTATAATATCAAATGCTTTTGACAAGTCAAGGCATACATCAGTGATCTATTTGCCACCCTCCACTTTCTGGTAAATTTCACTTAGGAATTCATAAATAGCACTGTTGGTTGAGCGGTTCTTCCTAAACCTGTGTTGTGCTGTGGATAGGATTTGATATTTTCCCATAAAGGCTGTAAGTCTTTTGTGGAAGACCTTCTCTACAATTTTTGAGAATCCAGACAATAGGGCAATTTCCCTGCAATTGCCAACTTCTTCTGTGTTTCCTTTTTTGTAGACTTCCCTCAATTTTGTAATTTCTAGACAAGAAGGGAAAGTCCCCCTGATACAGGTGAACTATGCAATATGTTAGTGATTTTATAATGAGTTCACTACACCTTTTGATTATGTTATCATGTGTACCATTTACTCCTGAAGACTGTTTCATTTTTAAGGTTTTTATGATGGTCAGGGTTCCTTCTTCATTTGTTGGGTACATGACTTGCAATTGGGGCACTAAGACTGTTTAGTGTCCTGTGGGTCCTCATCATAAGATGTTTCAGGTGTAACAACCAAGTTAAGTTTCTGATTTAAAATGAAGGTAAAATTCTCATCATAGTTTTGAAACCACATATAGATTTCTCCAAATACTACTGTGGTCACTATAAAGCTGACAGTAACAATTAAAGCTAATAAAAATTGTCACTCATGACAAAAAATTTAAACTGTCTTTCTTTGTTCATAGACCAGTCTCAAACAATTCAACTATAGCTGAAGTTTGATAGCTGCCAAATTATGGTATCTACAACAAAAACAAATTTATTTCTGGGAAACAAAATGCTTGGACTAATTCTTTTGCTGCAAAAAATTCAATGAAAATTCCAACAGAACTGAACTGGTGGAATTGGTGTTTACTACCTATTCACCTTCCTTTTTATGATGCTGAAATAATGTATCAATAAATGCAAAGCTTTTATGCCTAAAAAAAGTGGCTGTCTTCTAGCTATACATTTTCAGAAGTTCAATAACCATCTTTCTCTCAATAACTATCATTGATTTGCATTTGCCAGATCTCTTTCTCATGAAATTCCATACTCTGATGTTTTACTGAATTTAGGAAATCTTGTGAAACAGTGAATACCTGATTCTCCAAAGAATTTAACTCCCATGTGTAAAACAGCTTGTAATGCCTGATTAGTTTAAAAATGAGTTAATGTATTATGTATTCACAGCAAACATGTAGGCAATAAAAGGTTTTAAATTATACTTAAAGTTTTTTGCAACTCATTTAATGACATCATTAAGTAACACTGGATGATTATAGTTCGGATAATGCACACTCCAGCTTAAGCAATAGCAAGTTTCTCATGCATCTCAATGTTAATGGCATCATATCTCCTAAACTAATTGACACTGTACAATGATTGCAGTTACGTTCAGTGGTGTATGTGGATACTGTCTGAAAATAGAATTGGTAGCGCAGAAGTAATAAATTAAAATATAATGTCTGAGGCTGAAGTTTTACTGCAACAGTGAAAATGTAGTTAAGTGATAAATTTTTCCTTTTTTGTGGGTGGTGTCAATGAGGAAAATTTTCATAAGTGTTTGAAATTATGTGTAAAGTTTGTTGGAAGTGGCCAAGTGCTGTTATTCTCAAATACTGGGTGAGACAAGTCTGGGCATTTGCACACCTTCAATTATGCTGCCTCAAGACAAACACACAGTTTCTAACTGTTATATTTTTTTTGTTGTGTGAAAATTTTAACATAATATTATACCTATATTGAAAATTAAATTTTTGTTGCCCCTGGAGGCCACTAGACTAGCAGCCTGAAATTGATACTGGGTTCTGTGACATACACTTAGTAATTTAGATTCCTTCCTCCTGTCTGCAAGCAACGTAACTTTTAGGGGAGGTATTCAAAGAGGCCCATTTTATGTGGCTTTAAATTCCCAAAATGGAGGCACAAATGAGTCAGTTATTTATAAAGATCTTTGAGATGCTTCAGGAAAAGAGTGTTACAGGCTGTCAGGTAAAAGTGAGCAGTGAGCTCCAGTTTTTCAACATGCATTCTGAAAATTATCCAACAACCTGCAGTTTGGTGCAGTCACAGTTATTAATGGTAACCTAGGGCCTAATATACATTGTGTATGCTGTATCACTCGAAAATACATGCTGATTCATGGTCTAAACTGTTGATGCCTTTGGTAACAGTGGGCACTTGAATAAGCTGAAGATATATGAAGAGCTTATTTCAATAGTGGCACAAGTCCATTACCTCCACTTTTCTGTCTATAATGCTTGCGACATTAATGATCCAAACAAACAGAAAGAAAGGTTCTTATCTAGCAAGAAGCCATATGCTTGAATATTTCTGGCAGCTCAACTGCAGATTTTTCAACACTCATTTAACTTTAGGACTCTGTATCTCAGAATGAACAAAACTGGACTTGTACTACTATTGAAATAGGCCCTTTATATGTATTGATGACTGGTCATAAAATTCTCATGGATTAAAGTGGTATGCATGAACATAGTTCAAGTCTGTAGTGTTTTTCTGTCACTGTCAAATTAGATTATAACAAATAGTGGATGTTCTCAATGGCATCAAGTAAATTCAGTCAATATTAGCACCAAAGTGATATTAGTGTGGTTTTATTCCTACCATGCCACCATGATTATTGACCAAATGCCAGAGGGAGTTGCAACTGGTCAGTGGTTGGAATCATTAACTGGTTTCAACCGGCCAATGGTTGTCTTCAAACTAGAGGCACGTGCTGCAGGGAATAATGTAGTGTTCCTGTTACACTGAATATATTGTGAACAGTATAGTCACTTTCAGATTAATTGTACCTGCTGCAAGTGATGATGTGATGTTCCTATTGCACTTTTCATGAATACTGTTGACAATATAATACGTGGGACACAAGTTTTCTTGGTAAATTTCAGTGATGAAATCTTCTCAGGTTATCAGCTGACCCATGGTGTCATCTTGTAGTAATATATCAAAGAGTTACCAATGTTACATCACTGATTGCAGCTTGTGTCTTTAATATGAAGATAAAAATACTGTTGATGATACAATATAATATTATTGAAAACGCAACAGGAACATTACATCACTGTTTGCAGCATGTTCCTTTTGTCTGAGTATGGTTACTGGCTGATCAAAAGCAGTTATCAATTTAAAAAATAATAGAACATAATCAGTCACTTTATCTACATTGACAGTGTGTCACTTTTTTCCATTGTGGAAATTTTTACAACAGACTATGGGAAAAGATGGATAAAATCTTCTCGGTTACTGGAAAACATCTATTAGTATTATGTTTTATCTACTAATGAAAAAGTTGGTGGTAATGATACTAAAAAATGTGAGACTAACCTTGAATTTGAAGTAGCTACTGTGCTGAAAAATACAATAAATGCAACATACAATAAATGCAAGAGAGAAAGTGTGTGTGTGTGTGTGTGAGAGAGAGAGAGAGAGAGAGAGAGAGAGAGAGAGAGAGAGAGAGAGACGGATAGAGAACATTAACTTACGACACAACTGCTGCGTCCTCCATTTTACAGGCACGCCATGAATGTTGCATTCATGAGCATAAGCTGCCAGAGCTGTACACAAACAGTCACAGTCTCCTCCCTGATCACAAGCACAAGAGTCGAAGATACACCTAGGAAAGATTATTGGATTATAACTCACAATTCATAATTTAATCACAGTTTAGAAATAGAAGAAATTTCCTACTATGTATTTCTTTCTTACTTATTCCTTCCACTTTCATTACGTCTGTTACCATACGTCTTTTACCATGTCTTCACTTTATTTTTTTATTTTTTATGTGTGCACACCTAGCTTCTAATTTATATCTTAGCACTTTTTGTACTTATGTATTCTCACTTCCCTGTATGATTCGCCTGAGGCCAGTTTCAGGACATGCACCAATTACACCTGTACATTACATTGATAACATTTTCTTCATCTGAGAAAGGAGGTAATAGAAAATACATAACAAAATAAGGTCATTACATAACTAAATATTTAATTTAAATATGTGTGCTTACTAACTAGGTAACTATACTATGCAAATTGTTTCACTCATTTTGTTAATCAGAGTAATTAAGTGCATTAAACCAATAAGCAATGGGAGCTACAAAATATACTAATATCAGATACAGCAGAAAAAATTAATCTTTGTTTAAAGTTACATAACAGTATTTGGCATGATTACATCCCCTCCTCATAAAATGGCAGCAATTCAGTTCCAACTGCTGCACATGTACCAGATAGTCTTTTTGTTTGAAGACATACTGCACTAATGACTAAAGAAAACAGAGTATCACTCATACTATATAGGACTGAAATGTGAAGATAGAAGGCAAGCTGTGGATGTGCATTTTTCAGAAGATCAACCAGCTATACACATTCAGGCAGAATAAGTAGTACAGCAATCAGTTGAGATTTGAAAATTAAATGTATTACTAAACATATTAAGGGGGACATGAAGAAACAGGGAGACCACATAAAAAAGAGACCAGATGAAGAGATGGATGAATAGACCAGAAAAACAACTAACCACATGCCATAAAGGAAAACAAAATTGAAGGTCTGTTAAGACTACAATCAGTTTGGCTTTAGAACAGATTCAGGCACCAGAGAGGCAGTTCTCATGTTGTGGCTGATAATGGAAGCAAGACTGAAGAAAAATCAAGCCACATGCATGTGATTTGTTGATCTGAAAAAAGCATTAAACAATGTAAAATTGTGCAAGACGTTCAAAATTCTGAGAAAAATAGGGGCAAGCCAAAGAGAAAGATGGATAATATACAATATGGATGAGGACCAATAGAGAACAATAAGAATGGAAGACGAAGAATGAAGTGCTTGGATTAAAAACAGCGTAAGACGGAGATACAGTCTTTTGCCCCTATTGTTGAATCTATGCATCGAAGAAACAATCATGGAATTAAAAGAAATGTTGAAGAGTGGGATTAAAATTTAAGGTGAAAGGATATCAATGACGAGATTTGCTGATAACATTGCTCTCCTCAGTGAAAGTGAATAAGAATTACAGGATATGTTGAATGGAGTGAACACTCTAATGGGTACAGAATATGAACAGAGAGTACATAAAAGAAAGACAAAAGTAATGAGAAGTAGCAGAAATGAGAACAATAAGAAATTTAACATCAGAATTGCGGAGCATGAAGTAGATGGAGTTAAGGAATTCTGCTACCTAGGCAGCGAAATAAATCATGATACACAGAGCAATAAGGATATCAAAAAAATCAGACTAGCACTGTCAATGAGGGAATTCCTGACAAAGAGAAGTCTACTAGCATCAAACAAAGGTCTTAACTTGAGGAAGAAATTTCTGAGGATGTACGTTTGCAGTATGGCTAATCAAATTTTAAAAAAATACATTTCCTAAGAATTCTAGGTGTGAGGAGGAAGATGATGTCAAATAGTTCCTGATAAATTAATAGTGAGCTGGTGAGCTATATAATATCCAAAAACAGTAGTTTAACTACAGTTTTTAAACATCAATAATTTATCTCTAATAATATTCATATAATTAACACATTTTGAGATATGAAGTATCTTAAAATTTGTGATTAATAAAAGTCAATGAAATTCAATTTCAATACTAGGTTAAAAACAAAGAATTCCCTGAGATTTTATGAAATTCTTGAAATTTCCCTGATTTATCCAGATCAAATGAAACTCCCTGAGAATTGAAGGTTTTCCAGACGAATTGTCACCCTGGCTTGGAGCACAGCATTATATGGTAATGAAACATGGACTGTGGGAAAAATGGACCAAAGGAGAATGTAAGCATTTGTGATGTGTTGCTACTGGAAAATGTAGAAAATTGGGCGGACTAATAAGGTAAGAAATGACAAGGTTCTTCATAGAATCAGCCAAAAAAGGAGAATATGGAAAACACTGACAAGAAGAAAGGGCAGGAGGATACGACACCTGTTAAGACATAAGGGAATAACTTCTGTGGTACTAGAGGGAGCCATAGAGGGAAAAATCTGTAGAGGAAGATAGAGACTGGAATGTATCCAGCAAATAATGGAGGATGTAGGTCACAACTGCTACTCTGAGATGTAAAGGTTCTCAAGGGAGAGAAATTTGTGGCAGGTCACAGGAGATTGATGACCTTAAAAAAAGAAAACAAATAAAGGCATATAATAAGAGAATTAAACAGGCAAAAGTGTAACATCTGAGAGAAGGTGAAGAAGAAGAAGAAGAAAGACTATTTATCGTTGTTGTTTGTCATACCTGATTTCTTAAGAGGTAGATCTTTCTATTACATGTAACACTGTTTACACATTTATTATGGTTTAGAACACAATACACTATACTGCAAAATTGTTCCTTTCATTACAAAACTTAAGCTCAGATGTCATAAACTAAAGAGTTACACATGTAAGATTAGAACAGAAAAAGGACTAAATTTCCCTCTGGACAAAAACAAAATGCTACAAGAATCAGAAATAATTATAGTATCTATCTGATGAAGAAGTTCTTAAACCTACTATTATTTATTCAAGACACATGAATAATAAGAATATTGCGAAAATGCACATACTGTAAGAGCATTTTCCATATAGAAATAATGCAAAATCATCCACTAGGAACACAAAAAGCCAAAACTGAAGCTACTGGAAGCCCTTGAAATCAACAAACATTTGGCATTAAGCCCACACTTTGATTTACACTATCAAAAAGAGCATATTAACTCCTCTTTGCTGAACTTCTCTCATTTCTTTATACTTCTCACATATTCTCTCCCATCTTACTATTCTCATTTCCTTTTGTATTTATTTTCTTTTGATTTACAATGCATACTAAACTGCTTGATATTTTGTTGTCTTCCACAGTTCTCTACAGTTATGTGTAATCCTTGACACTTACATCAACTTGCACTATCCCTTGTGATATTCAATACAGCTTACTGCAGTCACACAATTCATAAAATGAAAACTATATAATAACATCTACTTTGCATGCACTTATAGAAAGAGCAGTGAGCAAATAATTCTAACTCACCTGTGCAGATAGGGTTCAAAAGGCACTTCAGAATGGCATCTGCGGAATACTTCAGACTTTAGTATACTACACTTCTGAACTGCCCATATTTCTCGTTCTGGGTGTTTTTTGCATGCATCCTACATGAAAAACACATTTAACTGGTTTCAAAAAGAAACTTTATGTGACAACAAATTACTAGAAAATTAAAGACTTGGGTTTCTAATCAACTATCCAGAATGGAATAATGACAGTACTATGAAAAGGAGAAACTGCTACTCACTTATAGTGGACGTGTTGAGTTGCAGACAGACACAACAAAAAGACTGCTATACATGCGTGTTTTTGGCCAAAAGACCTTTTTCTAAGATAGAAAACACATACACACACATTCACCCAAGCACAACTCAAGCACCTCAAACATACATGACCACTGCCTATGGCCACTGAGGCCACACCTCCAGCCTCAGTGGCCAGAGACAGTGGTTGTGCCAGTGAGTTGTGCTTTCACGAATATGTGTGTGTGTGTGTGTGTGTGTGTGTGTGTGTGTGTGTTAGAAGAAGGTCTTTTGGCCAAAAGCTCACATGTATAACAGTCTTCTTAATCACATTACCCATCTACAAAAACTGTTCACAACATCATCGATGATGACTATATTTTTTATGTTTTTGTGTAGATAAATTGTACAGAAATACCAGCCTTCTAATCACAGTCTTTACTGATGTCATTGTTAACTTCACTACTACCATCTGTTTCCTCTCTGTCAGTATTTTCATGACTCTCCTCCCAAAGTATGTTGTTCTCAGGACCATCCAGGGTTTGGACATAAAGCATTTGAACTTTTTGATGAAAAAATCTGGTGACATTGTGTGCCATGAAGAGAAAATGAACTAATGCATAAGGCTGACTGACATATTTTTAATCTTGACAGATAGAGTGAGTGCGTCATCCCCTTCTAAAAGCCAATTGGTACAGTGTTTCCAGACATGGCCTTTACAAGGCTAGTTTACAACATTAAGTATCTGCAGTTTTGAGATACTTGATTATTGAAGACAAAGTCAGTCTTCAGTGTAGCAACTTCATTCTTTACTTCAGATGTGAGATGACCTGTAAAAATCTCCACCACTAAAATAGCAGCACATTAGGTCAGTCTTTAGAAGCTGATGAGTTTTTCAGTAAAATCTTCTGGTAGTCACTGTGCTAGTGAAGTACTTCATCATACAGAGAGGCCACTTTTACATATAAACTTGTATCACCAACTGATACTGCCACAAAATTGTGTATGAGGAATGTTCATGATCTTTGGAATCTCCAAGGCCTTGAAATGGATTATTTGTTAAGAGTAAGTATCCCATCTTCTTTTACGTTTGATGAAGGACAGAAACTTAGCCTCAAATTCAAGCTACTTTTCAGCTTTTGGCTTATTCTTCAATGCTACACACTAGTGTCTTACAAAGCATAGTTTCTGCCACCTCCTCTATTAGATGTAGTCTTCAAACAATGAACAACTCCAAGTTTGAAATTTGCATCATAACTTCGAATCGGTGGAAACAAACTTTCACTTTCTAGTTAAAGAAAAACTGTACCCACCATATCATGTAAAATAACACAGCTGCAAGAATGACAATAGTCACTACCTACAGGAAATGTCAATCGCTGAAGACAGTTGAATTGTTACCTCATATACAGTGATTAATTTACATACATTAGCTATGCTGTTGACCCATTTCGAACTGAGGAAAGAACACTACAGTTGAAATTTCTTTGAAGTAAAAATAGCTTGGTATTTCTACAGTTGCACAGATAAGCCATAAATATTTTTTGTGGCTCAATTTTGAGGAAAATGGCTTATATTTGGGCTAATACAGTAATACTCACAGCCAGAATCACCAGTTGAGTTATTTCTTAATACTCAGAACCTTTTCTATATATTTTTCTACTTTAATAGCTGTAATTCATTGCAATTTATGTTGACTGAATCAATCTCTCTCTCTCCATATTTATTTCTCTGTAACACTTATTATTTTGCAATCTTTATCTATCTCTAAAATGTATTTTTGTAGTGGGACCTAAGTTACTGTTTACTATTTTTTGTTTTGTAATCTCTATCTCTAAAATGTATTTTTTTGTTGTGGGACTAAGTTACTGTTTACTGTTTTTGTTTTGTGTTATGCATTACCGTAAATTCTGGCCAAAAGCTTGTAAAATTGACACGTTCCATATCCTGTGATAGTGTCACAACATGGATCACCGGAACAAGAGATAAATAAATAAATAAATAAAAAATCTCCATCTCTCTCAAACACACACACACACACACACACACACACACACACACTCACTCACTCACTCACATACATACATGCGCACACAATTGGACATAATTTTTGTTTTCATCTCTCTCTCTCTCTCTCTCTCTCTCTCTCTCTCTCTCTCTCTCTCTCTCTCAGTGAGTCCAATTTAAGATCCTCAAATATAGTCCTACAAGTAATATCATAATAGTGATTGCAGTGCACCAAGGACAAAAAATCAACTTTACAGAACAGTAGTACAGCTTTTTGATGAATTTATGATCCTTGTGGACTGGTGGTGCATTGTGCAGGTGGCACTGGGTTCAAACTACAGGCAGCACAGCTATTTTTCTGTCACTTGTCACCCCATTCATCTCTGGAAAAGATTTGTTAGTGTGAAAAAAATCATGGTTTTGCATCTATGTTCCACTATGGGTCACCTATAACTGGCTGGGTAAGTCAGTTCGGTCAGAGAAAGGCAATGCCTAGTACAGCAGTGCAGCATTCCAACCAACATGCGGGCTGAGGACAGCTTTCGATTTTTTAATGTGCAAGAGTAAGAGACTTTTTACACAACTCACCACAATTGCAAATGATTCTGGACAGTATGGCTGAAGCTTCCAAGAATCGCCAAATAGTACTGGTGACACTTCACTTATACCTCCAGAAGGTGTCTGGAAATCATCAGCTTCATTGTTGTTGAAGTTTCCACAGAGGCCTTTCACCTGCATAGCAACAAACATGTTAATTTTAAGCACTTGAGAAATTAAATATAATAAATAGCATAAATATGTTAAATGTAAAAAAGTACACAAAACTTGTTCTGTGCAGGATGAAATATGCCCAAATTTAGCACAAGTGAAATTAAACCATTTTCCAGTGCATAATTAATCTCATCATGAAGAACAAGGGTGGTGGGTCGTGGGTGGTGAGGTATATATTTCATGCTAATATTGCGTAACTAAAAACTGTTTAACAACATACTGAAAAGTGAATACTTCCTGAACACTTGCAGAAGCAGTGTTAACTCCTTTCTCCAAAAATAAAGAAGACATATTTGACTGTGGAAACTACCAGAACATAACAACTCACATTTCATACCTTCATATTCTGGGAATAAGTCCTTTAGGATTGTGTAGCTCAATTAATCTCATTGACGGAAAATCACTTGAACTGAGAGCAGGCTGTTCATACAATAAGATTAGTGATGGTAAAATCTCAAGAAAACAAGCAAAATATCTGGTTGGTCTTTACAGCTCTAGAAAAGTCTTTTCCCTGAGTATCAAGAGCAATAATACAGCAAGCTATACATGCACATCATGTCTCAGAGTACTACACAGAACTTATCACTGACACGTATAACAATGCCCAAACCTGCACGAAAAGTACTCCAAGTGAATCGAAAAGCCCTGATGTAAATGTAGGTATTCATTATTGTTTAATGTTGTAAAAATTATCTGACCACAAAGCTACAGAATCCATCACCATGGAATCTTTTGTAGGCTGTTGATGTAGCCATTACATCTAATAACATTCAGAAAATTCAACATAACAAAGTACTTATGCAAAAGTAGAACTTGGATTGAGTGCATGATGCACAACTTCAGCCCCATATCATTTAAACCACAGACAGCAATCTTGATAATATCACACTTCTATGACTTTAAGCATCTGGGTCTTGTAATAGCAGAGGCCTGGTCAACTGAAGCAGATATTACTAATAAAATAACATCAGGTTGAAACCAGTGGGCCACACGGGTTTAGCCGAGTGGTCTAAGGTGCTGCAGTCATGAACTGTGCGGCTGGTCCCGGCGGAGGCTCAAGTCCTCCCTCGGGCATGGGTGTGTGTGTGTTTGTCCTTGGGATAATTTAGGTTAAGTAGTGTGTAAGCTTAGGGACTGATGACCTTAGCAGTTAAGTCCCATAAGATATCACACCCATTTTTTTTTTAAACCAGTGATGTTTGCTTTTAGGCACTTTGTGAGATGCAAAAATGCCAACAAAACCCATAGAAAAAATTAACAAAATAACTGTAAGACCAGTACTATTATGAGTGTGTCAGAATCTGGACATAAAAAAAGACTCAAGTACAGAAGTGCCATACAACAGAAATGCCCATGTGACGATGGGCAGGAGGAGTAATACTGAAAGACAAAGTGTGCAAAGAAGTAAAACAAGACAGTTTTAAGGTTGTTGTTATAAATGGAAAACTCTCAAAATTCAGGTTGAAATGTCACAGTCACATAACAGAAAAACTTGATGACCATATTGTGAAAAAGTTCTCTTCCATGGCTACAAACAAGAGAGGGAGAGGAAGGCCTCAAACCAGTGGTTGACAGACATCCAAAATTATATGAAGAAGCTAAGCCTTAGTGAATATGATGCCTGCCATTTGGGTAGTTTGCACCAAATATTCAAAAAGGAGAGAGCAAATATTTCCTGATAATAGCTGGAACTGAATGTGGACTGGTTGAGGTTCAGTGTGTAGTAGGTCAACCAGATCAGGCAGTTGGGGTTCCTTACGATTGTTATACCGTGTTCCTACCTAAGATATGCACTGTGGTTAAAATCAGGAAAGAAAATATTGTACACAGTGATTGATGTAAAAGGCCTGTATCAAAAAAATAAGACCATTTTTGTATTAAAAAAAAAAAAAAAAAAACAAAAAAACAAAAAAACAACAACCCTTTACTGCTAGGCCAAGCAAATATCCACCTTACCCTTGTTATAGTACATCTGCAGAGATACAGTTGTGAGAATAATTAACATATTTGATGAAACTGGACCACTGACATGTTACAAAGTACTAATGACTGTCACTAAAACAGAACTTTCTGAAAGAAACACAAACATTTACAGTCAAACCTAAAAGAAATTAATCAAACATATTTAATAAGGAAGTAATGCATGTCTGGAAAAAAACTTTCTGGACTTAGAACTTGCACTAAAATCTTCACTCTTTTACTTGAGCCCAAGCGTAAGAAAGTGAGTCAGTCTTGCATAAATACTATGTGAAACCCATTATTGGGATTACTACGAACACCAGCAGAATTGCAAGTGTGAAAACCTTGTTGGTGGACATTACTCAGGTGATTAATTTCACATTCCTGACCTCTACATCAGAACCATTATCTTCTGCTTCGACTATTACACTCAATAGAGTAGTTGTGTTCCTTTACACCAAATATTGCCCATAACCACATACAGAAAAAACATAAGTCATTGTTGTTGTTGTTGTTGTGGTCTTCAGTCCTGAGACTGGTTTGATGCAGCTCTCCATGCTACTCTATCCTGTATAAGCTTTTTCATCTCCCAGTACCTACTGCAACCTACATCCTTCTGAATCTGCTTAGTGTATTCGTCTCTTGGTCTCCCTCTACAATTTTTACCCTCCACGCTGCCCTCCAATACTAAATTGGTGATCCCTTGATGCCTCAGAACATGTCCTACCAACCGATCCCTTCTTCTGGTCAGGTTGTGCCACAAACTTCTCTTCTCCCCAATCCTATTCAATACTTCCTCATTAGTTATGTGATCTACCCATCTAATCTTCAGCATTCTTCTGTAGCACCACATTTCGAAAGCTTCTATTCTCTTCTTGTCCAAACTATTTATCGTCCATGTTTCACTTCCATACATGGCTACACTCCATACGAATACTTTCAGAAATGACTTACTGACACTCAAATCAATACTGGATGTTAACAAATTTCTCTTCTTCAGAAACGCTTTCCTTGCCATTGCCAGCCTACATTTTATATCCTCTCTACTTCGACCATCATCAGTTATTTTGCTCCCCAAATAGCAAAACTCCTTTACTACTTTAAGTGCCTCATTTCCTAATCTAATTCCCTCAGCATCACCCGACTTAATTAGACTACATTCCATTATCCTTGTTTTGCTTTTGTTGATGTTCATCTTATATCCTCCTTTCAAGACACTGTCCATTCCATTCAACTGCTCTTGCAAGTCCTTTGCTGTCTCTGACAGAATTACAATGTCATCGGCGAACCTCAAAGTTTTTATTTCTTCTCCATGAATTTTAATACCTACTCCGAATTTTTCTTTTGTTTCCTTTACTGCTTGCTCAATATACAGATTGAACAACATCGGAGAGAGGCTACAACCCTGTCTTACTCCCTTCCCAACCATTGTTTCCCTTTCATGTTCCTCAACTCTTGGAACTGCCATCTGGTTTCTGTGTTTTACCCCTGCCACCTTTAGAATTTGAAAGAGAGTATTCCAGTCAACATTGTCAAAAGCTTTCTCTAAGTCTACAAATGCTAGAAACGTAGGTTTGCCTTTCCTTAATCTTTCTTCTAAGATAAGTCGTAAGGTCAGTATTGCCTCACGTGTTCCAGTGTTTCTACGGAATCCAAACTGATCTTCCCCGAGGTTGGCTTCTACTAGGTTTTCCATTCGTCTGTAAAGAATTCGTGTTAGTATTTTGCAGCTGTGACTTATTAAGCTGATAGTTCGGTAATTTTCACATCTGTCAACACCTGCTTTCTTTGGGATTGGAATTATTATATTCTTTTTGAAGTCTGAGGGTATTTCGCCTGTTTCATACATCTTGCTCACCAGATGGTAGAGTTTTGTCAAGACTGGCTCTCCCACGGCCGTCAGTAGTTCCAATGGAATATTGTCTACTCCGGGGGCCTTGTTTCGACTCAGGTCTTTCAGTGCTCTGCCAAACTCTTCACGCAGTATCATATCTCCCATTTCATCTTCATCTACATCCTCTTCCATTTCCATAATATTGTCCTCAAGTACATCGCCCTTGTATAGTCATTACAATCCTAAAAACTTTTCTCAAAACTAATAAAAGGAATTTGCCAAGGTACATCAATGTGTATTGCATTAAGTTGTAGGCATTCTTGATCACAAACCAGGAATTCTTTTTTTTATTTCTCTTTACAAAGATCGAATTGGATATATGAAAATATGTGTTACAACTGTTAAGAATACAGTAAAACCCCATTCTATACTTTTCAGCGGACTGACCCACAAAAGTGTAAATTTCTTACTGCCAATTTCTTTACAGTGTTCAAAATGTTAAACTAAAATAATTTAAATTTTACCCCTTTAAAAAACCTAAAGTAATTAATTGTTTTTGTTTCTTTCTAACTGTAATTAGTCCTCAGTATATAAAAGTATCAATCACAAAGAAGTGGTCAATTGCTGACATACACAAATGAATGCGTGGGTTTTCCTCTTCATTCCAACCATGTCCAATGGTGTACATCAAACACGGAAGCAAAAGTCTTTCATGAAACCACATTGAGAAGCTAATGATGTTCTAATGTGAAACTTCTTATTGATAATCACTATAACATTATACTAAATAATAGGCTACTTGTAACACAATACTGGTTAAAACACTGAAGCTGGCAGTCTTTGTAAACAGAGAACAATAGGCATAAAATCTAAAGATTTTTGCTGACAAGGAGATCACTTGGTTCGTCAGGTCACACCAACCTAAGACTGCATGCCTAGTACATATTAGCATATTTCATGTGCAATTAACAATAATTTGTGAAAGCCTGTTATAGAGATGGTTGTCATCAAAAGCATTGCTTATTTGTATATATGACTTTGAAATTAAATTATCCTCAGGTTGTCAAAATCATTAAGGCAGTGATTCAGCATATTCTCCCACCCTTCCAAACACTGTGAACCTATTGTACAGGTAGTTGTGACCAAACACACTGAGAACGAAAAGCCTGCTTAAGCCACCAACACATGGAACGAGACAGCAAGATCCACTTTTTGCAGAAATATATTAAAAAATGTTAAAGGTAATTTGTAATTTTTGTAATTTGTAATTTATTTGTGTGAAACATGTAATTACATGCATAGCAATTGGTAGTACAATACAACAGTGTACAATCTAATTTTACTTTATAATAGGAACTTAAGAAAGTAGTCAAAATTATTTATCACAGCTGCAAAGTACTAACGCAAAATCTTTACAGACGAATGGAAAAAATGATAGAAGCCGACCTCGGGGAAGATCAGTTTGGATTCCGTAGAAATGTTGGAACATGTGAGGCAATACTGACCCTACGACTTACGTTAGAAGAAACATTAAGGAAAGGCAAATCTACATTTCTAGCATTTCTAGACTTAGAGAAAGCTTTTGACAATGTTGACTGGAATACTCTCTTTCAAATTCTGAAGGTGGCAGGGGTAAAATACAGGGAGCGAAAGGCTATTTACAATTTGTACAGAAACCAGATGGCAGTTATAAGACTCAAGGGATGTGAAAGGGAAGCAGTGGTTGGGAAGGGAGTGAGACAGGGTTGTAGCCTATCTTCAATGTTATTCAATCTGTATATTGAGCAAGCAGTAAAGGAAACAAAGGAAAATTTGGAGTAGGAATTAAAATCCATGAAGAAGAAATAAAAACTTTGAGGTTCGCCGATGACATTGTAATTCTGTCAGAGACAGCAAAGGACCTGGTAGAGCAGTTGAACGGAATGACCAGTGTCTTGAAAGGAGGTTATAAGATGAACATCAACAAAAGCAAAATGAGGATAATGGAATGTAGTCGAATTAAGTCGGGTGATGCTGAGGGAATTAGATTAGGAAATGAGACACTTAAAGCAGTAAAGGAGTTTTGCTATTTCGGAAGCAAAATAACAGATGATGGTCGAGGTAGAGAGGATATAAAATGTAGACTGGCAATGGCAAGGAAAGCGTTTCTGAAGAAGAGAAATTTGTTAACATCGAGTATAGATTTCAGTGTCAGGAAGTCATTCCTGAAAGTATTTGTATGGAGTGTAGCCATGTATGGAAGTGAAACATGGATGATAAATAGTTTTGACAGAAGTGAAGAGAAGCTTTCGAAATGTGGTGCTACAAAAGAATGCTGAAGATTAGATGGGTGGATCACATATCTAATGAGGAAGTACTGAATAGGATTGGAGAGAAGAGAAGTTTGTGGCACAACTTGACTAGAAGAAGGGATCGGTTGGTAGGACATGCTCTGAGGCATCAAGGGATCACCAATTCAGTATTGGGGGCAGCGTGGAGGGTAAAAATCGTAGAGGGAGACCAAGAGATGAATAAACCAAGCAGATTTAGAAGGATGTAGGTTGCGGTAGGTACTGGGAGATGAAGAAGCTTGCACAGGATAGAGTAGCATGGAGAGCTGCATCAAACCAGTCTCAGGACTGAAGACCACAACAACAACAACAACAACAATAATACTTTAGATTTTAGTTTCTACAGTAGGCTATAGAAGCACTCCTCAATGAGCCACAATTTTTGATGTTTTTTGAATGTCTCTCCAGTTATTACCTTCAGTTCATTTGGCAGTGCATTGAAGTATTTTGCTCCATTAATATATGGACTGTTAGCAGTTTTTTTTTTCAGTCTTCTGTGCATCATATGGTAATTTTGTACTTGTCTAGTATTGTGATCATGAATTTCTGCATTATGACAGGTATATTTCTTATCTTCTACAATTGATACTATTGTTTCAAACATATACATTGAATAGATAGTCAGAATTTTAAATTCTATAAACAATTCCTTACATGATGTTCCCTCCCCCCATGAACCATGGACCTTGCCGTTGGTGGGGAGGCTTGCGTGCCTCAGCGATACAGATAGCCGTACCGTAGGTGCAACCACAACGGAGGGGTATCTGTTGAGAGGCCAGACAAACGTGTGGTTCCTGAAGAGGGGCAGCAGCCTTTTCAGTAGTTGCAAGGGCAACAGTCTGGATGATTGACTGATCTGGCCTTGTAACAATAACCAAAACGGCCTTGCTGTGCTGGTACTGCGAACGGCTGAAAGCAAGGGGAAACTACAGCTGTAATTTTTCCCGAGGGCATGCAGCTTTACTGTATGATTACATGATGATGGCGTCCTCTTGGGTAAAATATTCCGGAGGTAAAATAGTCCCCCATTCGGATCTCCGGGCGGGGACTACTCAAGAGGATGTCGTTATCAGGAGAAAGAAAACCGGCGTTCTACGGATCGGAGCGTGGAATGTCAGATCCCTTAATCAGGCAGGTAGGTTAGAAAATTTAAAAAGGGAAATGGATAGGTTGAAGTTAGACATAGTGGGAATTAGTGAAGTTCGGTGGCAGGAGGAACAAGACTTCTGGTCAGGTGACTACAGGGTTATAAACACAAAATCAAATAGGGGTAATGCAGGAGTAGGTTTAATAATGAATAGGAAAATAGGAATGCGGGTAAGCTACTACAAACAGCATAGTGAACGCATGATTGTGGCCAAGATAGATACGAATCCCACACCTACTACAGTAGTACAAGTTTATATGCCAACTAGCTCTGCAGATGACGAAGAAATTGAAGAAATGTATGATGAAATAAAAGAAATTATTCAGATTGTGAAGGGAGACAAAAATTTAATAGTCATGGGTGACTGGAATTCGAGTGTAGGAAAAGGGAGAGAAGGAAACATAGTAGGTGAATATGGATTGGGGGGCAGAAATGAAAGAGGAAGCCGCCTGGTAGAATTTTGCACAGAGCACAACATAATCATAACTAACACTTGGTTTAAGAATCATGAAAGAAGGTTGTATACATGGAAGAACCCTGGAGATACTAAAAGGTATCAGATAGATTATATAATGGTAAGACAGAGATTTAGGAACCAGGTTTTAAATTGTAAGACATTTCCAGGGGCAGATGTGGACTCTGACCACAATCTATTGGTTATGACCTGTAGATTAAAACTGAAGAAGCTGCAAAAAGGTGGGAATTTAAGGAGATGGGACCTGGATAAACTAAAAGAACCGGAGGTTGTACAGAGATTCAGGGAGAGCATAAGGGAGCAATTGACAGGAATGGGGGAAATAAATACAGTAGAAGAAGAATGGGTAGCTTTGAGGGATGAAGTAGTGAAGGCAGCAGAGGATCAAGTAGGTAAAAAGACGAGGGCTAGTAGAAATCCTTGGGTAACAGAAGAAATATTGAATTTAATTGATGAAAGCAGGAAATATAAAAATGCAGTAAGTGAAACAGGCAAAAAGGAATACAAACGTCTCAAAAACGAGATCGACAGGAAGTGCAAAATGGCTAAGCAGGGATGGCTAGAGGACAAATGTAAGGATGTAGAGGCCTATCTCACTAGGGGTAAGATAGATACAGCCTACAGGAAAATTAAAGAGACCTTTGGAGATAAGAGAACGACTTGTATGAATATCAAGAGCTCAGATGAAAACCCAGTTCTAAGCAAAGAAGGGAAAGCAGAAAGGTGGAAAGAGTATATAGAGGGCCTATACAAGGGCGATGTACTTGAGGACAATATTATGGAAATGGAAGAGGATGTAGATGAAGATGAAATGGGAGATATGATACTGCGTGAAGAGTTTGACAGAGCACTGAAAGACCTGAGTCGAAACAAGGCCCCCGGAGTAGACAATATTCCATTGGAACTACTGACGGCCATGGGAGAGCCAGTCCTGACAAAACTCTACCATCTGGTGAGCAAGATGTATGAAACAGGCGAAATACCCTCAGACTTCAAGAAGAATATAATAATTCCAATCCCAAAGAAAGCAGGTGTTGACAGATGTGAAAATTACCGAACTATCAGCTTAATAAGTCACAGCTGCAAAATACTAACGCAAATTCTTTACAGACGAATGGAAAAACTGGTAGAGGCCAACCTCGGGGAAGATCAGTTTGGATTCCGTAGAAACACTGGAACACGTGAGGCAATACTGACCTTACGACTTATCTTAGAAGAAAGATTAAGGAAAGGCAAACCTATGTTTCTAGCATTTGTAGACTTAGAGAAAGCTTTTGACAATGTTGACTGGAATACTCTCTTTCAAATTCTAAAGGTGGCAGGGGTAAAATACAGGGAGCGAAAGGCTATTTACAATTTGTACAGAAACCAGATGGCAGTTATAAGAGTCGAGGGACATGAAAGGGAAGCAGTGGTTGGGAAGGGAGTAAGACAGGGTTGTAGCCTCTCCCCGATGTTGTTCAATCTGTATATTGAGCAAGCAGTAAAGGAAACAAAAGAAAAATTCGGAGTAGGTATTAAAATTCATGGAGAAGAAATAAAAACTTTGAGGTTCACCGATGACATTGTAATTCTGTCAGAGACAGCAAAGGACTTGGAAGAGCAGTTGAATGGAATGGACAGAGTCTTGAAAGGAGGATATAAGATGAACATCAACAAAAGCAAAACGAGGATAATGGAATGTAGTCTAATTAAGTCGGGTGATGCTGAGGGAATTAGATTAGGAAATGAGGCACTTAAAGTAGTAAAGGAGTTTTGCTATTTGGGGAGCAAAATAACTGATGATGGTCGAAGTAGAGAGGATATAAAATGTAGGCTGGCAATGGCAAGGAAAGCGTTTCTGAAGAAGAGAAATTTGTTAACATCCAGTATTGATTTGAGTGTCAGGAAGTCATTTCTGAAAGTATTCGTATGGAGTGTAGCCATGTATGGAAGTGAAACATGGACGATAAATAGTTTGGACAAGAAGAGAATAGAAGCTTTGGAAATGTGGTGCTACAGAAGAATGCTGAAGATTAGATGGGTAGATCACGTAACTAATGAGGAAGTATTGAATAGGATTGGGGAGAAGAGAAGTTTGTGGCACAACTTGACCAGAAGAAGGGATCGGTTGGTAGGACATGTTCTGAGGCATCAAGGGATCACCAATTTAGTATTGGAAGGCAGCGTGGAGGGTAAAAATCGTAGAGGGAGACCAAGAGATGAATACAATAAGAAGATTCAGAAGGATGTAGGTTGCAGTAGGTACTGGGAGATGAAAAAGCTTGCACAGGATAGAGGAGCATGGAGAGCTGCATCAAACCAGTCTCAGGACTGAAGACCACAACAACAACAACATGATGTTCGAGCATCTTTTTTGCTTAATATTCTCAAAGCTCTTTCCTAGAGTTTAAATACTCGGTCAACATGAGTTTCGGAAGCCCCTCCCCACACTGCAAGACCATATGCTACAAATAGATGTATTAAACCAAAATACATCATCCTCATTGTTTGGGTATTGACATATGGAGCTATTCTTCTTAAAACATACAGGCTAGATGATAGCCTTGCATATACATTGTCAATTTGTTGTGTCCATAGTAGTTTGCTATCTATGCATATACCTATGAATTTACACTCACTGCAGATTTTCCCTACGATATTGCTATCTTGAGAATCAATAAAAGTTTGCAAATCACCAACATTGAAGGGGATTATATTTGTTTTTTGTAAGTTGACTTTTAGATTGTCATTAAAGGGGATTATATTTGTTTTTTGTAAGTTGACTTTTAGATTGTCATTTTCAAACTTTTCCTTTGCAACATCTATAAATTTATTTTTACCTCTATGCCGAGATTAATAATATTGTTTCCCCAACAAAGGCCTGAAGTGTCGTCTGCATACATTGTAATGAAGGTATCATTTTTTACTATCTTTGGGAAGTCATTGACATAACATATAAAAAGGAAGGGATCAATTATCGATCCCTGAGGCACACCAAATTTAATAGTCCTGACCATTGATGTATAACTGTTTAATGTTTCTCCACTATTGTGTGAGATTGAGGTACACTGTCTTCTGTTTTTTAAATATGATGTGATGAGGTGCAATAATGTCCCACCTATGCCATCTCTGGCCAGTTTGGCAGAAGTACCTTATAATCAACCTCATCAAAAGCCTTTGACAGGTCTAGGAAAACTCCAGCTACTATAATGCCTTCATCAATTTTGTCAAGCGCTTTCAGCATAAATTGAAGTGTTGCAGTTATGGTGGTATGACCACTTCTGAAACCATGCTGAAAATCTCCCAGGAAGTTGTGCTTATTATAATGCTCTAACATATATTTCAGAACTATTTTTTCAATTAACTTGCTAAAAACGGAAGTTAAGGCAAGTGGTCGGTAATTTTCTACTACTTGTTTATCACCTTTTTTGTAGAGAGATTCAACAATGGCTAATTTTAGTATGTCAGGGAACACTCCTTCTTTTAAGACACTATTTATTAGATGCATCAAGGGATATGCTAGATTGTTTTCGCACTGTTTAAGTAAAAATGGAGAAATTTCATCCCATCCAGCGGATTTTTTGTTTTTACATTCTCTGATGAGCTGCAAAATATCCTTGATTTCAAGTTCATGGAGTTGATTAGCTTCAGAATTGTCCTCAGCAAGACTTCCAACAGGTACTTTATCTGTGGTACAAAAGTCAGATTCTATGATATCTATGAAATAGTCATTAAAAATGTTACTGATCTCTTGAGGATTGGTGACATCAATATTGTTATTAGATATATGTATGTTGATATTACCTTTTACTTTTGTTTTACTGTCTCTTATTTCATTTACTATTAACCAGCAGGTCTTGGAGATACAATCTGAATTTTGTATTTTCGATTCAGCCTTCAATCTTTTGACTTGATTGTGAAACTGGTACTTGTATTGTTTGTATTTATCCCTGTGCTCATTGTTTTTGGTCTCTCTTTTGTATCACATACATTTCTTCCATTTTTTCTTTCAGTTATTTGGTAGTATTATCAAATTCCACAGGCCTTGACTGTCTTGCCTTATTCTTATTAATATTTATCTTTCTGATGGGATGATAAGATAAGAAAGGCATCCCATTTATTATTTACTCCTTCGGCTTGAAATACTAGATGCCAAGATTCATGACCAAGGCTCTCTCTCAGTTTGGCAATGTTGATAACAGAGAGATACCTTTTGTATTCATAAATTTTCTTTGGTTTTATACAAGGACCTCCCTTTAGCACTAATAGCTGGCCTAGATGGTCAGAGATGCGACCATTTACAACAGCAGCTGTGGCAATATTTTCACAATTTGTAACAACATGGTCTATAGAGCTTATACTAGTTGGAGTGATTCTAGTGGGTATGTCTCCCGACAGATCTTTTGCGCTATAAGAATAGATACAGTCTTTGAAGCATTTGCTATCTTGGGAATCTTGTAATGTGTTGACATTAATATCCCCTAATAATATAACATTTATATGCTCTTGCTTGGACATTATTTTACATAATACTGTATCAAGGGAATTAAGAAATAATTGAAAATTTGCATTTGGTGATCTATACAATGCTAAGATAAAGTATACAACAGACAAGAATTTTAACTTAATTGATACAATTTCACACTTCAAATCAGTGGAATACACTTTTACCCAAGAGATATTTTCGTAAGATTCTACTAGGTTATTTGTTCTCAGGTAGATAGCCACTCCTCCACCTTTATGGTTAGAACAACAGTAAAAATCAGTTAATTAATAATTTTGGATTTTAAACAGGTGTGTGTTATCTGCAGATTTTTGGTGTTCACTGACAACTAGTGCGTGGGGTGTAATATCTGAAAGATAGTGGTTGAAAACATCAATCTTGTTGCCTAATCCCTCTACATTATAATGAAGGAAAGAAATATTGCTTTCTCCAGGCACATTTTGTGCATGATCATCCCCTCTTCTGCTTTTTAGTCTCCCTTATTATTTATAATGTTGCAAATATCAGTAATCATCTTAGTGAAGATCTTGGAGCCCAACCTGTTTAAGTGAGTACCATCTGTCCCCAGACATTTGTTGCATAAAAACTTATTTGGATTGATAAATATTACTCCAAGATTATTACAGGTCATGATAACATCAAAGAAAACTTAAAATGTGGGGAATGTAGTAATAGGGAATCATTAATGATGGGTTCAAAATGGTTCAAATGGCTCTGAGCACTATGGGACTTAACATCTGAGGTCATCAGTCCTCTAGAACTTAGAACTACTTAAACCTAACTAACCTAAGGACATCACACATATCCATGCCCGAGGCAGGATTCGAACCTGCAACCGTAGCAGTCGCACGGTTCCGGACTGAAGCGCCTCGAACCGCTCGGTCACCGCAGCCGGCATTAATGATGGGAAAGCATTGTATTGTGAGAATAGGAGTTGTGTTGGTACCAACAAAAATGAATGTAAAAAGTGGGAAAACATAAAATTTGGGAACTTAAAAATTGGGTTTTTCTGTATTTCATTTGGTTTCAATATTTGTGCACTGAAGCTCAGTGATTGTATATACAATGTATTAATGACTCTAAAGATTTTAGTTACCAGTCCTTTCCATCTTGGGCCCAGTTTAACATAAACTCTTGTACCACGATCCCACTGAAGTACAATATCCAAGTCTGGCACCTCAGAAAAGACAAAAAGTCCAGCCTCACGGACCTGTATCCTAAAATTGCAAATACAACATAATTAGTCATTTTATGAATAAAATCAATAAAAATAAATGATGGAAATTACATATATGAAGTCCACAGCCTATTTTACAGAGCAACCAGCAGTTTAGAAATGCAGAAAAGATGGATATTCATGATGCTAAGAGCTGATACACTCATTTAATACAGCGGGATATGATACTCAGTTACCAAAAAAAAAAAAAAAAAAAAAAAAAAAGACTGACAAAGTATATGAGAATTTTTGGTGGGTGTCCAAGGATATTAGGATGCAAAATGAGAGAATTTTTTTAAACTGCTGCTTGTATGTCATACTACCTGATTTACTTTGTTCTGGTGCACAATAGTTAATAGAGGAAACAACACACATGAATACATGAACTTGACTGACATGTTAGCTGGCACTGACAACTACAGTCTGCAGCTACCTACCATTAGAATCCCACTGCCCCTCCCTCTCCCTAACTGAGGCATGACTTTGTACCTCAACAGCAAGATTACAACCTGGAGATGAGAGACACAATGTTAACTCTTTTAGTCTTACAGATCTCCTTCACCACTATGTCAGTTGTCTCTTACCCCAATGTTCTCCAGAATACAGCAGAAAACAACATTTTTTGCTTGCTGTTGAAACAGAAGGATGTCCTGTACATTCTAAAGTACTTATAATACATACAGTCTCAATAGTAGCCTCAGCTGCTTTGCAGATGATGCAGTCATCAATAGTGAAATACCGAGTGTTCAGAAAATAACTATGCAGTGCCATGTTATGTTGTGCTAAGTAATGACTGATATGATTGTCAATTATTAATACAATATTTTCCATTGTTTTACATATTTGAACCATATATGACCAGGTATTTGTATTTGTTCACAGGTCCGGTTTGACTGAAGACCAATGTCTCGTGTGACATCATTGTGACCCAGGTCATCATGCTGATGATTGAACAAAGAGTGTTTCTTGTACAGCATGTGTTTAGCAATGGAGACAAGTTTACCTGACCAGTAGAAGCTGCATCTGCGCCAAAGTTCCCAGGAGTGAAGATGCCTAACCACAATGCTGTACGGAACGTCATCACCAAGTTTCGAAAGACTGGAAGCGTTCGTGATGCTCCAAAATCAGGCAGGCCATCTGCATCTACATCTGAAGAGAAGGTGGTGGCGGTGCAAGGCATGATGCTACAAAGTCCAGAGAAATTGGTTAGATGACTAGCTCAGCAGGCCCACATGTCTGTGGGTTCCACTCGCAAGGTTCTCCGGATGCCACTGTCTATGTATCTGTACAAAATGTCAGTCATGCAGGAACTGAGAGACACCAATCGCCCGTCATATGCGAACTTTTGCAACTGGTTTCTGTCCTTCCTGCAGGACAATGGTAAGGGGATTCTTGACACAACGTTTTTCATGGATGAGGCATGGTTTCACCACTCCAGTTACATGAATAGCCAGAATAGTCATGTGTGGACAATGGAGAATCCGCACAAATCTAAGGTGTCCCCACTGCATGATCAAAAGGTTGTTGTTTGGTGTGCCATGACTCGTAAACACATCATTGGGCAGATCTACTTTCAGGACACCATAAATGTGTTCTGGAGCCCTTCCTAGTTGAACTTAATGAGGACGAAATTGAGAATGCCTGAACCAGGATGGGGTGACTGCTCATACTGCACACAAGGCGAAGAACTTTTTCAAGAACATCTTCAGTGACCGCATCATCTCTTGAGGACTCGGGCCTCTGCATTCACCTGACTTGGCTCCACCGGTTTACTTTCTATTGGGTATGTTGAAGGGAACGGCCTATGAAAGCAATACACACAACATATAATAGCTCCAAGTTGCACTGACATGTCACATTTGGAACATCACTCCCAATCTTCTGCATAATGTCTTCAAGAACATGTGGAAACATGTGCAATTCTGACTTCAAGCTCAAGGGGATCACTTCCAGCATCTCTTATAACTTCCATTACTTTAATACAGCAAGTTCTGAACTGCATAGTTACTTATTGAACACCCTGTAATACATGAATGAGTCACACAAGTTTTCAGTCATATCAAAATAAGGTTTCAAAATAGTGCAATTGGCAACTGATGTAAATGTTCAGAAATATCAAAATGTACACTTCATGGAAAGGAAAAAAATGTTTCAAATGGCTCTGAGCACTATGGGACTTAACTTCTGAGGTCATCAGTTCCCTAGAACTTAGAACTGCTTAAACCTAACTAACCTAAGGACACCACACACATCCATGCCCGAGGCAGGATTCGAACCTGTGACCGTAGCGGTCGCGCAGTTCCAGACTTCAGCGCTTAGAACCGCTCGGCCACACCGGCCGGCTGGAAAGGAAAAATTTAGTACACAATGACTAGACTATATTGGTTGGAATCAACCAACTCACACAAACATCTGGGTGTAACAATTTGTAGGATTAGGAAACGGAATGATTACATGAGCTCAGTCATAGGTGAAGAGGGTGGTAAACCTTGAGTCTTTGGTAGGATACTGGAAAAATGAAAATCAGTCTGCAAAGGTGATTGCATATTCACACTCATGTGACCCATCCCAGAATATTGCACAAATGTGTGGGACCCATACCAAATAGGACAAAACTGTATACATGCACACAAGGGCAACATGAATGGTTACAAGTTTGAATGACCGAAGTTAGAGTGTCATGGAAATTCCAAAAATCCTGAAATGGCAGACACTTGGAGATAGACACAATCTAACTGACAAAAAGCCTACTTACAAAGTTTCAAGAACTAGTATTATGTGAGAAATCTAGTAATAAACTGCAGCTTTCTACATATCACTCCCATAACAATTGTGAAGACAAGATAGGCTAATTACAGGAACACAGAGGAATCCAAGCAGTCATTCATATCACAATCCATACAGAAATGGAATAGCAAGAAGCTTTAACACATGGTACAGCAGAAAGTGCCCTTCACCATGCACTTCACAGTGGTTTGCAGAGTTTGTGCATAGATGCAGACTTTCTCTGATTGGAAAAAAGGTTGATGAGCCTGCAGAGGACTCAGGTATTCAGAGTAGATGAGAATTTTTTGTTCTCCTGATGATGTGTTGTCTGCTACAGTACACAACTTAGGGTGGTTCACTTCGAAGGTATATGATTGTCAGATCCTGAAGACATGATAAGAGAAAACAACTGAGCAGCACAGGAAGTAACATAGTTTTGATAAATCTGTACACTCATTATTACAATTGTGGTGCTCATCTAAGGCATTAAAAAACCAATGATCTAAAAATCATGCTTCCTTTTTTACAAATTGCTCAAATTTAAACAATGCTAGGTCTCTTAACAAGCCAAAAAATTTGTTGCATTGATAGTAAACTGTTAATTTTTTGCTACTGAGCATATGTAGATCAATTTAAACAAATAAAGGCAATAACAAGTAACTATTACTCACCTATACGTTATCACGAATTATTCATTACTTGTTTTCTAGGTTTCACTCTCTATAGCAATATCCATAACAGAAATGTTTCTCTGTACAAATATATCTTGCATGCTGTAGATCTTGTTTTTTTTTCCTTTTTTTGTGAAAATTTCAAGTAATTAAGAATAAAAAATTACCTATTAAGAGAAGTTACATCAGGTACTGGGCTGTCCCTGATGAATGTTATAGTCTCTTTTTTATTTGCAAAATCAATAGCCATGCTCACAGACTTGGAACATGTGGCACCCAGAGAACTGCATGGCACATTCTGAATAATGGAAGGAAAAGAAAAGAAACAACAGTATTATCAGTAGCAATAATGTTTACTTTTGCTCTCAAATAAAATATGGTTACTTTGCAAGTAGTCAGACCATAAGGAATTCTTGTTTACACAGTAAGTGAGATAAAATCACACAAATGTCTATATATTAGAAGTTTTTTTGCAATAATATTTCAACCAGCTCAGTCTGTCAATTCTGACAATTTTTTCCTGTCTGTTTGTATTATCAACAGGTAACATGCACTACTTAAACAATGCTTGGTAAACAGTCTAAAATATTTGAGGCACATTTCACTATTTTTTAACAGTAAAGAAGCAGATTATTTTTGAGACTTAGCTGTTTTATTATTATTTTTATTTTATTATTATTTTAATTTTTAAACTGTCATGTAGCTTTGATACTTTCATTCAAATGGTTTACAACAACAGAATGAATATTTCACTGGTGCATTAGAATATATTTCTCAACTCGGTACTGTTAAGAAAAGACTGAAAGCTAAAACTTAGAAGCCAAAACCGGATTTAGGATTGGAAAAGGAACCAGAGAAGCTGTAATGGTACCAAAAACAAAAATTATCTTAGAAAGCAAAAATAAAATGAACTAAAAATGAATGCCAAATGCGTTAATCAAAAAGAGGCTTTTGATAGGATCAAATAGAAGCTACTATTTGGGAAACTGAATGAAACTGGAATAGACTGGGGAGAGAAAAGACTGGTTCTCAATCTGCCCTTGCTCATATCATTTATTCAGTTTATTTGTAGAAAGCACAACACAAACAAAGAAAAACAGCACTAAAGGGATCAAAAACATACATTGTATTCAATCTGTAGATGCCATAATAGTCTTAGCACATTCTGAAATGGACATACACTATATGCTAAAAAAATTTCAGGTGTGTTTGATAACCACCAACTGAAAAGACACACAAAGAAGACTAAATTAATAGTGATAGATAAATGAAAGAGACAAGTACGGGGCATACATTAGCATATGAAATAAAATACTAATGCAAATAAATAATTTTTTTGAGTTATGAAGTATAATAACAGGTGACAACAGGAATTTAAAAGATATTCAAAGAAGAATTGCAATGGCTAAACAAGCATTCAGAAATATGAGCAATTTATTAACAGACATACACCTTAGTATAGAAACAAGTAAAACATTAATCCAGAAATTTATTTGAAGCATTTTAAGCTGTAGTTGTGAAGGGTGGAATCAGGGGGAACGAAAAAAGGAAAAATTAGAACCAGTAGGGATGTAGATAAGCCACAAAAACACCCTTGACAGAAAGAAAATCCAATGAATAAAAACTAAAAGAAATTAAAGGAAAACGACATTGATTAAAATGATACAGAGAAGAGAAACTAAATTAACTGGACAATTAGCTCAACATAAAAGCCTCATAAAAGAAACCTTGGAAGGAAACATTGTTGTGATACGGGACAACTGCAGCGTCATATGAAAAGAGCAATGAAAGTGATTCTACACACATGCTTATTTTAAGGAGAGAGGTTGACAGATCAAGTGAACAACATTGGAAAGTGCAAGAACAATCTAAAAAACCAGGATATAAAACTCTTTATAATAAAATAAATGTGATGAAGGGATCAGTTAAACCACTGCTTCTGTCTTGCATCTACATGTCCATAGAAACAGACCCTCTAGATCTCTATTATAACTGACTTGAAAATTTTATGAAATTAATAATATTATCGTGTATGACCAGAAATCAAGGAGAAAATGTAACAACACTGATAATGAAAAGTCTGGAGTGGAATATAATGAATTGAAGGAGTATATGTTTTGAAGAAAGACATTTTCGAAAAGCATAATATTTTCAGTCTTGCTTATGGTCCTCTATGCCACTTAACACCTCAATTACACAGTGACTGGTTACCTTTATTCCTTTCATTAAATGAAACAATTATAAACATGTGACAAGGAGCATTCCTCTTTTTTTTTTAATTGTGGGAATAGAATGTTCATGTTCTGTGGTAGGTATCAGTGCAGGAAAACTGCAGAAGGCATCACATCTTATTTAAAACAACACTAATAAAGTCAATTTCAAGTGTTATTAACTTGGTACCAAGCCAACTGTATGTGGAGATGTATTTCCCTTAGAAGTAATTGTTTTATCTTCAGATTCAGTGGGGAATTGTTTATCAAGTTGCATACTACATGGCAAATTTCTGAATTTGAAGTTGCGGACAAACTGAAACTATCGAACAACAGTCTGTGATGATACATACTGTTGTTACCTATTAATGTTAGCGCCTTTAGTGCATAGAGAGAATCACATATTTAGATTTTTGGTCATAACACATAGGAGGTGACAAATATATTAATTTGTAAATATCACTGTATTTTTATTATATTCACTGAAGTTCCTATAATGACGCAAACATCTCAGGAATTCACTGTACAGTGTAACAGCTTTAACCCTTAACTACTATCACAAGATTTGCTATCAAATATACTGTTCGGCTTTAGAAGTCATTTAACAACTGAAAATGCTATATTCTCTTTTCTCTGTGAGGTACTGGATGGGCCAAACAAAAGGTTTCAAACGCTTGGCATATTTTTTGATTTAACTACGGCATTTGATTGTGTTGATCACAAAATATCGCTCCAGAAGTTGGACCATTACGGAATTCGGGGAGTAGCTCACAATTGGTTCACCTCTTACTTTAGCAACAGTTACAATGTTGATAACAGCTGTGATGCGGGGTCTGAGTGGGGTACTGTCAAGTGGGGGGTGCCCCAGGGATCAGTGTTAGGGCTACTCCTGTTCCTTATTTATATAAATGATATGCCCTCTAGTATTATGGGTAACTCTTAAAATATTTCTGTTTGCTGATGACACTAGCTTGGTAGTAAAGGATGTTGTGTGCAACATTGGCTTGGTTTCAGATAGTGCAGCACATGACCTAAGTTCATGGTTTGTACGAAATAAACTAACACTAAATCACAGTCAGACTCAGTTTTTACAGTTTCTAATACGCAATTCAACAAAACTTGGCATTTAAATTTCACAGATCGGGCATATGATTAGTGAAACTGAACAGTTCAAATTTCTAGGTTTTCAGATAGATAGTAAGCCCACGTTCAGGATCTTGTTCAAAGACTTAATACTGCCATTTTTTTATTCGAAAGCTATCAGTCTACTTTGTTTATTTTCATTCACTTATGTCATACGGTATTATATTTTGGGGTAACTCTTCCCATTCTAAAAGGATATTTATGGCTCAGAAATGGGCGGTTCGGGCAATAAGTGGAGTAAGTTCTCGAACCTCTTGTCGACCCCTGATCACGAGTCTGGGTATTTTGACATTGGCCTCTCAATATATATGTTTCTTACTCTCATTTCTTGTTAACAATATTAGCTTATTCCCAAGAATAAACAGCTTTCACTCGGTTAATACTTGGTGGAAATCAAACCTGCATTTGGATTAGACTTCCGTTAACTCATGTGTAAAAAGGTGTGCAGTATACTGTTGGATCCATTTTCAATAAGCTACCGCTCGAATTCAAAAATCTTAGCAGTAATCCGCTTGCTTTCAAATTGAAACTGAAGAGTTTCCTCATGGATCACTCCTCCTATTCTGTCGAGGAGTTCCTTGAAAAATTAAGCTGATTCTTATTGTATTGTTGATTGCATTTACTTAAACTTATGGACCGACTTTTTTTGGGTTCATAAACATTTATTTTTATCTGTTATTACTTTTATGTTGTAATTTCATGTACTGAAACGTTCCATGACCTTGGAGATTTGTTCCTCAATTGGGTCCTATGGAACTTGGTGTGTAAATAAAATAAATAAAACCGTCTCTCAGACCATTACGAATTTTTGTGTCAAGATATTTCTCACACCCCTGCAAAGCCAAATGGACTCTTCCATGTATCTTCCTATTGGCTGACAAGCTACACATGACAGCATTCTTGCAGTGTTGCTGCTCTTTGTTTCGTAATTATTAGCCTTGAGAGGTCTCACAGACATACCATAGTATTTGGTTGCCATGTTTTTGTTGCACGCTATTGTTTCTCCAGGGTGGGGAAAGCTGGGCCATCTATGCAACATATGTTATGTGAGACAGATGTGGATGTTCAAGATCGCCCCATTGAATCTTCAGATGAAGACTTTGATTACAGTGATATTGACCCTGATTTTGAGATATTTAATGATCACGACAATAATTCAGAGCAGGAAACTGAGAGTGATGAAGATGTGACAACTGATGATGATGGAGCATACTTCTTTGGTAAGAATAGATGTTTCTGATGGAGAAAAAAGCAGCCTCCACCTAATGTAAGAACAAGGCAACCCAACATCGTCTTGCAGCTTCCTGGACTGCGACAGATGGCGGAAAGTCTTGGAGAAAACCCTGCTGTTTTGGAGGTACGGAAACTGTTCTTTACACCACACATTCTACACAAAATCATTCGATGGACAAATCTGAAACTATCAAAACATAGAGCACAGTATGCCAACTATCACTCATCCTATCTACAAGATGTTGATGTCATTGAATTGAAGGCTCTAATTGGTCTATTAGTGTATTCAGCCATTTTCAAGTCGGGGAACAAGTTTGTTTACAGCTTGTTTGCAACTGATGGAACAGGCAGAGATGTTTTCAGATGCAGTGTTAGCAAAGAAAGATTTCTGTTTTTACTGTCTGCATTACGATTTGACAATCCAGATGATAGGGTGGAAAGAAAGAAAATTGACAAATCAGCAGTAATTTCACAAATCTTTCCGCATTTCACTGAAAACAGTCAACTTTGCTACTCTGTAGGTGCAACAGTGTGTATCGATGAAATGCTTGTTCCTTTTCACGGAAGGTGTGGCTTT
This sequence comes from Schistocerca serialis cubense, assembly GCF_023864345.2. Lineage (NCBI taxonomy): Eukaryota > Metazoa > Arthropoda > Insecta > Orthoptera > Acrididae > Schistocerca > Schistocerca serialis. Next base: position 860,235,890 of record NC_064641.1, read on the forward strand.
AGAATTTACATGCCAAACAAACCGGCAAAGTACAGCCTGAAAGTTCAGTGTTTGACTGAAGCTCGCACAAATTACTTGTGCAATGCATACATTTATTCTGGAAAAGGCAGCGAGGGTCACACCCTTCCCAGACATGAGAAAGGTCACAGTGTTCCCACACAGGCTGTTCTTCGATTGCTGAAACCCATTGAAAAGACAAGGAGAAATGTTACAGGTGACAACTGGTACTCATCAGTAGAAATAGTCAATGAACTTCCAAAAACAGGTCTCACATACATTGGGACACTGAAAAAGAACAAAAAGGAGATCCCACAGAACTTCTTACCTAATAAGAAACATGGTGTGAAGACATCTGTTTACGGTTTTACAGAAGACATGACTCTGGTTTCCTTCGTGCCCAAGAAGTCCAAAGCTGCAATACTGATCTCTTTTATGCACCATTCAGTAAACAGTTATCCTGAATCAGGGAAATCTGAGAGCATACTGTTTTATAACATAACAAAAGGTGGTGTGGACTGTCTTGACCAAACGTGTGCAGTTTATTCGTCAAGTCGCCAGACAAGAAGATGGCCTTTGGCCATTTTCTTCACATTGATGGATGTTGCTTGCGGTATTGTTATGTGGTACATCAAACTTATCCAAAGGCAGAAGTAATGATGAGATTGAGCTTCATGAAGACCCTAGCAAGAGACCTAGTTGAACCTCATATGAAGCGTAGAATTTCTATTGGATGCTTGCCATGAGAGTTGAGCGACACCATCAGAAGAATACTTCACTTACAAGATGAGCCTCAGACACTGAAAGAAGAATTCGAGAATTGATAAACATGTGCCTTTTGCCCTCCTCGTCTGAAGAGAAAAACACAGATGTACACAATTTTAAATCATGATGCTGGTTCTAGTTTCACTCTAAAATGATCTCAAATAGGAATGTAAAGACCCAAGGACTTAAAATGATCCAATTTGTCTTAAGTGTTCCAGGAAGGTCAGTGTGAAGTGCTTGCAGGTGGAAATTGACTGAAGTAAGATTCAGTGTCACATGATAACACATATTTCGTTTTTACTTGTAATTTTATAAGTAAAATGTGGTGAAGTTTCTCCATTCCTAGACTTATGGACTGAAATATTCGCTCTAAAGATGAGTCATAAACTGATAGTTGACTTCGGACACAATTTATCGTAAGTCAAGTTGGATTTTTCCACCTAGTTAATTTGCCAATTTGTAATATAATCCATCTGATGATAATATGTCTGTGAATAGAGAGCTAACTATTTGCTGTTATTTTCATAACTCATATGATAGAAATATACTCCAAACTACACTTTGTTTTAATTGCCAAAGTGTTTAAAATGCTGTATTGTTTTAAAAAAATCAAATTTCTACAAAGTCCACCTCTAAGAAGTGTAATGAACAACGGGAGGTCAAGAAACTATATATATTCAGCGAAATTCTGGTTTGATATATAAAATATAAAAATGTGGTCTGTGAGACCCCTCCATAGTAATTGTGTTCCTGTGAATGACTGTAGTAGTTAAGAGTTAGCTGCAGATGTACACAATTTTAAATCATGATGCTGGTTCTAGTTTCACTCTAAAATGATCTCAAATAGGAATGTAAAGACCCAAGGACTTAAAATAATCACCTATTCTGAAAATATGTCCTGATTATGATGGTAAACCAATAATTAAAGAGTAAAAAGTAACATAAATGCTTATTCTCAATGACAAGTGACCTTGTATTCAAACAGTCACAGGCTTCCATCATTATAATTATAATAACGTCTCAAATAGAGTTGTTTCAGGATTTTGAAGGTTTGAGAAAATACATGAAAAGAAAGGAAAATCTCTTGTCTTTCAACATTGGAACAAAATAGTAAGGTAGTGAAATTTTGCAGCAGGTTTTTTCACTCATACTCCAGATTGAGAGTGCCCTGTGTTGTTAGGCAAGAGTAGGTGCCAGAGATAGTAGGAGGGCAAAGAGGGTAACAATGAAGAAACTGATTTGCATAAGTAATAATCTACATTAGAATAGTTTGATTAGACAGACATAAATATGGTTTGTGTAGTACCCACCTGTGTGGAGATCATGAAAGAATCATCATTAAGGGTCCCTTTGGCTAACACATAATCACAGTTACCCTGGAAGTCATACATACGGCCATCAAATGTCTTGTAATGGGAGTCACCCCATGCAGTACACAGTCCATCACAAATGTGTTCGGTACAGTTCCACTTGCCAGAGACACAAACACTGTAAACAGAAGAGCTTATTCCAATTACATTATCTTGCTGATATCAGTGCTAGCAGCAATAAATGACTCAGTCTGTTTAATACATACTTCAGTACACATCTGGCTGGTGGTGGGGCACACCTGGCTGGGGATAAGGAGCAGGGGGACTTATGGCATAGAACACACCTGCTTATGGTGACTAAAACTGAGTAAAAATAAAAAATAAAAAAAATAAAAAAAAAAAGAAAGTACTCTCAAGAATGTGAACCTTATGCTCTGGAAACTGCTATATAAATATCAAGTTCTTTGTCCATAAAGGCTTTCAATGGAAACTACAACAAACACTGGCAAAGGAAACTGAGACAGATAAAAGAATAACAGTCATGACAATTAGGCTCCTACGTTATTTCAGCCAGAAATTATGAGTGGAATACAAAGGAAAATAAACAATGGGAGAGATAGGGTAAAAGAGAGAAAAATGGAGAGAGAGTGTAATGACAATCAACTCTCATATTGTGATACAGTGCACACATTCACTGACAGACAGGCACATAAACATGAAATTTTGTACAATAGCTGTGATTAAGATCTCGTGTTCTTCTTAAGAGCAAACAGGCACACACATCTACATTGTTGTGGCACTATGGCCTTACTGGCACGAATGGACATCTTAGGTAGAAGAGAGGGAAGAAAGGTAGAAGTGAGGAATGGCTTTGAATTTTAATTTACATGTTTGGACAGTTAGATTACAAATACAATCTTATCCTTTCCAGGCCTGGAAGGCAGGAGAGAGCTACTGGCAGACATGAAACTGTGAGGGTGGATTGTGAGTTGTGCATGTTCAGCAAGTAGAGCAACTGCCAGAAAAAGGCAGGTCCCCGTCTTGCACACAGCTTTAACCTGCCAGTATATTTCAAAATACTATTCATTTTGCCAAAATAACAATAACAAACTGAATGAGACATTTTGACCATATTCTTCTAGAGCTTGCAAAGGAAATAATACAGTGACAAATGTGGACAATGCTGATGACCAAACATATTTTGTATATATTTAACATTTGGTATGATGGGTTTGAATGTGAATGCAGTCAGTGTTTGTCATTCACTGTCATCTTTATCTGAGCCTACATTTTTTGTGAAGTTCTTTTTTTCTCTCAGGTATCAAGTATTTTGATATGAACTTTCCTGTTTCTTTAGAGCAGTCTGAGTGGATTTTATATCTACTAGTCCTCCTATCTGCAGAAGTGTTGATTCTGTTGTCTGTTAATCCATTTTATTTACATTCAGTCCCATGATTGTTCACATGAGAGAAATTTTTTTATCAACTGATATTATCCTCTCTTGAATGTCATTATTTATTTCTCTTTGCCATTGGTATACTTTATGTAGCCAAATCATGAAATTTCATATATACTTTGAAGAATCTCTCTCATGCCTATAGCACAGCATTTTATATTAAAATGTTTCTACCCCTGGATATACATCAGCATAAACATCAATATTTTTTGGAGTGTAAGCATACTACTTATCTATAGATAAAACAAAAGCATGCATGAATATTGAGTAATCACCATAATTTTGTGTGTCATCTTTCTTCTTGACACACACACACACACACACACACACACACACACACACACCTACACACACACACACACCTCAATTAAAAATTAGTGCATATGTCAGGTTGATTTGTATTCTCCATCAGTATGGCCACCAGGAAATTCCCTGGGAGAGTTAATGATGCAGACAGTTTGCAGCAAGAAACTGCGCTGACCTAACAGAGATTAAGCTCTACATCATAACTGGATGGAACTGTTGTTAGTAAGAAGAGTTAAAGCCACATGTACTTTGTCCTGAAGGTCTCCATTCCCAGCATCTAACTGCTTCTCATGTTCTCCTTTTGATCACTCAGATTTTACTAAGACATTTCTGACTGTTTCATCTCCTCTGATTTAACTAACTTTTACTAAGTATCTTATATTGCACGCCATCTATTTTCTACTTGTTTCTTCTGTTAACCACTTCTTTAAGAACTGAATAGGTTTACAATATACTATTTTAATGTACTCTGTGGCAATCATTTGCTTAAATTTTGATCCAGCCTTTAACACTGTCTTCAATTTTGACCTAAACTCTGAACAACATAGTTTGTGTAACTCATAATTTCCAAGAACATGTTAATTTCAGCAAAATTCATCACAGAAAATTATATTATGTGGAATTTGAAGGACATAACAGTATATGCAGTAGATCCTCATTTATACATTGTTGAAGGGGGATTACAAAATAAATGTGCAAGTCAGATTAAGATTAAAATGAAACTTCTTAATAGATCTGAATTAACTTTAAACGGATGCAAACACAAGATACATATACCATCCAGTAGTAGGTATAATAGTTCAAATAGCCTTATGCCTAAATTGTGGACAATTAAAGCTACTTTGCCCTAAAGAATGAATTAATAAATTGTGGTTTGTTTTTTGGAAGCAACACTATATTCATTCATAGACAAGGCATTCATATGCAGTTACTGTCCACACAGCTTGTTATCACTAGTTTTTTTTAATCTTATGTAGCGTTCTGCTACTTCCAATGCAGTAAGTGCTTCTGACCAGTTTAGGATCTCCCTACCCACTGTCTAGATGTGTGATAACACACTCAACTGACATTTTGCTGTACTTTGCTCTTGTGGCAGCAATGACGCCCAATCCAGAGGTTGAAGATGGCTCATAAAATTTGCTGGAAAAAATGCCAGTTCCATGTTACTGTAGTGTTGGAGGGTGAACTGAACAACAATCCAGAAGCAAAAGTATTTTCCTCTTCTCATGAAGCATGTGGGCTTTAAGCTTTATGAGATGACTCTTGAAGAGGTTTGCAGTCATTCATGCCTTCTTGTTTGGCTCATAGTTAGTGGGATACAATTTTATTCTCTTGAAACATTAATGTTTTGCTGATCTCCCAATCACTAGTAGCTGGAATTTATCAGAGCCATCTGTGTTTGTGGTAAAGAGTATCATAACTCTTCACTTGCTTCTATTTTCCCCAAAGCAGGGGTTATCCTTAAATGCCAATCTTTTGTCCAACATTAAGTTAAGAAATGTTCCTGTTTAATCTGTGTTGTACTTTGGAGTCTTGGAAGATCATGGTCTTTTGAACATGCTACAGCAACATTGTCAACACTGTTAACCCCTCATAAAATTTGTGGCCATTAATGTCACATTTTATTCTGAAGCAGTGTAACCACTCAGATGAAGCATGAAAGTTTACAACATTTAACTTTTTTGCAGATACCAAAACAGTTGCTTTAAGTGTTGTGCCTCAAATAGGCACATTAGCTGCATGCTACTACAGAAACCAAGTTTGTAGACATTTTTCCAATCACAAAAACTTTCCAGTGTGATTACACATATATTTATCGCCATTTGGCTTCTGACACTAGACCTTATCTATGTTTCATTGACCAATATGGTAGTTTAGGTGAAAAGTGGGATTTTGAGATGCTTTGTGAAGTTCACATTACATTCACTAGGACTTGTCTGAACTTCTTCAATTTTGTTTATTTTCTCTTTATGGAAAGACACCTTCTTTTCCTTTGTGATGAACTCAGCATTTTCGCATGAGCAAAAATTGGAAACTACACTTAAAAAACTCCTGTTTTCTTAGCTTCACTCAGTTTACTCTGCAACTGCTCACACTGATGTTAACTGCAATTGTATACCACTGGTACATATGGTGATTGTCTGACCACAGGCCGCATTCTCTCTCCTTACCTCCGAAGCGGACTACTACAATGTCATAAACAACAGTGTCACCATTTGTATTGTAGCTACAGCCCACGATAATGACTGCATGTTTGCATGCAGACAGCAAACAAACAATCACTGGCCACACTATATACAAATCTTTTTGTGACAATTTCTTGGTCTTGTATAAGTGTGACAAAAATTACTTTGGGGCAGTAAAAATACTGTAATAGCGTAAAAATTTGAAAATATGTAAATGGAAAATGTGAAAGTGTGGTAAGTTTTTATGCAAAATTGAAAAAGTGCACAATATGCAGTGTACAAGTGCAGAAATATAAAGATGAGGAATGTATTAATTACCATTCATTACAATCATTCTGAATTGTGCCTCCATCAGGATAGCTTTGACCTCCATGATGACAAGCACACTGTGATGGAGGGATGCAATTTCCAGTCTCAGTATCACGAACCAAGCCTTTCTTGCAAGTGCAGCCAGCAATACATCTCCCTCCTTTACGAGCTTTTGTTGGATTATGCATGTTCTGAAAAGATAAACACATATTCCATCTTACTGCTTAAAGATACTCATTTCCACATACCAAACAAATAAGCACAAGCTATTAACCAAATGTTTCGGCTGTCCTACCTGCTTAACAAAATGCTATTATTTTATTTATACGTTATATTCATTTTCATGCACCAGTGGCTGCTCCTTCACTCTGCACAATCAAGATACTCAAAAAGTTAAAAACTGCAGTACAATAAGAAAATTTCTTCACATCTCTCATATGAATTTCTTGTACTAACTTCTCTCATTAACAATGTTGTATTAACTGAAAAACTGATCATTATCAAATATATATGCAATTATGTAGTGGTTGTCAGGGAACTGGAAGCCAACATTACGAAATACAGCATGATATTCAAATATCTACAGAATGAATTCACTCATTGTTGTGACTCACTAATCATTCAAAACGCCACTGCGCAATTACGCGCGTCCTCTAGATGCGGCACTGTCTGCCAGCCATGCAGCAGCTGCGCCCCCTAGCGGCCAGCCGAGCAGCGGCCACTAGACGGGGACTCAGTGCTCATTCGAATGCTAACGTGTACACAAGTCTTGCTTGTCAACTTACTCTGTGACTTATATGTGTTGTGTCGTTCTGAAATATATGTGTTAAACTTGACGTTATAACAATTGCCGACGAGGTAGTGGATTTTTCCTTTTCACCGTTGACCCACAGGGTTCCATGGCTACTGTCGAGCAACTATTTGCAAAATCTCCTTGAACATCAAACGCTTCTAACAGCGGCGATTCGCGATTTCGTCGCAGCGTCAAATGCGGGGCGTTTCTCGTCGTTGGCTATACCTCCTTTTCCTCCTTACGACGAGATGGCGGAAGACTGGTCTGGTTATGAAAAACGTCTTCGACAGCACTTCTTGGCATTTCATGTCACGGATGAAGAACCATGTAAGTCTCTGTTCCTTTCCTGGATTTCACCTCAAATGTATCGGTTGTTGTCGGAATTGGCTCCCTTGAAGGATCCTGCGTCTTTGTCCTTTGCTGAAATGTGCTCATTCTGTCTGGCTATTTTCAAAAACAAACACATGTGGTAGCCTCTAGTGTTGCCTTTTATTGTTGTCAAAAACAGCCACATCAATCCTATCGCACTTGAGCTGTTGAACTTCACGGCCTCAGTTGAAAGTGTCAATTTGTTACTGACATTCACAAAGAATCCTATGCCGATTCCATGGTACGGGATGCTATTTTCCGGCCGGCGCCCGACAAAGAAGTTCGGCAACGTGCCCTTCAGTTGGCGAATCCGAATCTAGATGAAGTTCTCTCCATTGCGCAGTCTTTTGAAATTTCTCGCACCACTGGGGTGCAAATAGAGGCGTGGGGTGATGTCGGGGAAATACAACCTCTGTGCGCTGTTGACGACACGTGCGGCGCGTCCCTGCTGGCCGATGTGGCCGCAGTGAGCTCCCATGCGTAGCCTCGGCCTAGCCGTAAACAACCCGCTAAGAAACTGCAGCAAAACCCCCAGCAACTTCCTTCATGTCCGCGGTGTTTTACGAAACATTCACGCGAGGATTGTCCCCAACGTTGGGCTGTGTGTCACAATTGCAAAAAGAAAGGTCATGTGTCTTCCGTTTGCAAATCCGACCGCATACATGATGTTCATGAACATGATGCTGATTCTGATTCTGTGTTGTCTGTCAATTGCACTTCTTCCCTTTCAGGGAAGTTATTCCTCACTGTCCAAATCCTTGGTCCAGATGTTCGCATGCAAGTGGATACCGGTTCTGCTGCCACTATAATTAATTCTCAGACGTATCTTCAGTTGGGTTCTCCACTCCTGTCACCTGTCACTCAGCAATTACGGACGTACAATAAACAGAAGATTTCTCTCTTGGGACAGTTTAATGCTGAGGTATCTTACAAGTCCATCGTTCACACTGTTCCCATATTTGTGGTTGACCAGAGCAATGCAGAAAATCTTTTTGGTTTCGATGCCTTTCACGTTTTTGGGTTCTCAATAGATGACTCTGTCAATATTGTCTCTGATGCTATTCCTTATGCTCAGTTGGATTTCTCGTCGACGACATTTTCGTCCCTTTTTTCTCCTGGGTTAGGCCATGCAAACGACTTTGAAGCTCATATCACACTCAAACCCACTGCTCAGCCTAGGTTTTTTCGAGCTCGACCCATTCCTGTGGCCCTTCGTGATTGGGTAAAACGGGAGTTGGATCGTCTCACTATTTCAGGGGTCTTGCTTCCTGTCACTTCCAGTGAGTGGTCCTCTCCTGTTGTTGTCATTGCTAAGCCAAATGGTGATATTTGTCTCTGTGGCGATTTCAAAGTCACTGTAAATGCTCAATGCCTCATCGACACTTACCCTATGCCCCGTCCTGAAGAACTATTCACTAAACTTGCTGGAGGCCAGTATTTTTCTAAAATTGACCTTATCATCAACTTCCTCTCAATGCTGCTTCCCGGCAGTTTCTGGTCCTTAACACGCCTTTCGGCCTCTATCAATACCAATGCTTGTCATTCGGGGTTGCTAGCACCCCTGCTCTCTTTCAGCGATTCTTGGAACAATTATTGCTCCCTGTCCCTGGGTGTATCAATTACATGGACGACATTGTTGTCACTGGCTCCACCACTGACGAACATCTTCAAAATCTCCGCACACTTTTTCATGTCTTACAGACTGCTGGTCTTAAGTGTAATCTTCAGAAATCACAATTTTTTCAGGCATCTATCACGTACTTGGGGTTTCAACTCTCTCGGGATGGTATTCGTCCGCTTCAGCAAACTGTCGCTGCGATCGATGGCCTTCCTCACCCTACATCTGTTAAGGAACTGCAGGCCTTCATGGGGAAAATAGCATACTATCACAAGTTTTTACCGTATGCGGCTTCGGTGGCTCAGCCGTTGCATCGCTTGTTGCATAAAAACATGCCTTTTCACTGGTCCGCGTCATGCGAAGCGGCTTTCCAGAAATTGAAGACTCTGCTGAAACAGGCCCCGTGCCTGGCTACTTATCGACCTGGCCAACATCTTCTTCTTACTACAGACGCCTCTCAATACGGGGTCGGTGCAGTCCTTGCGCACCGTTTTTCTGACGGTTCGGAACAACCCATTGCTTATGCCTCCAAAACGCTCACGGATGCCCAACAAAAGTATTCTCAAATTGAGAAAGAAGCTTTGGCCATTATTTATGCTCTTCATAAGTTTGGCTCAAAATTTCATCTTGTTACGGATCACAAACCACTTGTTTCCCTGCTTCATCCATCGTCACTTCCCGACAAGGCTGCACACCGCCTCCAGCGTTGGGCTCTTTACTTGTCTCGTTTCAATTATGAGATTCATTTCCGGCCAATGGCTCAACATGCAAATGCTGATGCTCTGTCTCGCCTTCCCATGGTTCCTGATCAGGCATTCGATAGGGACGAACTTTTGTGTTTCCAGCTGGATGTTGCCGACCAGCAGGTTGGGGATGGGTTCCCCATCACTGGGGACAGGCTGGCGGCTGCTACGGGTTCTGACCCTATCCTCTCCCGGGTTTTACGCTGTATTCAGAAGGGTTGGCCACATCGCCCGTCCGCTATGACTTCTGATCCGTTGCGGAACTACTACGCTTTGCGCTACCACCTCACGGCTAGGGATGGTGTTATCCTCCTCTCCACTGACAATGCTTTGCCGCGTGTTGTGGTACCTGTGTTTTTGCGTGCTTCGGTCTTGCGCCTCCTTCACCAAGGGCACTGGGGTGTGTCTCGCACAAAATCTCTGGCGTGCTGTCATGTGTACTGGCCTGGCATCGACTCTGAAATAGTACACATGGTCGCGTCACAGGCCGCGGCCCCGAAGTCATCTTTGTCACCGTAGCCTTCGCCTGAGAAGCCCTGGGAGCGCATTCATGCTGACTTTGCGGGACCCTTTTTAGGTACTTATTGGCTCCTCGTAATTGACGCCTACTCTAACTTTCCTTTCATTGTCCATTGCACGTTGCCTACCAACGCGGCAACCACCAGTGCTCTCGCCCGCATTTTTTCTTTGGAAGGCCTCCCCTCTACTCTTGTTACTGATAATGGTCCGCAATTTGCCTCTTCCGAATTTGCGGATTTTTGTGCTCGTCACTGCGTTATGCATGTCACAGCCCCGCCGTTCCATCCACAATCCAACGGTGAGGCTGAACGACTGGTCCGCACATTTAAGGCTCAGATGCGGAAACTTCTGACTTCTTCTGCTGCTGATGATGCGCTTCTCCAGTTTCTGGCGTCTTACCATTTCACCCTCATGGGTGACCACAGCCCGGCTGAGCTCTTACACGGCCGACAGCCCCGCACGCTACTTCATCTTCTGTGGCCTTCCACTTCACAGCTGCGGGTGCCTTCACTTGGCTGGTTCACCACTGATGACCTCGTCTGGGTATGGGGATATGGCAGGTGGCCAAAATGGGGCCCGGGCCGCATCTTAAGACACCGTGGCAGACGCCTGTATGAAATCCAGACGGACACGGGTGTTGCAGTGCGTCATTCGGACCAGCTTCGGCCTCGTGTGCCAGCAATGCCTGTTCCGAATGCCGCTACACCACCTTTGGCTCTACCTGACGCTTGGCATCTCTCGATACTCACAACGCAGCCCTCTCACTGACATCGCGATGCCAGCACAAGAACGGATGCCACCAGGAGACGTGCCCATGCAGGAACTGGATGACCATCCTCTGTCAGAGCAAATCTACTCGCCTCCTCCTCCAACGGACACCGACACATCGCCCATGTCATATCAACTGGACTGGCCGCAACAGGCAGATTGGTACATGGGGCCCCAGCAGATTCGACCCCTACGTCTCCTGTCATCTCGACCCGTTATCATCAGGGACACTTCCGTCCGTACGGGAAGCCTCCTACTCGAGACTTTACGGCGAGTCAAACAACGCCCATGGATGTTAGCCATCTCCAGTACACCTCCATCAAGACCAGTGCAACAATTTCAAAGGGGGGAAAAGTGTTGTGACTCGCCGATCATTCAAAGCGCCGCCGCACAATTACGCGCGTCCTCCACGTGTGGCGCTGTCTACCAGCCATGCAGCAGCTGCGCCACTGAATCGGCCAGCCGAGCAGCAGCCGCTAGACTGGGACTCAGTGCTCATTCGAATGCTAACGTGTACACATGTCTTGCTTGTCAACTTACTCTGTGACTTATATGTGTTGTGTCGTTCTGAAATATATGTGTTAAACTTGACATTATAACACTCGTGTGTCTTCGTCATAGTCCCATACGGTGGGAATATTGAAACAAATTTGGTTTTTTCATTACTTCTGGATACTGAAGGGACTGTTAAAGGAAAATGTTGGTTTAGCTGCAACAGGGTCCACAACCATAACACATTTTTTGGTAGAAATAAGTTTCCTGCATTGAGTGTTGTTCATTTCCATTTTATTTTTATTTTGTCTGCACATTAGAAAATGGCTACTGTTTGCACTTTAGCAAATATTGTGGGTACAGCTCTCAAGCCTAGACAACCACAGACTGCCCAAGAAACTATATGACTACATTACCAAGGTAAACATGTAAGAGCAAAATGGCAGTTTAATATTAGTTTAATTAGACAATCATAAATAAACTAATGCAATATGAGCTACTTGACTGTTTAATTAAACAATAATGAAATAAACTTTCATTATCACACTGTTGACATGGACAGGTGTTATCCCACAATAACAACCCACTCAAAGCATTAAGTAGCACAGCTGCATCAGATCCCAGCCAATCACTTGTTTGATTACTCATTATCGTGTAGACAACTGCCTCATTGTGGGACTGTGCCACTAACTCGTAACGTGGGTCATTCTCTTGCATGGATCGTAAATTTTTTCTGACTTAGTGCACTGTTTGTTTTATACTACTGCTGCTCACTTGGGTGTATGACAAGGCAATTTATAACTGTGTTAGCTGAAGCAATAATGAAGGAATAGATATGAACTCACAATTGTGAAACAACAATGGAATGGTGCAAAACAATTTTATTTGTGTTTGGCACACTTTATGCATAGTTGTACGCACTCAAGGGTTAATGGGTTAAATATATTGCTTAAAAATGGATACCCAGATGAAACAGCACAGCAGACAAAATAAAAATATAATGGAAATGAATTATAGACAGTGCAGTTGCTATTTGCAGTCCGGCCTCAGCAGAAGAGACAGTGGTCATGTGTGTGTAGTTGTGGTTGTGTGAATGTAGGTGTGTTCTCCATTGTAGAAGAACGCCTTGTGGCTGAAAGCTCAAATGTATAGCAGTCTTTGTACTGTGCCTAATGTCTCCCCTACATGATGAGTGGCAATGTGTCCTTTCCAAGACACTGTCACCAATGCAGGAAGCTCATTTCCTTCGAAAAAGCGTGAGTAATGTATCCTTCTGCCACACCAATCATGCACTGTTCCGTTATCAAAAACTCCATCCTTAAAAACAGTGAAAATTACTAAAGTAACCTTGATTCCCAATTGTAGACAGTAGCCTATTGTCACTACAGTGCAATGAGAAATTATATGTTTATCCAGTATAGTATTTAACAAACTGTCAATATTGTATAGTGACATACCCTAGATTTTACCTGTATTCTACTACATATTACATTATCAATATGTTGTTGTTGTGGTCTTCAGTCCTGAGACTGGTTTGATGCAGCTCTCCATGCTAATCTATCCTGTGCAAGCTCCTTCATATCCCAGTACCTACTGCAACCTACATCCTTCTGAATCTGCTTAGTGTATTCATCTCTTGGTCTCCCTCTATGATTTTTACCCTCCACGCTGCCCTCCAATGCTAAATTTGTGATCCCTTGATGCCTCAGAACATGTCCTACCAACCGGTCCCTTCTTCTTGTCAAGTTGTGCCACAAGCTCCTCTTCTCCCCAATCCTATTCAATACCTCCTCATTAGTTACGTGATCTACCCACCTAATCTTCAACATTCTTCTGTAGCACCACATTTCAAAAGCTTCTATTCTCTTCTTGTCCAAACTATTTATTGTCCATGTTTCACTTCCATACATGGCTACACTCCATACAAATACTTTCAGAAACGACTTCCTGACACCTAAATCTATACTCGATGTTAACAAATTTCTCTTCTTCAGAAACGCTTTCCTTGCCATTGCCAGTCTACATTTTATATCCTCTCTATTTCGACCATCATCAGTTATTTTGCTCCCCAAATAGCAAAGCTCCTTTACTACTTTTAAGTCTCTCATTTCCTAATCTAATTCCCTCAGCATCACTCGACTTAATGTGACTACATTCCATTATCCTCGTTTTGCTTTTGTTGATGTTCATCTTATATCCTCCTTTCAAGACACTGTCCATTCCGTTCAACTGCTCTTCCAAGTCCTTTGCTGTCTCTGACAGAATTACAATGTCATCGTGCAAACCTCAAAGTTTTTATTTCTTCTCCCTGAATTTTAATACCTACTCCAAATTTTTCTTTAGTTTCCTTTACTGCTTGCTCAATATACAGATTGAATAACATTGGATGCCCCTCGACTCTTATAACTGCCATCTGGTTCCAGTACAAATTGTAGAGCTTTCTCTAAGCCTACAAATGCTAGAAATGTAGGCTTGCCTTTCCTTAATCTTTCTTCTAAGATAAGTCATAAGTTAAGTATTGCTTCATGTGTTCCAACATTTCTATGGAATCCAAACAGATCTTCCCCATGGTCGGCTTCTACCAGCTTTCCCATTCGTCTGTAAATAATTCGCATTAGTATTTTGCAGCTGTGACTTATTAAACTGATAGTTCGGTAATTTTCACATCTGTCAACACCTGCTTTCTTTGGGATTGGAATTATTATATTCTTCTTGAAGTCAGAGAGTATTTCACTTGTCTCATACATCTTGCTCACCAGATGGTAGAGTTTTGTCAGGACTGGCTCTCCCAAGGCCGTCAGTAGTTATAATGGAATGTTGTCTACTCCCGGGGCCTTGTTTCGACTCAGGTCTTTCAGTGCTCTGTCAAACTCCTCATGCAGTATCGTATCTCCCATTTCATCTTCATCTAAATCCTCTTCCATTTCCATAATATTGTCCTCAAGTACATCGCCCTTGTATATACCCTCTATATACTCCTTCCACCTTTCTGCTTTCCCTTCTTTGTTTAGAACTGGGTTTTCATCTGAGCTCTTGATATTCATACAAGTGGCTCTCTTTTCTCCAAAGGTCTCTTTAATTTTCCTGTAGGCTGTATCTATCTTACCCCTAGAGAGATAAGCCTCTACATCCTTACATTTGTCCTCTAGCCATGCCTGCTTAGCCATTTTGCACTTCCTTTCGATCTCATTTTTGAGACATTTGATATTCCTTTTTGTCTGCTTCATTTACCGCATTTTTATATTTTCTCCATTCATAAATTAAATTCAATATTTCTTCTGTTACCCAAGGATTTCAACCAGCCCTCGTCTTTTTACCTACTTGATCCTCTTCTGCCTTCATTGCTTCATCCCTCAGAACTAACTATTTGTCTTCTACTGTATTTCTTTCCCTCATTCCTGTCGATTGTTCCCTTATGCTGTCCCTGAAACTCTGTACAACCTCTGGTTAACTCAGCTTATCCAGGTCCCATCTCCTTAAATTGCCACCTTTTTGCAATTTCTTCGGTTTTAATCCACAGTTCATAACCAATAGATTGTGGTCAGAGTCCACATATGCCCCTGGAAATGCCCTACAATTTAAAACCTGTTTCCTAAATCTCTGCCTTACCATTATATAATCTATCTGATACCTTCTAGTATCTCCAGGATTCTTCCATGTATACAACCTTCTTTTATGATTCTTGAACCAAATGTTAGCTATGATTCTACCAGACGGCTTCCTCTTTCATTTCTTAGCCCCAATCCATATTCACCTACTATGTTTCCTTCTCTCCCTTTTCATACTGTCGAATTCCAGTCACCCCTGACTATTAAATTTTCGTCTCCCTTCACTATCTGAATAATTTCTTTTATCTCATCATACATTTCTTCAATTTCTTTGTCATCTGAAGAGCTAGTTGGCATATAAGTTTGTACTACTGTAGTAGTCATGGGCTTCGTGTCTATCTTGGCCACTATAATACATTCACTATGATGTTTGTAGTAGCTTATCTGCACTCCAATTTTTTTTATTCATTATTAAACCTACTCCTGCATTACCCCTATTTGATTTTGTATTTATAACCCTGTATTCACCTGACCAGAAGTCTTGTTCCTCCTGCCATCGAACTTCACTAATTCCCACTATATATAACTTTAACGTATCCATTTCCCTTTTTAAATTTTCTAACCTACCTGCCCGATTAAGGGATCTGACATTCCACGCTCTGATCCGTAGAATGCCAGTTTTCTTTCTCCTGATAACGACGTCCTCCTGAGTAGTCCCCGCCCAGAGTTATGAATTAGGGACTATTTTACCTCCAGAATATTTTACCCAAGAGGACGCCATCATCATTTAACCATACAGTAAAGCTGCATGCCCTTGGGAAAAATTATGGCTGTAGTTTCCCCTTGCTTTCAGCCGTTCGCAGTACCACAACAGCAAGGCCGTTTTGGTTAGTGTTACAAGGCCAGATCAGTCAATCATCCAGACTGTTGCCCCTGCAACTACTGAAAAGGCTGCTGCCCCTCTTCAGGAATCAATATGTGGTAGCATTATTTAATTTCTTTGTGGTACACTGTGACGTCTTGGTGAATTCTGAATTTCCACTTTATTTCTGTGGTAGTAGTTAATTATTCTGTTTAGAGCAGAAAAACTGAGTATTATGTACATGGTAAAATCCACCGATAAATGTTGGGAAGCTTTCTGTTCAACTTAAAGCTGCTACATAAATATTGCAGATCCTCAATCAAACAGAAATACTGTGAGGAAGAGTGTGGGATGAGGCTTAAAGGAACTGATCACACCAAACATTAAAGGAGTATGCTAGGAGCTGAAATTTTCTTGCATGTATGGTACTGTTGTGCTTGTGTTGTTCAGAAGAACAACACAATGTTCCTTCAGACCTGTACGCATGTCCAATGGAACAGGTACTGCAGTGACTACAGCCATTCTGAATTACGTGAAATGTATTCACGGTTGCGAATATGGACAACCATCTGCTGTATAATGGAATGACGATAATGAAAACTTGTGCTGGACCAGGAATCGAAACTGGATTTCCCACTTATCATGAGCGGTTGCCCTACCATTACACTCTCCTCTGAGCATGACTCACAACCATACCCAAACTTCTGTATGTTATCACCCATGTGTCTACTACCTGCACTAACCCTGTACGTTGGAGACATTTCAATTGAAATTCACTTGTCTGGTGTCGCTGGATAAATACAATATTGCAGTGCCTGTGTTGTTGAGAAGTACAATGCCACGTTCCTTTGGACATGCTTGCATGTTTGAAGAAATAGGCACTGCAGCGACTGCAGCCATAATAAAATACATGAAGTGTATTCGCAATTATGGACATGGACAACCAGCAGTTCTATAATGGAATGACAACACTGAAAATTCTCTCCCAGTCTGCCACAGATTTTCATTTAGATTATTCCACTATATAATTCATTTAGATTATTCCATTATACAACTGACAGTTGTTCTAATTTGTAAATGTGAACACATTCCATGTATTTTTTGCATGTGGTACTAAAAAATTAAAAGCAAAACCAATATGAAGTCTACAGGAGTAGAAAGAGAGACTACCACAGACTGTTAAGAGGAGTGAAATTCATGCAGTTCAACAAAGCACATGAAAGCTTGCATAATATATCAAAGACTGTCTCCTTGTTTGTTAAAGCAGATATAGACAACCTCTTAAACTACACAAGAACATCTCAAGAAAGCAATTTATAAGGCTAAACAAATGCACAAAAACAGGTACATAAGTGAATCCACCATGGCCTTGTGAGACATTGTCAAGGGAACACTACAAATCAGTAACTACTAGATACAGCTGGTATATTACAATAACAGTCTAGTACCGAGCGAGGTGGCGCAGTGGTTAGACACTGGACTCGCATTCGGGAGGACGACGGTTCAATCCCGCGTCCGGCCATCCTGATTTAGGTTTTCCGTGATTTCCCTAAATTGCTCCAGGCAAATGCCGGGATGGTTCGTTTCAAAGGGCACGGCCGACTTCCTTCCCCGTCCTTCCCAAATCCGATGAGACCGATGACCTTGCTGTCTGGTCTCCTTCCCCAAATCCAACCAACCAACCAACAGTCTAGTAGCAGGCACAACAAAAATGTATGATACATTTAATCTACACTTCATCAGGATTACTAACAGCTTATCATTAGCACGCATATTCTCTTCTAAAACATTCGAAACGAATAGCACAATAACAGTAAAATAACTTTTTCTAGTACCATCAATGTAGGAAAAGATAGATTGCTAATTACAAAAAAGAAGACATGTTAAGTTGGAGACAGGTATAATTACAAGACACAGTTTTCAGCCACAGCCTTCATAAGTAAAAGACACACACACACACACACACACACACACACCATTCACTGACACAATCAAGCACACCTCATACCCATGCAACCACCAATTCCAATATCTCGGGCCGGAATGCAACTGTCACATGGGATGCAAGCAGCAATCTAGATGGGATGGGGAACAGGAAGGGGAAGGGATAGTAGTGTACAGGTGGGGAGAGAGACGAACGCTGTCTGGTGGAGTGTACAAGGTCTAGAATGCCAGTAGGTGCAGTGTCAGGCAGATACATTGGCAGAGCATGCCAAATAAAATGCCAAATAAACAGGGTGGGAGATGAGAACGGGGAGGCGATGATAGGTCAGAGGTGGTGGAAACTACTGAGTAGAGTTTGTGCAGACAGTATGTCACCATAGGTTGAGGCTGCGATTATTGCGGGAGTGGACCATGTGTTGTAAAAATAACTCCCATCTGCATAGTTCAGAGAAGCTGGTGGTGGAGGGAAGGGTCCAGATGGTGTGGGTAGTGAAGGAGCCACTGAAATCAAGTGGGTTATGTTCAGATGCATGTTGTGCCAAAGGGTGATCCACTTTGCTCTTGGCCACAGTTTAGCACTGGCCGTTCATCCTGGTGGACAGCTTGTTGGTAGTCATACCAATATAAAAACCTATGCAATGATTGTAGCAGAACTGGTAAATGACATGGCTGCTTTTACAGGTGGCCTGGCCCCTGACAGGGTAGGATAAACAAGTGACAGGACTGGAATAGGAAGTGCTGGGTGGGTACATTGGGCAGGTTTTGCACATGGGCTTTCCGCAGGGATATGATCCTTACGGCTAGGGTTGGGATTGGGAGTGGCCTAGGGATAGAATAGGATGTTGTGGAAGTTGGGTGGCCAATGGGACATCACTTTAGGAGGGGTAAGAAGATCTCAGGTAGATTGTTCCCAATTTTAGGACACGATTATACATAATCAAAGCCCTGGCTAAGGTGGTGGTTCAGTTGTTCCAGTCCAGGGTGGTACTGAGTGAAAGGGTTGACAGCTGTCAAAATGCAGGTACTGTTGGTGGTTGGTGAGTTTCATGTGGACAAAGGTGCAGATGGAGACATTAGAGAGAAGGATGTCAACATCTAGAAAGGTGGCATGTTGGGTTGAGGAGGAACACTTAAAGCAGATGGGAGAAGAGATGTTGAGGTTGTGGAGGAATGAAGATAGGGTGTCTTGGCATTGAGTCCAGATCATGAAGACATCATCAATGAACCTGAACCAGACTAGGGGTTTGGTGTTTTGGGAGGCTATGAAGGTCCCCTCTAGATGGACCATAAAAAGGTTGGCATAGGAGGGTACATGCTGGTGCCCAAGGCTGTGCTGCAGATTTACTTGCATCCAAACAAGAAGTTTTGAAAACTATAACGTCAATGAAACAGTCCTATGCTTTTGGAACAGATCAGTCACGCAGCTTTGTAATAAAAAAAGATCAAACTGCAAACTCCCCAAGCACTATATAACAATATCATCTGTTCTCTGTACTCTGTCATTTTTCCTGAAGCTTTCAACTGTTTCATATAGTGTACTTCTTCTGGAGATTACCACACATAAAGAATTTATGACACTAAAAAGAATCTTAAAGATAATGTGAAAGTGCTACCTCATAATACCAAAATCAATATTCAAGTCATTAAATATTTTATCCATTCCATTTATTTATATCTTTGAGACAGTCACATTTATAAAAAAAGTGTCTGCATCAGTTCCAATTAAACAATATTCATTGCTGTCACACTCTAACCGTCAACAACCTCCACCCAAAAAACCACAGGCTTAGCAACTATTACCTCAGTCTGAGATACATGGGGAGCTTGCTTTACAATATATTGGATGTTACCATATGAAATAAAAATGGCTCTTTTAGAAAAACCGTCACAAACTTACTCTTCCACCATAGTTTTTAGTTTGTGAACAACTACATGGAGACCAGAATGAGATTTTCACTCTGCAACAGAGTGTGCGCTGATATGAAACTTCCGTGGCAGATTAAAACTGTGTGCCAGAATGAGACTCGAACTCGGGATCTTTGCGTTTTAGGCAAGTGCTCTACCAACTGAGCTATCCAAGCACAACTCATGAGCCATCCTCACAGCTTCAATTCTGCTGGTACCTCTTCTCCTAGCTTCCAAACTTCACAGAAGCTCTTCTGTGGTTTGCAGAAGAGCTTCTGTGAAGTTTGGATGGTAGGAGACGAGGTACTGGCAGAACTGAAGCTGTGAGGATGGCTCGTGAGTTGTGCTTCGATAGCTCAATTGGTAGATCACTTGCCGCGAAAGGTAAAGGTCCTGGGTTCAAGTCTTGTCCTGGCACGCAATTTTAATCTGCCAGGAAGTTTTACACAGAGGTCAGTTTATATTAGCATGCTACTTTCAATTATTCTAACTACCTATAGCACCTACTTATTCCTGATGATAATACAGTCAAGGGAAATTTATGTATGCATTTGTTTTCACATACGAGGGTTGTTTTTTAAGTAAGGGCCGTTCACGCGTATAGTCCCGTAGTTCGCGCAGACGCCGCAACAAGCCACCGCGCCACTTGTTGGCATCCTTCCCGTTCACACTGATGCAAGTTGCAGCTCTGTAGCTGACGTGTACGCATTGCTGTGGTACTTTATAATGTTTACGATTATTGAATCACCCGCCGCATGTGAGATACGGTCAGTGATACGTTTTTTGACCGCGAGAAGCCTATCAACAGCAGAAATTCATCGTCAGTTAACAGAAGTTTATGGCTTGAATGCAATGAGTGAAGGTAAAGCGCATCAATGGGTTAGAGAGTTTAAAAATGGCCGTCAAAACGTCCATGACAAAGAACGCTCAGGCCGGCCCTCTGTGATCACTGATGGTTTGGTGGCTGCAGTCGAAACAAAGATTCGTGAGGACAGAAGATTCACAATTTCCACTCTTTCTTTGGCATTTCCACAAGCGATTTTCACCTTTTCCGGTACCTGAAACACCATCTTGGCGGGCAGCGCTTCAATGATGACGATGAAGTGAAAGCGGCCGTGAACTCTTGGCTGTCGGAGCAGACGGCCGAATTCTTTGAAGAGGGAATTAAAAACTTAGTTGTACGGTATGACAAGTGCTTAAGTAAACAAGGCAACTATGTAGAAAAATAGGTAAAAGTGTGTAGAATCAGAAAATAAAAGTTTTTTTACAAAAGTATTTGTATCTTTTTTTAAAAATAAAAATGGCCCTTACTTAAAAAAACAACCCTCGTATTATAATATAGTCAAAGTAAAAATATACATTCAGTTGCTTTGGATGTAGCCTAATTGCAAATGAAGAAGTAAGTTTAGAATTCAACATCTAATCGACAAAAAGGCCATTACAGATGGAACACAAGCTTGGAATAGGGATGGATGGAGAAGGAAATTGCCTGTAACCTATAATAAGGATCTCTCTCAGCATTTGCCTCAAGTGATTTGGGAAAAACATGAAAATCTAGGTATGGATGGCTGGACACATATTTGAACAGTTGTCCCCCCTGAATGAGAGTCCAGTGTGGCAACCCATGCACCAACTTGCGACCTATTAACAGTGTGTTTTAACAAGACAGTTCTGAGGCAGTTGTTCTGGTCTTAGTATATGTAATTACCTCACAATGTCCTACAATGTCATGCATTTTAAAGATGAATACAATTTACTGGATTAATAAACAGCAAATAACAAATGATGGAAACATATTACTTAGAAAGGAAGGAAAGGAATTTGTAACTCCCATGAAGTCAGTTTCTTTTTCAGTGAGCACTACATAATTATAATAGACAAACTTATAGGATTAAAGTTATATCAAGGAAAAGAATAGAAAATAATTTAAATGTAATAGGATCTTTATTCATTTTTCCCACAAACGAGACTGAAATTGCAAAAATAATCAGGACAATAAAAGCAAAAAATCCATAAAAGTTTGATTGCATGTCTATAAGAGTAATTAAGCAGGCCTCTACTGTTCACAATCTTTAGTAAAGTTACTGAAATTTTTAATAAATTAGCTTATGGAAGAAAGAAGTTTCCCTGAACACCTTAAGTGAGTCAAGTGATTCACCTGCACAAAGGATGCAAGAAGTATGACCTTGCAAATTACAGACCCCTGAGTGCTATTACCTCAGTATAGAAACAGTCACAAAAGACATATTGGTGCAGTTCACTGGTATAAATAACTTCTTACATGATGCCTAAAATACCTTCTGTAACCAAAGGTTAACCAATAAGTTAATTCAGATTTCAGGAGTCACATAATTATAGCATTAAATAAACAAAACAAAGTCTGTGGGTTGTTTCTAGATCTCCCCAAATGTTTCAGTTGTGTATGTAATGATACACTGTAGCAAAATCTTTATCAATATGGCATGAGAAGGAAAGCAGGTGACATGGTACAATCCTTTGTGAAAAACACAAGACAGCATGTGGAAATAAAACATATAATGGGAAAAAGTGTAAATACCTGCTCTAGCTTCCAACAAGTTAAACACAGTGTGCCTCAAAGGTCAGTATTAGGTCCACTGTTTTTCGTTCTTTATATAACTGATATAAGATTACCAGAGGGTGCAAACGTCATCATGTACACTGATGACACATATATTATAACTAGTAGAAGCAATGATAATGAAAATGAGAAATGACATGCTCTGGCATCACATTTAATCATTCTTCAGTTTTTGATCCTGTATTTTCTTGCAGTCAAAGGCATCCTCAAGGAGGAGGCGGGTTAAAGGGAGGGGGGGGGGGAGGGGTAAGAGAGGCATTTACACTCTCCCCTCCCCACCCCACCCCACCATTTCTCTGGAATCTGGAGTAAACAGTTTTTATACATTACAGAATCTTCATAGACCTTAAGGAGTGATTTCTGATGAGTGGATAACCACGAATTCTCTGAGATATAATATTATGTATTTTGTGTCACCAACTGGATTTAGCTTTTGTGGCATTACATGTCTCGAAATTGACTAACTTATTTACATCAAAAATAGCAATTTTGGAGTCTTGCACCCCTCCCCGCCTCTCCAGGGAAATTTCTGCAGGTGCCAATGCCTGCAGTGCTCTAGTGGGGCTTGTAATTTATTAAATTCTATTAACTTTTCATGGAGCTATTCAACCTCTCCATAAGAAAGTGAGCATGTTAATGCACAGACTTAAATGATTTCTACAGAATGTATTCTGTTTATTTGTAAAGCAAGTCTTGCTATTATGTCTCAGATTCCTTCTATATATTTTTAATCTTCTTGTTTATAATTAATCTTACATCTGCAGTTTCCCCCTGTTGAGTTCCTCTGTAGTAAAACTATGACCTGACCTCCATTTGGTCTTCATTTTTTTGGCGTACATTTGAACCACTGTCTCCGATTTCATCTCATTTACTTTTTGTTCCTCAGTTCTATGACACTATCTATGTAGTTGCAAAAGTATCTGGGCATGTCTCATGGCCTGATGCCACTGTTTGTATTTTCTCAGTTCACTACTCTGAATACACTTTCACAGTAGCCAGGATACTGATGTCCCAGAAACTCATGTGTTAGAAGGGCCTTCAACAATCATAGCCACAGTATACATGTGAGTGTACTTAACATCAGCACAGCTATACTCATATGAATTTCAGCCCTGGACTAAGTACTTATGAACTGCAGAGCCTGAGACCAACACCACCAGTTCAAATGCTGATCACTTGTCAACAGAGTCCTCTAGTTGGTGATAAATACTATTATCTGACAACTCAAGTCAATCTTTTCGTCACCTGTCATAGATTTGAGAGAATAGCAGATTCTGAGTGACCATACTGTCTGCAGTGTGGGTTCGTAAGAAGCCTAATTGCATTTCTTCCCCACAAAGTGATCCATCAAGATTGTTACCTTAGGTTTTCCATGATTTCCCTAAATTGCTTAAGACAACTAACAGTTGCACACCGTGAACATTTGTACTTGGGGTTGGTATCTGTTCTGTTAGCACCCTTAATCATCACAAAGATTTAATTAATGTCTCTCCCCATAGTTCTTAGTACAGTGATGTTTTGTAGCCTTAGATGCCTGTTTATGAGAAAGTGATACAAATATCTTAGTGAGAGACAGGGATATACTAAGATAATCCAAAATACCCTACAACATTCCACAATTCTTGCAAGTTACTGATGATCAATCCATCTGCAGTGAACATATGTTTCAACAATACATTAGTCAAAGTTCAGTAAGTCAACAGAACTTGATAAAAATGAAACATTTCTACAAAATTTGTAAGTTGTGAAGAACAAATAGCCACTTACTCAGCAGATAGAAATTTTCATGAATATTTCTTTCACTAATAGTAAATTCAAGATTTATTATTATAGCAAGCAACCTACATCCAGTGAGGCCTGGCATGAAGTTGGCGTTCCACAACATCCCAAAGGTGTTCTATAAGATTCAGGTCAGGACTCTGTGCAGGCCAGTCCATTACAGGGATGTTATTGTTGTGCAAAGTTTCCGCCAAAGGTCGTGCATTATGAACAGGTGCCCGATTGTGTTGAAAGATACAACTGCCATCTCCAAATTGCTCTTCAACATTGGGAAGCAAGAAGGTGGTTAAAACATCAATGTATTCCTGTATTGGGATACTGCCATGCAAAACAACAAGGGATGTAAGTCTCCTCCATGAAAAACATGACCACACCATAACACCAATGCCTCCAAATTTTACTGTTGGCACTACACACAATGGCAGATGATGTTCACCAGGCATTCTCCATACCAACACCCTGCCATCAGATTGCCACATTGTGTACCGTTATTCGTCACTCCACACAACATTTTTCCACTGTTAAATTGTCCAATGTTTACAATTTTTACACCAAGCAAGGCATCATTTGACATTTACTGGTGCAATGTGTGGCTTATGAGCAGCTGCTCACCATGAAACCCAAGTTTTCTCACCACCTGCCTAACTGTCATAGTACTTGCAGTGGATCCTGATGCAATTTGGAATTCCTGTTGATGGTATGGATAGATGTCTGCCTAATACAGATTACAACCCTCTTCAACTGTCAGTGGTCTCTGTTAGTCAACAAACAAGGTCGGCCTGTATGCTTTTGTGCTGTATGTGTCCCATCATGTTTCCACTTCACTAACATACGGGAAACCTTGGACCTAGAGATGTTTAGGAGTGTGGGAATCTCATGTACAGACATATGACACAAGTAACACCCAGTCACCTGACCACATTCGAAGCCCGTAAGTTCCGCGGAGTGCCCCATTCAGCTCTCTCAAGATTCTAATGACTGCTGAGGTCACTGATATGGAGTGGCAGCACAAGGCACCTAATATGCAAAACACATGTTTTTGGGGGTGTCCAGATATTTTTTATCACATAATGTAGAAAAATCATCAGACAGTTCATATTCAGACAGCTCCTACTCTTCTACTGGGTGACACAGAATAACGGGAATGTTTGAAATGAGTAGTGGCAGCCATGGGCCGGTGGCAGCACTGCAGGTTCATGACAGTTAGCGAGTAAACAGTCCACCATTTCAGTAATCATGGATCAGTGGAACAGACAACAGCATATGTTAGCCATAAAAATGTTTTATAAAAACAATAATAGTTTGGTAGTGGCACAGAAGGAGTTTTGATGTTTTTATAATTTAGGACATCATGATGCTGTTCCGTCAAAACATTCAATAAGATGTTGGATCAATAACATTGAAGAGACTGGATCTGTCCCCAAGAAGAAACGAACATGATGACCAAGAAGTGTGCATTCTCCAGCAAACACTGATGTTGTACGCAAGTCTGTCTTACGGAGCCCACGGCATTCAATTCATAAGCAAGCAGCAGTGGTAGGAATGTCCCAGGAGAGTGTTCACAGAATTCTTCATCTTGATTTAAAATTTCATCTGTTCAAACCACAGATGGTGCAACAATGAAGGACAACAATTACTGGTTACGATTAGGATTCTGTCAACAAATGATAAAAATAAACAATAAAAATGAATTTCTAAAAATGTTGTGGATGTCAGATGAGGCACATTTTCATCTCACAGGTTATGTGAATAAACATAACTACCATTACTGGGCAAACACAAATCCCAATGACGTTCAAGAGTGCCCTTTACATGGTAGTAAAGTGACAGTATGGTGAGGTGTTTCATCACATGGGATTATCGGAAAAATGAACAAGGAAACACAATAACTGTCAATGCTGATCGTTACATGGAGATGTTATAAACTTTTGTTACACCTGCATTGAACAACTTTCCAAACATTCAAGAAGTCTGGTTTCAACAGGACCGAGCAACATCACACACTGCATGGCAATCAATGGCAAGACTTGTTTGGCAACCATGTGATCTCACTATTCGGTAACATTCCCTAGCCCCCTAGATTGTCAGATTTATCCATTTGTGATTATTTTCTTGTGGGGCTACCTCAAGAGCAAAGTCTACAAGACTTGACCAAGAGCCCTGGACAAGTTAAAACAAAGAATTCGGGATGCAGTTTACAGTATCCCAGCTGAGATATTGCAGTAGTCAATGAAGAATCTCAACAACAGATTTCACGAGTGTATTCATACTGGAGGACACCATCTTAAGGACATAATTCTTAAAAAAATGATAAATGCCACTAATGTTTCATAAATGGCAAAGTTGTAAGGTTTCAATTACTATGAATGCAATTTCTTTCCTTCATCACTTCTAGTTTTATTGGATTGGGAAATGTTCACATTTTTCTGTGTCACCATATATAAGAAGACTCTGTGACACTTCTTTAATCTTTCACTTTTCACTATATTTTTAGTTCACACTGCCCTACTGTGAAAAGGTTGCAAGGAACTGTCTATCATTTAAGGTAGTATTGCACTAAATAGTATATAATGCAGAAAAAGCAAAGAACTGATCACCAACGCCTTCTTATCCTCATACATATACTAGAGATACATCAGTTTGGTGGCTAGTAGCTGTTTAACAAATTCTTTATATCAGTTTGTACCAAAATTAACATTTTCATAGTTCTTCCTAGACATCTTCATTACTGAATACATAATTTTACAGAACTTATCTCTTCATTTACTTCTTTTTCTTTCTTTTTTACATTACCACAGTTCCATTGTTATCCCTGTTATCACTTCAATAACAAAGAACAATGAGACAAAACTTATAATTTATTTTTATTTTTATGTTACCAAAGTACTTCAACAATAAGCATTAAGGCAAACCTACATGATATTCAATGCTTAAGTCTTGTCATAAAAGCAGGTCAGAAAATCATATTACAGAAATTAATTCCAAGTATGGTTTCAAAATATCCTTGTAATTCTAATACATACCTTACAAGTACGGACTTCTGTGGGAGAACACATCGTAAATTCCTCACCAAGGTCAGCTCGGCATTTCTTTAGGCTTGCAGTTAGATTACCATGTTGTTTTTGCTCTTCTGGTGTTGCAGGTCGACATGACCATTTTGCAGCAGAACACTCACTGATGAAAACACATTCATTATTAAGTGGTTCTATGCATTAAACTGACAATTATTATAAAAAAAAACAATGCTGATTATTTAGTTAGTGCTACATCATACAATACATAACATTAACAGAAAATTGAGAGAGTTGGAGTTTAATATCTTATTGATGACATGGTTATTATGGATGGATCACTTGGTTGGTTAGACATGGATGGAGAAAAAATGGCTGTAGCTTATTCAAAGAAACTAGCTTAGAATTCAGATGAAGTAATTTAAGACACTAACAAATTAGTACTTCACACTTCATCAGCCTTTATGATATCATAACAATCCTACAAGAAACTGCAAGTTTTCATAACTTGCCAAACTGAAAAAGTGATTAACAGATATAAGCAACAAGAATTTAAGAGACTCTGTTCAGGAAATGAGAAGTAGGCATTTGGTCTCACACAGCAAAACTGATGTACAGAGGGAGCAGAGGTATTTCATGAATGTTTGTGGATGAGCAGTGTTGTTTTACAGGACTAAGATGGTGGGTTGTATGGCTTGGTGGAATTTGAATGAACAGTTGGACTATCTTTGTGAAAGGAAGAGTGCAGCTGGAAATGGGAATTCTGATGATCAGGAAAATGGGTGGGAGGGATTCCCTGAGCTAGGCAGCAAGAGTTCCATGCCAGTTCTATTTGCTGGATAGTGCTTTGCCTCCATAAACATTATTAGATTAAATCATGGATTTTTCATCGATTTATAGACGCTCATCACTGGTACATCACTGCAGCACATGTATACAATAAAATAAATCCCATATTAAAGTCACATGAGCCAAATAAAGAACACATCATAAGGATAAGAAAGTCATGTAAAGACTGATGTGTTTAAGTCATACATTTATCCAAACACCGAATGTGGGTTGTGTGGCCAAATTAGTATGTAAGTATTTTTTCAGGAAAATATCGTCAATATCAAGAAATAAAAACACAGTTTGGTGAAGAATATACAGTGCAACAAAAATTATTGGTCATTTTTCAGTACAAACCCTAAAAATAAACATTGAAAGCCACAATGTACATTAAATGTACATTAAATTAATAAGAATATAATAAATCAAAATAATATAAAATGTATGGCAAAGAGAATAAGAGCAGAATGTTTTTTGCATAATTACATAAAATTAACATTTTACATAAACAATTACACTACAGTTTTTTCCTGTAAGATTTAATAACTATTTATTGCATCTGACCTAAGCAAAAACTCACATGTTATAACATGTTTAGCATGAGATATTTGAAAACAGCATCCTTGAACATGATAATATAACTACAGACTGAATAATAAAATCTGTTTTCTCTGCTCAAATGTACACATATGGCCATGTTCTTTCATGCCAGTGCTGCACAAACTGTAAGATCTTCTGCATGGAAAACTGTATAGTCTTGTCTTGTTATGGAAATACAATGAGTACATTGATCAGTTAAAACAGTATGACCACCTGCTTAATAACTCATTGGCCCATCCTTGGAACAAACAAACAAAATACAGCAGTTAATCTGTGTAGCATGGATTTGAAAAGTCCTCTGGAAGCATGTGCACCAGATGCCTGCATCCAGGTCACACAATTCTTGTACAGTATGGGCCAGTGGTTTATGGGTACAAAGTTGGCTCCTGGTAGCACAGAAGGTATGTTCCAGCTGGTCCAGAAAGGCAAAGTTTGTGCCCAAAACATTGATGTAAGCTCACGCTCATTCTACCCAAACCACTCCAGCACAATTCTAGCCTTGTTGCTCCCACCAGGCTGAATCCATAGTGCAGTGGACGTTTTAGCTTATCAACAAATGACCACTAACCTGGTGCAATATAGAATACAGTTAATCTGACCAGAAGATACACTTCCACTGATTCATAGTCCAGTCTCAATGCCCCATGTTCAACAACACAAGCCAAACTGTGTGCTCTGAAATACATACACTTGTAATAGCATTGTACTTTGTCATCATATCTTGCCACAGATCACTGTCTACCCTGCTTTAAAGAGCTGTCAAGTCTATGATCTGAACATCCTGTGAAGAACTATAAACATCCAACAGCTCGTTGCCTACTCTAGTTTCACCATCCTTCAACCACTTTCTGCATATGCTTAGGGCAGTGGCATGGAACAGCCAACTAGTGTCACAATTTCTTAGATACTCATTCACAGGTAACAATCTGGCCTCTTTCAAAGTAGCTAATGTCATGGAATTTCCCCATTTGTAACCCTTATCATTGCTGGAATGATTCCCCATTCATCTGTACTGCACTTACATACTTTTGGTACGCCTGCAATGGCATCTGGTGGCATTCAATCTCAGTGTGGGCAGTGATATAATGCTTTGGCTCATCAGCGTATATTTTCATCATAATGAAAAGCAGTGGGGTTCAAACCTGTATCCATTAGTTCCAATGCTTCATCACAAGACAACAGGAAATGTTTTTGAGAAAATGAAAGTGAAGAAGATATTTTCTGATCAAAGCACTGTAATTTAGCATGAGAGATCAAACTATTTGCAAGATGTTCAAAAATGGTTCAAATGGCTCTGAGCACTATGGGACTTAACTTCTGTGGTCATCAGTCCCCTAGAACTTAGAACTACTTAAACCTAACCAACCTAAGGACATCACACACATCCATGCCCGAGGCAGGATTCGAGCCTGCGACCGTAGCAGTCCCGCGGTTCCGGACTGCGTGCCTAGAACCACTAGACCACCGCGGCCGGCCGCAAGATGTTCTGCTGAAAGCTAGCACACCGCTATGCACGAATTCTTTACTTAAAAAAAAAAAAAGAACAGTTACAACAAACAAAAGTAATTGGTAGGGACCAGAACAATTTCTATTTTGCGATAAATGTGAAATATATGCAAATTCTGCCTTAAAACGTGAAAACGCAAAATTACTTAATAGATGCTGTTTCATAGTGAACTGTATCCATATCAGTTATTTATCAGAGATAGTTTCAAATAGCTTTATTTTCTGCATACACAGCATCAAAAATATAGGCAGTTACTGGCACTGTACATCATCTGGGGAAGCTCAATTTGGAAAGATAATGTGCACAACCTAGTTGCAAAATAAAATGTACGAACACAACAATGTATCAATGCACTCAATGATCTGGTGCCATGCCAGTTGTGGACAGTTGAATGGTCTGTTTAAGATACAGGTAGTACTTTGCCGTGGAACCTAGCATTTTATAAGAAAGACACCATGCATATGTTTGTTTGTTAACTAAAGCTCTAAAGATAGTATAATGTGGAAAATTTTAAAGTGTCAAATTATGTGACGGATGTTTTGAACTGTAGTTGCATTTTGTATCACTAGAGGTCAGGCCTGCACTACATTCATTAACAATACTATGCTGACTTCAACAATAATTACGCAGTAGCCATCCCCAAATGTTTTGTGTAGTGTGTTGCCTGTTTTCTTTTCTTACTTTGAAATAAATGAAGCAACTAATCCTGGTCCATCACAGATTTCGATTACGGCTCACACCACCAGAAAAGATTGGCATTCCCTGTGACAATGTGTCAGTTCTACTGTAGGCTGCTGCCCAGCAAATTGGAGGCGGGTTTGTTTCCTCGCACTGCTTCTTCTCCTGCAATGGTCAAAATTCTTGGCTATTTACGCTAGTGGCCATCTGCAACAATAGCCTGCAGCACCTGCCTTCTGCACTATAGTGACTGGAAAACAAAATCTGAGATGCTTTTTCAATGGCACCAAAATTCTTCCCTAATGTTAAAATCGAGTGGCTCTATGCTCGGTTCTACTAGTATGCTAAGTGCCTTGTATGTTCTATCTGTAGCATTGTCAAGCATGGCTCGCAGATCTATGAATGCCAATGAATGTCAAAATTAGTAGTCTGCAGATTTTTTGATCTTCAAATTGAGTGGGAAAAGAGAAATAATGTCCAGAAACACCTTATACTGGAGACACATTAAACTTAACTGGCAGGAAAATGCTGCTGTTTTTCAACAGAACAATCATTTTTGATAGTTTAAATACAGCCAAACTAAGAAAATAAAGGCCAATTTCAGATGAAAAAGATGTAAAAGTTTTTGAAAAAGCAAACATTCTGGTCAAGAAGTTCCCAATCAGCACTTTTTTTTACAGTCAATTTCAAAGAACTAATAATTTGTTTGTCTTCACTCATGTAGTGTGATAACCATTTAAATTTGGGAATCTAATCATTTACAGAGAAAGTAGATGTGAATTTTGCCAAAAACAGATGGTACATTTTCTGGTCCATAGTAACTGGATAGATTAAAAACAAAAAAATCTACTGACCAAGTGGTGGTAGGTTGCTAACTTTCAGAGTCAGTGGCAACTCATCTTGGCAGAAGGGTTGAAGGCAAGGAAAAGGGAGAAGGAAAATGACTGCTGAGGTTTAGGAAAAGGGGTAGAGTTTGGGAAAGTCATCCAGGACCCCGGTTCAGGGAAGACCTACCAGACAGGATGAGAAGGAAAAACTAATTGTAGGACTACAGTTTGAAAAGGTGGAAGATACGGTAATATGCACGACAGAGATTACTGTTAAAACATTGTGCACTTAGTAATAAGAGCAAACAGTTAAGTGCATTGTATGTGATAAAGGTGACAGGGGGTGGCGAAAAACAGACAGGTTAGTAAACGAAAGATGTAGAAAAATAAAAGGGTGTGAAGAAAGGAATAGTTACTATGAAGAAGTACTGAGACCAAAGAAATTAACGCAAATTAAGGCCAGATGAGTTGCAAGAACCAAGAACATGTTGTAGTGCCAGTTCCAACCTGTGGAGTTCTGAGAAACTGGTGCGTGGAGTAAGAATTTGGATGGCATATGTGGTGAACCATGCACCAAGGTCATGACTGTCTTGTTGTAAAGCATGCTCCCTAACACGATATTGTGTGTTGCCCGTATACAACCTCTACCACCACCCACTCAGCGGTGGCAGTGTTTACACAACAGTTGGTATACGACATGTGTCATTCCACAGGTGGCTCTCCCTTTGTTAGTATATGTTTTGTCAGTTACAGGGCTCGTATAAATGCTAGTAGAAGGGTGCATAGGGCAGGTCTTGCAGCAGGGATGATCACAGGGGTAGGAGCCATAGAATAGGGAGATGGGTGCAGAAGGAGCTGAAAGGCATTACATATCATTCAAAGACTTACTTAATCAAAATTTTGGAACATGTATTATGCTAACAAGAAATACAAACTCATTTTGTGCTAGAATAAATTTCATAAGGAATATCTGATTGGACATGCATTATGATGCTAAACCATTCCCACAAACTCCTGAGATATTTAGAGGACATGGGGTAGTAATCATTTCAGTAGGAACCTATGTCTGCAGATGTGTGATTTCCATATTACAGGGAAGAAACTTGAGATCTACATTCCCATATATGTTTGATGAAACATCAAAGTAATTTTGTGTGACTCTGATAGTATATTTGAGAAATAACTAATTAATGCAGTTCCAGTGCACACTTGTGTGATACACCCTAGAATATTGTTCAAGTGTGCAGCACTTGTACAAAATAGGACCAACATAGGATACTGAACATCTACAAAGAAGGGTAGCACAAATGGTCACAGGATTTTTAACACATGAAAAGGCATCACAGGGATGCTGAAATATCTGGACTGGCAGATAATGCAGATGCTTGATGATAAACACAAACAATTCCACAAAAGCCTACTTACAAAGTTTCAAGAATCTGCTTTAAGTGAATCTATGAATATAGTACAGCCCCCTACTTGTCACTCCCATAGGGACCACAAAGACAAGATTAAACTAATTATAGAGCCATTTAAGGAATCAGTCTTCCCATGCGCAATACACAAATGAAAGGGGAATAAGCATTAATAACTGGTTCCACTGGGAGTGCCCTCTGCCATCCACTTCACTGTGGTCTGCAGGGTACAGAT
Source organism: Schistocerca serialis cubense (assembly GCF_023864345.2). Lineage (NCBI taxonomy): Eukaryota > Metazoa > Arthropoda > Insecta > Orthoptera > Acrididae > Schistocerca > Schistocerca serialis. The sequence goes on from NC_064641.1 coordinate 860,269,259, forward strand.
GCAGATTTAGTGCCAAAGTATAACCTAAAGTATCGCATTAATGCATTACATATACACTACATCTTCTCTTCAACTGATTTTCCATGTCGTGTTGTATTGCTACTAGAAAAGGTTACCATAGAGCACTGTTATCACTTAAGTTAGTTGATAGCAGATTTATTACCAAGGTTACAACAATATAACTACCAGTCTTTCATACAAGAAACATGGGGGAGTGGAACACACTGATTTACACATTTATCATGGTTGTGTATGCATAGGTTCCCATTCAAACTATTAACTGCCCAGTGGCCCCTAAACATTATAAGACTTTCTAAAGGTAGTGTAGGAACACCTAGTAGACACTTTCATGAGGTTAGCAGCTCCCAAAATAAATGTATTTTAGATTACTGTAATCCATGCCAAAAGACAAGAATTCCAAATAGTTTATATAAAACAAAAAAGGCTTCTGTATTTAGCTATAAACATCTCCTGCAAGCTATCAGCAGAAATGCAACAATAGAATTTGTCTAGAACCACAGTTTGAAAAATAACTAAAAACATTCCACATTACTTCACATGAGTTCCTACTATGCATATTATAAGGTCCATTTGCGTGAATATGTTATGACAGAGAGAGAAGTGGAAAACTGTAAACAGTACATGTGATGATTCTTCTTCCCTTTTTTTAAAGAAGAAAAAACATCTGCATGGAAACAAGTTTTTAGTTTTAAATATCCATTTAGGATGCCCAGTTAGAAATTGGATGAGAAGGAGAATTTTGTTTAACAACATCAAACAACAGATGTCAAAATGCATATTATCGCTAGCAAGGAGTCCACGATTCACACGACAATTCAAAATGAATATAATATTTATAAACATCTGTAATTACGTAATGCTTAGTTCTACATCGATGTGAATTAAAGACAATGTAAAAGCATGTTCTGTATTTTAACATGCTTTTAAGTGTTCTATATGACTCCCATTGGTCACAAGAACAACATCTAAGCAATAATTCATTTCATAACATATATTCTGGAGCATATTTGGAGTAATGGAAGTGAATGAATTAGAAATGTGTATTTTAAGGCATTGGAGGCAAACACACAAGGTCTTCAAGTAATCCCATAAAAGGAAATCCATGGGTGTCAGGTCTGGAGATATAGAGGGCCAAAAGCTGAACACTACATCATGTCCAGTATGACCAATCCAATGGTTATATGGAACTATAATACAAAAAGCAAACCTGTGCTGCTGAATATGACTAACTACACTTTTGTGGAATATGTTGGAGAATGGTATTAGTGTTCAGCAAAGGAAAATGGATTGGGAGGGCCATTCCACAACAGACGTCATTGGACATCTTCTTTGGCAGTATCTGTCAGTTCATCCAGTAAATGCAGAAGACTTTATATTCAGTGCAGCCACAGCCTGGACGTATAATTTTGAAGATAAAACCGTTTCAGCTGCAAGTAATTTATTCATAAGCTTGAGCAGTTTTGCAGCAGTTTAGCTGCATCAGGTGCAATTAAAACAAGTCATATTGTAATCAAAAAAGAAAATGGGATGACGCAGTGTTCTTAGTTAGCAGTTTGTCAGTATGATAGCTAATTTCAATTATAAAATATCATAAAACAATGTAGAACTCTACCATGGTATCAGGAGTACCAGTGACCTGGTGAGCTAACAGGACCCCATATACCGAAAAAGCGTTCAAAAACCGGCCATATATAATCATCTATGGTATTATGTAAAATTAAGCAGTGCCAGTCCCTCATTTACCACTGCAAGTGCATGCACTGGATGTGTGTCAACAGACAGCAAATGAAGATTTCTGTCTTGACACAATGCCTGTTAGTACAGATCCAGTGCATGTGCTCGCAGTGGTAAATGAGGGATTGCTGTTGCTTAATTTTACATAATGCCATAGATGATCATATTCAGCTGCTTTTTTAACACTTTTTCTAATATATGGGGGTCCTGTTAACTCACCAGGTACTGGTATCACATGAGCATATGACAGGAGCATTCTATACTCTACATGTCCACTACATAGTGAAAAATTACTGACAGTGAATGCTGGGTCATCCAATTCTCTTTTTTGATCAGAACATGACTTGATTTAATTGCACCTAATGATGCAGCTAAAATTCTGCAAAACCAGTCACACTTATAAATAAAGTAGTTACAGCTGAAGTGGTTTTATCTTCAAAACAATCCAGTAAATGGACATATTAATCACCACCAAGATCAACTGTGGTGGTCCAAAGTGGCAGCAAACTGTCAGCTTTGGAGCACCTGTATGCTACATAGTTGAAAATGAGACACTGATGAGTAGTCAAGCTTTAGCACAAAAACTCCCCAAGGATCACAATTAGCAGACAAAGAAACTGTAGACCACAACACTATTTGTACCACAAGTCCAGTTCTACCCACAGTTTCTGTAAGAATGGATGGAGGAATCCCATTTTTAAATGTACATTCCCTTCATATATGAATGAAAATCAGCCAGGAAAGGCACTTTAAAATAATGTTAAAAGGTATATTTAAGTTGGGAAGTATCTGCCTGCTAAGTGTACTTATGCCTTTCAGAAATGATAAAGAGTCAATGGAGGGCAATGTTTCTGGATGATCATGTGATCTGATAATGTCTCACCATATTTGCCAGCAGGAGAGATTTCTGGTGTTCCCACTTGATCTGCCATAAATATTCAGCATGATCTGTCATTTCAACACACTGCACCACCTCATTTTGCACCTGCTGACCAGTCACCAGAATGAACAATTCGAGCTAAGGTGGGTGGCAGCCCATCAGCACATCCCACACATTCATTAGATTTGACTCTGTTGCATTACTTCTTTTGAGTTCATACAAAGTGTCACATTCATGAGGCATATCTGAAGATGGAATAGACATGCTTCTGGAGTTTATGAAAGTGGTAGATGTCTGACTACCAAATGTTATTAGCAGTGTAAAACAGAACTTGTCTTATTGTTCACAAGGCATTTTGTGTCCTTATGCACAGTGAGAGAAATCCCAAATATCCTCACTTCATTGCTTTCCTGGTGACTCTAGCTCCCTAGAAATTTTTCCAAATTACAGTGAAAAGTAACATTTTTAGTTACAACTTCCTCATAATGTATGTGCATAGACTTTCCACAGGTGGAGTCGGTAGACATAAAATTTCTCCAGTCATGCCACATGACATAATTGTCACTGAATGGATAAAATTGACATTTTTGCCACAGTTGTCGTTGCCTTCCTCTGTGTCTACTAATGGAGCTATGTGGTTTTTTTTTATTTTTTTTTTATTTATTTTTTTTTATGACTTTCTTTTGATCTGGCTTCACAGTTGCTAAGAATTTTTTTGAATGATCCAACCATTCAAAAAATAATTGAGGAATCAGTCTTCTCCATTAGTTGGGCTAGATGAAGGTCATGGAAATTGTGGCAGAAATATTGATTTTATACAGTTAGTGACAGTTACTTACACTTCCAAACCCAAAACATTTTTATGTTACCTTTTTCATAATCCCATCTAATCATTAAGCTTCTATATGTTTTGCCACCTCTAAAGGAACACATCCACTGAATATGAAAATAAATCATTGAACTGTGAACTGATGTTTCAGTATAAGTTCCATCTATTTGCCAAAACAGCTGAGGAAATCAGAGATCCTGTTCTGGCATTAAAACAGTTTTTTTAATTAATTTTTATTTTTTTATTTTTTATTTTTTCATCTGAAAGCTGCTTGGCTGATTTTACAAATTAGAATAGAGTATGTAAGTATTTACAAGTGCAAAGATTTCCTTTCTCTTGTGAACAAGAATAACAGTTGGAAAGCTCACTGGTTGGTGCTGATATGTACCCATCCTTCCCCAGCTGTACACTTGGATTAGCTGTTTGTCTTAGTGGGTGACCGGTGGTTTGTTCTGAATCATCATTAAATAATTTTAATGGTTAACAGAAATCAGTTAAGTTTGGCTCACTAAGTAAGTGTCAGGTCACAAATCTCGAATGTAGTATGATTTATTAATGAGAAAAATGTTGACTTGTGCTATGGTTTAAAGTGCACATTAAATTATAGGTCCCCATATAACTGGCTGGGTAAATCAGTTCAAAGGTAACAAAGCCAAAGGTGTACAACCTCCCATAGGATCATACCTAATAACACATTATAGTGTTGAAACCAACTCTCAGATTGTGGGTAGTTTTACCTACAATTACAGTCATGAAATTGTTAAACATCAGAGTTAATGTTAACAAATACAACATTTAGCATTGGCACTTACCAGAATTCATAGCCACCTTGATCATTGATTCTGACTTCAGAACTACCAGCAAGAACCTCAGTGGAGCCACTGAGGCATGGACACTGTGCAATAGGAATGCAGGTACCACCCGGACCCAAAGACTCTCCTTCAGGACAGTTGCAGCCCTCAACACAGTCTCGTGGGCCACAATCAGCAAGTGACTGTGCCAAGTCAAAGCAGGATCGAACACAAGGATTACCACAAAATTTATACTGTTGGCCGAGGGGACATCGCACACCTGCAGATAGAAGTTGTCTGTTGAGTTGCTACAAGGTCAATATTATTTAGTAAGTAATAATGAGAAGAAGGAAATGAAAATATGTAAACATAAAATGTAACTCAAACCATTTCACAATATATGGTTTGTGTACTTTGAAACTCCACATGATATTAACTTATTTATGCATATCTCATATTGCATGCACCCCATCAATGACAATGTCCAGGCAAGTGGAATAAATGAGCATACATGTAACTCATATACATAATTATGCTAAACTGTTTCTGTAGACTCAGTCAACTGTAGGACACATTGAAGTGGGATTCACTGCAGTCTGATGCAATGTTGGCTTCTGATCACTGGAAGGTGATACAATGTTTTTCATTTCACCAGTCCACCCCACACCAGACAACAGCAAACAGCCAACACACACATGTCCACAACTATTACAGTTCTCCAACACTGAACCAACACTGTTGATAAAGCTGTTCTGATGGTTGTGTCATGCCAACAACATGATGGATGTCCCATGTTGTGGTCACATTGTGTAGTCCAGTACCCACTCATAGTGTACTTTATCCTATTCACTAGTTCCACATACACACATCATTATCATGGCAGTGTACCTTGTATGTGCTGCAATGTCACAGTACGACAAACCTGTTTCCCAGAGACTAATCATTCTTCCCCATTTGAACTCACTCACATGCTGGTATTGCACCTTGTGATGTTGATAGGGCATACATACCTGCACTTGCTTGCACTTTGTTTGACAGCTTTTCACTGACTGAGCATGGTGTACCACTGACCATCTGGACACAAAAATGAGGGCACTGCTGGGTGTACATATATGCCATCTCTCTGCAGTGTCAATCCACTGTTCTACACAGCTTCTGATTCTGGAGTGTTTCAGAACATTACTTCTGTGTGTTGCAACTTTTACAAGCATTAGTGTATGTGCCTCTATCCTAGCTCTCAGAACTAGTAGTTTCATCCTTGGGGAGTAGTGAGGGCTAGGTTGGGGAAAATTTAACAGTATGGCTGTCTGTAAGTTTAAAAGTGAAAGTGATACCTGTGAAACACATTCAGTCATAACCAGCTACTGTATTGATTGTATGATTGAGTTAGGAGGCATCATAGTGTATTTGTGTCAGCATCAAAAAATACATTTTTAAGAACGGTTGTTAACAACTGAGTAGGTCATCCTTGCACATCAAAAAAGGAGATGTAAACTCTGTGAAAAACTTTGTGGAATATAGCTTTTGATTTCTTGAGATTTGGACTTTTATTCCTGCAGTGAAATCTTTTAATGTTTGATACAGCATCTGTGAATTGAGAATTTTCTCTGTTTTTGTTCATGTAGCCACTTTTCCTCTTTTTATAAGGTATAGTCTGTGGCCCTCAAAATATATTCTCTCAAATTCTTTGTATTTTAAGAGATGTTCTGGTATGTGTAAAAGTTCTGCAGGTACAGTAGCCGACGCTCTGATTGACAGCTAAAAACGACTTCCTTTTATGTAAGTGGTGTTAAGCCTTAGCGCTTTGTTTTCCTGTTATTTGTCTCAAATTTGACTCTAGTCATTCAATAGTTCTGTCTTCCAGAAATACTTAGGCCAAAAATGCATGAAGAAAACGAGAACCAATGGGATTGGATGGACAGTGAACTAGTTACTGTGAATGATTTCTGCAAGAAGCATCTCGACAAAAGCATTTTAATGCAGAACAAGCCAGGTACACTTTAGCCATGTTAGGAATGATGGCATCCATTATTCCATGCACAATAGTTCCACCTCCTCCAGCAGTTCATCAACATACAACATTATCTTCATTGTAGTGTAAGGAGTTTTCTGACTGATGTGCCTCTTGTCTTCCTCAACTTTGTAATTAAAAACTGCATCGTTAAGTTACCATTGTGCAACCTCCTTTAAAAACGTTCTTAAATCACAAATTACATAAGAATGTATAGTTTTATTGTAGATGGCTCTATTAAGACAAATGCTATGTGGGTAAGCATTGGATCTGTAGGTGTTGAATCCTGAGTCAGAGCCCAAGAAGTAATTTAGTTCCCTAACTTGAAAGGATATCTCATTCACACTCTTTAGCAACTTTCATGTGAAGAAAATGAGTATTTTGCATAGATACTATTGTTTGATATCCATTACTGTGTTTGTTATATTTAGAGGGTTGTGTTCTGTTTGTGTAGTTTATGATGATCAGATTGCGTGGAACTTACCACCGATGCTCAAAATTTCTGGTATTTCTTCAAACATCAATATCTATGAAAAATACTATAAAAATAATGTAAGTAGATCACAACTGTCATGTCAGAACTTGTCAGGGGACATTTTGGAGATGGTTCATCCTAGAACCATAATAACAGGGAGGAAAGACTAGGATTTGCTGTCAGGAAATTCATTATTATTATTATGAAAGATATTATCAAAAAAATAAAGTCAGAAACAAAGATGATGTAAGGGAAATTAATGGATATTAGCTTACCACACTCTCTAACAGAATGTCTCCAATCAATAGGTACATGGTTGCGGCTACATTCTTTGGCGTATGCCGCAAGTATGGGGCACAGACATTGGTTCACATCAAGCTGACATGAACAGACATCATACAGGCAGTCTTCATAGAATGGCTGGGGATCCACTGTGTAATGGCAGTCTGAAAAACAACAATCAGCTCTAGAACTCTAGTTAACAGTGTGAAACAAGAGAAAAATTAACTGGCACAGGTTTCAGATGTTACTATTTATAACAAAATCATAAATTAAAGAAGTATTACCAGCAAAAATTGTTCCATGCAACTTGCTACAAAGGCGAATGGCTGCTTCTTTGTTCTGAATATTAGTGTCACAGGGATGAGATGATGTTTTCTCAGGTTCATCCACGCACTCTCCTTGAGTCTTCCATTTATTGGCAAATGCTGCAACTGTCTGCTCTGTGTCTCCCTCAGGTGTCAGGAAGTCATCTTTCTGGTTTGAGTTGAAGGTACCACACAATCCCTATTGAAAATACTAAAAGATATAAAATCAGCCTTCAATAATGATGTTTAATTTGGTAAAAAAAGTCTTTCAAACCAAAACTGCAGTCCAGCAATTATAGGAAAGAACACCTACTTATACAAACTCATGGTATAAACAAAAATTTGAAATTGTTTGCAGTGGTTTGTCTTACAAATTTCCAACATCTTATAATGTCATTGATTTCTTTCATATCCTGAACTGAATGATTATCAGAATACCCACCAGAACACATAGAGATCACACTAATATTGTCAGCAATGACAGAGTGGCAAATGCCACAGCCACAGCGGGTGCTAAGAGAGTCACAGGGAGCACTGCTAGCAAGAGCACCCTCCAGGAAGTGATAACATAGGTGAACCTCATGAGATGCAGTTGCTCTCAAGCACTTCTATGTGTGCACTTTGTGTTGGCTACTGAATCTTGTCTGTGCATATGTACACTGGACTAGCTTACATTAATGGACCTTCAGTTAGCACAGGATGCATTGGCAATTCTTGGTTCTGCATTACAGACTCGCACACAGATGTTCCTTGTGGACTTGTTTCAATCAAGCTTAGGATGACTTTGCTTGTGAGAGCCAAGATTATTTTACTGATTTATTGATTGTGTTTAAATGAGTGCATTTTGTATTTTTCAATAGGCAATCAAAAAAAAGTTTCAGTTTTTATTTGTCTTTGTCTCTATGGGAGATCCATGTGAGTAGAACCTAAATTTGTAACATCAATCAGAGGACTTCATTGTACTTATTAATTTACTTCTCTGAGTCCAGAAAAAAAAATAATTAGAAGAGTCACAAGTAACAATATTAGAGAAGGAAAGTTGCTACTCACCACTTAGCAGAGATGCTGAGACGCGATAGGCATAACAAAGAGATTCACACAATTATAGCCAATTATAGCTTTTGACCATTAAAGCCTTTGTCAGCAGTAGACAGACATACACACACAGGCACACACACACTCATGTAAACGCAACTTGCACACACGTCTGCAGCCTCAGACAACTGAACTGTGATTTCATTCATCTGACACTGCAGACGTGTGTGCAAGATGTGTTTGTGTAAGTGTGTGTGTGTGTGTGTGTGTGTGTGTGTGTGTGTGTGTGTGTGTGTGTGTGTGTGTGTGCGTGTGTGTGTGTGTGTGTGTTTCTATTGCTGACAAAGGCCTTAATGGCCAAAAGCTATCACTGTGTGAATCTTTTACTCTAATATTGTTGCATTACATCCTGGATTTTCCATTGTTTGAAGAATCACAAGTATTATTCAGGTCACATAAAATCAAATAAAACACCGTAAAGCAAAATTTTGCAGGTTAAAAGAAAAAATCTGCGAGAAGTGCTCGGAACAAACAAGCCCAATGGAGATGGTGTTTCCACTGGAAGATACTTTGACCAACATTAAATGAATGAAAGCTAAAAAAAATGAGTGTCGTGTGGAAACTATCCCAAAAACGTACATGAGATGTCAAAAGACCCTGAAGTATAAGCCCTTGTTGCAGAACAGAAGGAGGTGGAAACTGGTTAAGACATGGGGCTTGTGAAAAATTCAGAGCTTTTGAAAATACAAAGATACCACTCGTGTTGTGTGATCTGAGTAAAGCAGTTGACTGAATTCCCTGTTATGTCTTACAAACGAAACTGGAATTTAACAGTGAAGAGAAACACAAATTAGATATACCCAGTAATACCATACTCAGTTCTTTACAGAATAAAATTCTCACATATAAAACAGCTTCAAACATTTCATTACTCTAGAAATAAGTTAAAACTGAAGTGTTACAGCATATCTGGGTGATCTGCACTCAGTTTTAAGAAAAGCTAGAGTGTCGTGCACCTCAGTGTTTATGTCATTGTATCTCCTGAACTGCATGTCACACAGTTATATAATTTTGCAGGAACTTTCAGTAGTATATGTGGATACTGTCTGAAAAATGTGGTGTGAATAGAATTAGTAGCAAATGCATAATAAATTAAAACACCATGCTTGTTGTTGAAGGTTCACTACACAAGAGCAAAAATGTAGCAAGCAATAAACTGTTTCTTTTCATTACTCTGTGTGTGAGTGTGTGTGTGTGTGTGTGTGTGTGTGAGTGTGTGTGTGTGTGTGTGTGTGTGTGTGTAGGTGGGTGGGTGGGTGGGTGGGGGGAGTGTCAGAAAGGAAAACATTTAAGAAAGTTTGAAATCATGTATTAAGTTTGTTTGTAGTAGTTAAGTGCTCTCATTCTCAAATACGGGATGAATATAGTCGTGGTAATATGCACACTGTCAGTTACACTGCCTCAAGAAATAACATTAATAATTGACTTATTGTGTTAAGACTCAAATATTAGATTATGCCATTTAATGAGTGGATAACAACAACATTTTAAATTTTTAGATTCAGCCAATAATTATATGAGATACTGAAAGTCAAATCCTTGTTCCCCCTGAAACTATTAGATAGGCACCCTGGAACTGGGTCTCAGTGTTTTTAGCAGTTTAGTAATACAAATGTCTTCCTATTTGAATAATAAAAGACAATTTGTCCTAGTCAGAAACAGACATTCTACCTCAGAAGAAATTATTACTCATGCTTAACTGCAATCTCCTCAGGCCCTTCTTTTTCATTGTGGCTATCAATGATCAGCCCTGTTGTGTAATTAGAGTCAATCATTAATTGTTGCTGACAGTGAAACCTTGCTTACTTCACACTACAATGCCTTAGCTCTTTATAAGATAATGCATTGAATTGTTTTTCGGCTAGTCAACTCCTTTGCAATTGATACGAAATTCAAACGGCTTGTCTAATGTTTCTCTAAGAATAAAGCAATTGGATGTTTCAATTTTCTAGGAGCTTATATACATTCAGAACTTAATTAAGAAGAATCTACAAAAAGACCTCATGGGTCTCCTATCTCACGTGGAAAAAATACAACAACAAAAAAGTGAGGGAGAAAGAGAAAGAGAGAGAGAGAGAGAGAGAGAGAGAGAGAGAGAGAGAGAGAGATTGTTCTTATATTAAGTACGGATGGTACTATTGAACATTTATTCCCTTTTTTCAATTACAGGAGTACCATAAAATTGTGCATCTCTATATTTATGTCTTTGTCCTCTGTTTAAAACTAGAGCAAATTCTGATATTTTGAGACAGAGGCTATCAGAAACTGTAAATTTAAAGACAGTGACAGGCCTTAGAATGTTTTGTCAATGCCACTGAAAAAAATGGAAAACAAATCTGTTGAAATCGGACAACTCATTTTACCATGCATAGTTTTTAAAACTGTAGCTGTATTTATTGAATTGTCTATACTACTGTTATGTATCTATGAAGAAGCCAACTATATATAAGTTTCTAGAAACGACCACTAGTGGTGCTACTGAGATCTCACATGACTATAGTTTTTCAACTTGTCATTCATCATTGTTTAAACAATGGTAGTTCTGAAAATGGTTTGGTGGTTTGTTAACAGTGACTGTTTCAAGAAAAAGTGTGGTGAAAAAATGGAAATTTTACATGAAGGTTTTCACTGAATGATTTTTTACAATTTTCGTAAAGGCATAACTCAATATCAATGTTTCAAATTGCATTGTTTAACTTCTGGCAATCAATCACCTTCAGAAAATGGTAATCAATCACATTCAGAAAATACTGTTTACAGTTCATCTGCAGTAGTCCAACATAGTCAACTGAAATCAATTGTTGTTCCAAAAAACTTGCACAAAATCATATAAGACACGTCCCATGTAACTTGACATGAGATAAAGGCATCCTAGGCATATCAACAGTCCCAAATTCAATTTTGCAAGGACAGTTATCCATGAAAGAGATCTTCACCCACACTACACAGTTTGACAGAAGCTCAAAAACAGGCTAGTGTCAATTGGTGTATGTAGATGCTCAGAGATGAAACTTGGACATATAAATACAAGCCAAAAACTGAGCAGCTGATGTTTCAAAATTGAACCAAAACTAACAAAACTGACTTGTTTTTGAAGCACTTCCACAAAAATGACTGTTTATTTCTTTGGTTGCATTGAGAATGTGTCAGACATTGTTTTAGAGAATGAAGAACAGTTATTGCTAAATACTATACAACAATTTATTTATAACAAGTCATTGATGAAACTAGGAAAAACAAACAAAAATGTTGCACTCTTCTACATTGTGTCATACAAAATGTTAAGAAATTGATTATCTGACAGGGAAAATACATTGAATTAATGTCTCACTGCCTGTATTCATGTGATTTATCACCTGACAATTTCTTTTTTGGTCCCTTATGTCAGACAGAAATGGGTAGTCTATTGCTTTGTCAAGCTTAATACATTTTACACTAAGCCACAGAAATTAGTAGAGTTCTGACATAATTATTCAGCATCAAATCCACATTAACATAACATGAGACTGTGCCACGTAGCACCATTGTAGAGCGAATACTTTGGTAACAGCGTAACATTTCTTACTCTTCCCAGTGTGCCCAGCCACATTCAGAGTGATACGCTTTCCTCACTTTCATTGAGCAGATGAAAATGACTATCCAATTTGGAATAGATACTTAATGTTTTCAGTAGAACAAGTTTCATGTTGTTAACAAACACTTGGCTAACCACTCCTCTAGATTGTATGTTGTGAATGCTTATCACTTGCTGATGTTCATTCACATGAATGCTGTTAGTGTTAGGTCAATGTCCACAATCAACGACAACTATGCCACACATCTCTACAATACAGTTGCAACTTTGACTGAGCAGGCTTGCAGTTCAGTGAAAGGCTGCTCCACCTAATATGGTATGTGAAGTGCACTCACATTCACACCAGAAAGCATGTTGCATTTTACATAATTCAAAAACATGTGAACAGAGGTCAGACTTTTAGTGATGTTAAGAAAATTTCAGAGGAAGTCATTTCCATTGACTTTAATATTGTATTCTGTTATCATTTTGTGGTGCTCTAACCACTGGCAAAGAGAACCGCGGTGCAGCGAGAGGCGTATTGATAAACTAATTTCATTTCATGATAAGCAAACCATCAATCAAGGAGCTACAGCCATCATAATATGTGTGTACTGAATGTGAATGAACATTATCTGTGGTACATTGTGCCACTGATTAAAGATAATCAGGGATGTGCAAGCATACAGTGTAAGTATTTGTTTCTCTATTTTATGCAAGAGTTTTCAGAACATAGCAACATTATTTCTGAAGTTTCATTGTTTTTATTCCCAGCAGTATTGAACTGCCTAACTGCATTAACACAAAGGTTTCAGAATGACAGGACAGTGCTGTTCTGCCATTCAGTGTTCACTGACCAGAAGTTTCCAATTGGGGAACTATTACCTCGAGGTTAGTCATTTGACAGCAGTTTCCACTAAGTTTGTTACAAAGTAATTAAAGCTTGGATATTGACATGAGAGGTACAAAAAATGTTAAAGACATTACAATTCCTTATAATGTTATTATAATATTACAAAATAAAACAATCAAAAATCAGTGACGAAATAATGTCATTATAACATTACTTTTCACTGCACAAATGTGTTCTTGGCTAGTTATGAAGTTTGTTTCATGAGCACACTTCATGCCTGTAGTGATAGTCTACTAGCATTTTTTTAGTGTTATTATTTCACAACCTTTCACAATGCCAAAAAGGAGGCACTTGTCTGATTCAGAAATAGAATGGCATCTTTTAGAAAGTGATGACAACTTCGGTGACAACTTAAAGATTTGGGAAGACCAGGGTGGTGAGCAAAATGAAAGTGCTGTTCATTCAAAATCATCTGACAACAGTAAAACATTGGAAGAGATGCCACATTATGCTATCATGTTTATTAGTTCAGCTTGCCACCACTTTTTAAACAGTGGTAAGGATGGTATAAATGTGCCAATACTACTGTTGCCAGTTGTTAATTTTATAAATTGTGTCAAACAGGCTGTTTTTAGACTACTTCCAGACATTGCTCAGGAGGCTGGAAGAGAAGTATGCCATATGTTCACACGAGAACAGTCATACAAGAGTAATATTACAGCAGCAGAGAGGTCTACTTTGTATTCACTCAGGTTGGATCCTGATACTGTTATCTAATCAGTGATTAAGAGCAATTCTACAGTTATGCTGGATAAGTATAATTATATCCTGGGTGTACAGTTGAGTTGTTGTTTCCATTTTTTGCACACTATTTTGATAACTGGCCCCTGACATATCACAGATGCTGTTCTTTCTAAGTAATCCAGTTACACAGACTGAGCTGCGGGCAGGTTGTGGCATCTTTTCCAACGTTTTACTCTTGTCAGATGTTGCATTGTCCCTCCTGTATTACACTGCCTTCCAAGGACTCATAAGGAAGGAATTTCTCTGAGATATGCTGTCAGTAACATAGGTTCTCTGACATACAGTCTGGCAAACTATCTTGCTATTCTATTGATCCCATTAGTAGATCAGTATGTACACCACATTAGCAATTCAGCACATTTCATATGGCAATCAGAGTGACTATACTGGATTGACTCTGATATTTTACTAGGTTTCTCTTCATTAAATTTAACTGAAGTTTGGTTTGGCATTCAATAACTAAACAAATGCAACATGTTTTGATTTCAGTTTAGTTTTATTGAATGACCAGTTTGTGTGGGTTCTTTAAATTACCTACACATATAAATAAATACTCGCACCATCCCCATGCTGCAAAGATATTGTAGGGAGATTTGATCATCTCAGTAAGCTAACAGAAAATTCAAGGTTAAAATGAAATTATTTTATGTACCTCATTTTTTTTCACCGATCTCAGGGTCTGTTGGTCTTTTTGAGCTGGTGCGAGAAAGATGTATGCAGTTGTGTTCCCTCAGTATGATTAAGTGAAAGTTATAGTATGCAGAAGTTGCCAGTTTTCATTCTACTATCGAGCTACATCCTAACTTCCGTCTTCCGATGTGACAAGATCTTGTATTTTTAATTGGACATTTTTGGAGATGCAACACATCATCATCATCATCTTGGACAGTTTCCAGCCACTGGCTGGGTCTGTCGGGAACACAAGCCTCTCCATCGTGTTCTGTCTTTCCACCATTCCCCCTCTTCCACCTTCGTCCAGTTCTCTCCTCTTCTCATCACACATTCCTTCACTCCCTTCACCCATCTATCTCTTGGTCTTCCTCTGGGCCTCTTCCCCTCCAGTTGCAGATCAAACATCCTCTTTGGAATTCTTCCCTCATCCATTCTCTTCATGTGTCCATACCACTGCAGTCTTGATTTTTCTATCCTGTCCTGTACTGGTTCCTCCTTTAGTCTTTCCCTCACATACACATTTCGCAATCTGTCTCGTCTTGTTACACTCAACCTGCTCCTCTGGAACTTCATTTCACTAGCCTGTATTCTACTTTTGTCGCTTTTGTGCATTACCCATGTCTCACTTCCGTATGCCAATATGGGGACAAAGTAGGTTCGGTATATAATTCCCTTGGATTTCTGTGGCACCTCCTTGCTCCAAATAAGCCCCCTAATGCATTTGTAGAACTGCCCTGCTTTTCTGCACCTTTCATTTATTTCCATTGTGTTTCCCCCCTTACTTTCAATCATGCTTCCCAGGTACTTGAAGTTATCTACCACTTGTAGTTTTTCCCCTCCACAAGTTATATCCACAGTTGGCCTATTCTTCTTCCTTGTTGTGACAATTATTTCACTTTTCCTTGCAGAGAAATGCATTCCATATTGTGCTGCCGTTGCCTCCCATACATCTAACTGCTCTTCCACCTCCTTCTCGCAATTTCCCCATAACATCAGGTCATCGGCAAAAAGCACTGCTTTCATTTTATGATCTCCAATTGCATCTGATACTTGCTGTAGGATTTCATCCATAACAATAATAAACAATAAAGGCGAAAGTGCACTTCCCTGTCGCAGCCCATTTTCCAGCTTGAACCATGCAGTACGTTCCCTCCCCACTTTCACACAACTCTCACTTCCCTCATACATTTTTCTGACTTTTCGTGTTCTCTTCATCTATCCCTTTTGTGTTCAGCACATCCCAGAGCTTGTCCCTACAGATACTGTCATACGCCTTCTCAATATCTAAAAAGGCCATGATTAAGTCCTTCCCGTACTCATAGTGCCTTTCCTGCAATTGCCTTACCGCAAATATGAGGTCCGTTGTTGATCTTCCCGGTCTGAAACCATACTGCTCCTCTTGCAGTCTACTTTCAATACTGCTTCTTATTCTCTTCTCCAGGATCTTTTCATAGATTTTTCCACAGTGGCATAGCAGGGTGATTCCTCTGTAGTTCTCACATCTCCTTTTATCTCCTTTCTTGAAGATCGGGACTATAATTCCTTTCTTCCAATCCTCAGGAATTCTGTTCTCCTTCCACACCACCCTCAGCACTCTGTATAGCCACTGGGATCCTACTTCTCCTGCTGCTCGTATCATATCCACTGTTACTTCGTCCCAACCTGGTGCCTTGCCCCCTTTCATCCTCTTTATGGCTTCTTCCATTTCATTCCAAGTTAGATCATCAATTTCCCCACTATTATAATCGTATGCTGCCTTAGACTCTCCAACGCTGTTAGTTACCCGCTTGGCGGCATTCAACAGATCTTCAAAGTACTCCTTCCAAATCTTTTTGAGCTCATGCATTTCCTCCACAACTCTTCCATTATTATCCATGATCCTCAGGCACTCGCTTCTGTCGTTCCTCTTATTTCTTACCATGGTGTAAAGTACTTTTTTGTTCCCTTCACTGTCCTCTTCTAACATTCTTGTCCATTTTTCCATCCACTTCTTCTTCTCCGCCCTTACTATGGTCTGTGCCACTTTCTTTCATGCAACACAAAGAGAGAATAACTACCACAGCTGCCACAATGTTCTTACACACACATATCTACGCCTGCAGATGTTTCTGTGCGGACAATATTTGGTGCGGTTAAACAATAACTGTACACTTCAATCCAATTCATCTGAATACTTGCTTTATTACGGAGATGGAAAAGGATGATTGCCTTCCCTTTCTTAATTTGTTAGTCAGGAGGAACAATGACAGGATGATTGTACAATGGCATGAGTTGTTTATAGGAAGCCAGTTCAATCTGAGTTGTATCTTCAGTCTAATGGTTGTCACCACACTGTTCAGCATCAGAGGGTACATTGTGCCTTTGTTCATAGAGCCTTTGTTCATAGAGCCCATTATTACCTCAGATGAGTTAGCCCATATTGAAGTTACCTTTCACCAACTTACCAATTGTGGATCAAATGAGTGACAGGAATAGTGATTTGGCATCTAATTCTACAACTTCCTTGCCTTATGCAGGTTGTATTCCCAATAGGAATGGTTGTATTTTGAAGAAACAAAGTTTTTTGTCAATAATATAAGATTAGGTCCCATTTTCAGGACTGTAAACAATGATCAAGGTTTGCACAAGGCAGAGGTCTAACATATCCCATGAAGCATCTGATCTCGTGCCCCACTGCAGATTGTTAACAAAGATACAAGCATATCAAGTAGATACCCAGATATGCCTCAGAGACTTCTTAAGTAACAGAACCCAGTATATTGTGCGCAATGGTGAGTGATCATCAGAGACAAAGGTATCATCAGGAATGCCTGAGCGAAGTGTGATAGGATGCTGTTATCTTCTATATACATCAATGATATCATTATAACAGAAGGAAACATTCCACGTGGGAAAAATTATATATAAAAACAAAGATGAGGTGACTTACCGAACGAAAGCGCTGGCAGGTCGATAGACACACAAACAAACACAAACATACACACAAAATTCAAGCTTTCGCAACAAACTGTTGCCTCATCAGGAAAGAGGGAAGGAGAGGGGAAGACGAAAGGAAGTGGGTTTTAAGGGAGAGGGTAAGGAGTCATTCCAATCCCGGGAGCGGAAAGACTTACCTTAGGGGGAAAAAAGGACAGGTATACACTCGCACACACGCACATATCCATCCACACATACAGACACAAGCAGACATATTTCTGCTTGTGTCTGTATGTGTGGATGGATATGTGCGTGTGTGCGAGTGTATACCTGTCCTTTTTTCCCCCTAAGGTAAGTCTTTCCGCTCCCGGGATTGGAATGACTCCTTACCCTCTCCCTTAAAACCCACTTCCTTTCGTCTTCCCCTCTCCTTCCCTCTTTCCTGATGAGGCAACAGTTTGTTGCGAAAGCTTGAATTTTGTGTGTATGTTTGTGTTTGTTTGTGTGTCTATCGACCTGCCAGCGCTTTCGTTCGGTAAGTCACCTCATCTTTGTTTTTATATACATCAATGATATGATGGACAAGGTGAGTAATAATCTGTGGCTGTTTGCTGATGATGCTGTGGTGTGCAGGAAGGTGTCAACTATTGAGTAACTTTAGGAGGATACAAGGTGACTTAGACAAAATTCCTAGTTGGTGTGATGAACAACAGGCAGCTCTAAATGTAGAAAAATGTAGGTTAATGCAAATGAGTAGGAAGAAAACTCCTGTAATGTTCAAGTACAGCATTAGTAATATGCTGCTTGACACAGTCACATCAGTTAAATACTTAGGTGTAATGTTGCAAAGTTATATGAAATGGAGGGAACATGTAAGGATTGTAGTAGGAAAGCTGCATGGTTGACTTCGGTTAACTGAGGAAATTTTAAGAAAGTGTGGTTCACCTGTAAAGGAGTCCACACATAGAACACTGGTGTGACCCATTCTTGCATGCTGCTTGACTGTATGGGATCCACACTGGGTCAGATGAAAGGAAGAATATAGACACTCTTCCTTCCTTTGCTCTATTTGCGAGTGGAACAGGAAAGGAAACGACTAGTAGTGGTATAAGGTACCCTCCACCATGCACCATATGGTGGCTTGAAGAGTATGTGTGCACATGTAGAAGTTGTGGCACAATGTAAACTGGTCAGAAAATCAAGACCGTGGAGGAATGCTGTACAGACTATAAGCATCATACACAGTTGTAACAGCCAAGCAAATCTGTGATGCCAACAACACAATGGACTACAGCATCACAGAAAGTCTGGCATGTACTTCGAATTATTTTGATAGAGTAATTAGGGAAGCTATCGAGATTAAATTTGCAAAAGACCTGATAAATAGAGATGGATGATTTTTCTTAAATTCTACCTGAGATCCTACGCTTTCCATGGTCAAACCACAAAGGGTATGGGTGATAGTGAACTAGAGGTTTAGGGTGTGTATTGTCTTTCTGCATATGCCAACTTTTGTTTCCTGGTTGACGTAATTCCATCCAGCAAGGAGTTAAGTTGCCATGCACAGTGATCTTTTATTTCACTTGTGCCTTCAAAATGTCAAGGTGTCCATCTGTCAAAATATTAGTGTTTGGTCCTTAGACATTGCCTAGTTGCATACCCCATAAGTTATCTGAACATTCAATATGTTACATGCTGGGAGAAGCTCAAGTATTACAACATTAGAGTAACAGCCATGTGCACAGATGCATTTAAGTGTTCATTCTTCCCGTGCTCCACACTCAAATAGAACAGGAAGCAACCACAATACATGGTTCAATGTGAAGTACCCTTTTCAAGACCTTTCTCAGTTGTTTGCAGAGTATGGAGGCAATTGTAGATGTGGATGTAGAAGTAGAAGTATGCATTAGAAGAGACCTTTTTGAAACAGGTGTCTTACTAGTGTGTACAAGACAAGGTTCCTTTGTGTGCAGCAGCAATTTGCAAATATTTCATACAGAAAAAGATATGTGTCAGTAATGTTTTTCCAAATTTTTTTACTGCATATCAATTAAAAACTACTGAATCAACGAATGAATAAAAAATTATTACACCAGTGAAATCATTGCTAATTATGTGTCCAGTGCACACTTCACAATCAGAAGCAACTTTGGTCTTATGTATATGCTATTACAAAGATCCCATACCAGAAAATTATATTTATAGAAAGTATTTCAGATAGCAGTTCCTAATAGGCAACAATGCTTACCTTTGTTTTTCCACGAAGACTGGGGGGTGCATCTACGTAGACTCGTGTAGCTCCATCCCAAAAGACTTTCAAGCCATTTGGAAGCTTCACTATGATATGAAGAACACATTTATTACACAATCTTTCATGATTAGACTAAAGCACAAATAAATTAGCTAGTACACAATAAACAGAACTAATTACCTAAATATAGAATCACAAGATGTGAACAAGGCAGCAGTGCTCTTAATCTCTCTCCCCACACCCTCACATTGAATTATGTTGTAGCATGCACTTTACTAACACAAAAACAATGACATGTAGGTGTGTGTGTGTGTGTGTGTGTGTGTGTGTGTGTGTGAGAGAGAGAGAGAGAGAGAGAGAGAGAGAGAGAGAGAGAGAGAGAGAAAATTAAGTATTGGTTAATAACAGAGAAGCTACTAGTAATCAATCATTCAAGTTTCAGAAAAGAATGCCAGTGACACAAGAAGTCTGATGACATAAATATTAATTAACAATGTAATATCAAAGCTTCAGTACTAAGGATACAAACAAATTAAGTTCAGTAAGTGCAAATAATAAAGTGAGTGAACACATGAGAAGTTTTGAAAAAGAAAAGAAATAAATAAAGACTGAAGAATAAGAAAAAAGATTATACAGTAAGCTGGAAAATTTAATAGTGGAAAATGAAAGAATTTGGAAAATACTGGGGAGGGGGGCGGGGTTGCAAGAAAAAAGGACAGCTTAAGGTAAGAGATGAACAAAAAAGAAAAGTGAAAGCAGCCATGAAAGATATGTGATGAGTGGAATAGCATGAAATATGGTACAAGAACATCAAGTATGGGAGATAGTCAGACTATTCTTGGTGATACAACAACATGCACTGCCAAAAAAGTACCTATTCAATAAAAGTCAGCAAGCTGACATTGAAAGGAAGTGTCCAATGGGAAGAATAACACTGTCAGTGTCATTTTCATTTAACTTACATCACCAAATGATACAGAGGAGCACATGCTGCTTCTCTATGCACACTATATGGAATGAGAAAGACGTATCATATAAAACTTCAAAACACAAAATTAACAGCCTCAAGGGAAGCTAGCAGATTGAGAACTTAAAAGAATATCTTATCTCATGGTAGCATGTTTGCACCATGTTCTTCACTATTTATGATAATATCCATCCAAACAAAACAAAACAAAACAAAACAAAACCAAATGCTTCAATTTTTCAAATGATACAGCAGTCCTTGCATAAGTCTAAAGCTTCAAAAGGATAAGAAAAGAACTACAAAAGACCGCCCCCCCCTCCCAATAAAAAAGCCTACACTAAAATGTAGTGAAGATAAAAGTCAGAAAATCGTCAAGAAGATGCAACCCATTAGTTAAATGTGACACAGTGAGACAAATCACTACATCACTGCTAAACATCCAAATAATTAAAACTGGCAATGGACTACGCTTTTATGCAAAAATGAAGCAAACTCCATGAAAATGTAATAATGTATTAAGTTACAACACATGTTAACTATCAAGTTTTTTATATGCTGCAAGTACCACATCCAGATGCAATCTCAGGCCTCCCTATTGACAAAGGATGCAGTTGTCGGCTGAATTCACTGATCATACTGAACATGAGCAGCACAGTGAAATTAACAAGATATCTGTTATTAATTATGATAAAAAAGAACAGTGAGGTAGAGCTGTTTGCTTATGATGGGATCTGTAGGTTTCTGTTTTGACTGTATGTCAGCTAGAGTATGTCACAGGGGATTATAAGTTCTAACTGATACAGATAATGCTGAATCAGGTATTAGATATATAACATAACAATGAAGTTGTTAAATGATGCACCTAATTTAGTCTAGAAAATTCAGTAAAAATACTGAATATTAAATGTAAGTTGGTCTTTTCAAGCTACCTGTTAATAAGCAAAGGAAAGTAGTTTCCTCAGTTCCATTTGGGCAACAACAAAAATTATTTGTATATTGAAGAGAGCAGATAACATTTCTAAGGAAGTTCATTAATGTCATACAAGAAAGCTTTTCATATTTATTCATAAGATTTTAAAACGTTTGCTTTATAATTAGTGACCATCCTACAAGAATCAAATTTCATTTGTATCACAATTTGTATAAACTGTGTTTTGTCACAGTTTATTGGCAATCTTTCTATTTACTAGTTACAAACAGAACCACTGGTGAACTTTTCCCTTAATTCCATAATGATCCAACTGGAAAAGTACAGAATGGTCCACACAATCAAATACTTTAGATAAATCAGACATAGCCTCACACAGCATTTATAGATGAATTACTGCCAACATTGAAAGAACTAAGAATGAGAGTATTACCTGCATGGGGTGCTGCCTGCAGTGAGAAATGTGTAGTTCAGAAAAAGCTTTCTGTATATTACTGTAGTTACAGAAAGTAAGTGATTAGAGTGAAACTATCAAATGGAGCAGTAAAACCAATAGTTCAAATGACATCCCAACTAGAAATCTTTTGGCAGTCTTCCTTTTTTGCTAAGCCATACACAGAACAGAATCAGAGAGGTACTTTGCAAGAGAAACAAACAAACCAGGGGATCTTACAACATAATGTGAACAGACTGTGTGACACTGGTGTCACATATGACCTTCTAATTATCTATGCTAATTTCAGCACCATCCAAGAAAGAATACATTTTAACAGCCAGTTGTATAGTCACTGAAGCTCCAACATTTTGGGAAAATATTATCTGACTGTCCGGCTAAAATTTGAAATAAATAAATAATCACTTAATGTAGTCAAGGCCTGAGGGTTTCCAAGTTATATTCTTTACTGTCTTGCAAACCTTAGTAAGCATTCCATCACAGTTAATCAGTCATTAGAATTCACCAGATCTTGGCTGCCATTAGCGAGACATACACTAATTCTTACATAAGAATTATTAAGAATTAGCTGAAAACTGCTCCCACAGGAGCACAAAAAAGATGAATATGCTCCTCATTGAAAGATTCTGACAGGAAAGTGGGGTATCACCAGCCTCAATCCTTATTCCTCCTACCCCACCACAAATTTTGCCATGCAAACATACACTCCTGGAAATTGAAATAAGAACACTGTGAATTCATTGTCCCAGGAAGGGGAAACTTTATTGACACATTCCTGGGATCAGATACATCACATGATCACACTGACAGAACCACAGGCACATAGACACAGGCAACAGAGCATGCACAATGTCGGCACTAGTACAGTGTATATCCACCTTTCGCAGCAATGCAGGCTGCTATTCTCCCATGGAGACGATCGTAGAGATGCTGGATGTAGTCCTGTGGAATGGCTTGCCATGCCATTTCTACCTGGCGCCTCAGTTGGAACAGCGTTCGTGCTGGACGTGCAGACCGCGTGAGACGACGCTTCATCCAGTCCCAAACATGCTCAATGGGGGACAGATCCGGAGATCTTGCTGGCCAGGGTAGTTGACTTACACCTTCTAGAGCACGTTGGGTGGCACGGGATACATGCGGACGTGCATTGTCCTGTTGGAACAGCAAGTTCCCTTGCCGGTCTAGGAATGGTAGAACGATGGGTTCGATGACGGTTTGGATGTACCGTGCACTATTCAGTGTCCCCTCGACGATCACCAGTGGTGTACGGCCAGTGTAGGAGATCGCTCCCCACACCATGATGCCGGGTGTTGGCCCTGTGTGCCTCGGTCGTATGCAGTCCTGATTGTGGCGCTCACCTGCACGGCGCCAAACACACATACGACCATCATTGGCACCAAGGCAGAAGCGACTCTCGTCGTTGAAGACGACACGTCTCCATTTGTCCCTCCATTCACGCCTGTCGCGACACCACTGGAGGCGGGCTGCACGATGTTGGAGCGTGAGCGGAAGACGGCCTAACGGTGTGCGGGACCGTAGCCCAGCTTCATGGAGACGGTTGCGAATGGTCCTCGCCGATACCCCAGGAGCAACAGTGTACCTAATTTGCTGGGAAGTGGCGGTGCGGTCCCCTACGGCACTGCATAGGATCCTACGGTCTTGGCGTGCATCCGTGCGTTGCTGGGGTCCGGTCCCAGGTCGACGGGCACGTGCACCTTCCGCCGACCACTGGCGACAACATCGATGTACTGTGGAGACCTCATGCCCCACGTGTTGAGCAACTCGGCGGTACGTCCACCCGGCCTCCCGCATGCCCACTATACGCCCTCGCTCAAAGTCCGTCAACTGCACATACGGTTCACGTCCACGCTGTCGCGGCATGCTACCAGTGTTAAAGACTGCGATGGAGCTCCGTATGCCACGGCAAACTGGCTGACACTGACGGCGGCGGTGCACAAATGCTGCGCAGCTAGCGCCATTCAACGGCCAACACCGCGGTTCCTGGTGTGTTCGCTGTGCCGTGCGTGTGATCATTGCTTGTACAGCCCTCTCGCAGTGTCCAGAGCAAGTATGGTGGGTCTGACACACCGGTGTCAATGTGTTCTTTTTTCCATTTCCAGGAGTGTATTTGCGCTCTTTTAACACAGAACATTCTAAATCCTATTTGAGACCTAAACCTATGTATGGTCCCCCTTATCTTTCTTTTTCATTTACCACTGTCTTTTGTTACCACTGCTACAATCTCCACCCCTAACTATTTATCTTTTATTACCACTGTCTCTCACTATCTTCTCTCTCTTTGGCTCCCACTGTCTATCATTCCTTTCACTGTCATTCTCTCTCCCACTATCACTGTCTCCTCTCTCTTTCACTCCCACTGGCACCATCTCCTCTCTCTTTCACTGTCAGTCACTGTCTCTCATTCAACACAAAAAATGGCAAATATGTTTGCAGGCAAAAATTTTTGGTGAGGAAGGAGGAATGAAGATTGAGGAAACTACATCCTGACTTCTCAGTTGGAGTCTTTTAAGGAGGAGCATATTCACTTTTTTTGTGATCTGACAGGAGCATGTTTCAGCTGGCTCCCTTCTTTTCCCTATTACTGCTGGGTGTGCTGCTTATATAAAATGAATTCTGTAGGTCAATAAAGTTTTTGATAATTTGTTTATATACTTTGACACAACAAATATACTTTGACACAACAAATAAATAGGGATAATATAAGGTTAATACAAAATTGTCTTCCATCCAATACAATTTCACTTTAGACTACCTTATATAAAAATGCACAACATTTTTAGGCTAAACCTACAGTATTCCAAGAATCAGTGTTTAATTTGCAAGTAAAATGAATTTTGTACGACAAAATAGTTTTTTTGTAAAATGCTTAACCTGCCAGGTGGCACCATTGAACAATTTCCAGGTCACAACAGCCTGTATAGGTAAGAAGTGCCCATTATACAGAGACAGAACATCAAAGTTTTATTGGTGAAAAATAGTGATTAAAAACACAGTTTGAGGAATGCAGAACCCTTGTGATTACTCCAAAACTCTTGTCATGTGTTCACTACATCACTTAGAACTATGTTTATGCCTTAGACCAGATATTACGTGCATAAAAGCAGTAACTCTGAAGATCTGGATCTTGATAATGGATAATGATATCAAAAGAAATTTTTTCCTGTGAATACCATCTTAAGAACATACAGTAAAAATTTCAATGATTTTCCGTGAATAGAAATCGTAGTGGTGGACATCCCCACAATTTGATACCTAAAAATCATAGTTTTTCAGGGTTTTCTCAGGACTGTCCCTGAACAAATCGTGCTTTTACAAGCCATCTTAAGCCCACCCTAGACCACACCTAATGCAAAAGAACCCACTGGTTTACTCAGTTTGCCTGGGCTGGAGGAAATGTGTACTATTGAAATTTTGGCCCTGTCCTTCCTTCCGATAGGTATACTAAAGGGCCATAGGTCACGGGCTATCCAAAACACTTGATCCATTATTTTTGTGATCAACAGCACCCAAAATATGACGGTTTGAAAAATCTCATCTTTGTACACGGCTTTTTGGAACATTGGTACCATGCACCATCAATCATGGATCAATTCCTTCTATTCTGTTGCCATTCTTTCCCTCTCCAATCACATCCCCAGTTTCAATCTTCCTCTCCAATCATTTCATGTAACATTTAAGGCCTAATATAACATCTCTTTGAGCTCTAAAACTGATGCATTTAGGATTTAACCCAGTTCTTTGATAGCTAAACATTCCCATTTTAGCATCATATCACGCCTGACAGGGGTGGAAATCTTTCCATTCAGTTTCATGGAGTTGATTAATTATTTTTTAATCAAATATGTTTGTGCTTATTATGAGATGACATCTTTGGTGAAACATTCACATTAATTCATCATGAATGGAGGCTGAAGGAGAATGAGCAAAGACATGTATCACTTGAATCCCATACTTGATGTAATTAAAGTATGTCTATCTAGTTGTAATAGAAGTATTTGAACATATTAGTAATTAGTGTATCAAAAAATATAACTCATTGATAAAAGTTGTGAATACGGAAATAAACTACAAAATATAGTACACCATATCACGGATTTATTAATTTTCTAGTGTTTTTTGAATGTGTCTCCACTCTTCAGTGTCAAAATTTTGTCTGTGGTTTATGTTTGGAGTAGACTTAGATAGTTCATATATTTTGTTTTAGGAGTCACAGTTAATATGTAATTGGCATTGTGTTTGTGACATATTGTCCTATATGACAGTATTAAAGTATTAACTTTCTTACCCACAACAAACATTGATGAAGCTTCATGAATGTATACACCAGACACATTGACAGGAAGCTCATCTGGCACACGGCCATCCACTAGCACCTCTCGGTTCTGTAGTAGCTTCACTTCAATAACGTCATCAATTCGGACTGTCACTGCTTTGTTGCAAGATGGCATTTCCCCTGCCACAGATGCTGGGAAATTCATGGCCTGCATAATTAAATACATGATATTCAATAACTTGATTGGAATTTAGTAACATAAGACTCTTCACAAACGATCTTCTATTAAAACCATTAGAATATTTTAGAATCACCATGTCATACAGAATAAAAATAGACAACAATCTCTTTTTGTCACTGAAAGACACTCAGTACCATTATTCACAGCATTACCAGATAGTGCACTTTTCTTGTTATTCTTTCTTTAGTTATATTTATAGGGGGAAATATACAGTTATTTACAGGGTGCATATATGGACAGGAAAAAAAAATTCCATATCTTTCCAGAATTTCCTGGTTAAAAATACACTTTTTCATGGGTGAAAGTACACTTCTTCCGTGGTGAAAATACACTCTAAACCCTTGGTGGAAGTACTTTTTTCCAAGTCAAGAGAGAATATACATTCCATCGGAGCTGTAAAACTTATCAATCCTTTGACTGGATTAAGGTTTTACACATTGATATACAACTTCCCGACACCTTAGGAAACAAAACATTGTGTTTTGGAAAAATCTTTAATGTTTGGCAACTCTTAATTTTTGCTGTTTTTTCTGAGGGTGTGGTGAAGCAGGAGTCTACAAGCACAGCTTGAATTGCAGCAGCTGAATATTTCTGACAAGCACAATTATAAATTTAACTACTGTGCACCGAACATTTCGTGGGTTACGTGGCTGACTACGTGTTCTATTGAGCACTTCGTCTTTTCCATAGAAAAGCCAATCAAGGGTATTTTTTTGAAGGATAATTGTATTTTTTTGCCATCATAATTGCATAATTTGTAATCTATGAAATAATTAAAATAAATCTGAAAAGCTAACCTAGAAACTTGGCCTTTTTAGTGTGTGTAACCCTTTAAGATATATCAGACACAAATGTGCCAGTAAAATTTTAGATAATGGCTCAAATGGTTGGTCTTCTGGGCTCAAAATTTTTCAAAGTGGCTGGTCCACAGTGATAAGTTCTGAATGAGAGTCTATTGCTCCATGGTTTACAAAATTCACTGCACATTCTCACATGCAACACAATACATAGTGCATAAAACAAAATGTATTTTGACAGTAACACTTCTCAGACCACCATTTGCAATATGTTACCGTGACCTGTTAGAAGTGTAAACAGTTGTGACGTCACGCACATTGAAACGAGGCCCAAGAGAAAGACACAGTGAAAGCAGTCTGTTCTTACAAAGTATTGCATAGTCTTTGACACATTTTGGTGTTGCAGACACTTGTGTATGCACTGTATTGTAAATAGTGCATTTTCTTTGCAACTAAAGTTTTATTTTGGTGTTATTCTCTTGTTTATGTTTTATTGCTGCAGTATTATTCTGGAGTAGTAGAGTAAAGTAAAATTCATTGTTAGAGTATCAGTTATTACATCTACATCCACATCCATACTCTGCAAACCACTGTAAGGCATGTGGCGGAGGATACAACCCATTGTACCAGTTGTCAGGGCTTCTTCCTTTTCCATTCATGTATGGAGTGTGGGAAGAACGACTGCTTGAATGCCTGTGTGCATGCAGTAATTATTCTAATCTTATCCTCATGGTCCCTATGTGAGCAATTAACAGTCAATATTAACAGTCAAAATTACAAAAATTAAATTGAAAAGCAAAACAACAAAAAATACCCAGAATTCCAAAAAATTCCCAGATGTTTCCTGAATGAAAAAATTCCTGGAATTTTTCCAGTTGTCCTGCGACATATATACCCTGTTATCTAGAACTTATACTGTTGAATACAGATGTGGTACACAGTTTGACACCAAGGAATATCACCAGAAATGAATTTTCTGAAAAGGGCACTAAAAATTATTGTGCTCATGATTCTATTTTATCTGTTTTAAGGCAAATCTATTTCGGAACTATACACTCCCACCTGAAATATGGTATTGAGATTTGGGGTGGGGCTCCAACGGTATATATGGAGCCCAGAAAGAACAATTAGCATAATAGCTAATATTAGTAAGCATCAGTCCTGTAGAGAATATTTCATTAAGTATAACATACTAACAGTGTATTCATTGTTCACAGAATTACACTGTTTGTAAAGGAAAATATGGAGGATAATGTAATCAATAGTGAAATCCACAATTATAATACAAGAAAATGAGAGGATTGCCACATAAAATTTAATAACAAAAGAGCAACAGATCATAGCCCATTTTCTGTTGGGAGACATTGTTATAACAGATTGTCAAATAATATAAAATTGTTAAAAGGAAACAAATTTAAGACAAAATTAAAGCAACTGTTAATTGATAAATATTTGTGCTCCATCAAGGATTTTTAATGTTATTGTATATAATTTACCTTTACTTCTAAACTTTTTTTTAATGTTCTTGTGTTTGTAAACTGACTATTTCCATGACTGTTAAGTTATTATGGACAAATAAACCATTTATTTATTATTTAGTTCAAGTGTCTCCTTTGACAAACTGCTCCCACAACAATTGTCATAACTCTGATAGGATACCATCTACCATAAAAAAATCTTCTTAAGTGCAATAATTTCTTTCATAAACTGCTGCACCTACACTCAGCACTTCTCAGTGGCACATATTCCTAGAAACCCTATGCATCAAGCATGTAGAACTGGACCTATAAAATACGTTAAATGTTACCTACCAATCATAGAGCATTATATGTGTAACATGAAATATTTGAATATATAATACCCATGACTAAATTCCTTAGCAATGCAAAATAAGAATAATGATTCTCATTGTTTTCACAAAATACAAATCCTTATGTATAATTCTATGTTTTGTCAACATGAGACATCCAGCTATAAATATAATTCATGATCTTAAATAGATTGTGATAAATCCAGTCACAGCATTACCCCTGAGTAACTGTATGCCTGTGAAGCAAACCTGAGTTAAACTGAAAACCAAAGACAGAAATTTCAAATAAATAATCAGTTTACAGGTTTTCTCTGTTGCATCTATGCAAATGTTTGCATGCATTCATCTTTGCAAATGTTTCACACATTCATCTTGTTCCTATAATGAGCTAAGAGCTATACCGAGTATCTCAATCTTGGATACTTGCAAAAAACAATTAATGCAGCAGATTGTTTTATTATTATGATTATTATTTCTTATTATTTCTTTTTCTCCTATGATGGATGCCTTCCTTCACTGGGCATTATGTGCCAAGTGAGTCAAAATTGTTAGCTGTCATGGGGGAAGTTGCACATTTCCTAACAGCACTCTCTCTTCTGGTAAGCATCTTAAACGGGATAATTTTCACCTGCAATGTATGTCACACACACAGTCTAACTGTAAATCAATCGATTGAAGCCTTTACTGGTGTCTCCAAAACTATTCTCATCAAAGTAAATATGAAGTTACCAGTGACCCCAAATCTGTCTCTGCACAAATGTTTAGTGGGACAGAAAAAATATAAATAATTTTGTGACTCAAAAAATTTTACCTGATAAATTACCTACATTTTCGAGTCAGTCATTTTTTGGTGAAGAAACTGTATAGGAACTTTGATTTGGACTTAACTGTTAATTGTAGCACTTTCTTTACAAATGTTCATCACTTGTATTGATCAAACTGATACTGAACCTGGTGATTCAAAAATGAAACCTAAAATTCTATTTCAGAATTTTTTCACTGACAAAAGGTATCCCACAGTTTCTTGCTTTATCACATAGATATAAAGCTAGGTGTAAGAGAGGTACACTGAAGTGACAAAAATCATTGGATACTTCCTAATATCATGTTTGACCTCCTTTTGCCTGGCATAGAGAAGGAACTCAACATCACAAGAACTCAACAAGCTGTTGAAAGCCTGCTCCAGAATTATTGGGCCACAGTGCCTCTGTAGCCATCCACAACTGTGGAAGCATTGAGGTGCAAAATGTTGTGCACAAACTGACCTCTCAATTACATACCATAAATGTTCAATGGGATTCACACCAGGTAGTCTATGT
Source organism: Schistocerca serialis cubense (assembly GCF_023864345.2). NCBI lineage: Eukaryota > Metazoa > Arthropoda > Insecta > Orthoptera > Acrididae > Schistocerca > Schistocerca serialis. Next base: position 860,299,541 of record NC_064641.1, read on the forward strand.
GTGTGGTGTCAGTGCCAGACACCACACTTGCTAGGTGGTAGCTTTAAATCGGCCGCGGTCCATTAGTACATGTCGGACCCGCGTGTCGCCACTGTGTGATCGTAGACCGAGCGCCACCACAAGGCAGGTCTCGAGAGACTGACAAGCACTCGCCCCAGTTGTACGGACGACGTAGCTAGCGACTATACTGACGAAGCCTCGCTCCTTTGCCGAGCCGATAGTTAGAATAGCCTTCAGCTAAGTCAATGGCTACGTCCTAGCAAGGTGCCACTAGTAACATTGCATGTATCTAAAGAGTCTCACTTGTATCGCCACAATCTCCAGATGTACCAAAAGGATGGATTAAAGTTAAGTATTCCAGAAGCTACGTACTTTTCTTTATAGCATTCATTACATATCCTGTTTCAGACCTCTCGCCATCCAGCTTTAGCTTAGCGCGTGCCTTTCGGCTTCCTCTCATTGTGTCTAGGCTGTCTTGTCTAGAAACAACAATGTGGCCATATCATTCACCTGAACTATCCAGAATGTTCTTCAAACCAGTTGTGAACAACTGTGGCCCAATGACATGACACTGTTGTCTGGGAACATGAAGTACATGAAAGGCTGCAAGTGGTCGCCAAGTAGCCAATGTAACCATTTCCAGTCAATGATTAGTTCCGTTGGACCAGAAAGGTTCGTCCATTCCTTGTAAACACAGTACACACTATTAAGGAGCCACCACTAGCTTGCACAGTGCCCTGTTGACAGCTTAGTTCCATGGCTTCATGAGGTCTGTACCACAATCGAACTGTACCATTAGCTCTTGTCAACTGAAATTAGGGCCTATCTGACCAGGTAGCAATTTTCCAGTCATCTAAGGTCCAACCAATGTGGTCACGAGCCCAGGAGAGGTGCTGCAAGTGATGTGCTGTTAGAAAAGGCACTTGTGTTGGTCATCTGCTTGCCACAGCCCATTAACGCCAAATTTTGCTGCACTGTATTAACAGATACATCCCTCGTATGTCCCACATTGATTTCTGCGATTATTTCATGCAGTTTTGCTTTTCTGTTAGCACTGACAACTTTACATAGACACTATTGATCTCAGTCCTACGTGAAGGTTGTCAGACATTATGTTGTCAGTGGTGAGAGGTAGTGCTCGAAATTTGGCACTTTTGGCACATGCCTGACATGGTGGATCTCAGAATATTCAATTCCATACGCTTTCTGAAATGGAATGTCCCATATGTTTAGCTCCAACTACCACATCTGTTAATTCCAGTCGTGGCGCCATAATAACGTCCGAAACCTTTTCACATGAATCACCTGAGTAGCTCCGGCAATGCAGTGCCCTTTTATACCTTGTGTACGCAATACCACCACCATCGGTGTATGAACATAGTGCTGTCCCATGACTTTTATCACCTCAGTTTGTGTATCTATAGAATTGACAAACAACTAAAATCTAAGGGAAAAAGACAAGATGTGAGGCCATGGTAGATTTCTTATTAAATATTACACTGACTGTGTACTAGACGTGCACCATTTCAAGTTACTGTTTCATAAGATACATCTGACTAATCAATTTGATAGACATCTATAAGACATCTGTTTATGTATGAGATTATGTGAAGCATTTTTTACCAGATAGAACAACTGTAGTTTATTTTAGCAATTACACTGTGCAGTACTTATTCACAGAGAATATATAAAATGAATAAAAATGCATGAAGCAACAAATACAACACAAGATGGATCATGAGGCAGAAAAACAAAACCCTGAAGCAGATCAGGCATTAAAGTGAAAAGTGCAGTTACAGGGCAGAAAAATGACAAAGAAGGATGGCTCTCCGTTAAGCCATTTCCTTGTGTAGAAAGGGCACAGATGAGATTTCTGAAAGAAGCAGTTAGTTACACATTACTTGATAATAAGGTAAATGGATATCCTAATGAAGTTAAACATATTTAATCCAAATGAAGGAACAGTGAAATAAAAGAAATATGGCAAAAGCATATAACAAAGACACAAAAAATTGCAACACCAAACTCATTGTTGAACTATAACAAAAAACAAAAAACAAAAGAGACTGGTAAACCAAAGAAAAGATGGAAACAAAAAAAAATACTTGAGGGTGGAACAAAGAAGACAGAGTTTAATGATTGGTGATAATGATGATTAATTAAAAAAAACTGTGAGAATTGTCTGTGTTTTCATACCATATGAAAGGAAAAATTTTACAGTTAAGTAGCAGTGACATAGACTTTAACAGATATAAGGTATGATGTGTTTCATATGCATATACAGCATTAAATGTAATTGATTCTAACCTCAGAAATGGATCCTGCACATGCAACATTCTCTGTCTCAATACTAAAATCAGCTCCCTTCACAAGATGGTATGAACATTTTCCCATAAAGTCATAACGACGACCATCAAATGTCACATAATGTGGGTCGCCTACAGATGCACACCGAGCAGAGCAATGTGTCTGTGTGCACACCCACTGACCAGCTACACAGGTGCTGAAACATGAAGAGGTCAATTATTCAAAATGTTTTTGTACTTATTTAAATAAAATAACAAACACCTAAAACAGTCAAAGCACTAAGTACTGGAAACATCACCATTAACTGGAACTATAAATAAGTTTACGTTCATTTTCGACTCACATCTCAAGTTATTTAGAAAATAATTTAACACATTAAAACATGTACCCATATCCACAGAGATGTTGAGGATATGACCATAAATATTTTCAGAGATAGCAAAAGTAAAACTGCATGCTGGCTGAGAAACCCTAAATGGAGATGTCTCCTTACCTCTTGCCTTGATGTACGAATGCTGAGACTTAAGTGAAACTATTTTATATACATGACTGCGATGAGGTGTAGCAAATAATATTGAATTTGGATGGTTTACGACAGTGAGAGAAGTGAGAGGGTGAAATGTAGTGCCAGTAGATAACCTACTGTCTCTAAACAGCACTAAGAGAGTTGCTGAACTGCCTGTATTGTAGAATATACAAGGGAGAAAATGAAGCAGGGCAATTACTATAAGAAAATAAATGACTCACTATAAAGGAACTATGAAAATTGGTCACAAACTGATATTCAGACAGGCATTACCAGCAAATGCAAAATCGTAAACTTTGACGGCCAATGGATGAATATGTGACACTGCAGAGCAATTTCATCACGCAGCTGACAAGGAAAGTACACAGGAAACCTGTTGATACTAGAGCATAAAAGGGTCTGCAAATATCATTCTGTGTACTCTGTTGGACAGTCAGTATGCCTTGCAGACAGGCATGTGAACAACAAACACAGTTGTCAGCATTTAAAAAAAGTACATGCTGTTGGGTTCAGACAAGCCAGTTGGAGTAACTGGCAAATCACTCAACATCTGAATAGGAATAATGCCACTATTCAACAATGTTGGCAGGAATGAGTGAATTATGGCCAAACATAGCATCAAGATGGAACTGGTCAACCTGAATAAAATGGCAGAACATGAGGACCACGCAGCTGTTGGAGGGGCTCTCAGAGCCCCAGATGCTCATTATCATCAATCCGACATACAACTGGAGCTACTATTAACAGGTGCCTCACTGAAAGGGAGCTGAGCTCAGGTACCCCTCACACACACTTCTATTGACCTGCGTACACTAACAAGTTTGTTTTCAATTGTGTCAGGCACATTTGGCCTCAGATCTAACTCACTGGAGTAGAAGTATCATCAGTGATGAGCCCCGCTTCAAACTGAGTCTTGATGATGAACCAAGAAGTGTCTGGATATGCCCTGGACAGTGGTGGGATACCAACATGACTGTTGTCCACCATATGGCCTAACAACAAGGAGTAATGATCTGGGGTACCATTTAATTTCATACCAGGAGCCATTTGGCTGCCCTCCATAGCACCATAACAATACAATGGTACATGATCAATAGTCTATGGCCCATTTTGTTGCCCTTCAGGGCAAGTCATCCCAGACTTACATTTAAGAAAGATAGTGCCTCCCTGTGCATGGTGAGTGTTTCTACTGCTTGTGTTCGCACTTGCTAAGCCAGGTGTCGGCCAGCAAGGTTGCCGGATCTCATCCCAATTGAGAACATTTAGAACTTTTTGTGCAGGACCCTCCAACCAGTTTGATATTTTGACGATTTAACATGACAATTAGGCAAAATTTTGTGCGATATCCCTATGGAGGACTTCCAACAACTCTGTGAACCAATGCAAAGCCGAATAACTGCTTGTATAACAGACAGAAGTGGACCAACATGTTACTGACTTGCTCAATTTGTGAAGCTCTTTCTCTTGAGTAAATCATCCAATTTTTCTGAAATGTAATTATTTGTTTGTCTGCTCATGTACATCACATCTACTGGTTTCCATCCCATTCAGATAATTCCTTCATGGTGGTACTTTTTTTTTTTTTTTTTTTTAGAGTAATTATATCAAGACTCAAATATGACACAAAATTCAAAAAACCAAACAGTGAACTAAATGATGCAAGCTATTTTAAAAAGAGAGAGAGGGACAAAGGAGAAAGAAAAAACAGGGTAACAGAAGAGCATGCAATGCCAACTGGCTGCTGTTTCATTCTCTGCCATATGGTGTTATTTGGATGCAGCATGGAAGGGCACAAGAGTCAGCACACCACTCTCCTGGGTTTGTCAGTTTTCCCAACCTTGGAGCTGCTACTTCTCGTTCATGTGGCTCCTCAGTTGCTGTCATGAGACAGAGTGCACCCTATTCCAGTTCTCCCACCAAGGACAGATCCCTGGTAGCACTGGGAACTGAAGTCAGGTGCTCTACTGGGCAATCAGACATGTTGCCCACTCAGTGACAGAAGCTGACATAATTGTTCTCTGCACCATGAATATTTTGTTGTTCTAAGGATAACTGCCTTGATTAATATGATACTGAAAAATCTGTAGTGGAATGTAGACAATTGGTTGAGTAATGGCAACCACTTACCATACAATGGATACTTTGAGCATTGAATAACCATATGCAAGGGCAAGGTGGTAATTTCTTGGTCTGAAGACTTGACCATCAGATAAGAAAGGTGTTACTTTTAACACTGTCATTTTAAGCCTATGCACTTGTCCAACATTTTCCCAGTGAATAGATTCTGTCCTTATTCAAAATGGTATACAAAATATCAATCTACAGTTACCATTACCACTTGATAGGAATCATAAATTCCTTAGCAGGTGAAAGTCAGAGGCTGTTAACCCCTTAACATAAAATCCCGAATTATCTTGTTCTATTATTTTGACAGAAACTTAAAATCCCAGGTATGCTCGGATACTTAAAAAGGGACCTTCGAAAAAGTACAACACTAGAATGAGATTTTCACTCTGCAGTGGAGTGTGGACTGATATGTAACTTCCTTTCAGATTAAAACTGTGTGCCGGGCCAAGACTTGAACTCAGGGACTTTTGCCTTTCATGGGCAAGGTAGGAGACAAGGTACTGGCGGAAGTAAAGCTGTGAGGGCGGGGCGTGAGTCATGCTTGGGTAGCTCAGATGGTAGAGCACTTGCCCATGAAAGGCAAAGGTCCCGAGTTTGAGTCTCAGCCCGGCACACAGTTTTAATCTGCCAGGTAGTTTCAAATACAACACTGTTTATGTCCATTTCAGCACTAATAGTTATGTGTTTGGCCACTAGAGAGCACTAGGTTAGACGGAGAGCAGTGAAGAGGTGCAGAGGGGGCAGGGGGGCGGGGGGGAGTAGCAAAAAAGGAGAGAAATAAAAAGACTGGAAGTGGTGGTGGAGTGATGGCTGTGTAGTGCTGGAATGGGAACAGGGTAGGGGCTGAATGGGTGAGGGTAGTCACTAACAAAGGCTGAGGCTAGGAGGGTTACGAGAATGTAGGATGTATTGCAGGGAAAGTTCCCACCTGCGCAATTCAGAAAATCTGGTGTTGGTGAGAAGGATTCATATTGCACAGGCTGTGAAGCAGTCATTGAAATGAAGGATATTATGTTTGGCAATGTATTCAGGAACAGGGTGGTCCACTTGTTTCTTGGCCACAGTTTGTCGGTGGCCATTAATGCGGACAGACAGCTTGTTGGTTGCCATGCCTACATAGAATGCAGCACAGTGGTTGCAGCTTAGCTTGTGGACGACATAACTGGTTTCACAGGTAGCCCTGCCTTTGATGGGATAGTTGAAATTAGTGACCGGACTGGTGTAGGTGGTGGTGGGAGGATGTATGGGACAGGTCTTGCATCTAGGTCTATTACAGGGGTCTGAGCCATGAGGTAAGGGATTTGGAGCAGGGGTTGTGTATGGATGGACGAATACATTGTTAGGATGGCAGAATAACACTGTGGGAGGGGTGGGAAGGATAGTGGGCAGGACATTTCTCATTCCAGGGCACAACAAGAGGTAATCGAAACCCTGGCAGAGAATCTAATTCAGTTGCTCCAGTCCTGGGTGGTACTGAGCTACGAGGGGAATGCGCCTCTGTGATGGGACGGAGGGACTTTGGGAGGTGGTGGGAGACTGGAAAGATAAGGCACGGGAGATTTGTTTTAGTACAAGGTTGGGAAGATAATTACAGTCAGTGAATGCTTCTGCACTATACAGCTGTCATTCCACCATCACACCAAGTCTTTTTACTCCTCTCCTTTTCCACTATTTCTCCCGCCCCCCTCTCCCCTGCCCTCCATCTAACCTGTAGCACTTCACTGTCCGCTACCCCTCCCATACTATCCCTCACCCTCCCTGTCCAGCCTCCTCCTTACCCCAACCAGTCACTAGTCCCATCACGCACTAGTGCTGCTGCTCGCAGTGTGGTTCAGTTGCCTGTGTGTGTGTGTGCGTGAGAGAGAGAGAGAGAGAGAGAGAGAGAGAGAGAGAGAGAGAGAGAGAGAGAGAGAGAGGGGGGGGGGGGGGGGGGAGGGGGGGGATGAGTAAAAAGTAAGGCTGTTGGAAAGCTGATCCACAATGCTTAAATCCTTGTTTATAAATCTGTACACTGGCGCAGTGACTTCAGAATATGGTGAAGGGGTCTCTCGGAATATTCCACTGTTTTACCCACTGTATTATCATTCTCCTTCTACCATATAAATTACATTATCATTAGAAACACAACATAAATTGAGAACATACTTGAGTTTGTAGGCCACAAAAGGGTTCTCTACCAACCAACCACACTGAAGTACAGAGAAATAGCAGCAGAGTTCCCACGAACACATGTGTAAAACAATGTGTAACTTGGAGGTTCCAGAATTTGTAGTTTCCTTAACAGCTCAACAAGGCAGTTAAAAAAGTGTAACAGTTACGTAAATGATTTGCAACTAGTGTAAGAAATGCAAGCTTCCCAGTAGTCTATCTCAAAAAGGACACTAGGTGATAGGAAAAAGAAGAGTCAAAAGCAATACTGCATTTATTATGATGATTCCTCTTTTAAATGTTCCTCTTTCAGTGCTGACAATAATAAAGAGTAATTCTTAAACAAATGATTTGCAACTGGTGTAAGGAACAAATGCCACCCTTTTGTTTAATTTTTCCTCTTTCAGTGCAAATAATATCTACATGTTTCCAAAGAAAACTGTCTCCACTACATATACAGGAATGGCATGGTTGAAATGGCTTTCTGTTAGCAGTTGATAAGAACTGAAAACCTTGGTCTTTTGTGTTGATAATTTTAACTCCTGTAAAGCTAGCTGAAAATGGAATGCCCTACTGCAGACTTACCATGTGTTACAATCACGGGGCACTGTTTCTCCTGGCTTGTAAGAACGGCCCCTAAGCTGGCAGGGGCACTGCTCAGGTGGGACACATGATCCCTGGTGAAGCAGTGTGCCTGGGGGGCAGTAGCAGCCTTCCTCACACACTTCTTGTGTTGTCAGTGATCTGTTAGCAGCCACAGAGCCACATGTCACCTGGTATGACAAGCCACAAGGCAGGTACACCATGCCATTGCTGCATCTCATTGCTGAAAAAGTCATATCAGTACGTTAGTTAAATTAGCTGGTTGGCTGTGGAAAGATTATTTGTCCTCTTCCTACACTGACAAAATAAATGTAAGTACATCAGTAGAAAAATCTGGAATGTGCTCTTGTCTAAACTATGTTTGTTCTGCTGGATTGATAGAAAATTCATACTGTAAATAGTTGTTTAAATATAGGTGTTACAACTATTACAATATAAAACTGAATGAAATGTGCAAGAGTTCACTGTAGCTGTATTTATTTAAGTTGATTAGAGGCTCACACAAGTGGTTTGACAACTTTTAAGTTGCGTCTTCTGGTGTATATAAATGCTATGTCATATGATACAGGGAGCAGTTAAAAAACGCTGCAGAGTAACAGTTGGTGAGACTAGGCAAAGTTCTCAGCCCTCCTCAATTGATAAAAACCATCACTAATAATGAATGTCATGGCTGTGTTAAAATCACAAACTGTCATCACTTTACCAATTAAAATATGTTCCTGTCGGTGTATGACAAGCAACAGGCAATGCTTGGCACAGCCCGAGACGAGCATATTTTCATTGGTAAAGTGATGAGAGTTCATTATTTTAACCTAGACATGATGTTCTGCATTGATGACAGTTTTAATCAATTGAGGAGGCCTGAGAACTTTGTCAAATGTTACTCTGCGGCATTCTGCAACTACTCTCTATATCATATGACATAGCATTTAAATACACCAGAAGATGCAACTTAAAAGTTGTCAAACCGGTTGCGTGCGTCTCTAATCAACTTGAATAAATACAGCTGCAGTGGACTATTGCACATTTCATTCAGTTTTATATTTTAATAGTTTTAACACCTATGTTTAAAAAACTATTTACAGGATGAATTTTCAATCAGTATTGTATAACTATTTTAGCCGTGGTTGGCTCAGTTTTAAAATTATCTTTATTTTCATTCTATTGTCTGATGCACAGGAAGTGAGAGCAGTTGGTTTTTCTTCAAGTTTTGTAAGCAAATATGAGTTAAGAACGTGATTTTATGAGTTAGGAAGAAATTAATAAGACAACAAAGAAAGGTGGTGACAGTCTGATCTCTAAGTAATGAGAATTTGCCATGAGACAATTGATTCATTAGCATTTTTACTTGTTATGAGAAATAATGAACATAGTAATTACAATAACAACCATAGCAATAATGTAATGATCATCATCAGTACTGCATTCATTGTGAGTTAAATATCTGTCTGGCTTTCATCTGCAATCTAGGGAGTGTCATAATCAAATAGGAAATCAAACACAAGATTTAAATGAGAATAACAGTGTATGTGGAGGATGCCTTCACAAAGCCACACTTTAGAGATGATGCAATGTGGTATGCAATGTAGCATACGTCTTACCAAATGGTCTTAATAATATGTCTGAGGGGCAAATGTATGTGTGATCCAGGAGTAGTGTTTTGTCATAGGTCTTGGGTTTGAAGCCAATGACTGCTTAAATTTTGAATAAAAATTATCAGCAACAGTGGCAAAAAACTTCTGGTATAAGGTGTCACCCTAGTTATACCAATGGTAAAGAGGGCATATGAGTGGACAGAGTTTCAGGGCAACCTCTTTCCTTTGAGGTGGGAAACTTCCTAAAATGTGGAAGAGCAATTATCAACAGTATGAGAATGCAGAAAGCAACGGAAAGACCTGCATTAAAGATACACAATGTGTATCCAGAGAACATGCAACCCATAATTGAAAAAGTGTCATGAGATTCCTCCATTGGCAAAATATTCTGCTTTACTCCCCCATTTATATTTTCAAGAGTGGACTGCCATGTGGGAGGCAACTATGAGAAAGAGATTAGATAATCAGTGAAAGGGTAACACATTGCAAGTCAAAATGTGGAATGTCAGAAGTTTGAACATGGTAGGGAAAGTTTCCAGAATGAGATTTTCACTCTGCAGCGGAGTGTGCGCTGATATGAAACTTCCTGGCAGATTAAAACTGTGTGCCCAACCGAGACTCGAACTCGGAACCTTTGCCTTTCGCGGGCAAGTGCTCTACCATCTGAGCCACCGAAGCACGACTCACGCCCGGTACTCACAGCTTTACTTCTGCCAGTATCTCGTCTCCTACCTTCCAAACTTTACAGAAGCTCTTCTGCAAACCTTGCAGAACTAGCACTCCTGAAAGAAAGGATATAGTGGAGACATGGCTTAGCCACAGCCTGGGGGATGTTTCCAGAATGAGATTTTCACTCTGCTGTGAGTACCGGGCATGAGTCGTGCTTCGGCAGCTCAGATGGTAGAGCACTTGCCCGCGAAAGGCAAAGGTCCCGAGTTCGAGTCTCGGTCAGGCACACAGTTTTAATCTGCCAGGAAGTTTCATATCAGCGCACACTCCGCTGCAGAGTGAAAATCTCATTCTGGAAACATCCCCCAGGCTGTGGCTAAGCCATGTCTCCGCTATATCCTTTCTTTCAGGAGTGCTAGTTCTGCAAGGTTCGCAGAAGAGCTTCTGTAAAGTTTGGAAGGTAGGAGACGAGATACTGGCAGAAGTAAAGCTGTGAGTACCAGGCGTGAGTCGTGCTTTGGTAGCTCAGATGGTAGAGCACTTGCCCGCGAAAGGCAAAGGTCCCAAGTTCGAGTCTCGGTCGGGCACACAATTTTAATCTGCCAGGAAGTTTCATGGTAGGGAAACTAGAAAATCTGAAAACAGAAATGCAATGGCTCTGTCTGGATATAGTGGGGGTCAGTGAAGTGAAATGGAAAGAAGATAATTATTTCTGGTCAGACAGGATAATATCTAAGGCAGCAGAAAACACATTTAATGGGAGTAGGATTTGTTGTATATAGGAAATTAAGTCAGATAGTTAGTTACTGTAAACAGTTTAGAAATAGGGTTCTTCTCATCAGAATCGACAGCAAACCAATGTCAGCGACAGTAGTTCACATATACAGGTCAATGCCACAATCTGAGGATAAAGAGATAAAGTACATGAGGAGGACACTGAATGGATAATTAAGAATACAGTGGAAATTATAATCTAAACATCATGGAGTAGTAGAACATGGTTGTAGGGGACAGAATAGAAGAAAGAGTTATTGGAGAATAAGAGCTTGGTAGTAGGCATGAGAGAGGAGAAAGACTAATTGAGTTCTGCATTAAATTTCAGTTGGTAATAGTGAAAACATTGTTCAGAAATTACAAGAGAAGATGGTGTACACAGAAAAGGCCTGGAGATTTGGGAAGATTTCAGATAAGTTACATCATGGACAGACAGAGATTCTGGAAACAGATATTGGATTATAAGGCACATCCAGAAGCAGATATAGACTAAGATCACAATTTAATAATGATGAGTAGGCTTAAATTTAAGAGACTCATGTGGATAAATCACTGAGGAAAAAAGTGGGATACTGAAATACTGAGGAACAATGAAATGGGCACATCCAGAAGTAGATATAGACTCAGATCACAATTTAATAATGATGAGTAGGTTTAAATTTAATAAGAGACTCATGTGGATAAATCACTGAGGAAAAAAGTGGGATACTGAAATACTGAGGAACAATGAAATGTGTTTGAAATTCTCTGCAGTTACAGGTACTGTGACAATGTATACGACAATAAGCAATTCAGTTGAAGAAGAATGGACGTCTCTGAAACGGGCAACCACAGAAGTGCACAATGAAAAGATTGAGACACATTAAGCTTTAGAACAAAGCCTTCATCAGAAAAGAAAATCACAACACACGCATACACACAAGCAAGCACACTTCACACACATATGACTGCCATCACTGGCTGCTCAGAACTGACTGAAACTTGTCAAACAGGAGCATATATCCATTGTGGAATGGGGAAAGAGAAGGGAAAGTAGGATACATGTGGGGGACAAGGAAACTGTGCCAGGTGATGAAGTGTGTTGACACTAGAGGCGGCAGACAAGGCACCTGGCGCAGTTTCGGAAGGCTGTGGGATAGGGAGGAAAGGGGGAAAAAAGGGAGTAGAAAGTAGAGGATCAGAGGAGGGGAAAACATCAGTGGGTGCATTGGCAGAGAGCAGTGCACAATGATGGTGAGGGGACTTGAGTTGGGAGAAGGTGTTAGGATAGAGGGCGTGGAATGTTGATATTCCAATCTAGACTTTACATTGTTTAATTACAGAAGCTGGGCAGACAAACATAGGTACAAGGAAGGTAACAGCGAAAATCTTGGGTAACAGGAGAAATACTTCAATTGTTTGATGAAAAAATAAAATACAAAAACATTCAGGGAATTTCAGAAATATATAAATATAAGTCACTTATCGGATCAGAGCGTGGAATGTCAGATCACTTAATCGGGCAGGTAGGTTAGAAAGTTTAAAAATGGAAATGGATAGGTTAAAGTTAGATATAGTGGGAATTAGTGAAGTTCGGTGGCAGGAGGAACAAGACTTCTGGTCAGGTGACTACAGGGTTATAAACACAAAATCAAATAGGGGTAATGCAGGAATAGGTTTAATAGTGAATAGGAAAATAGGAAAGTGGGTAAGCTACTACAATCAGCATAGCGAATGCATTATTGTGGCCAAGATAGATAAGAAGCCCACGCCAACCACAGTAGTACAAGTTTATATGCCAACTAGCTCTGCAGATGACGAACAAATTGAAGAAATGTATGATGAAATAAAAGAAATTATTCAGATAGTGAAGGGAGACAAGAATTTAATAGTCATGGGTGACTGGAATTCAGCAGTAGGAAAATGGAGAGAAGGAAGCGTAGTAGGTGAATATGGATTGGGGGTAAGAAATGAAAGAGGAAGCCGCCTGGTAGAATTTTGCACAGAGCACAACTTAATCATAGCTAACACTTGGTTCAAGAATCATAAAAGAAGGTTGTATACATGGAAGAAGCCTGGAGATACTGACAGGTTTCAGATAGATTATATAATGGTAAGACAGAGATTTAGGAACCAGGTTTTAACTTGTAAGACATTTCCAGGGGCAGATGTGGACTCTGGCCACAATCTATTGGTTATGGCCGTAGATTAAAACTGAAGAAACTGCAAAAAGATGGGAATTTAAAGAGATGGGACCTGGATAAACTGACTAAACCAGAGGTTGTTCAGAGTTTCAGGGAGGGCATAAGGGAAAAATTGACAGGAATGGGGGAAAGAAATACAGTAGAAGAACAATGGCTAGCTTTGAGGGATGAAGTAGTCAAGGCAGCAGAGGATCAATTAGGTAAAAAGACGAGAGCTAGTAGAAATCCTTGGGTAACAGAAGATATATTGAATTTAACTGATGAAGGGAAAAAATGTAAAAATGCAGTAAATGAAGCAGGCAAAAAGGAATACAAACATCTCAAAAATTAAATCCACAGGAAGTGCAAAATGGCCAAGCAGGGATGGCTAGAGGACAAATGTAAGGATGCAGAGACATCTCACTAGGGGTAAGATAGATACTGCCTACAGGAAAATTAAAGAGACCTTTGGAGATAGGAGAACCACTTGTATGAACATCAAGAGCTCAGATGGAAATCCAGTTCTAAGCAAAGAAGGGAAAACAGAAAGATGGGAGGAGTATATAGAGGGTCTATACAAGGGCAATGTTCTTCAGGACAATATTATGGAAATGGAAGAGGATGTAGATGAAGATGAAATGGGAGAAACAATACTGCGTGAAGAGTTTGATAGAACACTGAAAGACCTGAGTCGAAACAAGGCCCCCGGAGTACACAACATTCCATTGGAGCTACTGATGGCTTTGGGAGAGCCAGTCCTGACAAAACTCTACCATCTGGTGGGCAAGATGTATGAGACAGGCGAAATACCCTCAGACTTCAAGAAGAATATAATAATTCCAATCCCAAAGAAAGCAGGTGTTGACAGATGTGAAAATTACTGAACAATCAGTTCAATAAGCCATAGCTGCAAAATACTAACACGAATTCTTTATAGACGAATGGAAAAACTGGTAGAAGCCGACCTCGGGGAAGATCAGTTTGGATTCCGTAGAAATACTGGAACACGTGAGGCAATACTGACTGTACGACTTAGCTTAGAAGAAAGATTAAGGAAAGGCAAACCAACGTTTCTAGCATTTGTAGACTTAGAGAAAGCTTTTGACAATGTTGACTGGAATACTCTCTTTCAAATTCTAAAGGTGGCAGGGGTAAAATACAGGGAGGGAAAGGCTATTTACAATTTGTACAGGAACCAGATGGCAGTTATAAGAGTCGAGGGGCATGAAAGGGAAGCAGTGGTTGGGAAGGGAGTAAGACAGGGTTGTAGCCTCTCCCTGATGTTATTCAATCTGTATATTGAGCAAGCAGTAAAGGAAACAAAAGAAAAATTCGAAGTAGGTATTAAAATCCATGGAGAAGAAATAAAAACTTTGAGGTCCGCCGATGACATTGTAATTCTGTCAGAGACAGCAAAGGACTTGGAAGAGCAGTTGAACGGAATGGACAGTGTCTTGAAAGGAAGATATAAGATTAACATCAACAAAAGCAAAACGAGGATAATGGAATGTAGTCAAATTAAGTTGGCTGATGCTGAGGGAATTAGATTGGGAAATAAGACACTTAAAGTAGTAAAGGAGTTTTGCTATTTGGGGAGTAAAATAACTGACGATGGTCGAAGCAGAGAAGATATAAAATGTAGACTGGCAATGGCAAGGAAAGCGTTTCTGAAGAAGATAAATTTGTTAACATCGAGTATAGATTTCAGTGTCAGGAAGTCACATCTGAAAGTATTTGTATGGAGTGTAGCTATGTGTAGAAGTGAAACATGGACGATAAATAGTTTGGACAAGGAGTGAATAGAAGCTTTCGAAATGTGGTGCTACAAAAGAATTCTGAAGATTAGATGGGTAGATCACATATCTAATGAGGAAGTATTGAATAGGATTGGAGAGAAGACAAGTTTGTGGCACAACTTGACTAGAAGAAGGGATCGGTTGGTAGGACATGTTCTGAGACATCAAGGGATCACCAATTCAGTATTGGGGGCAGCGTGGAGGGTAAAAATCATAGAGGGAGACCAAGAGATGAATAAACTAAGCAGATTTAGAAGGATGTAGGTTGCGGTAGGTACTGGGAGATGAAGAAGCTTGCAAAGGATAGAGTAGCATGGAGAGCTGCATCAAACCAGTCTCAGGATTGAAGACCACAACAACAACAAGTCACTTATGAATGAAATAAATAGGAAGTGTGAGGAAACTGAGGTGAAATGGCTGCATCAAAGAGGTGAAGAAATAAAAAAAGAAATGGTCATCAGAAGCACTGATTCAGAATATAGAAAAATTAACACAATCTTCACTGAAACTAACAGCAAGGACATCAACATTAAGAGTGCAACAGGAATTTCACTGCTACACACAGAGAAGGGAACAGAGAGAACAGAGTGGACAGGTGGAAAGATTATACTGGAGGCCACTTAAGTGGGCAGACTTATCTGATAATGTAATTGAGCAAAAAATGGAAGTTGGTATGGAAGACACAGGGCAAGTGCAGCCAAGATTTTGGCTCATGGGCCAGGCTTGGGCCAGAGTGTCCAGAGTTTCGCACTCAAGTTGCCACGTAATCGTGACATAATTTAGTTACATAATCATAAAAAGGTCTTTCACATAAATATGTTGATTAAAATGCTGTAGAATTTTTGCAACCTCATTATGGAGAGTCTACATGAGGAAAGCAATGTAGATGTCCAAGACAGTTTTAATGTAAAAATATTTGTCATTAAAACTGGAATTACCTTCCAGGTCAGTCAGTTACATTTGCACATGCACGGGGGCACTGTAAATTGAAATGGCAAATGGTCTCAAGAACAGCCTGAAAACCGATGCCAGATTGACAGTGTCCTTAAAACCTTTATAAAACAATTCTTGTAATTGTTTCAAGGCCACAATGAATTTTTAGAACCAAGTGTTTTCTTTAATGCCAGTGAGCTTAAGGAACTGGGCTGTCTTTCTCAGAATCTGTCCCTTGTACATCTACATGGACACACTGCAAAACACTTCACAATACTTCTCTATTATTCCACTCATGAATGGCACACACACACACACACACACACACACACACACACACACACACACAAAAAAAAAAAGAAAAAAAAAAAAACACCTATATCTTTCGGTGCGAGCTCTGATCTCTCTTATTTTATTATGATGTTCATTTCTCTCTATGCAGGTTGCCGTCAACAAAATATTTTCACATTCAGAAGATAGAGTTGGTGATATGGTGACTGAAATTTTGTGAGAAGATTCTGACGCAATGAAAAATGCCTTTGTTTTAATGGTGTCCATACCAAATCCTGTATCATGTCCATGACGCTCTCTCCCCTATTTTGCGATAATACAAAACATGCTGCTCTTCTTTCTCAATGTACTCCATTAATCTTATCTGCAAAGGATCCCAGATCATGCAGCAGTACTCCAAGAGAGTGTAGGCAGTCTCTTCAGTAGACCTGTTACATTTTCTAAGTGTTCTGCCAATAAAACATAGTCTTTGGTTTGCCTTCCCAACTACATTTTTTATGTGAATAGACTGATTTATTGTGTAACCGAAGTTCAACAGATTCCTTTTAGCACTCGTGTGGATGGGATGACTTCATATTTTTCATTATTTAGAATCAACTGCCAGAAATCTTTCCTAAATCGTTTTGCAATTTGTTTTGATCTTCCCTCAGACATCTGCTCAGATTATCTCTTAAATCATTTATATAGATAAGGAATAGCAGAGGGCCAATAACATTACCTTGGGGAATGCCAGAAATCATTTCTGTTTTACTTGATGACTTCTATCAATTGCTACAAACTATGACCTCTCTGACAGGAAATTATGAATCCAGTCACATAACTGCAATGATATCCCATAAGCACGCAATTTCACCACACGCCGCTTGTGTGGTACAGTGTCTAAAGCCTTTTGGAGATCTAGAAATACAGAATCGACCTGAAATCCCTTGTCAATAGCACTTAACACTTTGTGTACGTAAAGAGCAGGTTGTGTTTCACAAGAAGGATGCTTTCTAAATCAGTGTTGACTGTGTATCAATAGACTGTTCTCTTTGAGGTAATTAATAATGTTTAAACACAATATAAGTGTGCCTACTCAGTATGATTTTATCATCATGAGCAACAAAACTGGCAGTCTATGAGTCGGAGCATGGAATGTTAGATCCCTTGATCTGGTAGGTATGCTACAGAATTTAAAAAGGGGTTATGCATAGATTTATGTTAGAAATAGTAGGAAAAACAGGGCTTCTGGTTACAGTCATAAATACAAAATTAAATCGAGGTAATGCAGGAATGGGATTTAATAACAAATAGGGAAACAGGAATATAGGTAGTCTGCTATGAACAGCATGGTGAACACATTATCACAGCCATCATCCACCACGATAGGACAAGTTTACATGCAAACTAGCTCTGGAGATGATAAAGAGATTGAAAGAATGTAAGATAAGATAAAAGAAATTATTCAGATAATTAAGGGAGACAAAAATTTAATTGTGATGAGAGAGTGGGATTCAAAAGGAAGAATACTGTTAGAACATGGATGGGGAGGGATTTGGGGGGGGGGGGGGGGGGGGGGGAATGAAAGACAATGATGCCTGGTAGAATTTTGAACACAGCAAAATTTAATCAGTGTTACTTGTAATAACTGGTTTAAAAATAATAAAAGAAGGTTTTATATGTGGAAGAGACTGGAGACACAAGAAGGACTCAAATAGATTACATAATGGTAAGGTAGAGCTTTTAAAATCAGATTTTGATCCGAAAAATATTTCCAGTGGCAGATGTGGATTCTGATCATGGCAGATGTGGACTCTGATCATAATTTACTGGTTATGTACTGCAGCGTAAAACTGGATAAATTGGAGAAAGGGAATGAATTAAGGAGATGGAACCTGAATAACTTGGAAAAAATAGAGATTATTGAGTTTCGAAAGGATTAGGCACCAATTGGCTGAAACAGGGGTAAACAAAGCAATAGAAGACAAATGAGTAGCATTGGGAGATGAAACAGTGAAGGCAGCACACGAGTAAATAGGCAAAATGATAAAGCCCAGTCAAAATCCTTGGAAAACGCATCAACGATAATCACAAATAAGAGACTCCCTTTTCATATTATCTTCGTGCAAATACCATTTTATTTGTTTTAGAGTACTTATTGACTGGTTAAATTGCATATAGTGCTGAAGCTTCCTGGTACATTAAAACTGTGTGCCAGACTGAGACTCAAACTCAGAACCTTTGCCTTTCAAGGGCTAGTGCTCTACCATCTGAGCTACCCAAGCATGACTCACACACTGTCCTCACAGCTTTATTCTGCCAGTACCTCGTCTCCAACCTTCCAAACTTTACAGAAGCTCTCTTGTGAACCTTAATCTGCCAGGAAGTTTCATATCAGCACACACTCCGCTGCAGAGTGAAAATCTCATTCTGGAAACATCCCCCAGGCTGTGTCTAAGCCATGTCTCTGCAATATCCTTTCTTTCAGGAGTGCTAGTTCTGCAAGGTTCGCAGGAGAGCTTCTGTAAAGTTTGCAAGGTAGGAGACGAGATACTGGAAGAAGTAAAGCTGTGAGGACAGGGTGTGAGTCATGCTTGGGTAGCTCAGATGATAGAGCACTTGCCCTTGAATGGTAAAGGTCCCGAGTTCGAGTCTCGGTCCAGCACACAGTTCTAATCTGCCATGAAGTTTCATATCAGTGCACACTCTGCTGCAGAGTGAAAAGCTCATTCTGCATATAGCGCTGTTGTAGATAATAATCATGACTACTGTGGTTGTCCATTATCTCTGTCTGTTGTTTTCTTAATGAATATATTTTCTGAAACGACAAAAGTATTTGTCATGATTGCCTTGATGTGTAATTTACTTATTGCTACTATGGTCTAATGAGCTTACTATAATTGAATTTTGTTCAAAATTATGAGCATGGAAATGTATACATAAGGACATATCATAAATTCATGATTATTATTTCAACATTTGGTTGATTTTTTAAGATGTTTTTTCTTCATTCCCACAACTACCCTAACCCAAACAACTACACTTATTCCAAATACTGTCATTATTTACAACTATAAAGCTGTGAAAGTTTTGCTCTGGTCCCCTGCATTTACCCCATGATATTGCAATGCTCGGTAAAGAATTTTGTTCAAAAATATGTGGATGGAAATGTGTATACAAGGATGTATGATAAATTCATGATTATTGTTTCATGTCATTTAGTACGTTTTTAAGGATGTTTTCTCTTCATTCCCACAACTACCCTTATCCCAATGACTACAATTATTCCAAATACTGTCAGTATTTAAAACTACAAAAGTGTGAAAGCTCCATACAGGTCCCCTGGTTGAATGTGATTGACAAATGGAGAAAACATAAAAATGTAGCAAATGGACCATGTGAGAAATTCAGGGATGTAGAAACATGCATAACTAAGGGAAAGGTACGTGCTGCGTATAGGGAAATTAAACAGGCCTTTGGAGAACAGAGAAACAGCTGCATGAATATCACAAGCTCAAATGGCAGGCCAATACTAAGCAAAGCAGGAAAAGCTGAAAGATGGAAGTAATATATAGAAAGGGGAAACAAACTAAAATGGAATGTTATAGAAACGCAAGAGAAAGTAGATGAGGATGAGACAGGGGAAGTGTTACTGCAAGAGAGCACTGAGAGGGCTCAGTCAAAACAAGATTCCTGGAGTATACAACATTCCCTCAGAAATACTGAGATCTTTGGAGAGCCAGCATGACAAAACTGTTCCACATGGTGAGCAAGATACAGGGTGTTTCAAAAATGACCGGTATATTTGAAACGGCAATAAAAACTAAACGAGCAGCGATAGAAATACACCGTTTGTTGCAATATGCTTGGGACAACAGTACTTTTCCAGGCGGACAAACTTTCGAAATCACAGTAGTTACAATTTTCAACAACAGATGGCGCTGCAAGTGATGTGAAAGATATAGAAGACAACGCAGTCTGTGGGTGCGCCATTCTGTACGTCGTCTTTCTGCTGTAAGCGTGTGCTGTTCACAACATGCAAGTGTGCTGTGGACAACATGGTTTATTCCTTAGAACAGAGGATTTTTCTGGTGTTGGAATTCCACTGCCTAGAACACAGTGTTGTTGCAACAAGACGAAGTTTTCAATGGAGGTTTAATGTTACCAAAGGACCAAAAAGCGATACAATAAAGGATCTGTTTGAAAAATTTCAACGGACTGGGAACGTGACGGATGAACGTGCTGGAAAGGTAGGGCGACCGCGTATGGCAACCACAGAGGGCAACGCGCAGCTAGTGCAGCAGGTGATCCAACAGTGGCCTCGGGTTTCCGTTCGCCGTGTTGCAGCTGCGGTCCAAATGACGCCAACGTCCACGTATCGTCTCATGCGCCAGAATTTACACCTCTATCCATACAAAATTCAAATGCGGCAATCCCTCAGCGCCACTACCATTGCTGCACGAGAGACATTCGTTAACGATATAGTGCACAGGATTGATGACGGTGATATGCATGTGGGCAGCATTTGGTTTACTGACGAAGCTTATTTTTACCTGGACGGCTTTGTCAATAAACAGAACTGGCGCATATGGGGAACTGAAAAGCCCCATGTTGCAGTCCCATCGTCCCTGCATCCTCAAAAAGTACTGGTCTGGGCCGCCATTTCTTCCAAAGGAATCATTGGCCCATTTTTCAGATCCGAAACGATTACTGCATCTCGCTATCTGGTCATTCTTCATGAATTTGTGGCGGTACAAACTGCCTTAGACGACACTGCGAACACCTCGTGGTTTATGCAAGATGGTGCCCGGCCACATCGCACGGCCGACGTCTTTAATTTCCTGAATGAATATTTCGATGATCGTGTGATTGCTTTGGGCTATCCGAAACATACAGGAGGCGGCGTGGATTGGCCTCCCTATTCGCCAGACATGAACCCCTGTGACTTCTTTCTGTGGGGACACGTGAAAGACCAGGTGTACCGCCAGAATCCAGAAACAATAGAACAGCTGAACCAGTACATCTCATCTGCATGTGAAGCCATTCCGCCAGACAAGTTGTCAAAGGTTTCGGGTAATTTCATTCAGAGACTACGCCATATTATTGCTACGCGTGGTGGATATGTGGAAAATATCGTACTATAGAGTTTCTCGGACCGCAGCGCCATCTGTTGTTGACAATTGTAACTACTGTAATTTCGAAAGTTTGTCTGCCTGAAAATGTACTGTTGTCCCAAGCATATTGCAACAAACGGTGTATGTCTATCGCTGCTCGTTTAGTTTGTATTGCCGTTTCAAATATACCGGTCATTTTTGAAACACCCTGTATATGAGACATGCAAAATATACTCGGGTTGTAAGAATGTTATAATTCCAATTCCTGAGAAGGAAAGTGTGAATATTACAAACTATCAGTTTAATAAGCTATGGTTGGCAAAAATTATTTACAGAAGAATGAAGAAAATGGTAGATGCAAGGTTGGGGAAAGATCAGTTTGGGCTCTGAAGAAATGCATGCAAATGCGAGATAATATTAACACTCAAATTTTTCTCAGATGAAAAGTTAGAGAAATGCAAACCTTTGTTTATAACATTTGTAGATTTAGAGAAAAGTTTTTTACACAAATTGTAAAGAAACAAAACTGCAGTTATAAGAGACAAAGGATATGAAATGGAAGGAGGGGTTGAGAAGGAAACAAAAACTTTAAGATTAACCAGTGACATTGTAGTTCTGTCAGAGAGACAGCAAAGGACCTGTTAAAAAAAAAAAAAAGAGAGAGAGAAGAAGAAGAAGGAAATATGAAATGAAGTCAAATTAAGTCAGGTAATGCTGAAGGTATTAGACTAGGAAATGAGATACTAAAAGTAGTAGATGAGTTTTGCTATTTGAGCAGAAAAATAACCAACGACAGCCAAAGTAGAGAGGCTATAAAATACAGATTGGCTATAGCACAAAAAGCATTTCTGAATAAGACAATATTGTGAAAAGGGGATTGATTGCTACTCACCATATAGTGGAGATGCTGAGTCACACACAGGCACAACAAAAAGACTGCTAAACTCGCACATACATGTGTGTATGAGTGCATTTGTGTAAACCCTTATGTGTGTGTGTGTGTGTGTGTGTGTGTGTGTGTGTGTGTGTGTGTGTGTGTTTTCTAAATCAGAGGCAGCCCTTCTGGCCTAAAGCTTACTTCTTTATAAGTTGTTTTGTTGTACCTGTCTGCGACTCAGCGTCTCCACTATGTGGTGAGTAGCAATTTATCCTTTTCATAAGACTGTCATTATTCCATCCCGAAAAAGAGTAATTTGTTAACATTGAACATAAATTTTAGTGTTATGAAGTCTTTATTGGAGATATTTGTCTTGAATACAGTCCTGTATGGAAGTGAAACATGGGTTATAGGCAGTTCCGACAAGAAGAAAATATAAGATTTTGAAACGTGATGCTACAGAAGAATGCTGGAGATTAGTTGGGTAGCTCTTGTAACTAATGATGAGGTACCGAATAAAAATAGGGGAAAAAGAAATTTATGGCATGTGACTAAAAGAAGTGATCAACTGATAGGACACATCCTGAGGCACCAAGGAGTCATCAGTGTGGAAATGGAAGGAGTGTGGGATGTTAAAACTGTAGACAGAAACCAAGAGATGAATACAGTAAGCAGGTTCAAAAGGATGTGTGTTGCAGCAGTTATAAAGAAATGATGAGGCTTGCACAGGATGCAGTTGCATGGAGAGCTGCATCAAACCAGTCTTTGGACTGAAGATCATAACAACAACTACCACAACAACATATCTAATCCACATACAGTAATTTATAGTGTTAACAACTGAAGCAATTCAATTACAATAACTTCTGCAGAACTACAATTAGTCTAAAGATAACTATAAAAATCAACTCTAACAGTACATTGGTGCATGCAAACTGCATTTATAGAACACGATAATGTAAGGTCAGCATGTATAAAACTATAACATTATTTTAGTTAAAACTTCTGTGCTGAGAGGCTGTGATTGATAAACAAAACCATTTAATAAAGTTTCATTTCCAGCTGCAGGAGACATCCTTGGAGGTAAAACAGCAGTTACCTCCTTAGATGTCTCCCACGGTAAGAGATGAAATATTGTAGAATAGTTTTATATATTAAACATTCTCTCTCATCCTGGAAGTTTTAACTGAAATAGACATTGACCATGAAAGCCTACACTGTATGGTTATGACTTTATTCTTACAATAAGTTATATTGTCTGAAATGCCGGAATAAAAGTTATTTAACAATTTCTGACAGGTTCTTTACTTACGACACATTTCATGATCTCTCCAGTTCTGCACAGAGTTGATGCCACGGCGAATACACTCTCTGACAAAGATTGCCAGTGATTCACAAGCACATTTCCATGGCTCTTCAGATTTACAAGAGCAATAATCCCATCGGCATGCTTCATAATATTGCTGAGCATCCAAAACCTACACAAAAGTGGAAACAATTACAGCCTTCTGTTACAGCTTGCTCAGTACACAATATCATAAATTTGCAGTTACATTTACAATCTTTTAGGATTGAAAATGCATTGAGGTCAGTGGACATTTTCAGCTAAAGTGCTTTCAACATTGTTATTACCCCACCCATATCTAAGAAAAATTAAACTGACTGGAACTACTGGCAGCTGAGAATAAACAATTTGAGTTTTCAGTTTTCTGAATTTATACCTGTATCATACACACAGATGTACTGAAACTTGCAGTTTAGTAGCATAAAGTTAAATACAGATAGGAGGAGTAAATTGAGATGATAAAAAACTTCATATTTCCAATGAAGTGAGTACCAAAATGAAACTCTGTGACAGAATAAAGACATGCATTACACAGAGATTTATATATTTCTGTCTTTATCATTCAGATCATCCTGATTATGTCTCATGAACTGAGCAAAAACTTGATTTTTCTAGAAACTCTCTCTCACTTCCCAAACTCAACAGCAGCTCTCCTGTAAACATTCCTGGGATAGAAACATAAAGGATATAATGAAATGGCATAGCTATAGCATCTAGGTCGTTTCCAGAATGAACTGTCCAGGCATTTTGATTATCTTCATTCTGCTTTACATCCTCTCTCTGATGGGCACTAGCCTGGCACAGAATGCAATATAATCTTAGTGTTATTAGAAATATGGAACTACAAGGGAAAAAAGACGATGTAATTCAATGTGTGTAGCCAAATAAACAAGAGCCAGGTAAAAATTTAGCTGCAAAGAGAGAAAATGGTTTTAAAATGTTATTAATATTCACCAATAAAAATGTTTCAGTAGTTAATATGTGTTTTTGACAACTGCTATCTAGTAATACCAAACAAGGCTTTAACATCATTTACACACAAAAATTCTATAAAATGAGAAGAACAAACTAATCCTACATCACTTATTTTCGTAGATATGATGGAAGTGTACAATAGTAAACTAGTAAACAAAATGGAACTGAAGAAATCTAATGTTAAGGTATGCTTTTGCTAATTTTCTACTAAAAAGGATTTAATATAACATTATCAGGAAACAAGAAATAAGCTCTAACATAAATACTTTTATTCAAGAATTGTTTTAAGATTACCATTATTTACAATCTGCTTTTATAGTACAGACTACAGAATATCATACCTTTTCCAAATAATTGCAAGTGAGCTACAGCTGTCTCTGATTTCACATATAAATGATACACTTTATCACACATCTTTAGAGGTTAAGACAATTTTAAAGACTTTTTAGTAGAATCTGTAGTGATAGTTGTCCCTTAAGCCATAACCGACCATTATAACCTCTGTATGTTATCATATAAGTAGTATGTGGTTTATATAGTAGAATACAGATTGCTATTTTTAGCACTCCCCCACATAACAGATTTCTTAACTTTAACCTTTTCCTGCATTCCTAGTTTTGATAAATTTTATAAATAATAAATAGACAAGATTTATACTTACTGAAGTTACGAAGTCTGTTTGTCATTGGACTTACGTGAAAGAGAGCCAGTTTCAAAACTCTGACTGAAAATTCTGGCTTATAACAAGCACTTTCCCGCAAAAGGCAAAGGTCCTAAGTTTGAGTCTCTCTCCGACACAGTTTTAATCTGCCAGGAAGTTTCAAAACCAGTGCACACTCCACTGCAGAGTGAAAATTTCATTCTGGAAACATCCCCCAGGCTGTGGTTAAGCCATGTCTCCACAATATCCTTTCTTCCAGTAGTGCTAGTCCTGCAAGTTTTGCAGGAGAACTTCTGTGAAGTTGGGAAGGAAGGAAATGAGGTATTGGCGGAAGTGAAATTGCGAGGATGGGTCATGAGTCGTGCTTGGGTAGCTCAGTTGGTAAAATACTTGCCCGCGAAAGGCAAAGGTCCCGAGTTCAAGTCTTGGTCTGGCACACAGTTTTAATCTGCCACGAAGTTTCATCAACACACTATATTTGAACCCCATAACAATGCATGTTTTCTTTTTCATTAAATAAATGTTAATTTCAATCTACAAAAGTCATTTTGTATAAAAATGTTCTAAACCTGCATACTTTCAACGCAACAGCTGCAAGCATAGATGGTCTGCACTTTAAGCATTTCCACATCTGTAACGTCCTCCAGTTCTCATCCCAACTAATTAGCACACATTTCAACGAATCAAACAGGCACCAGATGGAAGTTAGTATGCTTTTTGTAAATACAATTGCTAAATATTTCAAAAATGATTGCAATGACAACATAAACGGCTGTTTATACAGCCACACTTCCTTCAACTACCAAACTGACAATTTCTTGATGCCTCAGGATATGTTCTGTCAAATAATCCCTTCTTTTAGTCAAGTTGTGCCAAAATTTTCTTTTCTCCCCAATTTGATTCGGTACGTCTTCATTAGTTGTGTGATCTACCTATCTAATCTTTAATATCATATTTCAAAAGATTTTTATTGTCTTCTCGTCATCCATATTTCACTTCTTTATGAGGCTAAACACCACAGAAATACTTTGAGAAAAGACTTCCTAACATTCAGTTTTATATTTGATGTTAACAATGTTTTTCTGTTTCGAAAGTACTTTGCTTGCTACTGTGTCTGCATTTTATATCCTCTCTGCTTCAGCCACTGTCACTTACTCTGCTGTCCAGATAACAAAACTAATTTAGTACTATATAAGAAACTATCATCCTAGATTGCGGTAATGAAACCAACCTTCACCTAGGTTTCAGCCCAAATAATTGAGCCTTCTTCAGAAGATATATGTGAATCTATAATTTGTCTAAGAGGGCATGGTCTAGAAATAAAACTAACACAGCCTGAGTAGGTGTAGTCACATTTTAAAAATGCGGCACATACATTTTAACATGTTTCTTTGGAATTGGAATTATTAGATTCTCCTTGAAGTCCTTGGTTATTTCATGTGTCACACATATCCTGC
Source organism: Schistocerca serialis cubense (assembly GCF_023864345.2). Taxonomy (NCBI): domain Eukaryota; kingdom Metazoa; phylum Arthropoda; class Insecta; order Orthoptera; family Acrididae; genus Schistocerca; species Schistocerca serialis. The sequence continues at coordinate 860,325,880 of NC_064641.1, forward strand.
ATATCAGGTGGAATAGTTTTGTCATGCTTGCCTCTCGTAACAATCTCACTAATCCTGCAGCAATGTCATCTACTCCAGGGGACAACTCATGTCTTTCAGTGCTCTGTCAAATTCTTCTCACAGTCATACGTCCCATCTCATCTTCATCTACACCCTATTCCCTTTCTATAACATTGTTTTCAAATTTGTTTCCCTTGTAGAATTTCTATAAATTCACACTTTTCAGTCTTCCCTTTGTTTAATACTGGCTTGCCAACTGAGCTCTTAATATTCATATTGGTTCTTTGCTTTTCTCCAAAGGTCTCTCTAATTTTATCATAGGTAGCTTCTATCTTCCCCACAAATGTGCATGCTCCTACAGCCTTGCATTTTTCCTCTAACAATACCTGCTTTGGTATTTTGAACTTCCTGCCACTCTGGTTTTTTAGATGTCCATATTCCCTCGTTCCCACTTTCCCAGCTGCAGTTTTATATTTTCTTCTTTCACCAGTTGGGTACAATATCTCTTGTGTCATCCAAAGGTTTCAACTTGGCTTTGTCTTTTTGCCTATTTGATCCTTTGCTGGCTTCATTGATGCAATTATCAAAGTTGTGCACTTATCTTCTGTTGCACTGTTTTCCCCTGTTTAAGTCTGTAATTAACTTATGCTTCGTTTGAAAATCACAGTAACCTCTTGTTCTTACAATTTACACATCTGCTGTTTTTGTAATTTCCTACTCTTTTACAATTTCTTCCAATTTAATTTGCAGTTCATAACCAATAAATGATGATCAGATTGCACGTTTGCCCCAGAAAGTGTTGTGCTGTTCAAAATCCCAATTTCAAAATCTCTGTCCTACTATTACGCAAGCCATTGGAAACCTGGTGTTTTCACACCTATTTCATGTATACCACTTTCTATCATTATTCTTAAACCAAGTGGTAAATTGTGCTCTGTACAACATTCTACCAGGTGGCTTCCCCTTCCACTCCTTTACCCTACTCCACATACTTCTACTATTTCCCCTTCTCTTACTATTTATTCTTCACTGTCATATTTAATTTTTTTACTTTGTTCATAATATCATTTCACTTTTCCTCATTTTTTTCTTCTCTTTACTTTCATGCATGAGGGTTGTTCAGGAAATAAATGTATCGTGACCACAACGGGATGTGTTTTATGTTTTTTTTAGGATTGGCAACACTGACTGACAGAAGGGGATTCCATGACCAGAGAAATCATCACAGGAAGGAAGTAGGAAATAAATTCACACTGTAGTATCCAGTTGCATGAAAGATATCAGTAAGAAATCACAAGTGTGAGCCATGTGGTGTGATCCACTTCCTGCTCACAGAAGGAATAACAGCTACTGAAATTTTTTCATGAATCAAAATGGTTTATGGTGAAGGTGTTATGAACAGGAAGAGTGTGTTTGAGTGGTGTACGGAATTTAGTGGAGGCAGAACAAATGTTCATGATGAGCAGAGGAGTGCAAGACTTTCCATTTTGACTGATGGGTTGGTTAAAAAAAAATCTAGGAATCTATTTGTGAAGACCATCAGCTGACACTGGATGAAATTTCTGTGATGTTTCCACAACTCTCCAGAACTCTCTTATACAAGATACTCAGTGAAATGCTGGGATAACTTAAAGTGAGTGCAAGATTGGTCCCCAAACAGCTCACACAGCAGAACAAGAAAAATCAGGTCAATAGAACCCATGAACTTCTTGAGCAACTTGAATTGGAAGGTGAGGATCTTCTGAGCTCTACTGTGACTAGAGATGAAACATGGATAGCTCATTACAGGCCTGAGACAAAAAGACAGTCATCACAGTGGTGTCACACCAATTCCCCATCTGTGAAAAAATTTGAAACCACAGTTTCAGACAAAAAGGCATGGCCTTGCCCGTTTTGGGACCAAAAAAGGCATCAATTTGGTTAGATTACTTCCTCACAAAGCAGATCATCAATGCACAGTATTATTGTGAGACCCTAAAAATGTCAAAAGGAGCATTTGAAACAAATGGAGGAGAATGCTGATGAGAGGAGAGTGCTTGCAGCACACCTGTCCCCACACAGCCTTAGCCTCCAAGGCACACTTGGACTCATTTGGTTGGGATGTTTTGAACCACACCCCTAGTCCCCTGACATATTATCATCTTTTCACTTCTCTGAAGACAAACATGAATCAAATCAAATTTCAAGCAATGAACACATGCAGAAAGAGGTTCTGAAGCGGGGAAAGGAACTGGTGGGAGAGTTCTCCGAGGAGAACACAAAGAGGCTTATCCTACAGCTCACAACATGCATTTCAGAGTTGTTGCTACTCATCATTACATCTTGGCATACACATTCCAACCTCCTGTAGTTTATATCATGTCATTCAGCTAATATTTTTTGTCCGCAAAAGATGGTTTTGAACATGTGATGTGAGTGTGGGCTTACTGATGAAAAAATGCTACACCTCTTACAGGAGTCTGATGTCGAATCAAAAATGGACTTCACTGCTGAAGGTGAGGATTTTGTATCAGAGAAAAGTGAAGATGATGATGAAGATTTTGTGAAAGAGTAGGGATTAATGGAGGAGGATTCACATGCTAATCTACATCAATCCTTACCTCATCTATCACAACTGGCCTGGCTGAATGCCTCAACAAAGATGGTCATTATGGATGGAACTGAGTGGGAGACTGTCAATTTTTCATCTTCAATAAGGAGGTCAGCTGTGAACATTCTTAAGGACAGAGGAGGTATTACTACTTACACTCATCAACAAGTAGATGACTCTGTCATCAGTGTTTTCTGTCTTATTTTTGACAAAGCAATTCTATGTTGCTTGAAAAAATGCACAGAATAAAATGCTCACAAAGCATTAAAAAACAGGGATTGGAATATGTAACTTGAGAAACTAGAAAGACTGATAGCCATCATCAATTCTCAGGGCAGTATTTGTACAAAAGTCATGGCTGTGGATGATCTTTGGTAGCATTCTTGGGGCTTACTTTCATCAAGGATGTTATGCCAAGTGACAAGATTTCAGAACTAGTCATTACATCCATTACCGATTGTTACAATTTACAGTTCTTAGTGCTCTGACAACTTAGTGATAAAAATACTTTGTCATCTTGGCTCCCTAGAGCTGACATGGAAGAAATTGTACCACTTAGAGTTAACACTGTAGCTCAGCTGGAAAGTAAACAGTACTGTTGAATGGTAGCAGCTTTAGCGTTGAGTATTTGTCAAATATGAGAGACAATTCAATTCAGACTAGTAATGGATTCAGGAAAACTGCAGTTTAAATATAACAGATGTTCACAAAAAAAAACAAGGTACATGGTATACATTCCCATGGTTGGCAGCACAACAAAATTTGCTGCCTGCTTACCGCTACACTCCCCAAATTCATCCTAGTGTTCAGCCAAGATGATACCACTGTTCCTCCTATATCACTTCCAAATTATTCAAAATTATTCTGGGCATGACCTCAATTAGCAAAGCTTCATCTGTAAATGTGAGACAAGCCCTATATTAATCTATTACACAACAAAAGCAAACAACGAAATGTCCAGGATGCAACAACAACAATATGAAAACATGGACGAACCACAGACCTAGCTGTTGGTGGGTGGCTTGCGTGTCTCAGCGATACAGATAGCCATAACGTAGATGCAACCACAATGGATGGGTATTTATTGAGAGGCCAGACAAATTTGTAGTTTCTCAGGAGAGGCAGTAGTGTTTTCACTACTTTCAGGAGCAACTGTCTGGATGACTGACTGATTTGGCCTTGTAATATCAACCAAATGGCCTTGCTGTTATGGTACTGTAAGTGGCTGAAAGCAAGGGAAACTACAGCCATAGATGGCATCCTCTAGGGTAAAATATTCTAGAGGTAAAATAGTCCCCCATTTGTATCTCCTGGAATGGCTACTCAGGAGGATGTCGTCATCAGCAGAAATAAAATTGGGAGTTGGAATGTGGAATGTTAAATCTCTCAACTGAGCAGGAACGTTAGAATCATAAAAAAGGTTAAATATAGTGGTAGTTAGTGAAATTCAGTGGCAGTAGGAACAGCACTTTTGGTCAGATGAATACAGGGATATAAATACAAAATCAAGTTGGTATAATGCAGGAGCAGGTTTAATGATGAATAAGAAAGTAGGAATGTGGGTAGACTACACTGAACAGCATAGTGAATACATTGTCATAGCCAAGAAAGACATATCGCTCACAACCACCACTATAATACAAGTTTATATGCCGATTAGCCCTGCAGACGATGAAGAGACTGAAGAAATGTATGAGGAGATAAAAGAAATTATTCACATAGTTAAGGGGGGAAATATTTAAATATGATGGTGGACTGGAATACAATAGTAGCAAAAGAAAGAGAAGGCAAAACAGTAGGTGAATGTGGACCAGGGGAAAGAAAAGAAAGAGAAAGCTGCCTGATAGAATTTTGCACAGAGCATAATTTAATAATCACTAACATTTGCTTTGAGAATCATGAAAGAAGGTTGTATATGTGGAAGAGACCTGGATCCACTTGAACGTTTGAGACTGATTATATAGTGGTAAGACAGAGATTTTAAATTTTAAGACATTTCCAGTGGCAGGCTGGTTATGAACTGTATTTTAAAAGTGAAGAAATTGCAAAATGGTAGGAAATTAAGGAGATGGAACCTGGATAAGTTGAAAGAATGAGATGTTGCTGAGAGATTCAGAGGGAGCAGTAGACAACAATTTGTTAGAAAAGGGGAAAGGAATACACTAGAAGATGAATGGGTAGTTTTGAGAGATGAAATAGTGAAGGCAGCAAAGGAGCAAATATGCAAAAAGACAAGTCGTAGTAGGAATCCTTAGATATCAGAGGAAGTATTGAATTTAACTGATGAACAGAGAAAATATAAAAATGTAGCAAATGAAGCAGGTGAAAGAAAATAAAAATGTCTAGAAAATGAGATTGACAGGAAGTGCAAAATGGCTATGCAGGAATGGCCAGAGGACAAATGTAAGGATTTAGATGTATGTTTCACTAGGAGAAATGTAGATACCATTTACAGGAAAATTAAAGGGGCCTTTGGAGAAAAGAGAAGCAATTGTATGAATATGAAGAGCTTCGATGGAAACCAGTACTAAGCAAAGAATGGAAAGGTGGAAGGAGTATATAGTGGTATAGTAGATCTTTATGAGGGAGATGAACTTGAAGGCAATATTATACAAAGGGAAGAAAATTTAGATGATGAGTTGGGAAATATGTTGGTGCAAGAAGAATATGACAGAGCACTGAAAGACCTGAGTCAAAACAAGGTGCCTGGAGTAGACAGGTGATTGAGAAGGGAGTGAAACAAGGTTGTAGTCTATCCCTGATCTTAATCAGTCTGTATGTTGAGCAAGCAGTGAAGGAACCAAAGAAAAATTTGGAGTAGTAATTAAAGTTCAGGAATAAGAAAGAAACATTTTGTGGTTCACAGACGACGTTGTAATTCTGTCACAGCAAAGGACATGGAAAGAGCAGTTGAATGGAATGGACAGTGTCTTGAAAGGAGGATATATGAGGGCCGTTCAGAAAGTAACCTCCGGTTGATTTAAAAAAATACACCAAGTTAAATAAAAATATTTTAATATATACATCTTACAACTACATCTTTGCACTATTTTTCTACATAGTCTCCATAGTGATTGAGGCACTTATTGTATCTCTTCACAAGCTTTGAAATTCCTTCTGCATAAAAATCACCCGCTTGTGCCTGGAGCCAGCCTGTGACCGCATCTTTGAGCTCTTCGTCGTCATCAAACCGCTGTGACCCGAGCTATTTCTTCAAATGCATGAAGAGGTGATAATCACTTGGAGCCAGGTCTGGGCTGTAAGGTGGATGGTTGATAACGTCCCACTTGAAGGACTCAAGAAGGGCCGTTGTTCTGCGAGCAGAGTGAGGACGGGCGTTATCGTGCAAAAAAACGATACCGGAAGTCAGCATACCACGGCGTTTGTTCTGTATAGCCCATCGTAACTTTTTTATTGTTTCACAGTACACGTCTTGATTAATGGTCGTACCACGTTCCATGAATTCAACCAACAACACCCCTTTGGCATCCCAAAACACCGTTGCCATCAGTTTTCTGGCAGAAAAATCTTGCGAGGCTTTTCTTGGTTTGGTAGGCGAATTTGAATGTGCCCACATCTTTGATTGTTCTTTTGTCTCAGGGTTCACGTACTTAATCCAGGTTTCGTCACCGGTCACGACTCTGTTTAACAATGGTTCTCCTTCGTCCTCATAACGTGACAGAAAGTCTAATGCAGAGGCCATTCTTTGAGTTTTGTGGTGGTCGGTAAGAATTTTGGGCACCCATCGTGCACAGAACTTACGGTAACCCAATCTTGCTGTCACTATCTCGTACAAGAGAGTCTTAGAAATCTGTGGAAAACCAGTAGACAACTCCGACATTGAGAAACGTCAATTTCCACGGACTTTTGCATCAACTGTCTGAACGAGTTCGTCAGTCACCAATGATGGTCTACCACTCCTCTCTTCATCATGAACGTTTTCTCATCCACTTTTAAATAAACGTACCCATTCACGGACAACTCCTTCACTCATAACTCTTGGTCCGTACACGGCACAAAGCTCACGATGAATAGCTGCTGCAGAATATCCTTTGGCTGTAAAAAACCTTATGACAGCACGCACTTCACATTTGGCGGGGTTGTCTATTGCAGCACACATTTCAAACTGCCACAAAAACTAAACTAGCGCAGGTACGACGTTCACTCGACCACGGCTTGATGCCAACTGACCTGTTGAGTGCGTGAACGCACAGATGGCGTCGCTACTCCCCCCACAACCCGCACTGTGACCAATCGGAGGTTACTTTCTGAACCGCCCTCGTATGATGAACATCAACAAAAGCAAAACAAGAATAAAGGAATTTAGTTCACTCAAATCAGGTGTTGCTAAGAAAATCAGATTAGAAAATGAGACACTAAAAGTAGTAGAGGAGTTTTGCTGTTTGAGCAGCAAAATAACATGACGGCCAAAGTAGAGAAGATATAAAATGTAGACTGGCTGTGGCACGAAAAGTGTTTCTGAAGAAGAGAAATTTCTTAACCCTGAATATGGATTTAAGTGTTAGGAACTCTTCTGGAGTGTAGCAATTTATGGAAGTGAAACATGGATGATAGACAGTTTAGACAAGAAGAGAATAGAGGCTTTCAAAATGTGGTGTTGCAGAAGAATGCAGAAAACTATATGAGTAGGTCACATAACTAATGAGGTACTGAATAGAATGAGGGAGACAAGAAATTTGTGACACAACTTGACTAAGGAAGGAATCAGTTGATAGGACACATATTGAGAAATCAAGGGATCACCAAATTAGTCCTGGGTGAAAGAGTGTGTGTGTGTGTGTGTGTGTGTGTGTGTGTGTGTGTGTGTGTGTGTGCCAGAGGGGGTGGAGGAAAGAAACCACAGAGGGAGACAAAGATATTACTACACTAAGCAGATTCACAAGTATGCAGGTAGCAGTAGTTATTCAGCAATGTACAGGCTTACAGGCTTGCACAAGATAGAATAGCATGGAAAGTTACATTAAACCAGTCTGTGGGCTGAAGACCACAACAACAACAACTACTACTACCACATGGCCACTGTCTCCAGGTGCTAAGACCATCATGTGTGTGTCAGACATTTTTGTGTGAGTGTGTGTGAGTTTTCTACTGTTGAAGATGGACTTTGTCTGAAAGCTCAAATATTTCTAACATTCTTTTTCATTGTACCTATCAGTGACTAGCACCTCCTTTTGTGGTGAGGAACAACACAACATAAAAATATTGAAATCTGCAGCAATAATGTAATTTTTTAATTATAAGATGACCCTGTATTTTTTGAATGACAAATTTGGGAAGAAACACTCATCTTATAGTTAGAGAATTATGGTATTATTTTCAATTATTGCAAAAAATTTCTTGTGCTCTGCTCTAAATCTTTCAGTTATTTTGTTTTGATTATGCACATAAGAGATCCTTGGAAAATTAAAACATTAATGTCGGAGCCACATTTATCTTATGAGAAAGTACCATATATGGCAAGCGTTTAAGCTTTAGAACTGAGCAGAGTTTTGCTCGCCAATACTCACTGCTCGACATGCTTCAAAGCGGACATCAGTAAGCAGCCGGCTACAGAAGAAACTAGCTTCATCCACAACACTGTTTTTGTTTACAACGTTATCTGTACAGGGATGTATCACAGAAGGCTGTTGATTGCAAGACCCTGAAAACACAAGTTAAATATAATAAAAAACAAAAATACTTACAACACTGCAGATCACAAAGAATACATATTTAAAGTTGTATCTTGGCACAAATTTAGAGATGATCAATAATCACGAACTACAACAAAGCATACTGGAAACTAACAGATATGAATGTATTACTTTGCAAATCTAGTGTCTGAATACAATGAGGACAAAAAAGTACATGTAACAGAGAATAGTGTAAAAAGCTGGACACTAAGAACAATATATTGTTAATACTAAAGCATCCCGTAGAGACCTATTTAGACACATTGGTATTTCCAAGAACTGATTCACACTGAATGTGCTCACAAATGTCCTTCATAGGTAGCAATATTTCTCTTAATAAATTTGTGAAAAGTTAAAACTGACACCAGCCCATGACTAGAATCTGTAAGCACTGCATTTCATGAGCTGTGCACTACCAGTTATGCTATGCACTCAGGCCTCATGTATCAACTCAAGATTTTTACTTATCACTTGTTTTCCTCCTTAACTTCTAAGCACACAACTTTGAGTTACCACAAAAATTCTGACTTGAGCATACATTCTACCAAAAGTAGACAGTGCAAAGCATGTTTTAATACAACAACAAATACCATCCACACAAATCCTTCAGAAGATTAACTTTACTAAAGAATATAGTTACCTGCAGGAGTGCACAACAAACCACCACAACCTACTACTTCAAATGTGTAATTTAATGGATCATTAAAGAATGTTGTGCAGACCAATCTCTTCTAATGAAATGGCAAGTACTGTACCATCATAGCAATTTTCAAAACTAAAGTTTTTGGATATAACCCATTTCAGTACTCTTACATTACTTCAGAATTTTAAGAATTCTACTTAGGACATTTAAAAGGTGTCCCACAGAGAGTTCATCTTCTGAAATGCCCACCATTCCTATTCTAGTAAGTTGAGAGCACTGAATGTTGCACAATTTTCATCTGTTTTCTTTGTGGTTAGTAATGGAGCAATTCATCAATAAACAGTATGTTGTCAAATTAAAAATATATCACAAATGTGGTGACTGTTGCACAGAGACTGTTCACAAACTCCTTGGCATGGTTGGTCAACATAATGCACTGAATAAGTCAACTGTGATGAGATTGATTACCAGGTATCTCAGCTGTGGACATTAAACCCCCCAGCGCATAATTGTGTTAGTTGTTCTGCATAAATTACTGTCATCATAAGTGATAATTTCGTTATAAGTCTGACGAACTCTGTCGCCAGCATTCACAGCAATCTGATATTCCCAGTACTACCATGCAATGAATCTTGAAAGAATATTTGTGCCTTTGGTCTATAAAATCCAACTGATACAAACCAAATGAAGACAAAAAGCACTGAGCATTCACCTATTGGGTACTAGAAAGACACATAGTGGACAACAATTTCATCAAGAAAGTAATATTCACTGATAATGTATATTTCCTGCTGAATCACTTCAGGAACAAGTAAAATTAAAGGATTTGGGACACAGAAAATGACTGGCAATTATGAAGAAGCCACTATCTAAACAATGAGTGACTATTTATTGGGGCCTTTTGGCTGAAGGCATAAATGAACCATTCTTTTCCAAATATGACACCAGACACACATTAAGAGTAGACAGCAAGCTGTTACACTTTGATTGAAACAATGGACTTTCTACAACAGAGGTTCCCTGGCCAAAAAATTTCTCACAATGGTGATGTGAACTGACCACCCAGATCCGGTGATCTGACTCCATATGATTTCTTTCTGTGGAGTTAATTGAAATTGTGTGTATACACCAACAAACCACGATCACCTCCAGATAGTAATTTCAAAAATAGAAGTGCAGGTAAGCACAAAACTGCTTACAAAGCTAACTAATGCATATGATCATGACAATGATTGTTATGAATTATTATAAATCAAAACTGTTATCAAATGTAAACTTTCAATGGAATAATTGGCAATAGAAAAGAGCTAGAGCTAGAACACATTAAGAAGTATTCTATACGCAGTACTGAGTCTTTCAATACAACACCTATTTCAATGTAAAATTGAGATGAAACAAATAGAATGAAAGAAAGTTGCTTAAGAAATTATAGTACCTTCTTCAATAACTTTAGTTTGCCAACTACTAGCAAAAGTCACAACATCAGTGGTAGGACTGCCATCTTTCAGACTTAGATCATTTCCAGCAAATCCATCTAAGCGTCCGCACAGACCAGCTGTCTTGTTCCACATCACTTCTGGCACATGTACAGCAATGAAATCCTAAACAGAAATAAACACAAAACTATAAAATTCAAAAGTGACTGGTATACTTACTCATTTGCATTTTATCATACATCAGAATTTATTTTATTCTGACCAGCGTGAGTAGCCCAGTTTATTTGATGTCTATCAGAACTGCAATACAAAGAGGACGTGGTGCATTATATCAGTAGTTTACTGTTTACAAATCAAGGAGGAGATTAATGTTTACCATCCCGTTCACATACAGGTCTTTAGAGATGGAGCAGAATCTCACATTAGGGAAGGGTGGGGAAGGACATCGGCCCTACCCTTTTAAAGAAACCATCCCAGTCTATGTCTGAAGTGATTTAGGGAAATCACGGAAAACTTAAATTAGGATGGCTGGATGCAGAATTGAACGATCGTCCTCCTGAATGCAATCCAGTGTCCTAACCACTACACCACCTCACTCAATACACATCTTCACATTCCACTAGGGCTAATTTCAACAATGATGCATTTCTGTCCATGTCAGTTCAAGTTTAGTTGTAATTATTTTCTTCTGATATGAAGGACAAAACTAAGGTAATTACATTATTTTTGTAAGATAAGTAAGTGGCTTGGTCATCTTATATACAAAAGAATTACAGTTACACAGCATCCTCAGCAGAACAGGTGACCCCATCGTAAGTTGCTTGTTGTTTTACAGAATCATCACAAATTAACTCCTGCAAACACAGTTTTTTTTCAGGAGTATATGGCACTGATTTCAAGAAACATATGAAAATTTTATATCTTAACAATTCCACACTTATTCAATGTTCAGTGCTTCATTCACAAAACTGATATTTATTTTTGTCTTCCTGAAGAAAAATTACATGCTAAAAATCATTATCGAGCTACAGTTCTTGCCAACAATTGACCTCCTAATAACAATTTTGTGAGAAATACTTCTTTCTTTCTGGTCATGTCACTCACCATGAGAGACTGTACACTGCTCCTCTCTTTCAATCACTCCTTCCCCCACTCCCATCACACATCAAGAATGTTTTCACACTACTTTGCACGTCACTCCTCTGCTAGTAATACAGCAGAATAAAAATAATGCTTACCTAGTCATAAATTATTATATTAATATACATTCTGCTGATGTTTCTTAGGCCAAAAAGGGAGAATTAAAAAAATAAAAATAAAAACTAATCTTAATAAATTACAGAGTAGGGAAGTAGCGTGGGATGCAGAAACTAAATGAAGTGAGACATTACAAAGTTTTATTTAAAAGTGTTGTCAAAACAGGTAAAAGATTGTCAAATGATAAGTTCATTTTAGGGCATAAGGATAAGAATAAGGCTAAGGCAGTATCATCTGTTATTAAATCCAAATTAGGTACAACAGTTAACCGCCAGCAAATTTCAAAAATGAAACAAAACAGCACTATTTTGAAACTTGTTCAAATATCTCAACGCTTTAATAAGTTTCTCGTAAATGTAGCAAAACCTAATGTTGACAATGTAAGGAAAAGAGAAGTACACATCATTCATTTACACATGCAAGCACACCTCATGCACACATCACATGTGTGCATGGTGTGTGCTTGATTCTGTCAATGTATGGTGTGTACTTTTCCTTCTTTATCTGATGAAGGCTGTGGCCGATAGCTAAAGTATAAGTGTCTTTTAATGGCTTTTAATTGTGCGTACCTGGTTTCAATTTAATGTGTCATCTCTATGGTAAGTAGTAATCTTTTCCTTATATTGTTGACAATCTAATCTAGAGTTTTCATTGTTTGAAAATCTAATGTTAATGTGATTACTTATCAAAACAGTGTACATTTTTTGACCTTGACCAGAATAATGACCTCTATGTGGCATTTACTAAAGTCTCAACCAAAGACGAAAAAAATGCTATTTCCTCCTTAAAAAACAGCAATGCTGCAGTGTAGGATCAAATACCACCAAAAAAAGACAAAATAGCACACCCTCTATCTTTATTAATCAGTCAGTCATCTGAGCAAGTCAACATCCCTCATGTCCTTCTGTACTTCACGAAGCAGAGATAAAACCACAACACAAAACAGGGACAAGAGAGCATGTGGGAAATTATGATATTATATCTATCCTCCCAGTGTTAACCAAAGTATTTGAAAAAATTGATGCAATCTGGACATCAAATTTCATGATGAAATATGTTGTTCTCAAAAACCAACATGGGTTCCAAAAAGTGATAAGCACCATGAATACAATAAATGCGTTGTGTGTTCACTGAAAAATAAAAAAATCAGCTCAACACTGGACAAAAGCAATAAAGTGAGTATCTTCTGTGACCTTATGAAGACATTCAATTCACTGAATCACTCCATGCTGCTTCATAAACTAGACAGGTATGGCATCAGACAATATGATACACAGTGACTCAGGTCTTATTTGACAAACAGAAAGCAAAATGTAATCATAATATCTAATACCATAAATTATGTATCTCAGTGGGATAAAAATTCACACGGAGTCCCTCAGGGCTCAATCATAGCACTAATCTTGCTTCTCTTTCACATAAATGAATTACCTCTCAATATCAGCACCCAACCAGTCATGTTCACCAGTGATAAATCAGCACTTACTGAAAAAGAAAAGGTGAGGGAAATTGTGAATGCTGTAATAATCAAACTAAAAAACCTAGATACATGATTTCAACAAAATGGCCTTTCGCTTAATATTTCAAAGACCCTGTTTCCTCAGCTTAAAACCAAACAATCAAAAACCAGTAACATCAGTATTGTACATAAAAATCAAGCTATGCAAGAAGCCCAGTGCATCAAATTCTTGGGACTAAACTTGGACAAAAATCTAAGCTGGCAAGCACATATAGATTATTTATCTGCTAGATTAAAGAGCCTTGCTTTTGTAATGGATATGCTACCTGGTGTAAGAAACAGCAGGAAAATGATGTACCATAGTTACTTTGAATCCATAATTAGTTGTTGTTTAATTTCTGGAGGGAATACAAGCCACATGCTATGAATCCTGCTACTTCAAAAAGAACTGTTAGAAAAATTTCTGCTGCCCTCCCTAGAACAATGTGTTGCCCCCTATAAAATAACCTAAAAATATTACCTATTCCTGTATTTACACGATTTTCAACCAGGGCAGGAGCATATAGAGGAACTATGGCTCAAGTATAAAGAAAAGTTGACCAATCATTGGACAGATATGTACCCAGTAGAACAGTTCATAATGGGAGCGAACTTCCACGGTATACAGTCACTGTAAAGAAGCTTCTAAATAAACAGAGATTACTGCATAATACATGAAGAACAAAGCATAGGGCTACAGACAGAGAGATGCTTGCAGTGATCCATGCCACTCATGGCAGGGCATGTATCACTTATGTCAAACATAGAGTTCCGTATAAAGATGTGCATGACTGCAGTTAGTTTGTACACATTGGGTCACATGCTGTGGGAAAGTATTACTCAACAGGTGCAGAGTCTACGTGCTGGAGAGCATTTGTAATCTCCGTGGAGTAAGGAGGAATGATTGAGCTCTGTCACCAAGGAAGATGAATACGATGTATATAAATGGTTGTTGTTATATATTTTTCACTGAATGTTAATGTGAGGTCTTTGAGACAGTAATATTAGTGGGTTCCAATAATACGTGTAACTTTTGTGAAAGTTTGTGACAACATACACAGTTAACTGGAAACAATCTACACTTTATTTATTAAATAAGCAGTGTTTTGTTTTATAGTCACATCACTTATATAAATCTGCACGGAAGAAAGAATTTTGATGCCAAGGAAGAACAGGGTGCAGCATAGCTGAACCCTGAGGAAAATCACAAGCATTGCGAGGCTGAATATCTACAACAATATAATAAGGGAGTGTTAAGGCAGCAGTGTTAGGTGAAGCAGCATGGAGTAATACATCAAGAACAGGTGTTGCACAAGCAATCAAAATATCATCACAGTAGCTAAATACAGCCGTAATCAGACACGAACAGACTTTATGCTGAATGAAACATGTTTGGCTGTCAAGAGAGCAATGTGTGATGCCTTCAGTGACTACCATAGAAGAATACTGTCAATTGATATTTTACAAAATGGAAAGAAATTCTGGTTGTATGTAAAAGTTGTTAGTGGCACCAAAGCTAGTGTCCAGTCCCTAGCGAACAGGAACTGAAAATGAGGGTAGCATAGCAAAAGCTGAACTGCAGCTCCATTTTCAAATGTTCCTTTACAAAAAAAAAAAAAAAAAAAAAAAAAAAAAAAAAAAAAAAAACAGAAGAACTGCCCCTGTTTAATCCTTGTACCACTGAAAAGATGAATGAAATAAGTATTGGTGTCAGAGGTGTTGAAAACCAGCTGAAATTGTTAAAACTGAACAAAGCTCAAGGGCCCGATGGAATCTCTGTCACATTCTATACTGAATTTAAGGCTGAGTTAGCCCCCCTTCTAACTATAATCTGTTGTAGACCCCTTGAACAAAGAACTGTGCCCAGTTCTTGGAAAGAAGCACAGTTCACACACATCTACAAGAACGGTAGTAGAAGTGATCCACAAAACTACTGTTGAGTATTCTTGACATCGTTTTATTGTTAATCTTACAACATATTCTGAGCTCAAATATAATGAGGTATCTTGAACAGAATCATCTCCTCAATGCCAACCAGCATGGATTCCAAAAACATTTATCATATGAAACCTAAATTGCACTTTTCTCACATGACATACTGAAAGCTGTGGATCAAGCCAGGCAGGTAGATGCAGTATTTCTTGATTTTCGAAAAGTATTTGACTCAGTACCACACCTATGCTTATTGTCAAAAGTGCCATCATACAGGCTATCAAGTGAAATTTGTGACTGGACTGAGGACTTTTTGTTAGGGAGGATGCAGCATGTTATCTTGGGTGGAGAGTCATTAAGAGATGTAGAAGCAACTTCAGGTATGCACCAGGGATCTGTGTTGGGACCCTTGCTGTTCATGTTGTATATTAATGGTCTTGAAGACAATAGTAACCTCAGACTTTCTGCAGATGATTCAGTTATCTATAATGAATTACTATCTGAAAGAAGCTGCATAAATGTTCAGTCAGATCTAGATAAGATTTCACAGTGGTGCAAAGACTGGCAACATGCTCTAAATGTTCAGAAATATAAAACTGTGCACCTCACAAAAATGAAAAAAATTTAGTATCCTGTGACTATAATATCAATGAGTCACAAGTGGATTTAGCCAACTCATACAAATGCCTGGGTGTAATACTTTGTAAGGATATGAAATGAAATGATCACATGGGATCAATCGTGGGTACAGCAGGTAGTAGATTTTGATTTATTGGTGGAATACTGCGATCAGTCTACAATGGAGACTGCTTACAAACCATTAACATGACCAGTTCTCAGATACTGCTCATCACAAATGGTCACAGGTTTGTCTAATTTGTGGGAAGGTGTTACAGAGATACTGAAGGAATTGAACCAGAAGGCTCTTGAAGATAGACGTAAACTATCACAAAGAAGTCTATTAACAAAATTTCAAGAACAGGCTTTAAATGATGACTCTAGGGATTTACTACAATGCCATATGTAAAGCTCACTTAGTGATTGTGATTAGAGTAATTACTGCATGCACAACAGCAGTCAAAGTTCTTCTCGAGCTCCATACATGAACGGAACTTGAAGAAATCCTAATAACTGGTATAACGGAATGTATCCTTTGCCCTGTACCATCTGTCACCCAAGTGCATGGTTATGAAAGTCTACAATAAACTCAAGGGTACAGATGTGTTAAGCATGGAAACAGGTTCACTGAAATGACAACTATATGATCTCCAGGAGGAAAAATGCTACTACTCAATTGAGGAATTTTATAATGATGAGATGATCATTTCAACAGTGTAACTCTTTAATATCAGAGTGTTGTGCATAATATTGTGTGTATAAAATAATGTTTGGAAAATTTGAACACTAAATACTGGTTCATTATGAGAAAAACAATTGTGTTCTACATAGACCTGTACTGGTAAAATCAGCAATATGTATATCATAAGGCAAAAATTGTCATGTCTCCTGTATAATACAGTCAGTAGATCTGTAAAATATATGTTATGAGATGAATAAAATACAAATACAAACCACACAACTGAATGTAATACATTATATACAAATAACAGTACTAATATGCTGGAGAAGATGATACTGCCATCCACTGTTGTGGGAAATGCATAAACAAGTTGCAAATAAATAGTGGATGATTAGACATGTTCAAACAAAAAACAATGTGTAAATGTCAATAAAATGTTCAGAAGACTAAGAAGATGAAATACAAGGATGAAAACTAAAAACTAAGAAACAAACTGCCAGAGAAAGAGGAAACACTACCAAAGACAGAGTGGGGGAGGGATATAGATACAGAGAGAGAGAGATTTTAAAACTTTGGTAGGAGCAGTTGATCACACTCTAATTCTTTTGATGGAAACATGATGTGAATGAAGGAAACTGAAAATTTACTTAATGATAGTTTCAGATGTAGCACATATCTGTTTCAGTCAGTCTAACATTAATTTCAGTTATTCTGTTTAACTTCAGGAAATCATGAATGAAAAGTGCAGTAGCTCATAACATTACTGAAAGCCCACATCCTCACTCAGAAATTTATACAGCATTTAACACCACCAGGCAAAATAAGAGCATCTCTGCTGTTTACAACAGGAATGAATGACCCAATAGATAATTTCAGAACCACATTATAACTATTTATTGACAGAGAGTTATTTTTTATTTGTTTTGGAATCCAAAATATCTACAAAGGCTAACAGCTGATGCATCAGATGAAAGGATAGCAAGAAGGGAATCTAGAATTTGCACAAAAATAAAACATACCAAAATGTTTACAAACTTCTGTGTCACAAACAAAGTGATGACAGCACTCACCTCTGTCAACAGTCACATACTAACTAATAAATATGCATAACACTAACACTACAATCTAGCAAGGATCTGGAACTAAGAACAACTTCCCATTCTTATGCATGTAAGATGCCAACAAAATATTTTGACAGCCCAGAAAATCTTACACATACAAAACAGAATATACAAATACAGAACCTAGGCGATGCAACATTAAAATGAAGTTTTAGGGCATAACTACAAAAGCACTGTAGAATGTTAGTTTCTGAGAGAATGCATAAGTTGTTTATGTGTCACTTACCTTTCCATCCCATTTGACAGACACCCTAAGAGTAGTCAAAACTAATTCAATATTATATCCTAGGAGTTCTACAGTGACACCTGGCAGCTGTGCAGGGACTACCATTTTGCGTCTGCCACTCTCCAACACAGGAGTTCCCTCAGCTGGAAAAATTAAAAATAAGATCAAAAGAGGCATCTCACACATAGTTTACATCCAAATCATTCCTAGTGAAACAGTTTATCTTCCCCCTCATCAGCATACAGTATTTACAACACATTTTGTTCTGCCTGCCTTCTGTTCTCATCAGCATACAGTATTTACAACACATTTTGTTCTGCCTGCCTTCTGTTTACTATGTTACAACCACAACTTCTTCATTCTTGGTTTGGTTGTGGAATGGAAGTCAGCCACAACCATCCAAATAACCAGAGCAATGACACAATTTGCACAACAAATCCATAAACATTAAGTGCAAAAAATGTGGGGTCGTGCCTAGGTAAACAATCATGAGTAACTCTCAGTGAGCAGTTATTTGACAATCTAACCCAGCAAGTTTGCCACTGAGAACACACAGCAAGCACTTTACTGTGAATGTCCCTGAAGGCAATTTCAAAATTCTGCTTATTTGATCAGTTATTAGGAACAGCAAATATGACACCATATGTAAAAAGTTGGCAGGCTTTTTAATGGCATTGGTGCTCTACTGACAGCCAGTTAATGATGTGATATAAGAATGCAAGCCAAAGTTAATTCACTTTATCAAAATCTGGTTTGTTGCAGAACTTAACAAATATTTTGTCAAGTGATTCATACAGAACTCTGTTTTCCAGTATCCATGAATGCAGTAGAATAATAATGTAATCTAAATCTGTTCCTTAGCTGATTCTTTCAGAGAACTGGAAAGGTAAAAACAAAACATGATGACAAATATAACATTTTGTGTCAAAAGAAACACTGATGGGAGAAAAGTATTTTTTTTTTTTTTTTTTTTGTGTTATAAACAGACTTTTCAACAAAAGTACAGAGACAAGAACCAGATTTTAATTATTATACAGCTTGAGTGTGTGAGGCTGGCTGACAAGATTAATGTGAGTTTTTAATTACATACATGGAGATGACCAAAGTCATGCCATAACAATATGAAAATATATGGATGGTAGTAGTATTGTATCCCAAAGGAGTGAAAGAGTACTGCATAGGCAGAGCTGCCACTTCTACTCAGGTGACTCATGTGAAAAGTTTTCCAACATGATTATGGAAGCACGGAGGGAATTAACAGACTCTGAAAGTAGAATGGTAGTTGGAGCTAGACGCATAGGACATTCCAATTCAGAAATTATTAGGGAATTCATTCTGAGATCCACAGTCTCGAGAGTGTGCCAAGAATAGAAAATTACAGACATTATCCATCACCATGGACAATGCAGGGGCCGATGGCCTTCATTTAATGATAGACAGCAGCGGCATTTGCATAGAGTTGTCAGTGCTAACAGACAAGCAACACTGCAGCAAATAACTTGCTGAAATCAATGTGGAATGTACGACGAACATATCCATTAGGACAATGTGGCTACATTGGGCACTAATGGGCTATGGCAGCAGACAACTGAGTGAATGCCTTCGCAAACAGTACAACATCGCCTGCAGCACCTCTTCTGAGCTTGTGACCATATTAGTTGGATGTTAGACAACTGGAAAAGTATGGCCTGGCCAGATGACTCCCAGTTTTAGTTGGTATGAGCTGATAGCTGCGTTTGAGTGTGGTGCTGATCCTCAAAGCTGTATCCTGCCTGGGAGGCGGCGCGTGAGTAAGGAACAGGAACAGGAAAAGGTACTAATCTTTCGGTACTGCAGATACAGTTAAGGCACTTTTACTAGAGGATAACATATGCAAACATATTACATAGCTTTCAAGGTGGAGTGAAGTTGAAGCGAAGTGTCCTGGCTGTCTGCACCTGATGAAAATGGGATGAAGCAGTCGCGGAGCTTGTAGACCTCGACAGCACTGGCTAGAGGGCGCTGTCGTCTGTCTCTCTCATAGCGCCAACTTGAGAAACTATTCCGTGGCATTGTTGCTATCGATACCACAGAAGCCATGGACCCATGTTGTCAGCAATGCACTGTGCAAGCTGGTGGTGGCTCCATAATGGTGTGGGTCAAGTTTAAATGGAATGGACTGGGTCCTCTAGTCACACTGAACTGAAAATTGACTGGAAATGCTTACGTTCAGCTACCTGGAGACCATTTCCAACCACTTGTGGACTTCATGTTCCCCAGCAACAATGCAATGTTACCAGGCCACAAGAGTTTGTGACTAGTTTAAAGAACATTCTGGACAATTCGAGTAAATGATTTGGCCACCCAGATCACGTGACATGAATCCCATCAAACATTTATGGAACATAACTGAGAGGTGAGTTTGGGTACAATATCCTGCACTGGCAATACTTTTGCAATCATGGATGGCTGTAGAGGCAGCAAGGCTTAATATGTATGCAGGGGGCTTACATCGGCTTGTTGAGTTAATGCCAGGTATAGTTGCTGCACTACACCAGGCAAAAGGAGATCCAGCATGATGTTAGGAAGTATCGCATGACCTCTGTCACCTCAGTGAGGTGTCTATATGTGATACTAGCTCAGAAGAAGCTTGGAGTTCATTTAGGGAACTTATAAGTATTAAGATGTTGGTTGGTATTTGGCAAATACAGCAGTGTTTTGCGAAGAGAGGAAATTAAGTAAACAATGATTGAATGAATATTGATCAATTGTAGAAATAAGATAAAAAATTGTGTAATATGGAATCAAAGTATTATTTCTACTACAAACTGGGAGGAATTAACTATAAATTGTTGTGTAAAAGTGAAAGAAGTTATGCTCAGTCAGGGACTGATGAGTAATACATATCACCATGAAAATATTTCGTCTACTATAGACAAAAGAAGGGCTATTGGTATGAAAACAATATATGCTACTGTTTCACTGACATTTTTAATATCAGTAATTATTTAGATAGCACGGCACTTTTTGCTTGCAGTGCATGATACTTATGCACACAATAAAAAATGAAAAATAAGGGTATTTAACTTATGAGTAAGGCAACAACTCGCCAACTAATAGAGACATTAGGTCATCGACAGACACCCACAGCTGAATACCACTAATCTTAGAATTTGCATTAAATCTGAGGAAGGTTTGATGACTCTTGTTTGAGTGTATCGATGACCCAAAGCCTGTACTATTCAGTGAGTTGTTACCTTTACTCATAAATTATTAAATTCTGCCAGAACTTCCACATATATGGTAACAACTTACTGAATAGTAGAGGCTTTGGGTTATCGACAGCTGCACAAACAAAAGTCATCAAAACTTCTCCAAATTTTGAGCAAATTCTTTTTGGAGCTTAGGTGTGCAAACACACATGCGTGCACTCACTCTCTCTCTCTGTCTCTCTCTCTCTCTCTCTCTCTCTCCCTCTCTCTCTTCCACATATATGGTAACAACTTACTGCATAGTAGAGGCTTTGGGTTATCAACAGCTGCACAAACAGAAGTCATCAAAACTTCTCAAAATTTTGAGCAAATTCTTTTTCGAGCTTAGGTGTGCAAACCACACGCGTGCACTAACTCTCTCTCTCTCTCTCTCTCTCTCTCTCTCTCTCTTCTCTCTCTCTCTCTCTCTCTCACACACACACACACACACACACGCACACACACACACACACTTATACAGCTCTGATGTGCCAGCTGAAAGAGTGAGTGGTATTCAGCTAGATCAGTAAAACCACTGTTTTGGGGATGTACACCTTTTCTTAATGTAGCTCTGCAAAGATATGGGTTAAATGTCCCAAAAAAATTAAAACTATTAATCCATACATATTATGAAAAATTACATAAAGGTGTGTGTGCATGTGAATATATATATGCTCCACATCTCCTCCTAAACCGATGGACCAATTTCAACCAAACTTGGTACATATATACCTTACTGTCAGACAACAATTGCTGTGTGGGTAAGAACCACCTACCTATTGAATGGGTGGGGGTCAAAAAGAAGCACAACCAGTGACCTGTGAATTCCCTGACTTAACTCACCCAGTATTTGAGAATCAGAGCACTTAGTTACTTGCAACAAACTTTAGACATAATTTCAAACTTTTACAGATTTTTTTTTCACTGACACTCCCTGCAAAATGATGAAAGGAAAGAAGTTTATCACTTACTACTTTTCTGCTGCTCATGTAGTAAATAGAATATATGACAATCAATAACTTTCCATTATTGTTCCTGTTATTAATCCAACATGAAAAGTTTGAAGAATAATGAAATAAAAGTACCACATGAGGAATGACATTATAACTTATTACTTCTTTACTATTAACTGTACACATGACACATTTTGCAGACAGTATGCACATATAGCATTGATGCAACTGCAAAATTATATCATTGTACAACACATTGTTCAGGAAATATGACACCATAAACCTTAAGCACAAGGCCAGACACTCCATAGTATGGGTGTGGAAGCACAGGTATAAATAAATACCTAGGCAATGCCAGCTTTCTCTGACTGTAATGGTATATGTTAAGAGTAAATAGTGGTGTTATTGGTTTGGAACCTACACGTTTGTCATCAGATGGCTGTTTATGTTTATAATTTAATTTAGTGTGCACTGAATACTAAATGTTGGTTGTTTTTCATTGAGATGAATTTTCTTCAAGGAATTTTTATCTCTAATGTGCAGAAAATTTTTAAATCTTGCTTATTATTCTGTAAAATACAAACATCTCCAAAAACAGCCAACAAGCCATAAAGCGGCTTTGGATTTTTGATGGAATCATTAATTTGGTAATAGAGGCTTGCATGTGTGTGTGTGTGTGTGTGTGTGTGTGTGTGTGTGTGTGTGTGTGTGAGTGTGAGTGTGTGTATAGAGAGGGAGGGGGTGGGGATTGGGTCAGTTAAAAAGGGAGAGAAAAATTAAATACAACAAGCAGGCTCAAATAGATGTAGGGTGCAGTAGTTATGCAAATATGAAAAGACTTGCATAAGATAAAGTAGCATGGAGAACTGCATCAATACCATCTTTGAACTGATGACCAAATCAGCTACACCCTATTAATCATCCAATGAACATGACTACTGGAAATACTGCAAAAATTCAGTCAAGATTATGGATTTTTCCATCTCTTTTGCGGTAATTTCACTGTCACAAAGAACTGTGACTGTACAACTTCTTAAGAATCTTGAGCAGGCCAACAATCATAGTTACAATTTATCTTGGTATATATCTCTCTTTATCTCAATGAAGTAAGACAGGCATTTCACTGTTCTCCATGTCACTATACAATGCACACAAAGGACCGAAACCAATACTTTGAGAACTATCTCCAGATTCTTCAAAATCAAACCATGGACATTTTCAAAATGTTGGAGGTTTGATGCAATTTTCTATGATTTTTTTCCTTGATGACTAACACAAATGTTTAGAAGCATTAAATTTCCGAGTCACCTTGCAAGCAGCTGATTTTGGTACCCAATGAAATAAGTGTGCTAGCAACATTACTTTTAATTCATAGCAAATATTTTTCAAAGTGTGAATTACTTGAATGTTATGTCTTAATAAATCTTAAATGTCCGGCCTCAGGTGTCTCATGGAATTTCTGGAGAACATCTAGGTGCCTGTGTTTAGGAACCACTGGTAGCCACCTCTTTCCAAACGGATCAAAGTTTTTCCTGCAAAGTAATCCATTAACTACCTTAAATTGTCCTTTCACATCCTCTGACCGATTTAAGGCAAGCATAATATGAGATATCTTGGCGTCCTTCTTCTGCTCAGCAGAGAGATCCTGGAGTGCAGTCACTACCTTCATGAAAGTCTTGATGGTCTTGCACGAGAGACAGTCAGCTACTTGGTGTTCCCTTATACTTTTGTACACTATGGTAATGTCATACTCTTGAAGACATAGTGCCCACCTGGTGAGTCATCCTATTGGATCCTTAAGATCTGTCAGTGAACAAAGTGAATGATGGTCTATAACAATTGTGAATGGCCTTCCTTAGAGATACTGTAAAAATTTGCACATGACCCAGATCACTGCAATACATTCTCTTTCGGTAGTTGAGTAGTTTCTCTTGGCTTTTGTAAGAGTCCTAGAAACATAGGCTATAACCTTCTTTTTTCCATCCAAAATTTGCACCAGAACAACACTGATCCCATACCCGCTGGCATCTGTGTGTAGTTCTGTAAGTGCTCCCTCATCATACAACCAAGTATAGGGTCAGTCATCAGAGCTTTTCGCAGCACATCGAAAGAATATTGTTGAGCACCACCCCAGATAAATTTAGCATCAGTTTTTAACATCTCTTGGAGTAGCCTGACTTTGATACAAAAGTCTTTGATAAAACAACGGTAATCAGAACATAATCCGAGGAAGCTTCTCACATCTCTAATACTTCTAGGAATAGATAATTCCATTATGGATCTCACCTTTTCTAGGTCTGGCCGCACACCTTCATTTGACACAAATATTTTGATTTCTTTTGCTCCAAAGAGACACTTTCTCGGGTTAAGTTTCATTATGCCTTGTTGGAGACACTTAAGAACAGCCCTCAGTCTTTTTATATGTTCATCAAATGTCTCTGAGAACACTATAATGTCATGTCAACAACAAAGACACATTGTCCACTTCAGTTGACATAGAAGATTATCCATCTACCCATCATCTGTTCAAAAGTTGCTGGTGCATTACACAAACCAAATGGGATTACCTTAAACTCATACAGGCCATCAGGGGTGATGAATGCAGTTTTCTCATGATCAGCCTCATCCATTTCGATTTGCCAGTTATCTTATCTTATTAAGCTACCTGTAATCAAAACAAAAGCGCCAACTGCCATCCTTCTTCCTGATGAGCATGACTGGTGACAACCATGGGCTCTGCGAAGGATGAATGATGCCATTCTTCATCATTTTCTCTACCTCGTCGCGAATTATTCAACATTCTGTTGCTGACACACGGTATGTTCTCTGGCTTATTGGTTGATGGTCTCCAGTGCTAATCTGGTACTTTACCATCAATTTGTCTAATTTGCTCTTCACCTGTGGTCTGAAGCATTCAGAGAACTCTTGAAGAATGGCAAGTAGCTTCTTCTGTTGTTTCTTAGTGAGATTTGGTGGTAGTCGAGTTAGAAGATCTTGTCTCATAGTAGTAGTGCTAATTTCGCCCACAGACTTGGCATGGGAGGTTTCTAAGACGCTCAGCTGTTCTTCAATTAACAGCTCAGCATTTGCTACGCATATGCGTCTTGGAAGGATCTGCACCCTTGGCACAGTTAACTATACACAATTCACCAATTCCTTTCTTCAACAAGATGGCAGAGGCTGGGATGACCAAGTTATTCTTCAGTGGTATGCTTCTCTTACATTCCAATACAAGATCCATGGATTGATGGATAGTATGACATGTGACAGTTACCTTTCCAGCACTGACTGCAGGAATGATCACTTCATCCAGCACACATAGTCTCCACACACTCGGATGCGCATCTTCCTGTCCACAGTATCTCATCTCATCTAGCATTACCTTCGAGCGACCACAATCTATAATTGCCTGAGACCTATGTCGTCCTGCAACCACATCTTCTTGTTCACCTTTGTCATCCCAGAGTTGGCGTCAGCTAAGATCGGTCTGCTGTCTTCTGGCACAGGCATCATCAAATATCAGCCGCCTTTCTCGACAATACTGCACCACATGTTCTGGTCGTCCGCAGTGGAAACACATCCTGGGTCCTCCAGACGTCAGTCTTCCTTGGTGTCCAAACAGGTTCCTCATGCGGCATTGTAGGAATGTAACTTCACCTGGGTCCTGACTTTTTCACTATTTTAAAGGATGAGAGATTGGGTTCAATCTCTGTTCCACTTCCTCCCGTATGACCTCTTGAAGTGTCTTGGTTTTTTGCTCGCCATGCAATCCAAGTACCTTCTGAACTTCCTATCTCACTATCTGATGAAGAACACTTGTGATATCAGTTGCTTCCTCCATCACAGACATCAATACAATGTTTGGAAGCCGTTCAAACTTCTTGCACATAATTCTTTTTTGATGCATTGTCTCGATATACTGACACCATTTTATGAAGTTGTCTGCTATCACAACTTCCTTCAGTTGTAGGGCTTGATACATGTCCTCAGCAACACCCTTCACGAGATGTGCAACTTTGTCTTCCTCCTTCATTCTAGGTTCCACTATTTTACACAGCTCCAAGACGTCTTGAATGTAGGATGCTGCAGTTTCTCCTGGACATTGTGCCCTGCACTTTAATTTATCTTCAGCCTCGCACTTCTGTCATTGTGTGTTGCCGAAATACTTGCGCAGTTTTGCCTGGAATACTTCCCAGCTTGTGAACTTCTCCTCGTTGTTCTCATACCGTTGCTTGGCAGTGCCCTCCAAGCTGAAAAATATATTAGCAAAACACACGGTGTCAGCCCATTTGTCAAATATGGCTATATGCTCAAATACCTTCAACCACTTTCAACTTTTGTGGTCCTGTCCTCCTCAGTTGCGCGTAATACTACAGTATATTGATAATTTTCACTTATGGACCGTCTGACAGCAACTGAATAAAACACAATTTTAGTGCGATACGCGTTTCGCCTTTATTTTCTGCAAGGCATCATCAGTGGCCTGGAATATGTACATATGTTAGCTATTTTATTTTACATTTTTGTCACTGTGCCTATAGGTTATAAACAGCTCTGGTGGTTGGTATTTCCTATTAAGTAGTAATGTTTTGAACTGTACTTACAGGTTGCGTAGACAGTTTCTTACATGTTACGCTCCTGTTGCATTTTTGGTGTTGTTCTTCTTTCTATGAGCGCCAATTTGCTGTTTTTTCCACATTCCACAGCACTATGCACTGAACGCTTGTTTTAATGCAATGTTTTGGTTTCTGTTGCCGACTGTCAAATGTTTTTGCCAAAGATCGAATATTACTGCCAAACTTATGAGTGTAACTATTGAAGTATCTGTGGTCTGTTCGTGTATGCATTTGTGTGTGCGTTTGTGTGCGTGTGTGTGCGTGTGTGTGTGTGTGTGTGTGTGTGTGTGTGTGTGTGAGTGTTTTTTGGTGTGGTATTAATTTAATTTAATTTTATTGTATTAATTTATTTATTTTTGTTTTTGTCCTGTGTGTGTGTGTGTGTGTGTGTGTGTGTGTGTGTGTTTTGGTGTGATATGTATTTTTTGTGGTGTGTGTGTGTGTGTGTGTGTGTGTGTGTGTCTGTCTGTATTTTGGTGTTGTGTAGGTGTTTGTTTTTTTTTTTTTTTTTTTCTTTTTCTTTTTTTTTTTTTTTTTTTTTTTGGGGGGGGGGGGGGGGTTGTGTGAGTGTGTGTGTGTGTGTGTGTGTGTGTGTGTGTGTGTGTGTATTTTGGTGTTGATATATATATATTCTTTTTATGTTATCATTTCCTTTATTAAGTGTAGTAGGGAGTCTGTACTGATGTGTGTTTGTTCATTTATCACATGTTTGTTTTCTGCTATGGCTTTCTGGATGTGGAAGTTTTCTTGCATTTGTATAAGATGTTTGTCATGGTTGCTTATTCTCATTATTTTCATTTCTTGTTCCATGTTTGTAGGATGATGGTTGTAGTGTTTTAAATGCTCTGCAAATGTGGAATGGTTTGTTTCATACTTCCAACATCTGATATGTTCTTTGTATCTTGTTTCAAAATTCCTGCATGTCATGCCTATGTATACTGCATCACAACTTTGACATTCAAGTTTATATATTCCTGATTGTTGGAATTTGTCCCTCTTGGTAGCTGGCTGGCTTAGGTGTGATTGAAGGGTTTGCCCAGGCTTATATGCTATTTTGAAGCCCTGTCTCTTTAGGACGTTTGCATCTCTGTGTGTTAGTTTATGTGTGTAGGTCATGGTGTACCATCTGGTTCTTTTCTGTGTGGTGTTGTCATTGTGTGTGTTTGTTGAGTGTGTTTGTAAGTTTTCAGCTTGTGAGTTCTTTTGTATTGTGGAAATGTTGTGTTTGGTTTTTATTTGTGTTTTTATTTTTTGATTGAGCCTGTGTACCAAATGTGTGTCATACCCGTTGTTCCTAGCTATTTGTATGATCGTGTTCATTTCTTGTTCATAGTTTCTCTTGCTGAGTGGGATTCTGTTTAATCTATGTAACATGTGTCTTAGTGCTGCAAGTTTCTGGCTTTGGGGGTGGTTGGATGTGGAATGTATTATTGTGTCCGTGGCAGTTGGTTTTCTAAAGATGTTAAATGTATGTTTTCCATTTTCTTTTTTAATTGTGATGTCAAGAAAATTTATTTGATTTTCTTTTTCTTTTTCAAGTGTGAATTTTATGTTCTTATGAGCTTTGTTTATTTCTGAATGGAGTTCATCTATTTTTTCACTTGCCTCGTCTACCAGACAGATAATGTCATCCACGTATCTGTACCAATATATGATTTTGAAACTTTCATTTGTGGTTATCTTATCAAATATCTGATTTTCAAGGTGACTGATGAAAATGTTTGCTAAATTCCTGATATTGGGGATCCCATGGGCAGTCCATCAGTTTGTAGATAATATTCTTCCTCAAACTGAAAGTAGTTTTGTTCAGTTGTCAGTCTGAGCATATCTGTTATTTCTTTTATTGCGTCTGTGGTGAGGTTGCTGTGGGAGGAGAGATTTTGTTCTATGATTTCTATTGTTTCTGTGATAGGGATGGAGGTATACATATTTTCTATATCGAATGAATTCAGTGATGCTGTGTGTGGTACCTTTATGTTCTGTATGTTTTCTATTAGGTTTCCTGTGTTTATCACTGTTCTGTTGTTTTCTACTTTATAGTGTTTTGTAACTAACTTTTGGAGGTGTTTGGCTATGCAGTATGTTGGGGATTTCTTGAAGTTGATAACAGGTCTCATTGGCATTCCGTCTTTATGTACTTTCGGTTGGCTGCGGATTGTTGGTGCTTGTGGGTTTTTCTGTGTTAAGTAGTATTTCTGTTTGTCTGTGAGTGTGTGTTCAATGTTTTTCAGTGTTCATTTCACATTTGCCTGGAATCGTGTAGTTGGATCTGACTTCCGTTTTTGTATTGCGTTGGTGTTTATGTATTCCTTGGTTTTTGTGATGTATTGCTCTTTATCCATGAGTACTGTTACATTTCCCTTGTCTGCTCTTGTTATTAATACGTTGTTGTTTGTTAACTTTTGTTTTAACCTTTTCATAGTAGCTGCTTCTGTTTGATTGTTCTTATTGTGTGTCTGCTGTGTTTGTTTTATTATGCCTTTTATTTCTTCTTTTACTAGTTCTCTTGTCAGTCCTATGTTTATTTCACAATTATTTTGTTGTTCTTCATGTGTTCAGATATTTGATAAGATAACCACAAATGAAAGTTTCAAAATCATATATTGGTACAGATACGTGGATGACATTATCTGTCTGGTAGACGAGGCAAGTGAAAAAATAGATGAACTCCATTCAGAAATAAACAAAGCTCATAAGAACATAAAATTCACACTTGAAAAAGAAAAAGAAAATCAAATAAATTTTCTTGACATCACAATTAAAAAAGAAAATGGAAAACATACATTTAACATCTTTAGAAAACCAACAGCCACGGACACAATAATACATTCCACATCCAACCACCCCCAAAGCCAGAAACTTGCAGCACTAAGACACATGTTACATAGATTAAACAGAATCCCACTCAGCAAGAGAAACTATGAATAAGAAATGAACACGATCATACAAATAGCTAGGAACAACGGGTATGACATACATGTGGTACACAGGCTCAATCAAAAAATAAAAACACAAATAAAAACCAAACACAACATTTCCACAATACAAAAGAACTCACAAGCTGAAAACTTACAAACACACTCAACAAACACACAGAATGACAACACCACACAGAAAAGAACCAGATGGTACACCATGACCTACACACATAAACTAACACACAGAGTTGCAAACATCCTAAAGAGACAGGGCTTCAAAATAGCATATAAGCCTGGGCAAACCCTTCAATCACACCTAAGCCAGCCAGCTACCAAGAGGGACAAATTCCAACAATCAGGAATATATAAACTTGAATGTCAAAGTTGTGATGCAGTATACATAGGCATGACATGCAGGAATTTTGAAACAAGATACAAAGAACATATCAGATGTTGGAAGTATGAAACAAACCATTCCACATTTGCAGAGCATTTAAAACACTACAACCATCATCCTACAAACATGGAACAAGAAATGAAAATAATGAGAATAAGCAACCATGACAAACATCTTATACAAATGCAAGAAAACTTCCACATCCAGAAAGCCATAGCAGAAAACAAACATGTGATAAATGAACAAACACACATCAGCACAGGCTCCCTACTACACTTAATAAAGGAAATGATAACATAAAAAGAATATACATATATATATATATATATATATACATATATATATATATATATATATATATATATCAACACCAAAATACACACACACACACACACACACACACACACACACACACACACACAGCCCCCCCCCCCCCCCCCCCGAAAAAAAAACAAACTACATAACACCAAAATACAGACAGACACACACACACACAGCACAAAAAAAATACATATCACACCAAAACACACACACACACACACACACACACACACACACACACACACACACACACACACACACAGGACAAAAACAAAAATAAATAAATAAATACAATAAAATTAAATTAAATTAATACCACACCAAAACACACACACACACACACACACACACACAAACGCACACACAAATGCATACACGAACAGACCACAGATACTTCAATAGTTACACTCATAAGTTTGGCAGTAATATTCGATCTTTGGCAAAAACATTTGACAGTCGGCAACAGAAACCAAAACATTGCATTAAAACAAGCGTTCAGTGCATAGTGCTGTGGAATGTGGAAAAAACAGCAAATTGGCGCTCATAGAAAGAAGAACAACACCAAAAATGCAACAGGAGCGTAACATGTAAGAAACTGTCTACGCAACCTGTAAGTACAGTTCAAAACATTACTACTTAATAGGAAATACCAACCACCAGAACTGTTTATAACCTATAGGCACAGTGACAAAAATGTAAATAAAATAGCTAACATATGTACATATTCCAGGCCACTGATGATGCCTTGCAGAAAATAAAGGCGAAACGCGTATCGCACTAAAATTGTGTTTTATTCAGTTGCTGTCAGACGGTCCATAAGTGAAAATTATCAATATACCGTAGCTTCAACCACTTGTTTGGATCTTGGCCATCATCACCAGAGAACCCGGAAGGATGTCTCATGTGGTGGCACACCGTTGCTGTCATCATAACATCCTCTTCTTCTTCTGCCTCTGATAGATTCCGATCTGTTGAATATGACTTGAACTCGGGTTTCTCGCCATGTAAACAATGGCTCTGTCATGGCCTGATGTGAGCCACTGTGTCGTCAATAATGTGCGCTGTCACAAGTTACAATACCCAGCATCTCCACCAGAATAATGTCACATAGAAGGCGGTGTAATTAGGTGAATGATGAACACTAACTTCACTTAATGAAGGTTTATTCAGCACTTGCACACACAAGAGTGCGGAGCAAACTGCCTCTGGCCGGTACATACAGTATATTTACAGCTACAGAACATTCCAGTACAACGATGCTTGACATTTGTCGATACTTCTGGAATGTACTCAAACCAAATATAGAAATTAAAATTGTACAGTCTAGATGAGTTTTGAACTCACGACCCTCCATGCAACAGTTTATTATCATAACCACTACACCACGATGCTACTCACTTCCTCCTCTGACAGTATGAAAGACAATCTTAATGTGGAGTAGTAAATGTCATTTTTTTGGCACTGTAATCAAGAAAATTTTTGTTGTTTTCGAACTGCAGTGGATGATATACAACAAAATTCATGAGGAAATAAATACACTGTGAAGCAGTAGTCAAAATGCCTAACTCCTTAAACAGATGTCCAAAGATCATCAGGGGTGAGCACCACATATTATTCTTATAGCAATTTTTTTAGCAATAAAGACTTTCTTTCTTAAAGATGAGTTACCACAAAAATGAAAAGAAATGAATGAAAATATGCAAAATATGTCAACTCGTTGACTTGTCTCTCCCAGAGATTTACAATGGTTTGAAAATCAAATGTGTCTGAATTAAGCTGTTTAAGAGTTCCAAAATGTGTTTTTTCCCAAATTTAAATTCTCATCAATACAGAACTAGAAATTTTGGAGTTCTCAACATAGTTATTATCTCCTTCCCATGTGTTACACTTCTCATTGGTGCAGTAAATCTGGATGCACAGAAACTGAATATGTTGTGTCTTCTTTAAATTGAGAGTGAGAGCATTTTTCAGAAAAACACCCAATAATACTTTTAACAACATTATTTACCATCCTTCTGTTGCTGTATGTGTGTTTGAAGTGATTGCAATACTAGTGTCATCTGCATAAAACACTCATTCTGCTTGTTGTAGATCTGACAGAAGGTCATTTAGATCCATGAGAAACAATATCAAACCTAATATTAAGCCTTGTGGCACTCTAATAGCAGTTTCTACACAGTCAGAAGACTCTTCCCCACTTACATTGGCTGAATTATTAAGTACAGCTTTCTGTATTCCTTTGGTTAGATATGACATTTTCCATTGGCTGAGTATACTACCAGTTTCATAAACACGTTAGCTAACCCAGAATACTTTGTGACACAATCAGTCAAATGCCTTAGATAGCTCACAGAAAATACCAACAAGTGTTATTTTGCTATTTCATGCTTATAAAATTTGATGAGTGGATTTGTAAATGGCATTCTTAGTTGAGCAACTCTTGTGGAATAGAAACTGATTTACTATGTATATTGTTGCTGCTCAGGTGTGACACTATTCTAAAACACATTGTCTTCTAAAAAATTTGGAAAATGATGACAGTAGTGAAACATGCCAGTAGTAGTTACTGACATCTCTCCTATGGATGACTTTAACAAATTTCAGTCACTCTGGAAAAATGCCTTGAGTGATGCATTACATATTTCAGGAATGACGCAACAAGTCTTTAGTGCTCTGTTGGAAACACCAACTAATCCACATGAGCTTTTATTTTTGAAATAATATATAATGTTCTAATTTCAGAAGTAAAAGTTGGGGAGACATTCATACAACTGAATTTTGTATGCATTGCTTTTTCAGCATACTGCTTTGATTTTTCTCTTGAACCGTTTGTCCCTATATTTTCTATTACAATATTAAGAAATCATTATTAAACATATCTACTACATGTCACTGATCATTTATAGTCCTTCCCTTCAAATTAACAGTGATGTTATCATGTTCTGTGGCCTGTTGCCCTGTCTCTTCTTTTACTATATTCCCTACAGACTTAAGTCTGTTGTCAGAGTTACTGATTTCTGACATGGTGTGCACATTCCTTGATTTTTTAATAACTTCTCTTGGTAGTTTTGACTTGTTTTTGTAATTTGCAACTATTGCAAGGATCTTTACTTGTTCTTGCCAACAGGTACGTTTTTCTTTTCCTTCCACAAAATACTTCAGTCCAGTAGTGATCCATGGTTTTTACATGGCTGTTTAATGTCCTTTCTTATAAGCTTATGCAGAAAGTCGTTTTCAAATAACAATACGAATTTATCATGGAACAGATTAACTTCATGTCAGCATTTGGTTCATTACAAATTTCATCTCAGGTTATCTCTTGTAAACTATTCTTAATGACAATTAACTAGGAGTCATTAATTAATATCACTGATTTTCACTTAGAATATCTATATCATAAAACATCACCTTATTTATCCTAGCCAATGGTGCATAGTGATCAGTGAGAGCATTTGTTACTGGGTATTTTCTTGCTTTGAACTTCATCAAAGGAAATATTAACAATTTTGGTCCTACAATCTTTATCCACCTGTGATGGAAAATTAATTACTGGGATCAAATTGTAGGATTCCAAATAAGGTTTCCAGTCCACTTTTCTTATCAGAACCCTTCAGGAAATTTCTACTGATACCACCACAGACTATAAAGTGCTTGCTGTTTTCTATATCATATTCCTGTTAAACAGCTTAAAATTTCCTAATGGGCATCTATATACACTTACAATTAATAGTTAACTATTTTTCAATATTAATTCACTGGCACACACTATAAAATCTACTTGTTTCAATGTTCTTGAAATTGATTCTGTCTCCTCATTTTCCCATATCAGTTCTACATGACTAAGACACTAGTGTGCAATCTCCAATCCTGTGGTTATGTGGTGCTCAGACAGGTCCGTTGCAAAGTCTACCAGAAAGAAGAAGGTTCTGCTGCTAGACATTTCACACAGTAGCGGTGTGGGCCAGCAGTTGCAGGAAGTGTTGGGGAGCGAGTACCAGGTCATCAGCATTG
Organism: Schistocerca serialis cubense; assembly: GCF_023864345.2. Lineage (NCBI taxonomy): Eukaryota > Metazoa > Arthropoda > Insecta > Orthoptera > Acrididae > Schistocerca > Schistocerca serialis. Next base: position 860,360,022 of record NC_064641.1, read on the forward strand.
TGAAGCCTAGTGCAAAGTTATCTCAGGTGACTGACAGCATAGGGGAGTTAAGTAGGAATTTTACGGAGGAGGATCAGGTAGTGATAGTGGGTGGAGCAGGGAATAGTCTTTCTAGGGATGGGGAATGTGATGTAGGTGTTGACCTGGTAAAGATAGCTACTCAATCTGGTGGCACTAAAGCTCATTTCGTGCAACTGTTTCAGCATCATCATCAGCCTCATCTGGATGCAGCTCTTAGGTGCATTAATATGGGGCTGGAGAAGGCACTGATGGCAGAGGGCATGGGTCACATTGACAGTGGTGCACATTGAGTCTATCAATAGATTGGGTTTCACTAGGCATGGCCTGCATCTCAATAGGTATGGGAAGGGGAGGCTGGCAAAGCTTATAGGAGACAGTGTAGTGGGTGGTGGTGTGATCACTCATGGAAAAATTCCTGTAGTAGTTGCTGCTAGAGCTGCACCTTCTTCTTCTTCTTCTTCTTCTTCTTCTTCTTCTTCTTCTTCTTCTTCTTCTTCTTCTTCTTCTTCTTCTTCTTCTTTTTTTTTTTTTTTTTTTTTTTTTTTTTTTTTTTTTTTTTTTTTTTTAAAAAAAAAGGTCAGTTGATAGGCATACCCACTTAAAGGAAATCTCTCTAACAAAGTGCTCACCTTCAGAGGATGTCATGTTTCCAAGAAAGAAGGAATTAGCATATTTCATCAAAATATAAGAGGTATTAGAGATAAAGATAGTGATCTGCTTGTAGATGTTGACTCTGAAATTATTGGTATATCGGAGCACCACTTAAATAATTTGACAATTCAGAGGCTTTCTTTACCAGGTTACTGATTAACTGGCTGTTTTTCAAGGAGTTTCTTGCGGGGTGGGCCAGTGGCCATGTACGTAAAGAAAGTATTCCATTTGAGTCCATAGACATATCATGGCATTGCACTGAACAGATATTTGAATGTTGTGCGGGGACAGTTGAATTTAGTGAAGCTAAACTTCTAATTGTTGTTGTTTATAGCTCCCCAACTCTGACTTCAGAGCATTTCTGCTCAAGCTAGAGAGCGTTCTTCATTCATTTTGCAGGAAGTACCAGAAATTAGTTATATGAGGTGACTTCAATATTATTTTGTACATGATGGTGCAAGGAAAAGGATGTTAGTAGATCTCCTAAATTCATGCAATCTGGTGCAGACTGTTATTTTTTCAGCTAGGGCGCAGGGGAATGGTAGGAGGCCATAGACAATATTTGTATTCATTCTTCATTACTAGATGGGCACTCTGTTAGTAAAAGGGTGAATGGCCTTTCAGAAGATGATGCACAAATTGTGACACTAAAAGGCATTTGTACTCAAACGAATGTCACATATAATTACAAACTATGCAGTAAAAGCCAGCCTGGGTGGCTGACTAGTGGGATAAGGATATCATGTACAACAAAATGAGAATTATGTCAAAATGTTAGAAAGTAGTCACAATCAAGCTACAATAGCCCATTACAAACAGTACGGTAAGGTGCTTAAAAATGTTATTAGGAAGGCAAAGAGTATGAGGTATGCAAATAGAACAGCTAATTCACAGGATAAAATTAAAAGCATATGGTCAGTTGTGAAGGAAGTGTCTGCTCAGCAGTGCAAGGTCGATGACGTAAAGTCAGTTAGTAGTAAAAATATTTCTGTTACTAATAAATCAGATATATGCACAGTATTTAACAATCATTTTCTGAGAAATGCTGGTGAATTAAATAAATATTTAGTTTCTACAGGGAAACATAACTCTCTTCGCAAATGTCCTTCTGAGATTGATGTCTGAAATACTCCTCTGTGATACATACAAGGAGGAGATTGAGTCAATAATTAAATCACTGAAGACTAAAGACTCTCATGGATGTGATGGATTGCCCAGCAGAATATTAAAGTACTGTGCTGCATGTTGGCTCTGTATTTAGCCATATTTGTAATTTTTCCTTTAGGAATGGCCCATTTCCTGAATGTTTAAAGTACTCAGTAGCAAAGCCGCTTTATAAAAGGGAGAAAAGGATAATGTAGACAATTTTAGACCTATTTCTATGCAATCAGTGTTTGCTAAAGTTATGGAAAAGGCTGTATACATAAGGATACTTGATCATTTTGTATCAAACGATTTGCTATCAAATGTTTAGTTCAACTTTAGAAGTCATTTAACAACTGAAAATGGTATATTCTCTTTCCTCTGTGAGGTACTGGATGAGTTAAGCAAAAGGTTTTTGAACACTAGGGTTTTTTTTTTTAATTTAACTAAGGGGTTTGATTGTGTTGATCACAAAATATTGCTCCAGAAGTTGGACCATTACAGAATACGGAGAGAATCTCACAATTGGTTCATGTCTTACTTTAGCAACAGACAGAAAAAGGTCATTCATTATTCACAGTGTTGAGAATGGCTGTTTTGTGGGGTGTGAGTGGGGTATGGTCAAACAGGGGATGCCCCATGGATCAGTGTTGGGGGCACTCCTGTTCCTTATGATATGGCATCTAGTATTAAGGGTAATTCAAATATTTCTGTTTGCTGATGACACTAGCATGGTAGTAAAGGATGTTGTGTGAAACATTGGCTCGGTTTCAAATAGCCCGGTAAGTTCATGGCTTGTAGAAAATAAACTAATGCTAAATCAAAGTAAGACTCAATTTTTACAGTTTCTAACACACAATTCAACACAACCCAAATTTTTAATTTCATAGAATGGGCATATGATTAGTGAAACTGAACAATTCAAATTTTTAGGTGTTCAGATGGATAGTACGCTGTCATGGAAAGCCCAAATTCAGGATCTTGTTCATAGACTTAATGCTGCCATTTTTACTATTTGAGCGGTATCTGAAGTAAGTGGTCATCCAACACGAAAATTAGTCTACTTTGCTTATTTTCATTTGCTTATGTCATATAGTAATATATTTTGGGGTAACTCTTCCCATTCTGAAAGGATATTTTTGGCTCAGAAACGGGTGGTTCAGGCAATAAGTGGTGTAAGTTTACGAACCTCTTGTCGACCCCTATTCACGAGTCTGGGTATTTTGACATTTGCCTCTCAATTCCTTACTGTCATTTATTGTTACAAATTTAGCGTATTCCCAAAAATAAACAGCTTTAACTCAGTTAATACTCAGCAGAAATCAAACCTGCATTTGGATCGGTCTTCCTTAACTCTTGTGCAGAAAGGTGTGCAGTATACTGCTGCATCCATTTTCAATAAGCTACCAAAAGAATTCAAACATCTTTGCAGTAAACCATATGCTTTCAAATCGAAGTGGAAGAGTTTCCTCATGGGTCACTCCTTCTATTCTGGTGAGGAGTTCCTTGAAAAATTAAGCTGATTCTTGTTATATTGTTGATTGCGTTTACTTAAACTTATGGCTTGACTTTTTTGGGTTCATAAACATTTTTTTATCTGTTATTACTTTTACATTGTAATTTCATGTACTGACACATTTCATGACCTTGGAGATTTGCTCCTCAATTTGATCCTATGGAACTTTATGTGTAAACATATAAATAAATAAATAAAAAGTCTCTCTTTTCAGAGCTTGCTACATCTTCTAAGCAGACAAGATCATCTACCACAAAAAATATTTTTAATAATTGTATCCTTAAGTGTCATGAACATAAATGCAGTTCAAAGATACAACAAGTAACATACCCAAATAAGAAACAAAACATGTATAACGTAAGTTTGTAATAACATAACCTAATAAAATACAATGTGTGATGAAAACTTAAACTCTGATCACTAAGAAAATTTCATTTTGTATTTAACGGTAGTGGGATAAATGTTTACACCTTTTTCCTTTTATTTCTTTTCTGTCATATATCAGTAGTGACTTAACAGTTTTAACATGCTTGTAAATCACTCACCATTTAAATACAGCACATATTCTTTCTCTTGAGCAAATACTCTGATGTGGCGCCCATTTTGCCTGTCTATTAAGACACTAAAAGTACTGTCTACTTTGTCTTGTGCCAAAGTATACACACAGTCTCCTTGGAAGCTGTGGAAATAACAAAGTGGAATTACAGTTACATATTTTATTAAGAGATTGAACATTGAAAAGTTATGTGTTTTGTTGAAGAATTAGACTACATATTAATCTGGGAAAACAAACACTGCCACTAGTTCAGTACAACAACTTTGTTAGATTGTTTTAATTGGTCTGCTTCCTCACATTATCTGTCTAATGTCAAAAGAGATGGTATGAAAATCACTTTTTATTAGTCATTACATTGCACACAGTAACTCATCAATCTGAATAACTAAACTCACGGTTTTGTGAATAAAAGTGTGCCATACAGAAATGAAATTTCACAAGTGCATTAGTTGCTCTGTCAATCACAGGATTTGTATAATGATTTGCAGCTAACTGCAACATATATTAACTGGCTGAACAACGTATCAGTGTGGTCCTGCTAAACAAAGACCTTATTTCCAGTGTTTTGAGAATATGATTTCAAAAATTATGCATTTATCTGAAATCATTAAGAACCACATGAAAAGAATTTAGCTTATTTTACACAATAATAAAGCAAAATAAAGCTGTTATTGCCATATTCACTGTAAACATTTTCACTGTTACAGTAGTTGATACTACTGTAACAGTACTGAACCAATAAAATTTCATAAAATCTATCATTTTTCACATTGATACTTATACTTTACAAAAACACAAAGGAAATAGGTCAGAAAAATAAAAATAGAAGTTATTAAGAAAAGAGTATTAAAACACAATCAATGGACCATTAACCCAAAGAGTAACATTAATAGCCATCTGAAATAAAAATTCCTTATTCATAAAGTATCTTCAGATAAACAAGGTGTGTCAGGAGAGTTTGGTGAATGGCCTCAGAAAATAAAGGAAACTTACCTTCCAAGTAGTCACCATTAGCTTCAACACACTCCCGACATCAGTTGTAAGGCTGTTTGAAACTGTGGGAAAAGATCTGTGGTACTGCTCAAAGCACCATGGTCACGTGTTGTTGGATATCTGCAACAACTAGGGACTCAACTTTCTCACTCAGTGCAAGGTGACTGTTCTTCAGTACCCTCTTTGTTCTCCAGATTTGGTGCCGACAGACTTCTGTTTACTTACCCACCTTAAATTAGCTCTGAAAGGCTTATGCTTTGCCGACACTGCTCATGACCACAATGCTTTGAGCAATTCCACAAGAAGCACTTGCTGACAGTTGGGTCTTAGCATCCAGAGACAACAGTGGTCATGTGTGTGAGCGTTGTTCCTTTGTAACTCCATTTTAACTTCTTACCCAACAGGACCTCAAGGAATTTTACACACTGTGCTTCATTTAGCCTATGACCATTAATATCTACTGCCCGCCCCCGGTAGCTGAGTGGTCAGTGCGACAGACTGTCAATCCTAAGGGCCCGGGTTCGATTCCTGGCTGGGTCGGAGATTTTCTCCGCTCAGGGATTGGGTGTTGTGTTGTCCTAATCATCATCAGTTCATCCCCATCGACACGCAAGTTGCCGAAGTGGCGTCAAATCAAAGGACTTGCACAAGGCGAGCGGTCTACCCGATGGGAGGTCCTCGTCACAAGCCATTATTATTATTATTAATATCTACTTCTGGAACTCATCTGTGCAAGAGTCTGCTACGTAGAATTTTGTGATCCACATAATCAAAGGTTTTGGCAAAGTCACAGAATATACCAATAGGGTAATTTTTTGTGTAGCTCAGCTGGCTCTTCATGTGTGAAGTTTTGTATTGCTTTCTCTGATAATTCTGCTTACAGTTTTCTGCTCATATGTACAAGACATATATGAAAATGCAAATACAAGGGTACAGAGCATTTTAGATTTAGCAATATGGATAGCAGTCTCTGTTTGTCATGGTATGAAATTAGGTCTTAAACCTTTGACTTTCTAATGTGTGTTCCATTAAAGAAAATCAGAGACCAAGCCCCATGGTACATATTCTTTACAGATGATATTATTATGTAAGGTATCACAAAGGGTGTCACAGAACATGAGTTGGATGCGTGAAGACTAGCACTGGAAAACAAAGGAGTTAAAATTAGGAAAATTAAAATTGAATATCAGTGCCTGGGAAGAGAAGAAATGAAACAGTCTAAATGAATGAGGTGAGTTTAAAGAGAGTTTCAGCACACTCGATCAACAATGGTAAGTAATGGAAGCCTCGATCCTGTCACAGACTACAGGGAGAAAACTGGATGGAGGAAATGGAAAATAATTATGGTACTGACTGTGACTGAAACATAAACATCAGAGCCAAAATAAGAGCCTAGAAGACAGCAATGAGGTCACATTGCTATAGAATGCACGTATGAGGATAGTTACTAAAATCAAGTGCAAGAGACTAGATGTACCCTAGATGAAAATGCTGAGATTGGCATGCACAGTCACTGGAATGGAAAGCATTTCAAGTGATGAAATCTGAAGAAGTTTAAGCTGTTGAGGTATCCAAGAAAGTCAAGAACATAAGACTCCAATGGTGTTTGACATGTCATGAGAAGATATCAAACTCACAACAAAAGCTGGGCGAAGGAGACAGCAGGAGGTTCCATGAACAGAAAAAGGCCAATGGAGAAATGGTTTCTTTTTCATCTCAAAAATTTAATATTATCTATAAAGTACAAATTGCAGAGCTAAGACATTTAAGAAGATGTGACATCCAGTTCTTATCAATACAAACACCTAAAAACTTAGAATATTATGATTCATTTCTTAGTTTACCCTCATGCATTATTTCTAATGAAGTAGTAAGGATTTGTGCAGTACTGAACTGAACATACTGTGTCTCATCGAAATTAGTGACAGTCCATTTGCAGAGTGCCAGTTACCAATTTTCAAGAAAGTATGATTTACATTTTCAAGTGTTTAAATAACCCCATTAGACTTGATTATAGTGCTTACATCATCAGCAAAGAGCTATTTCTGCTTCTTGAAGATATGATGGGAGATCATTTACAATCATTTACATACACTCTAAGGAAAAAAAGAAATTGAGTGAGTGAGTGAGAGAGAGAGAAAGAGAGAGAGAGAGAGAGAGAGAGAGAGAGAGAGAGAGAATGAAAATTGGTCAAAAATTTATATTCACACAGATATCAACAGAAAATGCAAAACTATAAACTTTGGTGGCTGATCAATGAATATGTGACACTGCTGCGCAATTTCACTGAGCAGCTGACAAGGGTAGCAAACAGGGGACACATCAATGCCAGGGCATAAAGTATTTGCAAATTTCATTCTGTATACTTAGTAGGACAGTAACTATGCCTCACAGACAGGCACATGATCAATATACCCAGATGTCAGCATTTGAGAGAGAATGTGTAGTTGGGCTTGAAGAAGTCAGTTGGAGCAATCAGTGAATTGCTCAACATTTGAATAAGTACAGTGGTGTTATTTGATGATGTTGGCAGGAATGGATGAACCACAGTTGAACACAGTGTCAAGAAAAAAGGTCAACCTAGAGAAAAGAGAGGATCGAGCAATCATCAGAAAGGCATTCAGTGCCCCAGATTCATCATATCATTGATCCGACATGCAACTGGTGCTTCATTGATTACAAGGAGCATTAATAGGAGGCTCACTGAAATGGGGTGTTGCTCATAGCACTCCTTGTGCCAAATATCACTGTTCTCTGTACACCAAAGGGCTCATTTGCAGTGGTGTCAAGCACATACAGCTTGGAATCTCACTGACTGGGATAGGATTGTCTTCAGTGATGAGTCCCACTTTGAACTGAGCCCCGATGCCCAGAGAAAACGTGTCTGGAAATGCCCCAGACAGCAGTGGCGTACCAATCTGACTGTTGTCCACCAGGAGTGATGGTCTGGGGTGTCACTTGATTTCATAGCAAGACCCATTTAGTTGTAATCTGCAGGACCCTTATAGCACTATGATACGTTGCTGATGTTCTATACTCCATTTTGTTGCCTTCATGGCAAGCCATCCTAGGCTTGCATTTCAGTGAGATATTGCCCACTCACAAACAGTGAGAGTTTCTACTGTCTTCTTGCTTGCCAAACCTTACCTTGGGCAGTAAGGTTGCTGGGTCTCTCCCCAACTGAGAATATTTGGAGCATTGTGGGCAGGGAACTCCAACCAGGTCAGGATTTTGACAATCTAAGGTACCAATTGGACAGAATTTGGAACAACTCTGTCAATCAATGTCAAGTTGCATAACTGTTTGCATAAGGGCCAGAGGTGGATCAATGTGTTATTGACTTGCTCAATTTGTAAAGCTCTTTCTCTTGAATAAATCATTCAATTTTTTCTGAATTTGTTTGTTTGACTATATATGTACATCACATCTACCAATTTCCATCCCATTCAAATAATTCCATCAAGATGCATACTATTCTTCCTCTTCTTCTTTTTAAGGGTATAATAACAACAGGTTGGGTTCAGTATTGATACATCAATTCCTGTTGTACACCTGTAGTGATAATTACCCTTTCTGAAGATACTGTTTCATTGTGTAATCTACATCTACATCTACATCTACATCCATACTCCACAAGCCACCTGACGGTGTGTGGCGGAGGGTACCCTGAGTACCTCTATCGGTTCTCTCTTCTATTCCAGTCTCGTATTGTTCGTGGAAAGAAGGATTGTTGGTATGCTTCTGTGTGGGCTCTAATCTCCCTGATTTTATCTTCATGATCTTTTTGCGAGATATACGTAGGAGGGAGCGATATACTGCTTGACTCTTCGGTGAACGTATGTTCTCGAAACTTTAACAAAAGCCCATACCGAGCTACTGAGCGTCTCTCCTGCAGAGTCTTCCACTGGAGTTTATCTATCATCTCCGTAACGCTTTCGCGATTACTGAATGATCCTGTGACGAAGCGCGCTGTTCTCCATTGGATCTTCTCTATCTCTTCTATCAACCCTATCTGGTACGGATCCCACACTGCTGAGCAGTATTCAAGCAGTGGGCGAACAAGCGTACTGTAACCTACTTCCATTGTTTTCTGATTGCATTTCCTTAGCATTCTTCCAATGAATCTCAGTCTGGCATCTGCTTTACCGACGATCAACTTTATATGATCATTCCATTTTAAATCACTCCTAATGCTTACTCCCAGATAATTTATGGAATTAACTGCTTCCAGTTGCTGACCTGCTATTTTGTAGCTAAATGATAAGGGATCTATCTTTCTATGTATTTGCAGCACATTTCACTTGTCTACATTGAGATTCAATTGCCATTCCCTGCACCATGTGTCAATTCGCTGCAGATCCTCCTGCATTTCAGTACAATTTTCCATTGTTACAACCTCTCGATACACCACAGCATCATATGCAAAAAGCCTCAGTGAACTTCCAATGTCATCCACAAGGTCATTTATGTATATTGTGAATAGCAACGGTCCTATGACACTCCCCTGCAGCACACTTTAAATCTCTCTTACTTTGGAAGACTTCTCTCCATTGAGAATGACATGCTGCGTTCTGTTATCTAGGAACTCTTCAATCCAATCACACAGTTGGTCTGATAGTCCATATGCTCTTACTTTGTTCATTAAACGACTGTGGGGAACTGTATTGAACGCCTTGCGTAAGTCAAGAAACACGGCATCTACCTGTGAACCCGTGTCTATGACCCTCTGAGTTTTGTGGACGAATAGTGCGAGCTGGGTTTCACATGACTGTCTTTTTCGAAACCCATGCTGATTCTTACAGAGTAGATTTCTAGTCTCCAGAAAAGTCATTATACTCAAACATAATACGTGTTCCAAAATTCTACAACTGATCGACGTTAGAGATATAGGTCTATAGTTCTGAACATCTGTTCGACGTCCTTTCTTGAAAACTTTTTTTCTTTTCCAATCCTTTGGAACGCTACGCTCTTCTAGAGACCTACGGTAAACCACTGCAAGAAGGGGGGCAAGTTTCTTCGCGTACTCTGTGTAAAATCGAACTGGTATCCCATCAGGTCCAGCGGCCTTTCCTCTTTTGAGCGATTTTAATTGTTTCTCTATCCCTCTGTCGTCTATTTCGATATCTACCATTTTGTCATCTGTGCAACAATCTAGAGAAGGAACTACAGTGCAGACTTCTTCTGTGAAACAGCTTTGGAAAAATACATTTAGTATTTCGGCCTTTAGTCTGTCATCCTCTGTTTCAGTACCATTTTGGTCACAGAGTGTCTGGACATTTTGTTTTGATCCACCTACCGCTTTGACATAAGGCCAAAATTTCTTAGGATTTTCTGCCAAGTCAGTACATAGAACTTTACTTTCGAATTCATTGAACGCCTCTCGCATAGCCCTCCTCACACTACATTTTGCTTCGCATAATTTTTGTTTGTCTGCAAGGCTTTGGCTATGTTTATGCTCACTGTGAAGTTCCCTTCGCTTCCACATCAGTTTTCTAACTCGGTTGTTGTACCACGGTGGCTCTTTTCCATCTCTTATGATCTTGCTTGGCACATACTCATCTAACGCATATTGTACGATGGTTTTGAACTTTGTCCACTGATCCTCAACACAATCTGTACTTGAGACAAAACTTTTATGTTGAGCCATCAGGTACTCTGTAATCTGCTTTTTGTCACTTTTGCTAAACAGAAAAATCTTCCTACCCTTTTTAATATTTCTATTTACGGCTGAAGTCATCGATGCAGTAACCGCTTTATGATCGCTGATTCCCTGTTCTGCGTTAACTGTTTCAAATAGTTCGGGTCTGTTTGTCACCAGAAGGTCTAATATGTTATCACCACGAGTCAGTTCTCTGTTTAACTGCTCAAGGTAGTTTTCAGATAAAGCACATTCCCTGAGTTTTATAATGCAGCAAGGCAACAAGCTGCACCCTTTTAGTTACAGAGGATGAAAACTAGATATCAGCAAGATCTCTAATATCATAGCATTTTAGCTTTTATAGGAGAATACTGTGAACTGCACAATCAAATGCTTTTGACAAATCACAAAAGAGACCAGATAGCAATATTTTATTATTAAAATTTTGTATAACACAATTTGTGAACTGAAAAATCACATGTTCTGTGTAGATATCATCTTGAAATTCAAATTGAGACTGACTATCTTATTTTGAGAGACATGTGTTATGGTTCTTGTGCACTGACCATCTTATTTCGAGAGAAAAAAATCATTCGAAATATGTGCACTGCAAATGACAAAGAACCATGTAGACCATTATTTAGAAAACTTAAAATATTAACTCTGCCACCCTTATACATATATGAGATTATTATATTTTTGTATGCCAGACATGAATTATTTGAGGGAAACCATTTTGTCCATTCACATGATACTAGAAACAAATGAAATGTTATGCTCCCCACCCACCACCTCAGATTGTATGCCCAGGGACCTCAATACATGTGAATGAAAATTTGTAATAAATTAAAAGGGAACAAGATGATGCAGATGAATTTAGGATCACTTAAAAGAAAGCTATATGAGGTACTGACACTGAAGTGTTGATTACTCAGTGGAAGAATTTGTGTGGGACAAACTGGAAATTTGTGCTGGATGCAATGCATTTCACATTTCAAGAAATATCCTTATAGTGTTGTTATTTATGATAGTGCTATTATTTATTAATGTAAAAATCATTGTAACTGTTTTATAAATTTTTGACATGTCTCCTGTACGCAAACCAAACGGATTGCAAATGTATGCCATGAGATGAATAAAACACAATTCACAAAAGACTTGTGTTATGGTTATTGTGCACATACTTTTTTCCCAGAACATTCCAGGTAAGTGGTGAGATTGTTCAGTAATTATTAATCTGTCACACCATCTTTCCTGTAAAGGTGTCTGACAATACCATATGTCAGTTTGTCTGGAAATAGTCCCTGTGTTAGTGATGTGTTGCATATGTGATTTGCAATATTATATATATATGTAGAATAGGATTTTAGTACTTTAGTTGAGATGTTGTCAACTAAATGAGAGTTCAAGGTTTTGGGGGTTAATTACACTCTTAATTTCTTCAGCTGAGTAAGGAGTAATTGTAACCTGACTGTGTGTACTGTATGTATGGGTCAATTCTTCTTATATATATTCTTTTCTTTGTACTTTGAACTGTCCATACTAGGAGGACCAAATGGAGGAACAATGGATGCAGGATGACAAACAGCAATAAGTTAAATGGAAAATACTGACCATTCATTAAAAAAAAAAAAAAAAATTGTTGTCTATCATCTCACTTTGAGGTTTGTTTTATTTCAGAAGTATGTATTCAGACAATATTCTTTTGCCTGAAATTTTATTATACTTAGTAATAAATACTGTTTTACATTTAATACTAAATAGTTTTATGCTAACAAATATCATTAATAGCACACAGTCTAGATTCAAGCTAACTAAATATGGTTTGGGAAAAATCAGACCATTGGCTATCTTAAGAAGAATATAATTATAATGATATAACAACATACCTTATGATTTTTCCATCAAATGTCTTAAAATGGCTTCCTGACCAAGTGAAACAGTCTCCTGGTAGTGGGTTATGGAAAATTACAGCTGGTGTCCTGCTGTTGAAATCAAGGGGACTCCATTCATGTGGTATTGTACCCAAAAAAGTGGTCTTGTTACTAAAAATCTGGGAATGGGACTCCAGGAATTCAGATGGAAGCATTTCCACTAGAGAATCTGTAAGTTATATAAATTATTAAATTTACAACAATACACAAATGAGTGCAAATTAAATGCAAGAGTCAGACAAGAATGGAACATTCATCAAAAGAAACAATGTAACGAATATATAACGAAATGCAATAGATTCCTACTCATCACATGTTGGATGGCTGACAGGTACACTGAAAGAAGATAGCTTGATATTACTAGCTCTTGGACAAAGTCTTTGTCAATTGCAAACAAAACACATACACATTTACACACGCGTAACTCACATATATGGCCTCTGTTGTCTACAGTCACCTCTGAAGTTAAGTCCCATAGTGCTCAGAGCCATTTTTTGTCTACAGGCACTATGGCTTGACAACAGAACACAAAAAATAAAAGAAATACAAGGCCATGTTACAATGCATTTCTTTCATTTTTGATCTTCTTTTACTTTTGGCGTTCTGTGGTTTGGCCTTAGCACCCAAAGACAACAATGGTCATGTGTGTGAGTTATGCGTGTTTAAACATATGTGTGTTTTGTCTGCAACTGATGAAGGACATGGTCTGATAGCTGATGATATCAAACAGCTTTCAGTCTTCCTTCAATGTGCCTGTCAGCCACTCAATGACTCCTTTATATGGAGAGTAGCAATCCACCCTTTTTCATATTGTAGTATTCCATCCTGAATTTTACACTGTTTGACACTGTAACTGAGTTAGATTTACAGCTTGAATTGAGAGTACTGTGATATTTACCGTACTGGCACTGTGGTATATTGGGTGGGCTAAAGGCTCCAGTCGCATAGTCACAGATGTATTCTTCAGCAGGTGGTTCACTGAATCGTCCTCCTGGAGGACAGGATATTGAACATGCAAAGCGGTTACCAGATTGATGACAGGTATACTGCCCATTGAATTTCAGATTTTGAGGAGTACAGGCATCAGCCACTAAAAAGGAAAACAGAAAGGTAAGTATTATATGTCTGCTACTTGCTAAAATCCATAATCACTACACAATATCAGTGACATATACTGAGCAGTTAGTAGTAATTCTTACATCTCTATAGGTCCTGGTATTTGTATTTATTTCATTTATTTCCTTCCTTTCATAATACTGTCATTCTAAAAAGCAATACTCGCTCGATTTAAGCATTTGAAATAAACATTATTACTACTATTATTATTATTATTTTATTATTTTTGGGACAAACTATTTTCCAAACAGCTACATCTTTTGTCTCATCTGCTACAGCACACACTGCTTCTTAACATATGGTTCTATTATGATATACCTATGACCTGGTTTAATGTAGCCAAAAATGTTTTAGTGGTTTTTGTAAGTCAAAACTAGTTGTCACTTGTCAGATTCCTGATGCCAGGGGTCATATACAGTTTATAAAATAAATGTTACATCTTTAATATGAACATTACTAATCCTCTACAATGGACCCCAGACTAAGGCTGAGGTGTCATGACCAACATTATAAAATTCATGATGTGAAGTGCACGATTCAGAAGTTACCATTGGACATAAATAATGTCATACTACCTACTGGAGAAACAACACTCTAGTTACTAAAATTTGCAAATGGTTTTTATTCTATCACAATTGTTCAAAGCAATATACAGAATACCAATTTCAGTGGGTTATGGCCACTGACATGTCATTATTACACTATTTGTCATAGTGTTCATTCTAACAGGGGCAAAACATCAACATGTATAAAAGCTTATTGATAACATACACCAATATTGATAGTTTGCTCCATTTTGTTTAATCATCTTATGACAATTAGTATAAAATTCACTTGTAAAATGATGGTACAATTGGCCAAAACTTGTAATGTTTATATTACTGTGAGTATTAATTATCGAATATAATATTTGTAAATTTTGGATATTTTGTGTGCACTGCTTGAGCCATATCATGAACTTAAGCAGTAGTTAATGACTCAAGAATAATATTTAATATTTACACACATACCAATTTTTATAGTTCCAGCACATGGCAATATGGTATACAGTTCTTAGCCTCTCCAATTCATTCGCCCCATTTCAAATAACGAAGCAAAATAGAATAACAATGAATAGTAGAGCTTCCTTCTTATATATGCAAAATCTAATGTTGCTCAAACATACATTCAAAAAAAGGTTACATGTACCCAGCCACACAGTAAGTTATACAGTTATGTTACTGCAACGAGAGAAGGAGAATATCAAATCATAGCCCTCCTTAATCAGAAAATAATTTGAATTCACAACTCAATGAAAGAGCACCAAATATGGAAACATTATGATTAAATTAATATATAATTTAAGCAACAGCAGTTTTTCTTTGTACACATAATTATGTACCAGTGGCAATGCATCATTATAAATGAATTTCTTGCTTCCTAAACAAAAACAAGCTTTGTAACATCACACTGGCTGTCAGTTGGTGTTGTACCTGGACATGAATTAGACAGGAAGTGCAGAAGGAGGCAGGAGTTAAGCTGCCCAGAGTTCTATGTTCAAAGACATAGTATATGAAGATACAGGCTCCGGGCTGTCAAACAATGGCCACATGATACCCAGTGAGATTCTGCTGGAGACATCGCACCAGCTAACCACACTTACACATAACACTGACTCCATCATGTGGGGAAATAAAATGGTTAATATTCCACCCCCACCCTTACCTGCCCTATGTATCCAATTATTGATTTGTGTTTATGCCTGCTCATTTAACATTTTGACATCCCACGGATGGCCATTTGCATTTCAATTCCTCAGCTCATAACCTTTCTTCACATCCAGCATGGAGTACTTTCCGTTTATTAATTTTGAATTCATAACTACTGCAGTTTGCAACTGAGCCTTCAAATTTAGAATTGATACATCACATCCTAAACAAAGACCTCTGACAGTTATTCCCACTGAACAATGTTTTGAGCAACATTAAAATTTATTTCTCTTAATGAATACCTGTCCACAAACACAAAACAGCTATAAAACACAAAACAGCTAGCAACACATTAACTTACAGTATTGACATTGTGGTCCTCTGTAATCTTGGGGGCAAAGACAGACATTGAAAGTGAGGCAGCTACCACCATTCTGGCATGGAGGATCGCAGATCGCTGCAAAGAAACAATATGTTTTTAAATAAAAAATCACATTATATTTAACAAACTTATAACTCTAAGTAAAATGCCATACTCATGGAATACTTCTACTCTAAAAAGGAAATGGAGTTAGGACTTACTTTCTCATCACCATCAAGATCATTAGAAACAGAGACAGTCTCAGATCAGGGAAGGAAGAGGGACGAAATTGGCTGTGCCCTGTCAAAGAAACCCCCTGCCATAACCTTTGGGAATTTAGGGGAAACCACTGAAAACCTACATCTGAATGGCTGGACAGGGATTTGAACCACTGTCCTCATAAATAAGAGTCCAGTGTCTGAGTAATATAGCATATTCAGTGCATTCTTTTCTCTAGGTAATACTGAATACAGTTTGATGTTGTACACACAATTGAATATCATATGAAAGGGAACCCAAAAATAACTATAAACACCTTCCAGAAGTCCAATGACTGAAAGAAATGAAATGGCAAATTACATCTGTAAAAAGACCATGGTTTAAGAGGAAAAGTAATGCATTGAGCATACTCTGGTATGGGGCTCCCTGGAAGATCAATGCCTGCTGGAGGAAAAGGCTGTAGAAGGCTGTTAGAGGGCACTGTATCACTGCAGCACTACGAGTGCACCATCTGTCACACCACATAAATATGCTGGTCAATAGCGTTCCTCACAGCCATTATAAGTATGGCTGCCCAGCAAACGGTCAGGCAGTTCTGTACTCACATCTGATATTGTTAGTTACTACAGTCCAATCCACAAACAATGGTGGTCTACACATGTCGAGGCATGTATAGGGATTTCATTGCTGCCGATTCCAAGTGACAGTTATAGTACATGCATGTGTGTGTTTTGCACTTTAAAAAAGCGTATAGCCTACAAATTATGTCCTTTGCTCTCTTATGCACAATTTGTAACTTACCACCACCATCGGCAATGACAACTTGCAACAACTGGAATAGAACTTCTCTAAAGAGCACACTTTGATTACGTTTAATGCTCACATTAACTACAGCATTCACAGCAGAGTGGTTAGAACACTACTGAACGTTGATAGGCTGTTGGAGACTCTTTCTTCTTAGCACCTTAACATCATTGTGGTAAAGGTTTCTACTTTTGCACCTTACACCATTGTTACACTGGTTATTTTATGCTTGTGCTAGTCTGTGTCTTGTCTACCAACAGTCAGCCATCTTCAGCTGGACTACTGCTTGGTATTGTGTTCTCCTCCATAGGTGGCACTTCCAACTTGTGGCTTCACCCAGTTGTCTCCTGGGCTTTTATGCCATGTGCAGATATTTGGCTAGTCACAGATATAGCACATATGATGACTGAATGTTATAAAATGTTGAATACAATTTAATGTTGAACACACAATCAAACAACACAATCTTTTAATAATAGATGTGTATATTATAAAGTGATACGTTGAATATCATATGAGATGACACCCAGAAGTAACTAGTATTCCTTTCCAGATGGCTAAGGTTTTTTAGTTCTAGTTTCACACACTGCTTGTAGCAATTAAATAAGAAATATTGACTCAGACAAAAGTTTATAAATGTTTTCCTTGTTTTAAAAGTGGTCAGATTGCCGTTGATGATTAACTGTCCCATGACCTCTAAGAGGCATAGTCCATAACAGTTCAGGCAGGCTAGGAAAAAAATCTTACCTTCACAATCTCGGATGTTATTGAACTTAGCATATATTAAAATGAAGCACTAAGTAGGGAACATGTATTTTTTTGTTTTCTCCAAATAAATTTCTGCTCCGAGATACAGCCCTTAAAACATGACACTACACATACCATTTTGAAGATGCGAATTTTGGAAACAATTTTAAAATACTGTATATCTGAAACAGTTCTAGATATTCTGATGGATTTTTTATTTGAAAGACAATTGCTTTATGATTACAAAGAAATCCTCCATTAGGACCTATTTTTCAAAGTTCTTTTACTACAGCATTCTAAATTTTTTTTTAATTTAAGTATTTTTTTCTCAAAAATGCCAGTCCATAAAATTATGATTTTTTGTTGTTGATTAACACCTGATAGTTCTACATCCCATGAAAAGGAGATCTTCCACTTTTAGGTTGAAAAGGTTTGATAAAAAATTGAAATTTTTGCCATACATAAATCCATTTTATTACCATATTATTACCATATTACCATATTATCAAAACCCAGCATTAATTAACATAATTTTAGTTCTGAAAGATGCGTAAGAGACTCATTTTTCAAGCATTTTAAATGATTCCAAAATGTGTGTGAAAGGTCCAAAGACTTAAGGGTTTCAGTTTATACAACTTCTATGTACTCTGTTTTATTCTGAAATTTGCCCTTTTGATATAGAGTGATGCCTTCCTGTTGGACCAATAGGAACTGGAGCACTTACAGTCTTCAAAACATTGTGAAAAGGAAGTGAACACTGACGACGTTGTTGCTGTCCTTTAGCTGGAAACCTATATCCAGCAACTGGTCCATGCGGTTGCATAAAGTTCACTACAGTTTTGTTTAACTCATACCTGGTGTCTATAATCTCTGCAGTCCACCAGTCACAGTCATACACACGCACCACAAACATCCCCCTTCTCATATTGTGAATCGGAATATTATCCTGCTGTTTCTGAGGTGTTGGCCGAACAAATGAAATTTCTTCTTTCTTGCTCTTAAAAATGCATGCAATATGAGTTCGCCCATCACTTCAAGTCCAAAAATGTATCTTTTGAATTCCTTTCACATGAGTAGTTTGTTTGGACCATTCTTCTTTTTTCTGCTCACAGAATTCTTTGATTTCCTCTTTGGACAAAAGAATGAGTGCTGTGGATGTGTAAGATTTCGGGACTCTTGTAATATCCTCAGCATTCTGAATCACAGAGGTATTTGGTCTGGCAATGTTATGTTTTGTAGCATGGTGCTTCAACAGGCCTCCTACACAATCACAAGGCCCCTTCCTATGACCAGTAGCTGGCACAAGTGACTTACTCAACTCAAACAGCTGGTAGCAATTTTTAAAATGACTAGGAGCACCATCAGAAATAATGATGATCTTTTCTGCCTCTGTTTGCAGTTAAAGAATTTTGTGCATTGCTAGCAAAGCATGTGCTGAGTCATGTCCTGTGTCATCAACACTTGTGGTCTTGTTTTGAAAATATATCACTACCGTAAAAATTGAAACCTGGCCATTACTCCAATGATACTCTTTGTAATTCTTGTGGGAGAATTACAGACCAGTTCTCAGCAAAATCACAGTGAAGCACTGTACACACCCTTTCACTTCTGCAATGTGTTGTTGTTGCAACTTCTTCAGCTGCTTTCACTGACCATTTACCAAGTTTATCAATAATACTGTCAAAGGCAACAGTTTTCTTAATTAGTTTATTTTACTCCCACGTTGCATATGTAATTTCTGCAGAGTTATCTGCTACACCTTCCAGGCCAAGTGTCTGTAAAGACAGTCCTCTCTTTCCAGGGCAGTCAACACATTCTTGAAACAAAGTCTCTCACTTTACGTCACAGACTACTAATGACTTCATATGCCCAACCAGGATGTCATATGTCATGTGCTCCAGTAAGTTCTTCAAAGTTACCACACAAAGTTCAAAATTTGCCCAGTACACACATAAACAGACACCTCTAGGTGGGTATGGAACTACCCACTTATGTCGTAGTGCATAAAATTCTGATTTTCCAATATGTGAAGTTGTATAGTTGCTCTTATAAATTGCAAAAGTATGTTTAATACTGCGAGTCATGTACCACTTCACTTTCACAACTTTTTGACCTTCAACTGTTACAGTTATATTGTCTTTTTTGCTTGCACTCTGGCGAGAACAGTCTCATTTATCTTCCAGATAAAATGACTGCACTATTTGAACTTGTGCTGCTTCTACAGGATGACCATAATAGGGATCTGGTTTTCCAAAGACTCCTTTTACACACCTCACATTTCTACCATGTACTTTGATACTAGTGGAATGTGGTTCAAAATTGTTTTCTTTGAAAATGTCTCTGGCGTAATTGTTAAAACTTGCACCTTTTCACTGCAGGATGCACAATATTCAACAGCTGAATTGATATTTGTGAAAAATTCCTGCCAAGAGGTGCAAGAGTGCTTTGGTTCATTTTCTTCTGAAGATGGAGTTTATACTTTGAAAAGTAGTTGTGGTCAGTTTTATTGTAGTGTATTCATCCATAGATTTAGTATTTTCTCTGTACTTTGTTGATGCATAGGCTTATGACTTGACTTCACAGACCACAGTTTCTTAACAGAACTAACACCTACCTCTGAAATTAACTGATTTGGGGTATTTAATTCTTCCTCTATTGATGTGAAATCTGCATCATCTGTTATTCTATCAAAACATTTAGAACACAAAAAGCTGTCACTGGAAACATCTTCACTTTGAAACAGAGTCTTCAAATGAGAACACTTATTACCAACCTGAACAAAGACTTTTTTTTAATTTTTTTTTTTAATCGCACTTTCATGGATATCCAAATAGTCAGCACATTTCACTCTCCTGTGGCCCCAGTCAGAGGACATTTCAAACAGTCCTTTTCACAAAACACACTGCTACTGTGTCAACTGGCAAATTCCTCATGAAAACACAGAACTCACTGGATGGTCTCAGATTTCTTAGAAGTAAAGAAGTAAACAAATTAACACTGAAAAACTACAATACAGAAACCTGCAATGAACAGCCATGACAAAGAAACTGACAAGAAACTACAACAAAGTGTAAGAAATATCTGCAACAATGAAAATGAAAAGAAATAACTGCAACAAAGAAAGTGATATGAAATAACTGCAACAAAGACAGCAGAAGTAAACACTGTAACAAAGAAATTAGTAAGAAACAACTTCAGTGAGGACATACATTACCCTTGACAGTTAAAAAAATGATTTTTTACAATAAAACCAGTCCCACTTGAAAGTAAAGCTCTATTTTACAGAGAATATAGAACTACATGCCAATCAACAGAAAAAAATCTAACTTTTCTGGATTAGCATTTTTGAAAAAAAAAACTGTAAATGATAAAGAAAATTCAAAAGGTGACAGTAAAAGAACTTTGACAGCTATGTCCAAATGGAGGATACCATTGTAACCATAAAGCAATTATCTTTCAAACAAAAAAAACTTGTAACAAAATATCTAGAACTGTTACAGAGATACAGCATTTTTAAAAAAATTCAAAATTTGCATCTTCAAAATGGTGTTTGCAGTGTTATCTTTGGAGGCCTGTATCTTGAGGCAAGAATTTTGTGGAGAAAACAAAAAAATACATGTTTCTTACTTACTCCTGAATTTTAACATATGCTAAATTCAATAACATCTAAGACTATGAAGGTAACCCCCCTGCCTGAAGTGATGTGGATTATGCCACGACAAAAAAAATGGCATGTGTTCACATCACATGGGCACAGAACAATTTTACTTTTACATCTATAACTATACTCTGTAATCCACTTTGAAGTGTATGTCAGAGGCATTGTACTACTTCTTAGGGCCTTTTTGTTCCTTTCACATATGGAGCACAGGAAGAATGATTGCTTAAACACCTCTGTGTATTCAATTAGTCTAATATTTCTTCATCGTCTGTATGGGAGTGACATGTAGGCAGTTGTAGTTACATCTAGATTCCTCACTTAATGATGATTGTTGAAACTTTTAAAGTGAGATTTTGTGGGACAGTTGTTGTCTGTCTTCATGGATCTGCTAGACCTGGTTTTTCAGCATCTCTATAATGCTCCCCCATGGATCAAACAAACCTTTGACCATAATAAGTGTTGACCTTCTTTGTAAATGTTTAATATCCTCGGACACTCACATTTGGTATGGAACTGGCTGAAATATCCTTTGGTACACATTAAAGTATTTTGTTCGAAGATTTAAAGGTGACATTATAGAACCAAAATTTGTCTCATGTGCGCTTTACAATGTATAAGGGTGCCATCCATGTTAGTGTGTACCAAGATTTAAAAGAAGAGTCACAACTGACTTTTTATCATAAATGATGCAGATGAAAAGATGTGGTGTTATGGGTATGACCCAGAATCTAAGCAAAACACTGATTCATCCAATGGCCAGTTGTAGTGTCATAAAATTGTTAACAGTAAGACTGATATTCCAGTCACTTATACAACCACAAATACTGTCACATTTTGTTACTTCCATAACTCAGTATATTATTATGAAGCTACTACATTTTGCATTTTACTGTACTGCAGTTTTAATATACTTAATTTTTATTTTCATAAGGATTGATTCTAATGAGTTGTTTATTTACTTTATGAGAAGCATGTGAGGACACTTTAATCATCCAACTGTCAACTGGGAAAATTATAATTTTGTAAGTGGTGGACTAAATGCGTTCTCCAAAAGTTACCTAGAACAGACACATGGAGGTCTACTCATAATGGAAATACAGTGACCAGCCAGAACATTATGACCACCTACCTGATAGTCAAACAATGGGAAATCCAAGATGGAATGTAACTATATTATGAAAAGGATAGTTACTACTCAGCATATAGCGGAGATGCTGAGTCGCTGAAAGGCACAACGAAAAGACTGTCGCAAAATAAGCTTTTGGCCAACAAGGCCTTCATCAAAAATAGATGACACACACACACACACACACACACACACACACACACACAAATGCAACTCACACACACGTGACCATGCTCTCTGGCAGCTGAAGCTAGACTATGAGCAGCAGCAGCAGTGAATGATGGGAGAGGCAACTGGGAGGGAGTGATGAGAAGGCTGTTGTGGGGCAGGGAGGGATAGCAGGGTAGGGGTGTCGTACAGTGAAGTGCTGCTGGGGACTGTGCAAAGATGAGGTGGAGAGATGGTAGGGCAGCTAGGTGCAGTCAAGAAGTTAGACAGAGGGTGGGGGAAGGGGTGAGGGAGAGGGTGGCGGAAAAGGAGAGAAGTAAAAGACTGGGTATGTTGGAAGAATAGAGGACTGTGTAGTGATGGAATGGAAACAGGGAAGGGGTTAGATGGGTGAGGACAATGACTAATGAAGGTTGAAGCTAGGAGGGTTACAGGGACGTAGTTGGTATGTCCACCTTTGGCACAGATAACAGCAACGATGCATCGTGGCATGGAAGCAATGAGATCTTGGTAGGTCGCTGGAGGGAGTTAGAATCACAGCTGCACACGTAAGTCACCTAACTCTTGTGAATTCTGGGGAGGGATGTGATGAGCTCTGACGCCATGTTCACTCACGCCCCAGATGTGTTCAGTCGGTTTCAAATATGGTGAGCTGGGAGCCAGCACATCAACTGGAACTCGCCACTATTTTCCTCGAACCACTCCATCACACTCCTGCCCTTGTAACATGGTAAATTATCTTGTTGAAAAATGTCACTGCCATAGGGAAATATGATTGTCATGAAGGGGTATATGTGGTCTGCAACCAGTGTATGATACCCCTTGGCATATCATTGTGCCTTGCACAAGCTCCACCAGATCCACGGATGCCAACGTGAATGTTCCCTCATGGCATAATGGAGCTGCCGCCAGGCTGTCTCCATCCCACAGTACAGTTGTCAAGAAGCTGTTCCCTGGAACATGACACATTCGCACCCTCCCATCAGCATGATGAAGAAGGTATCAGGATTCATCAGACCATGGCTCTGCCACTATGCCAATATCCAGTGGCAGTGGTCATGTGCCCATTTCAGTCATAGCTGCCAATGTCCTTGTGTTAACACTGGCACATGCACTGGTTGTCGGCTGCAGAGGCCCATTGTTAAGAGTGTTCGGTGTACTGTGTGTTCAGACACACTTGTACTCTGCCCAGAATTAAAGTCTAATGTTAGTTCCAACACAGTTCGCCGCCTGTCCTGTTTTACCAGTATGCCCATCCTATGACATCTGACATATGTAATGAGGGGTGGCCACCAACTCCCCAATGTCTGGACATGGTTTCCCCATGTATTAAAGACAGCCATCACAGCACTCCACTAGCACCTGGCCATCACAATATGCCCTTTGGCAAACTCAGACAGATCACGTGCCTTCCCCATTCTACACACAGACAGCACACTCACTGATTCTACATGCACCATGCGCACGTCTTGACTAACAGTCATTCATCATCAGGTGACCCTGTTATTGCCTGAATGAGTTTATACCAATAGTAGGTCGGTGGTGATAATGTTCTGGCTGATCATTGTATATTGGACATAATGGCAACAAGTAGGCCTGAATTCTTTGAGGATATGCACACTGAAACTGGTATCAGTGATAATGAGACATATATTGACTTAATGTCCTTGCGGAAACTCTGCACTCACTGGTCTTAAAACATATTTTTTACTATCTGTCCTGACTGCATTAATTTTTTTTAAAATGAACAGTTTCAGTTCATTGTGAACCATCCTCAGATCTGATGGCTTCAGTACAAGAGTAAACAGTCCAACAATCAGCAACATCTACGTGCTAGTCACAGGGGAAAAAATTAAAAAATTACAAATCTGCTGATAAGTAGACAGGTTACTCTTGTAACCAAAGCAGTCAAATCTGAGGATGATTTGTGTTGAACTGAAGGAGGTGATCATAAAAAAATTAATGCAATGAAGACAGACAAGACCACAGAGCAGTTGCAGAAATGATGGCTACCAAACTACAAAGAACAACTAAAACATGTACAAGGATTTATATGTTCAGCAAACTAGATAAAGAGAGAGTAGTGTTGTATATCAGTACGGAACACTAAACATTTAGCTCTGCAGTGGGCCTTGTGTAAGAACTGTCTCTCGAGATAAAAAGAATAACTGACAGTGTACTTAATAGATATGTACCTATTAAAACAGTTTATGACAAGAAGGACATTCCATGGAACGCAGTCACAGCAAAGAAACTTCTAAAGAAATTGAGACTATTTCATGTAGGGGCAAAATAAACTGCGGGCCTATAGAAAGAGAGATGCTGAATGAAATGTGTTTTGCTGTCAAGACAGCAATGTGTGAGAAATTATGATCATATATTAAGACTGTTAGTGGTACCAAAATTAGTGTCCAGACAGTCATGGACAAAACAGAAACTGAATTTGAGGGTAGTGAAGCAAAAGCAGGAATTCTTAACACACATGCAAATATCCAGCAGTACTGCCACAGCTTAATTCTTGCACCATTGCAAAGATGAGTTATATGGATGTTAATGTCAACTGTGTTGAGAAACAGCTGAAATCACTAAAAATCAACAAAGCTCTAAGGCCTGACTGAATTCCTATCAGATTCTGTTCTGAATTTTCAGCTGAGTTAGGTCCTTTTTTTTAATTATATTTGACTGCAGAGCCCTTGAACAAAAGACTGTGCCCAGTGGTTTAAAGAAAGCACAGGTCACTCACATCTACAAGAAGGGTGTCAGAAGTGATCCACAAAGCTACCATCCAATATCCTTGACATCCACTGCTATTTTCCAATGATATTGTGATGTGCGGAAACTACAGTTAGGAGGTACAAAAACAAATACACATCTTAGATGACAAAATCAAAATATATGGAATGAAGTTCAGAATGGAGAAAAGCAATACTGTGATGGTAACCAGAAGAGACAGAGAAGGCAAGAGAAAAATTAACATTAAATATCTAGAAAGTGTGATAATGGAAAATACAAGAATGGTGTCAGAAGTTAGCAGAAGGGTACTACAGGGCAATTGATTTTACCAGAATGTTAGGACTTAGTCTGGGGTAGGGTGCTGCCACAATTGCTAAGAAGTATGTTGGGAAAACGGGTAGTAACAGAGTGAGAAATGAAGATGTTAGGAAAGAAACTGGAGTAGAAAACTTGAATGAGAGTATTGAGAAGAATAGGTTGAAATGGTTTTGACATGTAAAGAGAATGGAGCAATACCAAAATGAATAATGGAAAAAAGTTGATTTACATTTTATGTATGCTGCCAACAAATGTAAAAACAAAAAAAACAAAAAAATTGTCCAGTGTGCTTAACTTACGTTCACAGTCAGGCACCTGTACCCAATCCGGTTTTGCAGGCACCCAGTCTCCTTCTTTGCAGACAAGGTTTGCTACTGATGAGCCATCAGGAAATTGATGATGATCCAGACAGGTTATTGTGCAGGTTCTGGTAAGAAAATTAAGATCGTCATAATAGGATATCATATAACTAATGTATAGTCTTATATAGTCTTACCAAAAGGCAAATATAGGAAAGGGTTCTCAAAATATAGCTCTCAGAAAACAATAATATGTGCTTAATTACTAAGTGAAACAGAGACAAAGCAATGAGTATTCATGCTGGAAACATTGGATGGCACATGATCACTTACATGCAGATGTTTAACAGATTTTTTTTTTTTTTTTTTTTTTTTTTTTTTTTTTTTTTTTTTTTTTTTTTTTTTTTTCCATTCGTGTCGTTTCTCTGTATCTTAGGCAACTAGTACTGCAGTAATTTGTGTGTCAAACAGTGGAAACTCATGACAGGAATATCAACAACATTCTGGTCCAAGATGCTGTAGGTGTGGATCATGTGTGCATGAGGCATACTTGCTTGTGCGTATGAATGATGTGCGTTTCTCTTTCACTAGTGAAGTCTGTGGCCGAAAGCTCTATGTAAGTGTCTTTTAATTGTGACTGCCTGTATTTTAACGTGTTTTCTTTACGGTGAGTAGCAATCTATCTTTTCCTTCATTGTTAGTAATTTATGTTTAATCAAAACTATGGTCAAGGCCAGCAATAACAAAAATAGTTGAGGATGCTGAGGGTAGAATTACACATGTCTGTGACTTTCTGAAACACAGCAAAACACATAAAACAATTCTACAGCACCGTTGTGCAAGGAACAAAAATAGCTGGCAAATTTTTACCAAATATTTCAGGAGATTCACAACTTTCAATACTGTTATAAGATTTATCATTATGGGGCTTCTAAGAGGGATTCATATTTCATTAGCTGCAGATGAAATGCTTTTGTTTGTTTTTTGTGTAAATTTTCCTCAATTGAATATTTGTGTTTTATTATTTACCCAATGCACACTTCTTGTGCATTGGGCTTACATATAACAGAATAATATGTTGAACAATAGTCCACTCACATATTAAAAGGAATCAATAAAAGATTTTACTATTTTATCAATTGAAGTAGCTGGTTCTTCTAATTCTCAGGATCCCAGATTTCCAATAAAATATGGTGAAGCTGACATAGTCAAATCTTTTCTATGTCTTAGGGCAGTTATTATCTGCCAGTTAATAATGTTGTAGTTATAGACGTTAATTTAATTTTCATGATGCCAATCTGATGTCAAAATATTAAATTTTGATTTCACACAGATATTGTTAGCTTATTGCAGATGGCCTTCTCAGTTGTGTCAGAAAATACATGTTTAAATGGAAACTCATTGGCATTTTTACATTCTAGGTTTCCATGCTTCTAAGAAAGCATGGGGTACCTAAACTACTTTATAGCATGTTATGAAAAGTGTGCCACTTAATTATACAATTTACTACTACAGCCATGACTTCAGACATGTTGTATGCAAGCCATCTGTTTACTGTCTAACTGTGCCTTGACTTCATGACAATTCTTTGTATGTTTATATATGAAAATACTCCTTTTGAGCTAAAAAAATACTTTGCTTTGGAGGAAAGTCTGTTACACTTACTTATGAAACAAGGCACAGATCACACTACCTGTTACCTTGTCTCAGACTTAGATTGTTTGAAAATATCCAATTTTACATGACTTTGGAACTTAGCAATAAAATACAGTCCAAGTTTAAGAACTGAAAGCTGGAAAGCACAGAAGTAAATATTGAAAAATACTAAAAAAAACAAATGTTATTACAGCATGGAAGATTTTATAAACAAGGAAAACAAGAAGCAGATAATATTATTATTATTATTAATATTATTATTACATTTTAATCTCTGTGTATGTTTGTGTTCTTCTTTAAAGTAGGTATGTGTTCTTTTTATATACACCCATATGCTATGAGTAAACTACAAAAACAACACTGAAAATTACTTGAAAATGCTATAGCAGTGTGGAAAAATTCAAGAAAAGTATGTAACACATATTTAGCTTTTTATGTTTTAATGTGCATGCACATGCATTAGGGCATACACATTTTCTTTCAACATACATGTATGTTGTTTTTATATAAACCATCTAGGCATACCACTGTATTCGTTGAGGAATCCCCAACATTTCAATCAAATTATTGTACATTACATGTCACATGACAATAAAAATTCTATTCTGTTCCCTGTGTTAGAGCCCTTAGTTGTCAGTTGGGGCCACACATATGCTCTACATACCTGTTTAACAAAAAACTCGAGCAGATGATCTGTCCCTCAATCTATAAAGCAATTTCTAGCACATACTCTAGTGTTACTTGAATTCTCTAACATTGTGGCACTATGTTTACTTCTAGTCTCTACTTGCATGTATTTGAAATAATCTTGATAATTCTGAAATGCTACTTTCAGTGACAGATTATTTTAATCTTTAAATGGTGCATACCAGAATAGTCACATTTGTTCTTGTTATTTTCACTTCACTATTTATATTGTAACTCCTTTGTATTTTATGAATGTCCTTTACTGGAAAGGTCACTTCCAGGCATGAGAAATAGCAATATCATACATGGAGGTGACAAAAGTAATGGGATACCTTCTAATATCATGTCAAACCTCCTCCTGCCTGGCATAGTGCAGTAACTTGATGTGGCATAAATTCAACAAGTTGTTGGAAGTCACCTGCAGAAATGTTGAGCCATCCTGCCTCTGTAGTGGTCCATGATTGTGAGACTGTTACAGTGCAGGATGTTGTGCACGGACTGACCTCTTGATAATGTGCCATAAATGTTCAATGGGATGCATGTCGGGCACTGTGAGTGGCCAAATCATTTGCTCAAACTGTCCAGAATGTTCTTCAAACCAATCATGAACAACTGTGGCCCAGTGACATGACAACATTGTTTGGGAACACAAAGTCCATGAATGGCTGCAAATGCTCTCCAAATTGCCACACATAACTTCCAGTCAATGATGGGCTCAGTTGGATTAGAGGACCCACACCTATGGAGCCACTGCCAGTTTGCACAGTGCCTTGTTAACAACTTCATTCCACAGCTTGTGGTGAAACAAGCACTGTATCATTTGAGAGATACAGAGGTGAGAAAGTGTGCCGGGATTTACGCCAGTTCATTGCTACTACCACTATGTCATCATAACATACCTGTGTATTCGCCATAATCTAAGATGAAATTAAAAATTGAAATAACTTTTCCAAACTTTGCCAGTATATGCTTCACTACACTAATGTTTGTTACAACCTAGCCAGTAATGCCACCCGAGCCCACTGCCAAAAAGGTTGGCAGCATCAAAGTCCGGACGCCGTCCGCATAAGCAGCGCCAGCGAGACAGGAAATCGCCGCAAGTCTGCGCGCGCCACCGCTGGCTTCTGGTCTCTTAAGCGCTGGAGTCGCGAGCGCTAGGACAGTTCTGTATTCGCCGCTCAGTTGAATACTCGCCACCGAATTGTGTACTGGCTAGTCAGTTGTGTGTTCATCGCAGCAGAGTTGTTGTTTGTCGTCAGCCGACGCTGACCTAGCCGCTCCGACTCGAACTAGACAGATCTCTGTAGACACGGAGTTCACTACTGTGTTTCTGTATCTTCGTTAATAAAGATAAGTACCGACATTTATTTAATCAGAGTGTTTGGGTTTTCATCTTTCTGTTCACTGTTCCAGCGGACCGGTCGGCCCGCTATTAAAAGTGTGGCGGTGACTTCGTAAGCCGTTTCTACAGCGAATTGTTTGTCGCTACGAACGCCGCCACAAAACTGGCGACGAGCGCTTCTGAACTCGTGTGCAGGGCTGGTTCAACTTGTTTCTGGTTATACTAATTATAGCGAAAAAATTTTGGGGGCTGGTTTAATTTGTGTTCACTATGTCTGCCGAATTACAACAGTTGATCTTGTTACAGAGTCAGCAAATACAAAGTCTGGTGGAAGCGATCGCCAAACAAGCGGCTAATCCTCCAACACAAAAGGAACAAGCACAGGCAGCACCACCTTTCCATGCTTTTGATGCATCAAGAGAAGAATGGCGAGAATATTTCGCGCAGTTGCAGGCGCACATGACAGTCTACAAAATCACGGGTACTGAGCGGCAGCTTTATTTAATTTCCACTGCAGGCGTGGAAGTCTATCGACTACTTTGTAAGTTGTTCCCGGAATCCAAGCCAGAAGCTGTAGACTATGACGTTGTTGTTAACAAGCTTGCTGAATATTTCGAGTCGCGAGTTCATGTGGCAGCAGCCAGATTCAAGTTCTTCAGATTAAAGAAACTGCCACATCAATCTAATAAACAGTGGTTAACAGATTTACGGGGCCTCACCCGTCAGTGCCGATTTAATTGTGTGTGTGGAGCTTCCTACAGTGATGTCATGTTACGAGACGCTATTACTCAAAACATTGCAGATTCTCGTATTCGTGCTGCTATCTTAAAGTTGCCTGACCTGTCATTAGAGACTGTGATGAACATCATTGAAGCCCAAGATACTTTTGACTATGCTGAGTGTGAGTTTGATCAGCCATGTATTTCTCAAATTGCCTGTGCTAAGCAAGTTATGTCACGCCCCCGGCCCCACCGGCAGAGTCAGACTGTAAACACTAGCCGGCCTCGTCATGTTAAACACATTCGTCAGCCGCGTGTGCAAAATGATAGAGTTAAGTCTTGCCCTAAGTGTGTTCTTGCTCATCCTCGTGAACGTTGCCCGTTAAGAAACGCGGTTTGTCACTTTTGTCAAAGGAAAGGACACATCCAGACTGTTTGTTTGCGTAAACGCAAGAACAATTCTAGTGCTGCCCAGCCCATTGATATTCATGTTCTTCAAAGCCAGCCCGCCCAGAAGGTCGCGTTTAAAGACTCTTCCACGGTTCGTGTGGGTAATAAACTTGTTCGCAATAAGCCACCCACCCAGCCCTCTGCTATGCGACCCAAGCGTAATTCAAACGCTGTAAAAAGTAATGTACAGACTGCAAGTGAAGCGGGAGTTGTTGTTCCACCCGCCCAACCCACGAGTTGTCGTAAGCAGCGAACACGCGCTAAACGCGCTGATTTTGTGTCTTCCGCCTCCACTGCACCGATCCAGAGACAGTGTAATAAACTATTTGTGAAGCTACGCATCCAGGATAAGACCTTCACTTTTCAATTAGACACTGGTGCGTCTGTGACTCTCATAAATAGTGCTACGTATGCGGCTATCGGCCGCCCTAAACTTTCAGCGGCAAAACATTCTTTGGCTACTTATAGTGGAGAACAAATTCCTGTGTTAGGTGTATGTAGCGTGCCAGCCACATTCCGTGGCAATACAAAAACAGTTTCATTCACAGTGCTCCGCACTACAGACAGTGTAAACATTTTCGGATTAGACTGTTTTGACTTGTTTGGCCTGTTTATCCAAGACAATGTGTTGCAAATTAATTCTGTTGTTGTTCCTCAAGACAGCATAACCGATTTGTGTAAACAATACAGTGACATATTTAAAGACGAACTAGGTTGTGCTGCGAACTTTGCCGCTCATATTACGTTAAAAGATAATGCTCAGCCTCGATTTTTTCGTGCTCGTCCAGTGCCTCACGCCTTCCGGGCACCTGTAGCAGATGAACTTCGTCGTTGGCAAAACAACGGTGTTATTCAACCCATTTCAGCGAGCCAGTGGGCTTCTCCCTTAGTTATTATAAAGAAACCGTCTGGCAAGTTACGTTTGTGTGCTGATTTTAAGTCGACAGTTAATCCTCAAACTGTCATTGATTCTTTTCCCTTGCCTAGACCGGACGAGCTGATGGATAAGTTAGGGGAAGCTCGTTTCTTTTCCAAAATTGATCTCTGTGAAGCATATTTGCAATTGCCCCTCGACGAGCAATCACAATAGTATTTTGTCATAAACACGTCGTTGGGGTTGTTCCATTTTCTGCGTTTGCCTTTTGGTTGTACGTCAGCTCCAGCTGTTTTACAGCGTTTTTTGTCACAACTTCTGGCTAATGTGCCATCGTGTTGCAACTATTTAGACGATATTGTTGTGTCCGGTCGGACGCCTGCTGAACATTTCCGTAATTTGGAGTGTTTGTTTACAGTGTTGTCTCAGGCAGGTCTACGTTGCAACATCGATAAATGTTCATTTTTCCTTACGGAGATGGAGTATCTGGGACATGTTATTAATGCTCAAGGCATTCATCCCTCCCAGTCACATTTAGCAGCTATTCGTGATTTGCCCGCCCCTCGCAATCTGCATGAATTGCAAGCGGTTCTTGGCAAATTGACATATTATATTAGGTTTATACCGAATGCATCACAGATTGCTGCACCGTTGCATCGTCTCCGCCATAAGAATGTTCCGTTTGTGTGGTCAGCTGATTGCCAATCAGCCTTTCAGCAGCTTAAAGAGGCTTTATTGAATGATCGTTGTCTGGTCCATTACGACCCTAACAAGCCTCTGGTGTTAGCTTGTGATGCCTCTTCTTTCGGCCTCGGTGCTGTGTTGTCTCACCGAGTCGGTAACACCGAACGTCCTATTGCGTTCGCATCTAAATTGCTAAACAAAGCTCAGTGTAATTATAGCCAATTGGACAAGGAAGCGTTGGCTATTGTGTTCGGTGTCACAAAATTCCATCACTACCTCTATGGTAGACCATTCTATTTAGTAACAGATCACAAGCCCCTGACGTCACTGTTTCATCCGTCTAAACCAGTTCCTCAGCGGACAGCTCAGAGACTACAACGTTGGGCTCTTTTGTTATCACAATACCAGTATGAGATACTGCATCGCCCTACAGCTCAGCATGCAAACGCTGACGCGCTTTCTAGATTGCCGATTGCTGCGGATGATGTCTTCGATTCCTCTGACGACTCTTGCCATCAGATTGACGCCGATGAGCATCAATCCCTCCGGGATTTTCCGATTGATTATCGTCAGGTGGCACGTGAGACAGCTACGGATCCTCATCTGAGTTTACTATTACGTTTTGTTCAACGTGGTTGCATTGATAAGCAGATTACGCAGATGTCTACAGATTGTTCGACGTGTGCCGAACACCAAGCTGCTCCGTCTCAACGCTATTTTGAGTGGGCACGCCCTGCCGGTCCCTGGCAGCGAGTACATATTCATTTCGCTGGTCCATATTGGAATTCTCGTTGGCTCATCATGATAGATGCATTTAGTAATTTTCTGTTTGTTGTGCCCATGCAGTCTACAACGTCTGCACAAACTATACAGGCGTTGACTTCAATTTTTTGTATTGAGGGTCTTCCAGAAGTTTTAGTGTCTGACAATGGTCCACAATTTACCTCTGCTGAATTTGAAAGTTTTTGTTCTGCCAATGGCATTCGCCATGTTCTTACTCCGCCGTTCCACCCTCAATCGAATGGTGCAGCGGAACGTTTTGTACGCACATTCAAGGATCATATGGACCGCCTTCGTGCTACGCACTCTCGTCAGCAGGCCCTCATCATGTTCCTGTCGTCGTACCGGACCACGCCACGCGACGGCCCTTCACCTGCGGAGCTTCTCCACGGCCGTCGTCATCGCACCCTACTACGGTTGTTGCACCCCCGGATCGACCCACCGCTTCTGAGCATCGCACGCATTTTCCGCGCAACGACACCGTTTTTTTCAGAGTTTATCACGGTTGCCATCGTTGGGAACGTGGTACCGTGATAAGTGTCCAGGGTCGTGGTTTTTATACTGTTCAAGGTGCTACTGGGGTGCACAGGAGGCATCAGAACCAGTTGCGCCGCGCTGGCCGCCCGGATTCTGCCGCTCGTTCTTTGTCCACAGATTTGGTCCACGGCGGGTTCCAGCCGCGCCTTCCAACTTCGCTGCCACCCCCAGGGCAGCAGCAGCAGCCGTCGCCGCTACCACGCCGACAGCCCGTCCCGTTGATACCTCCCGCGCAGCTTCATCCGGGAGCGCCCCAGGTGGTCGCTCCGGCGCCTGCGGTCCCTCTTCAGTCGCCACCGCCTTCGGAGCTGAGGGACGTCGACCCCTCAGCCGGGCCGCCTTCCCAAGCGGTGGCTGTGCAGCCTGTCCTGCAGCCGCTTTCCTTGGGCACCCCCAAGGAGTCTGACACCGCAGCGCCTTGTCCGGCGCCCACTCAGCAGCCGTCGACGCAGCGTCAGGAGACGCTGCCTCTCTTCGTGGGTCCCGACGCCCTGTCGCGTCCAGTACCAGAAGCTGCGCCCGTGGTCACAGGCGTGCACCCTGACCTCGGTTTTCAGTCGGTGTTTCCCGAGGCCCCGCGCAGCCAATGCTGGGGTGCGGACCGGGGACTGCCACTGACAACAGTCTCCGCCCCGGTCTCGTCCGCTACCCCTGCGGCCAGACCACTCCCCCGCCATCGACGCTCGCCACGTCATTATTCAACGACGGTGCGGCGATTTGGGGGGGAGGAGTGTTATATCCTAGCCAGTAATGCCACCTGAGCCCGCTGCCAAAAAGGTTGGCAGCATCAAAGTCCGGACGCCGTCCGCATAAGCAGCGCCAGCGAGACAGGAAATCGCCGCAAGTCTGCGCGCGCCACCGCTGGCTTCTGGTTTCTTAAGCGCTGGAGTCGCGAGCGCTAGGACAGTTCTGTATTCGCCGCTCAGTTGTATACTCGTCACCGAATTGTGTACTTGCTAGTCAGTTGTGTGTTCATCGCAGCAGAGTTGTTTGTCGTCAGCCGACGCTGACCTAGCCGCTCCGACTCGAACTAGACAGATCTCTGTAGACACGGAGTTCACTACTGTGTTTCTGTATCTTCATTAATAAAGATAAGTACCGACTTTTATTTAATCAGAGTGTTTGGGTTTTCATCTTTCTGTTCACTGTTCCAGCGGACCGGTCGGCCCGCTATTAAAAGTGTGGCGGTGACTTCGTAAGCCGTTTCTACAGCGAATTGTTTGTCGCTACGAACGCCGCCACAAAAATGTTAAAATTGTTAAATCTCAGAATAATTAGATGAATATGTTTCACTAAAAACATTGTTATAAGAAAAAAAGTGGCAGTAAATGATAAAGCGTCCAGTACCAGAAGCTGCGCCCGTGGTCACAGGCGTGCACCCTGACCTCGGTTTTCAGTCGGTGTTTCCCGAGGCCCCGCGCAGCCAATGCTGGGGTGCGGACCGGGGACTGCCACTGACAACAGTCTCCGCCCCGGTCTCGTCCGCTACCCCTGCGGCCAGACCACTCCCCCGCCATCGACGCTCGCCACGTCATTATTCAACGACGGTGCGGCGATTTGGGGGGGAGGAGTGTTATATCCTAGCCAGTAATGCCACCTGAGCCCGCTGCCAAAAAGGTTGGCAGCATCAAAGTCCGGACGCCGTCCGCATAAGCAGCGCCAGCGAGACAGGAAATCGCCGCAAGTCTGCGCGCGCCACCGCTGGCTTCTGGTTTCTTAAGCGCTGGAGTCGCGAGCGCTAGGACAGTTCTGTATTCGCCGCTCAGTTGTATACTCGCCACCGAATTGTGTACTTGCTAGTCAGTTGTGTGTTCATCGCAGCAGAGTTGTTTGTCGTCAGCCGACGCTGACCTAGCCGCTCCGACTCGAACTAGACAGATCTCTGTAGACACGGAGTTCACTACTGTGTTTCTGTATCTTCATTAATAAAGATAAGTACCAACTTTTATTTAATCAGAGTGTTTGGGTTTTCATCTTTCTGTTCACTGTTCCAGCGGACCGGTCGGCCCGCTATTAAAAGTGTGGCGGTGACTTCGTAAGCCGTTTCTACAGCGAATTGTTTGTCGCTACGAACGCCGCCACAAAAATGTTAAAATTGTTAAATCTCAGAATAATTAGATGAATATGTTTCACTAAAAACATTGTTATAAGAAAAAAAGTGGCAGTAAATGATAAAGCTAGAAAGCCAAAAATTGTTCAGAATGTGCAAATGTACGTCACAATCACCTGTTACAAGTCTCAGCTTTATTGGAACAATATTTTGCTCAAAATCAGCGTTTTTACAAAAGATTGAAGGTGCTAAATATTACTTGTATGTAGCCTCAGTTTGAGGTAAGAACATTAGTGTGACTCCATTAAGCTACCTGTAATAGTTTTCAAGTAATTTACTAAAAACTAAACTCAGAAAAAAACATCCTTAATAGATTAAGTATCATTTGTATTAACGATAGAAACTTCTAATGACAGCACTTGATTATCCTTTGAATAATAAAGATATACCAAGTTTCAAGACTTTAGTGTACATAAAAATCAATACAAGGACTCTTAAAGTAGTAGTTCAGAGGTCATGTTATACTGTCGGTTCCATTCTAAAAATTCTAGCCGGCAAAGTTTACATGCAGTTGAGCTGAAGCATTCTCAGTAACTATAAAAGTTACAAAGATTGTACCTTGATTCACAAAAGAGTTATTAAATTACAAGTGTCCAGGAAAGCAGCCATTTAGATGCTACTACCTAGGCATAGAATGGTTGGTAGCAGATGTTTCGTTCATCTGTCTGCTACACCCACATACAAATATGGCCAGAGAGGCAGTGGAGACACACACTTTCCAACCAACTATCAATCAGTCTGCATCAGTCATACACCGGCTTATGCTCTGCCTCAGATGACGTCACAGCCACACTGTTACTATTAGCACATTCAGTAAGAGTAGGAAGTGGGCTTCCAAGGACTGTACACTGTCCTGGATCATTTAGATTTCACTGAAGTAACTGTTTGTATTCCCCAACAATGTTGACAAAAGCATAGCAAGTTGTGAGATTATTTTCCATTTTTGTGGTGAGCAATTAACTTTGATGATTAGAAGTCAGGGTGGAAAATCATTTTAATTGGAACTTACCATTGAGGTCGCCTCTGAACTTCTCATAGTGTCTCTCAGGGATTTTCAGTTAGAGCTCAAAACTTTTATTTATAAACATAGTTCCTGATCCTGCTGACTAAATAGAGAGTAGAAACATTTTCTTTCAGTCAGCACAAGAAGAAAATGGACTTGCAGACTGGAAATTATTGTCAGTACGTTCTCCATCGCTTTCTGGCTGACCATAAAAGTAGTTTTCAGGTTCTTGTAAAAGACAGCGATGAACAAGCAAATTCAATATTATTATCCACCCACCACCCCAAAGGCTTCATGGGGTCTGTGCCACATTTCAAACCTATCATCAGATCTTACCATTTGAAATTGGGATTCATCCAATCGGGTCACCATTTTCCAGTCACCTAGAGACCAACTGATATAGTCAAGAGCCCAAGAAAGGCACTGCAGGTGATACTGTGCTGTTAGCAAAGGCACTCGTGTAGGCTGTCTGATGTCATAACCCCATTAACACTAAATTTCACCACACTGTCCTAACAGATATGTTCCTTGTGCATCCTACATTGATTTCTGCGGTTAGCACTGCTTGTCTGTTAGCATTGACAACTCTATGCAAACGGCACTGCTCTCAATCATTAAGTGAAGGCCATTGGCCACTGTGTTGTCCTTGGAGAGAAGTAATGCCTGAAATTTGGTATTCTTGGCATACTCTTGACACTGTAGGATCTCAGAATATTGAATTCCTTAATGATTTCCAATATGGAATGTCCCATGCAACAAGCTCCAATTATCATACCATGTTCAAAGTCTGTTAATTGCCATTGTGCGACCATAATCACATCAGAGATCTTTTCACATGACTCACCAGAGTAGAAATGAGAGCTCTGCCAATGCACTGACCTTTTATACCTGGTACACATGATATTACCATCAACTGTATATGTGCGTATTGCTAACCCATGACTTTTGTCACCTAAGTGTATGTAATATACATATTGATTGAATGTAATTATTGTAGTCCAGAAATACAGGGATTAACAATGAGGCACTTGAAGAAGAAAATGAGTGAAAGCTTAAAACTATGCCAAAAATTGAACCAATTTGTTAAGAAGTCATTTTAGAGTTAGCTCTCTTCTTATGCAGAGGGATTTGTTTTTGTTACTATTGCAACAACAATAACAAAGGGTTTTTAAATAGAAGCAATACAGAAATTATGAGTTAAACTAAAAATTACAATTAACATTAGAAAAAGAAATACACAATGGCTCCAGTAATAAAAATTAAATACGGTCTAAACTTTAAATGAAGCAAAGGACTTACACTGAATAAAACTCACAACAATAATTCAGAAGGGGCCACTGGCAAACTAATAATGTCTGCTGCAAACATAATAAACGTTCTAAACAGATACGAGTCTAAACTGATAAGGCCAGCAAATATAAACAGTGTTACTCACTTTCCACCAATGCAGACCCTTCGTGAATTGGCCGCTCTAGGTGGTTGGTTGAGGCATGGCTTTTTCTCAAACTGACACCTTGGGCCTGTGTACCCCTCAGAGCAGTTGCACTTGCCAGGTGATACACATATGCCATTGTGTTGACAGGCTGGTAGGCAGATGGCTGTAATTATGGTACAATGGAAATGTCAGTTACATAAAACTTTACTAGTCACAACAGTTACTTCCTAGATTTGATTTCATAAAAAAAATGATCCACAGTACAAGGAAATATTTGATTATTCATTACATTATAAGCTTGTATTAAAATCATAAATTCAACTAACTTATAGTTCATATAGCTTTCACACTGTTATCAAGTTGACCTATTACACACTACATCAACCCTTAAGTAAGATAATGGCACAGGGATACAAAATTATTGACTAATACTGCAGAGCTGTGTATGTTTTTGAGAAATGGGAGATAACAAGTAACAACATTAGACACCAACATACACTTAAATCTATAACATTATGATGCAATGGATGTAAAACTAAGGAAAATAATATTTTAAAGAATTATTGGGCAATATGGGCTCAAGAAGTATAGTGATGTCAGCCGCATTTGTTTAATTATAGTTTGATTATATAGGTATACAAGTTACATGAATCAAATTCAGTTTGTTTTCAAATACTCATGTAATATATTGCCTAATGTTGGTTAGTTAAATGACTGAGTCTCATATTAATCTTAATCCACTCTTAAATTTAGCAATTGGGAACATCCAGAAATTCATCTAAGGAGTATAAGCAAAAATGATATCAATTTTACTTTTACACCTGCTTTCACTGCAGTACCTTTAATCCACAATGTTTATATGAATACCTATTTTGCTCCCTTCCACATCCATACACGTACTTTACATACCACTGTGAAAGGCATGGCAAAAGGTACTCAGCATAATACCGCATAGTGGGGGTTCTGACCATTCCAATCACATGTGGAATGCAGGAGTAATGGCTGTAATTATGGTACAATGTCAGTTACAAAAAACTTTATTAGTCACAACAGTTACTACAACACATGAATATCTATACATCCTTCATGTAATACTGGCTCTTGAAATTTTACAAGTAGAATTTCACAGCATAATTTTCAACTACTTGGAAGAATCTGCCAATTCATTTTTTTTTTTCCTTTTTTTTTTTCTTTCTTTCTTGTAGCTCTTCTGTGAGTCCAACAAACTTGTGGCCATTCATGTCACCCTTCCCCTTATACATTCAATAGCCCCTGTGAGTCCTACTAGGTACCACGGACTGCAGTCTTATTTTGAAATGGATGAAAACTATCTGCAAGGAGTCTTTGAAGACTGACTGCATTTTCCAGTAGCCTGGCAGTAGACTGAAGTCTGGCACCAGCCTAACATACAAATGAAACAATACAAAAAGGTTATGTTGTGAATAGTGGAAGCCATTCTTGTTCCTAGCGTTACATTTCTAAATTTTTACATTATGGCTGATCTTTAATAACGAATTCCATAAGTGAACTTACATATTGTGAGACTGTCCTTAGCATCTTCACTGTTACTGCTACAAATTGGAAAGAGGAGGGAGAAGGAGAGGGGAAGAGGGAGAGAGTGG
The DNA here is from genome assembly GCF_023864345.2 of Schistocerca serialis cubense. Classification (NCBI taxonomy): domain Eukaryota; kingdom Metazoa; phylum Arthropoda; class Insecta; order Orthoptera; family Acrididae; genus Schistocerca; species Schistocerca serialis. The sequence goes on from NC_064641.1 coordinate 860,399,613, forward strand.
GAGAAAGAGAGGGATGAGGAGGGGAGCAATAAGGAGGTAAAAGGAAGTGGAGGAAGAGTAAGGGAGGGTGAAATACAAAGGAAGGAAGAGAAGGAAGGAATGCAGAGGAGAGGAGAGCGATAAAGAAAAGGGTGGGAAGATGAGTGGGACAGAGAGAGAGAGAGAGAGAGAGAGAGAGAGAGAGAGAGAGAGAGAGAGAGAGAGAGAGATAATAGAGAGGGCATTGGTGAAGGATAGAGACAAAGAGAGTAGTCAGAAAGTAGAGAGAGAGAGGAAACGAAAAATAGATTCCAGCTTCCTATTTCAGTGGATTCTTAATAAGAATGCAGGAGCTCCCACAGATATTACTTCCACAACACAAGCTATCAGTAACAATGCTTCTCATTTTGGAACTAGTTTCGAATTATGAACAACAGTCCTCAATAATGCTCTCTTACATAGCCTTATTCTCTCTGTGCATCTGACACTGCCATATCACACATCTCCTCTCGGCGTGACATAATGCAGTCTGTTTAGTTTTGAGTTAGGGATAGCACTATACATTTATTATTTTTTGTTTCATATTTTTTGCAGTTAATTAGGGGCTCATAAATTATATCTCTGCTGATGAGGGATTTTCAAGTGTGACTACAAAAGGTGAAGATTGATCTCTCTTGCTGTGGCAGAAGCAAATCAAGAAGTGCACTCTTATTTTTTAATTGATTGAAGCAATAGACACAAATTTTAATCATATTTGCATTGCCTACATTGGTGAGAATCCAACTATTATTCAGTTTTGTGCATATTAAAGCATAGTAGCAGCAGGCAACAAGCAGAAATTAGGGAGAGAGAGATTATTTTACTGTATACAAAACAACTAATTATAATCATCAATACTGTGCAAAAATATAGTCTCCCAGGAGTGCAGATTAAGTTTCTTATTTATATGATGAGTTCCTATTATTTACTGCTGCTATGGAAAGAATTTGTACCCACATGTAAGAATTCTCTGTAAAATCATGTGCCTTGAAAGTAAAACATACTGGCTGTTTCCAAGGGCAGTGCATTAAATGTTATGTCACAATTTTTAAGTAAGTTTTTTAAATGATAATGGATTTAGTAGATTTGATTTTGATTTTAAGGTCCACTGATTTACTGCATTCTCCTACTGCATTTACCAGCTATTGGAAATTATATGTATAATGCAAGCGATCAGGACTTCATAATCATCACAATTGATTTTGTTGATCCAGTTTCTATTTACCGTAACTTCTAGTTATGCGTCTTCAAAAGACACTTGAAAAAGTGCTTCTTAGTCCTTGCTTGGTTTGTATTCAGTTGTATACATCATTACCTGATTTTACCTTCACTGTTTGGTTTGATACAAAAGGTGTCCTTTTCATCTATGTCAAGTTTTTAGTTTAGTTTTAGTTTCTGATACTGTATCCAATTAAAAGCTTTTTCATAATCTGTATAGAACAGAAATATATATATATATATATATATATATATATATATATATATATATATATATATATATATATATGGTACAGTTATTAATAAGCACTATGACTATTATACATTTGTACTTCATTTTGTCTACAGTAAAAGTGTGATGTCACTTGTAGCTCTTTCATGTTTCTTACATATACTTCAATATTTAATTTTCAGAAATATTATTACTGTACCCACATCTGCAATAGATGCACTTAAAAATGAGCCACACTCAAAACTAGTATAGCTTAATAAAGTATAATTTTAATATACAGCCTGGTGGAACGACGCCTTTCCTCAAACGGATCAAACCATTGTTGGGGTTAGCAATTCATTTCACATATAATATTAAATATTTTATGAAGGGTTGCAATGTCTTGTTCATCTATAAATTTCATTATCACTGACAGGATTTTGTCTGCAACAGCAGCTTTGTTGTCTTTCAAGTTTCATATGGAATTTTATATCTCCTCTTTAATGATTGATGGGCCAGGTAAACAACAATCATGTTCAGTTCATCCAAAATCATTTCAATATATATTCCCCAAGAACAACATTACATTGAAAATTTTCTGGCACATTAAAACAGTGTGCCAGATATGGACTCAAACCTGTCACCTTGCCACCAATTACACTGTCTTCTCTTCCAATAGATTCCAACAGTGTACCTAAGTTTTTCACATAAGCTAAAAATCATCATTCTGCTTTTTAAGTTTTTCTGTTTACACACACATTTTACCAGTTCACTTTCTTTTATTCTCTGATACTGCTAGTTTTTAATGTTTTCATGTACATTGTTATGTCTGATATAATTCTGTTTTTATGACCGTTCATAAACAAGACCTCATCCATCATCTGCTCCCGCTTTTTTATTTCTTGGTTTATATAAGAATAATTAGGAAATTGTTCAAAAAAAGTGGGTTAGTACTCTACTGTACATGTTTCCTCCAAAAAACTGTAAATACTGAAAAGAGTAAAATTTATCCATAATTGTAACTATATCCACAGAACCATGTTTTAAGTGGCATGACATGATTTTACAGGGTGAGAAACAAACACAGTATGCAAGAAAAATATTTGTTGGAGGGAAACTTGAAATACATGTTGAAAGCAATTGAAACATTTACTTAGCCCACAGAAGTGTTCACTTTCTAAGCAGATTACGCATGCACACTATACTTAAGCTTTATTTTTGTGTACTTCAGTATAATGAGTTTAGTGAGATACAGGTAGTTCTTCCTTGTTATAATGGCATTCATAGAGAACACTCTTATGAATTTATATCATTTGCACTACTCACTGCACTTCTTCAAATTATTACCTTACCAAATGCAATTGTAACATATACAATGAACAATGAAATGGAGTACTGTCACAAATGCAAAAAGCACAGACAGGAACTGAAATATTGATGTATGTACTTACGCTCACAGTTGGGTACTGTTTCCCATTCAGTATTCTCTACTTGCCACTTTCCATCCACACAAGTAAGGAACAACTGTGTCTGCCCACTGGGAAACTGGTATTCTCGGTAGCAGTTTGCCCTGCATCCACTAAATAAAAAACAGATTTTGTTCATCACATGTACAATAATCCAGAGTATTGAGAAATATGCATAAAACCTAATCATGTAAGCACCAAATTGATAAAAAGATCACAGATATTTTGTGTGTTTTATAAAACAATTGAAAATCCAAGATGGAATGTAAAAATATTAGGAAAAGGAAAGTTGCTACTCATCATATAGTGAAGATGCTGAGTCGCAGATAGGCATAACCACAAACAAGCTTTCAGCCAACAAGGCCTTTGTCCAAAACAGATGACAGGCACACACACACAGACACACACTCACGCAAACACAATTCTTGCATAAATGACCACAGAGTCTGGCAGCTGAAGCCACACATGGGAGTGTGTGTCTGTGTGTGTGTGTGTGTGTGTGTGTGTGTGTGTGTGTGTGTGTGTGTGTGTGTGTGTGTGTGCATGTGTGTGTCATCAATATTCGACAAATGCCTTGTTGGTTGAAAACTTATTTGCGAGAGTCTTTTTGTTGTGCCTATCTGCAACTCAGCAGTTCCGTTATATGGTGAGTAGCAACTTTCCTTTCCATAATATTGTATGTTTCATTGTATCACATGACACTACTCATTCCATTGTTTGATTCTGCCTAAACTGAAAAGAAAGCAAAATTAGATAAACAAAAATCCACTCTGCTGCCACCAAAGGGCACAATGCTCTCCAGCTTACAGATGGAAACCCTTTAAAAAATACCTCCAAAGCAAAGGAGCATATTAAGCAGGAGCAATGTGTGGAGCAGGTAAAAAGATTCTTGCTCTCCTAGTCTTATACGAGGGGCGTTTGAAAACTCCGTGCAAAGTCCAAGAGATGGTACCACCGGCGCATATTGAGGTCATGTTTAGTTAGTAGCATCTTTGGAAAGAGTGCACACCAAGTTTCAGCCATATTGGTCTATTTCTTTGTGTTTGGCATTAGTGTGTATCAAGGAAGTCGAGTGATTGTCAAGAAATGGACAAAAAAGAATTTTATGCGGTGATTAAACATTACTTTATCAAAGGCAAAACGCCTCAGGAGACTAAAGAGAAGCTTGATAAAGATTACAGTGACTCTGCACCTTCGATTAGAACAGTTTATGAGTGGTTTCAAAATTTTCGGAGTGGCCATATGGACACAAGTGATGCTGAAGGCTCTGGACATCCTGTGGAGGTTATGACTCCAGAGATCATTGATAAAATCCATGATATGGTGACAGATGACAGAAGAGTTAAGGTGCATGAGATTGCTAGTGCTGTGGGCATCTTGAATGAATGGGTACATAATATTTTGCATAAACATTTGGACATGAGAAAGCTATCTGCAAGATGGGTTTCGCAATTGCTCACGCTTGACCAAAAACAGAATCGTGTGAAATGTTGGAAGGATGGTTTGCAGCTGTTCATGAAGAATCCGCAGGACTTTAAGCATCGTTTTGTCAAAGTGAATGAAACATGGATACATTACTATACTCCTGAGACCAAGGAACAATCTGAACAATGTGTTACCAAGGGAGAATCTGCACCAAAAATGCGAAGACCATTCCTTCCTGATTTAGTTTTTCCATGATTTCCCTAAATCGCTCCAGGCAAATGCTGGGATGGTTCCTTTGGAAGGGCATGGCTGACTTCCTTCCCCGTCCTTCCCTAATCCGATGAGACCGATGACCTCGCTGTTTGGTCTCCTCCCCCAAACAACCCAACCCAACCATTCCTTCGGCCAGAAAGGTTATTGTGACTGTCTTTTGGGATTCACAAGGGATAATCCTCATTGACTATCTGGAAAAGGCTAAAACTATTACAGGTGCATATTATTCATCATTATTGGACTGTTTGAAAACCAAGCTGCAAGAAAAATGCCGGCGACTGGACACAAAAAAGTCCTTTTCCATCACGACAATGCACCAGCACACACCTCAGCAGTTGTGGTCACAAAATTATTGGAAATAGGATTCCAACACGTTTCACATCCCCCCTATTCTCCAGATTTGGCCCCTTCGGACTACTATTTGTTCTCCAATTTGAAGAAATGGCTGGTGGGACAAAGATTTTATTCGAACAAGGAGGTGACTGCAGCAACTAATAGCTATTTTCCAAACATGGATAATTATTGGATTATTGGATAATTATTGGAAGTAGGATTCCAACTTGTTTCACATCCCCCCTATTCTCCAGACTTGGCTCCTTCGGACTACTATTTGTTCCCCAATTTGAAGAAATGGCTGGCGGGACAAAGATTATATTCAAATGAGAAAGTGACTGCAGCAACTAATAGCTATTTTGCAGACTTGGATAATTCCTATTATTTGGAAGGGATCAACAAATTAGAAGAGTGTTGGATGAAGTATATAAGTCTAAAATAAGACTATGTCAAAAAATAAAAAAGGTTTACCCCAAACATGTAAGTAGTTTTTATTTTTGCACGGACTTTTCGAACACCCCTCGTACACCCCAATCCTTTCATTATGCCAGGCTGCAAAATGTTTATGTGCCTCACCATCAAATACAAATATCACCACAACTGCATTGCTGCTGTCTACATAGACTCTAACATGGAAATATCCCAATGGATTTAGGTTGTTGAATGAAATTGCCACACGGAAGTATGATACAATAAAACATACAAAATATTTGTGATGTTCTGTCTAAAATTTGAAGCTTTTGCACTTTGCACTTCCTATCAGTTTTTTACCTATAAGAGGCAATCAAAAAGTTTCTGTTTGACAATCGTGCAGTCCAGAACAAGTATGCCAGTCAGGCAAAATCGCCATGAGCAATGAGGTAATTATAGCACCAACACACCTGGTTGGAGATACCCATTTGGTAAAACACTTTGTCCTGCTGTGTGAAGAAGTAGTTGCCTGTCCGATAGGACTCATCAACCTTTCAAGACAGACTATAGGATGGGTGCTCAAGTGTCTCCCACTTGAGTTGGCATAACTTCTGCATTACAACATTTGCAATATGGGGACATGCGTTATCATGAAGCAGCAACACCCCTTGCCACATGCAACTTGGCATACCATTCCACAATGGTGGTTTTCAAGAGACATGCTGCCCCACAAACATTCTTGATTCTCCAAGGGATGTCTGCTGGTGTTTGTCCTTCGACAGCCAAGAAAAGAATAACAGCACATTGATCCTGTATTGAAACATTTGGTAATAACATCACTACAGTTCATGTTTCTGCATTTACTGCACAAATGTCAGAAAGACATGAATGCCACAATAATCCTTTGTCTACATATCAGTGCTTGTGTGTGTCAGAGTCGCACTATGTTGCATGTATCCTGCACCAATGTCCTCAAAATGAAACTTTCTGAGTGCCCTATATACACATATCACAAAAGTTTTGCATCACCCCGATTCCCAGAACTCCTAAAGATAGACGTTGAATGTGGATATTGTATCACAGACACAGTCCTTTTGATTGTTCAGAGATGTCACTAAACCCACCCAAAGATGTAAACAACCACGCATCATCAGGGCCTATTAGACGGAGGGGGTCCGACAGCTGATCAGTTCCAGTCATTCCACCAGGAAGGAGGTACACGGCTCGTGTTGTGTGTAGTTCAACCATGCCAAGACGGTCAATACCGCGGTTTGATCATGTCCGCATTGTTACCTTGTGCCAGGAAGGGCTCTCAACAAGGGCAGTGTCCAGGCGTCTCGGAGGGAACCAAAGCGATGTTGTTCGGACATGGAGGAGATCCTGAAAGACAGGAATTGCCAATGACATGCGCCACTCAGGCCACCCAAGGGCTACTACTGCAGTGGATGATCGCTTTCTAAGGATTATGGCTTGGAGGAACCCTGACAGCAATGCCACCATGTTGAATAATGTTTTTTGTGCAGCCACAGTATGTCACATTACAACTCAAACTGTGCTCAATAGGCTGCATGATGTGCAACTTCACTCCCGACGAATCCATCTTTGCAACCACGACACCATGCAGCACGGTACAGAGGGGCCCAACAACATGCTGAATGGAGGATAGGCATCATGTTCTCTTCACCGATGAGTGTTGCATATGCCTTCAACCAGATAATTGTCGTAGACACGTTTGGAGGCAACCTGGTCAGGCTGAAAGCCTTAGACACACTGCCCAGTGAGTGCAGCAAGGTGGAGGTTCCATGCTGTTTTGGCTGGCATTATGTGGGGCCAGCATACGCCAATGATGGTAATGGAAAGCGCCGTAACAGCTGTACGATATTTGAATGCCAACCTCCAATCAATAGCGCAACCATATCGGCAGCATATTGGTGAGGCATTCATCTTCATGGACGAAAATTCCCACCCCCACTGTGCACATCTTGTGAATGACGTCCGTCAGGATAATGACATCGCTCGACTAGAGTTGCCAGCATGTTCTCCAGACATGAACCCTATCGAACATGACTGGGATAGATTGGAAAGGGCTGTTTATGGACGATGTGACCCACCAACAACTCTGAGGGATCTACGCCGAATCGCTGTTGAGGAGTGGGACAATCTGCCTTGATGAACTTATGGATAGTATGCCATGAATACTGGCATGCATCAATGTAAGAGGATGTGCTACTGGGTATTAGAGGTACCAGTGTGTAGAGCATTCTGGACCACCACCTCTGTAGGTCTTGCTGTATGATGGTACAACATGCAATTTGTGATTTTCATGAGCAATAAAAAGGGCAGATATGATGTTTATGTTGATTCTTATACCAATTTTCTGTACAGGTTCTGGAAATCTCCAAACCGAGGTGATGAAAAACTTTTTTGATGTGGATATAATGTATCATTTGTTCTCCAGTGCCATTTGATCAGCATGCTGCATTTTCTCTTAAAAAAATTATTAATTGACTGTCACTAGTAATAAAGGCTGCTTTCAGTAAAAGTGTGTCTGTCTTTCCTAGAAACTTCTTGCCTCTACTGATATGCCCCCAATTTTCAATCATGTGTAAACTTCATAAAACATTTCTTTCCTTTAAAGTTCCCTTATCATCCAAAGAAACAATTTTTTGTTCAAAATGTGCCTTACATAATAATTTTCTTCTTAGTGATTCCACTGTTACTATTTCATTGACCTAGCCTATCTTCACAAGTGTGTGAACACTTTTAGAATGGTGTGTTGGCATTCTTCTTTTAACACAAGATACATAGAAACTGTGTATATTTGTTACAGTATAGCTGTCTACATAAATTGTGTGCAACACAGTTCCAGACCATGATATCCATCCGTCGATTCATTCATTTTTTATTTTTCTTCTAAATTCCCAATTCTTTTGTACCAACCTCTAAAGCCAAAAGCAGTTAGGATAATGAATCAGAGACACAGTAGAGAGTTGTCATTTACCTGCCAATTCTGCAGCTTAAGCGGGCATTCATGATTTTTGGTGCCCCTACACAGTCTGAAAAAAAAGAGATAAGATATGTCAAAAATGGTCATAAATATGACACTTTACAGAACATCTTGACAGCAGCTGAAGACCATAAAATTTCTTTTTCAAATGCACTTTAACAATACTGAACATAAAAAGAAACAGTTATATTGTAATCAGCTTTACTGTTCTCTATGAACACACACACACACACACACACACACACACACACACACACACACACACAGTATAGCACATTTGACACAGAAGTGAAGCACACCAATTATTAAAATCAGAAAAAAAGTAAAGATGACAGAAACACAACAACAAAACTTGAACCATCTTTAAAAATTTCAGAAAATTTATGTAGGAAATAAGACACACACATTAAATTTCTACATGTGAAGGATATGGGAAGGCATTCTAAACCAAAGATCAATTGAGAGAAGGAGGTAAAATTCAGACACGACAATTGTCTTTAACAGTTGGGCTTACATTCCCGAGTTGCAAGCACTTTGTAGATCAAAGATGAGAGCTGAAGAGATGGTGGTGGGGGGGATGGGAGGAGGGGGCTGGGGGGAGAGAGTCCTGTCGTCCAGCTGAAAACTGACAATTTTAAAATGAAAGGTAACAGTAAGAGTTAACATGAACTAGAGGGTGGAAATAACAGCCTTTATGAAAAGAAAGAAAATGTATGTTAAATGACAAACATTAGCCACACAAAAGAAATACAAATAAGAGAGTAATTAAAAGTAGTAAAGGAAGAAGGCTCGGAACAGAATCTCTGAAGAAGACAGGGAGGTGAAATGTGCCATTTGTTAAGACCACTGTGAAGGAATAATAAAGTATGTAATGAAGGATCTAAAACCATCCCTAAGGTTTTCAAGCTCAGAACAGAGGAATCGTATGCTCTACTACAAATAAAAGGTAATGTTTTGCAATGCAAGTATCAGATGTGTCAGAATCATAAGGGTACAAAAAAAATGGTCATTGCACTTGATAAGGTAATTGCAATAGATTCACTTCCTTTAAGTGTGAAAAATGTAGTACAACAAAGTGTAAATGTGAAACAGTGATGTAAGGATTCAACAGCCTTTTTCTACCAAAACCTCCACAGATGACATTTTCAACACAACCCAGCGTGGCTAATCCCAGGTAACATAAAAACAGGTATTATAACAATTTGACTGGTATTTTCAGGTGGCAGCATTGAGTTCCTGATAAGCAGACTGACCATCCTTTATAGTATTCCAAAACTTATAACCAGATCTCATTTAATGAAATGGCATATGACGGTAGCCACATAGTAACATCATCACATCGGAACATCACACTCAGTAGCTACTTTTATTTTATGAAAGAAGTAGGCTGTACACTGCCTCAAGTTTCATCCACTCCCTTTCTCCACAATAAATAAATGACCCACACACAGTCATTAATACCCTTCACATATTCATCACATCCATCTATACTGGACAACTACATTTAAGACATAACTTTCAGACACTGTGAAAAAAAGGTAGAGAGAAACACAACTAGAGTAAACCTTTCCAGTGACAGAATTGAGCCACCACTTATCAGTGAAGCTCTGATTGCTCCATTTTTTGCACTTTGCATGGGAGGGTTAGGAAAGGAAGCATGAGTTGAGGAAGGGGTAGCTGGGTAGTTTGAGGTAGGTCTTTCGAAAGATGACTCAGCACCTCCCCACTTTGCTAAGTAAAATAAAGAAAACAAAACCAATCACCTACAACTGCCTATTGCATGATACATAGAAACACACAGAAGATGAAATATTCACACTAGCTTTCAAGCTCTTGCTCATTCTCTAGCAAAAGTATAAACATTCACAAACACAAACTACATACAAACACACACAAGCGCACGTGCACACACACACACACACACACACACACACACACACACACACACAAAGGGGCATGTACATCTGCAGCTACAGCAAGACTGACTATTGGTTATCTGTGAATGAGACAAAGGGAGGAGGTGGACAAGGGGGAAGTGGGGGATGGGGGAGGAGGGAGGGAGGGGGAGAGGGAGAGAGAGAGAGAGAGAGAGAGAGAGAGAGAGAGAGAATGCCAACATCGGGAGGGGCAGGGGGATTGAGTGGTAGGAGAAGGCACAGTGTATAATCTCAACAGGGAAGGAGTGGTGTGGACAGAACAAGGAAGGAAAAAGGCCAGGTGAGGCAGGGAAACAGGTTAGTGGAGGCTTAGACCAGAAGGACTGTGAGACAGCAGGATGTACTGGAAAGAGGATCCCATCTGCGTATTCAGATGCTGGGCACTTACCAGAGTAAAAATATCAATTTCTCAGCATTTGTAGACTTAGAGAAAGCTTTTGACAATGTTGACTGGAATACTCTATTTGAAATTCTGAAGGTGGCAGGGGTAAAATACAGGGAGCGAAAAGCTATTTACAATTTGTACAGAAACCAGATGGCAGTTATAAGAGTCGAGGGACATCAAAGGGAAGCAGTGGTTGGGAAGGGAGTGAGACAAGGTTGTAGCCTCTCCCAGATGTTATTCAATCTGTACATTGAGCAAGCAGTGAAGGAAACAAAAGAAAAATTCGGAGTAGGTATTAAAATCCATGGAGAAGAAATAAAAACTTTGAGGTTCACACGATGACATTGTAATTCTGCCAGAGACAGCAAAGGACCTGGAAGAGCAGTTGTACGGAATGGACAGTGTCTTGGAAGGAGGATATAAGATAAACATCAACAAAAGCAAAATGAGGATAATGGAATGTAATCGAATTAAGTCGGGTGATGCTGAGGGAATTAGATTAGGGAATGAGACACTTAAAGTAGTAAAGGAGTTTTGCTATTTGGGGAGCAAAATAACTGATGATGGTCGGAGTAGAGAGGATATACACTCCTGGAAATGGAAAAAAGAACACATTGACACCGGTGTGTCAGACCCACCATACTTGCTCCGGACACTGCGAGAGGGCTGTACAAGCAATGATCACACGCACAGCACAGCGGACACACCAGGAACCGCGGTGTTGGCCGTCGAATGGCGCTACCTGCGCAGCATTTGTGCACCGCCGCCGTCAGTGTCTGCCAGTTTGCCGTGGCATACGGAGCTCCATCGCAGTCTTTAACACTGGTAGCATGCCGTGACAGCGTGGACGTGAACCGTATGTGCAGTTGACGGACTTTGAGCGAGGGCGTATAGTTGGCATGCGGGAGGCCGGGTGGACGTACCGCCGAATTGCTCAACACGTGGGGCGTGAGGTCTCCACAGTACATCGATGTTGTCACCAGTGGTCGGCGGAAGGTGCACGTGCCCGTCGACCTGGGACCGGACCGCACCGACGCACGGATGTACGCCAAGACCGTAGGATCCTACGCAGTGCCGTAGGGGACCGCACCGCCACTTCCCAGCAAATTAGGGACACTGTTGCTCCTGGGGAATCGGCGAGGACCATTCGCAACCGTCTCCATGAAGCTGGGCTACGGTCCCGCACACCGTTAGGCCGTCTTCCGCTCACGCCCCAACATCGTGCAGCCCGCCTCCAGTGGTGTCGCGACAGGCGTGAATGGAGGGACGAATGGAGACGTGTCGTCTTCAGCGATGAGAGTCGCTTCTGCCTTGGTGCCAATGATGGTCGTATGCATGTTTGGTGCCGTGCAGCTGAGCGCCACAATCAGGACTGCATACGACCGAGGCACACAGGGCCAACACCCGGCATCATGGTGTGGGGAGCGATCTCCTACACTGGCCGTACACCACTGGTGATCGTCGAGGGGACACTGAATAGTGCACGGTACATCCAAACCGTCATCAAACCCATCGTTCTACCATTCCTATACCGGCAAGGGAACTTGCTGTTCCAACAGGACAATGCACGTCCGCATGTATCCAGTGCCACCCAGCGTGCTCTAGAAGGTGTAAGTCAACTACCCTGGCCAGCAAGATCTCCGGATCTGTCCCCCATTGAGCATGTTTGGGACTGGATGAAGTGTTGTCTCACGCGGTCTGCACGTCCAGCACGAACGCTGGTCCAACTGAGGCGCCAGGTGGAAATGGCATGGCAAGCCGTTCCACAGTACTACATCCAGCATCTCTATGATCGTCTCCATGGGAGAATAGCAGCCTGCATTGCTGCGAAAGGTGGATATACACTGTACTAGTGCCGACATTGTGCATGCTCTGTTGCCTGTGTCTATGTGCCTGTGGTTCTGTTAGTGTGATCATGTGATGTATCTGACCCCAGGAATGTGTCAATAAAGTTTCCCCTTCCTGTGACAATGAATTCACGGTGTTCTTATTTCAATTTCCAGGAGTGTAAAATGTAGACTGGCAATGGCAAGGAAAGCATTTCTGAAGAAGAGAAATTTGTTAACATCGAGTATAGATCTAAGTGTCAGGAAGTCGTTTCTGAAAGTATTTGTATGGAGTGTATGGAAGTGAAACATGGATGATAAATAGTTTGGACAAGAAGAGAATAGAAGCTTTCGAAATGTGGTGCTACAGAAGAATGCTGAAGTTTAGATGGGTAGATCACATAACTAATGAGGAAGTATTGAATAGGATTGGGGAGAAGAGAAGTTTGTGGCACAACTTGACTAGAAGAAGGGATCGGTTGGTAGGACATGTTCTGAGGCATCATGGGATCACCAATTTAGTATTGGAGGGCAGTGTGGAGGGTAAAAATCGTAGAGGGAGACCAAAAGATGAATACACTAAGCAGATTCAGAAGAATGTAGGTTGCAGTAGGTACTGGGAGAAGAAGAAGCTTGCACAGGATGGAGTAGCATGGAGAGCTACATCAAACCAGTCTCAGGACTGAAGACAACAACAACAACAACAATTGTTAAAAATTAGTCTGTTTTTGTGTAACTGCTTTGTGCATAAACAAAACTATTTCCATAACATGTTTAAATCCGTATAATCATGATACATGTAATACAATTGTAAAATACAAGCAAAGAAAATTGTAACTACTGTTTCTCCTAATTTTATTGCCCACACAGAACATGTGATTCCCATGAACACCCAAAACGTGAGCAAGGGGGGTACTTGCTCCCCCTGGAGCTTGGAGTAGAGCATTTTATTTAAAAAATGGAAAATACTGGATGTAACAACAACAATATGGAAAGGATGGATTATTACTCTCCACGTGGAGGAGGCACTGTCACAGATGGACACAATGAAAAAAGACTGCTAAAATATTTGAGATTTGGTACAAAGTTCTTCTCTCAGAGCAGAAAATACACACATATTCACACAAGCACAACCAGCACACACATGGCCAGTGTCTAAGGCTCAACTGAAACAGTGCTTGATGTGCCCAGCAATCTAGTGGGGTGTGTGGTAGGTGTAAGGAGGCATGGGATGCAGAGGAAAAGAGATAGTATAGTGGGGTTATGGGAGGAAGCTGGCGCTGCCTGCAGGATAACCAACAATCCTCTTGCATATAAAAAGTTTTTTTTGTTACCTATTAAAAGTAACTCTTAGGGTATGATATGTCTCGAAACTGACATACAAGAATTGGCAATTTTAGAGTTTTTTATCCCCCCTGTCAACAGAAAAATATCTGTGAATGCCCGTGGCAGTTACTACCTACATCTAAGTCTACACCTACCGCCAATATACATACTCTGAAAGTCACTGTACAGTGTGTGGTGTAGTGTACACTGTATCACTACTAGTCATTTCCTTTCCTGTTCCATTCACAAATAGAGCAAGGAAAAGAGACTGTCAATATGCCACCATATACCCCTAATTTCTCCTATCTTATTTTTGTGTTTCTTACACAAAATGCACGTTGGCAGCAGCAGAATCATTCCGCAGTCTGCTTCAAATGCCGGTTCTCTAAGTTTTCTCAATAATGTTCCTTGAGAAGAATGTCGTCTCCATCTAGGGATTCCCATTTGAGTTCCCGACACACTTCAGTAGTACCTGTGTGTCGATTGAACCTATTAGTAACAAATCTGAATTGCTTCAATGTCATCCTTTAATCCAAGCACTCGAGCAGTACTTGAGAGTGGATCACACTAGCGCTTGGTATGTGGTCTCCTTTACAGATGAACCAGACTTCCCTAAAATTCTCCCTGTACACTGAAGTCAACTATTCACCTTTCCCAGCTCAATCCTCACTGCTTGTTCCATTTCATATCACTTTGTAATGTTATGTACAGATATTTAAACAATGTGGCTGTGTCAATAGTGAGACTACTAATGCTGTATCTGAATATTATGGGTTTGTTTTTCCTACTCATTCACATTAACTCACATTTCTCTACATTTAGAGCTAACTACGATTCATCACATCAACTAGAAATTTTGTCTAAGTCATTTTATATCTTCCTACAGCCACTCAACTTTGACATCTTCTCATGCACCACGGCATCATCAGCAAACAACCACACATTGCTGCTCAGACCATTTATATATATAGCATATAATAGAAGTCCTATTACACTTCCCTGATGAACACTCACCGTCAAGGACAACATATAGGATTCTATTACTTGAGAAGCTTTCAAGCCACTCAAATATCTGGGAATCTGCTACATATACTTGTACTTTCATTAAAACTCTGCTGTGGGGCACTGTGCCAAATGCTTTTTGGAAATCTAGAATTATTGAATATGCCTGTTGCCCTTCATCCACAGTTGGCAGTATATCACATGAGAAAAGAGAAAGCTGAGTTTCACATGAACAATGGTTTCTAAAACTGTGCTGATTCGTGAGCATAAGTTTTTAAGTCTCTAGGATATTTTATTACATTCTGACTCAGAATATGTTCAAGAACTCTGCAGCAAACTGATGTTAAGAATATTGGTCCAAATGGGGCATATGCCATAGAGTACTCTTTGTAAACTGAAATGGAATTCCATCTGGACCTGGCAATTTATATATTTCCAACTCTTTCAGTTGTTTCTCTATGCTAAAAATGCTTATTACTACATTGTCTATAGAGGACTGTCTGCAATGGTCAAAAGGACAGTATGTTTGTATGATTGTCCTGCATGAATAATTTATTAAACACAAAATTTAAAACTTCAGCTTTCCTTTTGCTATCTTCTATTGCCACACCAATGCTTAGTGATTTTACAATAGACCAGAATTTTCTCGGGTTCTCAGCCAGATCTTTTGCTAAGTTATGACAGTGGTAGTTGTTGTATGCTTCATGCATGGATCTTTTCACAGAGACACATATCTCTACTAATCTATGCACTCCTGAACTAAGAGTGCAACCGACTTTTCTTCCTCACCCTTATGCAAGTTTTGTTGTTCAACCATGATGGGTCTTTTCCACTGACACATACTTGTCCAGATCATGATTTACAGTCTGTTTAAACTTTGTCCATAATTCCTCTATGACCATCATATAATTCCTCCATGTACATCATTCTGTAACAAATTGATATCAGTTCATTGTCTATGTGAGATTCTAACAACTTTTTATCTGCTCTTCCTAGCAAAAACACTCTCCTAGCCTTTTTGTCAGATTTATTAACTTTAGTAGCCGCAGTTGCTATGATGACATCATGATCACTAATCCCTATCACTATACTGATGTAACTGATAATGTCCAGCCTGTTTGTAGCTTCAGTGTCAAAGATATTTCCATTGCATGTAGGCTTCAGAACTAGCTGCTCAAAGACAGTTTCAGAAAATGTGTTCAAAAGTACTTCACAAGAACTGTCTGTCCGTACACCCTGCAATGAATCCATAGAGAGCCCATTCGCTACTCGATAAGTTGCCTCCAAGTAGTATTGCATGATCTGGGTATTTACATGCTACTGACTGTAGACTTTCTTTGAATAACTCTAGAACTGTCACAGCGGAATCAGTGGCCTGTGCAAACATCCAACAATTCACTTGGTTTCACCTACACCTGTTATATGTGACCAGATAACTTTACTGTCACACTCAGTTTCTATCTCAAGGGAGATAATACTTTTTTCAACTGCAATGAGTAATCCCCTCATAGGGCATCTAATCTGTCTTTCTGATATACGTTTTATGACTCGCTAAATACCTCAGAGCTTTCTACTTTGGGTTTCAGCCAGCTCCTGGTCTCAAGAATATCTTCAGGATGAGAACTTTCCTGAAATGCAGTAAATTTTGGAACTTTCTTACAAATACTTTGAGAATTTGCTAATAGAATTTTGACAGTTGCATTGTCTTTAGTCTGAATGCAGTCTGACTTTGTTATCTGCATATCGAATGGTGAGTGTTCATCAGAGTATCTCAAACAACTGCCAAGCCTAAAACAACTCTTTATGAAGACTCACGGATACACGGCTAACATGAGTGTCGGAATCAACAGAAACTGAAATACGCGACCCTAATTGAATATTTTTTGTCATCACCAATTTCAGCTATCAGATAACACAGAGTCTAGGATGTCAACAAACAAGATTATTTTAAACTCAACTCCACACAACATTTCACTGGTCATTAATTCTAAAACTCACTTTTAGTTTTGTAGACATAAGAACCCTAAATACAATGTTATGGATCAATAGTTGTGAAATTAAATTTTTGAAAAATGTGATGCCACTGCTATCAATTTACTGTGACTGGCTACCTTCTACCCTCCCAATGACTTGGAATGCCATAGACTTCTGTGAACTGCTAAGATACTGAATCACCTTCATTTATATTAAAGTTATTATCATTACAAAATGTTGACCTCTCTTGTATTTTCAGAAATCCTTATATTAAACATCTCATTGCATCATCTCTAAGTAGTTTCACTGATAAGTACAAATTCCCACTACCATTCCCACAGAATAATCAATTAAGGACATTTCACATATGAAATTTGTGCTTGATTTGGCCACTAGAGGCCACCTGGCCTGCTAATACAAAAGCAGTTGCTGCACCCTTTTGGAACTAATGTCTATATAGGCCACAGAGTGCAAGACTCCGCCAGCCACTTGTGAACTGCTAATTGTATTGTACCTTGTCTTCCATGTGTGTGCACTGTTGGAGTAATAAATTACAGTGTTCTTGGGTTAGAACTGGCATACTAGTTAGTACTTACATCTCCATCTTTTGTTAAATGCTTTCAACACAGTCTCTTTTTAGCATTAACTGCTGAAATACAGGCTTTTTGTCCCTCAAAGCTGGTATCCTTACCCTTATTATCTTGGCTGTCAAGAGGTTTACCGCTGTGTTGCTAGTCAGAAAGGAATAGGTCGAAGACAATTTGCACCAACTGCAACCCCACAATGTATAGTGTGTACAACTACAACTCATTTTACTATGATTTATGCAGTTGCTATCTTGCACCCACAAAGTTTATGTCATCTAAACAGCATTCTCCACCACAGACATCCTGTAGACGTGCAATAAAATCTGATCTGTGAGCCTATGCTTCCTATTTTTCAACATCTGAGTTATGAGCATCCACGAAAAATCTTTATAGTAGGATTTAAAGGGTATGATGAATGAATGAGACTTTACTGATAATGACAAAGACAGATATTCAGTTTCTCATTGGGCTAAGAGTAGCAGGCTACATGAATTGTTAACAAAGGAAAGTGTCATTGTTAATATCGTTAACAGCAAACAAAACCTGCTCACTCAGAACAACAGTAAGAAAACAAAAAAATGATATGAGAACAGAGAGATCAACCAGACACGTAACCATCTTCGACAAACAAAGTACTTCTGATTGTGAGCTACCAAAGAGGTAATAACAATGACAGAAAAAAACTGTCTCAAAATTTAACTATGATACTGACCAATAAATTAAGTCTTTCGAATAGTCTCAGTATTGCACCACAAACATTCTATGCTACGAGAAACAATAAAGGGGTACTGTAACACTGCAGCTTACCTCCACTAACAAATTTTCCACCTGTTTTAACTGCAGTTTCGACAGGTACATCACCTCGAGTAGCAGTTTTTCTTCCTGAACCAAAAGAAGAAGAACTTCCTCCATCTGAACGGAAGGATGAATAGTGACGAAATGAGGCATCTGTTCCACGATTGAACTGCCGTTTTTGTATCCTATGTGGTTTCACAGCTTCAGGCCTGAAACAAAACAGAATGAACACATTTTTTAAAAAAATCTACATTTGGATTTATACAAGGTAAACTGATCTACAGGGCAAGCATTATGGAGAGATTATGGAATGGAGAAAGGACATAAAAGAGCTTGTATCTACTGTCTATTATCTACTGATTTCCTATTCACTTTCTCAGCTTTGCTCCTGCATATGGCAGGGCCTGAAAATTATAGATACCACCAATCTGGCTTTAAAGCACTGGCTGGATGTCCTTTCTTCCACCACAGAGACCAGTAGGACTGAAACATTGTGTATGCCAGCTGTTTGTAAATCACATAATCTTTGCCCTGTGTGTACTTATGCTTCAAACAAAATGTTTTTCCACTGGACTTTTATGGATGACATTGACAAACTATAAAAAATCTGTGGACAACACTGAATACTCAAGAACTGATTAACAACATTAAACACAAAATGAGTAGGCAGGACAAATCAAATTTAAAAGCAAGGCATGTGTTTCTCCCCAATACTCTGCACAAAATCTGTATATAAGAACAAAAATTTAGTAAATATATCATGCTCTGTGCACCATCACCACATAAATTGTGGTTTGCCCTCTCAAATTCAAACTTGGTAATCTCACCTTAAATGTGGCATACACCAGAAGCACTGACACTGATGGGTCCTTCCCTCAGAGAAGGAATTGACATCCAATAGTACAGTGCCATATCTGGAGGCATGTTAGAACCACTTAAATTGCCTCTGTGGCTGGAAGGAGCTATAGCATGGTTGGCTATAATTTTAGCCAAGTTTAGCTAGTTACCCCTCTCTACCAACGTCTTATCCTCCCGCTGATGCACAATGCTCTGTCTCAACAAGAATACTACACAAAGATTAATGACATAATGTGTAACCATACATATTTTGTATGCCTCATAGCCTGCTGTATCTTGCTTAAATAGTGACCCCTTGATCCCACAGCCAATGGTACTCAGCAGAGTATCATCTCCTTTTTGTATGTTTTAAATGAAGGAGAGTCTTCCGGAAGAACTGCAGTCGTTTGTTTATTGGTGACATGCATTGGCTGGCTTGCAGTGCACTCAGGCAGTTGTAGCAGATAAGGTATTACATAGTCTGACTATGTCTCATCTGTGTCATTCTTGAAGTTTTCCCGGCATACCTGAAGATGGCTGGACAGTTGCCAGCCGAAATATTGTGACAAGAAGACAACATATCCAGCTGCAATCCAGAAACCTCATCGAATATGTCTCATCTGTTCAAGGTAACTCAAGACGACGTATATCTTAAGAGTCACAGACAGTGAACTGATTCAGTAAACTCATTTTAGGACCAAATGAAACTATATGGTTCCAGAGACCTTTCCAAATCTCAGACATTTATGATATGTGGTATATACGCAGACTGAAATTATGAACGAAAATTTGAACCAAGACTGGGATTCGAACCTGGGTCTGCTGCTCACAGGGCAGATGTGCTAACCACTATGCCACTACCCTAGCATGCCTCCTTCTTCAGTTCAAATTCTCATTCATACAGTCATACCTCAACCCACTGGTATTCCCCCTAAATTTGAACAGCATTGTAGAGGCTCTCCAGCTGTATTGGAACAGCACCACAGCATCAGACGAAATGGGGGAGTCTGCCTGAAACCCAGGCATAGATGCTTTAATTAAATGAATCATTTGATACTTTAATCAATCATTTGGTTAAAGCACCTACTCTTGGGTTTCAGGCAGAATTCCCCATTTTGTTCAATGCTCGTGTGCTATTCCAATACAGCTGCAGAGCCCCTACAGTGCTGTTTAAGTTTACGGGGAATACCAGTGGACTGAGGTGTGAATGGGAATTTGGATTGAGGAGTGAGGCATGCTGCGTACTCCATGCAGTTTTGCAAAGCCACTGTGCCACACAGTATAGAGGTTAGCACATCTGCCTTGTGAACAGGAGACCTGGGTTTGAATCCTGGCCTTGGTACAAATTTTCATTCGTCACTTCAGTCTGCATAGGCACATCATGATGTTGAGTAGTCCGATAAACAACTGCACTGCTGTTACAGGATTCAATAAAATAATTCTGAAAACAGATCCTGGAGCCTTGTGTTCCATGTAATCGAGTAAATTTCTAAGAGTAAATCTATGTCTGGCAGCCAGTTGCAACCTGTGGGTAAGGACTGACATTTCTATGACACCAAGTGTCATTAAACTGCCCTGATTTCCTTTCTAGTGGATAGGTGATTGAAAAAGGTCAAGCTACAGTGCAAAAACTGTGAATGGTGCTGGTACAATATACATCTGCAGTCACTTTCAATGCCCTCATGCTGGATACTGTCATGATATTTAGGTATATTGCTCTCGCTCATATGTATACAGGGCATTTATAGTTTCACAATTGCGTGAAATATTTATATAAGTGGAGCAACTGTGCCAATGTGCTCCCAACACCTACAGTTAAAGCATTCCTAATCTTTGGCCTTTAAACCCTTTAGGTGATGCAGCCATGCAAGCTTCTCATCAAACATGAAACCCAATACTCTCACATTTAAGTTGAAATTTGGAGCAATGTCTCATATCTGATATTTAAAGTAAAGATGGATCAAAAAGCCTGTTTGGCAGGGAACATAAACTGAACAGGACTTGCCAGGGATATTGAATGTATGAGGGCATGCTGAAAAGTAATGCATCCAAATTTTTTATGTGAAAACTCTTGAAGTTTTCTAAATAAAACAAATGTTTCTAAAAACATCCCCCAGGCTGTGGCTAAGCCATATCTCCGCAATATCCTTTCTTCCAGAAGTGCTAGTTCTGCTAGGTTCGCAGGAGAGCTTCTGTGAAGTTTGGAAGGTAGGAGACAAGGTACTGGTGGTATTAAAGCTGTGAGGGCAGGACGTGAGTCATGCTTGGGTAGTTCAGTTGGTAGAGCACTTGCCTGCGAAAGGCAAAGGTCCCGAGTTCGAGTCTCAGTCTGGCACACTGTTTTAATCTGCCAGGAAGTTTCAAAACAAATGTTATTAACATTCTACATCTTTATTCTTCATGTCTGCATATTTATTTTTCAACACCGTCACCCTGGCAATGAACACATTTCTCCCAACAAGAGATCAGTTTGTTGATATTCTCACTGTAGAATGTTTGATTTTGTCGACAGAGCCACAACCTCACCTCTGATTGCACCACTTTATCACTATCACAGTGAAGTCCTCGAAGGTTTTTTTTAAGTTTTGGGAACAGATGAAAATCAGATGAAGCCAAGTCAGGGCTTTAAGAAGAATGATGAATGACTGTGACTCCAAGGTGTCGGACTGTTGCAGATGTCACAGCACTCGAGTGTGGCCTAACATTGTCATGCTGAAGGAGACAGTGTTCCACATGTGAACAAACTCCTCAAATTCAAAACTTGATCACAGCATGCTGTTTTTCATGTACTGACATAATTGCTTACACACTGCCATGTTACACGTCACAATTCAGAGCCCTGTTGTGGCAGAGGGCTGTAAACTTGTAAACATGAAGAATAAATTTCAGAATGTTAATACAGTTTGTTTTATTTAAAAGTGTTTTAAGGGTTTTCACATTAAAAATTCAGAGGGATTACTTTTGAGCATGCCCTCGTATACAAACAACGACAGCATGAATGGTGACAGGTTCATTTGACCCATGGGAGAGTGTCACGAAAATGATGAAACACTTGAACTGGCAGATGCTTGAAGATAGACGTCAACTATCCCACAAATGCCTACTTAGCCCTAAAACATTTCAAGAACCAGTGGGGAATCTAGAAATGTAATACAGCACATATAGGGAGCATGATGGCCATTGTTAAACTAATGACAGCAGCATACACAGAGGCATTTAACCAGTTATTCTTCCTGTGCTTCATGTGTGAAGGGAACGAGAAGAAACCCTAAATGTGGTACAAAATGAAGAACCCTTTGCCACGCAGTTCACAGAGGTTTGCAGAGTGTGGATGTACTGTGCAAGTCCACAATTAAAATGCACATATTTAAAATCAGTGGTTTTTGTCCGCTCCTCCAAAAGCCTTCTGTTAGCATGAGCTGATGTATATGAAGAGAAGATGATATCCCCAGAAGTTCTATTTATGGAAGAGTCCAAGGATATGACATTTTCAAAGAGTATCATAGGTTTTCAAAGCATAAAAAATGAAACACTTTGTCAACATAGGAAAGCATACTTTAAATTGCTCATTGCTCCAATAAAACAAGGTCCCAAGCTTTAATTCCATTGAAATCTACTGTCCTTTTAACCTAGTTCATAAGACAGAGAACCTGTTACATCTGACATGATCTATTAATTGTGCTTTATGTTACAGTGTATAGCACAAGTGGCAGGCAAATATTGATCATAAAACTGATGGTGGAGTTTTTGTATTGCCACCTAAATCAGAGTTAGATTTTTGAGTGGGAAGCGAGACAATCTGAGTCCACAAACCAGGTAATTGAGAAGCTAACTATATTTTAATACTTTAGATGGGTGCCAGTTGACCACACACTCCAATGTCTTCCCCACGCAGCTAGTAAGAGCAACATTATAATAACATGTGGCAATGCACTGGCCATCCCTACTTTTGGATTAAGGCTGTCTAGAGTGTAACCTTCACAGAGCAGCAAAGTCTGCAGTTAGGCATCTTTCATTATAAACAGCTAGAATGACTTCTTTTACCCCATTTTCTTGATAGCATGCTGAAATGGATTTGGTGATATTCAGGAACAGTTTTGGGATCCTCATATAGAGACAATAGAGAGATAAAGGATGATTATATTATAAAGGATAATTATATCATAAAGGATTGTATTACAAAGGATGATTACATTATAAAGGAAAAGTGTAGTATTTATAATTTTGTTGTTGTACCAAGATGTGACAGAAGAACCAATTAACATTATAATAATATTTATCAGCCCAAACTGTCATTTTCCAGCAATATCCAGTGGCAGCAGATAGTCAGACACTCCTCTTCTGTGGCAGAGACTGATAGAAACTTCACGTCATTCTATGGTTAATGCCTTTGGGAATTATTTGTAGACATTTCACCTGGAGTACAGCAGCCATTGTCAACCTGTATAATCCTCTTAATATCTTCCCGTATTTTTAGAAATAACTTATTGAGTCCAAATACTACACTACACAATACCTGCCACCTTAACAGCCTAAATGGTAGCAGGCTCCGCCAGAAACCACCAAATTCTACATAGGCAGCATGCAGCAGCAACAGCGGTGTTGCAATTGAGGGAACTAGATTGCATCTGAGGGTCATGTTGGTATATTCCTCCACCTAGAGTGATCTAAGTTGTACCTCAGCGCATAGCAGACAGTTGCAGTTGCAGCTCAGCTCTTTGCTCAGCTCAAGGCCATGCACACCAGCTACCTCTGGCAGCCCACTTGTTGGAGTGTCCCTGCCCAGTCTACATCCCACAGTACTGCGATGCCACACAGCAACTATGAACAATCTTCCTGGGATTCAGTGCTTCTGTGAATAACGACCATGTACTTGGCTAGTGTGACTACTGAACTGGGGTTTCTACGTGCTTTTGATTTTTACTCACGGATGATCAAGGACAACCATATCAGTCATTATTGTCTGATGTAGAATTCAACTTTTCTGTGTTGCCATGTTCAGTAACTATGTATTTTAAAAACTAAATGGAGAACAATCAAACAAATACATGCCTTTAAAATAAAGGATGCAAAATCCTCCTCCTCCCTCTCTCTCTCTCTATCTCTCCATCCCCTCCTGCCCCCTCTCTGTGTCCATCTCCTCTTCCCACCTCCCGTTGTTCATCTCCCCCCACCCCCATCTGTCCATCTCCTATGTCACACCAGTTTGATCCCAACCCCCTTTCCAACAGGAGGTAGTTCTTATCCCCACAGTACTTCCTTCCAGACAATAATTGGTACGAGTACCAAGTTTGATTGAAATCGATTCAGTGGTTTAGAAGGAGAGGTGGAACATACATACATATAGCAGCTTCACCCTTGTATACAGGGTGTTACAAAAAGGTATGGCCAAACTTTCAGGAAACATTCCTCACACACAAATAAAGAAAAGGTGTTATGGGGACATGTGTCCGGAAACGCTTAATTTCCAAGTTAGAGCTCATTTTAGTTTTGTCAGTATGTACTGTACTTCCTCGATTCACCGCCAGTTGGCCCAATTGAAGGAAGGTAATGCAATTGTGCAATCACGTCATCAACACAGATTTTCTGTGAACGTTTGGGCAGGCATTGTTGGTGATGTCTTGATTGGGCCCCATGTTCTTCCACCTACGCTCAATGGAGCACGTTATCATGATTTCATATGGGATACTCTACCTATGCTGCTAGAACATGTGCCTTTACAAGTATGACACAACATGTAGTTCATGCACGATGGAGCTCCTGCACATTTCAGTCGAAGTGTTCGTATGCTTCTCAACAACAGATTCGGTGACCGATGGATTGGTAGAGGCGGACCAATTCCATGGCCTCCACGCTCTCCTGACCTCAACCCTCTTGACTTTCATTTATGGGGGCATTTGAAAGCTCTTGTCTACGCGTCCCCGGTACCAAATGTACAGACTCTTCGTGCTCGTATTGTGGATGGCTGTGATACAATACGCCATTCTCCAAGGCTGCATCAGCGCATCAGGGATTCCATGCGACGGAGGGTGGATGCATGAATCCTCGCTAACGGAGGACATTTTGAACATTTCCTGTAACAAAGTGTTTGAAGTCACACTGGTACGTTCTGTTGCTGTGTGTTTCCATTTCATGATTAATGTGATTTGAAGAGAAGTAATAAAATGAGCTCTAACATGGAAAGTAAGCATTTCCAGACACATGTCCACATAACAATTTTCTTTCTTTGTGTGTTAGGAATGTTTCCTGAAAGTTTGGTCTGCTCGTATTGTGGATGGCTGTGATACAATACGCCATTCTCCAAGGCTGCACCAGCGCATCAGGGATTCCATGCGACGGAGGGTGGATGCATGTATCCTCGCTAACGGAGGACATTTTGAACATTTCCTGTAACAAAGTGTTTGAAGTCACACTGGTACGTTCTGTTGCTGTGTGTTTCCATTTCATGATTAATGTGATTTGAAGAGAAGTAATAAAATGAGCTCTAACATGGAAAGTAAGCGTTTCCGGACACATGTCCACATAACATATTTTCTTTCTTTGTGTGTTAGGAATGTTTCCTGAAAGTTTGGCCGTACCTTTTTGTAACACCCTGTAGATATGTCACATATATTGTACACATATATGTCTGACTGACAGCTGTTTGACACAATGTGTGTGTGTGTGTGTGTGCTTCACACTTTTAAAGTATTCCAGGCCAACTACGTAAAGGAAAGAAATACCAACAGGTTGTTTCAAATATTGTCACACGTATTCCCTTCTCATGCCCACACTACTCCTGACAGTAGCAGGGTTTCTTCCTCCCACACTATTTTCGTACAAATAATGAGTCATGTACACATCAAATATGGTCAACTGCTCCAGGCATTTCTGAGTTATACTCTTATATCAGCCTTTTTCACCCCCACCCTCTCCCATTGGGGTGTCTTACCGGCATGTAAATTTTTCCAGATGGCAAGTGATATGTGTCCCAAGTTTGGTAGAAACTGCTTCAGATGTTATATAGATATGCTGATCAGTTACGGTCTTTGCTCCAACATTCCCCCCCCCCCCCCCTCCCACCCAACTTCAGTGGTGAAACATCATCAGGACTGTCGCTAATGAGCCTAGTGATCCTGAAACATATGGATTTGATAAATTCTGCAGCCAATAATACACTCTACGAAAGAAAAAAAAGTATAAAAGAATAACAACGGTAAAGAAATTGGTAGAGTGATGTACAGGCACAGACAAATTATTACAATTTCAGAAAAATTGAATGATTTACTCAGTAGAATGAGGTTCATAAAATGAGTAAGTCAATAACACATTGCTCCAACTCTGGCCCTTATGCAAACAGATATTTGGCTTGGTGTTTTATCCCCAGTGATGCCATGTCAAATCCTGTTCAATTGGCACACGATATCATCAAAAGCTTGAGCTGGTTGGAGAGCCCTGCCACAATGTGCCAAACCTTCTTAATTGGGGAGAGATCTGGTGACCTTCGTGGCCTAGGTAGGGTTTGGCAAGTACAAAGACAACCAGTAGAAACGCTCCCCATATGCGGGCACACATTATCTTGCTGAAATATAAGCCCAAGATGGTGTATCGAGAGGGGTAACAAAATGTGGTGTTTAATATTGGCAATGTATTGCTGTGCTGTAAGGGTGCCACATATGACAATCAAACAGGTCCTGCTATGAAATGAAATGGCACCACACACTACCACTCCTGGCTGTCAGATCGCATGGCAGGCGACAGTCAAGTTGGTATGTCACCTTTGTCTAGGGTATTTCCAGACACATCTTCAGCATGGAATCTCATTGACTGGAGTAGAATTGTCTTTAGTGATGAGTCCCATTTATAAATAAGCCCTGATGACCACTGAAGAAGTGTCTGGAGACGCCACACACAGCAGGGGGATACCAAGTTGATTGTCGCCTGTCATACAGTCCAACAACCAGGAGTGATGGTGTGGAATGCCATTTCATTTCATAGCAGGGGCGCTTTAGTTGTCACCCATATGCTTGCTAATCCTACCTTGACCAGCCAGGTCACCAGATCTCTCCACAATCGAGAACATTTGGAGCATTATGGGCAGTATCCTCCAACCAGTTCAGGATTTTGAAAATCTGACATACCAGTTGGGCAGGATACGGGGCAATATCCCTCAGGGGGACATCCAACAACTACACCAGTGAACACTAAGCTGAATAACTACTTATATAAGGGCCAGAGGTGGACCAACACGTTATTGACTTGCTCAATAAGGCAACTCTTGAATAAATCATCCAATTTTTCCAAAATTGTAATCATTTGTTTGTCCGTACATAGATGTCATATCTACCAATTTCTGTCCCATTCCGACAATTCTTTTATGGTGCATTTTTTCCCTTACAGTGTATACGCACTTTGCACCAACTGGATTGTGAAGCAATCTGCTAGTGCCACCATCATGCAGGAACACCAATTGGACAGGCATAAATAACAGTAAAGAAGAACTATTGTTTCACCATTACTCTACCTCCTATGAGAGGTAGATGGTTCTTATCCCACAGTGCTTCTTTCCAGACAATAAGTGGTGTGTGTACCAAGATTGGTTGAAATCGACCCACTGGTTTAGATGTGGAACACACAAACACAATGAGGTCTCCTGAATAGGATGACCTCCTACATGCCAACCAGCATGGACTCCGAAACATCGATCACGTGAAACACATCTTGCACTTTTCTCTCATGACATACTGAAAGCTTCGGATCAAGGCAGTCAGGCAGCTGAAATATTTCTTGATTTCAGAAAAGCATTTGACTCAGTAACACACGCACACTTATTGCCAAAAGTATGATCATATGGGGTATCAAGTGGAATTTGTGAGTGGATTGAGAACTTCTTGATAGGAAGGGAGTGCCATGTCATTTTGGATGGAAAGTCATCTTCAAATGTAGAAGTGACTTCGGGTGTGCACCAGGGAAGTGTGTTGGGACCCTTCCTGTTCATGTTGTATACTAATGATCTTGCAGACAGTATTAATAGTACATGAGGCTTTTTGCAGTTATCTATAATCAAATACTGTCTAAAAGAAGCTGCATAAATATTCAGTCAGATCTAATAAGATTTCAAAGTGGTGCAAAAATTGGCAACTTGCTTTAAATGTTCAGAAACGTAAAACTGTCCACTTCACTTAATGGAAAAATATTGTATCCTATAACAATAACATCAATGACCTGCAGATCGAATTGGCCAACTCATGCAATTATTTGAATGTAACACTTTGTATGAATATGAAATAAATTGAACATGTAGGCTCAGTTGTGGGTAAAGCAGGAGGCAGATTTTGGTTTCTTGCTAGAATGCTGGGAAAGTACAATCACTCTACAAAGGAGAATGGTTACAAATTGCTTGTGCAGCCCATTCTAGAATACTGCTTGAGTCTGTGAGACTCATATCATATAGGACTCACAGGGGTTATTGATCACATACAGAGAAGGGCAGCATAAAGAGTCACAGCTTTGTTTGACTTGTCGGAAAGTGTTACAGAGATATTCAAGAAATAGCTGGCACTCTCTTGAAGATAGACATTAACTATTCTGAGAAAGTATACTAATAAAGTTTCAAGAACCAGCTTTAAATGACGATTCTACAAATGTACTAAAATCCTCTATATCTTGTTCACATAAGGATCCTGAAGACAAAGCAACCGTTCTTCCTGTGCTCCATATGTGAATGTAAAAACACAAATTCCTAATAAGTGATACAATCAATGTACCCTCTGCCATGCACCTGTACAATGGTTTGCAGAGGATAGGTATAGATGTACACATAGTAAATAGAGATACATAGTATTATTGTTCTAGGGTATAAGTCAACAACAGAATCATCAACCCGTATGAAAATTGGAACCTAGTGTAATGTACCAGTAATAAAAATTTTAGCAAATTACAGTAAAAATAACAAACTACGAAATGGATTTAGAGAATATGTACAATTCTGGATAAGGTATATATCTGCAATGCATAAAAAATTGTTTGTATTTATGATGACGGATTATGATTGCAAAGTATGGTGACACTTGGGCCAATGCCTTGATTTTCTTTCAAGATAGTTGCCGTAACAGTATTTTTATTTAGTCGTCTGTGTTTGTTGAAAGGAAATTTTGACACCAGCTCCAACCACATAGATGTCCTTGAAAATAAAGTTAATATAAAGGAATAGTAATATATATTTTTGGATTTAATAACAACTTTCTTGAATATGATACTAGCATAATTTCAAACAGATCATGCACCTGTGTAGAAACAAATGTGCCAATTAAATAATTAACGTTACAGTAATAACTTGACAACTTGAATGTGACTGTACAATAAATAGACTTAACACTCAAATACAAAACTAGCTCACTTTGGCAGATGGCAGAAGCTACAGGTCACCTAAAGCTCTATTTTCTTTTACTGGCATCGATTCACCTGTATTATTTCTTCATGTTGCATTCCCTATTTACTCTGCATTGTGTTAATTAACGTGTGTTCGGAAGTAGAAGAACAAATTCAGGGAAGTATGCAGGGACGATTGATAGCAAACAGAAGCGACAGGATTGGTGAAATCGAAGTTGATGGATTCATGTTGAATAATGGTGCTTGTAACAACTAATTCCCTATCAATTCTCAAAGACAATACGAAATTAAAAAGATCCAATAGTAAAATTTGCATTGTTGCAATAATCGCCTTGTTAAAGCTGGCTTTAGTCATGTAGTTCTGTTTTGTTGACTACTCGTAAACCAGGGCCCACCAGAGAGTGTGATAATACCTGGGACCCACCTACAAAACGGTAAATGTACGTAGTTTGAAAAATTCTGCCTGTAAGGGAAACGCTACCACGAGTTTCTACAGGCAATAACGGTGATTTTACACAAACAACATTACCACTTCAAACTAATTCAGAGAAACGAAAAAAAGCTTAACATCACTGACGAACTTAAAAATTTTAATGTACCTATTATTTTCGCCACGAGTTTCAAGTGATTTCCCAGGATCAACTTCGCAAAACTTACGAAATTCTCACAAATATGAAGTTGCTTCGGTGTACGTTACTCCCCGTTTTATCGGTTGACACAGAGGGAGCAAAAAAAATTTACTTTTGCTCTCCTGCTCACAACATTCAGTGACATTATTAATTACCGTATTTCTTCTGCTGCTTTCCTTAAAGTAATACCGCTTGTCATTTCCGATAAGTGGAAATAGAATCTGATGCCGCCCGTGATAAGCGAGGAACCGCTTTGTCACTCATCAGTAGATATATTAATGTGCGATACATTACAATACGGCCTCACAACAATCACTTGACAATGGCTACATACGCAAGGTTATGTGTTAGATTGCCGGGGTTGACATAGCGGGCCCAAGTTGATTGACTTCTGGCGTTGAGCACCAGTGAGCCCATAACCAGCGGTTCCCAACCTTTCCCTCTGACGGAACACTTCGAAAATCCTGGTACTTCGATGGAACGCCTGTTTTATTTTGAAAGTTAATGAATTACCGATACCGTTATAAAATATTTTCGTGAAGAATATAAAAACTGGAAGAAATGCCAAATGTTATTGGTAATAACGCGCACCTGACTTTTTGAGGTGTGAACAGTGGTCGATTGCCATATATACACCCGTTAAATTAGTATCGTAAACATTTCGAAAAGAAAACGTCATATTATTAACAGCTTTTCGCGGAGCACTTATTCAATTCCCGCGGAGCACTAAAGTTTCGTGGAGCAGACCTCGCCCTAGCTATACACAGTTTCATGGTAAACATACCATCAACTGAAATGTCAATGGAAATACAGCGCGATGCTGTGAAAATACCACCTTACTGGCGAAAAAATGTGAAAATGTTGTTTTCGCAAGTGAAATCTCAATTCGTTAGAAGTAGATAATGAAGCTGTCGCGCTAATTTAAGATTTCATGTCCATTGTCAGCTTCCCCGTATCCAGACTTATAGGCACGTCTCATAAACCAGACAATGAAGACTAAAAAAATGACGACTGGGGCAAAAATCATGTAGTATATTTCTGTGCAGCGGGAGGAGGAGAGCCATGAACAACAAACTAAAAATCCTGACCGGTGGGGGTGAGTTTGGCGGGGGAGGGAGGGGTATGTAAAGGTCACTTGGCGAAGAGTTCTCGGGCTTCCAGCCGGGTGGCGGTGTCTTCAAACTGCGACGTTTCGACGAGTGACATACTCATCATCTTCTGGCGAAGTGCCGAGACTTTGCGGATGCCGGTCCCTTTATACCTGCGGTGTGGCCCCCACCACCTGGCCGCGGGAGGCTGGGTCCATAGGAGCCGGCGGGCGGGGTGGAAGGGGAAGCGGGTGCGCCGTTCGTGTCTGCGTCAGAGCATTCTGATCGCGTCTCGTGAGCTGGACGGTTCTTGTTGCGTTCCTGGCGTATTGCGGCTAATGCTGGATTCCAGGCCGCGCTCAGTTGATAGCCTTCGTCCCTGTTCACAAGATTCTCGTGGACCCGTATTTCTATTGATTCTTTAATTACGCTATCCCAATAGCTCCCGGCTCGGCACAGCACCCTGGTGTTTTCGAAATCAAAGGTGTGGTTTTCTTTGATGATATGTTCAGCTATAGCAGATTTCTCTATCTGTCCAAGTCGAACATGCCTGATGTGTTCCTCGCACCTTTTAGAGATGCAGCGCTGCGTTTTGACCAATGTACTGCACACCACATTCGCAGGCAATGCTGTATATACCAGGTGTGTTTAGTTTGCATGGGTCTTTAGCTGAGCCCAGCAGCTCTTTCGTCTTCGGTGGTGGTCGGAAGACGGTATTTATGTTTGATTTTCTTAATAGTCTCCCGATTTTGGCTGATGTGGGCCCCAAATATGGAAGAAAGGCGAGTCTCTTGTTAACTTCCTCTTCCTCTTCCTGAAATTTGTCAGCCTGTCTCCTCTTGAAGGCCCTGCCAATCTGTGTTTCACCGTACCCGTTTTTCCGTAATACCTCTCTTATGTGGTGTAATTCGTCTGAGAGGCTTTCTTTGTCACAAATGACGTGCGCCCTATGTACCAAGGTGGTCAGTACCGACTGGCGTTGCGCCGGATGGTGGCAGCTGGTTGCATGGAGGTACAGGTCTGTGTGTGTCTTTTTTCTATATACTGAATGGCTCAGCGTGTCATCCGCTTTCTTCCTGATCAGTACGTCCAGTAATGGAATACAGCCATTCTCTTCTACTTCCATCGTGAAGGTGATATTCTCATGTATGCCGTTTAGGTGGTCCATAAACTCCTCCAGTGCCTGCCTGCCATGCTGCCAAATCACGAAAGTGTCGTCCACATAGCGGAAGAAGTGCCTGGATTTACGGTGAGCAGTTTGTAGTGCCACCCCCTCAAAGTGTTCCATATAAAGATTCGCGATCCCTGGAGCAAGGGGAGATCCCATGGCCACTCCATCCACTTGTTCATAATGCTCTCCATTGCACTTGAAGTAGGTGGTCGTAAGTGCATATTCAAAGAGCTTCACTGTTTCAGGCTCGAAGTGCTGATTAAGGAGCGCCAAGGCGTCTTGTAGTGGTACTTTCGTGAACAAGGAGGTGACGTCGAAGCTCACGAGTAGGTCATCACTCTGTATTCGGATGTCCTTCAGTATTCTAACGAAATCTGCGGAGTTTTTCACGTGATGACTGCAGTGTCCCACCAGTGGTTTCAATAGTGTCGCCAGGTATTTGGCCAGTCCATAACTGTGCGATGGATTCGGGCAAACTGCAGTTTAAACATGGTAGATGGTCATAAAAAGCCAAAATACGCAGGAGGCTGTGGTACACACAAGCCTTCGTAGTTCTGTGCTTGAGCAACAGTGGAACGCGGACAGCTATGTCTTCCAGGGTGCTGGTCACATGTAACAACAGCAACCAGAACGACAACAATCACGATTCAGTGACAAGGCACGGACAAAGACTTTACACGTGCGCTTGGTTGGGGGGCGGGACTTGTGCAATGTTCGGGGCTGTTGCTAACGTTTCCTGTAACAGGTCCGCTATAATTTGTTCTTGCGATAACTGTTGCAGTCAGTTTAATGTAATTTTTTCGTTTGTTCGACATTTTAATTCTGTATTCACATTCTTTGTGTATTCAAATGTATGTCGCCATCGTGTTCTGAAGCTGATTAAAAGTTGGTAATGTTTCCCCCGGTATTCTAATACGCATACATGAATAGCTGCCGAATTTCCATTTGTAACGCACTTCGTACATCATTCATTTTTCATAACCAAATAAAATACTGTACTTTGGTTTAGAATCATGTTATGGTTTCTTAATGACAAGAGAATACCTTTGACTGTTACGTTTACTTAAAAAGCAGCATGTATGCGTACATACAGCATCGCCATATGCATGAGAACTTCTATTGCAAACCAATTCAGATACAACAAAAGTTTGAGTTGATAGAATTTTATGCTGTTTCCTCCAGTGTTTCATATAACTGTCAGTTTTTTTAAGCAGGGCATTAGAATGTTTCTGGTGACTTGTTCATAGTTCCTCAAGTACCCATCCGTTACACTACCGCGAGTTAAATGTCACGTGATTGATCGAACAAGGTCGATACTGTATCGCGGGTTTCTGCGTATCTGGAGAAGTGGAGCCCATTCCAATGGAAGTATTTTTTGCGAAGCTCTACCCTACTGAACTCCTCAAAATAAATTTCTACGAAACCTAAATAGCCAAAGCTTCATCTGTAATCTAATACGACTCCTATATTAATCTATTAAACGCTATAAAAATGTTTACCTTAGCAGCAAGAGTGTAATATAAGTCGATTCTGTAGTTTTCGAATGACGAATTAGTGCAAAAAACCTCGTCTTATAATCAGGTAAATACGGCATTTAAGCAGCTTATTATAGACAGTATTTGATTACAGATAACAGCATGATCTGCAAAGAGTCTGATGTTACTGCTAATATTGTCCGCAAGGTAATTAATATACAACATGAGTATGAACAGCAAGGAACCCAACAGACATCTCCAGGGCACATGAAGTTACGTGTACACGTGACAATAATTCTCCACCCAAGATGACATACTGTGTCTTCCCTACCGAAAGTCCACAATTCAGTCACAAATTTCACTTGATACCCCATATGATCGTACTTCTGACAATAAGCATAAGAGTGAGCCTTCTTGTAGACAGATATGACCTATGCGTTTTCCCAAGAACTGGGTACAGTTTTTTGTTTGAGGCATCTGTGACTTTTTATAGTTAGAAAAGGAGCTAACTCAGTTGCAAATAAAGTATAGAATCTGATAGGGATTCCGTCGGGCCCTGGATCTTTTTTCAGTTTTAATGATTCCAGCTGTCTCTCAACACCACTGACACTAATACTTATTTCACTCACCGTTTCAGTGGTAAGAGCATTAAATTGGAGCATTTCACCAGGGTTTTCCTTTGTAAAGGAACATTTTAAAATGTAGTTAAGCATTTCAGCCTTTACATAAAAGCACTCTGTCGTCAGGCCACAAGTGGCCCATCAGGACCATCTGACTGCCGTATCATCCTCAGCTGAGGATGCGGATAGGAGGGGCGTGTGGCCAGCACACCGCTATCCTGATCGTTACGATGGTTTTCTTTGACCGGAACCGCTACTATTTGTTCAAGTAGCTCCTCATTTGGCATCACGAGGCTGAGTGCACCCCAGAAAACGGCAACAGTACATGGCAGCCCGGATGGTCAACCATCCAAGTGCCGGCCATGCCCGACAGCGCTTAACTTCGGTGATCTGACGGGAACCAGTGTATCCATTGCGGCAAGGCTGTTGCCCAGCTTTTACATAGCTACCCTCAATTTCAGTTCTTTTCTCATTCACTACAGATTGGTCACTAACTTTGGTGCAGCTAACAGCCTTAACATATGACCAGAATTTGTTAGGGTTTTGTGACAGATCATTTGACAACATTGTGCTACGACAGTCATTGAAGGCTCCATGCTTTGGACTCTTGACAGTTAAAAGCATTTCATTGAGCATTTCTCTATATAAAGCCCTATGCTATGTTTAACAACTATCGTACAGTAATATGTGTTTCTTTAGAAGTTTCCTTACAGTGACTGTATACCATGGAGGGTCCCTCTCATTATCAACTGTTCTACTGGGTACATACCTATCCAGTGAATCGTCAATTATTCTTTTATAAACTTGAGCCATATTTCCTCTATGTGGTGTTTGAGCACCAGGAAGGGGGTTGGTAAATGTGGTGTCTTGTTGCTGCCCATCATTAACAGCACAATCTAAAGCCATCTAACAATGTTGTAGTCACTTGGTGGTGAATTAGTGAATGACCAGAAAGTTATTGCACTCCCCTCACCATGAAATGTGTTACTGGTAGACTGCATAAATCTTTTCCAGTCAGGAACTTCTGTACTTGTAGAGCGGGCTGTGCCATGTGGAGCCACTTATCACACATCTGCAGTATATCTTGTAAGGTGAGTGCCAATGTGTCTGATGCGATCGGACTGATCATGTGTAATCTAGAAAAATAATCTCCTGTAACGAACTGTTGAAATACCTGAAGCTCCATAACACAATGATGACCTACTTCTGTTACAAAAGGAAGAAATTTAAGCTTCTGACCATCTTCATATGTTGGGAGAGCTAAGGCTGGGGTGATTCCCCAGGTACGATAATCTTTGTAATCCAGAATGCAGTGGAGTGTGCGCTGATATGAAACTTTGTGGCAGATTAAAACTATGTGCTGGACTAAGACTAACACACAGAATCTTTGCATTTCGTGGGCAAGTGCTCTACCGACTGAGCTACCCGACCGTGCTTCATGACCCATCCTCACAGCCTTATTTCTGCCAGTACTTCCTCTCCTACCGACCAAACTTCACAGAAGTTCTGCAAAACTTGCAGAACTTGCAGTTCTGGAAGAAAGCGTATTGTGGAGAGATGGCCTAGCCACAGCCTGGGGGATGTTTCCAGAATGAAATTTCACTCTGCAACAGAGTATACCCTGATATGAAACTTCCAAGCATATTAAAACTGTGTGTCAGATCAGTACTGAGACCACCTGTACTCACAGCTTTACTTCCACCAGTACCTTGTCTCCTACCTGCTAGTCCTGCAAGTCTTGCAGGTGAACTTCTGTGAAGTTTGGAAGGTAGGAGAGGAGATTCTGGTGGAAGTAAAGCTATGAGGATGGGTCTTGAGTTGTGCCTGGGTAGCTCAGCTGGTGGAGCACTTGCCCACAAAAGACAAAGATCCTGAGTTCAAGTCCCAGTCTGGCACACAATTTTAATCTGTCAGGAAGTTTCACATCATGCACACTCTGCTGCAGGGTGAAAAGTTCATTCTGGAAGCATACCCCAGACTGTGGCTAAACCGTGTCTCCGCAATATCCTTTCTTCCAGAAGAGCTGGTCCCGAATGTTTCACAGGAGAACTTCTGTGATATTTGGAAGCTAGGAAATGAGATACTAGCGCAAGTAAAGCTATGAGGATGGGTCATGAGTCATGCTTGGGTAGCTGAGTCAGTAGAGCACTTGCACACAAAGGTAAAGGTCTCGAGTTCGAATCTCGGTCCAGCACACAGTTTTAATTTGCCACGAAGTTTCAGTTTTTGTGCTTTCAGAAAGAGACTGCAGCACACATGTAATGACCTCTATTATTTAAAACTGAATAAAAAGTATACAACTTCTATTACTGGACTTGCTGGAGATGAAATCTGAAAAATGTTCCACGGTAGAACATTCTCTCCTATGCAAAAATGTTTGGAAATGGAAACACTATGCTGAAAACAGTACAGTGAACACCTACTGGTCCTTGAGGTCTTTAATGAAGATTTCTATGGCCAGTTCTTCTTGTGGATGTTTGCCAGTCAGTTATTGGTACAGATCTTTTTAGTTATTATGGTGTGCTGCTTGATGTTAACTCAAAAACATTGCTTGACTGACAAACTTTAATTGTTAGTACAGGCTCTGTACCATACCAGTTCACAGTTTAATGCTTTTGATTGACCCACAGCACCAGTATAAAGGCTTGTTAAAGAGATGGTTGGAGCAACCTAATTACAGCTTTCCTGAAATTAATGTGCAACACACTGTCACAACTGTCTACAAGCCAGATGCTTGTCAACAGAAAAATTAGTTCAAGCAAAACTCTAATGTCAAGAGATGATTAAGCTTGGCATATGCCCTTGTAAAAGTTGCTGGTCTAATCCTCACCACTTTGTTCCAAAGAAAGATGTAACTTGGCATCCCTCTGGAGATAAAGAGCTTTAAATGCCACAGCGCCAGACCACTATCCAATACCTCATTTACAAGATTTCAACTGCAAATTCACTTACAGAAAAATATTCTCTAAAACTGGTCTTATTTGAGCTTATCATAATATCCCTGTTATGACAGAAGATGTGCCTAAAGCAGTTATGATTACACCTTTTGGACTTTTAGAGTTTTTGAAGATACCATTTGGTCTCTGCAGTGCAGCACAGTCATTCCAGCAATTTGTTCGCACCATTCTGAATGATTTTTTTCCCTTTGCATTTTCACATTCAGTTGATATTTTCTTTGCTTTAACATCACATGAAGAACATATGAGGGTCTGAGAGTACAAGTGGTACAGGTGAAATTTCACAAGAAAATGATATAAATGCTCATTTGGAAAGCTAAAATGTGGAACTCTTCTGAGTAAAAGAAGTACAAGCGATTTCCAGCATAGTGCTCCACTCTGTGATGATAAAGTTTAAGCTCTATGTCAATACCTGAACTGCATTTAGAATACAACTAGTATAAGTGAAACTGCAGTCAGAGGGAGAATTGCTGCCTTGTTGAATGAAGGTCAAGGTATGCATGAAGGGTAATTAAAAAGTTTCTATTCGAAGGCTGTATAGTCCAGAGTCAGTATGCCAATCAAGCAAAATTGCATTGATGCACCAGGTTTAAGATACCTATTTGGTAAAACACTGTGTCCTGCTATGTGAAGAAGTCCATAACTGCCTGCTGGACATCTTCAGCCAATAGGAATTACCTTTCAAGGCCTTTTTTAGGGGACCAAAGGCATGGTAATCACATGGTGGGAGATCAGGAAGATAGGGTGTGTGCTCAAGTGTCTCCCACTTGAGTTTCCATAACTTCTGCATTACCACATTTGGGATATGGGGATTTCCATTGTCAGGAAGCAGCAGTACTCCTTGGTTCACCATTCCACAGTGGTGGTTTTTGACAGATATGCTGCCACGTACACATTCTTTATTCTCCAGTGAATGTCTGCTGATGTTTGTCTTTAGATGCTAAGAAAAGGATAATAGTATGTTGGTCCTGTTTGGAGGCATTTGGTAATAAAATCATCATAGCTTACATTTCCACATTTATCGCACACACTTTGGCAAGGCACAGATGCCACAGTAATCACTTGCTACATGACAGTGCTTCTGTGTCTGCTTTGGAGTCACACTGTGTTGCATACATACTGAAGCAATGCCTTCAGACAGAAAGTTTTCGATTGTCCCTTACAGGTCTTTTTTTTATTTTTTATTATGTACAGCAGTAGCCTAATGTGTATTCAAGTAAGAGTACTTATAGTAATATTTAATGCATGTTTAAGATGCCATATTTTTAAACACTGCTAGTATATGTTTAGGTAAAATCAGCATATTGATACAATAGATGACAAGGTCCTTGGGCCTGGCCCTACATATATGGAATGCGATGAAGATTTTGGGATCTCTCAAAAGACAAACACTTCAAACATGTTTCTTCCCCAAGACAGGATTGAAGCAGTGAATCAGGTCAGCAGAAAATTTTCTGTGGTGGAAATGAAAACAGTAAACTTTCTTTCAATTAAATCTGTGGAAGTCATAGCAAATTTGCTGAAGACACAGAAG
Source organism: Schistocerca serialis cubense (assembly GCF_023864345.2). Classification (NCBI taxonomy): domain Eukaryota; kingdom Metazoa; phylum Arthropoda; class Insecta; order Orthoptera; family Acrididae; genus Schistocerca; species Schistocerca serialis. The sequence continues at coordinate 860,438,489 of NC_064641.1, forward strand.
GAAACAAAATACAATGGAGGAATACAAAGTGGATCTGAATCAGTAAAGAAAATCCTCAAACAGTGCTGATCTTCAGTTTGCAGAAGCAGATTTTAGGAGGCCCATCAGTACCTCTTCTGCAGCCTTTGCTTCAAGATTAATTTGAAACAAAATTAGAGAAATGTAAATACCATCAGGATATCTCTTTATCATGAGTTCCATAACAGGATATCCCATTCGCAAACAGCAAACATGGGTGTATGAAGAGGGAGTGGAGAAAGAAGAGGACGTGGTCAAACTAGAGGACAAGTAAGACTGAAAAATGCAGAACACAATGGTAAAGTGTGATGAGTCTTGCCCCAGAAGGACATTCTTCAAGAGATACCACAGAAGGAAATGATAACAATTCTATATACACTGACTGTGAGGGGATCACGGAAAGTGACTATGAATAATCTTTTGTATTTGTGGGAACCACAAAAATATATTTTTGTTTTGATATTTTAATTTTATTTGCCATTTACCTGTTGTTTTTAGCTTGTTATATTAATTTCACTTTAATTACACACATAGCCTTGTTTTATAATGAACATGTATTGTACTGTGTATATCATGTATGTTGTACCAAAAATTCTTCAAAATATAGCATGGTAAACAAAATGTTTTTGCACATGTAGCTCTTTTACTCTAAAAAGTATAAGTATTTTAATAACTTACTAAAAATAATGTAGTGGTACTACAATCTTTAACCACACCTTCAACTATACACAGGCTAACTGACCATTAGGAAAAAATATCTGATATTTGGATAGTAATTCACATAAATTATAAACAGCCATTTAACTTTGGTAGTGATTTACTCAGTTTGCTTTGACAAGCACTTGTTTTCTCAGCCCCTCATACAACGTATCTGCAATAGCTTCTTGAAAGGCTGGATAAATATCACTATAATAGTAACGTGGGAATATTTGAGAGCGAAGGGTATTATTCTTGGGTTACACTGTGTCATATTAAAGAATTCCCCCATTAATGGAAGAAAAAATGAGACAAATCATTAAAGAAGTTAAAAGAAGAACCAGCTAATGCAACTCAGCTTGCTCATTCCTCAATAGACCTTGCCTTAATGTTGGTGATTGATGCTTCAGACTATGCTACAGGTGCTTCTTTACATCAGTTATGAGGGGGAACACTTTAAACACTTGCGTTTTTTTCCAGGTCTCTCACCAACACACAACATAACTATAGTACCTATGATCGTGACTTGTTGACAGCATATTTGGTACTCACTTTCATTATCTTCTGGCAGTAAGAGAATTCACAATATTCACAATCCATTAACATTTGCCTTTAAACAGCACCCAGAAAAAACAACATCCAGGCAACTGTACCTTCTAGAATTTCTTAGTCAATATTTAATATGTTTCTGGAGGAGAAAATATTTCTGCTGATACATTTTGCAGTATTGTGGCCATCATGTTACCATCCATCATTTCATATGAAGATTGTAATAATTTTGTGTGGCACAAGGATTAGTGCAAGTCTGTCAATTGGATGCAACTTGGTAGCTTCATGTCCCTAACCATTCCTGTTACCCACAGAGAAAAAGAAAACCTACAGTTTAGCATTGAATCTAAACCAGGTGTCACTTCTGGTGACTGCTCACATCATTGAGAGGTGAAGACTAGGGTAAAATGCAGACTGAAAAATTCACAGTCTGACCAGGATTCGATTCTGCAACTTCTTGGTTTGCAGGCGCATGTTGTGTTGTTAGGCCACCAGTACCAACCACATGAAGATATTGCCAAGGCACAAAGCAATGATCTAGAAATGGCCAGAGTGAATAATTCAGAGTCCTGTTACCTAATGGATCACAGCAAGCTTTAAATGTAGAAAAATATAATTAATGCGGATGAGTAGGAAAAACAAACCCATAATGTTTGGATACAGCATTAGCAGTATCCTGGTTGACACAGTCACATTCTTTAAATATCTGCGCATAATGTTGCAAAGTGATATGAACTGTGAGGACTGTGGTAGGGAACACAAATAGTCAACTTTGGTTTTTTGGGACAATTTTTGGAAAGTGTGGCTCATTTGTAAAGCAGACTGCATACAGGGCACTGGTTTAACTTGTTCTTGAGTACCAGGTTGGATTAAATGAAGGCATTGAAGCAATTCAGAGGCAAGCTGCTAGATTTGTTACTGGTACATTCAAAGAACATGCAAGCGTTACGCAGCTGCTTCGGCAACTCAAATGGAGGGAAAGTGACTTTCTTTTCAAGGAACAGATATTGAAAAAATTTAGAGAACTGGCATTTGAAGCTGACTACCAAACAATTCAACTGTTGCCAACATACACTGGGTACAGGAGTCACGAAGAAAAGATACGAGAAATTAGGTCTCTGATGGAGGCATATAGATTGTCATTTTCCCCTTGCTCTATTTGTGGGTGGAACAGGAAAGAAAATGAAAAGTATTTGATTCTGCCGAGCAACAGTCATACAGTATTTTTTGAAACAACACACCACCATTTGACTGTATATTACTGTATTTTTCTTCTGTACAATCTAGATATAATCTTTTATGCCATTATTGAGTACAATGCTTAAAATTCTTGGACATTAACATGTCATATCTGGCAAAGTCAGCCCAAAGCTAGACTAGTGGTGGTATGGGGTACCCTCTGCTCTTCACTGTATGGTGGCCTGTGGAGTATCTTTGTAGATGTAGGTGTACTTTGTGATTAGTTTACAGGCAAGCTCACGCCATATCTTCCTCCATACTACTGAGAAATGGTGGTCCATACGCTACATGACTTGGCTCATTCTGGCATTAAAGGCACAGTGGACTTTATTCAAAATGAGCAAAAATCTCAAAACATACAACCAGTGCTTGTGGAACTTTCAGTGAAGCTGACAGTTGCTTCTCACATATCCATGTTGACTAGTGGGGCAATAACATTTTTCTCTAGGCCTTATCTATCTCTTGACAATGATCAACATGTTTGGACGTTGGTGAAAGGTAGTTCTACAAAAGGACATCTCTGAAGAAAGTGTTACCAGCCATTTTCTGTCATCATGGATTACACATTTTGGAGTTCCAGAAATCATCACACTGACAGAGGACAGCAGTTTGATCATAAATTCTTCACTTCACAAAGACCCTAGGTATACACCACATCAAAACCATTGCTTACTGTCTGGCACTGAACGGCAAAGGTGAACTGTGGCATTGCAATACCAAGACAGCATTGAGAACATGACATTAGGATGACTGGTTTGATAACTCATCAACAATTTTAATGCATCTTTATAATTATGTGGTTCCATAATATAATACCACCACTGCAGAAATGACGTATGGCATGACAACTAGACTTCCAGCTGATATATACAGAAAATATATGTGCATTTATTGTAGTTTTGTTTTATGGTGCTAAATAAATAGTTATGAATATAATAGAGGGAAACATTCCACATGGGAAAAATATATCTGATATAAATGAATAGTTATTTTTACTAGAACCACAGTTTCCATGTTCAGAAATAAATCATTTGCCCCAAATTTCAGTGTTTATCTACATAAATAAAGGAAAATTTTTGAGACTTTTCAGATGTTACGACGGTTGTGCATAACATATTTCATAATAAATCAATATTTGTGATTCGGAGTTGCTTTGGTGTATATTACACTCCTGGAAATTGAAATAAGAACACCGTGAATTCATTGTTCCAGGAAGGGGAAACTTTATTGACACATTCCTGGGGTCAGATACATCACATGATCACACTGACAGAACCACAGGCACATAGACACAGGCAACAGAGCATGCACAATGTCGGCACTAGTACAGTGTATATCCCCCTTTCGCAGCAATGCAGGCTGCTATTCTCCCATGGAGACGATCGTAGAGATGCTGGATGTAGTCCTGTGGAACGGCTTGCCATGCCATTTCCACCTGGCGCCTCAGTTGGATCAGCGTTCGTGCTGGACGTGCAGACCGCGTGAGACGACGCTTCATCCAGTCCCAAACATGCTCAATGGGGGACAGATCCGGAGATCTTACTGGCCAGGGTAGTTGACTTACACCTTCTAGAGCACGTTGGGTGGCACGGGATACATGCGGACGTGCATTGTCCTGTTGGAACAGCAAGTTCCCTTGCCGGTCTAGGAACGGTAGAGCGATGGGTTCGATGACGGTTTGGATGTACCGTGCACTATTCAGTGTCCCCTCGATGATCACCAGTGGTGTACGGCCAGTGTAGGAGATTGCTCCCCACACCATGATGCCGGGTGTTGGCCCTGTGTGCCTCGGTCGTATGCAGTCCTGATTGTGGCGCTCAGCTGCACGGCGCCAAACACGCATACGACCATCATTGGCACCAAGGCAGAAGCGACTCTCATCGCTGAAGACGACACGTCTCCATTCGTCCCTCCATTCACGCCTGTCGCGACACCACTGGAGGTGGGCTGCACGATGTTGGGGCGTGAGTGGAAGACGCCCTAACGGTGTGCGGGACCGTAGCCCAGCTTCATGGAGACGGTTGCGAATGGTCCTCGCCGATACCCCAGGAGCAACACTGTCCCTAATTTGCTGGGAAGTGGCGGTGCGGTTCCCTACGGCACTGCGTAGGATCCTACGGTCTTGGCGTGCATTCGTGCGTTGCTGCGGTCCGGTCCCAGGTCGACGGGCACGTGCACCTTCCGCCGACCACTGGCGACAACATCGATGTACTGTGGAGACCTCATGCCCCACGTGTTGAGCAATTCGGCGGTACGTCCACCCGGCCTCCCGCATGCCCACTATACGCCCTTGCTCAAAGTCCGTCAACTGCACATACGGTTCACGTCCACGCTGTCGCGGCATGCTACCAATGTTAAAGACTGCGATGGAGCTCCGTATGCCACGGCAAACTGGCAGACACTGACGGCAGCGGTGCACAAATGCTGCGCAGCTAGCGCCATTCGACGGCCAACACCGCAGTTCCTGGTGTGTCCGCTGTGCCGTGCGTGTGATCATTGCTTGTACAGCCCTCTCGCAGTGTCCGGAGCAAGTATGGTGGGTCTGACACACCGGTGTCAATGTGTTCTTTTTTCCATTTCCAGGAGTGTATAATTACCATATCACATTACATTTAGGTTTTTCTTTCAACAGGAGTGTATTTTCTCTGCATTTTTCATAAACTCCAGCTATTTTTGAGATTGGTATGTGAGTTTGCTAACTACAAAAAAGTTCCTGGGAGTTTCAGGGAATCATAACTTTTAACCAAAGTTATTCTTTTGCCGTAGAAGATATCCCTTTGTTGCATGTTAATCACCTGATTTTTTAAAGGGGACTGGTAATACTTGTACCATAGCAGCTCCACAAATTACAAGAAATTAGCTTAAAGTTAATTGTTTACTGTTCTGTAAGACATTGTGATTGGCACAGTGTAGCCCAATCGTGCACCTAGAAGTCACCCTGGCTACTCTCATATGATGTGCACTGTCACACTTAATGCAAATGGATGCGTTGAAAGGGCTATTGTGAGACATGCACCACACATATATAAGATATGCCAAATACTATCTTCCCCTGTGTATACTGCCTCTTCTACAGGAAGAATAGGACCTGTCACCACTCGCCTACTTAACTATGAGTGGGCGAGTTGTAGGCATAGCAGCCTTGTACAAAGGAGGCAGGGACCACAGAGAACTCACAGTATGCTCATCCCCTAACCAATCAGTCTGAGGTGCTGTCTCATCTTCAACTGTAATTGAAACTGAGGCAGTGAGACTCATTCTACATGGGAAACTTTCTGTGTGTGATGTCAATGAGAGGTACATATGAATGGACAGAGGACTATCAATCATTGGCATTTCAAACTTCTGGAAAATACTGGTACCCCTTAGAGAAATGGCAGTGTGAGATGGGAAAGATCACGTTGTGCATTCAGTGGTTGTACCTGAAGGACTCATTCAACATGTTGAGGGGCCCATTGCGAGAATAGGGTGGGACCAACTACACACTTTGGTGCACACTGAAACAACAATGCTTGTTGACAGGGCTCTGCAGATCATTCCAGTGATTAAATTTCTAGGGATATGGAATGATCACTTAGATTAAATCATAGAAAAATGTGTGGCAGACTTTGGTTCATTGGTAGGACATCAGGAAAAATATCATCTATCTACAAAGTGGTTTGCAGAGTATAGACATAGAAATTTTGAAAAATTAGTACTTTGAAAGTATTTTGATCTGTTAATCTGCCCAGAACATTAACCTAAATTAGATTAAAAACAGTAAATTTCTGTTGCTCAATCTGTGAATGGGCATCTGGCCTAACTGCTGGTAGAGAGCAGTCTGTCATTCACTGTGGTAGTAGGAGAGGGAAGATGGTGAGCTCATTGCCGTGGTCACCTTTAACCCCAAGGGAAGATCCACAGTACTCAATTCGATAGCAAGCTGAGTGGACTTGGGGCTGTTCTGGGAGAACCAGAACAAGGAAAATTCCTACACCTACCCAGATTGACTCCAGGACCTCCAGAACTGTAGCCTAATTCTTTATCCACTAGAGCACCATGGCCACTTAAGTTAGGTCCATATTCATTAACTCACTCATCAGTTTTGGAAATTTCATAATTAATGGCAGCCTTCAAAGATGTGGAGCGAGTTCAGTTATACATTAACAGGCAGAAGCAGCCACTGAAAGCTGATACTATAAAGTTAACAACAAATTACGACCAATGTTAATGTAACATGCTAATAATGATGTGTAAAAAGAAAGATGATGAAACTTACCAAACAAAAGCGCTGGCAGGTCGATAGACACACAAACAAACACAAACATACACACAAAATTCTAGCTTTCGCAACCAATGGTTGCCTCGTCAGGAAAGAGGGAAGGAGAAGGAAAGACAAAAGGATATGGGTTTTAAGGGAGAGGGTAAGGAGTCATTCCAATCCCGGGAGCGGAAAGACTTACCTTAGGGGGAAAAAAGGACAGGTATACACTCGCACACACACACATATCCATCCACACATACACAGACACAAGCAGACATTTGTAAAGGCCTTTACAAATGTCTGCTTGTGTCTGTGTATGTGTGGATGGATATGTGTGTGTGTGCGAGTGTATACCTGTCCTTTTTTCCCCCTAAGGTAAGTCTTTCCGCTCCCGGGATTGGAATGACTCCTTACCCTCTCTCTTAAAACCCATATCCTTTTGTCTTTCCTTCTCCTTCCCTCTTTCCTGACGAGGCAACCATTGGTTGCGAAAGCTAGAATTTTGTGTGTATGTTTGTGTTTGTTTGTGTGTCTATCGACCTGCCAGCGCTTTTGTTTGGTAAGTTTCATCATCTTTCTTTTTAGATATATTTTTCCCACGTGGAATGTTTCCCTCTATTATATTCATATCATTAATAATGATGTGAATTACTTATAGATTACTTTATATATGGAAATTAATTCAGGCTTAAGTGTGTACTTTTGATTTTAAGATGCATTTACAAAGAAACAGAACATGATATATTTTTGAAAAATAATTGTGTACATTAACAATAGCTCTACTGAAGGAACATGATATATTTTTGGAAAATAATTGTGTACATTAACAATAGCTCTACTGAAGGAAAATTATGGTTATTTGTACACATGGAACATAATAAACAATCAAAATTATAGTCTCTACAGGTTATTTGCATGATCCCATATGTGGGGTAAAATTAGTAACAAGAATTCCCTGCTTGGAATGAAACTGAATACTAAGCACTTTTACTGCAAATCAAGTTGCTTTTTTTCCCCACTCTGGCACAGTATTCATGGTTCCATGTAACACATTTCTTAACAATGCACCCAGTGACAAAATCAACTGCTACTTTATTTGGAGTAGGATCTACTGCAAAATCCACACACATTTGGATCGATGTCTGTTTGTTCAGTGTTATCTTCCCCTTTAGAAGGTTTAGGGAAACAGTCCCTTTCTGAGAGTAATGTTTTGTAGTCTTTGAAATGTTGTCAGTATTTATGACCTGTGCCTCTTAATTCTGACTCAGTGCTCAGTACTATAATCAAGTTTCTTGGGAGACAACAATATGCTTCTTGTTGCACCCGGCTCCTCTCAGTTTTCACCTTCTACAGCTAGCTGCTGTAGTTGGTCACCGAATGTTCTCTGTGCTATTTCAGAAATCAGCTTTTCTGTGAGAATTGCATGCCAATTTAGTTGGAAAATTCCTGGCAGTATGAAATCTCCTGTGGCATTTGGGACAGCAGCTGATTTTCTCTAGGCTTGCTTCTAGAGAGAACCAAACTGTGTTTTCAGTATCACCTGGTATGAGTGGCTGAACACACATTGATGGCACACTCACATGTAGAAGTTGTTCAGTGGGTTAATAACTGACTTGTTGAAAGGCTGGAGTGCATGTTTTGTGTAGACGGGGATGCAAAAGGTGCAGTGTCATGTTCCATACAGCATTCAAGAGTATTGACTGATTTTGTAGGGTCTGGTGGCCATCCATCAAAGGCACTGCATGTCCCACTGTCTTGCATTTCAAATAAATGTTTTACACATGCACAAAATGCTTCTTTGTTAATGTAACCTGGTTCTGTCATCTGGACAAATATTCTGTCAGTAAACCTTTACAGAAGTCATTTTAAGCCAGATTTATTTGAAAACAGTGCAGAGAGGGATGAACATTCAAATAGCATTGCAGCAGGCCAATACAGTTGCTTGTTCTGCCTATTCCTCATGCTCCTTTGCCCTTTAGTGGCAATGACTCAAACAGGATTATAGTTACTGGGAGACAGACCAGTCTCATGAACTCCAAATATCATTTCACCTTTGTACAAGTTCAAGTCCAGCAACACTGATTCAAACTGGTTGTAGAAATCAGTGAACATTTTCCTTGTCAATCCAGAAACTTTGCACTCAGAAACGCTCAAAGGTATTCTTAGAGACAAAACTCCTACTGTCAATCCATAATTTCTGGAACCAGTCTTATCCAGTTGTTTTCTTGAAACAATGTTGACTTATCAGACATTCTGCATACCTGACAGCAACATTGTGTACATCCTGGAGGATGACAGTGATATTCCCTTAAGCCATAGCTTGAAGCCTCCCTGTTAAAACAGATTCTTGCTTATTTGTGGAAACAAGTTTTTTCTCTTTTTTAATGCATGTCAAGAACAGGAAAGAACTAAGTACTGCATCTTCAGAACACTATAGTTCCTGCTGCTGCATGCTGGGTTTGGCCTTGTTCCTGTTGTATCACGTAATCTGACCCTTTGTTTTCTGTTGTTAAGATACAACTCCACCCAGGCAAGAGGAATGCCTTTAAAGGCATAGCATTTTAGTTTCCCTAGAATTACTTTATGATCTACACATTTGAAGGCTTTGGCAAGATCATGGAAATTCAACAATAATTTTTCTTGTTTAGTTCTAAAAGAACTAAGTTCATGAGATTATATATTCCTTTCTTCCAATGAGATTATATGTTCCTGTATTCAACAGAGAAGCCTTTACAGAAGCCAAACTTAGTTGCTGAGAGGCTATTTTCAGAAAGGTGTTTCAATATTCCATTGTAGGATACCTTCTTAAAAACTTTTAAGAACATTGGAAGGGACAGATGGGTCCATAATTAAAAGCCATTTTAGCAAGGTATTCAAAAGTACTACCCTGCGCAGCTTAGGGTCTTTCACATGAAACACAAACTGCTTGTAGATTCTGTGGTGTAACTCGGGATTCTTCAGAATAACATACTCCACCTTTATCCTCTTAGGCCATTGAAAGATGTCCATGGTAACTGATGGTTTAGGTACTTTTGTAAGTGTCTAGACATCCCACTGAGGGCCATACTTTAGGTAGTTTGTAAATGTCGGGACATCCCACTGAGGGAGATATTATTAACATATGGACAGATGGTGTGCAAAGGACACCAGCTCTGGACACTAAGGCACGACTGTGATCATGCATCTCCACTGACTGTAGAGGTTGGCTTGTTCTTTGGACATCATGATTTGATGGTGCCTTGTAGGTCAAGGAGCAAACAGTTGTGTGCAAGTATGTAAATGGTCATAAAGAAAAATTGTTACAAGAACTCTCATTGATTCAATGGCTAATTTCAAAACAATACACATATATGTTGTAATCTGTCATGAGCTCCAAAGTAGAGTAGATGTGTTCAACCATTATTGTAACCGAAGCTGCACAAGAAAATAATTGTGTGTAAAATACAGACCAGTTGACGCAAAACAGTTTACATCATTTAGTAGCTTGGACAGACTGCAGATCTCTTCCAGCACCTGCACATTGCAACAAGGTGAAGAAATCCAGTGGCATATTTCAATGGCACTGTATAGCAGGATCACAAAGGTAATTAACTTTGAGGATGGTGACCAGAAACTATTAATGAAGTGTGACAGATCATACATGGAGCATAACCACACAACAAACAATAATTGGTAACACTTCATACTGGCACCCTAGTGCATGAAACAAATTAGGGGTGTAAAAACAAGGGAGCTTTTGGGAATTATTGAGAAGCTTTGACAAAAATAAGAGAAGAAAATATGACACTGCCCAGAGCAACCTAAGTCAATAACCAAATTAAATACTGTAAAATAAAAAAGCTGACACACACTGTAGCATCATGCAAAGTAATTTAAATACTTAAGAAAAAGTTTATTTGTCACAAAAGATTAGATAAAGGAGATTAGCAGTGAGGTCAACAGCAAAAGATATCTGCTTGCTTAAGTAACCTTTGTCATATGTGTGAAGAAGAATCTCATAGACAACACAGAAGAATTCCCTGTTGTGACTTTGAGACCACAGCTGCAGCAGTGATCAAAGGCTGCAGCAGCAGGCTGTGAGAGCCATCCAACACAACAATGGCACAGCTCTTCTTCACAGAGCAGCATCTGGCTAGCTGACTATGTGAAGAGTATGCAGCAGGTCATCGCTACATTCTCTAGCCTATGTGGAACTCACCGGCAATGCAGCACAGCTTGCTGTGCACCCAATTAGGTGAGTTGCTAACAGTCCCAATCTAACTTTTTAAGTAATTCATTATATGAAAAATTTTAGGGACATATTTCATGGGAGTTGAAATGAGTCACAATATTTCAGTGCTGTTAAGGGAATATGATATTGTCATTACTGTTTGCCTGTTCCTACCACAAAATGTAAAAGTTAACATCTTTCATGAAAGTTGAGGCAGAGAAACTAAAAAATTACCAAATAGTCTCAAAGACACCAAACAAGAGTTATCTAATAGTGTAAAATCCACCAAAGAAGAGTTGTTAAATGACATTAAAACCTTTGGAGAAGTGTTGTCAAATGACATTAAAACCATTAAAACTGAGTTGTCAAATAGTAATACAGATTTAAAAACACAAGGGAAGGAGGGAGCTATGAAAGAAGATAAAATTTATAATATAGAAACACTAATATTAAATTTGTGTTATGTACTTTTTTAAGAACTGATAATGAAACCAGATTAAAGCAATATGACAGACATTTGATGATGAGCTACCGAGGGTAATCAAGAAACCACGGGGAATATACATTCCCATGTGCCAAGAAGTCAGCACAAGACATTAATATTTTGTTTGAAATACCATCATAGACTGCTTTTCAGGTATCTAATAATTACTGTGATCTATTTTACAGTTGATTTGACAAAACTGACATCTGCTGCTACCAGCAGCCTGTCTCAATACAGCTAAGTGATTTGCTTTCTATGCTCCATTTTATGTCTCTGGGTAGAACGTTCAGATATTGTGAAAAGAAGATAAACTAACTATTGAAGAGAATAAAGATGTCTCTAAAAGTAGTTTCATTAATCATCAAAGACCTTCAAATCATTTTGGAAGATGTATGTATGAGAGACAAGCCTCACAACAATGAGATCTGCTCAGTCACCATGATCTGTTGCCTACAATACACTTTCAAAGCTCCAGAAAGACAACTAAACAATTTTTAAGTAGGATTTTCAAAGGGCACATGCTCCTTACAGCAGATATTCAATATGAAATTTAAAATCTTTCCTCAGGTACTGAATTCCAGAGAGTTTCTGTAATATTTTTGAGTTCTATAAGCAATTTGATAGAGAAGCCCTACACAGAGTATTGGAAAATTTCGTGTTACATCTATACTGGCGTGTGTCATCCTTGAAACAAAATTTAAAACAACTCATGACTGATATCTCTAAGGTTTTCAGGTTGTTAGATAATAAGTCAGTGTACCTAAATTCATCATTAACCAGATCCTCTAGTAACTGGTTAGAATTTAGAATGAAAGATTACAAGAATACCAAGACCACCTATAAGCTTAAACATAGGTCTACTTGCTAATATCACTACTAATATAAATACTACTTTTTTTGTCCACTCCCTTCTCGCATATGAAATCAATAGGACCAATAATGGATGATGTAAGGCTAACAATAAAGATATTTAAATATTCCTGTATAAGAAGCTATCAATAGAATTATACAGCCTAAAAGAAGACATAGCAAAATCAATTTTTCCCAAATTTTAAATTGTTAAGATATGAAGGATTCTAGAGTATAAACAGTAAGAGAACATAACTGAACAACTGAAATGGTATGAAAAAAGGAAACAAGAGACATAAGGATAAAATGAAAGAACTTAAACATCTACTATACAGCTGTGATATTCAACACTCACTGGCGAATAATGAAATGTTATATCTCATCTGTACTGTTATGGGGATTGAAGTCATAGACAATACAAAAATTCACCCATAAGTAGCCTAAAGGCATTTGAAATGTGAATGTACCACCATATGTTAAGATCTCATAAACAGATTACGTGATCAATGACAAAGTTCTTCGACTAGATTTCTGGAAAGCATTTGACACAGTGCCACATTGCAGGCTGTTAAACAAAGTATGAGCATATATAATAGGTTCATAGAAATGTGGGTGACTCGAATACTTCTTAAGTTACAGGACCCTGTACATTGTCCTCAATGGGAAGTGTTCATCAGAGGTTTTGTCAGGAGTGCCCCAGGGAAGTTGTTCTCTGTATACATAAATTATTTGGTGGACAGGGTGGGCAGCAACCTGCAGTTGTTTGCTGATGATGCCATAGTGTATGGTAAGGTGTTGAAGTTGAGTGACCATAGGAAGATACAAGATGACTTAAGCAAAATTTCCAGTTGGTGTGATGAATGGCAGCCAGCCCCAAATGTGGAACAACATAAGTTAATGCAGATGAGTATAAAGATCAAAGCTGTAATGTTCAGATGCAGTATTACTAGTGTCAGTCAAGTCATTTAAATATCTGGGCATAATGTTGCAAAGCAATATGAGGTGGAATGAACATATGAGAACAGTGGTACGGAAGGCAGATGGTCGATTTCAGTTTATTGGAAGACTTTTAGGAAGGAGTGGTTCACCTGTAACGGAGACCACAAATAGGAAGCTGGTGTGACCTGTTCTTGAGTACTGCTTGAGTGTTTGGGATTGGTACCAGTTCGTATTGCAGGAAGACATAAAAGCAATTCAAAGGCCATGTAAGCTCACTGGACCAAACATTTTTCTCACAACAGTGTGAGACATATTCATGAGCCTCAGTGGTGTGGTGTGACATGGACCATATAAAGTCCTGACATAGGAGCCATCAGTTACTGCCCTTAACAACGCACTGGTCAACCAAACCGCATGGATGCTGCTAGATTTGTTACCGGTAGGTTCGAACAACACATAAGTGTTACAGAGTTGCTTTGTGAACTCAAATGGGAATCCCTGGAGAGAAGGCAATGTTCTTTTTGAGAAACACTGTTGGGAATGTTTAGAGAACTGGCATTTGAACCTGACTGCCCCCAACATACTTCGAGCATAAGGTCCATGAAGACAAGATATGAGAAGTTATGGCTCATACAGAGGCACATAGACAGTCATTTTTTCCTCACTTTATTTGTGAGTGGAACAGGAAAGAAAATGACAAGTAGTGGTACAGTGTACCCTCCGCCATGCACTGTACAGTGGCTTGCAGAGTATCTATGTAGATGTAGATGTAGATGTAGATGCAGATGCAGATATACCCTGTAGCCCTAGTGGAACTTTGTATGACCTTCAATAATTTAATAATTACATGTTAGCTGCCAATAAAAATAAATGTACCGAATAAAGGTAATAGCCAGCCAAAATATATAATATTTACATTTGTAAGCTCACTGGAACAAACATTTTTCTCACAACAGTGTGAGACATATTCATGAGCCTCAATAATATCAGTGGTGTGGTGTGACATGGAGCGTATAAAGTCCTGACATAGGAGCCATCAGTAAGTGCCCTTAACAATGCACTGTTCAACCAAATCACATGGATGCTGTCCCTTATGTTAACTGTTTTGTTGCAAGTGGTCCTACAAATCTATAGTATTTGTAGACCACTCTGCATGTGAACTTGTTCCTGAGACAGACACAGCTTTAGTTTAATGACTATGAACTTCATCACCTTTGAAAACAGGGATGGTAATGTTATGGCCCTTGCTAAAATGGTAAGCAAATAGGATAACTTCATTGTGTTTCTTCAAGCTTTCTTGGTGGATCGAATATTCCATCATTTTTTGGAAGTGTATTTGAGTTAATAATATCCCAGATGCACATTCAAAAAAATGATGGAATATAGAATAACTTCATTGTCCAACATCTCAGTGTATCTGTTCTAGTTCAAAGTGCCTGTGATCTTAATCAAAGGACCAATATCCAAGTAATTAAAACATAACAAAGCCTCCTCCAACCTGCAATTCTCAACACAAAACAATGAACTGGTAAGTGCTCAATGGAGCAATTCCAAAAAAATTGTCTGTAACCTAATGATATTCCATCAGAATGTCCACTCTCTAGGCAATAAATTAATGAAGCTAGAAATAATACTTTCATATTAATTAATAAATGCTTTTGTCATATGTCCAAATGAACACTGGCTCAGGGAGGATATATTAATAACTGAGTGGTGGGGACTGCATCACCCTTAACAAAAGAAATAGAGTCAATACCTATAGACCAACTTAATTATTGTATACAGAAAAGGATTTTGGAATGTCAGCTTTAGAAATACCAGCATTCAGAATAACTGTAGCATGCCTATACACCTATACATGTCTCCTGATGGAGACATAAAAACTTTCCTCAAGGCCTAGAAAATACTTTAATGCAAGCTATAAAAAATAGGCAACCTATACTGTTTGTGGTGATTTAAAGATAGGCTTTAGCAACAACTGAGATCATGAATCTGTTATTGTCTCAAAAGCTAGAAATCACAGTACATTCCTCTATATGAGAAACATCTTGTGCAAAGTCCAGTAGAGATCTAATAATAGTTAATGTGAATCAGAGCTGATTCAAATCAGAAATACTTAAAGCAGGAGTATAAGACCATTATGTCTAGACCATAAGTCTCCACCTGGAAAACAATAACTCACAGAATATCAAACCAACAATGTGCAAAAGTAGCTTTTACTGTGATAAGGAAGTTGAATAATTTAAGAATTATTTAAAATAAGAGTCATGGGGGGAAATTTATAGTACAGCAAGTAAATCCAGTAAATTTAATACATTCATAAATGCAATTAAACAATATTTTGATATACCTCTACTTCTTAAAAATATGAAGTTAAAAATAATGTATAGAAACAGCTGGATCACTCCTGATACAAGAAAATCATGTGCTTAGGAAAGATTCCTCTAAGTAATTTCCAAAATAGGCAATACAACACTTCAGTTTGATAGATATTTTAGAAAGTATAAAGAATTATTCAGGAAAATAATAAAAGTGTCAAAATGTAGGAAAATGACAGATGCATAAGAATGCAACTAATAAAACAAAAGTTGTTTGGCAATGAAATAACAAAAAGAATAGTGGTAACATACAGTAAAATGAAAATTCCCAACTATCCAGCAACCCAATACATGTAACTAAAATGTGTAACCTTTTTTTGTAAATATAAATGAAAAAACCTTGTTGAGTAAAATATCGCTCATAAAAATTACACACATCTGAGGGGGCAGGTATACAGAACCCTATTTCTCTTGCCAATGGATGTATAGAAAGTACAGCAATAAATTAAGCTACCAAAAACAAAATACACCACAGGAATAGATAATATACCATATCTGATTATAAAAATATGCTGAGATAATCAGTGAACCATCAAATTATCTTACAAATTTATTTACTTATTTATTTATTTGTTCTTCCCTACTTGTATCTTTCCAGATTAAGCATAAAAATTACAAAAAAGCTGTGAAGTGGTGGCAAATTACAAACCAGTTTCTCTACCGTTGATCTTTTCAAAAATAGTTGATTTTTTTATGAAACATCTTCAGATTTTTTACATAAACACAACATGTTAATAGAAGCCCAACATGGATTTAGAAGGAATCACTTGGCTGAAACAGCTGTGTCTTCTTTTCTGCATGAAACATTGCAGGCAAAATATAGGCGCAGTCACGTTTTGAGCATATTTCTATATTCATCAAAGGCTTCTGATCTCATCAGGCACAGTAAGCTTCTCAGGAAAATAAAGAATTTAAGTATTAGGGGAGCAGTATATAACTGGATTAAACTCAAACTCCATCAAGGAAAACACTTTATTGAGGTAACACATGAAGAAAGAGATACAATTAAAACCAACCAATGAGATCTATCAACAATGAAACATGGTGTTCCCCGAGGACCCTTATTGGAGCTAATCTTGTTTCTATTGTGTGTAAACAACTTAAACATGAACAATGGTAATGATAAAATATACACATATGCAGATGACATGAGCATCTTAATAATGGGAAATGTGAAAGAAATATTAGAAGAAAACATTAAAGCCATCATGGAGAACATAACATATTACTTTGAGGCAAACAACTTGTTTATGAACTTGAAAAAAATTCATTTACCACACAGAATAGGACCAACTAGCCCCCTTATTGAAATAAATAGCCAATCAATTATGAAAAGAGAGAGTACAAAATTTCTAGGCTTATGGATACAACAGAACATGAAATGGGATTCACATACAGATCAAATGTGCAGAAAATGAAGCAAGACTTGCTTCATTATAAGAAGACTAAGGAACTGCACCTCATAATAAGCTCGGGAGTACATATTTTGTTTGTGCTCACTCAATACTGAAATATGGGATAGTATTTTTAGAAAACTATGTAAAAAGTCAGCAATCTTAAGTGCTGAAAAAGATAATTAGATTAATGTTAGAAGCACATCAAAGGACATAATGCAGAGAATTATTTAGAGAAAATAAAATTCTCCCACTTCCCTGCATGTACATATTATAAAATGTAATTAACATGAAATAAGCTGAACAGTAGTGATTTTTGTACCTCTCATACTGAATCTATGCACAGATATTATACAAGACAAAGAAATTCATACATATTCAGCAGACAGAATCGGCATTATTCCGAAAAGGGCCTACTCCATCCTACCATCAATGTGTATAATGCTTTATCATGACACAAAAATCATAAAAAACAATAAATTCATATCATCAGTAAAAGATTACTTGGCTGAGAACAGCTTGTATTCTCTGATGGAGCAGCTAATAAAACAAGACTGCACCATCTTTTGATGCAATATTAGTAACCTAAATAATATGATATTATTTCTGGTGCTATGCAAAATGTTTGTAGTGCTTAAGGACTGCTCCAATGTCTACTGTAATACTGTACAACACTACATGTACAGAAACATTAAATAAATAAAATGAATGCATGCAGATCGCTCAGAAGACTTCCTAATGTGTTAAATAAATGCAATAACATATAGCATTCAAATGACTATTTATCAATTGATTGAAGAAGTGCAGTGCTGATGTATCCACAAATTCCAGCATTGTAGGTAAGTGATTTTTGCCAACAGTACCACCCATCATGGTCATCTTTCAACTGCATTTTCAACACTAATTCCTCATGTCTACATCTACATCTATATTCTGCAAAGCACCATGAGGTGCACTACAGAGAGTACGTCCCATTGAGCCAGTTATTTGAGTTTCTTCTCTCCCATTCAGGTATGGAGCCTAGGAAGAATGATTGCTTGAATGCCTTTGTGTGTGCAGTAATCTTATCCTCATGATCCCTATGTGAGCAATATGTAGGGGGTTGTAGTATATCCCTAGATTAACCATTTGAGGCAGGTTCTTGAAGCTTTGTTAATAGACATTCTCTGGATAGGTTATATCTGTCTTCCAGAATCTGAGAGTTCAGTTCTTTCAGTATCTCTGTGACAGTCTCTCACAGATTAAACAAAACTGACGACCATTCATGCTGCCCTTCTCTGCATGTGTTCAATATCAGTATCCCCTCTTAGTCATATGAAGGGCTTATTTCAATAGTGGTACAAGTCCACTTTTTTAAAAAAATGGAGTTATCCTCACGTACATACTCACACAAGTCATTTTTAATTTATTTGTATTGTGGGATAGCTCCAGCTTCACCCTGCTGCCAACAGAGAGCACTCCAATGCTGACGCATTAGAGAAACAAGCAGGAATTTAGTTCAGTAGTGGTACAAGACTGTGTGCTTTTGCGCATTGCAGCCTGTTGCCATTTCTTGTCAAGATGATGGATTCAGAAGCATTATCAAGTGACTGTGATACAATTGATGATCCAGATTTTCAAACGATTTCAGGTAAAAAGAATATACTTACTTTTCTCTCAGCATTATAGACATTTTGTTCCAAAAAAGGAATATGCAAGAATGGCCATGTTGACAATAAAAATGGAAAATGAGGGTGTCCATCTTAATGTATTTCACATATACATATGTTTTCAATCATATGTTGCTGTATAAATCATAACTTGTGTTACTTTCTGTCTAGATACCAGTACCGATGACAGTGAAACTTCCAGTGAAAGTGGAAAAAATGACAAAACAGAAGACACTGTTACTGATGCCTATGCGAACGGCGCAGCTGCAAATTGGCAGACAAAAAGGAAGCATACTCGAAGCAAGAAGGGTGCAAGGAAAACGGACACACATGAAAAGTGTATTCGAAAGAAAAAAAGGAACACTGTGGAGCTAGAAGTCACAGCAACTGGTAAAATAAATCCTCCAAAAACATTTCACAATGTGGACTGCAGTTGAGCACGTAAATGTTTCAATAAAGTTTCAGAGGATGAGAAGACGTTATTTGAAAATTTCTGGGCTATGGATGATATTAATCACCAAAATAGTTATCTGAATGGTTTATGCATGTATCATTCAGTTAACCGCCGACAGCCAAGAGATGGCTCTGGTTCTCAGAAAAGCTGTATTTATGAATATCGATTACATGTGAATGGAAATTGTACAATAGTATGCAAGAAGTTTTTCTTGAATACTTTGGACATTTCTAATGGACGACTCTGTAGGCTTTTAACAAAAAGCAAGGAAGAAGGTACACCTCACTTTCATGGAAGGGGGAAACATCAGAACAAATTCTCTGTACCGGAAGGTCTGATCAATGATGTAAAGGAACACATCAAAAGCTTTCCAGTTTATGGGAGCCATTATGCAAGAAGGATAATCCCCACAAAAGATTTTTAAATCCTGAGCTGTGTGTGGCCAAAATGTATAATTTGTACAAAGATAAATGCGTATCTCAGAATAAAGAAATTGTGGGGAGCACATCTATCAAAAAATCTTTAACAAAGACTTTAACCTGTCATTTCGACCAACAAGAAAGGACACTTGTCCTTTTTGTGACAAACTGAGCTATGAAATGGATGCTGCTACCAATGCAGAAGAAAAAAGAAAGCTTCAAACTGGACAGAAGCTTCACCTTAGGAGGGCTGAAGCTTCAAGAACAGCAATGGCTACAGACACAGCACGTAGTGAAGAGGCAGATTCTCAGGTGTTCGTGTTAACCTTTGACCTGCAAAAAGCAATTGCATTTCCTAAACTGACAACATCAATATCGTACTACAAAAGAAACATATAAAGGGGTATACTTTTGGTTGCCACAATTTAACTGAAGGCAAAATCCATATGTATTTTTGGGATGAAACATCTGGATCAAGGGGTTCACAGGAAATTGGTACCTGTTTATTGAAACATATCGAAAAGTGTGTCACTTCTCAGAAACAGGTAGTTGCATGTAGTGACACATATGGTGGGCAAAACAGGAACATAAACATTGTCCCAACACTAATGGAAGTGACACATAACATGTTTATGTACAATATTCAATTTAATTTATTTCAATAGTGGTAAAGCTCCATTAGCTCCACTTTTCTGCCTATAATGCTGCTGAAATTAATGATCCAAACAAATAGAAAGAAAGGTTCATATCCACCAACAATATTTCTGGTATCTCAACTGCAGATTTTTCAGTGCTCATTTAACTTTAGGACTTTGTATCTCAGAATGAGCAAAACTGGACTTGTACCACTATTGAAATAAGCCCTTCAAATTTGGCATGGGTCTCACACACTTGAGCAATATTGCAGAACTGGTCACACAAGTGATTTGTAAGCGATCTCTTTTGTAGCTAGTAAGCTCATAGGATATGATGTAGTTATACATCTTCAAATTCTGCCACTTCCTTCACAGCAAATCTTTTGGTGCCCCCAAAGACAGTCAGTCCATGTGCTACTCCATTACATCACCTTGTGATCTGTGTTATACACAGAAAATGAAAGAGGTTGAACTATCCCTGTGAACACTCTAGGCGCTAATCTACACTCACACATAGACAGTCAGTATCGTACATCAATCTCTCTCGTCTGTAGACATCTAGAGCTACTGCTAATACTAACACGCCAGTTGATAATTTCTGGATTAGTGAACACTACACTTCATTCAGTAAGATACCTTTTTTATAAGATAGTAATATGATTGACAAAAACCAGGAAGGAAAGTCAAAGAAGTAATATAGGATAAAGTCAGCAACAGAAGATATAAGACGAATGAAAGGACAGTTCTGAACCTGTGAACTTGTAAAGAAAATAGTTCATAATTTTGAGACAGTTGTGTAGTACAGTCACAACTGTAACTGACATTATTACCAGGTGTCATGTTTTATTATTGCAGGTAAAAAGAGGAATGACAAGTACTTATTGCAAAGGGAATGTAGTGTTGATCATATCTCCTTTTCATTTGTTGAAGTAGCATGGTATAAAATAAAATAAAAGTTCTGAACAGCCCAGGGATGAAGCTGTTAATATTCATAGATAAGATAGAAAGAAACTAAATAAACATAAAATTTTAGTTCTAACTGAATTTGATTTAGAGTCAGTCAAAAATAAAGCACTTGTAATGGACAAAAGATATAAAAGCATCATACTAGGGATCAGACTGAGAAAAATAAAACACAAATGAGTAGATTTTGTTGCACAAATCATGTTAACTAAAATAAGCAAATCAAGTCTGGAACAGCATAAATTACAACAATAAACGTCAAAATTGTTCTGAAGCAAGGAAGTACACCACAAATGATAAAGACAAATGCCAGCCATTGATGTGGGACAGAGAAAATTTCTTAAATTACACACTTGATACAAAGTATAAGTATGTAAAACATGGCACCTGTATTTAAAATTTGATATTTCTGAATAAAGGTAAAAGTTAAGGAGATATCCAAATTACAAACTATGCAATTTTACAACAAACTTTGGGAGAAGGTGATAAAAATAAATTATGGAGGGCATACAGGAAAGAATTGCCCAAACAAATAAAATTAAAAAAGCAATTTACAGTCATATTATTTTAAATTAAATAATAATGTTTAATGTTCTTTGCAAGGAAAGTGATGAGTGAATGAATTAATATGAGGAGATAGTGGGTAACAATGAACACTGTCTCAGAGTTTCCCTCAAAAATGAAAAGTATCTCAACTGCCACAAGAGAATCTGTTTTGTGAAACCTCTGTTTCATAAATATGTTCACACTATTGTTTTTATGCACATACATATGGATGCAGTTGTGTGTGAATCAAGTAGATGGTATGAATGAAGTGTACATAGCAATAATAGAGGTCTTCTTAACTAGAAAGTGAAAGATTAAACCAATAGAGGTGGGGAAAGTCCATAATACAAAAGAAATTGGGCTTAAAGTTCAATAAAAATAGAAATTTGTAGCATAGTATAAGCAATCCACATACCAAAAATTAGTCCAAGACACAGCAATACATTTTCTTAACTCAGATTCTGTACAGAAAATATATGACATTCTCACAACAGCTTTTCATAATGCATCTATTCTCTAAATGGACAACATCTCAAGAGCAACAGGTTTCGAAGTTAATTAAAACCTATATTTTCCATTATAACATTCAGGAAATAATCAGTAGTTAGCAACATTAGAACAGCAAAAAGTACTCACACATATGTGCAGTGCACAACATGTGCCACAACCAATAGCAAACACAACTCCAACACCTGCACTGCCGAGCGACAGTGCCCTGCCATTGCACACGACACAGTGCTCTGGGAGCAGTCGTGATGCAGAATGACGGGCCTGGAGACTGGCTTGTTGGCTGTGGCAGGCTGGCTTACAGGAAGGTGCTATCACTCAGCTTATCAGCACCAAGTGGTCTGCTGCCAGACCACCTGGGGCTCCGGATGTGGTGAGATGTTGTGCTCAAATCTGCACTTGCATATCTCACTCCATTGCCTGCTGGATACTTCTGTGTGGCCCTTAAATGCCTCACCTCTAAATACATTGAATATAGTTCAATAATTCTCCTGATGCTTATTGCTCTTTACAGTCATATTGCTGGTAACAGAACATTGAATAATGAAGCTACAACTTATTTCACCACTGGGACTGATATTAATGTGTGTTGCAAGTGGAGAGTTAATTTTTCATAAAAGGGAGATGTCAATAGTTACCCTAATATGGAACAAGTGATTCAACTGCCTCATTCATCCTTTCATTTGTCTTGTTCTCCAGACCCTATAATCAGGGAGAATGAGTGAGGATGTACGTAGCAAAAGACAACCAGGGGAAGAAACTACATCTATACACTATCTTAACAATAAAATATTGCCATACTAGTATATACTTGTGCTTACAAAGCTAAATTTACCACAGCAAATTCAGAAGGAAAGTTGATACACTGACAGATGAAATAGCTATTGTTTATCATTTACTGCTAGCGTAATATTTACATGAATATATTGATATTTTTCAAAGAATATTGGTTATCTGTATATATTACTATAAAAAACTTGAATATGGATGTCACTGCCATTTGTTATGTAGCTATTAGGAATCAGTTACTCTTGAATCTAGGTAATTAGATAAATTTGTGTTACAGCCAGGCTCAGACAACAGCACCCAGACCGTACTGGGGACCATTACTAAGAAGGTACTGACTGCGCAGCCATGCATCTCTCTTGTGGCCACTCTAAATGGCAGTCAAATGTCATCTTGTGTGCCTACTGGCTGGCCATACACAGATATAACAAAGCCTACAGTGCTGACTGGATACAACTTTAATCTCTACCTACCAGTTTGTTGGGTTGGTTGCATAGGATCTTGGCTGTCATCTTTTGGATACTTTCAGGCTTGTGATAGTGGTGCACAAATTTCAAAACAAAAATAACAGAGGCAGGCTTGCTAAAAGCAAAATCAGAAAATATATTTGAGTTTCTCCATGTCAATCTGGTTATTTTCAAAAGAGTCCATGTTGAAGTGTGTACTTTGTTTGGCATGCCTTTTAAAGTGGCGTTGAGAATTTAACACTTATGTTATAATTCTATGGAGATGAGCTATTCTAAAATTTTTGAAAACTCCTAGACAGCACCAACAACAGCAAGAAAATCACTATCAACAGTAACAGTAGCAATGTTGAGGGCAAATGTAGCTCTTATACATCTCCATCTATATGACTGCACTGCAGTTCATAGTTAAATGCCTGGCAAACTATTTCTCTGCCATTTCACACCCAAACAGCTTATGGGAAAAAGAAACACTTAAATCTTTCCATGGAAGCTCTGGTTTCTCTTATTTTATTACAATGACCTTTTCTCACTATGTAAATGGTAACCAACAAAATATTTTTGCAGTTGGAGGAGAAAGTGGATGGTTAAAATTTCCTGAAAAGATCCTGCTGCAATGAAAAACGTGATTGCCACCCAAACTCACTTATCACACCCATGACTCTCTCCTATTTTGCAATAATACAAAACAAGCTGTGTTCTTTGAACTTTTTTTATGTCCTCTTGTTAGTGTAAATCTCAGCAACATCACATCCAGGCCCATCAGTCTTTTCTTGAGAAGATAACATACTTTGTTTTTCAACCCTACAGGTTAACATGCAGATGCAGATACTCTATCCTGGCTGTCCATGAACACAGATCTGACTTTTAATTCACAAAAGGCTGCACAGATGACTCAAATTATGGAGCAGTTACCTACTGAAGCAGTTTGTGTTGCATGGCCTGAGAGGCAGGGCACTCCCACTGCTTCCACCTAGTATATTCTGCATTTTGTTCAACAAATTTGATCCGAATAGTGAGGTCTAACTGAAAACCCCATACTTATTGCTCACTTTTACAGTGGCTGGTGATAATTAAAGAGATACTTATTCTGAGTAGCAACCAGAGCATTGTATGGTCATTGCTTCACCCCTAGAGGTCTGTGTATTTACATTGCTGCAACATGTCTACCAGTGAAAAGTCTGCTTGTTATTGTATACTAGCTCACTATGTCATTTCATATGGACTCTTTGCAATGGCTCTTGATCATCATTTCTTGAATATGTGCA
Organism: Schistocerca serialis cubense; assembly: GCF_023864345.2. Taxonomy (NCBI): domain Eukaryota; kingdom Metazoa; phylum Arthropoda; class Insecta; order Orthoptera; family Acrididae; genus Schistocerca; species Schistocerca serialis. Next base: position 860,463,179 of record NC_064641.1, read on the forward strand.
GGCTTTTGGTAGTGTGCAGTTGATAACCATAAGGGCTCAGACTTGTGTTTGAATTTGCTTATGGTTTTCCTGCCATTCCTGAAGATTTTGTATTCATATGTGTACTCTCCCTTGTGTTGAAAAATGGCGTTTGGCCATTTATTACAGTATGGTTTTAATTTTCTTCTGACTGTAACAAAAAGGCAATGCTCCACATTCTGGTCCAGATGCACCAATTGGGAATGATCAGTTGCTGTATCTTCTTCTGCCAGTGGTGTCATTTGGATGCAATATGGTGGGGCATGGGGTCAGTACCCTGCTCTCTCAGCTGTTCTCAACTTTCTAGGCCTTGGAGTGCCACTCCTCACTGAAGAAGTTCCACATCATCGCAAGGCTGAGTGCATCAAATTCCAATCCTCCTCCCAAGGAAAAATCCCTGGTAGTACCATAAATTAAGCCTGGGGCCCCAGCATAGCAGCCAGACATGTTGACTACTGAGGTACACAGGCAGACCTGAATGTATGAGGTTTCCCAATATGTAACTTTATGTCTGAGGGGGAGCTTACTCAAGACCTCTGTATCAGAAACTAAAACACAACACTGAATCCTATACAAGCAGGCTAAGTTTGCATGAATGGTAGTTTTATTATTATAATGGATATTCCAGGAGAGACACAAAAACCAAAAATGATAAAAAAAAAAGAGGCAGCAATTTCCTTGTAGATGAATCATGTGAGCTACATTATGACCCCTAAAACATCAAAAAAATCTTACTACGACTCACTCAAAATACCTGTTTTTGGATCATTTAAATGTGCCATCTATCATTTATTGATATTATTCTTATCCATTACTTTTTAAAAGAACTTTTGTGTCTTCAGTTGTATTGTAGTACATTAGTAACTAACTTTTGTTGTTAGAAACAAATAGCATTCATGAGTAAATCCAGTGGGGAGCATGTGTAAAAACTGCAAGATCTCTAAAGATACATGTGAAAGATTTGTCATGGCTGTGACATACATGTACAGACAAACAAATGAGTATGATTTCAGAAAAATTGGAGGATTTGTTTAAGAGAAAGGGCTTCACAAATTGAGCAAGTGAGTAATGCATTGGTTCACCTCTACCTCTTATGCAAGCAGGTATTCAGCTTGGCATTGCTTGATAGAGTTGTTGGATATCCTCCTAAGGGATATCATGCCAAATTATGCCCAATTCGGCATTAGAATGTCAAAATCTTGAACTGGTTGTATGGCCCTGCCCCGAATGCTCCAAACATTTTCAGTCGGGGAGAGATCTGGTGACCTTGCTGGCCAAGGTATGGTTTGACAAGCATGAAGACAAGCAATAGAAACTCTTGCCATGTGTGGGAGGGCATTGTATTGCTGAAATATAAGCCCAGGATGGCTTGCCATGAAGGGCAACAAAATGGGGAGTGGAATATCATCGACACACCACTGCGCTGGAAGGGTACTGAGGATGACAGCCAAAGATGTCATTGCTACAAAAGGAAATGGCACTCCAGACCATCACTCCTGGTTGTTGGGCCATATTGCAGCAACAGCCAGCTTGATATACCACAGCTGTCTGGGGCATCTCCGGTCATGTCTTTGCTGGTCATCAGTTCGAAGTGGGACTCGTCACTGAAGACATTCTGCTTCAGTCAATGTCATTCCAGGCTGAAGACATGTCTGCAGACATCCTGAACAGTGGTGGGATATCAACCTGACTGTCACCTGCCATACGACCTGATGACCACGGCTGATGGTCTGGAGGGGCATTTATTTTCATAGCAGCATCCATTTGGTTGTAATCCATGGCATGCTTACAGCACAGGCCTAGCTGAACCATGCACTATTCTACCATTGTCAAGTCATGTGTGGGCAAAACTTCTATAGAGTATGTGCAAACTGGACTGAACTGCTCCTCACATTTTACCAGCAAGACATTTTAAAATGTTTACTGCCTTTAGACATTTGCATTTCAGGTCATGAAGCTGTGGCAGCCATGTTCATCTCTGACCAAAGCTGAGGCCCAAGAACCTCAATGAAGTCTTACAATCCAATATGGTTCTCTTAAGCCAGAGTTATGGGTAGCGAAAGGATTGACGCAAACAATTAAAATGCATGCAAACAGTTTTTTCTGTGGAAGATTTAAAACCAATGGTATCAGCCCAATCATCCAGCCTGTTAAAAAAAAAATGGCTCTGAGCACTATGGGACTCAACTGCTGAGGTCATTAGTCCCCTAGAACTTAGAACTAGTTAAACCTAACTAACCTAAGGACATCACAAACATCCATGCCCGAGGCAGGATTCGAACCTGCGACCATAGCGGTCCTGCGGTTCCAGACTGCAGCGCCTTTAACCGCACGGCCACTTCGGCCGGACCAGCCTGTTAAAGCTCAGCTGTAGTTGACATGTAGTAGTTATTAGACAGGGGGTAGAGCAAAATACCACATTGTCATACACCAATATGGAATAATTGACTGGATTCCTTATTGTGGAAGAGATACTATTAATCGCTACAATATGAAAGGTAACATTCAGAACGCTACCCTGTGTAACACCATTCCACTGAGGGAGTGGATCAGAGTATGTAGCAGAAACTTGATACTGGAAATCTCATTCACTGAGGAAGGACTGCAGCAAGATGGGGAGGTACCCATGAAATCCCCATTAATATGGTTGACATATCCAGATAAAAAATAATACCAATAAACAGCTGTTTGCATAGGAATGACTCTCGTATCACACCCTCCAACTGGAAGAGATTGTCAGGCTTCGACTGGTATTTCTGAAACCCAGATTAGTAATGGCTGACCAATCCCTTCATTTTGAAAGTCCACACTAGTCATTGATTTATCATCCACTCAAGGGTCTTTCCTATATATCTAGTGACCACAACCCTCCTGCAGCTATCTGAGCATAGCCCAGCCTCCACTGACTTCAGAAGTTGTATCAGAATCGCCACCCACCACAGATTTGACTGAAGAGGCAAAAAGAGGAGAAAGGGCAGTTATATGGTTCCCAGTTGTCAGACAAAAAAGCTAGTCTCTATTTCTTCCTCTTGTTCCTCATGTTGATGAAATTGATGATTTATGTAATAGATGGACACGAAATATTGTTTTGCCAACATCCATGCTATTTTCTCTGGATGCTGTTTGGATGACATCATCATTTAATTTGGCAGACATTGGGCCTGAACCTTTATTTCCTTCTGAACTGGCTCCTGTACGTTCATTGTTGGTATGGAACAGTTAATGAATGTTAACAATTCTTTCCACACATCTAATTTCTCTCCTTGATGATTCACCCAGCATTACCCCCTGCTTGCCCAAAGATTGCGAGATTGTCTCCACTTGGTCTATATAATGCAACATACCTGTCCCTAACTGCTAACCAACTTTCATTGTTCCACCAAGAGATGACCTTTCTTCTAGTGTAGCTGGAAGGTGTAGAAATGGAGGAATCAGCTGCATGGTACAACACAATCATCATGTGGTACACCCACTCCCAAGTTCTGATCAGTGTTGGAATACTGCAGTTGACTGTATAGTGGCCGGTTTGTCCTGCCAAACATCTTCTTAGGTGGCCTTTGTTCAGACATCATAGTCACAGCTAGGTGAAGTCAGATGAGAAAGTGGTTACTGGAGTGTAAATTGTTCGGCACTTCCCACATAATGATATCTGCAAGGGCAGCGGTGCATAGGGAGAAATATATATCGGAGAATGACCCAGTGGCCATGAAGAAATGCATAATTTCCCCAGTGTTGAGTATGCAGATGTCCTCTGACACTAGCACACTGGACTCACATTTGGGAGGACGACGGTTCAATCCCGCGTCCGGCCATTCTGATTAGGATTTCCTGTGATTTCCCTCAATAGTTCCAGGCAAATGTCGCAATGGTTCCTTTGAAAGGGCATGGCCGACTTCCTGCCCCATCCTTCCCTAACCCGATGAGACTGATGACCTCATTGCCTGGTCTCCTCCCCCAAAAACAACCCAACAACCACCCCTCTGACACTAGCAGCCTGTCAATTACCCAACACCAAGGACAGATGGTAGAAGTGCCCCAGAGCTCATGCTGTGCATTGAGATAACCAAGTAACAAGAAGGGGTGGGGAGCTGTTGCATGAGATCAGTAAGTAATGTGTCATCAGGATGTTGCTGCAGTGGGATGCACACAGAGCATACTGTGAGGTGAGATCGCACATACAAGGGTAAGTCAGTTATTATCTGCAATTTAGTTATATTTTTGTTTATTTAGCTAGTACTGTCATTTTATGTTGATGATGCATGCTTTGTTTATTTGTTGTTGTATCTTTGCAATTTTCAAGCTGCTAGGTTAGTTTCATTATCCCTGACATATGCTGTTAATCATGGCTGCTCCACTGTTTATTTGCACCAAAGAAGAGCAATGTTCAGTGATCCGTTGTTTGTGGCTGGAAGGCATATTAGGGGCTGAAATTCATCAAAGACTTTTGGTACAGTACAGGAACAGTGTCTTGCCACAACGGAGTGTCTATGAATGGATTGAAAAATTCAGAAATGGTCGCACAAGCGCTTGAACATCTGCAAAAAACATTTAGATCATTATGGTAACGAAGGAGACAACTTCTTTGACAAGATCATTACTAGTGATGAAACATGTACCCATCATTACAAGACGGAAAGTAAACGGCAGAGTATGGAATGGAAACATCCAAATTCGCAAGAAAAAGTTCAAACCCTACTGTCCTCAGGAAAACTGATGCTTACAGTTTTTTGGGATGCACAAGGTCCAGTACTGGAACATTATGGGGAAAGGGACACAACAATAAACAGTGTACATTACAGTGAGATGCTTACTGCCAGGCTAAAGCCTGCAATTTGAAGCAAACACTGAGGATTGCTGTAAAAAGATGTGTTGTTGCGCGATGATGCCCGCCTGCATACTGCTGCCCACACTGCTGAAATGCTCCAGAAACTCAAATTTGAAGTACTTGATCATCCTCAATATGGTCCCGACCTTGCCCCTTCTGACTATCACTTGTTTGGTCCACTCAAACAGGCATTAAGGGGCCTTTGATTTGCCTCGGACGAAGTAGTGAAAGAAGGGTTGCATTCCTGGCTCGCAGCTCAACCGAGAACCTTCTTTTATGAGGGCATCAGGAAGCTTGTATAATGATGGACCAAGTACGTTGAAACACAAGGAGATTATGTCTAAAAATGATGTTCTTGTAAGTTTCCTATTTGATTACAATAAAATTTTATAACTACTTTGCAGATAATAATTGACTTTCCCTCATACAATGTGTGATCAAATAGTAATGGGAATTTTTGTTTTTGTTAAAGAATATTTGTCTATTCATCAACATCAACTTTGTTCCCATCAAAGTAAATTTCCTCAGATAGAATACACTTGTGCCAGTGCTTTTTCCAATTTTGGAAGCACTTCTCGAACTCACTTTTTGTTATGGTATTCAGCTGCTTCAGTGATTCTGTTTTTATCTCGTCAGTGGTGGCAAAATGACTTCCTTTCATGGTTCTCTTCAGCCTTGGGAATAAAATGAAGTGACAGGGGACCATGTCCAGTGATATGGTCTCTGAGGCAACATAACAGTGTTGTGTTTTGCCAAAAGATCATGAACAAGCATTGAGGTGTGAGCAGAAGTATTATCATAATGCAATTTCCACAAGTGGTTTTGCCACAATTCTGGTAATTTTCTTTGGATTGCTTCATGAAAATGCTGCCCAACTTCCAGGTAGTATTCCTTATTGACAGTATGACCATACAACAGGAATTGATGCTGCACTGTTCCCTTGTAATTGAAGAGATCAGCAAGAAGAACCTTCACATATGATCTAACTTATCGAATTTTTTTGGCCCTGGCTCTTCAAGCAGTTTCCATTTGGATGATTGGGCCTTGGTTTCAGTGTCATACCCAGATACCCATGTTTCATCATCTGCTCTTTAGAAGTTCTGCATCATTATTGACATTATTCAGAAATTTCTGAGTGATGTCTACATGACCTCATTTTTGATTGAAATTCAACAATTTCAGAATAAACTTTAATGCTACACATTTTGTGCCCAAAATATTAAAAAAAAAATTGTTGGGCATGAGCCAAAGGATATGACACATCACCAGCAAGCTCTCTGATGGTGATTTGGTGATTTTACAGAACCATTTTCTTTACTTCTTCCACATTGTCATCAGTAATTGATATGCTAGGGCATCCAGGATGGTCATCTTCATTGTCTTCTTAATACTCTTTGAAATGTTTATAGCACTCATAAACTCCTGTATTATCCACAGTAGATTCACCAAAAGCCACAGTCAACATTTCAAATGTTCGGCTGCATTTTATTCAATTTTTCAAGCAAAATTTAATGCATATCCTTTAGTCCCTTTTTTCGAAAGTAACAATTCACCAAGCACTAATAAAAACACATATAACCTTTTCAACTGTCAACAATAAATTAAATCTTCAAAGAAGCTCAAAATGCAAGCTTCCGTCAGGTACTGAGTACCAGCAAGATAAAAAATTTGAAAACTGACGTATAAAGCCCTCAAAATTAATAAAATCCTGTTTCTTTTTGATCATACCTCATATACTGCACTACAACTGTTTGTAACTCAGTGGTGAGGGTTATAAGCAAGTAGTGGTGTGGTTTGTTGACGAACGCAGCTACACCACCCTTTAATCAGTGACCACTTAGGTCATGCTTCCTGCGAAGATTAAATCCTGGCCACAAAGGGTTACCTGTGGCCTTGAAGTTTGTCTCCTGAAGGCAGATGTGTAAAGGTTGCTCTTGTACAAGCAGTTTTAATTCCTCCAAATGTGTGCAATAACTGTTCATATTACTTTGGAGGATAAGAGCCATCTTCTGCATTTGGTTTAAGCTTCACCATGTCCTGTAGCCTAGGAGAGGAGTTCAAAAAATAGGGAGTAGGGGTAGAGGGTCTATGTCTAAGTCTATTGGACAGTCTTCATCATCAGAAGGCGGCTTGATGTCATGCTTTTTTAGGTTTGGTCTTCTCACCAACTGCTGTGTTGTCCAAACAAGACCCAGCACTGGCACAAAGATGCAAGCTGCCATTGCCATAGAGACTCGCCATTTGCACGAGTTCCGCCAGCACCACGGGCACCGTTGAGGATGAAGATATTGACTTCTCCTCAGCCAATCACTATCCGAGTACAATCCACCAATGACAAGATGACAACAAACAGAAGCCTACTTGGATGATAGAAGAGCAGTTCTCGCCCACTTGATTGTAGATCATCGTCCAGGGCTGACTTAGACAGGAAACGTTGTTTAGTGAACTCTTAGAAGTGAACATTGCATTTGCCATTTACTGTGTAGTTTACCTACAATTATTTCCACTTAGCCATTGTGGGCTTTTTTGTGTTATATTACAAGCAGTGTTGCAGACTTCATTATTTAACAAGGCACAAAGATAAGTAAGCCTTTTTAACTCATTTGTGTGACTTTGTTACTAATTTGTTGGAGTGTTGTGGAATCCTGTTACTTGACCCAACAACAGTGGCAATTAGGCCTCTACAGCAGTAGTGACTAGGCCTTTACAAAACTGGTGATGCAGATTTACAAAACCAACATTTTTCCCTTTCTGAGAGGACTGAACTTCTTTCTTGGTGTGGAAGTCACCTCATTTTCCTTGTAACTCATCACTGGTGGCTCTGCAAGCTAATAACTGCAGCATTGCCTTGCAGATGCAGCTGCAAGCACATGTGGATGTGCCATCTTCTGTGCTGTGAATTTGTATTGATGCATCAGATTTTTTTACTGGTTGCTGCAAGTGATGGTAGACACACTAGCATATGCACTGTCTGTTTGCACTGAGACATCAGATGTGGCAGTTGGTTGCTTGATAGAGAACAAGGTTGCAAAAGTGGAGGTTTCATGGCCATGAAAACCTTTTATGGTTCCAAGTATGGTAACTGTCTGGTCAACCTGAAGTTCCTGAATCTTCTGTTCCTGTACATGAAGAGCACATTCCTTTGACCAGACTGGGTGCACACCAGGGCAGTTAACACAGTAAGAGAACTGAGTGTACAGCGAGCCTGGATCGTGAGCATCTGAACCACATTTTCCACAGGTTGACTTCCCTTTGCTCTCTGGAATTATGTGCCCAAATCTCTGATATTGAAAGCAACACATAGGATTGGGGACTTATATAAGAGGTAAGAAATCTGCCTTCACATAGCCAGGTAATATATGGGACTTAAAGATGAATATCAAGATAGTAATTTTTACCATTCTTGCAACCCAGACAGTGAAGCCAAGGTCCCCATCCCCTGTGACACAGAATGCTCTACAGCCATGCTACAAGGCGGTTGCTGAAGCATGCCCAGAGCTTACAGTTACAAACCCAGGTTTGTCAAGCCAGTATCCAGCAAACGAATGCTGAGATCCCTGAGATGTTCGCCATTTAACATGGCCCAGGAGCATGTAAGGCTTAATATATGCCATGGATACAGTGAACAGTGCCCCGTTAGAGTAGAGAAGTGGTACACATCAATTATAAATGCGATTACTCAGATTTAAGCTCTCTTTCCATTTATGATGTTCTTTCTCCAGAGTCCATATCCTCTTGGTAGATGGGAGTGAGGTGGTTTAAACAGTGCAAACACAAGTACATGGTTCCTTCCAGTGAATCCTGAACAATTATGTTGCATTGGAGGATGAAAGAAATTCTTGTGATAATGTGCTTCCTCAATTTGTCTTTCCATTAGATGACAATTCTACAACAGCAAGAATAGCAAGGTGATTGTCAAGATCCTCAATCATTATATCTAGAATCTTTGTTCTGACATATTTCAAGTTCCATTGTTGAATCATATCTAGAACAGGTCATCAGTGTGTTGACTTTCAGATTTTTGGTGCAAAATGGCTCTGAGCACTATGTGACTTAACGCCTGAGGTCATCAGTCGCCTAGAACTTAGAACTAATTAAAACTAACTAACCTAAGGACATCACACACATCCATGCCCGAGGCAGGATTCAAACCTGCAACTGTAGTCAGATTTTTGGGTTTATATTTATTTGCATTAGTCTTTCCCTTTAACTGAGTAGATTCAATTTCCATTGCATGGTTTTCCTGGTATTTGATCTTACAGTTACAATTTCTGTTTCCTTATTTATTGGTTACAGATTTCTTTCTTGACTAAATTACCTTATTTTTCATTCCAGTTTTAGTCTCATGTGTCACAGTACATGTCCACCAGTGGACAAAGAAGTTGATTCCTATATTAGTAATTTATACTTCCAATAAAGCATTGATATTTGAAGTTGAGTTAATGATTGTAGAAGCTTATCATGTACTAAATGTACGTAGTAGTTGTACTCTCTGAAATTCATTGCAGCTTCACTATATGGTGCAAGTCTTTTTACCTCAATTTTTGGGACATTTCTTCTCTTTGGCAAATATTGAGGCATTTCAATACATATTGCATGGTAACTGAGCATCTGAGGTATCCTTGTGGCAATGAGTGCACTGTCACATCTACCATGTGTTGTCCCGAGCTTTACTTGTAAAGATAGTGTAAAACTATAGCTGATGCTTATGGAGAGTGGGATTGTGAGAAAGAAAGGACACTTATGAAACTTAATACACTGATATTTGCCTAGTCAAGGATGGAATGAATAGTTATGGGAGCTAATATGATGATACTGAGGTGGAACAGTAAGTAAAGTTTTGAATATCAGAGATTCCACAGATGAGGACCCACTTTACAATTTCTACAGCTATAATTAATTTTCAAACATGGGACACCAACTACCTTTGCATTTTGTTCTATTAGACCAGCAGTGATCTTCCAGCAAATCCACTGGATCATTCTAATTCACAAGTTTTATGCAACAGTGTAAAATCTGGTGCAAGCTATCCAAAATAGCTGTTCTGAAGATCAATGTGGCCTGCCATACAATGCAAAAGCAAAGCCGTGAATAACAAAAGATGAGTCAGTTTCCAGAGCTGCTTTCAGTGACATCTCAGGCCATGTCTATTTAGTGGGGCTTGTCAGAAAATTCTTATGGGTATAAATTCTGTGCAGCAATCCAGTGCTGGAATGTTTCTAATCATTGTTTTCTCTCTCTCTCTCTGTTTCCCACTATTGCTGCCATAGTAGTTACAGTTTAATCTTCCTTCATGCATTGTAGTTTCGCACTTTCCTTCAAGAGGCAAAACATTTGGTACTGGCAACAGACACACATAGAAGTAAAAATACGTGGTACTATCCTAGCATACATAATTATTAGTTTCTTCCTAAGGAAGGATATAGGGACAGGTTGAGGAAGGGTAAAAATGGGCGCAGACTACTCCAGAAAATTAGTCATCCATTTATTCATTTGTTCCACACAGCCTTTCAACAAGGAGAACATGTGGGGATGTGGATCAAGCCAAGCTATACCTTAACAAAAGACAAGGAAAGCATAGAAACTTAATTTGTATTTTATATTATCAATAATCTATTACTATAAGAGTGGTTATAATAAAACTGTCAGTGTCCCGAGTGTTGCAATGTGGACTGTATACATAACAGATGTGGGTATGTTTATTAATTAGTACACTTGTGGAGTATGCTGAAAAGAGAACAGTAGGTCCACTTTCTTCCACCAGATGGAAACATGGCATTGTAAGCATCCAGAATGTGTGCAGGAAAAGTAGAGGGACAATAAAACACATAACAGTAATTCTGGCTCATTTATCGGGATAGGGTCACAAGTTGCCAGATGTGTTCAGTATGGCCTCCTGACTCAGCTACATGACAGTTGCTTGCACCATATCTGGTGTAGTCAGAGAGACACGTCATCGTATGCTATCCTTCAGATCAGGTAGAGTCCAGATACATCCCTGACAGACCCCAGTGAGTAAAAGTTTAAAAAGGTCTGACATTATGTGCAAAGTGTGTTGGAAGATGGAAACTGCCCCCATTCTCAAATACTAGGTGACTATATGAGGATGTGCTGAAAAGTAATGTCTTAAAATGTTTTATGTGAAAACTCTTAAAGCTTTTTAAATAAAACAAACTTTATTATCATTCTAATAGCATCTTTATTCTTCATGTCTATATATTTATTTCTCAAGATAGACACGTTAGTGACAAACACATTTGACCCCATGATACTGTCACTGTAGAATGTTCAACTTCTTTGACAGAACCACAATCTCCCTCTGCTTGTGCCACTTCATCACTATCAAAGTGAAATTCTCAAAGGCATTCTTTCAGTTTTGGAAACAGATGAAAATCAAATGGGGCCTGGTTGGGACTGTACGGAGGATGACCAATGACTGTGAACCCAAGGCATCGGATCATTGTAGATATTGCAGTGTTTGTGTAGGGTCTGGCATTGTCATTCTGATGGAGAGGATGCTCCATTTGTGGATGAAATCTTCAAATTTGATCTTGATGACAGCATACTGTTTCTCACACACGACATAGTTACGTTACACGCCACCATGTTACATGCTAAAATTCGGAGCCCTTTAGTGGCAGAGGGCTGTAAATATGTAAGACATGAAGAGTAAAGATTTAGAATGTTAATAATGTTTGTTTTATTTTAAAAGCTTTAAGAGTTTTCATGTAAAAATGTCAGAGGCATTACTTTTCAGCACTGCTTCGAAGTCTGGGTTGTTGGGATAACTGTGATTCTTAATTACTATTTCAGTGTAAGATTATATGCCTTAATGAGTAGGCTGTGACAGCATTTTAGATTCAGTCAATAATTTTATGAAATATTGAAAAATAAATTATTGTTGCCCCTGAAACGCATTAGACAGGCAACCCGCAACTGGGATGCCATTTAGTATTGTAGGTGACCAAATACAACAGTATTACGAAAATGATAGATCACTACTCACCATATGGAGGAGAAACTGAGCTGCAGACAGGCACAAAGAACAGACAGTTATACATTTTAGCTTTCAGCCAAAAGGTCTTCTGAAGTACAAAACACACATTCACACAAGCATGATGCACACACAAAAGACCAGTCTCCGGCCACTTTGGTGAGACTGCGCCTGTGTCTAATGTGAAACAAATACTAACAAAGAGATAGAGGGGCTGGCCAAAACTTACCTCAGCTCAGTACAGCTGATAGATACACAAAAAACAGAACCGAAAATTTACGTTCCTAGCTTTCGGAACAAATGTTCCTTCATCAGGGAGGAGGGAGGGGAAAGAAAGGGAAGAAGGGAAAGTGGATTCAGTTACTCACAACCTAGGTTATGAAGCAACAGGGAAAGGAAAATAGGGACAGTAGCAAGGATGGAGGCATGGTTGTCAGAGGGAAGCCAAAGATATTCTACTGTAAGTACTGTGCCAGCTTCAAACCAAAGAGGATGCATGCAGAAGTAAAGAGGTATACAGTATAAAGATAAACACAACTATGTAGGATGAATAGATGCGTGAATGGCTAAAGAGGAAAGGGAAACAGGAGAAGACTGAAGAGTAAATGGGAGTGAGGTTGTTTAATGTAGGTTCAGTCCTGGGGGATGGCGGGATGAAAGGATGTGTTGGAGTGCAAGTTCCCATCTCCGCAGTTCAGAGGGACTGGTGTTGGGTGGGAGAAGCCAAATGGTACATACGGTGTAGCAGGTCCCTAGGTCCCTAGAATTATGCTGGAGGGCATGCTCCGCTACTGGGTATTGGACATCTCCTAGGCGGACAGTTTGTCTGTGCCCGTTCATGCGCTCAGCCAGTTTAGTTGTTGTCATACCGATGTAAAACGCTGTGCAGTGCAGGCATGTCAGCTGATAAATGACATGTGTAGTTTCACACGTGGCCCTGCCTTGAATTGTGTATGTTTTACCAGTAGCGGGGCTGGAGTAGGTGGTTGTCGGGGGATGCATGGGGCAGGTTTTGCAGCGGGGTCGGTTACAGGGATAGGAACCGCTGGGTAGAGAAGGTAGTCTGGGAATATTGTAGGGTTTAACAAGGATGTAACGGAGGTTAGGGGGGCGACGAAAGGCAACTCTGGATGGTGTGGGGAGAATTTTGTCACGGGATGATCTCATTTCAGGGGTTGACTTGAGAAAGTCATATCCCTGGCGGAGTAATTTGTTGATGTATTCGAGGCCAGGACAATATTGGGTGACAAGGGGGATGCTTCTGTGTGGTCTGGGGGTAGGAACATTGTTGTTGGACGGTGAGGAATGTATTGCTCGGGAGATCTGTTTGTGGACAAGGTCTGCAAGATAGTTGCGGGAGAGGAAAGCACTGGTCAGGTTATTGGTGTAATTGTTGAGGGATTCATCACTGGAGCAGATACGTTTGCCACAAATACCTAGGCTGTAAGGAAGGGAACGTTTGATGTGGAATGGATGGCAGCTATCAAAGTGAAGGTACTGTTGTTTGTTTGTGGGTTTGATATGGACAGAGGTGTGGATGTGAGCTTCAACAAGATGAAGGTCAACATCCAGGGTTTTGGAGAAGGACCAGGTGAAATTCAGATTCGAAAAGGAGTTGAGGTTATGGAGGAAATTAAGGAGTGTTTCTTCACCATGAGTCCAGACCACAAAGATGTCATCTATAAACCTATACCAGGCCAGGGGAAGCAGCTGTTGGGTCTTTTTGTCCTGTGTCTAATGTGTCCAGCAATCTGTCGTGGGTGGTGGGGGTAAAAAGAAGGCATGTGTGGGGAGGGGGAGCGAGACCAGGATCAGGATGGGGGAAGGTGTTGTGCTACTTGTGGCAGTGAGCTGGGAAATGGTGGAGAGTGGTGCACCCAGGAGGTTCTCATTTTTTTTTTTTTTTTTTGGGGGGGGGGGGGGAGAATAGGAGCAGAAAAGGGGAAAAAAAAAGACTACTGGGTGCATTGGCAGAAGGCTGTTTAGTGCTGGAGTGAGAGCACGGAAAGGTACAGATATGTGGAGGACAGGAGCTAGAGAAGGTTGAGGCCAGAGAATTTATGGGAACATAGGATACATTGCAGACGGAGTTCCTACCTACACAATTCAAAAACATCACCGACAAACTGTGGCCATGAGTCAACTGGATCAGCCAGTTGCTGAACATGCTGTCCAATGCAATGTTCTTCACTTCAGTGATTGCTTCCCAGCCTGCACCATCTGGATCCTTCCTTCCCACAACAGCTTTCCTGAATTGTCTAGGTGGGAAATCTCCCTGCAATATATCCTACATTTCCATAACCCTAGCTCCTCCCCCTCCCATCCTCAGTCTTTGTTAGTACTTGTCCTGCACCAATCTATCTCCTTTCCTGCTCCCCCTCCAACACCACACAACCTTCTATTCCACCAATGACCCAATGGTCTTTACTTCCCCTTCTCTACTTCTCTCTTTTCCATCCCCCCCCCCCCCCCCCCCCTGCCTCTCAAAGCTCCCAACTGCACCTAGCATCCCACCATGTCCCTGATGGTTTGGGGGGAGGAGACCAAACAATGAGGTCATCGGTCCCATCACATTAGGAAAGGCTGGGGAAAGAAGTTGGCCGTGCACTTGCAAAGGATCCATCCCGGTATTTGCTTGACGCGATTTAGGGAAATCACAGAAAACCTAAATCAAGCTGGCTGAATGTGGGTTTGAACTGTCGACCTACTGAATGTGAGTCCAGTGCGCTAACCATTGCACCACCTCACTCAGTCTCCGTCCCTGTACTCTCCCACAAGCATCACTACACCTTCCCCAACCCTACCCTGTTATCCCTTCCACTCCCCACCCCACATTACCTCTTTAAAATGGAGAGTGACCAAACTGTTAACATTATTAATACACTTTTCAGGTTTAAATTTTAGGACAGATATTTTAATTGTGTCAGTCCACCCTCACGAGTCACCACTGGTTGCTTTTGAGGCCAACAATCAAAAAGCAGTGAGAATAGTTACCATAACATGTTCTGAAAAGAATTTTCTCTACTGAACTAATTTTGGGATCACATTTCAAATATCTATTATTTAAAAAAATATTTTATTTATTCCCTTCACCTCCTTGGGCACATTATCAAACAATTTTAATCCCCAACAGAAAATACTGTTTAACATTTGCCCATGGAAATGTTAAGTCCAAACCAGCTCTTGTTCCACACAGACTTATCATTTATATTTAATGTGAAGAGTTTTTTTCTGTGTTTATGCTGACATCCATGCCATTTGTTTTTTTTTTTTTTTTGTGTTCAGTGGTAGTTCAATACTTATTGATCTACGCATTCTGGTGTTTTATCAGTAACTATAACGTTGCTGTTGCAGCAGAAAGAATTTTTCCTTTGTCTCTTATACTGTCTGAAAAGCCATTGATTTATGTTAAGAACAGAATTGATCCTGATATATTCCTCTGAAAAACAAATATGTTTATGTGTTTTGGATCTGATAATTGTTTCATCAACCATCAGAAGTGTGAAAGTCTCAAAATGTTCAAGTTCTTACTCTCGTGAATGTATGCTTAACTTACTATAACTAATCTACCATTTCATTTTTATATCTCAAGTTATGGACAACAATTTTCAGGAATAAAGACTTGTCACTTACTCAACATATCACAGTGAATAGAACAGAAACGTTTCCCATATATATCACTTTCATTATCTAAAATCAAATAATGGAAAATCCAGGATGGAATGTAACAGTATTATGAAACGTACAGTTGCTACTCACCATATAGCGGGGTTGCAAATAGGCGCAACAAAAAAACTGTCAGAAAACGAGCTTTCGGTCAACAAGGCCTTTGTCGAAAATAGACATGTTGTTTATTTTTTATGAAGACCTTGTTGGCCCGAAGCTCACTTTCTGACAGTATTTTTGTTGTGCCTATCTGTGACTCAGCATCTCCACATGGTGAGTAGCAACTATCCTTTTCATAATATTGTTACTTTCATAATGTAGTGGGATGTAAATGAATAAAGAAATATTAAATGCCATTCCAACTTTATTTAACTTTCTAAGAAACCTATAAATTCAGGAGTATTTTGTAATAATATTATGTAATTGGTGAATGGAGATGTTTGAGAGTACATAAACTTTTAATGATAAGTACAGATTAAGTCTCAGAAGCAAGGAAATACATTGGGCACATTAAATGGCTATTACTTAAACTGGCATGAAGCTTTACTGCCTTTTATAAACATATTTTTTCCTATAGTCAAAATAATTACAGATTTCCAAAACCATCGACAATTGTTTGATTTGAGAGAGTTACACCTTTCTAAACTGTTAAATAAGAAAAGAAACAGAAACTTTTTATTCAAACAGACTTCACAAGTTTTTCTTCCTTCTCATATTGCTTCAACATTCTGCTTCACAATATTTAATTCCCAGTCATGAGGGCATCTATAAAATTAAGTTCCAACTGGAATTTCTTCATTTACATAGTTTACTACAATTGTAGAGTACAGTAAAGCTTTTCAGTACAATGTATTACAAAAATAAACTGATTGGAATGTAGATTAATAATTAAATGTTAAGAGAATTTCTGCATAAGTTATCATATGAAAATCATTTGCTATGCACACAAAATTCAGTATTCATGGTTGATTTTCTGATTGGAAATAAAGTGAAGAGCTCTCTACATGAACTGAACACAGAATGGGCTACATTTTTCCAATAAAATATGAATGAAATAGAAGTGTCCTCCTTTTGGGAAATATTCTGACAGAAAAAAAATCATTTTGTTACTATCAAAATGTTAAAACAGATGTGAGTTCTCAAACCACAATGGATGGTTAGGGGTGTGGAAGAAATAACCTCTTATTTTTGCTCAATGGTTATATGTGTTATTAAGATGGACAGCCAGTTTATTACTGTTTGCCATTTAGGTTATGGACACTTTTATTGAAAATATTTCATGATACTAAATTACTATATAAATAGTAATGAAATCAGCTAACGCTTACTGAAGGCAGCAGCTTCCTCATTATGTGGTCAGGAATTTGGTCATTTAGCAGCTGCTTAAAAGGGTACTGACTGTTCACCAATTCCATAATTTAACATTTCACTGAGTCTGTACTACTTTTTTTTAAAAAAAAAAAAAAAAAAAAAAAAAAAAAAAAAAAAAAAAAAAAATGTGAAGATTTCTTACAAGTGGTGGCCTCACACTTCTGTTGTCAATCTCTGTGAACATACTGCATCAGTGCATCTTTTCACAACAATTCTCTAATGGTAAAGTAACATTTTCTTTATAGCACTCTTAGTATACAAAGCACCATGACAATTAAAATGTGTGAGAAGAGAGCTGTTATTGCATAAAATAAATATTTTACATACAGTTTACAAAATTTGCTTTTAGCATACTAAAAAAATATAAGTTCTGTATAGGAAACATTTCTTTAAAAAAGTGTGCTTGAACATATATATATAGCTGTGTAAGTAATACTGATCAGAAATGAGTTGTTTCAAATCAAAAATAACAGAAAATGTTTTAAAACACATAATAGCAACATTTCAGAGTTTTACATAAAAATAGTTTAAACTGGATGTACTATTATTAAAATGCTAACATCTACAAGGCACTTATAATACTGAGCAAGTCAATAGTGGACGGACGTGGGCTTCACAACCACAACACTAAAACTATATAAATTTGCCTCTGCCAGCACAGCCAAATGATAATTCATTCTTCTCTCTCTCTTCTCCACACACACACACACACACACACACACACACACACACACACACACACACTGAAAAAAGGGAATGTGGTGGAGGGTGGAGATTGGAATGTAAAACGGGAAGTCAGAATTACTGGTGACAGTTATTTCCCAATATGATCTTACAGTGCTCTGATATAGTTGTCTATGCCTGGGCTTCCCTTACCTGAAGGATGCTGCTTATGATCCTTCCTTCAGCATCTTTTTAAGGCACACAGCTCCCAAACCATTTGGAAAAACTTTTTGTTCTTACTGTTAAGTGGTAAAGTAGCTTGTAAAAGATCCCCATCACATTTTTTTAAAACATTCAAAATCATTAAAATAATTTTTGTGAGTGCATTTGTATCAACTGAGAAAAGCTCTGTATGCAACGTTTGGACACACTTGTGGAGAAAAGAGAAAGTGAATAGGTCAGATACTTCTGATTCAACAGATGACTGCACTGGACCTCAAGAGACATTATTTTTGTACTGCTAATATTTGTTACTTCAGATCCGGTACAGTTTAGATCATTACTGAAGTGCCTGAAAACCGAAGCACACCATGGGTTCAAGGTTCCATCTGACTTGCTAATTTAATAATGGAAAATAAGGACTGAAATGCAAACCTTACTTTTGATTGTTCACAACACAGCAATATTCAAAATATTGATAGAGTTAATAAAATAATAACAAAACAAAATTCTGGCACGTCATACATGGAAAAACTGATGTCATCCTGATGAGCACTATCATTGTAACTTTCACAAACATTTGATCAAAATACATCAATTCCTCTCACATCTAAGTAGTTAGAGGAGGGAGAGAGAGAGAGAGAGAGAGAGAGAGAGAGAGAGTTCTATTGGCATCATTATACTGCACATATGAAAAATGAATTATGGAGTATCTTCAAAAGAGATAAAATCTGGATATCTTATTATAATCCATTAAATGAGAGTGATATGTTTTCAAAATTATTTTCAGCTGTCAAAAGTGAGACAAGTATAGAAATTGGGAGAATTTAGGATACATCTCTCTCAAGTCACTGCCATAAAAAGTTATTAATATCCATCAGTGGCAGTCTAGTATTGTGTATGTCATTTTTTTCTTTTTTTTTTTTTCTTTTTTTTTTTAAAAAGCACAGCCTCACTAACATAACAAAATTGGAAGTTTAAGACGGCAGTTTTTGTCTTAATCACACAAAGGTTGAAAAAAATGGATGTACGTCTTTCCATGAACTTCCCTTATATCTACTGCTAAACAAAAACACACATGTAAGAAGAGAAACATAACAGGTATCTCAAAAGACATGTCATTATCTTACAAAATTACACATCTGATCACTACTTAATTATCACAGACAAGTTACACTGTGATGTGTTGGGCAATAATATTGCAAACAAATGTTATTCATTAACTGAATCATTTCCTTGAGCAGCACTTAGCAAGCCTTCAAAAAAATGTGACATCTGTTCACTACGGATGCGCTTGTTGAAGTCATCTGGTGCAGATACTTTGTCTTGCCACAGCCTGAAGTATTCTTCTGCAGAAACATTTTCAACAGGGTGGCCTTCCTTCCTTAGAAAGGATTTCCAAACCTGTCCAAATACACATCTGTTAAAGGTTTTTTACAATCTGGAAATACAAATTATGACATAGCCAACAAATATTGTCAGAGGATATCTCCTGGACCATAAAATATAGTCAGACCACATTTTTTTAAAAATATGGTGAACAATATGTGAGCTACAGTATGGACATAAAATAGTTTCCCCTTAATCACAGTGTAGGTATTTACATAATTAGTGCAACATTTCCACCTTATTCCTATGTACTGACCATTTTGTTCTGAGGAAGTGTCTGACAGTATACAATCATGATGCAAAAATAGCTCTTGTTTAGTCAGCTGCTAAATCATAACAGTGTGTTCTGTGCATATTGTAACTGTTACGTTGTGTAACATTTAGTCCCCCCCCCCAATAAAGGTTTATATTGAGCATACCCACTACAAAACAAAATTTCTAGACTCAAAGTTTCAAGTATATTTGGGAAAAATTAATTTTTATCTCTCGTTATAACAGAAATCACTTTATTTGGTGCCATTAGCTTTATAACTTGTGATCTTGTTGGTGTAGCAGATCCAGGAATTAAAAGGGAATCATCAAGCTCAGCTTAAAACAAAACATTGCACCAGCCATAATGCAGCACCACAGTGAATGCTGTTCTCAGATATGTTTATACTGTGTTAGTTGCAAATGTCAAATCAAATGGCTTTCAGCCGTCTAATTTCCTAACTGTTATTTTATTTGGCTACCGTTTCGGCAATTTACTACGTCATCTTCAGCCTCTCTTACCTACTTGTAGGAAGATTCCAACCTCGGTTCCGGCCAAAATAGGGGCCATTGTTCAAATACTGGTATCTGTAGATTTCTGCTGGATACAGCGATCATTTCAATCATCATCTCCCGACTGTTAGGTAGACCTCCATTTCATCTAACAGTTGGCAGATGATGGTTGCAGTAATTGTTGTATCAAGCAAAAATCTACAGATATCAGTATTTGGATGATGGCCCTATTCCGACTGGGACCAAGGTTGGAATCTTCCTACATATCGGTCAGGGGGCCTGAAGATGGCGTAGTAATTGCCGAAACTGGTAGCCAAATGAAATAACAGTTTGAAAATGAAGATGGCTGAAAGCTGCTTAATTTGACATTCTATAGTCAACAGTGGAGTCTCACAACATACAGAGACTTGTGTTAGTTGCTGTTTGAGAGTTACAAGGAATCACCCTAATTCATGTCAAGTGATTTCAAACTGCTGCAAAAGGGTTTGTTGGGACGGCTACTGAGAGGCACTTACCAGGTGTACTGAATAAGATACCTCATGTACCATCATTCACCATAAATAATGTCTTCCTTCCCAGGAAATGTGGGAGTCTATCACAGCTCAACAACCTAGCTGTGAGGAGTGCACCAGTGGTAGGTCTAGGGATGGCCTGTGCATGTGACGCAGGGTCCAGAGAACTCACTGTACTGCATCCATCATCAAGTTTGAAGTGCTGTCTTCCACTGAAACTGAAACCGAGCCTATGTGACATGCTTGACCACCTGGGAAGCCTGTTATAACTCATGTCAGGGGGAGGCAAGCACAAAGGGACAGGTGTCTTAATTACTGGCAGTTTGAAAGTATGACAAATAATGGTACCCTTTAGCGAAATGCCAGCAACGGATGGACAGGATTACCTTGTGCACTTTGTGTGTATGCCTGGAGGCCTCATTCAATATGCCGAAAAGGCTGCTTGGGCAGCCATTGAGAGAATAAGGTGCAACCAACTGCAGAATGTGGCACATTTTTGGGATAAGCAATGCATTTCCTCTAGGCTCTGACGTCATATTTTGATCATTCCAGAAACTGGCAGACATGGTTGAGAAGACCAACCTTGCTCACAGGATTTCAACAAAGCTCACAATCTACAGCACTGTTTCCAGATTTTGAATTGAGTACAAGGCTTGAAATAGAGACTTCGCAGGTTCTATGACAAGCTGGGTTGTGACTTGTTAGCCTTGGGTGATAAGATTGGGAACTCTAAGTACCACTTACATCGGTCAGGGTGTACTACTCATCAGAAGCTGAAGAAGGATTCTTCATTAGGCAACTCCCCATTCAGTCTTGATAATGATAGCAGTAGGGGACCCCAAAGAAATGCCCTCCCACAAGTGAATCTATTAAAATCCTAGTGATCATCAGTCAAAGCATTTGCAACAAAGGCCCAGAGTTTGAAGCAACCCTA
Source organism: Schistocerca serialis cubense (assembly GCF_023864345.2). Classification (NCBI taxonomy): domain Eukaryota; kingdom Metazoa; phylum Arthropoda; class Insecta; order Orthoptera; family Acrididae; genus Schistocerca; species Schistocerca serialis. The sequence goes on from NC_064641.1 coordinate 860,484,532, forward strand.
AAAAGCAGTGCTCACGTAAAATTAGGTGTTAAGAGTTCACTGAAAACCAAACTTGATGGCAGTGAGCTTTTTTGGTAAATTTAAGTGTACATTGAGCACATATAGGTGGTGGACTCATCACAGTAGACAAGAACCACAAATCACCCAAGATAAAAATTGAAGTTGCATGCTATATTGTTAAGGCTCAGAATCAGGGATACGTGTAAACTCATAATACAGTCCTTCCGACAGTCAGTCTACCAGACTGAATGTCAGATGCAAACGAAAACTCTAGAGAAAACCTCACCTACTCTCTCCAATCGCTCTGTTCTCACTATAGATGACTGACTGGAATAATTACAGTTTTTTAAGTGGTTTGTGGATGAGAAATTTTATGAACCAATACCAAATACTTCATCTGAACAGCTAGTTGAGAAGCACACTCATGACAGATACAATAAAACCCCATTTTTACAGTCCTGTATTTAATGTTTTCCTGCTTTTCATGATCATTTTTGTTAGTCCCAAGAGAAGTACCATTCTCTCAATACACTGCTTTCCCATCATTAATAATTCTGTGTTACAACATTTCTGTATTTTAAGTTTTCTTGACATTATCACAACCTTTAACATTGATTGTCATACAAATGTGCAAAAAGTGCATACTGTGGAGAGACAAGTAGAGCTAATTGTTATTAGAAAGAAAAAATAATAATTATTTCAAATTTTTCTAAATACACAAATTTAAATTGTTTTAATTTCATGTTTTGACCAATATAAAGAAAGGGTAATTTACACATTTTTGCTTGTTGTGTGTCCTACGCTTTCCTGCATTTTACACTTTTTTGGACCAGTCCACTCGGGTTTTACTATATACATAATTTTCAATGGCAGCAAATATGAGGGAAAGTCAAAGTTTAAATTATCAACTTGTAAAAATAAAGTTACATAATTAAGTATTTGCCTGCTTACAGTTACATGTCTGCAGTCTGGTACACACTAAAATCACCATGCCACAGTACTGTTGCACATCTCTACAGGAGCCTAAACGAAATGGCGCTGCCCGTTGGTAAAGTGGAGTATTGCATGCCAATTAATTTTCTATATTTGAAGAAGACCACTGCTGTAAAAATTCACGCTGAATTGGTGGAAATGTATGACAACAACACACCATCGTATGAGACAAAGGTTAGGTAACACAGACATTCAGTGTGGTCAAACAAGTTTGAATGATGAAGAACATGCCAGACCTGCCTCTGGGAAGAATAAGGAATCACAAGCGAAATGGAGCTGCTGATGGTGGTGGTGGTGGTGGTGGTGGTGATATTGTGGTGTGGGTGCATGACAGCAGGGTCTTTAGTGTCCTTACTAAAATTTTAAGAGATGAGAGTGGCTAAGGATCACAAAATTAATAAATATGAAATACAAAGAAAAATGTACGGACCACCACCTTCTCTTTCAATAATAATAATAATAATAATAATAATAATAAAACCAGCAACAACATCACACACACACACACACACACACACACACACACACACACACACACACACACACACACACAAAACAATGGAAATCACAATGTAGAGTAAAATCTCACAGTAAAAAGGATAAAAGCAATGGAATGGGTTAAAATTACACAGAAATAACTGTGGTTGGCTGATTGTTGGAATAAAAGGGCTGAGCCAGCTGCTCTGCAGCACACTACAATCTCCAGCCTAACAGCTAAAGCTGGAATCCAGACACTTCTCAAAATTTTAAAAGTTTGACTACTGTCTTGTTTTCAGCTGAAACAGAGGGCAGATCACTCACCTAAATTTGCTTCTGCCAGCCTATCATAATTGTCATTTTCTATTTGTAGTTCACTGTTGCTATTTGGGTTTACATATTGTCTGTATGTCATTTCGAGATGGTGAGAGGTGCTGTGGATGCTAGAAAATGGAGTGCCAAGTTGAGAAATCTGAACATTTGCGACATATTTTTCTGTCTGAGTTCATCAGAGTGGTGATGGCAGCAGAGGTAGCCAGAAACATTTGCGCCTTGTATGGGGATAATGCCATTGGACAGAGCATGGCAAGAAAACTGTTTTCTCATTTTGAGGAGGATCCTTTGGACATTAATGATTCCACATTTAGAAAGACCTTTGGGTTTTTATGAAGATACTTTAAACACATTAGTTCACAATGATCAAGGTCAGTGTACTTGAGACACGGCAGATGTGATGCACTGTGATCCTCCCACCATCATGTCACATTTGCATGCAATGGGAAAGGTTCAGCAATTGGATGTATGGATGCCACACGTTCTAAGCCAAAATCCCAAAAATCAGCAGGTGGCCATGGGTGCATTTCTGCTATCTTGGCATCAACTGGCTCGTGAACAACACTGACCATTCCTATTCTGTATGGTGACACGAGAAAGGGTGTCTTTATGCTAACATAAGGAAAATAAAGGGATGGTTGAGCTCATACAAAGCAGCAACGTCCTGTACGAAGACCTGCATGTACATTCACAAAAGAGAATGTTATGCATCTGGTGGTTGATTCAGGGGAGGGGACCAAACAGCGAGGTCATTGATCCCATCGGGTTAGGGAAGGATGGGGGAAGGAAGTCAGCTGTGGCCTTTCAAAGGAACCATCCTGGCATTTGCCTGAAGTGATATTGGGAAATCAAGGAAAACACAAATCAGGATGGCCGGACGCGGGTTTGAACTGTCGTCCTCCCGAATGCTAGTCCAGTGTGCTAACCACTGCACCACCTCACTCGGCCATGCAACTGGTGGAACAGCGATGGTGAGGTGTACTATGAATAGCTTCCCCAAGGTGTAACCATCACTGCTAACATTTATTGTCAACAACTGAGATGTCTTGCAGATGTAATCCAAGAACAACGACCAGGAAGACTGTGTGAAGTGGTGCTACTCCACAATAACACCTGCCTGCATTCTCTAGACTGACAAAAACCACTATACAGAGTTGGGTTGGGAAGTCATTCTGCACCCACCTTATTCGCCTGATCATGGGCCCTCAGATTTTCACCTTTTCCACTCTTTATTGAAATCTTCAAGGAACTTCCTTTCCAGATGAAAATGTGCTCTGAACATGACTCTATGAGTTCTTTCATGTCAAAACCATGTGATTTCTACAGCCGTGGAATAGAAAAGTTACCCCAGCATTGTCAGACAGTTGTAAATAGTGAAGAAGAATACATTGGCAACTAAAGTCTCTGTCATGTGTATCTGTTGAATTTATTAAACTTATGGAAAAACACTATGAACTTATGCACCAACCCTACAAAATGCAGCACTCAGTTAAAATGTTGCTTACAGTAGTTTGCATGCTCAAGGCATCAGAAATTTGGGGAGGGAGCTGGGGTTCTCTCACCAGAGGAAGAAGCCATGTATTAGGGAACAGTGCCCAATTTGGTAGTGGGTCAAGGCCACTTCATCCTGCCAGACTGGCAGGAGCAAGGCCACAGCTAGATAGATAGCTGGCTGGCTTCACCAAGTGCAGTGTATTGTTCCTCACTTCCAGCCACTCCTCCCACAATTGCACAGATCTCTGATTCACCACCAAAAGGACAACTTGCAGGGGAATGACACATAGTGTCACAGCTCCTTCCCTGAGGGCCTCCTTGGCAGGTTGGCTTGCCTATTCACTTCCCCAAATTCCCACATGCCCTGGTACACGGTAGAAACACACCAGGTTCCCCTGTTGTTGAATGAAGTACAGTTGGTCATACGTTAGCTGGAACAGTTTATTTGCAATGGTTGGAGGGCACTAATGGAATTGGAGCAGGTGAAAAACTGTCTGCCCTAAAAATGCCTCATCTGCTTTCTATATCACATGTAGCTCTGCGGTAACTACAATATATTCACAGCAAAAATGAATCCTGAAGACATGATCACAAAATGCTACTGAATGGCCAAGGGAATCCTCTTGCTTAGAGCCACCAAGGTATGCAACTTTAAAACTGTGATGCCTATCTAAATTGTTAAGAAACAGAGTGAAATGTAAAATATGGAGTGCAGTCTTTCCTATTATGAGTCAAGCCTGAAATAACCCTGGGCCCCTGCAGGAGCCATGGTGGAGATCTTCTCCAACCTTGGTGCAAAACTTTAAAACCAGCCACTTTCATCTCCTAAAGGCAATGCTCTGAGGAAAACCCATAGGGCCTCATTGCTCGTTGTCAATGATGGAATAGCATTTCTATTAGTGGCCAAGGATGTTTATGGCATGGACAGTGTTTTAGAGGATTGTTGCACTATGAGGAGTCATCACCTGATGTGAAGTGGTGGGTCACTAGCTTCAGCATGGATTGGTATGGGGCTGGTTGGCTCAAATGGCTCTGAGCACTATGCGACTCAACTGCTGAGGTCATCAGTCGCCTAGAACTTAGAACTAATTAAACCTAACTAACCTAAGGACAGCACACAACACCCAGCCATCACGAGGCAGAGAAAATCCCTGACCCCGCCGGGAATCGAACCCGGGAACCCGGGCGTGGGAAGCGAGAACGCTACCGCACGACCACGAGATGCGGGCTATGGGGCTGGTTCTGAAGTCCCTAGTGGCTAGCCAAATTCCTTCATAGTACACAAAGTCCAATATATAAGGGCCTCATACAGACTCTCACACACTGTGCACTATAATTAGGCCAGGGTCACACAAAGACCCTGTAAAACTGGAGCAGACAAGTTCAGTCAGCACAACATGAATTATGGCTAACATATTTTACAATGCTCAGTGCTTTCCAGGACATCTTTTCATATCCCTAAGGTGTGGCAACCATGCAAGTTTACAGCCAAATGTGAGACCCAAAAACCTCACCATATCTTTAAAATTAAGCACAATATCCCCCTTACAAAGCCCAGGAAAGTTTAAAACAGAATGGGAATGGTTAATTTGAATGCAGACGTCTCAGTTGAGAAATTAAAACCACCTCCTCTCTGCCCATTCCTTCAACTATATGGCCCACTTCCTTTTTAAACTACACACTTAACAACCAGCCAACACCTAATTATATTAAGTATTTCCTACATGCAGATGACCTGGCAAGCACAGCTCACAGAAGCTCAATGTTTCTTGGAGTAATATCACATTGGAACACACAGGTGTGATGTTGGAAAGATCTCGGACATATCGACACCAGTGTAAAAAGATTCATCATAAGGTGTCCTCCAGACACAATATTTTGCAAAACCCGTAAATAGCAGATGGGGAGCAAACCCTCCTGTACTGAGAACCACTGCACAAGCATTACCCTTCTCTATGGCTGAATACGCCTGCCCTGTATGGACCCAATCTACCCACGCAAAGAAAGTCAACACAACCCTTATTGAAACATGTTGAATAACAATGGGGCGTATGAAACCCACAACCCAGCAAAGTGCTACAAAACTACTGATCTTGCAAGTCCCAGCTCCCAAAAATCATCTCATGAATTTACAAAGATGCACAGACCAACTACTGACAACTGTCATACTCTCTTTGGCATTCAGTAAGAGCCTGGATGACTGAGACGCCGTAAAAGGTTCTTAAGTCAGACCACGGAAGAACCACTATCTGACTATCCACCAGCACAGGTAGTGTCTGGCAGTTTCAGAACAAACTGGAAACACTGAGGAACCTGAACCACATTAGAACAGGGTGGGGTCAAGGCAATGTGGATGACAACAAGTGTGGTTGTGGAATTGTGCAAGACATGGAACACCTCCTGGGCTGCTCTATACTGTCCCTACAGATACAACCATGACAGTTTGTGGCTGGATAGGAAAGAAGCCTTGGATGTCGTACAATACTGGACTTAAAGACTATGATTTGGCTTCCAGACATGAAAAAATAAAGTAAAGTAAGCAACCGTACATTGTGTAAAGCAATGAAAGAATAGATAAGAACACTAATATCACAAAATTATGATTATTTTGTTACAGGTTTTTATTTTACGCAATGATGTAAATATCTGGAGACCTACTGGATTAATTTATATCACGTGCAGAGGCCCAAGAATTATGTGAATTGCAACATGAAATAAAGTTCCTAGTAGCATTGATTGTTTGAATGTGGCTATATTCTTTAAATCAAGTTAACAAAAGACAGGGCATAGTTAAACTAAAAAGTAGGTAGCAGATGAACCTAAAATGACAAAGAGAACAATGCATTTTAAACATATAATGACTTACTTCTTCTTCTGGTGTGCTAAGTACAGGTGGCATGTTTCCACGATGGCCGCCATGCCTGAAGACTCTCAGATGGTTGAGCAGGTAGTCATAAAGATATATTTTATCTGCTTCAATTCCATGGAAAGTTATAGACAAGTCACTGCAGCACTCGCGGCCCTGAAAATTTGTGGTAAGAAAATAATTCAATAAAAATTGCTGAACACTAATAACTTAACCAATATGTCATTATACAAGAAAGTTCAGGAGGTTATATGTTTGATGATGAGGCATTATGAAACAAGTAATGAACATAAAAAATATACAGACAAAAAAATTAACAAGATCTATTGCGCTTACAAGGACAGTTGAATGTGTGAATTACGCAGTCTGCATCAGTTTGAGAAAGGTTAATAGTTTCGTAACATTCTAATATTCAAATATTTCTGCCAGAGGCAGTATTTTGCAGTCCAACAGCGTACTATAAATATGAGAATGCATAAAACATGAATGAGCCTTTCATAATAAAATTTTTATTATTCAAAATTGATTCACATTTACTGTTTCATTGCTTATCTATGAGGGTGGACTGAAGAGTAATGCCTCGACCTTCGTAACTCTTCAACAGTTGGCAGCATCGGTATGCGGCAGGTACTGGCTTGTTCCGTAGCCTCTTCTCTACATCTCCAGTTCACGGGAAGCCTTAGTATTGAACAGTTGTGTTGTTACAGTGCAAAGTATGGAACCCTGTCCAGACGGTCAGAGAATACGATTTAAGCATCATGCATTCATTGAATTCTTGACAGCAGAAGGTGTCACCCCAAACGAAATTCATCAGAGAATGAAAGCAGTTTATGGTGATTGTGATGATGTGAACACTGTGCATCACTGGGCGAGTATGTTGAGGCAGGAACATCTGATCTGCATGACAAACAAAGAGTTGGACGTCCTGTGATAGCAACCACCAAGTTTCACAAGCAAAACGTTGACAGATTGATTCAGGACGATCATAGTATCACCCAGAGAGAAACTGCAAGCACAATCGGCATTTCACAAGAACATATGGGTCACATTATTGCTTTGCTTGGCTATTGGAAGATCTGTGCACAATGGGTACCCAGGATGCTGACTCCTGAAATGAAAGCTCACAGACTTGAAATTTGCCAGGAACTCCTCTCACGTTACGAGAATGAAGGTGACACCTTTCTCCATTCAACTGTGACAGGAGACAAAACGTGGGTACACCATTACGACCCAGAGACATTGAGAGAACTGTGAGACTGTGGTTGCAGAAACAGAATGTCGACTTCTTCCGTCACGGCTTCAGAAAACTTGTTTATCGTTGTCAGAAATGTATCCAATTGGATGGTTATTATGTGGAAAAGTGAATATTGGTAATTAAAGATCACATTCTATGGATTATTTCTGCATTTGATTTATTAAAATATTCCCATCCAAAACCAATTACTTTTCATCCAACCCTCGTACATACTTTTACTACTGGTCAGTTTTAATGCAATGTTTGGTTCCAGGGGCAGATGTGGACTCTGACCACAATCTATTGGTTATGAACTGTAGATTAAAACTGTAGAAACTGCAAAAAGGTGGGAATTTAAGGAGATGGGACCTGGATAAACTGAAGAACCAGAGGTTGTACAGAGTTCCAGCGAGAGCATAAGGAAACAATTGACAGGAATGGGGGAAAGAAATATAGTAGAAGAAGAATGGGTAGCTTTGAGGGATGAAATAGTGAAGGCAGCAGAGGATCAAATAGGTAAAAAGACGAGGGCTAGTAGAAACCCTTGGGTAACAGAAGAAATATTGAATTTAATTGATGAAAAGAGAAAATATAAAAATGCAGTAAATGAAGCAGGCAAAAAGGAATACAAACGCCTCAAAAATGATATCGACAGGAAGTGCAAAATGGCTAAGAAGGAAAGGCTAGAGGACAAATGTAACGATGTAGAGGCTTATCTCACTAGGGGTAAGATAGATACTGCCCACAGGAAAATTAAAAGAGACCTTTGGAGAAGGGAGAACCACTTGCATGAATATCAAGAGCTTTGATGGAAACCCAGATCTAAGCAAAGAAGGGAAAGCAGAAAGGTGGAAGGAGTATATAGAGGGTTTATACAAGGGCGATGTACTTGACGACAATATTATGGAAATGTAAGAGGAGGTAGATGAAGATGAAATGGGAGATATGATACTGCGTGAAGAGTTTGACAGAGCACTGAAAGACCTGAGTCGAGACACGGCCCTCGGAGTAGACAACATTCCATTAGAACCACTGACAGCCTTGGGAGAGCCAGTCCTGACAAAACTCTACCATCTGGTGAGAAAGATGTATGAGACTGGTGAAATACCCTCAGACTTCAAGAAGAATATAATAATTCCAATCCCAAAGATAGCAGGTGTTGACAGTTGTGAAAATTACAAAACTATCAGTTTAATAAGTCACAGCTGCAAAATACCAACGCGAATTCTTTACAGACGAATGGAAAAACTGATAGAAGCCGACCTCGAGGAAGATCAGTTTGGATTCCATAGAAATGCTGGAACACGTGAGGCAATACTGACTCTATGACTTATCTTAGAAGAAAGATTAAGGAAAGGCAAACCTACATTTCTAGCATTTGTAGACTTAGAGAAAGCTTTTGACAATGTTGATTGGTATACTCTCTTCCAAATTCTGATCGTGGCGGGGGTAAAATACAGGGAGCAAAAGGCTATTTACAATTTGTACAGAAACCAGATGGCAGTTATAAGAGTCGAGGGACATGAAAGGGAAGCAGTGGTTGGGAAGGGAGTAAGACAGGGTTGTAGCCTCTCCCCGATGTTATTCAATCTGTATATTGAGCAAGGAATAAAGGAAACAAAAGAAAAGTTTAGAGTAGGTGTTAAAATCCATGGAGAAGAAATAAAAACTTTGAGGTTCGCCGATGACATTGTAATTCTGTCAGAGACAGCAAAGGACTTGGAAGAGCAGTTGAATGCAATGGACAGTGTCTTGAAAGGAGGATATAAGATGAACATCAACAAAAGCAAAACGAGGATAATGGAATGTAGTCGAATGAAGTCGGGTGATGCGGAGGGAATTAGATTACGAAATGAGACACTTAAAAGTAGTAAAGGAGTTTTGCTATTTGGGGAGCAAAATAACTAATGATGGTCGAAGTAGAGAGGATATAAAATGTAGACTGGCAATGGCAAGGAAAGCATTTCTGAAGAAGAGAAATTTGTTAACACCGAGTATAGATTTAAGTGTCAGGAAGTCGTTTCTGAAAGTGTTTGTATGGATTGTATGGAAGTGAAACATGGACAATAAATAGTTTGGACAAGAAGAGAATAGAAGCTTTTGAAATGTGGTGCTACAGAAGACTGCTGAAGATTAGATGGGTAGATCACATAACTAATGAGGAGGTATTGAATAGAATGTGGGAGAAGAGGAGTTTGTGGCACAACTTGACTAGAAGAAGGGATCGGTTGGTAGGACATGTTCTGAGACATCGAGGGATCACCAATTTAGTATTGGAAGGCAGCGTGGAGGGTAAAAATCGTAGAGGGAGACCAAGAGATCAATACACTAAGCAGATTCAGAAGGATGTAGGCTGCAGTAGGTACTGGGAGATGAAGAAGCTTGCACAGGATAGAGTAGCATGGAGAGCTGCATCAAACCAGTCTCAGGACTGAAGACCACAACAACAACAACAAAATTGTAGAAAGTATGAGTACACTAATGCCAACTGCACACAAACTGTAGTACCTCTGCACTGGTCAAGAAGCACTCTCCACCAGTTCACCAAGAGCTTCCTTGAGCAGGTAAAATATGTGGCACCAACACATAACAACCTTGAGCTACAGGCTGGATACTCACAGGCAGGTCAATGAACATCAGTTGATGTTTGTGGGTCTAGCCTTGTTACAATGTTGCAACATACTTCCAGCCTTGGTTCTGTTCTGTTTTGAACGGTATCCAATTTGAACATGCCAAAGAAGAATCCAATAGTAAGCAGCATTAAAAGCCCGATGTTACTGCATGGAATCTACTACCAGAGTGCCTTTTCATTTCTAGAAAACTGTGCTTGTGAGTTTAACAGCAGACAACAAGCTTTCACCACCACCCAGTTTCCATGCCTGCACCATTTGATTATAGTTTTCTTCAATTTGAATGAGTAATGACGGATCCAAGTCTCAATACATGGGACAATTTTTGGCAAAAACCCATCACCTCTTCCTTCACACGACATGAGAAGTGCGTGAAGAACTGCAGCTTGTATTACCCATTCAGCAATTTTAAAAATCAACAAACTGACACTTTTTGGAATTCCAACTCATTCTGAATGACTGATCACTTTCATAACAGATATAATGTTTCTGACCAACTTTGAGACTGAACACCTTCTAAAAGTTAATGAGTGGCCTCAATGTTTAGTGGTATGATGACGGTGTGGGGATGGTGGAAGTGTGCTATTTTTTCAACACATTTTTGTCCTTTCTTGAACTCCTTACACCAACACTTCTCACATGACCATGAAAGAGTGACAAATGTGACTACCATTAACATGCACATTCAAACGAACTTGATTAAGATGTGTTGTGCAATAGCGGGCATCTCTCTCGCTCATCACAGAGGTTGGTGAATGCCCGGAGGATGAGGCATTCCAATGTTAGTTCTCCTCCACAGGGATTGCTTTCCATGTAACCACAGAAGCCCAAATGCACCATGTACCCTTGGACACTTGATTCAATAAACCTTGTTTACATTCAATCCACCCTCGTGAAACATGCCAGATAGGACTTGTGTAGATTCTCTACAAGTAATTAGAAGAATAATATTTCTAATGAAGATAGGAACTAGGTAAAATTACACACAGACAGGATTACATTTCAATGGTCAGCAAAAAAGGTTGTTATTCATTTCTTCAAACTGTATCTTCAGCTACTGTTTTTATGTGTACTATATTATTCTATTCTTTGTTACTGAATTCAATAAATCATGGAAGAGCTTTAACACCACATTAGTTGTGGGATGAGCCAAGCTATATTAGTGGTCTTCACATCCAGATTGATGATGAAATTATTAAACACCTGAAACAACAGCACTAGTGGCACCAGCTGTTGTAACTGGTGCTCTAGAACCTGGGATTGTTGCACCTGTCCAAACTATCATCAACTCTGAACAGTTTCGGCAACATCAACAGCCAGCAACTGGCAACAATCTCAACTTCCCATGAACAGCTTTCAGTGCCCCCAGCATTTTTGCATGTGATTCCCAGTTGGGTTACAGCACCCGTACAATTTAGTCAGCAGGGACAATAAAGCCATACCTGTGTATGCATGTTTTGTATTCATTAGCTCCAAAGAAGGACACTGTCCTAAAACTCAAATGCTTTCAGTCTTGTTTTTTGAGTAAATAAGTCCCATAAATTGTCCAAAATAAAAGTTTACAACTGTGCCACAGAACTATGGAATTATTCTCTTGAAGGAGCTGGAAGAAGAGCAGAAGGGACACACAAAGAAGAACCCTACAAATATTGGAATGTTTTTTCCACTTTACTGAACAGGTCAAAATCTTGTAAGTATCTGTGGTTTCCTTTGCTCTCAGAGTAGAAACACAATGACCAAGCATTCGCAAATTTGAAAGAACATTTGTTCTAAAGTTCAGTTTACATTATCTGATCAAGTTAATGGTAAGCTGTGGCCATTGACAGACTGTCTTTGTTCAGGGACTATCTTAGTATCAGCATGGAATGATTTAGGTACACCCTGAAAAGACTGGAACAGCAAGGTTCAAATTGGATTTAAAACCGAGTATTTCTACACACAGGAAATTTTAATACTGCATTTCTTTGACTAATCAAATGGTTTATCAATTATAAGCATTCAACAATTATGAAACCCTATTAAGAGTCAGTTTTGAAGATCATGCTTGAAGACATCCAATGACAGTTCCTTGCACTGGACCATCTAATCAGTGCTTAAACTGCAACAATGCAGTGACAAGAGAGTGACTCAGTCATATCCTCCACACAGCCCTAATATAATCTCTTTCTTTTTTTCCTCATCTCAGATCAGACTTAAATGGCAAGCAGCTTTGAAAGCAGTGATAAAAGATGAGTTACAGTACATATATCAGGATTGGTAGATTCATGTGGTCACTTGAATACATTTCAGAGGGGCTGTTTTTTTTGTGTAAGCCTGGACCCAATTTAATTTACTTCAAAAGTGAAAAATTAATTCTCATTCTTAAATTACTCAATGTCATGTCTTTATTTACTTCCCATTCACAAGCTGGAGTTGCATCTGTTATTATACACTCCTCGTAATTCAATAGCCACTTTTAAAAAGAGAGAGAGAGAGAGGGGGGGGGGGGGGGGGGGGGAGAGAGAGAGAGAGAGAGAGAGAGAGAGAGAGAGAGAGAGAGAGAGAGAGAGAGAAGAAAATAAGCTCTGATTTACTACAGATGTTGCACATTTTTCTAACATCTACATTATGAGAATTTCAGTGTACATATATAAAAAGTGGAAAAGCTTGAAATTACTAAGGGTGGTACTTTAACTTATTGACAAAAATAAAGTGGCCATTCTCCTGTGTATGAAAACAGAATATTTTATGTAAAAAGAAAGAAATAAATAAATAAAGGAAGGAAGGAAAGAAGTAATTGGTGTGGAAAGACACAGGGCTGGCAAAAGCGAGAGTAAGCCACTGAAAACTTAAGTCTATGGAAAGATAGAAGGCACAAAGCAATGTGTTTAGCTGGCAGTTAAGGATGCACTGAAAAACTATGAGCAGTTAACATGTCAGAACAAAAAACTAAATGCCAAGACAGTATACAATAGTCAAAGGCAATACCCAGAGAAAAGATATATTATGATGAGAGCTGTTTTTATGGAAGAAGGCTGCAAATTAAAAGGCCAACCAGTAAAATAATGACAAAGTTATGGAAGTGGCCAAAAGGCTGCTTATAGTAAATATGTTCCTGTCATGAACTGTGCCTGTGAAGGACAACTATTGGCAAGGATATAAGTTAGCTCAAATGTCTGTAGTTTAGCTTTCATGGCTTCTCTGTGTGCCGTGTGTAGGAGGCAACGTATTGGTTGACTCTCTAGGATTGTACACTCCTGAAATTTTAATAATAAACCATACTGTAATGCTCACAGCTTCTCTTATGCCTGCAACTGCAGTTAGGTGAGTATCTCTGTGATGCTTTTGCACTTACTATATGAACCTGTGATGAAATGCACTGTTCTCCTTTGGATCTTTTGTATTCCATTTGTCAATCATGTATCTGGTAAAGGTCCTGACTGATGAGCACTATGCAAGCAACAATCAACTGACAGTTTTTAAGCTACTGTTTTTGTGGGTGGACGATTCCTCCAATGAACCTTGATCTATCATCTGCCTTTCCTAAGATTAATTTAATTACTACTTTAAACTTTACATAACTCCCAGATATGTAATGGATGTGACTACTTCCAGTAACTTTTGGTAGTCACATAATCATATAATAAATGCCAGTTCCTGCATCAAAGTGTCAACTGTCTGCACATCTTCCTGCATTTTGTTACAACTGTCTACATCCAACAGCACTGTCTGCAGATGGAATCACGGAGCTTCTGATGTTATCGACTTCGTCACTTATATACAGAGTGAACCAGAACTCCACTGACAAACTTTCAGAGGTGTTCAGACCTTCTGAGTATTCTGGTGTGCCCTTATACCAGTCTCCCAAACCTCATTACAGGGTTACTGGATTTCATTTGGTTTCATCTCCCAGTTAGTTTTCTGTCTGTTTTGTGGTGAAAATAGTGGACAACAGTGCAGATTTTGATGGTATGAACTCTGCGTCTGTTTTCCATTTGCTCACAGTACCAGCTGCAGACAACAGTAATGCCCTCCTTAACTCATTGCCATCAATTTTGCATTCACTACTGCTTGGTTTTATCTAGGTTTTTGTTTCCTGGTATTGTCAGCTGCACATTTACAGTGATATACTGTGGTACTACAGATAGGTTTACTGATGAAGAGTTGGCCAACAAGCACCTGGTGTAGTGGTTCGCTGAATGGAATTGGAGAGTGGTATGACTATGCTAAGCTGAGCTGTTCTCGTACAGACAGCAACCCCACCTCAGTACTTTTGCATCAGTACATAGGCAACATTCTTTGTTAGAATGGAAGATACTGGCTGTGTGAGGTATGTTAGAGTACCCCACATGGAAAGAATGTGTTACAAGCAACTGGTGTCTACCCTGCCTATAGCACTCAGTGTGTTGCATGAGCTTTAAACATAAGCCAGTAAACTGTTCTGAGTGCCTTACATGAACAACAATTGCACCTGTATAATTCACAGAATGTGCAGTTGTTGCAGCCAGCGGACTTCCCATTTCTAGTGGCGTTTACAAATTGGTTCCTACAGTAATGTGTAGAAAACTCCAATGTTCCTGCTTTTGCATTGTTCACATACAAGGCTACAGTTGCAAGTGAGGGTATGTTCAACAGTTGTAACAGCCATGTATGGGAAGATGAAAAGCATTAGTGTGTTGGTTCTATTGACAGATGTTTACTATGAACGTATGGGCTGGTACTGTCAACAATTTTGTGATTGGACCTTCCCTGTCTCCTGATACACAGAATGGAGTTGGGTACTAAACATGCCTTCAATATGTAATCCCATAGTTTCTAGAAGATGTGCTGCTGAGAATTTATCATATTATGTTGTTTTAGCTTTACAGGTGCTGGCACACTTCACACTCAATGTTAGAATCCACAATGAAGTACAGTTTGGTCAAATTGGTTCCACACCATGGCCAGCTTGGTCACAAGATGTGACACCAATTGACTTCTTCTTCTGGGGGCATGTGAAAAGCCTAGTTTACACAACTCTGGTTGATACTCGTATGGAACTAGTTGTCAGGATTATCATGGGAATGGAAGTAATACACTAAACTCCTGGAATTCTTCAGTGTGTAAGACAGTTTATGATGCATCACTGTACACTCGGTCATGGTTATGGTGGCCAACATTTTGAACAATTCCTGCAAGGGAACAGTTCTGGATTTGTTACGTGCTGTACGATAGACTGACAGAACAGAATGTACTCACGGTGATAAAACTGAATGTGTTTCATCTGACTGTTTGCAATGCTCTGTGTTGTGTGTTACATTTTGATTATTGCGCACAAAGGCTTCTTCATTAATGTGAAGGCACTTTTACAGAAACAAGGGTGATTGTGGCAACAAATTGAATAAATCATAATTACATCATTACTCTGTAACAAGCTGCCGAAGACTGTGGGTACCTTATACCAAAATAATAAAGTTTCCCTGAACGAACTCTGAAAGGTTGTTGGCGGAGTTCTGGTTCACCCTATGTATATGGTGAACAGTAATGGTCCTATATGCCTCCCTTGGGGTACTTTTTGTCTGAAGATTTCTCTCCATTATGAGTGACATGCTGTGTCCTATCAACTATGAACTCTTCAATCCAGTCACAATGCTGGTCTGGTATTCTGTATGGTCACCTTTTATTCATTAGTTGACAATGAGGAATTGTACTGGATGCCTTTCAGAAATCATGGAACATGGCAGAAACATGGGCGTTGGTATCTATTGCCCTCTGGATCTCATGGACAATTGAGATGAACCAATTTTTCACACTATTGTTGTTTGCTAAATTCATATTTATGCCTACAGAGGTGATTTTGAGACTTGAAAAAGTCATATTATGTAAATGTGTTCTCAAATTCTACAACAGACTGACATCACTAATACAGGCCTACAGCTGTTTCCTGAAAATGGGAAAGAACTGCAGACATTTCCAAACACTTAGTACAATTCATACCCCCAGCTACCTACGGAAGACTGCTGCTTGAAGAAGAGCAAATTCTTTCACATACTCTATGTACAATTGTGTTGGTATTCGATGAGGTTTAGTTAGTTGCCTTTCCTTTGCTGAATAATTTTAGTTCATTTTCTATCCTGTGGTTGCTTATTTCAATATCTATTATTTTGGCAGTTGTACAACAATTAAAAGTATAAACTTCTTTAGCGAAACAATTCTGGAACAAGAAATTTAGCTTTCTAGTCTTCTTGATTGATGGCACTGATCTGTTTGCTGCTTTAATGGCCAAACTTTTACAGGATTATCTGTCAGACTGGTAGATAGAATTTTACTTTCAAATTTGTTGAATATGTCATGCATGGCTCACCTTACACTACTTTAGGTTTCATTCAGTTTTTGTTCATCGACAAGGCTTCGTCTACTTTTAAATCTGCAGTGAAGATCTCTCAGTTTGCAAAGTAGTTTTCTAATATGGTTGTAAAGTCACAATGGGTCATTCTCACCCTCACAACCTGTCATGGCACATACCTTTCATTGGAATACTGTACCAGGGGCAGTAAAATGAAAATCAAATAACCACCACAGTGGGACCATGGAATGATTCAATTCAAAAGTAGTCACCACACACGTTAAGACGTATATCCTACTGGGAGACGAGATGCTCAATTTCTGTTTCATAGAATGTGATCAGTTGCTAATGGATCAACAACTGCACTCATCTTTCCACTTCCTTTTCCAACTGAAACCAATGTCCATGCACGTCTTTCTTCAGGCCGCCAAAAAAAATGAAAATCACACAGAGAAAGATCGGAGATGTATGGACGATATTGCAGTGTTTACCAACTAAATGGCTGAAAAGTAGCCTTCATCTGATTGACAGTGGGGGGGACAGGCATTATCGTACAGCAGGATGACTCTGTCCGACAACATTCCTAGGCATTTTCACTTTATGGCATGTGTTGCAGTTTCCAAAATGTGTATTCATAATGCTGCACATCGACTGCGGTTCCATGCTAGAGGAACTTGACAAGCAGGGGCCCCTGTAATTAAAGAGGAAGGTTATCATGACCTTACCAGAACTTGTGCGATTTCTTTGGCGGGGGGAGATGTGGGGTGTTTTTACTGTTGGCTTTCTGTTGGTCTGTAGACTGTCAGAATGCTGTCGGACAGAATCATCATGTTGCACGATAACACACAGCCCAAAACTGTCAATCAGATGAAGGCTATGCTTCAGCAATTAGGTTGGGAAACACTAGAACATTTGATTACAGCCTGGATCTTCCATTGTGCTCTCAGCACATGCATCAGCATTGGGTGAGCAGTACAGCCATAACAAAAGCCACTCTGTATTTATTTATTTATTCCATGTGATCTGATGGTACACAGTGAGTTGCAGATGTCGGAAAATATCATTTAATATTGTTAACATATATTAACGTAAGCCTATAGTATCCTAATGTATTATATTGCTCAATGTTTTCAATTTAACACCAACAGCAAGATTACTGTTCTAAGTATTCATTTACAGAGTAAAAACAGTGACACAACAAATATGACTTCAGGGCTTTGCTAACTTTTATGTTGTCTTCGATGGGAAGATTGTTGAACAGTTGGAGGCCCATGTGGAAAACTCCCTTTTTACACAGTTGAGTGTTTGTACGTATAACATGCAGGTTTGTGTTTTTCGTGGTGTTGTGTACATGTATTTCATTATTTTTTACGTCTCTGGGGTCAGTTGGCATTATGTGTTTTCTGAAGAATTTTAGAGTCTCAAGAATGTAGAGGCAAGTAGTGAGCATGTCTGTAGCAGCAGGAGGGTTAATAGCAATGAAATTATAAATGCCAATTGAAATATGTCTCCCAAAGAAAGGTAGGAGTCTGGAATCGAAGGCTGTTCATAATTGTTTTAGCTACTTGTACTCACCTCAGCAGAGGTGGAAACACACTGGGTAAACTTTTCATGTGGTTGATTTTTGCTCATACATTAACGGGGATGAAATATAGATAAGAAACCAAAATTTTACTTAAAATTGAGAGCAGAACAATATCTCATTTCATTCTTGAGTTATTGGGTTTTTATATTCGATGGAGGACTACACGCAATGCACCCATTCATGCACTCGTGCATCGCGAATCACATGATCATAACAACTGTCACAGCTCATAAATGATTCAAGATATTGAAAGGAGGTTTTCTGCAAATGATAGCACACAATGAGGCACATATGTTGTACAATAAATACTCATAACTTTTATACTAACCGAAATTTGGAAGTAACTTGTCTGCAGCAGTGAGAGGTTGGGGGATCAGCATGCATGCTTACATGTCCACAGTACTGAAAGAAAACCCAAGGTGCTCACGTATACAGGTCTAAAAGCACCTGGGGAATGGTATAGCAGGACATGTCTATAAGTCCACAGCAGTGAAAGGGTTAAAATCTGTTTTTGGCCAACTTTCTGTCTCTATTAGAGAGGGGCAAAACTGTTCTTTTCAGAGATAGGATCAGAACTGTTCACTCCCTGAAATGAACTAGCTCTTTTTCATGACTCACCACTCATTCACAATAGAAAATAAATGGAAGGTACATTGTCCTTTAAACTTCGTTTATTCCAGTACTATACCTGTATTTTGATCTTATTTGATCCTATTTTGAAGTAAAACAGATAATGAGTAAGAATTTTGTATTGTTTATTGAAATTTCCACAATATGACAAAGTTTTTGATTATTGATTTATTTTGCACTATCGTGGTTTTGGCTTTGTAGCCATTATCATGGTCAAAGGTGAAATAGTCATAAAATATTGGTGTATCACATTTTGCGATATGTTTATCGGTTCACTCGTAATTAAAGTGTAAATTCGAGTATCAATAATAAAAAATCCTATAGTAAGAGGAGTCGTCAGGAACCTAATCTGATCAGTTTAAACAAATAAAAATAGAACAGATGATGTATACATAACATAATTATGTAATATTCATACAGGTATTACTACCAAGAATAATATCCAGTAGAGACGAACTCCGATACAGAGGCGCTGAGTCAAGCAGGTCGAGCCACGAGCTGTATTATTACTGCGTGAGCTAAGACCGCAGAGACGACCAGATTGACACCTGAGTTGCTTTGCTCAACGCTCTGGCTAGAGTCGAGAACGGTGGGGTGAGCGTTGAGCGGGCGAGTTCCGAGGGCAGGGGGAGCGGTGAACGGCCACCAGTCACCCACTCCGAGACAAATCGTCCGTTCTCTTGCGAGCAGGTTGTTGCAAGTAGTTCTTATGTTCTCCGCTAGGAAGCTCTCTGTCCTGTTGCTCGCATCAACTGCCGAGAGGGCAGGACGTGCGACTGAAATGATCGCTGACGGAGTGCGATGCTAAGTTAGGTGCGCCAGACACTGCACGCGGCAGAGGAAGCACAGAGATGGCAGGGCATATGTGAAACACAAAATCCAATGGGGCACTGCACAATGTAGGCAGCCAAGGCAGAAGCAGGGCAGAGGCCGGCGCTGGCTGTGTTGTGTGGCATGCAGTGTGCTCTGACCAGCGGAGGCCCCGCTGATCTGCTCCGACTCTCTCTCTCTCTCTGCTGTGGGAAACGTTGGGAGCTACCGTTCTTTTTTTCTGAATCACTGATTGTTCACTCCTTTGAAAGATTCAACTCTATGAATCAGTTCAGGAGCGGATCCCCATCTCTAGTCTCTATCACTATGTGGGTGTTATTATCAGTGAGACTAGGTCTGCGACATTTGTGCAATTGTCTGATACTATATTAACGTTTCCTTTCATCAATCTCCATGACATACGGAATTCGTTTTTCATATGGATTTTGAATACAATGTTAATGAAGGTAACAGATTTGTTTTTCTATCTGCCTCCTCATTTCCTTTCAATGTCTGTCTCTTTCATATTTTTTTTGTTTTGTAGTTAAAAAATGAGCAAAGAAAACTGTAATACTTCACTATGTATTCACACTTGGTATTGATGTAATGTGTGAAGAATGTTTGTTTCTGAATTTTAAACCACTTAATGTACACTCATGTCATTGCATAGTATGATTAGCACTTGTTTGTTTAATATTTTATTTATATGCCTATCCATGTTTGATTACAGAGTTGCTTGTGGTAATCTGTAGTTAACAGCTCAGTCAGTTGCCACGAGACTCAAGCTGCCTATTATCACTGTTATGTCCAATCCAGTAGTGGATGCTAACCTTTTTGTGTGTTATCTCACATTGAATTGCTCCCTATATGTTTATGTTTTCTTTACTTGGACTGGATGTACCTATGGCCAAAACACACCATAAGACATGATAACCACACTGAAATCAGGACAAATTTTGTGTGTGTGTGTGTGTGTGTGTGTGTGTGTGTGTGTGTGTGTGTGTTTGTTTGTTAAGAATGATCACCAGCCTCTGAAAAGATTTCCTGTTCTATGAAGTGGAAACCTCATGTCTTGGAAGACATATCCACCAATAATATTAGTATCAAGACATATGTAGCAGATCATCTTGAAAAATGGGGGACTTGTGACAAGGATAAACAATAACAAAACAAAAATAAAACAGCTTAACAAGAAATATAAAGAACTGAGCCTCACAAGAAGACAAAAGATAACAAAAGTAGAGATTGTATGGTAAGAGAACAAATGAAGAGAAATAAATGAAGTGACACATACACAAAAGTCTTCAATTGTTTGGATTGTTGTTGTTGTTATTGTTATGGTGATGATGGTGGTGGATCTGTTTTCCTCCAGCAATATGAGAATAGTTGTACGAAATCAACAATGTAAGATGTGAAGGAGCAGAATGGGATTAAAAAAAAAAACTTATAAAAAAAACAGGAAGAATTTTAGTAAAGAAAGGTGGCTATTGCATGCCCGATAATAAGAGAGACTATTGCAAGACTGATACTATTTTAAGTTCAATCATACCTCATGAACTGGGAAGACACTCCTTTTCCAATAGCTACCGAGTGTTGAGATCTTCCCTCGGAACAGTAACTGGTTAAAACTGTAACCATGGAATCTTCCTCTCCCTAGGCTATCTCTTGTGTCCTCTGGGGTTATTCCAAGTTCTCCCAGGTGCTTTCCTAAATTTTTTAAAAAACATTAATATTTATCTACAACAATGGGGTGGAAAGACAGAAAAAAAAACAAGAAAGAAAATAAAGACAAAAGTAATAGTTGGCTTTTGGATGGTTCAAAATACAACAAAATTGCAAAAAAACTGCTATTATTATGAATGTTTGTTAGGTGCATTTCATATATTTCACAAGCAAGCAGATAGAATGTGACCAATACACTGTGACACACAATTTTAATCTGTCAAAATGTTTCAAAATTGTGCATGTTAAACTACAAGTGAAAGGCTCTTTCTGCTTTTTAACTGGTCATAACTGAAGGAATTTCTCCAGGAAAGGTACAATAAATCTGTTTGTCCTTTCTCAACAGTTAGAAAATATGTGGCAGAATTCAAATGTGCCACAGTATTCTTGAAGAAAACACATTAACAATGAGCTAAAACTGCAACCAAAAATGAAAACATTGATGATGTGCACAATATGGTAATGGGTAGTGGTAGTCATATCAGAACAATATTTTACAAGCAGAATTAACTAAGTCGGTGGGGATGAAAATGGGGTGGTGTATATATGGACAGAGAGAGGGAAGAGGAGGAGATGAGCAGAGAGTAGGAAGAGGAGATGAGCAGAGAGTAGGAAGAGGAGATGGACAGAGACAGAGTGGAAAGGAGATGGATGAAAGAGAGGGAAGGGGGAGATGGGCAGAGAGAGGGGAGAAAAGGAGATGGGCAGAGAGAGGGGAGAAAAGGAGATGGGCAGAGAGAGGGGAGAAAAGGAGATGGGCAGAGAGAGGAGGACGCAGACAGACAGACAGAGAGGGGGAGAGAGAGAGAGGAGAGGGGGGGGAGGTAAATGAGGTTGACACAGAGGGGGAAAGGAGGAGATGGACAGAGAGAGGATGCACGTGGAGTTGGACATTGTAAGAAACATACTTCAGGTACAGGATGTCATAAACACTGAGTCATATGAAAGACTAGGTTTTCTTAAAACGGAGAGCTAAGTACTCAGACATTAATTAATAGTGAGAGTACTTAAGAGACTTTTAACATGATTTCGCACGCAAGCTTTACGTATATTTAACACATTAACTCATTTGTAAAGCAATCAGAAGTTTGAAGCTGATTTATACAGAGGAGTTTGATTCTGTAAAGAATCATGAGTTTACTTGTTAATTATTACCTGGAGGGGAAAAAAAAACCACTGTGGGTTAAGAACAACCTATATTCCATTGGGGTGAGAATGAAAAGAGGGTGACACTGAACCATAAACTCAGGAACATCCGGTGCAATTTCAACCAAATTTCTTACGTACATACATGTACATACCATATACAAATAGTGTGGGACTAAGATTGCCCACTATCTCTAGGGATGTGATGGAGATGAGAAGGTGTGATGTAAAAATGTACAAAAATGACCCGTCAGTATTAATTTCTTATATTTGGTTGTAATATAAAGCATGAAGTTCAGTTCCTCTCTTATGGTGCTGTTGAGTGTGTTAACCAGGTCTGCAGTGGGTGCATAATTTTAACAACTCGTTTTGGGACATAAGAAACAGAGACACGGCTGAATATCACTTTCTCTCTGATATGATATGGTGCAAAACAGCAGAGCATAGAACATACATGTGTACAGTGCATGTCACATAAAGATATGTTCAACATCTCTACCTAAGTCTCTAGACTGCTTTCTACAAAACCTGGTACACATATTACTTACAATTTGAGAAGAAATACTGTGCGGGTAAAAACCATCAACCTCCCATTGTTGTGGAGGTGATGATGGGGTGACGAAAGGGGGGAGGTTGTGGTGGACAGACATGGAGGGATGAGGTGATGGACAGACAGTGAGAGGGGGGAGGTGGAGACATGTGGTAGATATGTGATATCTGCATCTATCGGCTAAGCAGCAGTTAAAAACCTAGTTATATAATGAATTACTAAAACACAAAATCTTAAGCATCGCTGCAGCAGAAACTGTACAAATGTAATATATTGCATAAGCAACACTTACTACCCAATTTAAGATCACTTAGAGGGTATGGAGTAATGGTTAATAATGAAAGGGGATAACTACACTATCCTATCACATTACAATGCATGATCATAATGTAATGTTTATAGAAGGCAATAATATTGTCAAGCTTTACAGTGTGTGATAGCAATGCCTTGCCATTCTCCTGAGTCAAGACATTACTCATCATCAGCGGGGCAGGAGGGGGAGGGGGGAGGGGCGGGTTGCTGACTACGTTTTTCAGGTAGACTAAGAGGGGGACATGAACATGTACATGGCGCATAGTAACATGTTTGTGACCTAGAAGTCAGCATTATTTTTGTGTGCAGTGATGAAGTACAAAATTGTGTTTTTATTATAAGTTATTTGGAGCACACTGTGTAAAAATTAAAGAACAATGTAGAATCAGAATCAATCACATGAGACAGTGCAGTGGTTAAGACATTGGCTGCATATTCAGGTGGATGGAATTTGCTCTGTCCAGCAATCCCAGTTTGGTGGTTCTCCATCTTCATAACATTTCACAACTATGTTGCAGTTTCATTCCACCATTATGTATGTTTTACTTTCTCCCATTTTCTTCTTTTGATCATTCCATCCAAAGTATCTATTAAATGGCCATTGTCTCCTTAGGCACTTTCCTACACAGTTCTTCTCATTCCCGCCTTCCTCTAAATTCACCAACTCATTTCAGTACTTCTTTCTGTCCAGATTATCTTCTCAAACTTCCTCCACATCTAAATATTCTAATTTATACTTTCTTGTAATATGAGTCAACATCTTCCATAAATTTTTAAAACGATATTATGTTGCTTTTAGCTTCTTTTGGTTGAAAATGGCACAAATGTTGAAATTGCAATAGTAAAATAAAAACAGCAACAGGTAAAATCAACATGACATCATTTAAAAAATCTTATTTTATTTCACCTTCCTTCCTTACTGGAAATTTACACACACGTAAACAAATGGTTTGCATCACCACAATGTGTCGTACAGGTATGTTGCTACTGGGACTCTTCGTGTGCCGACTGGAAGGTCGCCCTTGACATAGTTTGTGAATACATACACACATAGTTACCATGAGCACCTCACTCGAATGGACTGCAGCATTTCAGCTGAAAGTAAAGCACCAGTACAGATGCATTAGGATGTCTTTGGAACAGTACAGCTGGGACCAATGATTGGGCACACATCATCACATTACCTGAAGAAGGCTTCTCAACCAGGGAAGATGCTAAATGTTGCATTGATGAGATGTGGACATGGAATTGGTTCCAACTGGCAGGTAATGTGGATGACTTACATTGCACGGGCTGTCCTTTTTCAACATGTGCACATAATGATCAATATTTAAGACTTTTGAGTCAAATAAACCATGGACTGAGAGCTCCAGAACTGAAATCAGCATGTATTGCATCAAACCATTAGGAGACAATTGCATGCATTACCAACAACCATGGCGAGCACCATGTCACACACACTCTACCACCTTGGATTCTGTTACATTCGGGCAAGAAATCGTGCAGAATGGACACCCCAGTACTGGTGTCGGGTGTAGTTTACAGAGAAACTCAGATCTGTTTGTATGCTGACAATCTTACACAAGGCGTTGCGAGACAATCGAGGAATATCAAATGCATCGAGCACTGTGCAACAAGGTGATGGTGGAGTAATGCTCTGCCATGGCATTATATGGGGCCACTGTACACCTCTCATAGTTAGTGAGGCAAAAACCACAACAGATTCGTCTGCTTCTGAGCAAGTGGATGTTCTGTTACATGCTGACATTGCTCAAGAGAGCTGTGAAAAACCCCCATGGGAAACAGATTACATATATATGCATGCCCCAGAACTATTTTTTTGTTTCCTGGTCCATGAATTTCGAAAAAAAAGGCCTGACACAAAGCTTTGTTGATGTGTGTACAGCCTCACATGACACCATACTCCACAAAAAAAAAAAAGACCAGGCATTCTCTGACATATCAGTTTTTTCTTCTGGTTACATACTTTTCTTGACCATTGTTAATTCTGATTTTTATTACTTGAATTAAAATCATGTTGTTCTTGACCACACCACCAAGGTATTTGAACTATTTTATTTGCTCAATTTTGTCCTGCCCTATTATTATAATTACCTCCCTTTTCAATCTCCCAATGACTATTCTAATTCATTTTCATTCCATACTCTTGACATGTTGCATTCAAATCTTCTACCTTGGTGTTCACTCTTACTTCATCTGCAACTAAAAAATTACATCATTTATTTATACAAAAGAAAGTCGTGTTAGTTGCACTATTTATAACTCAAGAACGGCTGGACCAATTTGGCTGAAAATTGGTGGAGAGGTAGCTTAGAACCAGGAGACGGACATACGATACTTTTTATCCCGTTCGACCACTATAAAATATGGTATAACAAAAACGTATCTGGCATGGAATAACAAAACGCAAATGTCAGCTAAAAGACAGCTGGACCGATTTGGCTGAAAATTGGTGGAGAGGTAGCTTAGAACCAGGAGACGGACATAGGATACTTTTTATCCTGTTCAACCGCTATAAAATGTGGTATAACAAAAATGCATCTGGCATGGAATAACAAAACGCAAATGTCAGCTAAATGTCACTATAAAACGTGGTATAACAAAAACGCAAATGACAGCTAAACATCTGTGGTTATCAGTATATATCATTCGAATACACAATCGTGCATAAACGTGAATTAGAGGCACTTAACCGAACACTGAAAGATCCACGCAATAACTCGAGATGTTTTGGAGGAGCAATGATTTTACTGTCTGGCGATTTCCGCCAAACACTGCCAGTACTTCCAAGATCTACGGCTGCAGACAAAATAAATGCTTGCCTCAAATCATTGAATCTATGGCGCTATGTGAAGAAACCTCAGCTGACAACAAACATGAGAGTTGCATTGCTTAATGATACATCTGCTGAAGATTTCTCTGAGCAATTGCTGACTATCAGTAATGATCGAGTACCTGTTGAAGAATCGAGCGGATTGATTTAATTTCCTCATAATTTCTGTAACTTTGTCTCATTGAAAGAAGAACTTATCAACAAAGTATTCCCAAACATCATTACTAACTACAAAAGTAAGGAATGGTTGAGTGAGCGAGCAATTTTAGCGGCTAAGAATAAAGATGCAGATGACCTAAACTACATAATTCAGAATGAGATCATTGGTGAAATGCATTCATTCAAATCTATTGACTTTGTAACAAATGTAGTTGAAGCCACCAACTATCCAATTGAATTTTTAAACTCCTTGGATGTGCCTGGCTTACCACCGCACAATTTATGCCTAAAAGTTGGCTCTGTAGTAATCATGCTTCGAAACACAAACCAACCAAAACTGTGCAACGGTACGTGTTTGGTGGTAAGTAAATTGATGAACAACATTATTTACGCAATTATACTCAAAGGAAAATTTGAAGGTGAGAAAGTTCTCATTCCGAGGATCCCGATGATCCCAACTGATATGCCGTTTGAGTTTAAAAGACTTCAATTTCTGATCCGTCTTGCATTTGACATGACCATTAACAAATCACAAGGCCAATCCTTGAAAGTTTGTGGTTTAAATCTGGAATATCCATGTTTTTCACATGGTCAATTATATGTGCCATGTTTACAGGTCGGAAGACCATCTGCATTGTTTGTTTTTGTGCCTGATAATAAAACAAAATGTCGTGTATCACAAGGTACTTAATTGAAGAGTGGAAGCTATGCACCAAAAAACATAAAGAATAAAGAATCATTAAAATACTTAATTTTTTTATTTGTATTTCCTAACAAAAAATTGAACTTAAAATCCAAAATCTGATTATTTATTGGCTTTAAGGCAGAACAGAGTTTGCCGGGTCAGCTAGTATACAAATATAATGCACTTGGACCTTTTTGCATTGACAGATATCCCTCCATTTTTCTGAAGACTATTCTTTAACAATCTCCTCTAAATACAAACATATGTAATATGAGAGTATGCAAGTTGGGCAATATGCACCTGTTGTTGCTTGATGAATCTTGTAGTTTATGCTTTGGTAAACTACTGCAGTTCACGAGAAAGATTTCAGCCAAGGACTGAAAAGGAGGGAAGAAAGATGAAGGTTTAATATCGTGGCTATGATTAAGTCATTTGAGAAGGAGTACAAGCTTGGGTTTTCAAATAAATCATTTGCCTTTAGCAGTTTAGGTGAAGCATGGGACACATATGTCTGGAGGAACAGATGGATATTTGCAACACCAACTGCCCAAATGCAAGTCCAGAGGCTTGTTGTTGTGTCACCACACTCAACAAAATCAATGTTGCACTCAGTAGAATCTGGAGAAAATTGAGTCAATACCTTTCCACAAGCACATATATTGCTCCTATCATATCACCGAACAAACATTTCTCCCCATTCTCAAAAAAAAAAAAAAAAAAAAAAAAAAGGTCTGTTGAGTCATTCAGTTAACGGAATATTCACAGCTGATTATCATTATCATTTATGTTTCACATGTTAGTTACAATTTGCTTTTATTTTCTACCTTATATCTACTCTGGGATTAATATATTGTGTTACACTGATAGATAAGTTCCAGACTTTCTCTAAATATCTGGAATTATCACACATTTCGTGCACTGAAAACTATTGCCACACAATTGGTCAAATGCAAATGGAGAAAATGAAATTTCTGTTGACAGGAAGCCAACCATACAACTAACACAAGACCTTGTAATGTAATGAAAAATAAACAATGCCATTGAAATATGTTACCAAAGTGATTAATACATTAGGAAACGATCACACAAATACTATTCTACTTTAAAAACCTGTAGGTATAAATATATAGGATGGATTCAATTCCAGTATAAATCTTACAGGTTGTTTAGGTACATTTTCTGAGTGAGTCTCATAGGCAAATACTACAGGTGCAATGTACTATGATGTGATTGCTGTCGCTGCACGAACTGCCCAGTATAGCGTTATTATCCCATTCTTCCATTAAGTGAATCTACATACAAGGCACATATCAGCCAGTTCTCCATCAGAAAACTTATCCCCATTGATGTGTGTTACTATTACCATACAACTAACACTGCCAGAAAAACAAGCCTGAGACAGAACAGAGGTGTACTGAATGCATGCTTGAGGGTGAACAGTAACATGGGTGTTACTGTTGTCAGCATAAAGTAATATGAGTGGATGGAACACATTTGTTTCCAAACATGACACACAGAGTCTACCTCTGATTTTTGCAATGTTTTACAGATATTTTCAGTGCAACACAGATACAAAGACAAATGAAGGTAAGAAGTCAAACAAAATACAATTAGGCTATGCTGTCATGAGCCACCAGAGATCAAAGGTCCCTCATACCACAATAATCAGAAAATACTAGCTGAAGTCTAAATCAGAGCCAGTGCCAGTCATAGTGGGGTTGCTCTAATGCTCATAGTGTGGCAACGCATTGCTTTCTCTTAGCTAATGGCTTCAAGTAACCAACGAGAGGCGAGAACAGAGACAATGAATTTCTAGTGCGAAAATAGAAATGATTCTATCCTTCACTAGAGTCACAATATTTATGAAAAGGAAAGTTGCTACTCATCATATAGTGGAGATGCTGAGTCGCAGATAGGCATAACAAAAAGACTGCCACAAATAAAGCTTACGGTTAGTAATGCCTTAGTCAACAATAGACGACACACACACACACACACACACACACACACACACGACAGCAATCTCAGGCAACAAAAACCACACTGCGAGCAGCAGCACTGGTTCCTGATGGGAGTGGCGACTGGAGCAGGCTGGGTCGGGGAGGTGCAGGGATAATATGGTAGGGGTGGTGGACAGTGAAGTGCAGCAGGTTAGATGGAGGGCAGGGGAGAGGTTGGGAGGGGGGGGGGGCAGCAGAAAAGGAGAGAAGTAAAAAGACTGGGTGTTATGGAGGAATGATGGCTCTGTAGCGCTGGAATGGGAACAGGGAAGGGGCTGGATGGGTGAGGACAATGGCTAACGTGACTTCGTTAGTCACTGTCCTCACCCATTCAGTCCCTTACCTGTTTCCATTCCAGCACTACACAGCCGTCATTCCACCATCACTACCAGACTTTTTAGTTTTCTCCTTTTGGACTGCCCCCCCTCCCCTCCATCTAACCTGCAGCACTTCAGTATCCGGCACCCCTACTATACTATCTCACCCCCTTCCCGACCCACCCTCCTCCTTAACCTCCCCCCTCCCCCCCCCCCCACCCATTGCCATTCCAATCATGCACAGGTGCTGCTGCTCGCAGTGTGGTTTCAGTTGCCTGAGACTGCAGTTGCGTTTGAGCGTGTGTGTGTGTGTGTGTGTGTGTGTGTGTGTGTGTGTGTGTTGTTGACAAAGGCCTTACTGGCTGAAAGCTTTATTTGTGACAGTCTTTATGTTGCGCCTATCTACGACTCAGCATCTCCGCTATATGGTGAGTAGCAACTTTCTTTTTCATAATACTGTTACATTCCATCCTAGATTTTCCAATGTTTGATCTTCACTATTGTCACTAATATTTTATTGTGTGTGTTTTTTTTTTATGAATATGTTACGAATTATGAGGATGTGATTAGTTTTGGACTTAATACCACAGTTTCAATTGCAGTAGCTGAATATTTATGACAAGCAAGATTATTAATTTCACATCTGCGTAGCAATGAAACTCATAATTTTGCTTGTCACTAATATCTCGCTAACTTTTTTTTCCGAATATGGCGTGATAGTCGAGGATGTCTTCAGATGGGATCCCAAGAGAACAAATTAGATTGATAATCTCCACCGACACAAATATTTGACTGCTCTTTTTCCAAGTATGTCATAAATTAAGAGGTTCTAGTTTGGTTTGAATGTGACCGTTTGATTACGAGTTGCCTACATCAATGAATATGAAAGCTAAAAAACCCTAAATTTGGTAATAGACTGAGTTGTGGCTTAGTCCAAAGTTTAGGTTAGGTTGCAATATGACAATTTATGACAATTTTAATAGCAAAAATTACATTAATAATATCTGTTGTCACGTATACTTGTTTCTTCCGAATATATCATGAATTATGAGATTCTGGTTAGGTTGGGATCTAATAGCTTAAACTATTTGCTGTTTCTTCCAAATGTGTTACAGTTTCAGAGCTTGTGATATACTGATGTGAGAATGTGACAATATTCCTTCAAAACACATTGTCTGTCCACTGGTCTCTCATTGGTTGCATAAACCCAGGAGTTGACACACCCTCTTTCTTTCTCATCATTACTCATGGCAAGTACTGACAATACTGCAGCAGAAAACACATAAATATTCCGGTGGCTCTGAGCTAGATTTTTACCAAAAATATTCCTGGATGATCTCTGAAATTTTGTTGGTGGAGTTAGGTTTTACCTTGTACATAAAAGAAAAAAAGAAATATTAGAAATCATGACGTGAACAAATGCCAAATTATATTCCATGTGTGAAACAAATTTTATTGGCAAGAAGCCGTCATTATTTACTTTTAATTCCCTACATAAGTAAATATCAAGATAGTGAGATCCAAATAATACCCAGCATCATTTCAATGAGTGACGGAAAGCATGTTAGGAGTTATAAATTCTATGAGTGCAGGAAACAAACAACAGTAAAAAACAAATGAGTGACAGAGCATGCATAAGTGAATGTGAAGGCACACACAGTTAATGCATGCAAAACAATAAAATTTAACAGCAGTAATGCCACCACAGTCTGAAAGTCTCCCCTCACCAAAAGCATAAAGGTATGCAGCTAACTGGACTTCTGCCAGGCAGCAAACATGGTGCACCTCCTCCCCACATCAAGGATGTTACTACCAATTAAAATGCTGTAATGGAGACACAAATTATGTTAGTAATAAACCTGCCACAGCAAATAAAAAAATCTAAATTGGTACAATCATTGACAACCAAATGGAAGTGAATATATATGTGAGTGAGATGCCCCTCTCCGAATAAACACATATACATGCAATGTAACACATGTGATGGAGCTCAGAAGGAGAGACAAGGCAAGGGAGGAAGAATGAAAGAAGTAGAGAATGCAAGGAAAGGGGGAGGAGATTAGAGGGGGAAAATGGCATATTGATGATATATATTTTCAGCCAGTATCAAGTTACAATTTTCACTAAATAAAATCAACTGAAAAACCAGACCTGAACAGTATGAGAGGTACACTTTATGTACAGTTCTCTTACATGATATGTTAGCTATTGCAAGAGGTTCCTCTGTATAACAGACTATAAATCATGTACAGAGCAAAATCAGCAATGTGCATTGTGTGTATCTTTTTAAAAATGATAATTTTGAAAATTTAAATAAAATTTACTTGGATATTAATAACTGGTATTCTGCAAACAGACTATCAATGAACTTAGATACAACACATTGCCTGCAATTCTGTACCACACAAGTGTTGATCACATAAGTAGGCTACAAACAACGCATGTGCGTAAATCAATAAATGAAGCACATAATTCTAAATTTATATTGATTTTGGTAAGAACTTAACTGGAAATCAAATGGTACAGGTGTTCTTTAATTATTAAATTCTGTAAGGTTTTTGTTCCAGATAACATCAGATTTTGGAGATGAAAATGTCAAAAAGTTGACTTATGTTTCCTGTTTCTGTTCACTAATGTCTTACGGCATCATATTCTGGGGTAGCCTGTCACTGAGGAAAACAAGTTTGTTGCAGAGACTTGCGCATTAATGATAATATGTGGTACCCACTACAGAACCTAGTATAGAAAACTCTTAAAACAGTTGTTCTTGTTGGAATGCAAATAATGGAAGGTGTGGAGGTAACAACACACCATGCAGTTGACGCACTGAGTCACTGATGGGTGCATAAACAAGACTTAGAACTATACAATGTAAGCTTTATGGCCAGTTTTGCTTCAGGTAAAACTTCCGGGCTGAAAGGCCATGGTCGATATTTCATCTTCAATTGCAGGAGGCATTTTTGGAGTAAAACAGTAACTGAACTACATTGAGGAGCCCCCGTATTTAAGCATTTAAAGAATAGCATATAGGGCACCACCATGTGTCACATGATGCTGAGTGTGTGATTATCTCTGGCTGGCACCATTGTTCTTATTTAAAGTAATCGATCATTGTTCTGTTGGTCCAAAGTCGATATCTCTATTTTATCTTAAGTAACATTATCTTCTTTTGTATTAAAATTATTATGGCATGTGTGAACCTTTTTGGCTTCTCTAAGCATGCACATATGATAATGTGTTATCTCTGCTGAAATGCTCATGTCACTGAATTTTAGTTTCCATCACAGGTAACATGTTCTGCTATGGCCAGTTTGTCAATGTGTCCCAGATGGCAGTGACTTTTGTAGTCAGCTATGAGGAAATGGTTCCACTGTATACCTGCCCACAACTATATGGAATCTTATACATTCTAGATGGTGCCAGTCAATGTCATACACCTTTTTCCATTCTTAAGCACTCTTATCTTCTAGGTGGGTTTAACAGTCGTTTCAAACCTGTACATGGCCAACACTTTTCCGGTCTGATCCAAAATTTTGTTAATAAATGGGAGGAAAACATTTCCAGTTGGCGATTGCTGTTTCTCATTAGTCTTTCCTCTTATTTTGGATGGAGTGCTTGATCCACTTCTTTATTGGAAGATCCATTTTTCTTGAAAGCAGGCTTTAAGTGATTCAATTCAACTTGTAAATAAACTGCCTTGCAAACTTTATTAGGCCTGTCCACCAAGGTTTCAATGGCATCTCTTTTTTTTTTTGGTCTTGCATGATGGCTGGATTTCTTATGGTGGTAGGGATCAGTTTGTGTAGCTTTCCTGTACACATCATGTCCCAAAGTCCTGTTTATCCACTAGATGAAAGATTCACCCAAAAAATTAAGTACCCCATTGCTCTCATTCTCCATAGCAAAATGAACTTTTGGGCTGAATCTTATTTCTCGGCTGTATCAGCAATATAATGAGTGGATGGGACTCTGGGCTATAATGAGTACTGGAAAGCTACACACACTGATCAGAACCTCCATAAGGAATTCAAACATCACCCTAAACAAAAAAATAGGTTCATTAAAACCACTGGTGGATAGAACTAATAGAAATTGTTAATGGGATTATTTAAAATATGAGTTGAATCACTTACGGTCAGGTTTCAGGAAAAATGGTTACTACAGTAAGAACGTGGATTGAGCACACTGTCCACGAAGAGAGGTAGCAAGGACTAATGAGGAACAACAGTCACCAACTGAGAATTTTTCTTCTTGCTTATTAACAAAATTAAGATTGCCCCACAAAAGTGTTGGTCAAGCATGGGGTTGAGATGATCCTTAGACCCACCAAGGTAAAAGAATGCTTAAGAATGGAAAAAAGTTGTATGGGATCCAATAGCAACACCTGGGGGTGTATAAAATTCTATGTAGTGGTGGGCAACAAAAAGGACTGTTAACACCCACTTAGCCGAACACAAATGAACTGCCATCTGGAAAATACTGACATTTCTGCTGGAGCAGAACCTGTTTTCTGTGATGGATACCACAAAATAAAATTCAGCAAGATGAGCACTTTGGCAAAGAGAACAAACTGTAATACGCATGTATCTAGAGGAGCCATAGAGATTCATAAATACCATCATAATTTTACTGGAAAAGAAGAGGCTGTTAGGTTACATAAAACAAGGATGATGACTCTGCACCAACAAAATGACAATTGATTAGTTTTAACTGAGAATGATGGCACCAGCCAGAGATGATAACACTATCAGCATAACTTGACAAATAGTGGTGTGCCCTATGCAGCTCTATAAATGTGGGGCCTTGTAGCAATTGATGCAGGTGATGTCTTACCTTGGAAGATGTCTCCCACAGTTGGAGATGAAACTCCTGAAAATAGTTTTATACTGGCTGAAGTCAGGTTGTAAGACTGAGTTGGGAGTTATGCCTGGATGGCTTAGTTGGTAAGAGAACTGCCTATGAATGCAAAGTTCTGGGTTTGATCTTGTTCCAGTGCACAGTTCTAATCTAGGCGGAAAGTATCTTCTCAGTCTTGCTCAGCTTCACAACTGAATGGTGAGCTGCTACCTTTACTCCTTCCACTAGTTCTTTAAACTGTTGGCATACCTGCAACAGCCTCACAGTACTTTACAACCTTAAGAAGTTTGTTATTAACAATTAGCCTATTCACTTTTCAAAAACATCAGTAGCATTCATGAAAGATTTTGATGCACTATGAAGGAGAAACGACTTAACACTATCCATCACTCAGCCTTAGAGTGGCAGAGAAAGGAGCGAGGTATTCTCGCATAAAAGTCTTTTACCACCAATACAGTGATGAAGAGGATGTAATGAATAACAAAATTACTTTTAAACACAAAGTGAATTCACATCTGCTTAGGAGTCCTCCTGTTACATAAAAGAGTTTCTCAATTAAACTACAGGCTAGAAGATAGGTGATATGTGATACTTTAGCTGGCCAGTATTACAATGTAGGCAGTTTATCAGCTAGTCAATAAGATGTATTTCTGCACGGTGGCATAACCTAACTGGTGCTCTTCCAGTGAGAATACAGCATCTTTTCAGGTACAGGTTTCCATTCCAAACTCACCATATATGTCTACTGAAGAAAGTGTTCGTGGAAACATTTTGTTTCACAGTGAGAAACTGTAAACATAATCCATGGAACAGAAAGAAAGCCTAGTAACTGTTACAATGGGACGTACCTTATCCCATGTGCCTCACGGTGGTTTGCAGATTAAAATGTGGATGTGGAACATGCTACATAATAATGCAGCAATAAAAAGGAATGGTTAACTTATTAGAATTTCAATGAATCTGTGGCTAAATGACACACAGTCATAAATTTGTCAAAATAATACTAACATACTGAACGACAGATTGATGGGAAGAATTAACAGGAAGTGTGTTTCCACCCATGAAAGAGGTAGCATACAAAATCCCTATTTGACTGATATTTGCTAAGTGATCCCCAGTCTGGGATTTTTTTTCAGATACAACAGATTGATTGGTTCAAATGGCTCTGAGCACTATGGGACTTAACATCTGTGGTCATCAGTCCCCTAGAACTTAGAACTACTTAAACCTAACTAACCTAAGGACAACACACACATCCACAACAGATTGAGAAGGTCTAAAGAAGAGCACTACATTTGGTCACAGATTCATTTAGTAAGTGCAAAAGTGTCATCAAGGAGCTCATCCAACACTAGTGATATACAATAAAAGAAGAGCTTTGTGCACCACTATGTTTACGATTAATAGCCCAAGAGTATGTTTCTAGAAGAGTGAATCAACATACTACTTTCTCCTGACAATGAAGCAAAATTTAGCGAGATTCGAGATCATATGAAAAGTTGCCAAAAGTTGCTCTTTTTGCACAACAATTGTGACTAGCATAGGAAAGGGAGAAAGTGACGAAGGTTCACACAGGAACTTGTTGCAGTCGGCGCATTTCACATTACAAATAAATGGACTTGAGCTATAAAACAAGTATGGCAACAGAAATGGAATAAAAGGTAGCATACAACAGACAGTTAAGCATAATGTAAACACTGATGATAAACAATGTTGGCAGATTCCAAATTAACAGAACTTCTACCACTATAGTTTTGCAGCATATAAACAAACACCCATCAATAATGCCACAAGTTTAGTGACACATTTATAGGTGAAGGTAAACAAATAATTATGTCCTTGCAGGAAGACTGATCTGTTAACAATATTGTCTCAAATCAAAAAATGACAGCTTAAAACCCAGTATACTGCACTAAAATTAATAGGTTTTGCAATGCAATGATTACATGTGAAAGGAAGATTTCAGTTGGGGTCTCACAAAGGAAACCACATAAGATTCACTTTGAACGATTACAGAAATGCTTAGTTGATTCAAATACGGGTGATCACTTAACTTCATTAAGTCTAGCACTTCTTTGCTATTTCACTTGTTTTAGTAAATGAATGTCATAATAAGAAATAAGTGACAATACCAGAGAAAGAAAGTTGCTACTCACCATATAGTGGAAATGCTGAGTCGCGATGGGCACAATAAAAAGATTCACACAATTAAAGCTTTCGGCCATTGAGGCCTTTGTCAGCAGTAGACACACACACACACACACACACACACACACACACACACACACACTCTCTCTCTCTCTCTCTCACACGCAAACGCAACACGTCTGCAGTCTCAGAGAGCTGAGTGTAGTTTCAGCCTCTGAGACTGCAGACGTGTGTGCAAGTTGCATTTGTGTGTGTGTGTGTGTGTGTGTGTGTGTGTGTGTCTACTGCTGACAAAGGCCTCAATGGCCGAAAGCTTTAATTGTGTGAATCTTCTTATTGTGCCTGTTGCGACTCAGCATCTCCGCTATGTGGTGAGTAGCAACTTTCCTTCTCTGGTATTGTTACATTCCATCCTGGATTCTCCATTGTTTAAGAAATAAGTGAAGACTTTCTGAGAAAAACGTAGATACTGTGCCAAAGGAAAGCATCAATGGCACACTTTAAAATTTGACATTTTGTATAAAGATCCCAACCATATATATGGAGAACTAGTACAAAAATGTCTGATGTACAATGTTTATATTTCATTAAGCAGCAGATGAAGAAAGGCTTTCGCTCTACAGTCAACAAATACATGCTACAATCTCTTTTGAAAAGTTGTGTGTTAATATTAATAAAAAATATTGTAAGAATATGCAGTGGGAGTTATAAAAGGCCCTGTTCCTACAAATACTGTAAATATTCACACCAGGACTGTGAATTAATAATATTTATGTACCAAATATGGCTTGCATTTTAGCATACACAATGCAATCTTATCTGAGATTCAGTTAAGACAAGGTTTTAAATAATATTTGTAATGGGCCTTTTTTAGTTTTAACCATGCTTGTGAACAACAAAGTGCTATGCAGGGTGTCCCATTTATCTTGACCAGCTTCAATAACTGTTTGTCCAGATGCAAATTACAAAATGTTTCAAGCAAATGTTCTTTAGCCGTCAGGGGGACATCAATCAGCATGATTGCCTTCGTTGTAGCTCTGTTTTTTTACAAAGATATGAACAGCGGTATGATTTTTTTAAATGGCACCCCGTATTTTTTATTCGGTAATTCATTTCCTCTCCTAAAGACCTATTCAAAAATGTATCACAGTGTACCATTCACTGAAACACAATGTTATTAATTACATAACACAACACTGACACTCCCAGTGCTTAGTGCACGACTTGGGATAATGGAACACACCTACGCGCTGATGTTGACAGAGGACAAATGTAAACATAAGTAGAATGCACACCCGTCATTGCATCAACCATTATCAATTGAAGAATTGTGTGAGTAGAATGTCAACCAGCGAAGACAAGGTAGAAATGCAACTCACCTATGGGGAATGTAAGTTAGGAGAACAGTAATTGCAATACTGCTTTCTTATGTACAGGTACACTTAGTACAGTAATTTAGTCCTTTAAAATACTGTTGTGTAGAGTAGACATACAATAAAGGCTGTCCTTCCTACAAACTGCTTCAATATAACATATCTTTTACTGTTGCTGAAGGTATGTGAAATGCTATGCAGGCAGTGGAACTGTACAGAGAGCAATATCTGACAAGAACCCATCTTCCCGATGGATGTTTTCTCATCTTGTTGCGGCACTTCATGAAACAGGAAGTTTCAACCCACAACAACGCAATCATCGTAGCACTCGTGCAGACAAAGCTGCCGAAGTTACTGTTCTCTCTTTTACTGTTATGAATCCACTTGTGAGCACATGACAGCTTGAACACAGGATTGGCATTCCTAAAACCAGTGCACATCACATTCTTACACGTCACCAGTTGCATCCTTACCGTGTACACCTACATCAATAATTGCATGGGAATGATTTCCAGAATCATGTACAGTTCTGTCAGTGGGCACAGCAGCAAATCTTCGCCAAACTGAACTGCTTCTCCAATGTTCTATTTACCGGTGAATGTTCCTTCTCAAACAAACGACAGGTAAATACAAGGACATCAGCGTCAATGGACAGTAAATGTCTGGTGTGGGATGCTTGGTACTACAATTATTGGCCCCAGCACATAATGCCTTGTGTGCACGTCATGTTCTGAATCAAATGAATCCTGCCAGATGGATTGGTCGAGGAGGAATAGTTGCTTGGCCTGCTAGGTCTCCTGATTTAAATCCTCTGGACTTTTTTCTTTGGGGATGCATTAAAGACGTTGTCTATCGCGATATTCCAAAAACTCCAGAGGACATGAAGGAATGTATCGTGCTTGCTTGTAATTCTCTTCAACAGGCAACACTGGAAGCAGTAAATAATTCTTTCATTCAACGAGTGCACCAGTGTATCAGTGTCCAGGTCACCACTTTGAGCACCTTTTAATTTTCTACTCCTGTACAATGGCACAGGAGAGTCAAAGTCAGTTTTGTGTTAGGCCTATGTTTTTACTTGGTTTTCATTTGTCTTCTGACAAATCCAGCAAGTGGATGAGTTTGTAGTCCTGGGCTGAAAGTCAACGTTGTGTTACGTAATTAATAACATTGTGTTTCAGTGACTGGTACACTGTGATACATTTTTGAATAGGTCTTCAGGAGAGGAAATGAATTACTGAATAAAAAATACAAGGTGCCACTTAAAAAAGTCATACCACTATTCATATCTTTGTAAAAAACAAAACTACAAAGAAGGCAGTCATGCTGATTGATGTCCCCCTGATGGCTAAAGAACATTTGCTTGAAACATTTTGTAATTTGCATCTGGACAAACAGTTATTTAAGGCGGTCAACATAAATGGGACACCCAATATATTATGTGCAAGTAAGGCTTTTAACCATTGTAACAAGTTTTGCTATGAGCAGGAGGAGGAGGAAATATATGAAAGTTTAGATTTTTGTTACTTCATAGGGCTTCAGTCTTTCAAGATAGCATCCATATGCAAAATTATCTTTGTGCTCCAGGGGCACCAAAGAATTTTAGACACTGTTACTTCATGCTATTTTCAAATGCTTACCCAAATAAAAATCTTCATTTTTCCAGTATTTGCCTCCCATGGCACATTTTTCTGTTGTATTGAATCTAGACTCCAGGGCACTCAAGGCCCCTTTGCTTACAACATATCCTGCTTGGCCAATATTGTACAACTGACCCCAGAATGTCAAAGCATGGCCCAAATAATGGGGGTTTCTATAGTCAAGTGGAGCCACGTAGTATCTCAAGTTTTCTGGTATGACAAACATGTCATCAGGTACAAAGAGGACCCACTGCATTTGATTGCCATAATTTTTCCATATGTGCCGAATGCAGTCACATAAAAAGTGCCATGAATTTTTAGGCTTGAATTGTACAACTGGAAAGTCATTAAATTCCCGAGTACTGAAAAATATTAAGCGGTTACACTTTTTACCCCATGTGTCCTGCAAAGCTTTTGCATTTTGCACTTTCTTCATAAAAACAGCACATATTATGGACACTTCCCTATTAAGATACTCTGCTTCTGACACTTTTGTCTCTTTTCCGTAACTAATTTCATCATAATCTATTGAAAATCGAGATAAAAACTTCTTGCTGAACCAGTTTTTGTACGGATGAATAACGGTTAGACTAAGTGAAAAACTGTTTATGGTATAATCCTCTTCCATTTTTATTAGTGAAAACGCTATGTTCATGCCTATCAGAAAACCAATCAGGAACACAATATTTTTGTAGCTGCAGATGCTGGACATTATGGCAGTTTGTGGTTAGCACTCGCTCTACAATATTATTAAATCATAAATGTATGTACTGTATGACAGAATGATATTCACAGCTCTATATTAGTTCATAAATGGCCAAACTGAACCACAAAAAGGATTTTATCACAATTGGTAACATTCCACAAGCTTCGAATCCTTCGAAGTTTACAAACACATTGACAATTGACAAATGACAAGTGACAAGAAACAACGCCTGTCAAAGTTATTCCAAAAGAAAGATATCACAATTAAATAATCCACAATTTATGCAATACTTTGTCTCACAGGTCACGAAGTTCATACGATTCGCTTTTTTGGTTACCTATGTTACGTTTATTAATTTGTTCATCCAAAAACCTTTGGAGATTGTGGGATACGTCACTGGTTCGCCAATATTGCCCCATCTACCACAGATTAGAGATTAGATTAGATTAGATTAATACTAGTTCCATGGATCATGAATACGATATTTCGTAATGATGTGGAACGAGTCGAATTTTCCAATACATGACATAATTAGGTTAATTTAACAACATACTTAAGTTAATATAACAACTTTATTTTTTGTGTTTTTTTTCTTTATTTTTTATTTTTATTTTTTTTAATTTTTTTAAATATTTTTGTTTTTTTTCTTTTTTTTCTTAATTTATATCTAAAAATTCCTCTATGGAGTAGAAGGAGTTGTCATTCAGAAATTCTTTTAATTTCTTCTTAAATACTTGTTGGTTATCTGTCAGACTTTTGATACTATTTGGTAAGTGACCAAATACTTTAGTGCCAGTATAATTCACCCCTTTCTGTGCCAAAGTTAGATTTAATCTTGAATAGTGAAGGTCGTCCTTTCTCCTAGTATTGTAGTTATGCACACTGCTATTACTTTTGAATTGGGTTTGATTGTTAATAACAAATTTCATAAGAGAGTATATATACTGAGAAGCTACTGTGAATATCCCTAGATCCTTAAAAAAATGTCTGCAGGATGATCTTGGTTGGACTCCAGCTATTATTCTGATTACACGCTTTTGTGCAATAAATACTTTATTCCTCAGTGATGAATTACCCCAAAATATGATGCCATATGAAAGCAATGAGTGAAAATAGGCGTAGTAAGCTAATTTACTAAGATGTTTATCACCAAAATTTGCAATGACCCTTATTGCATAAGTAGCTGAACTCAAACGTTTCAGCAGATCATCAATGTGTTTCTTCCAATTTAATCTCTCATCAATGGACATACCTAAAAATTTGGAATATTCTACCTTAGCTATATGCTTCTGATTAAGGTCTATATTTATTAATGGCATCATACCATTCACTGTACGGAACTGTATGTACTGTGTCTTATCAAAATTCAGTGAGAGTCCGTTTACAAGGAACCACTTAGTAATTTTCTGAAAGACAGTATTGACAATTTCATCAGTTAATTCTTGTTTCTCAGGTGTGATTACTATACTTGTATCATCAGCGAAGAGAACTAACTTTGCCTCTTCATGAATATAGAATGGCAAGTCATTAATATATAATAAGAACAACAAAGGACCCAAGACTGACCCTTGTGGAACCCCATTCTTGATAGTTCCCCAGTTTGAGGAATGTGCTGATCTTTGCATGTTACGAGAACTACTTATTTCAACTTTCTGCACTCTTCCAGTTAGGTACGAATTAAACCATTTGTGCACTGTCCCACTCACGCCACAATACTTGAGCTTATCTAGCAGAATTTCATGATTTACACAATCAAAAGCCTTTGAGAGACCACAAAAAATCCCAATGGGTGGTGTTCGGTTATTCAGATCATTCAAAATTTGACTTGTGAAAGCATATATGGCATTTTCTGTTGAAAAACCCTTCTGGAAACCAAACTGACATTTTGTTAGTACTTCATTTTTACAGATATGTGAAGCTACTCTTGAATACATTACTTTCTCAAAAATTTTGGATAAAGCTGTTAGAAGGGAGATTGGACGGTAATTGTTGACATCAGATCTATCCCCCTTTTTATGCAAAGGTATAACAATAGCATATTTCAGTCTATCAGGGAAAATGCCCTGTTCCAGACAGCTATTACACAGGTGGCTGAGAATCTTACTTATATGTTGAGAACAAGCTTTTAGTATTTTGCTGGAAATGCCATCAATTCCATGTGAGTATCTGGCAGCCGAAAATTTCATACCTTTCTTTATGGCACAAAATTTCTCCTCATATGGATCCTAAACCATTAATTTCCTTGTTTGGTCCTATTCCAGAAAAAACAGCACAATGATTACAATGTTGTGGCCACGTCTCAGCAATTACAATTATTCAATTCACTATCAGCTGATCACACAACGGGCTAATGCTGATGCCAAATCCAGACTACCTGTGAGACAGGATCCAACTTTCGACTCTTGATAAACACTGTGCTTCCAAACAGACAACGCCATGCAAAACGAAGAGTTCCCTGTCACTGCATCTGTAATTGCGAAAGATACAGCTGAGGACGTATTTCTCAAACAATTTACGAAATACATTCACCAAGGTTGGCCAGAATGCCTCTCACTCAACTCTCTTCGAGGATTCTGTGCACATTTTTTGCTGTAAAATAGGATCTGGATGGCATAGGCAATACTGATGCTGACGTTGGACGATGACGACTAATGGGTGGTTATCCCACCATCACTGCATCAGCTTGCCATATACTTCCTGCATGCTGACCAATGAAGGATGACATGCATGAAGGCCCTCACAAGGTGGCATGCCTACAGGCACATATGACATTAGAGAACAGCCTGTTCTTATGAGACCTGTGCCTCAACCCAGCCGGCACCCCACAATGGTCTCACACCTGGTCAAGGCTCAGCATCTCTGGGAGCTTGTTCAGGTGGACTTCACCAGCTCCTTCCTCAGAGAGATGTGGCTCGTCGTCATAGCCTCATTTTTCCAGTTTCCAATGTCAAATAGTACATCAAAAGAGACAATAAGCACCTTTACCATAGAAGGGCACCAAAAACAATAATTTTGGGCACTGGCCTTCATCCAGTATATTTCAGGATTTCTGCTCTCTGAACAGCATAATGCACTTGAGTATAGTGCCATTCCAGCCAGCCTCTAATGGTGAAGCTGAGCGATCTATCTGCACCTTTGATGTGTGGATGTGGAAAACGCTGTCAGCCACACCCAAGGTCAAAGCCCTGGCCAAGTTCCCAGTCTCCTACAGAGTCACACAATATAGGGGCGCAGTTTGGCAGAATTGCTGCATGGCCTCTGTCAGTGCCTCTGGGACCTCCTGATACCTACAACATACAAACCACCGCTCCCAAATGCTTTCTAGGCACAGAGATTTGGGCTTACAGCTACGGGAGAATCCTCTGCTAGACACCAAGCGTCATCAGAGCCGCTTGAGGACGACAAATATCCACATTGGGCGCTGATGGCACCATGCTAGTGTGGAATGCATACCAGCTGCACCCAATGTACAGCAGCTCCCACCACAACTCAGCCACCACAGGCTCTTGAGCTGGCTTGGTACAACTTTAGACACCATACAGAGACAGGTCAACAACCACAGGTACAAGGACATTTAAGCAGGTCTCCCATGAAGTAGGGATACTGTTCTCTATTTCTTTTAGACCGCTTGCCTTTAGTGATAGCTCTGCCAGTAACGAAGGAGGGAAAAAACATTGTTGGTAAAGGTCATAAAATATTGCACAGCACGTTTCATCCACATCAAAAACTTGTTATTGAAGAAAGCCAAGTATTGTTGAAAGGGCGATTATCTGTCTAATACAAAAAGATTTTGGAATAAAAACATTAGTGCTGTGAGACTGGCGAACTGGTTCTGCCCCGAATTTTATTATGTATACAGACACAACATCAGAAATGGACTTCCACAGTTTAAGAAAATATGGTGACAAAGGGGCAACACTCATGAAGATGTATTTGAAACTTTATGTCGACAGTTAGTATTTAGGCCTAGATCTGTTACTCTGTCTTCATAACCACGGAACAACCGCATGTTGTACTGTTCGAATGGAAAGGCGCATCATGCAACAGAACGAACTGAAACGAGGAGGGTTGGGTTCATTTGGTGGAAGAGACCAAACAGCGAAGTCATCGGTCTCATCGGATTAGAGAAGGATGGGGAAGGAAGTCGGCCGTGCCCTATCAAAGGAACCATCGCCAGAAGCGATT
The DNA here is from genome assembly GCF_023864345.2 of Schistocerca serialis cubense. Classification (NCBI taxonomy): domain Eukaryota; kingdom Metazoa; phylum Arthropoda; class Insecta; order Orthoptera; family Acrididae; genus Schistocerca; species Schistocerca serialis. The sequence continues at coordinate 860,528,539 of NC_064641.1, forward strand.
TAGGTTCAAATGGTTCAAATGGCTCTGAGCACTATGGGACTCAACTGCTGTGGTCATCAGTCCCCTAGAACTTAGAACTACTTAAACCTAACTAACCTAAGGACATCACACACATCCATGCCCGAGGCAGGATTCGAACCTGCGACCGAAGCGATTCAGGGAAATCATGGAAAACCTAAATCAGGATGGCCGGACATGGTATTGAACCGTCGTCCTCCCAAATGCGAGTCCAGTGTGCTAACCACTGCGCCACCTCACTCGGTTTTTCTATTTTATTTCTTCAGTTTCCCTATATTCTTTTGTTTATGATATCTAAGTGCGTTTATTCACAGCTTATTCAAATTCGTAACAAAATACGCTGGAAAAATATTACCTGTAATTATAAAAAATTCTATAAAATGTCAGTAAAGGATATACCCTAGCTACATCTCCAAAGAAGAATTGAGGCGACTGGTGAAGATCAAGCCTGAGACCAGTCCATGAAACATCAGGTACTTACGTATTAATTGGTGCATAAGTTTGTAGCATTTTTCCATAAGTTTAAACATGACAGATACACATAACGGACTTTAGTCAACATTAATATATTCTCTTTCAACATTTGAAACAGTCTGCTGACGCTTGCATAACTTTTCGATTCCACGACTGTAAAAATTACGTGATTTCCAGGCGAAGTACTCGTCGAGCCATGTTCGGAGAGCATTTTCATCTGGAAAGGAAGTTGCTTCCAGGTTGTTGGATAGAGAGCAGAAAAGGTGAAAATCTGACGGCGTAAGATCAGGTGAATAAAATGGGTGTAGAATGACTAACCAACCCAACTACTGTATAGTGTTGTTTTTCATTCTAGCAGAATGCGGCCGGTGTTATCGTGGAGTAGCATAAATTCGTGCAGTCTTCCTGATCGTTGTTTTTGGATTGCGTCTGCAAGACGTCTCAGTTGTTGACAATAAATGTCAGCACTGATGATTACATCTTGGGGAAGCAACTCGGATTACACTACACTTGCTGTTAATATTGTGTATCTTACGATACACAATTTTAACTTTTGTGGATGCGAGTGGATCTTTGTACGGGGAGTTGCTGCTTTGTTTGGGCTCAACCACTCCTTTCGTTTCCTTATGTTTGCATAGAGAAACCATTTCCCGTCGCCAGTAACAGTACAGGATAGGAATGGTCGGTGCTGTTCACGAGCCAATTGATGATGGGCAAGCCGAGATGCATATACAGGGCTATGACAAATGATTGAAGCGATTTCATAAATTCACTGTAGCTCCATTCATTGACATATGGTCACGACACACTACAGATACATAGAAAAACTCATAAAGTTTTGTTCGGCTGAAGCCGCACTTCAGGTTTCTGCCGCCAGAGCGCTCGAGAGCGCAGTGAGACAAAATGGCGACAGGAGCCGAGAAAGTGTATGTCGTGCTTGAAATGCACTCACATCAGTCACTCATAACAGTGCAACGACACTTCAGGACGAAGTTCAACAAAGATCCGCCAACTGCTAACTCCATTCGGCGATGGTATGCGCAGTTTAAAGCTTCTGGATGCCTCTGTAAGGGGAAATCAACGGGTCGGCCTGCAATGAGCGAAGAAACGGTTCAACGCGTGCGGGCAAGTTTCACGCGTAGCCCGCGGAAGTCGACGAATAAAGCAAGCAGGGAGCTAAACGTACCACAGCCGACGGTTTGGAAAATCTTGCGGAAAAGGCTAAAGCAGAAGCCTTACCGTTTGCAATTGCTACAAGCCCTGACACCCGATGACAAAGTCAAACGCTTTAAATTTTCGGCGCGGTTGCAACAGCTCATGGAAGAGGATGCGTTCAGTGCGAAATTTGTTTTCAGTGATGAAGCAACATTTTTTCTTAATGGTGAAGTGAACAGACACAATGTGCGAATCTGGGTGGTAGAGAATCCTCACGCATTCATGCAGCAAATTTGCAATTCACCAAAAGTTAACGTGTTTTGTGCAGTCTCACGGTTTAAAGTTTACGGCCCCTTTTTCTTCTGCGAAAAAAACGTTACAGGACACGTGTATCTGGACATGCTGGAAAATTGGCTCATGCCACAACTGGAGACCGACAGCGCCGACTTCATCTTTCAACAGGATGGTGCTCCACCGCACTTCCATCATGACGTTCGGCATTTCTTAAACAGGAGATTGGAAAACCGATGGATCGGTCGTGGTGGAGATCATGATCAGCAATTTATGTCATGGCCTCCACGCTCTCCCAACTTAACCCCATGCGATTTCTTTCTGTGGGGTTATGTGAAAGATTAAGTGTTTAAACCTCCTCTACCAAGAAACGTGCCAGAACTGCGAGCTCGCATCAAAGATGCTTTCGAACTCATTGATGGGGACATGCTGCGCCGAGGAACTTGATTATCGGCTTGATGTCTGCCGCATCACTAAAGGGGCACATATCGAACATTTGTGAATGACTAAAAAAATTTTTTGAGTTTTTGTATGTGTGTGCAAAGCATTGTGAAAATATCTCAATTAATAAAGTTATTGTAGAGCTGTGAAATCGCTTCAATCATTTGTAATAACCCGGTATAGCCGCCAGCTGATTTTTGCAATTTTGGCGTAGAGCATGCGATACCCATACACCCGATTTTTTAACCTTTCCCACTGCATGCAAACGTCGCACGATGGTGGAATGGTCGCTGCTGAACACATTTGCCAGTTCTCGAGTACACTGACGTGGATCAATGCTGTTTAATGTATTTAAACGATGTTCATCAAACCTCAAGTGTCTTCCTGAACGTGGAGAGACACAAATGTCAATACAATCCTCCTTAAAACGAGAAAACGAGTTTCCTGCCGTGCTGTGTCCGATGGCATTAACCTCACTGACATTTCAAATGTTTCTGGCTGCCTCTGCTGCCGTCACCCCTCTACTGAACTCAAACAGAAGGATATGTTGGAAATGTGCCGGTTCTCCACTTGGCACTCCATTTTCTGGCGTCCACAGCTCCACTCTCTAAATGACAAAATGACAGTATGTAAACTCAAATATCAACAGTGAACTACAGATGGTTCAAATGGCTCTGAGCACTATGGGACTTAAAATCTGAGGGCATCAGTCCCCTAGAACTTTGAGCTACTTAAACCTAACTAACCTAAGGAAATCACACACATCCATGCCCGAGGCAGGATTCGAACCTGCGACCGTAGCGGTAGCGCGGTTCCAGGCGGAAGCGCCTAGAAACGGAACTGTAGATAAAAATGACAATCGGTAGATACACGCATAGCAACTGGGATAGCAATATGCAAAACAAAAACATTACAAACTTATGCACCAACCTAATATCCACAGGAACAGTGCGAAGACGTCTACAGTACTACTGACTGTCAGCACGGAGGTTAATGTTGCAACTTCCTTCGACACGGGTGTGGGGAGAGGCATACCTGCAGTGTTCAAGCCCACGACAATACTGAACACAGACGTGCCAGCACGTCGTCTTTTCAGACATATCCAGTTCTGCATAGAGTATCACTATGGCCATATCCCTGTGTGGAAGCTCCGAAGAGAACAAACACTGCCAAATTACATTCGTCGTCGTCAGATTTGCCCAATGTGTGGAGTGTTTGTATAGAGTGCCCCTGGGAACACTCTCAATGGTGTAGCTGGTAATTTGGACTGTAAGCATTACATTTGTGCCGTCGTGTGTGTGTGGGAGGAGGGGGGGGGGCAGCTCTCGTGACACCTAGTAGTCAATTCCACATTGCATGGAGATGTCTAGATACTTTTGATCAGGTAGTATATGCTGGTAAACGTTTCTGCTTCTTACACGAGGCATGATGCGATCTTTCCACCAACAATCATCATTTAAATACGATATCTAAATTATACTCATATTCAGAAAAAAGAACACCTTGAAAGACTAGAGATACGACATCCATATTCACAGCACATGTACATTAGTATGTTCTGCAGAAATGATTAGCATTTCAGTCAACTTGGTTCAGCATGTGTCCTTTTGACTAGTAGGCCCTGATAACTTGTTCCATGTGTGATATCATCAATGCGTGTATAGTGATAATGGCGTCCTATGGTATCGCCACACATGCTGCCTTCACCTGGTTCCAAAGTTCGTCTGTTGTGGTTGGCACCAAGTCATAATGCTGCACCCGTTGTTTCACCATATCCCACACATTTTCGATGGGCTACAAGTCTGCTGATCTGGCGGGCCAGACAAAAGGCTGACATCCTGTGACACCAAGAAGGCTCATGTTAGTGTAGCAACATGTGGTCGTGCATTGTCTTGCTGAAGAATGGTGTCTGCAGTCTTACAGAGAAAGGGTACAGCTAGGGGCCGCAGAATGTCATTCACGTAGGTCACACTGGTGAAGTGCGCTGGATATGCACCAACTGCGGTTTGTGGTTGTGCCCAACAGCACACCACAGAATAAGGACTCGAGTTGGGGCTGTAGGTCTTGTGTGAATGCAGTCACTGTGATGCCGCTCCCCCTGTTTGAAGCGAACCAAACTGCGGTCGTTATTTTCAGACACACAGAAACTGGATTTGTCCGAAAACACTATCTGGTACCATTCCTGTCCACAGTGACGTTCCGTACACCATTGCCGACTAGCGTGTTTCTGCACATTCGTCAAAGATGGACGGAGAATTGGCGACGCGCATGTAAACCATGGCGTAATAAACGGCAACGTACTGTCACCCCTGATAGTGCACTATGTGTTACACTGTTGCATTGCTGCTTCAGAGCTGAGGAGGACGCAGATCCGTCCTGCAATGCCATTCGGATGAGGTGTCGATCTTCTCGTGAGATGGTCTGGGTTGTGTAACCTGACCCCTCTCATCGCGTTCTACGGCCTTCCGTGAACCGTTCCACACAGATCTGTTGCACTGCTGAAACTCTTGGTCCTACACGAGCGTCAATTTTGGGGATGGATGCATCACATTCTGTCACGACAATAATGCGCCCTCTTTCAAACTCAGTGATTGCACGGTACGGTTCGCGCATACGTCTGTGAGGCACCCTGCACATCTGCTCGGGTTACACTGATCCATTACCTTCGGTTTATAGCGACAACGGGAGCCACAGGCACATTTTACCGGTGAGTGGTGTCTCGCCTCGATATCGACGTTGAGCTTGAACCGCGGACTGACACGGTTCAAATGTTGGAAAAATTTGGAAATTTGTGGAAAGGACTTGTGGGAACAAACTGCTGAGGTCATCGGTCACTAAGCTTACACATTAGTTAGTCTATGTATGTTAATCTATGTATGTTAACCGGGGGCCTAGAAACGATGGAGAGGCTCCGTCCCTGCTGCAGCCGCAGTGGTCCACAACCCCACGACGACTACCGCAGTTCACTTCACCCCTCCGCCGCCCCACACCGAACCCAGGGTTATTGTGGGGGGTTCGGCCCCCAGTGGACTCCCCCCAGGGAACGTCTCACACCAGACGAGTGTGACCCCTATGTTTCCGTGGTAGAGTAATGGTGGTGTACACGTACGTGGAGAACTCGTTTGCGCAGCAATCGCCGACGTAGTGTAGCTGAGGCAGAATAAGGGGAACCAGCCCACATTCGCCGTGGCAGATGGAAAACCGCCTAAAAACCATCCACAGACTGGCCAGCTCACTGGACCTCGACACAAGTCCGCCGGACGGATTCGTGCCAGGGACCAGACATTCCTTCCCGCCTGGAAAGCCATGCGTTAGACCGCACGGCCAACCAGGCGAGCCCATTAGTTCATCTAACTTAAACTAACTTACGCTAAGGACAACACACACATCTGTGCTCGAGGGAGGATTCGAACCTCCGACGGGAGAAGCCGCGTGGACCGTGACACGGCGCTTCAGACCGAGAGGCTACCCCGCGCGGCAAGGTTCAAATGTTAATAATTTCTGCAGAACATACTAATGTACATGTCCTGTGGATATGAACTTCCTATCTCGAATTGTTCAACGTGTTCCGTTTTTTTCTCAACATTAGTGGAAAAAAGAAACACCGTATAACTTACTCTTATGTTCATGATGTAGATGACGTTTCTAATCCCAGATTGACGCTCCTGCTCTGAAATAGTAATCATCTGCATGTCGAAGCATGCAGTATACTTCATGCAAGTTTGACGCTTGTTGCATGTCGTCTTCATGGTGTAATGGTCAGCACTGCATATCAATCGTTCAGTTGAAGAGCATGCTCTGCTCTTGACATGACAATCGATTTATTTCAGTGTGGCTTATTGTATAGTTATTTAGTGAGTATCGTGATAATAGGTAAATCTTTCTTTCCAGACGATAATACCATTCTGAGATTTATCCCAGCGGCAACCGTGCGAAGAACCTAAGAAAGGTATTTGAATTGCACCACCATTTTCCACATCATAACCACATCCCTCATGGGAACCGTATAAGTACTTGTGGCACCCAGCTGCCATGACTTTTGTAGCCGGCCGGTGTGTGGCCGAGCGACCGCTACGGTCGCAGGTTCTAATCCTGCCTCGGGCATGGATGTGTGTGATGTCCTTAGGTTAGTTAGGTTTAAGTAGTTCTAAGTTCTAGGGGACTGATAGCCTCCGATGTTAAGTCCCATAGTGCTCAGAGCCATTTTTCTGACTTTTGTAGATCAATATTCACTATGAGATAAGAGAATAAGCAATTGCAGGAAGAACGACGTGGAACTAATAAGGAAAGCAGATAGGAAACTGCAGGAAAGACGATGGGCCAGTTGACAAAGACCGTCGAAGCACGCAATCCTTTGTATGATAGTACAATGCAGGCTTTGATGACCCATATTTTGGCTTTTTTCCTACGGTCTAATTCCCAAAAAGCAAAAATTATTCATTTCACTGAGAAATGTCAATGCATACTAATGTTGAAACTGGTACTCCACTTGTTTCTTTCTTTTTTTGAACAGATAACGTTTTATTATTAAAAAGTGATGAGAAACGTTAAATAATGGAGTCTTTAGATTATGACTAAACGGCCATCACAATAAAATGAGCATTGGAGTATTTCTTAGTATTGTGTATGTTTCCTTTCTGCTTGTTGATTAACTATTGTGATTTACTGTTGAAGGGAGTTTAGTTGTGAATATACGAGAGTTGGAACTTTAATAGTGGCAACTATTTATTTACAGCTCATACAAAATAGATACGCTTTTCAAAGTTTTACTAACCTTCAAAGTAGTCACCAGCATTGAGTATAACCCGTTGCCAGCGATGTGGAAGTCGTAGGATACTCTTAGGAGTGCCAGTTGTGTTGACAGTTCGAGCGGGGTAGTCTATTGCCCGGCGAATTTGTAGCAGTTCTGAAGCAAATGGCGTGAAGTGTTGCCTTCAGTTTAGAAACCGAGTTGGAATTACGAGGGCTCAAGTCAGGGGAGTGCTCAAGCACGTACAGTGCACGCTGTGGCTGATGGGGCTGCTAAGTGCTATACCACCTACTGCACTCCCCTGACTTAAGCCCTCGCGAGTTCAACTAGATTTCTAAACTGAAGGAAGCACTTCACGGCATTCGCTTCAGAACTGGTACAGATTCGTCGGGCAATAGACCACCCCGCTCGAACTGTCAATACAACTGGCACTACTAAGAGTATCCCACGACTTCCACATCGCTGGCAACGGGTGACCACTCTGAAGGACAGTACAACTTTGATACGTATATCTATTTTGTACGAGCTGTAAATAAATATTTGTTACTAATAAAGTTCCAGCCATCGTATTTTATGTGGGTTGATTTTGTATTGATGGGTGTGATATTGTTTGGGACTAGGAGTCCATCACTGGTTGTCTTTGTTCTTCTCTAAGGGCAGCTCGTGGTCGTGCGGTAGCGTTCTCGCTTCCCACGCCCGGGTTCCCGGGTTCGATTCCCGGCGGGTCAGGGATTTTCTCTGCCTCGTGATGACTGGGTGTTGTCCTTAGGTTAGTTGGGTTTAAGTCGTTCTAAGTTCTAGGGGACTGATGACCATAGATGTTAAGTCCCATAGTGCTCAGAACCATTTGAACCATTCTCTAAGGAATTTACTTTAACGTATGAATTCAGTGTTGCATTTAAGATGAAATCAGAAACATTAGTAGGTTCGGAGTTGTAATTGTTTTCCTGAAACGTGGTTAAACAGTAGCGAGACGGACTCCGAGGAAGTAGTAGGAAACATGACCTTGGAGAGAGAAGCGACGTTCGATCTGTTGAAGGTTCAAAGCAACAAGTGTTAGCTTGTGACACGCTCCACTAGTCATTTGTCTGTACTTCAGACACTGTTTACAAAACTGAGTCCAAAGCTTGATGTGTAATACGAAGAGCAGAAGAAAAGGAAGGAGTAACTGTGAGTGGTACCGAAAGATAAGTTAAGAAAGATAAGCGAGCGGTTAGGGAAAAACGGACGCACGTGCAGTGACATTAGGAGAGAAATTACCGAGAAGTTCGAGCAATTTAAAGAGATTACGAACATGCGAGTGAAAGTGATGGAACAGAACACGGATAGCAGGGTCGAGACGACTGCACAGTACAAAACCGTTTAGATTGGCTAGGAAAAACCTGGACCAGCTTATCGCAAAAAGGGGTAATAGAGCAGAGAATCTGTTGCAGCATACGATTGGCAAGAAGTAAAAATACTTCCACAAAAGCCTGTAGAGATGAAGCACGCGGACATGAGCCAATGAACGAGTCAATCAGATACTCCCAGGGTGACAATAGATTTTGAAACCTGTTTTCATCTAGGTAAAATGAAATGAGCGTATGACATCGCTGGCCGGGAGGCCCCCATTCGGGGGAGTTCGGCCGCCAAGTGCAAGTCCTATTTCATTCGACGCCACATTGGGCGACTTGCGCGCCGGTGATGAGGAAGAAATGATGATGAGGACAACACAACACCCAGTCCCCGAGCGGAGAAAATCTCTATCCCGGCCGGAAATCGAACCCGAGCCCGCTTGCATGGGAGGCGAACACATTACCACCCAGCTAAGCAGGCGGACTTCTCATGTAGGTGAAAGTGAATGACGCGTAAGTATGTGCATGCCACACAAGTTCCAACTGAATGGCAAGCAGCATCTGGTTGCTTTCTAAAGAAATTCGAACACATGGCTCAAGCATTAGGACAAACAGAAAAAGATAGGATTCGTTATCAGTTGACTAGACGGTGAATCATTTGACATGAGGACTACAAGTGTCAGAGTCTTGAATATCTTTCCGTGAATTCAAGCAGCAAGTGATAGACCAGTCTGGTCAAGTGCATCTCAGTACAGGCCAAGGAATGATATATTCCTGTGGAGAAATTTTACAAAGGAGACGTGTGGCGGCCTGAAAGCTTTGGGATCCCAGTTTATACAGGATGATTCCAAAAGAAAGTACAGATTTCATTTGTTTATTACGGAGTAACCAAGAAAGATTGTACGCGTCACGGAATGGAGGAAAGTTCAAAGTTTTATGTTCGCACAGATACTATACCATGCACTCAACATGAACGCTATCCGTTGGTCGAGAAACATCGAAACGGTAGTTCATTTAATTCCACTCACGAATCAACGGACCCCTGCTTAATGAATCGGCTCCCTCAACATCACTTTCTCAGCTGTTGAAGAGTAACTGCCGTAGGTGGGACAAAAACGCTGTATTTTATGTACTCCGATAGAAAAAAGCATCTGATGACCTGGGAGGCGCCGCGTGGAGTGGCCGCGTGTTTAAGGCGTCCTGTCACGGACTGCGCGGCCCCTCCCGCCGGAGGTTCGAGTCCTCCCTCAGACATGGGTGTGTGTGTTGTTCTTAGCATAGGTCAGTTTAAGTAGTGTGTAAGTCTAGGGACCGATGACCTAAGCAGATTGGCCCCTTAGGAATTCACACACATTTGAACATTTGGACCTGGGAGGCCAAAAGCAATGAAGAAGATCTTGTTGCCCATCCCTTCCAACCCAATGTTGTGGGATGGTGGAGTTTAAGATAACGCCGTACCTCAAGGCGAGAAGGAGGTGGGGCGCAGTCAAGCATAAAAATGAAGTAACTGGAATCGTCAGGAAGTTGAGGAAACAACCAGTATTGCAACACGTACAGTTATGACACAGTTTCTTCCCCCAAAAAAGAACGATCCATAAACGTTGGCAACAGAAACAGATCAGAACACATTCAGTTTCCATGAGTCTCTTCTGCATTCGACGACGGCGCCAGAATTTTGCGACCTCAAATTCTTACATTATGGCGGTTTACTTTACCCGGTAGATGAAACGTTGATTCATCCGGAAAGATTAATTGTTCGGAAAAGTGTCTCCTGAGGTATTCTGGAGAAATGAAATGCTAAATTCGTACCTTCTGTCATGGTCGCCGGATACGTATTATTATTATACACATACATGATACGACAACTCGCCTTCCGTGGGTTGCTGCATAGATCATACCTTCCCACGGTCAATGTGGGCAATATGCTGCCATGATGTGGTATTTTAATGAAATGTCATTAGAGGCCGACCGGAGTGGCCGAGCAGTTCTAGGCGCTACAGTCTGGAACCGCGCGACCGCTACGGTCGCAGGTTCGAATCCTGCCTCGGGCATGGATATGTGTGATGTCCTTAGGTTAGTTAGGGTTAAGTTGTTCTAAGTTCTAGAGGACTGATGACCTCAGAGGTTAAGTCCCATAGTGCTCAGAGCCATTTCAATCATTTTTTGTCATTAGAGGAGCAAGTAGAAGAGGATAAATTTTCGAATGCAGTGCTTGTGTCTTCTTCTTCAATATGAGAGTGAAATAATAGTAACCCTTCTTCTTAAAAGTTTCACTGTCCATCCGCAGAAAGCTGATGTAATCATCAGGTCCTGAGTGCAACATTTCCATTAACAGGTTTTCATGTGTATACTTGTCTCTCAATTTAAACCATTCCTTTGATCACCATCTTCTTGAAGCATAGTGCCAGAATCAGTGGCCACAGTTTATCTACATTTATAGCTTCCCCACTAGTACCAAGACGCAGCGTACACGTAAAGAGTCTGCTTCAAAAGTAAAGTTGACAAGCTTTCTTGGTACTTGTACAGGTTTGTTTGACACGCCGGTGACTAGATAGGAGCGAATTTGACCGATAAGTTTCCTATTTTACGGAGGCCTTACAAGTTTCTGAAAGTTTCATTATCCGTTCGAAGAAAGTTGATGTAATCATCGGGTTCTGAGAATTATATTTCCTTTAGCAGTTTTTCATGGGTAAATCTCTCATTTTAAGGCATTACCTGGACCAGCGTCTTGTTGGGTTCACCTTCTTTAAATGTATTACCAAAGTCAATGTCAGGACTGCTTTGTCTGCAGTTGTGGCCATCCTCAGTACTGTCAAAGCACTCACGAACGTACAGCGTCTGCTTCAAAGTGAAGTTAAACTGACCAGTTTTGTCTGTATGTGTATGGCTTGTTTGGCAAATCGGTGGCTAGACAAGGGGGTATTTGACTAATAAGTTTGCTCGTTTACAGGGACCTTAAGATAATAGACGGCCGTGGGCCTACAGTGGAAGGAAGAGAAGAGTTATACCGGGATAATGAACGGCTATTGAAGTCAATAAGGAAAAGATGACTAAAGTTCTACGGACATCTGCTCAGGATAGATGCAACCCGACTAACGAATATTGTTAACATTCTGAACAAGAGACCTAAAATCTCATAAATGATTAAAGGAAATAAGAAAGAATGTCGAGAATACTGGACTATATCAAGAATATAACGAATATTGTTAACATTCTGAACAAGAGACCTAAAATCTCATAAATGATTAAAGGAAGTAAGAAAGGATGTCAAGAATACTGGACTATATCAAGAATATAACTCTAACCGATCTAAGTACATATCACTGATAATAACTTTAAGGGCTTCCAAGATGAGCAGAAGCAGAACAATGGCTGGACAGAGGAAGGTAGGCAGGCGAGCAGAAAAAGAAGGCAACGCTTTTGTCCTGCAAAACAGGCTTCCAGATATGCATAATAGTTACTTAACGCGGTCACTAATGACCAGAACCGGAATAAAAAGCTCTTATCAAACATTTCCTGTCATAGTTAAAGCAACATAGCTGTACTATACCATCCCTTAATGCTAAATGAAGCTTTGTCCTGACCGTGTGAAGACAGGTCTTTGAAACAAGCGCTTTGACCCAGAAATTCTGAAAACTTGCAGTTGGTGAAACGTTCTTGCACGTGTATTTCGTTTTCTAATACTTGTGCCTGACAAATACTTTATACCTGGAACACAGCAAAATTAAAAAGGCCTACCACTGTTATAGTTTGACTGTCATTTGACCTTTGGAGACGCTTTCACCAGCTGCAAGGCACTTTTTTGTGCCAACTACACCGTCACATGGAGTTTTTCCATGACTGGTGATAAAGAAATGCCACTTTGATTCAAACCCAAAATACTTTTTATGAATCATTATACTACCAGTTTTTCTTTCCGCCTTGTATTGCAGCTCCAACACAGATTACATATTTATTTTCAGATTGTTATGGTATTGATCATTTTGATCTAATTTATTAATGTCCTTTGAAAAGCATAAAGTACACTTGTGGTATATGAATGAGTCACAAATAATAAATAAAAGGCGCAAAATGAGTTTCAGATTGGTACAAGCGTACAACAAAGGATGACGTGTAACCTGACCATTCAACAAACTACAACTTCGCACTGCATCTTGGTCAATAAGCGAGACGTTTTCATCAAAATCTACCAAAATAAAATGTTTGCTTTAATTTCTACATTTTATAAGAGGCCGAATCTGATTTTGTATAATGAAACTGTGTAGTCATAAGATAAACCAAATTTGGTTACCTGTAATAAGATTATAAAAAATCTTTCTGGAAGGGCAACGAGTCGCCAGTGTCATACCATCTGAAGGTACCCAATGTTAAATGAGAAATTTTGTCCACGCTTTTTTTTTTTTTTTTTTTTTTGATAGTGAATGACACACTGCATCAGGATGGGGGCAGCTGTCAGAATGTAACAAAGAAAACATTCCACTGATCAATGAACCAACCCTTCGCTTAAAAATATAACTTGAATTCAATTCATTAGGAAGATTTGAACCTTGAATCATAATACTTATATTCTCAAACAATGGAAAGTCCAGGAAAGAATGTACAACATTGTGAAAACGGAAGTTGCTGCTCACCATATAGCGGAGATGCTGAGTCGCAGATAGGCACAACAAACAGACTGTCACAAATATAGCTGTCGGTCAGTAACACCTTCGTCAAAATTAAACGACAAACATGCTTGTGCAAACACAACTTACACACACATGACTCTAGTCTCAGGCAACTGAGGCCACACTGCCACTGTTAGTTGGCCAATGAAAATTACAAAACTGTTTGACATGTCCAGATAAAAGGCACTTTCGCAGTGTGGCCTCAGTTGCCTGAGACTGCAACCAAGTGTGTGTGAGTTGTGTTTGCATGTGTATGTGTGTGTTTGTCGTCTAATTTTGAAGTAGGCCTTACTGACCGAAAGCTATATTTGTGACAGTCTTTTTGTTGTGCCTATCTGCGACTCAGCATCTCAACCATATGGTGAATAGCAACTTTCCTGTTCACAATACTGTAATATTTATATTCTGCTGAATTAATCACACAGAATAACTTCTTTTAGCACGTGCTAGATTACAATTTTTGAGACTCACTTCTGCACATTTTGAAAATCCAATGTTCACTTCATCATATTTCTCATGTAATGCAACAAATAATTGTTTTATGTTAATAGAACCACCCTGTTTTGTACATGATTACAATCAGAACATTCTGATTGTTTTTTCTAAAGGTCTTGCTTCCAAGGCATATATGATTACATATTAGCACTAGCATTAGCACTCCGTCTTCAGACCCAAGTGGCCCATCGGGACCGTGTCATCTTCAGCTGAGAATGCGGATAGAAGGGGCGAGTGGTCATGACACCGCTCTCCCAGACGTTATGATGGTTTTCCTTGACCAGAGCCGCTACTATTCGGTCGAGTAGCTCGTCAATTGGCATCACGAGGCTGAGTGCACCCCGAAAAATGGCAACAGCGCATGGCGGCTTGGATGGTCACCCATCCAAGTGCCGGCCACGCCCGACAATCCTTGGCTTCAGTGATCTAACGGGAACCGGTGTATCCACTACGGCAAAGCAAAAGTGATAGTGTAAGGAAAATGTATTTTTTCTGAACTTCAGAGAAAAGGCCAAATGAAGTTATGGCTTTTCCCTTTTTCCTGTTTATCTGAACACAGCAAACAGTTTTGTAATATCTTTGTTTGGCCAACTAACAGGAACAAGTGAAATTCGTTTTTTTCTTTCTTTCTGGTTTTGGCTGATTTTAGTTTAACTTCCTCATATTGCAACACATTATATTCTTTAGCTAATGTTACAAAGCTTAAATCAACAGAAGTGCCAGATGCTTATGACTCTAGGCTGACATAAAATATTGGGTTAAGGCTTTTTTTTGTGACAGCAGCTGTTACGGTTTTCATAAGAAGTCTTTCGTTTTTCCATGAGTCTTCTACTTTTCAGAAAATTACTTTCTTATAGTTTCTATGATTTCATTTTCACAAATGAATGCAGAATAGTGTTATTCTGTATCTGCTTCTGATGGATCTTGCTGCTGAATTTCTCGAATGAAAACCAAAGTAATTGTCCTCAAATTTCCTCTTACTTTTGCTGTGTTTTGCTGGTACGGATACAAAGAAATTCTTACAAAACATGGCTGAAAACTAATTCATTGGAATACTTTTTTTATGGTGGAAGTAAATACCACCAATAAATTCTTATCTTCATCAAGGAGATTAATTACCCCTGGAATAACGGTTGATTCGCTGTAGTTAGCTTTATGAGATTCGTTCTTAGCTGGTTTATCAACAGAACACTAGATTAAATTACATTGGCAACATAAACAGTATTTAAAATAACAAAGCCTGACACAGACTAATTATGACTCCAATGCCAAAACAAAGGCACTGCTCTGTCTAAGATTGACTATCTTTCTTTGTGTAGAGGACAGGCAATTCCTGGAAACTAAAAATACATTCTGGTTCTTACCAAAAGAAACAGTAATGAGATATTGTAAGTGTTCTAACAAAGTACTTAATTGAATATATTTAAATACAGTTCAAATATAAAGCATATGCTCAAAGTTGCTATAAAAAATAAGGATTTAATTTCGCATTCTGGTTAAATTAAGTTTCAGCTTTTCCAATATTTTACACAGCCTGAAGCGTTGACATCAGTTTTTATTCTAAATAAATGAAGTTAGAGACGATAAAAAACCTCCAGTTTTCAAAATATAAACACTTTAACTGTCAGAGTGGTTCAGTATGTACGTTCACCAATTGTATAAAAAATTTTGTCTCACAGAACAGTTAGAAATGTGAATTTATTCACATTTATGAATATGTAGAACACCCGTTTCTTGGCACACTACCTCAAAAAGGCTAATTTCAAATTTTCATTATTTGGGAACCATTGTGATCTCAAGTAAAATAGTTCGCACATCAACTTAGACCTCATAAATCAACATAAAAACCACATTTTAGTGAATTGTGATGTTAGCTACCACAGTCATTTTACTAGTAATAAGAATATCTTGAAAGGTCCGCTTATGATAGGATATCGGATGTCTTAGTAACCACAAGATCCTCAGTTTGGTTTGTAGAAAGACATTGTAACTGAACAGATGTCTTCTCACTTGGAAATCAAGTTTTAGAGTCCACTGACAATAAAATGTCCCATGTGGTATTGTTTTATGACTCCTCTCAAATATTCGATTGTGCAAACAACAAATGTTTATTCAAGTGAGCTAATCATTGTGTCACAAGTTATTGTTCAGAGATGTGGCATGTACCATATTTAAATGTCAGGAAACAGAAGGGAATTGTAAACAATGCAAGTGGATCACCAGTATTATTTGACTTGGCAACCATGACCTGGGCTCTGAGTGATGTCTCTTATGTTTCCTTATTTTTATAAACTATGTTCCTAGCTGTAGAAGTAAAAAAGAACGATTCATTCTATTTTATGGTGACACAGTCATTCCTATTACTAGGCCACAAAAAAACCTGAATATGGTTGCATCATTCGTTCTGAATTTATTTGTCTCAGACAGTCAACAAGAAGAGATTTGTACAATTTAGCACTGTATGTAATAAACTATATCACATGACCATAACATTCAGACATGAAGAAATATCAAAAGGAATTCTTCATTATGCCTGGGACTGAATATCGATAGCAAGCTCAGTTGAACAGCATGTATCCCAATCTATGCAGAAGAGTTAACTAAGCAGCATTAGAGATTCTCATGATCCCATCCACTCTTGGAAAAGTGGCAACCAAAGAAGTATATTACACTGGTATTTCCATTCCTATGTGACTCATGGCGCTATATTCTGGGATAATAAGTCTCAAGCAATAAGAATTTTTCTACTCAAAATAGGGTCATCAGACTCATGTAGAGAACGCATCACACATTCCCCTACAGGAATTTGTTCAAACAGTTGGGAAACCCCACAGTGCCAAGCCAGCAAATTCTCTCACTCATGTCTTCCACTGTAGAAGAAATAATGCCTGATGCAGACTGAATTGTGTGTATCATCAACGTGATGGGAGATAAAAAGGATGTACAAAGACATGAAAAACCTTACTGTGGCTCACAAGGAAATGGGCTACACTATTCAAGAATCCATATTAGCAACGCCTGACCAGCATAGGACACATTTGAAACAATGTGTTTTACAAAAGTCCTACAAGATACAAGAATTTTATTACATCATGGTACACTTCTTAAGTAATAAAACGTCAGTACATCAGTAATAATGTGTATACTACAGCTTAAAATCTGTGACTTCGATTCATAAATATACGAACACTCGTACATACTACTATGTAACAGAAAATCTACACACACTATAATGTCCTACAGGTGTTAGGGATATAATTTCTCAATATTTGTGTTGCATAATAAAGACTTTGAATAGTGTTCCATAAAGGTTTTTTCATTGTCATTAACATAATATGTCAGCATTAGTAGAGCTAGGATCTTTATGATCTAATAATCACCATAAGACGCACAAAGATATGTTGTTATGAACAAAAATTTACAAAAATATGCACAATAACATAAAAAGTATGGTCTAACAACATTAAAATGAGGTAAGATTTCTGTTGTAAAAGAATTAATAAGTCAACTTATGATAATGAATTATTTATTTAAGAATAACATGTGCATGAGAGGCAAGCTGAATTACGAAATTTGATGTTGCAGTGTACTTTTTATTAGCAGTATTAGAACATAGTTAACCTATGATGTGTTATGTTTCTGTATATACTCATTTTTACTTCAGTTTATGAGATATGAGTTGCAATATACAATACAAATCTTGTGCAAATTTTCAAAATGAAGGAGATTTGCTACTGCCAGCCTACAAAGTTTTGTACTTTGGGGAATTTACTTTTACTTCAGCTGATAGAAGAGGACCATATTTAAAATGTACAAAATTATTTGGATCTAGAAGTAAATGATTAAGAGAGAACTTTTCACCCAACAAAATCATTTTCTAACACATTTTCCATTTACCACAAACCACTTCTAATTTATTCACAATATTTTTCACTTGTTCAGTCTGCTTCATTAATGGCACTTCTGATTGCTCCAGAGCAGTTATGGCAGTAGGAATAAATCCAAAATATGATTTTATGTTCCAAAGTTTGCCTGAAATTTCAGGATTAGTCATCAGTTCTTGGTCTATTTCAACTGAGGTGGCTTCACTGCTATCGAATGAATTGATAATGCTTAACAACGTTGAAGTTCTGGCCATTATAGCTCCAGGCATCAATCCAGGACCACCATATTGTCAAAATGGGAGATGGTGGTAAGGAAGTGCTGAAAATCGTGAATCGGCTTTGTAAAATATCTCTGTGACTCACCCAATAAATTTGTCAACGTCCTTGAATTTACTATGAAACTTTTCTGCAGCTCTGCAGTAAGACACGAGCTAAACAGGTCACATGCATCTTTTTATTGTATCCATTTTTAGTGACTCGACAGCTTTCTCAATATAAGGGGCAGCATGCCTTTGGGTCATAAGGTACCCATAGGTTCTTCTTCATCTTCTTCTCTTCAGGTATTAGGCGAAATTACCTTCTACATCTCTTCCTCCTTGGCACTTATGTTTTCTTTCTAGGTGATCTTTCCGTTTTCTCCTATACTCCACAATTTTATCATTTAGACCCAATTTTTTTAGTTCTTCTCTAATAAGTGATTCGTAGGTCTGCCTTCCACTGTTCAACCTTTAACTCGTCTCAAGAATTTAATTTCTTGTGCTTGAATATGGTTTTCTTGCTTTTTACTAACCACCCAGGTCTCGCTTCCTGCAATAGTTTGGATACTGTAACTGTTTTGCAGAATTTAATTTGAATATTTTCCTAGTTTTGTTTTTAAGGTTTCTCTTAATTTTTCCACATACCTGGCTAAATTTACTAAACTTAATTTCTATATCTTTGCTGTACTCATATTTCACTTCACATCTTACGTAACTAAGTGATTTACTTGCTCTAAAATCTATTGATCTACCTTTGTTTTGATTCTAATGTGTTTTTTCCCCATGAAGGCCGAAGTCTCAATCTTTCCTGTTGATATCTCCATGTCAAATTTCGCACTTATTTGTTTCAATAATTAAATTCCTTTCTGATGGTCCTCTTCTTTATCTGTTAGGATCACTGCATCGTCAGCATGTATTAAGTTATTTAAAAGAGTCTTCCTGCATATTTATATACCTTTTTGAAATCCTGTTTCCCATATATTCATTATTCCATGTATGTAAATGTTAATCGAAGTTGGGGAGATAGAGCAGCCTTATCTCACTCCTTTCTTAGTTGGTGTCTCATTAGTCATTTTTCTTTTATCTAGAGTGACAGTCGTCATCTGATGCAAACTTTTTATAGCATTTATTATATGTTTTGGATATCCATAAATCTTCATTATCTTTCAAAGTTTCTTTCTATTGGCATTGCCAAAAGCTTTTTAAAAGTCGATGAAAGCAATGTGTGTTTCTTTATTATATTCTCTGCGTTTTTCAATATCTGTTGTAAAATAAAAACTGCATCTATCATAGTGTGTCCTTTCCTAAAATCCATTTGTTCCTCATGCAGTGCTATTTCCATTACTTTTTAAGTCTTGTGCTCAAAATATTAGTATCTATCTTATATGCTGAACCAAGTAAACTTATTCCTCTGTAATTACTGCATAGACTTTGGCCTCCTTTTTTAAAAACTTATATCACTTTAGTAATCTTCCAGTCTTTGGGTATACTCCTGCTCTTCCAACATCCATTTAAGAGATGTAACAGTCGCAGATGTATCGTCATTCTTGCATTTTTAAGCCATTCAGCATTAATACCAATTCTTCCAGTCGCTTTTCGGTTCGTAAGTGATATTAAGGCAGATTTTATTTCATCAGACTGTATTTCATCTAATCCCTTGACATCTATTGTTTCAATTTCAGATTCTTGTGCTGTATCATCATATCATAATCCTTTGTAATTATTTATCGATTGTTCTTCTTCAATATTTTTTATTTGTATCTTCTCTTTCTCTGTTGTGTTTAAAGTTTTTAAAATCTTATAGGCTATTTTCTGCCCCTAATTCTTGATATTAGAAAGAAGTCTATTCCAGTGTTCTTGGTTTGTGTTTCTTACTACACATTTGGTAGTATTTCTTCTCTCCTTACAGCATAGTATTTTTATATTATTTTTCCATTTTCTTTACATACCGCTTCTTTTAGAGGTTCTATAGTATTTGTTGCTGAGGTAGCCCCTCTTCTGGCATTGCAATCAACCATCATAACAATCTGATCAGTAGCGCTGTATTTGTTCAGAGCCTTCTGTAGTTCTTCACAGAAGGTTCGAGACTCATCCCTTTTTCCTTCTTCTGGTGCATACACATTTACAATGTCTTAAATTGTCTCTTTTCAGTCTTATACAGGAGTAATGCAACACTTTTGTTTGCTTCTTCATTTTGTTCGACTCCACTTTATTACCTCTCAATTTTATTTCCGTTTCTGTGGTTGCTACAGCATCGTTAATCATGTCTTTTAGTATATTTACTGGTTTTATCTCTTTTTCGGAAATTCCTCTGACATTCCAGGTTGCCACTTTGATATATCAATTGATCTATTTTAGATTGTCCTTTCTCATAGCTATGTCACTGACTTTTGAGATAAAACCATTTCCGAGGCTCGTTGGAGTACTAGGAGTAGTGTGTGTTTTCCGAGAGTTGGTTGCCAGGTGTCTGCTCAGTCCCCTGTCTAGGAGGACCATGATTTTCTTTCTGGAGTATCTCCCTTGGCCTATACATTCGTTATTTAATGACTTCTAAATCACGCCCTTTATTCTCTCCCATTGATTACATAACGTAGAGCCACTGTACATCATGCACTTAGCAGAGGTCACGTGACTCAGGTCTTGTTGGATGAGGGAGGGGGGCTCGTTGGCAGAGCTGCCTTGAATTCTTGAGGGTCTGATTAAGTTATCAAATGTCAGTGGACGTTTCTCACAGTTTTGATTCTGAACAGCTATCGGCAGTGTGAACAGACTCTGGTATGCTTTGCTAACCTTTGAGCATTAGAGACAGAAAAGGAAAATGGAAGACACCCTCAGGCCTCAAATCCTAATACTGTTGGGGTAAAAAAAAACAAAAGTTGGCCAAGAGAGACCGATAGAAAAAAAAAACAGAAGAATCCTGACACAAGTTCGGAAGAAATGTCAGACTTAGCTAAGGGGTTTCACCCACAGACTCCCAAGAAGAGAACACCTAGGCGAACTACCCATAGGATCTGTCGAACAATTTACTAACGCTGAAAAAATGCACTTTTCCTAAATGTTCACATTTTATTAGAAATTTTCACCTGAGCCGTCATCTTTCAAAGTTCTTACAATGGCATTTGCAAAATGTACTACCACAGTGTCTGCAGTTTCCTCGATTGATACATTTATCTACATGGTCTGAATTGTTGCATTGTTTTTCTGTAGGTCTGGCTGATGTAATCCTTTCTTAATGTGGAAGCATCAGATGAGAACTGTCTATGTATTTTTCTATGAATCCACTAAATTTTGGTTGGTTCAGTTTATATATAGGAAGGAAACCTGTACAAAGTTCTTTGCAGAATGGTAAATAAGACTGTCAGTATTAGAGCGCTCGCTGTACCGTTTTTCCATTTTCAATTCGTTGTGAGCCACAATAGTTTTTATTTCTGTTGCCACATGCTGCTGAACTTTAAATGACTTCTCCGCAGTTACCCTTACATCACACAGTTTATGATACAGCATTTTACCATAAGTCAAAAATACTTTCTCGCTATATTGGGACATGAACTATAGTAATTTTGCTTGAACACTTTGCTTTGTTTTAGGCTTTTTTTCTGAACTACATTACACACACTTTCGACTTCACCAAAATTAAATAACACAATCAAACACTTGTCTGCATTCCAGATTCCGGAATAGCTTAAACAACTATCTGCTCATGGAATAACAATATATTACACATACTTACTGTTGCATAAATGTGAGGTCCATACTGTGAATTCAGACGAATTAGGAGATCTGTTGGTATTTGTCATTTCCCAGGAAACAAAATGGCGCAATTCTGGAAAACGCAGTGCGGGAAACAGTAATTGCATGAGAGAAGTTGTTTTCTTCTTTGAAACAATGAAAATGTAACGAATATTACCGGTACCCATTACTTAATAAAATATGCTCTAGCAGAGAGAAACGGCCATATATGCATAAGTGACAAATTGCATTAATACTTTTAGTTTCTTCTTAACAAGTATTTATGTGTATTTAAGAAAAGTGCCAGTTTTACTGGTAAATATATGCCCTATCATAAAAATCCTGTCGCTAGTCATTAGTATTACTTTATTTATTATAACTGCCAACGGCCTTGCCGCAGATGTAACACGGGCTCCTGTCAGATCACCGAAGTTAAGCGCTGCTGGGCTGGCCTAGCACATGGATGGGTGACCATCTGGTCCGCTGAGCGCTGTTGGTAAACGGGGTGCACTCAGCCCTTATGGGGCAAACTAAGGAGCTACTTGATTGAGAAGTAGGGGCTCTGGTCTCGTAAACTATATGGCTGGGAGAGCAGTGTGCTGAACACATGCCACTCCATATTCGCATCCAGTGACTCTTGTTGCCTTAGGATGAGACGGTAGCCGGTCGGTACCGCTGGGCCTTCATTGCCTATTCGGGTGGAATTTAATTTAGTTTAGTTTAGTTCTTTTTCATTATAATTACGTCTGTAGAAATCTGGCCATATAGTTATATGTGTATATAATAATGTAGAATGTTCTATAAAGTACGAAACGTTTTGCATCTGAGCGATACATTCCCAGTTTTGATATATGGAACATGAAATGAGGAAATAAAAAAGAAAATCTTGTTTTGGCTTGGAGTGCCAGTTACTGCATTTAACCACTCAGCAGTTTGGTGGTGACATTTGTTGCAAGTGATTACTGTTCTCCATAAAGGACACAAGATGCAGAGAAAGTATTGGATGGGCTGTAAGCACCATTGACTAGGAAAATCTGTGGAACGAATATTTATATCCGCAGAACGGAATTGCTTTCGCCAACACATATTGCCATCAGACATCATGTGAGTATGGTGGGGCAAAAAGTTTATATGCAAGCAGTCTGCGGATTTGGGATGTTATCACATCACTGGGAGAGACAGGTTCCATTCAAAAATATCATGGAATTTGAAATATGCCTAAAAGCTTTGAAGAGAAAATGCAAGGACGTTCTGCTTGTTCAAGGCAAGTGACAACTACAACGTCGCTATTTTTTCTTATAGGTTTTAATGGAAAATGCTGCAGTTGCGTTGCAAAGTGGCTTCCTTGTGCGCTATAGTGAATGTGCCCCTCCCCACCCCCCCTCCCCCCAAAGAAACTAATTTGTAGTTGGTTGTAAGCAAATTATCAGGTTACATAGTCCGTTATTTACATCTACGTTTATCTATTTATTTTACTCTCTACATAAGGCACGTTGACAACAAAATTTTACATCTTTTTGAGTTATTAGACTGACTAATACTAGGTACAGAAAGATAGTTGAAACCTGAAATTGGTAGCAGTGAGATTCCTGAGGAAAATATGAGTGAATATCGAAAGGATAGGTAAATGAGAAGTGGAGGTGTTGTATTTGTTGCACTAGACAAGAAACCCAAATCCATCAAGATATAAATTGAAGCTGCATACAAGATTGTTTGGACAAGACTCAGTATCAGGGGTGGACACAAATGATAACAGGATCCTTCTATTGCCCACCAGACTCATCTCCTAATGTACCTGAGAACTTTAGAGAAAACCTAAGTTCACTTGTAAGTAAGTTCACTAGTCATATTGTAATCATGTGGAGACTTTATTCATCCAACAATTAATTGGAAAAAATTACAGTTATGTTAGTGGTGGGCTTGATAAGACAACACGTTAAACATTACTAAATGCTGTCTCTGCAAACTACCTAGAACAGATAGTTAGGAAGCCCACTCATGATGGAAATATACTGGATCTAATGGCAACAAATGGACCTGACCTCTTTGAAGATGTCCACATCGGAACTAGTGTCAATGACTATGATAGGCTTGTGGCAACAATGATTACCAAAGTACAAAGGACAGCAAGGACAAGCAGAAAGACGTATATGTTCAGTAAACTAGATAAAATGTCAGTAGTGTCGTATCTCAATGAGTAACTTCAAACTCTCAGCACAGGGCAGAAGCATGTAGAGGAACTATGGCTCAGAATTAAAACAATAGTTGACAATGCTCTGGACAGATATATACTCAGTAGAACAGTTCGTAATGGGAAGGTACCTACATGGTATACAGTTACTGTAAAGAAATTTCTAAAGAAACAGAGATTATTGTATAATATGTGTAAAACAAAGCGTAGGGCTATGGATAATGAAATGCGTATGGCTGTCAAGAGAGCAATGTGTGATGACTTCAAGACTACAACAGCAAATGTTGTCAACTGAAATTTTACAAAACCCACAGAAACTCTGGTCGTACGTAAAGGCTTTTGGTAGCACAAAAGTTAGTGTCCAGTGTCTAGCGAATGAGACAGGAACTGAAATTGAGGGTAGCGAAGCAAAAGCTGAAAGCTTAACTCCATTTTCAAATGTTGCTTTGCAGAGGAAAATCCAGGAGAATTGCTCCAGTTTAATCCTCGTACCACTGAAACCATGAATGAAACAAGTATTAGTGTCAGTGGTGTTCAGAAACAACTGAAATCGTTGAAACTGAACATAGCTCAAGGACCCAATGGGATCCCTGTCAGATTCTATACTGAATTTTCGGCTGAGTTAGCCCCTCTTCTAACTATAATCTATCGCAGATCCCCAGTGCTTGGGAAAAAGCACATGTCACACCATATACAAGAAGGATACTAGGAGCGATACATAAAACTACCGTCTAATATCTTTGATGTCGACAATGAGGTATCTTGAACAGCATGGATTCCGAAAATATCGAGCACGTGAAACCCAACAAGCACTTTTCTCACATAACATACTGAAAGCTTTGGATCAAGGTAATCAAGTAGATTGCAGTATTTTTTGATTTCCGGAAAGCATTTGACTCAGTACCACATACATGCTTGTTGTCAAAAGTACGATCATGTTTAGTATCAAGCGAAATTTAGAGTGTATTGAAGACCTTTTGGTAGGAAGGACGCAGCACGTTATGTTGGATGGAGAGCCATAGTTTGATGTAGAAGTAACTTCAGGTGTGCCCCAGGGAAATGTTTTGGGACCGTTGTTATTCATGTTGTATATTAATGTCTTAGCAGATAATATTATTAGTAACCTCAGATATTTTATATATGATGCAGTTATCTATGAGAAAGTACTGTCTGAAAGACGCTGCATAAATATTCAGTCAGATCTCGGTAATATTTCGAAGTGGTGCAAAGATTGGCAACTTGCTTTAACTGTTCAGAAATGTAAAACTGTGTACTTCACAAAACGAAAAACGTAGTATCGTATGACTATAATATTAAAGAGTCACTGCTGGAATCATGCAACTCATACAAATACCTAGGTGTTACACGTTGCAGGAATATGAAATGGAATGATCACATCAACTCAGTCGTAGGTGCAGAAGATGGCAGACTGCAGTTTATTGGTAGAATACTGGGGAAGTGCAATCAGTCTACAAAGCAGATCGCTTACAAATCACTCGTGCGACCGGTTCTAGAATATTACTCAAGTGTGAGTGACACATACTACATAGGACTAACAAGGGATATTGAACGTATTCAGAGAAGGACATCACGAATGTCTGGCCATAGGTTTGTCTGATCTATGGAAGAGTGTCACAGAGATATTGCAGGAACTGAACTGGAAGACTCTTCAAGAGTCCGAGGAAGTCTACTAACAAAGTTTGAAGAACCGGCTTCAAATGATCTCCTCTACGTATCACTCGCAAAGGATCGCGAAGATAAGATTAGACTAATTATTGCAGGTACAGAGGCACTCAGGTAGTCATTCTTCCCGCGGTCCATACGTGAATGGAACGGAAGAAACCCTAATAACTAGCACAGTGGGACGTACTCTCTCACATTTACCTCGCGGTAGTTTGCAGAGTATAGATGTAGATGTAGATGCATATCACATTTCTCAATGTATTTATTTGACGTATTTTAGGTGAAAATAACTACTATATTAGAAAATAAATTTCACATTAAGAAATTCAAAGTTTTGAATAAAATCTCCCGTACAGACACACACACCTCTATAAACTTCTCCCTATCGGCTATAAGCACATTGTTATGTAAAGCGTTTGGCTGGATTCACCACGTAAAAGAAACTTTGTGACTACCGTAAAATAAGCACAATAGCTTGCAAAAGTAACTAACGCGATGGAAATTACGCAACTGTCAATTAAAAATGTTATGTGTAGATGAACATTGCTCGAAAAGTGTACGTATACAACAAACTGACTTATTCTCCGTCGACTACTTTCGATCTGCATATGTTGCGGCAACAGTTCAGCACTATTTGTGTTACCAGTAAATGAATGTGTGAAAACAGGGCAAATACGTGTAATATTAAAGTTTCTCTGCTGTCGCAAAATGTAAAAAACAGTGTCATTCCAACATAACTTGACTATTTCGATTTCATGTTGTCGACACGCGCAGTATTAGCATGATATGCGTAGTCTATGGCAAACATATATAGTTTTCATCTCTGAATGCAGAAGACAGTCTGTTGTTTGTGCAAACAAGCTGTATTAATTGAGTTATCAACATTGATGCTTTCCATATTACAATATCTGTAGTTCTAAATGTCGTAACTGTTTGCCGCTGATAGAAGAGTGGAGCGAAGTTATTCTATATTTTTGAGAGCTCTGGCGCATTCGGCTTCGACAATGCATTACAAGTAATACGGAAAGTACGTATCGAACTACCATCAAAACAGCTACAGAAACCAGGGGATAACTATAGTGACGAGGAAACCTAGCGATCGTTTCTGTGCGAGTTTCCACAGAGTTCTGCGACCTATGAAGCGACTTTGCGTTATACTTCTGTTACTAAAAATTTTTATCTTTGAAAATTGTTTATGCCAAAAAGAGGCAGAAGTGATGTGCAATTATAATTTTTCTACTGTAAATTACAGCATCTCCGAAACAGCTTCGTCCAGTAAGCACAAAAGTGGAAAAGCGTCGTGCGATAAACAAGTTCTTATCAAGGGATTGAGTCATATGGGCGTCGCAAACCCCGAAGACGTGGGTATATTACCTAGCTCCGTGAAAAATCTCGATGATCTTTGCAGCAGAATTGAAGAAGCTCTTGAGAGAATGGTTCCCGTGGCAATCAGCTGTGCAACAGACGAAGAAATGATCTATTTCAGGACGCTGTTGATCGGTACGATTGCTCTTAGTTCCATGCTCTGTAACAACAACACTTTCAGGGCAGACTACAAAACGCAAGAGAATTGTCTGAATAAACTCTATTGGGATCTTGAAGACTGCGAGGGCCCAGCCCAGTGGATTTGTAATAAAAATGAAACATTCGTTTGCGACACTTACAGAAACATCCAAACATGCGTTTTCCTGAAGTCGGGCGTGCTCTGTGGATGGACGGGTGCTGCAATCATGAACGTAGCGCTGAGGGAAGCCACAGATAAGATGCTCCGCAAGAAATGCAAAAATGTTCGGTGCGAGCCAACCATACCGAAAGATATCGTCTTTGCGACATTTGGATCATCTCCCCTCTATGTAGCAGACCTGTGCACATTATTTGGAGTTTTTATTTCTTCGTTGTTCTGCTTTATTAATCGTGTATGAAATACGAACATCAGCATCAAGCGACAGCTTGCTTTGATGGTATGCAGGTCTTCTTGTAAATGAGGGCAAATGCTTACAATAAACCCGCAAGTGAAGTTAGCTGCGTTAATTGGTAGGTGGATATTACGCCCACACTACTAATGCTTGAAGTCTGGGTTTGGCTAGCCTCTGTGTTTTAGAAGTCACGTCAATACTACGACAGATGTTTACCAAACCTCGACGCGTGAGTGTCGAAGATTCACTCGCGGGAATCGTCTTATGTCGTATTTTGGCTATGGTACTTCTAGAAAGTATGTTTTGATAGAAAAATTTAAGTTTAAATTTTAACTATAATTTTACGACACCAAAGCGTTCGCCAAAATGTTTTCTGGGGACGCACTTGACTTCTCGAGAAGGAGAAAAAAAATCCTAGAAGCTGCATATAGAAAGCAGAGGGTCAAGTGCACGGTCCGATTCCACCTGTCTGCTTTGACCCATGACACCCCATATGATGTCTTGAGTTAACGATGCGAAGGATGTGGGCGGGCTGTTATTAAATGTTGCTTGCGGTTGCCATAGTTCTCGTGTAAATTATAGTGACTGTAAACTGTGGTGTGTATTTCCGTATTCGGCACGATTTGAAATGGAAAGGTAAGACCACAACTTGAACTATTACGAGTGTAACGATTAGTGATTATAATTATATTGTTGTTTATTATAATTATTTGGGTGTTTTTGTACTGTAGCACATTTGTTGAGGATAGACAGGAACCTTAGTGCACAACTAAAACTTTCACTTGGTGAACGGGGGTTGTATCGAAGTTTGGGTTTCAGCTGTATTGATTTAGTTATAACTGCGATACTGGTTTTTATCGTTGGGTGTGGGGCCTATGTATCACTGTCTTCGCTGGCTATAAAGATCAAGTGTAATGAAATATTCGATTCCAATTGTGTGTTTCTTGGACTGCATTGTTCCGTCTATTCTGGCGGATGGTCTGTGTGTTGTTGTTCGATCATGTAATTGTTGTATGAGGGGGGGGGGAGGGGAGGGTAGTTTTGGTTGAAAATCAGAGCATAGCTTAAATTGTCGATAGAGAAACAGGTAGCAGTAGGGTAAGTTTAGGCAGGAACTTAAGACTACAAGTTAAATTACTGCGATTGAAACGATTATTAAGAGTTCAGTTATATTGATCTAGCAGAACTGGCAGTATTGTTTCTCATGGCT
The DNA here is from genome assembly GCF_023864345.2 of Schistocerca serialis cubense. Taxonomy (NCBI): domain Eukaryota; kingdom Metazoa; phylum Arthropoda; class Insecta; order Orthoptera; family Acrididae; genus Schistocerca; species Schistocerca serialis. Next base: position 860,557,034 of record NC_064641.1, read on the forward strand.
CAATTTGGGGTTTTTCGCTATCGCTATATTCATATGAGCTGAGGTCAAGCGAAAAACTCAATTCCAACCGTGCAATTTCGATATTTTTATGTTCGGTTTATTCTAGACAAATTCGTGTGTGTTATTTCTTGTTTAATTTGTATTTTCATTTAGCGCTGTCTGGTACTGCTGTCTTCGTTTGGGTTATGTAGGTCAAGCTAATCAAATTCCAGTTTTGTATTTTCTGGATTTTTCGTTCTGTTTCTTCTACATGAATTCGCATCCTGTTTCTCGATAGTTTGGCTGCTGTGCAACAATCGTAGCTTCATTAACCCCTCTTTTTAAGTTTTTTCTGCCAAAAACCCCCTCCCTCATTCTCGTGGTTGTCCAGATAATTTAATTGTATTTGCTGATTGAAATACGTCCCATGTTTTTTACGTTGGTTTTGAGCGTAATGATCTGTCCTGTGGTTGCCATCTTGAAGGGTGTAATCGGCCGTTTATTAAAGGTTACCTTTTGTCTTCGTAACTATAAACGATCGTCTGTATTCGAAAGATGACATCATTGGTCAAAGCAGACGGGTGAAATCGGACGTTACCCTATTCCTCAGTTTTCCGCTGAAGTGTAGATCAGGGCCAGCTCCAGAAATTCTCTGCGGCTCATAGGTTCGCAGTAGGTCCGTTTTGCATAATCGTTCGGATGATACTTTCAAATGACCAGTGCGGGCGAGAAGACAGGAAATGAATTTCTAGCGCCGAAACAAACCATTTTCTTCTGTGTTGTTATCACGGATACTTGACTGTTTTTTTCCGAGCATGTGATGAATTTCGAGGCTGTGACCCAACACAGCGTAAGTTGCTGCCATTTCTGATGATGTGGTATAACGACGTTGGGAATATGGCAATATCACTTCACCTCTTGTTACAATATACGTCGTCTATCCCTAGCTTCATCACTGGCTGTATAGAACCAGCAGCCGGCCAGTGTTGCCAACTCTCCAAAACGAAATGAGCTAACTGTGTGTACAAAAAGAAGCCATGAAAAAGCTAAAATAAAAGAAGGTGTATTATTGTGCAGGTTTATTTTTGCGTTAACTTACAGTGTAGCAGTTTCTGGATAATCAAATCAGCGGTTGTTTTTAAAAATCAAAATACAAAAAAATCAAGAAAATTTTGTGTCTAAACTGGCCACGTCGCTTCTCAAGAGTAGACAGAAAAAAGAATTAATTTATATTTACTTTCTTAGTTTGGAATCTACTGGACATTATAGTAATGCAAACAAATAGCATTGAAAGTATAACATTGTTTGACATATATGTCTTTGATAATACGTAGACAATAGATCTATGGTTTTTAAAGTTGAAAATGGATGATATAAACACTATACATGTAAATTCAAACATTAATGCGTATCCATGAAAACTATATTTAAGTTTGCGTCATTCAAAACACCTGTGTATTTAGTGAGGGTGACCTCTTAGCAAACTACGCAATGAATACAAGTTCGGCCTTCCTGTAATCAAATCAGTCACTGGCCCATTGTTTATTGCAACTGTGACGCGTTCGGCTTCTAAGTTACCTTGCGCAAATCAGAGTTTGCTTTCCTTACAACAACTTATTTCATTATTGTGAAGCTGCAGTACTTCGCTGATGTCAACTGTAACGGCGTTTCCAGTAATGCTCCCAACTATTTAAATTTTGTAGTTATGTTTTTCTTCTTTGTATGTCATCTATGTAATGTAGTAGAGCCCAGAACGCACACCAACACAGCTTTAGTCTGCTTTGTTGTGCTTTAGGTCATTGTAAATAATTTTCCTTTAGTCAACATGGATTTTAATTCTTTCCTATAGCCAGGAAAAGGAAACCAGGAAAAAAGCCAAATCATTGTGAAAAAAACCTGCTAAATCACTCGTTTGACCGCTAAATGGTAATAAAAAGAAGACAGAGTTAGCTCTAGAAAACCTGATTTGGTAACAATGCAGTGACAAATCCTCTTTCGTTTCCATCACACCTCACGCCGAGTGCTGACAAGATTGCTGCACGAAACACCCAAGCATGGCATTGGTCCCTATTAGATCTCTACTCAATCATTTTTGAATGTACAATGAAAGTTATGTCTTGGATGATTTGGAAGTTAGGATTTGCATTTATAGACGCATTCTGTACAGTATGTACTCATTCAATGCAGCTCTAATAAATTAGGTGGGAGGAAATATAGGCAAGAGTCACCTCATATTTCAAACGTAATATCTGTTGCAGAGCGATTGGCAGTTAAGACTCAAACTCGGAACTGCACTCCATACACTTGCAAGGCATTTTGTTTGAATTAGACTTTACGAGCATGTGACACTTGCTCATCAAAAACAATTAAACTAAAAGTCTGTGGCAATTATAGTAATAATTTGACGATCTTAATTGTACATTTTGCTCTCTCAAGCGATATATTATTTATAGTGTAGCTGTAACTTTATTTTGGCCTTTCGATCTGCCTCGAATCACTGCATTAAACGAGTTCGCACTTACACTTTTCCTTTTTAATTCCTTAGTTTGTTACTATGATCACAAAGCCCTACATAGTGCATGGAAGAGGGCACTTCTCATTGTAAGATTATATTAGTTATTCTTTTGTATGCAGCACAGAAGGAATGACTTCTTAAATGTCTCAGTGCACACAGTAATCGTTCTAGTCTTGACTTGGCGGGCCCTACGAGAGTGATACATAGTGGATTGTAGTAAACTCCTACACCTAGATTCCTCACTTAACATTTGTTTTTGATATTATGAACGTAAGTTTTCCTGCGCTGCTATACTTCATATCTATCTTTACACGTCTACCATATCACATTTTTGGTACTTTCACAATGCTTCCACATTGGTCAGACAAACCTGTGACAATTTGTGCTGCCCTATATGTTCGATATCCCCTATTACTCACACTAGCCTGATATTCTAGGATGGATCACAGAAGCATTTTGTAAGCAGTGTCCTTTGTAAACTGCTAGAATCGAATTTCCCCACCTGCTTTACTTTCGACTGAGGCTGAGTGAGCCCTCCATTTCACTTTCCTACAAATTATTCCACATAGGTACTTGTATGAGATGACTGATTCTAACTGTGACACGCTGATATTGTGGTCATAGGATACAACGTTTTTGTGTTTTGTTAAATGCACAATTTTACATTTTTGAACTCTTCATAAAAGTTGCCAGTCTTTGCACCTCTTTCAAATCTTAACAATATTTGTACAGTTTTCTTCAGATTGCTTTTATTATCGATAACTGCATCATCTTCAGACAATTCGAGGTTACTATTAACGTTGTCTGCTAGGTCAATAAAATGGCTGAAGTTATTTCTATTTCTGTTGATGACACTCTATCCAAGACAACATGTTGCATCCACTCTACTACGGAATTGTCAAACCAGTCAATACTTCTTTTGATACGCCACATGGTCTTGCTTTCATTAATATGAGTTGACGTGATATTGAGTCAAATGTTTTTATTTTTCAACCCAAGAAGAACTGGATTCATCTGACTTCCTTAATCAATGGCGTTTTGAGTATTATGTGGAGATATATTACTTTCAATTTTTGCTGTTCTTTCTGTGTTATTAATTTGTACTAATTAATAATTGTTACATGGTTTTCGGTTTAATAATTTCATTTGACGACAGTGTGTTGTCTGGGAATCTTTTGTGACACATTAATTGTTTGAGAATCGTTGAGATAATTCAGATATTTAGTTGAGCTGTAGCGAAAACTATGACTTATAATAAAGTTTGCAACATATTTTTTCTGTAATTGCGTGTTCCTCATACTGCATAGTTTAACAATAATGATGAAAGGCATATTCTGGGATACCATACTCCAAATGGCTACAAAGCAGAACAGCTCTACAAATAGTGCGGGACAACATCATATTTAAGTGTTTCTGAGAAAATGACCCTAGAAGAAGACATTACATAAATAATTCAGCATGTTACAAAAAGCAAGTTAACAATATTGTATTGCTTTACAGCTGATAGAGATGATAACTATGAATAAAACTGTTTGCAATTTCAGGGCTATTTTTTCATTAGCTCATTATTTACCTGTAATGATAGGTTCGTCAATTTATGATTGGTTTTTTATGTCTCCTATTTTTATATGATCCAAATGTTGTTGTTTGAAACAGTTATTTTTCGCGTAAATTCGTAGATTTTTATGTTTTGATGTTTTTGCTGAGCTATTTACATGTTGTAATGTAATTTAACACTGTCATCATCCATATCTCTTGATATTAAGTAAGATTTTCTATTAATCATGCATGGTGTTCTGATGTCATTTGTAACTTAAGGATTTGGAACATTTAATCTGTTTTCACATATTAAGTTTCCAGGACAACAGTTATCATAATGGTCTCCGTCTCTGTTATTCAATAGATTAAGTTTAACACCCAATGTTTTGTATCCATTTTGTACTTCACAGATACTACTTGAAGTATTCCTTTGTAATTTATTACCTTTGTCATTTTCCACTTCTTGTCATGTACCACGATATTACATCTCAGTAATTGAGCATCATGATCTGAAAGTCATGACACTATGACTTCACAGTTTAAAATGGTATCAGTAAGAGCGCTGCTCTTTCCCATAAGTCCTGTTGCAAACTGTATTGTGGTTTTACACTATATGAAATGGCAGTGGGCGCTAATGTGTCTGTAGAAAAAGTGCGACTCAAAAGTTAAATTAAAATTTATTCAGTGTAGAAATTAAACGTTTTAGTAAGACAGCAAGTTATTTCACGAAAATTCAAGACTGCCAGCTGGAGCAGTTTATATGGCGACTGTTACTATTATCTTTACATGAATTACTACTTCTATGGCATAAGCTTCAAAATGCTGATCTCTTCTACATTTAAGGATATTTTTACTTCTGTATGCCTTATTAGTGTAAGTATCAACTCTTCTTTTCACCATACCTGATCAAGAGTACTTGTAATCTAAGATATGTCTATATACATCCAGTATTTGAGTTTTCAGTACTGAAATTATACTCATAAATGTATTTTACCTCTGCTTGATTTTTAGTCTACAGTTCATTCAAGAAAATCATAAAGTCATTAATTTCTTTTTAACCCTCTAACATCTTGGTATAGAGAGTTTCTATAATCTCCTTTCTTACTTCCCATACTTTCACCTTAAAATTTTCAATTTTTTCGAGGTTGCTAGTGTGAATTCTGGATTTACCATAAAAAGATACTGTCCTCACACCACTGATGTGAAAGTGACAAACATTCGCCTTTTTTCTATTATCAGGCCAGCTAGTTCCTCCTTCCTTTCATATTGAGATGTAATCCATAGCTTGTGAAACTACAGCTGCCGGTAGCATCAACAGGAATCAGGCCTAAGCTCGATCCTAGTGTTCTAATGTGAAACAGACAATATTTTTTGCGAGGTAGATGTAGAAATAGACACTCTGAGCCCTACAGTGAAATGTGCAGTCAGGATCCGAATATTAAACACAATCCAACCAATACCAGAAACAGTTCTGTTCCATATTAATTCACCGAGTGTGTTCAGTATTTGCCCTCAGTCACTTCACTGAGTCTCAGTTGAATCATCGTTGAACTGCTCTGACTGGCCTCACTTACTTTCTTTTTCCTACATTCTCTGAAACAATTGGTTTGCTGTTGCCAGATTGCTAAAGTTAGCTGCACTGATATCTGGCACATGTGGCTGAACTTTTATTATATTAGTGACTATTTTTCCTTTCCATGTGGCTCATATTACGGATACCATGTCCCACATCACTTTATTCTTCTACATCTTAGCATTTATAGTCCCTTCCTGGAACCGCTCAGCTCGCCCATAAGGGCAGAAATTATCTCCTGCTTATCTATTATCCTGTCGCTCTATGATACCATGAAAGAGTCTCACTTACATCATCATTTTACCACAGCACTATATTTCTGCCAATGAAGTCATCTATCACAACAGCTGCTGCCAGTTGGACCCCAATTGTGCCACATATACCAGAATAACAATGCAAGAACGCTGAAGTATACAAATGTAGACAAATATTAAACCAATTTATTAGATATATTTTTGAGACTTTTACTATTTTTTGTGCAATAAATACAACAAATATTTAGCAGAAACCATTACAAAGCCGTCTATTATACAGCAGTGCTGAGGAGAAGCACTTGCTTTGCCATTTTCTCAAGCAGGAGGTCACAGACTTCTATACTCCATATATACTACATATATACTCCTTGACATACTGTCCAATGAACGTATGGTAAAGACAACCATAACACTTGCAAAAGTTGTTCAAATGGCTCTTAACATATGGGACTTAACAGCTGAGGTCATCAGTCCCCTAGAACTTAGAACTACTTAAACCTAACTAACCTAAGGACATCACACACATCCATGCCTGAGGCAGGATTCGAACCTGCGACTGTAGTGGTCGCGCGGTTCCCAATGAAGCACCTAGAACCGCTCGGCCACACTGGCTGGCGCCACTTGCACTCCCCACTGGTGTTTATCAAACCACAACTGCTCTCAAATAACAGTGCAATACACCTGTAGATAGAATCTCCTTCTTTCCACTTAAAACTATCCATTGAAAATTTTTAACATCCATAAAATACTCTTGTACTTGTGAGAACAATGGAATATGAAAGTAATACCCACTAGTGCACATTTCCAACTGCCATCCTTAATCATAAAACAGAGTTAAGCAACAAGAGTTCCTAAAATTTTTTCATAAATTGTTTATACAATCTACTCATTCTAAAATATCCTAAAAAAAATAAAATGCTAGAAACATAACAATATTAACTAAGTACAAAATAAAAAATGACAATACTTTTTCTGCTCCCCTCTCTAGTGTGACAAATTAGAACCTATATGTAAAATATAGATTACCATGTTTTCATTTATTTGTGTCAGTAGCTTATTGATTATCTGTGCAATCTGAAATGTCATTGCTACACTGGTCAGGAAAAACATACCTTACCACATTTTCATTTGTTCATATTAATAGGCTATTGTTTATATGTGCGATCTAAAACGTCATTGCTGCACATGTCAGGGTAATGACCAAAATTAAACTGACCTTATACAGAAAATATGCCACAGCACTTTTCGTAATATTCATGCCAATACGGTTATCGTTCTGTTTCGGCTATCTGAAATGCCTTAACTCCAATAGTTAAATAACCACTTAAGATATGGCTTAAAATAAGTTATCTCTTATTGTAAACTACGATATATTTGATATCAGTCTTTAAACCAGCAGTACAATATTGTGCCGCGAAATTAGTCAGGCGTGCTTTGATATTTCTAAGGGTTTACAATGTTGCTTATAAAAGTAACTGAAGTAATGTCACTGGGTATTTATTTTTAAAAACAAACAACAGAATATATAGTAATATTTCAGTACCTAAGCTTATTTTTACGTTGTTTATTGGTTTACACTTTCCAAGTTTGAGTTATCGATGAGAAACTTGTGCCTGTCACTTTTTAAGCAAAAGTTCAATTCGTGTGGAATTGAAGACAAACACACCCGCATTTTCAATCTAACTGAGAGAAATCTCTTAGGTTTCTTGTTTTTTTAATGTCGTTAGTTCCGAAAATCCCAAGTCGTCCAAATAGACAGCGGAAAATGCGAATGATATTAACTACTTTCACTGCTATTAGTGAGTCTCTTTCTTCGCTAACATTCAAATCTCGATAAGTGGTAGTTCACTATGTTTCAGTTGAAGTGTTTGGTCTGTCTGAAGTTCTATGAGCTGCTCTTCTTCCTTCAGAGGAAGGTCGGTGGTTCGTTGGTCGATTCTGTAGATATGGATTGCGCATTCAATCGTATTTGTCAACAGTGATGTAGGGAGACTATTGTGCCATGTTACTCTTGAGATCCACGAGGTGATTTAAAATGAGTCGATACGCTACGTCACCGTGTGTATCTATCTCGAAAGTAGGAGGAAACATATTAAGATTTTTTTCCATGTGTGATTTTCGGATTCTTAAGATTTTTTAAGAACCTGGTATGTTTATCATTTGACGTCAGCACGTTTTCTCCCTTTTCTTGAATACACTCGTTCAGATAATTTAAATGGCGAAAAATATCAATCAAATAGGCTACCTCTGCACAGCGCTTTCATCATTTAATTCAGCTGCAAAGTCTGTCTTTTCGATGCTAAGGATATTGAACAGCTTTTCTCTCAACTAAAAACATTTTTCATGGACTCTACTTACTGACAACCAGCGGATCTCATTATGCAGAACCAAAGTGTCTTGTCGAGATCTCCCTTCATGGCACAATTGTTTGAGGAATCTTGTATTAAGAGCCCTAGACTTAACGACATTTACCATCTTAATGATTGACTCTAAAATACTTTTAATTTGTGTTGGTATAGTCTTCACTGGCAGAGCCTCACGTTGCATGAAGAAATTTGTTGAACATATGTTGGGGAAATGTTGTTTCAGTCTTCAATACTTTTAAGTTCTATTGAAGTAGTTTTCACCGCCAGAGCCACAAGAAGTATGAAGCAATGTGTTGAGCCTACATTCGGGAAATCTTTGTTTCAGTCTTGCAACAAATGCTTTTAATCTTCCAATCATTGCTGGTGGACTGTCTGTACAAACGGAAAGATAACTTTTCTAGGGTAGCCCGTTTTGCTCCATGGTGATGGATGTAGAACTATTCACATATGAACCAGGTGACGTTGAGAGCATTTCAGTACACGAATGGAATTATTCAGTAATCCAATCCTCATCAACAAATCTTATGTAACTCAGTAACTGCCATTCCTTATTTACATTAGTTGTCTCGTCGAGCTATAGTGAAAATACACGACTGCTGCTAAGCCTTTCGATGCCCTGGATGTATGAAGACATGTCATCGGTTTGCTGGAAAACAGTATCGTTTGACAATGAACGAAAGATATTTCCTCCATGGCGCCGTCACATACGTCGATTTCACTGTTTCTTCACAAGCAGGAAAAATTACGACCTCTACAGCTGCAGGGGGTTGCATTCTTTTCGCTACTATTTCAGCAGCTTTATAACTGTGCTTTTTCAGAGAAGGTTGTTGTCTGTGCTGTAGCTTTGGCCTGCTTTTGTGATGATGAAATCAATCGGCTAAAATAGTTCTTATCTTTGTCAGATAAGTGACCATGTTTGCTGTCCAATTGTCTTTTCAGTTTACAAGGGACCATGGATTCAATGCTTAGTTTTCTCCACACAGGTTACATTTTGGTAATGGATAGTTTTAAGGTCCAAAGGTTAAATAATACTCTAGGAACTTACGAAATGTTCCAATAGGTTGCACTGCTTTCACAAGACTTACATTTGGAATCAATTAATTCTGACTTTTGTCAGTGTTATTTGATTCTGTCACCGAGTCATCTTCAATGTTTTTCTTTTTAACCGAAACGTTATCCATACTGAAAAATTAACACAATAACCAGACCATGCACACACCAAAAACCAACCTCAAAATATGCCATAACACGGGAAGACAAGTTTTTCGCGCGGTAGATGGAGGCTCTCATATTGTTGCTCACTAGTGTTTCAGCTCTCTCTCACTGTTACCAACCCATATGTCAACGTGCCATGAAAATTTGCCACATTGTATAGCATGGAGTGAGGCTACTGCTCTGAACTGTCAGTGTTCTATTAGTTTCACCCACAACGTAACTGGTCCACGGATCTGAATAAAATGAAAGCCTTACCTGTGATATGTGCTAGCATTAATCGTCTCAGTACATATACTCATATGCATCCCAAATAACTGTTTGCCCAGAACCAAAGTAAAACATGCAACAGGCAAATGTTATTTAGCAACCAGGAGGACTTTAACCAGCGTGATTGCCTCTCTTGTAACTAATGTACGGTGGCTGACGCGTAGTGACCAGTTTCCGTCGTAAGCGCTGTGCAATTTCATTCATTTGTTCAGAAGGGGAAGGCCGACATTGTTCGCCCACTTTCAGCCATTCGTTGAAGTGCTGCGATAACAGAACCAAGACGCTCATCCTGCAATCTTTCTCAAACGATTTTACTGAAACTACTCGGTAAAAAAAAGTAATTTTTGCATTACTTATAGCTTTATATGTCAGCTTCAAGATGACGTGCCCATCATTTCCTTAATGGTCATAATTACTGTGATATTTCCATTTAAGTAAGACACTGCGCGAAATACGAAAAAGTTTCCAATGAAAAATATGATAATGCACTTGGTGCATGTTACTGTTGCTGTATATGAAATTTCGCTAAGATATTGAATTTTTCGTTGGACTTGGATGGAGATCTCTATCTCTCACCAATCTTGAGGAAAATGACCTGATGTAGCACACTCATTTGCGATCGCGCGCGCTTGTGATCAAGCCAGAATGAAATATCCACCACGTTCGTCATACGAGCGGCGTTTTTTTTTTTTTTTTTAGTAAGTACCGTTTTGAAATTAAAGAAGACGTGCTAAGATATCTCAATAATTTTATTTTTACATGAAGGTCTGTACCTTAATGTACTTTTCTACACAATTTCCGTCAATATTGAGGCACTTGTCATAACGCTGTACCAGTTTTTGAATACCCTCCTCATAGAAGTCTGCCGCCTGACTTGTTAACCACTGCATCACCACTGTTTTGGGTTCGTCATCGTCTTGAAGACACTGACCGCCCAGGTGTTTCTTCAAGTGCAGGAACAGATGGTAGTCACTGGGCGCAAGATCGGGGCTGTACGGAAGATGATCTAGAGTTTCCCATCGAAAAGATGTGATGAGATCTTTGGTCTGATTTGCCACATGTGGACGGGCATTGTCTTGCAGCAAAACGATGCCTCGTAATGAGACAATCAATACAGCAGCTTACTGTAAGACATTGCACAATCTGCTCCGTTCAATTCAGAACAAAAGACGTGGCAAGTTGAGCAAGGGCATCGTTTTACTACAAGACAATGCCCGTCCGCATGTGGCGAATCAGAGCAAAGATCTCATCACATCTTTTCGATAGGAAACTCTAGATCATCCTCCGTACAGCCCCCGATCTTGCGCCCAGTGACTACCATCTGTTGCTGCACTTGAAGAAATACCTGGGCGGTCAGCGTCTTCAAGGCGATGATGAAGCCAAAATAGTGGTGATGCAGTGGTTAATAAGTCAGGCGGCAGACTTCTATGAGGAGGGTATTCAAAAACTGGTACAATGTTATGACAAGTGCCTCAATATTGACGGAAATTATGTAGAAAAGTAGATTAAGGTACAGGCTTTGATGTAAAAATAAAATTATTGAGATATCTTATCACGTTTTTTTTTTAATTTCAAAACGGTGCGTATTTAAAAAACACGCCTCGTATTTCAGAAAAAAGGTTTGAGATATCGAAATGAGATTTTGGCAAATGATAGCACTCAGAGAGGAGAGTGTTTTGTCAAATGGTTATTATGCAAAACTTAATTATCTACTGTTTTATTCCGCTAACTACAGACTAATTTTAATGGGCCATCGATAACTGGTGAAACGAGAAATGCTACAGGTTTTCGAACAGCATAAGTTAAGACATTAGACGTTTATTTTTGTACCAAGGATACGCTTTTTCATAAGCTATTGACCTTACTTTTAGTCAGTTCCTCATTTAATAAACTTAGTAAAGCACAGTTTCAGAATTCTCTCGCCACTGCGTATGCACAAAAATTAGTGAGGTGACACTGTGTAAACACCGCTGTGGTTTGACGAGAGACGCAAATTTTTGCATGTAAACAAGAGAAATGTAGGGTTTACTCAAAATTCGCCACTCATGACGCTTCTCTGAAAGTTACACATTGTTAAAAAGCAAGGCGAAAATAAATCGCCGCTTTAGTTTTTTTTTCGGTGGAATCCTTTCTGGACACTAACGGAAGCAGAGGTGACAGTTGATCTTTTCGAACGGTCACCATGCAAGCGGGGGAGTGGAGAGGGTACACTTAATATTACAAAAATGTCAGTGTAGGCTTCAGTTTAGAACAACCTAACCTAACCACCAACCTGTAATACTATACAATGAGGAAACACTGCAGCACATGGAACGACGCAAGATGTTGGACTACGGGCGTGCGAATTGGACAAGGTTCAAGCAAACGCTCGATAGCCACGTCCCACCTATACACGAAATTAATGAAACAGCACAAATTGACGACGCAGTAGAAACCCTCACTAACGCCGTCCAGGACGCAATGGCAGGCACCATACCTGATCGCACCTCACTACAACGCAGTGCGGCCCTGGCCCAGGAAATCCTGGGCCTAATCTCAATGAGGAATCGCCTCAGGAGACAATGGCAGCGCACCAGGCGTCCGTACTTCAAACGGCACATTAACAGACTACAGGGCATCATACACGATAAAATACAAACACATAGAACACAACAGTGTATAAAATAAATAAAATAAATAAATAAAATATATTGTTATTTAGATATTGATTATTCTATCTGTATGATGGTGATTATGATTGCAATTGTATTTGCTTATCTGGAACGTGGACGTTTAATTATTCAGTATCATACGCTTGACAATGGCTTTTTCGTAAAGGCAATGTTACTCGTAGTTGACCGTGAAATAAAACTGAAATGATCGGACTTCGTAATTAAATCGTTTCCAAAGACTGCTGCGGTAGGTGCGGACTCATAATCTAAATCTCAATATTACAATAATTTGCCAGCCATGCCAATACGTCGTACAGAGGTGATTGTCTACTAAACATAAAAAAGTTACACAGTTAGTTAAATCAGATATATTCAATGAATAAGCCTACAGTTCATAATCCTACTTACTTTTATAAATATAAATTCTTTACAGAATCGAGTGCCTAGTGTGGTTGCAACTCGCAGTATTCTTCTATAACATGAAATATGGCGGTGTGCCAGACAATAAAAAAAATATGTGCTTCTCGCACCACTTCAACCTGAGCTCTCCCTTTCTTAAACCAACATAAGAGTAACGTAATTGTGCTTTTGTTTTATCAGCGACACAGCGCTGCAGTTGTGTGCCATAGGCTTTATTTATTTGTCACTGATTATTTATTTAATTAATATTTCGCGTTTCCGAGGAAACTCACGCTCGGCATGCAAATGTGCCTTTATATTGCCCCCTGAATTGCGAGGCGAAAGGACACACCTGCAGGCGAGCAATTCACCTAAAGGCACAAGAAAATCTAAGTTATCTACAACTATTTACATGACTTACATTACACATTATACACATTATATACAAAATTTGAATGACGCGGGTGCGCCGTAAAAGTTCTAATGTTGGCAGATAGAGTGCGCGCATGCGCAGAAGCGTCTGTGTAACTGCGGCACTGCCGTTATATCGTACAGTTAGATCACACGGCACAGTATTGCAGATCATATTGTTCGTGTGCGCGCGTTTTTCAGTCGTTGCACAAAGAAAATATTCAACCAAGATTACATATGAAGACTACATTCTATGACAGGTAACTTAGTTTTAAATTTACAATATTTGTTATAACACAATACAACTTAGATTGTTGAATGTTCTTAGTTACATAGTATTGTTTTGAAATACTTCAAAGAAAAATGTCCGTATTTTTCAGGTGCGTTGACCTATACACATCGTGTCGTTATTACAGTTCATATTCATCCGCTGCACAATAATTTTTTACAGGTTAGTATCGTTGTGGTAAAGTTTTTTGATCACAGTAACATCGTTGTATAACAACGTGATTAATACATAAGCGTGTCCATTTCTTATTTCCATTATAGTCGTAGTGATGCAGTTGGTTGTGACTAAAAGCATTGCTTATTACAGATCAGACGTGACCCGTCGAGTAATTGGTCCACGTGCAGTTCGTTTTTTACATTCCGTGGAAGCTTGGTTGCAGAACCTCGGACGGCACATAGCTGGCGTCGATCCTTGGACAGTCCAGGTAAGAGTGTCCGTCACATTTCGAGAACATTTCATTTCCTGAAGTTCCAACCAAAATTCTTCCACCCGTCGTGTTGTTTTCTGGACAGGCACTTTGTGTCCATTTAATCCAGTTAACATCTTGAAGTTGGGTACTGTAGTAATGTCACTAGACGATGCAGGAATTATGCACTTCACATTTTCAGTTTTTTGCTGAATATAGCTCACCTAAATGTTCGTAGTTATTAATCAAGGAAATCGTTCATCGCGTTTACACTGATACGCTGCATAATGAATGGCATTAACAGTTTCTTTCACATAGGTTTCCGCGTAGTTGCAGAGTTAGTAATGTTCGTTAATGTCCGTGAACAGTGGTTCACTATGCAATGTCTTTTTGGCACTCGTTTTGTTCAAATTTTTACATAGTAACAGTTACACTATACATCAGTTAAAAAAAATAAGTAATTATACATACACACGTCACATATTTTCTTAGCATAAACATAATATAGTTGCACATAAACATGTTTACAACATCATTACATCGCTATAGGTTATTACATTGTGTCACATTTGATTACATGAATTGCAGATATTTACATCCTCTTTAGCGGTTTGCTGGGATATTATCGATGTCTTTTTTTTTTTTTTTTTTTTTTTTTGTGATGTCATCTGAAATTAAGATAGGTTAGACACAACATTCATTACATCAGTAGGCAAGACCAGGCGTTTTCACTACTCAATAAATATTCAAAATAGTAAGAGAGAGAAAATGTTCGATTCCTCGCGTTTTGTGCGTGTGTGTAGAGTGTCTGTGTGGCCTTGACTACTGATAGATGCTTTTCGTGTTGAGAGATGTGCGTCTAATCTATTTCTCAAAGTAAAAGATCGCTTCACAGATGACGTCTGTCAGTTCGTCAGGTGTCACACCAAGTCAGTGGTACCTTCAGTAACAAATGTTCCGTGAAAAATTAATATGTCATCCACTGCTACGTAATCATAAATTTTACTTTAATATTCCGTCTTTCAGGTGGAGGCGCGCGCTGAAAGAAGAGTTCTTCTGTCTTCAACTGCGTCACTGGAACCGCTGAAATGAAAATTTCTATACTACTTATTATCTGTGTTGTAACAACAGAGTTTTTCGAGTTGCTTAGCAATATTTTGATGGGTATGACTTTGACATTATTCAGCATGAAATGCTCTAACATCTCGATGTGCGTATAGCCCAATAATTTTGTTAGTTCTAGGATGTTGTAACAGATACGCACCAGGATGCGGTATGTTAACAATTATATAAGGTCCTTCATATAGCAGACGCCACTTAGCGTTGCGTCGTTTGAGTGCTACAGATTTATGATGAGTACGAAGTAGTACAAGCATTGCTACCTCGAATTTTTGTTTTCTTTTTATTATGTTTCTGTGATGTTTGTTTCGTATTTGTGCGTGATGTGTCAATGTAGTCAATACTTCTTTTATTTTCTGTTCAGGTGTGATTTCCTTGTCTGACAACTTAGGTAATGGTTCTATCCACTGATCGTTCTGTTTGCAATTGAACATGATCTCGTTAGGTGTGTAATTCGTATCGTAAATATTTAAGTTATTGTGTACGTCTTCGAAAAGACTTAGCTAGGACACCCAATTAGTATGTTTTGATGAAATATAGGTCCTCATGAATCGATTTAATTCTCGGAAAAGTCTCTCAGTCGCGTTACATTGTGGACTAAACCTCGAAATAAATATACTTTTAATGTTATTGTCCTTCAAGAAATTTCTCCATTTGTACCCAGAGTAGTATGCTGCATTATCTGATAGAATTGCTTTAGGTTTTCCCACGTGCGTCAGGTAATCACTTGAGAATCTTCGTATTATAGCATTTGCAGTGGCGGATTTTAAAGCATAAAGTTTTACATGTTTAGAAAATATATCGTAAAAAGCTAAGATATATTTGACGCCTCCAGAGCTTGCTGGATGCGGTCCACTGATGTCAGTACACAGAATTTCCAGGGGTTTACTGGGTAAAATAGAATGTAAATCTGTTTTTGTAGATAAATTCTGAGGTTTTGATTTTTGACATATGACACATGTTTTCAGTTCCCTGTAAATTTTTCTCCTCATATTGCTAAAATAACAGTATGTGCTGAGCTTTGCCAAACACTTTTTCGTCCCATAATGACCCCATACTAAGTGTGTGTGCCAAATTAGATTACGTTCAGACTCCTTGGGAATGCATACACACCAGTTAGTAGCATTTGGATGTCGGCGGTAAAATAACACATCATTGTGTAACTTGTAATACTTAGTCAAAGGATGATTGTGTTTTTCTACCAGTAACGTTATTATCTTATACCAGTGAGGATCAGATTTTTGTAATTCAGCCATGTTTCTGCACATATCAATATAATATTGGTGATACTGCTTGTCTTGCATTAAGAGAATCCTGTAGTCATTTATATTTTCTAAGTCACTGTTGGTATCATTCATACCTTGTGGAAGTCTAGACAAAGTGTCTGCAATGGTGTTGTCCTTACCTCTTATGTACTTAATTTCAAAAGAGTAGTTCTGAAGTGCAACTGCCCATCGTGATAGTCTAGGATGTACAAGTTTACAAGTTAACAAAAATGTCAGGGCCTGGTGATCGGTGTAAATTACTGTATGTTTTCCAAATAAATAATAATTGAATTTCTTGAATGCCCATACTATGGAAAGTGTTTCTAACTCAGTAGTGGAGTATGTACGCTCACATTCAGTTAGAGTGCGACTCGCAAACCCAATAATTCTTATCTGTTCCTCCTCTTTATTCTTTACAACTTGAAATAAGCAACAGCCCAAGCCAGTACGTGAAGCGTCACAAGTCATACAAAAATCTAAATTGAAATCTGGATGGCTCAATATGTTAGCATTCACTAAAGCATGTTTAATTGTATTAAAGTCATTCTGGCACTGTTCCGACCAGATCCAAACTTGATTCTTTCTGAGTAGATTTAGCAGATGTTTACTGTTCAAAAGTGGTTGTGGCAAAAAACGTCTGAAAAATGAACATAGCCCAAGGAATGATTTTAACTGCTTTTTAGTTCGAGGGCTAGGAAAGTTTCTGATAGCATCTAATTTACTGGGATCCAGACGTATGCCCTGTGAATTAATGATATGTCCTAAATACTTTATCTCACTGCAACCAAATTTTGATTTTCTTAGGTTGGCTGTGACTCCAGCTTGTGCAAATTTTTCTAAAATTCTTTGAAGAGTGTCAACGTGTTCATTCCAAGATTGTGTAGCTATCAGTATATCATCTACATAGTGTGTGACTGTCTCAACTAAATCGTCGCCAAGCACGGTATTCAGGGCTGTAATGAATACCCCAGAGCTGACATTCAGTCCGAAGGGTAGAACACAAAACTGATAGGTTCGCCCCCCGAACATAAATGCAGTATATTTCCGAGAATCAGGAGTGATACCCACCTGCCAAAACGAATTAGCGAGATCTATTGTGGAAAAATATTTTGCATCTAGAAATTTCTGTAATTGCTCTTCTAAATTTTCAGGTTTTGTGTGAACCGGTAAAATTATTTCATTAATAGCTCGTGCGTCTAACACTAACCTAATGCTTCCATTTGATTTTTTGACAACAAGTAGAGGACTACAATAAGGTGAGGTGGATGGTTCAATGACCTTCCAGTCTAACATTTGTTTTAATTCTTGCCACACAGCAGGTCGTTGAGATAACGGTACGTTATATGTCTTATGGTAGAAGATCTTGTGAGGCTTAACTTCAATCTTGTACACATACGTGTTGATAACACCTAATCGTTTGGTAAAAACTTGTAAATATTTGGATAACACTTCCTGTAGTTTTATACGTTCATGTACACTGAGAGCTGTAGCTTCACTTATCTTATGATCAAGCAATGTTTTCAAGTCCATTAGCTCTGTGTCAGATGAGTGTGTTTGCATGTCTTGAATGTCATTGTCAAGTACTAACTGAACCTTGTACCCTGTACAGTGTTTGTCATGCTTTAGAGTTCTCCTGTCCAAATCAATAATAATTACACTGCCTTTATCATTTAAAATACATTTACCTTTGGAGAAGTCTATAATGCAGTCCTTCTCGCTCATAATATCTATTCCTAATATGCAATTTGTCACAAGGTTTTGTACAACCAGGAATGGCCATTGTACGGTTCCATTACCTATTTTAACGTTTACAAAAACTTCCTTCGTAACCCTACATGACTTATTACCTAGTGCAGTAGTTATTTTACAGTTTTGGGCAGGAAACTCAGGCACAGGTTCCAATTCACACATCTTTTTATAGAAATTAAAAGACAAAACGCTCACAGCTGCACCTGTATCTAGGATAATAGTAGTTGGAATCCCACCTACTACACCAGTAGTAGATGCTAAAACAATTTCATTTGTGTTTAAACGACATTGTGTACTGTCTTGTAAAAGTTCATCTGATATATTGTTATTGTGGTTGTATCTTATAAATAAAACAGGTAGTTTTTGTTTAGAATTACTCGGCATATCATTATTCTGTTGTTCAAGTGTGGTGTCAAATAACTGATTAACATTGAAGTCGCCCCCCAAGAATTCTTCAGCCACGACCTGGGGCAAAGTAGTGACTGTTTCTAGTTTGTTGGATTAGCATTTGTACTAGGTACTGACACAGATTGAGGTTGTGCATCAGGTGTCATTTCTATTATATTCACATTCGGATATTGCCTATTATGATCTCCAAACTTTTGCGGTTGTTGTTGCTGTTGCGCATTATAACTTACCTGTCGGTCGTAAGGTATGCTCCAATTTTGACCTGGTGGCTGCTGTGGTAAAGCAGAGTTTGAATGAAAGTACTGATCGTTACGAGTCCAACCTTGATGCTGTCTTGGCTCGTAGTTATTATTATTTCTATTTCTGTTTGTGTTTTTGTTATTACCTTTGTATCCGTTGTTACCGTTGTAGTTATTACCGCGGTGCCTTTTGTATGGATTGCCGCATGAAATGTTATTACTGTTGTAACTATTGTTTGTATTGGAATACGCGTGTTGATTTTGATTTCCGTACTGAGACGGCATGTGAGTTTGCTGTTTTTGCTGTACCGCGTATTCAACTGTGGGCGCGCCAGAATTGTGTTGGCAAGCCTGCATGTTTTGCATACCACTAGTGTAAACATTGTGGCTGCTGTTTTGCCGCGCGAAGCGCTGATCTTCAAGTAACATGTCAACCGAATCTAAGGCTGTTAAAAAATAATCTGAATCGTCGTCCGGGATATGTAGGAGTTTTTCTTTAATGTTGAAAGGCAATTTGGCCTTCAACGCACGGAGTATATCACGCGTTGCGACTGGTTCGTCTAAAAAATGTCCCATGTTCAAGTATTTTTCAAAATATCTGCGTAAGTTACCATTTTTACTGTTAAAAGTTTCATGTTCTAAAATTTGTCTTCTGAGTCGCTCCTGGACGGATTGCGACCAGAATTTGTTCAGAAAAGCACGCTCAAACTCACTGTACGTGGTACATACGTCAGCTTGACTGTATGCCCAGACAGCTGCATCGCCTTGGATGTAACCGACAATATATGAAATCTTTTTCCGGTCACTCCAAGTGCGTGGAAATGCGTTACTAAAAGATTTAAGAAAAATCACCGGATGAATGGTTCGTTTTTCTGGGATAAAAATCTGAAATTGCCTGTGTTTCATTAAGCTTTCATCTTCCTTCGCATTGTGATATGGATTTATTCCACTGTAATTACTGGTATGTTCAGCTGGCGAGTAATTACGATAATGTTGCTGTGGTTTACCATGATAATAGCTTGTGTTTGTGTTTCCACATCGTGGTATGTGTTGTAGTCGTGGTGTGTTTTGTTCTTGTGTATTTGTCGTGTGCGGAATGTGTGTATCATACTCGAATGTATATTGGTTTCTGAACTGTACATTTTGACTGATATTTTCGTTACATTCAGACTGTAGTTGATCGGTGAATTGTCTCATGGGTGCAGTGACGGATTGTACTGCGTCACTGATCAGCTGTTTGTTATTAGTAATGTATTGCGCTACGGAGTCGTGCACAATTGTTGGTAAATTTTCACGTAAGCATCTATCAAAATGTTTGTCTTTGTTCTCAACCCAATCATGAAATTCTTTATTAATATTTTGAAAATGAGCTGTGGCATCTGATTGTAAGATGTCAGTCAGGTGTTGTTCAACATTGTCAAATTTATTCTGTACGTCAGTAATTCGTTTTTCAAGATTGTCATGTACTGAAGGATATGTTTGAATTTGTTCAGTAAGAACTTCACACGTGACATTAAGGTTTTTTACTTGTGTCTGTAAAAGTGCTACGTCAGTTGTAGTCTTTTCTTGTCTCGTATTGAGCTGGGAAAATTTAGTACTGAGTTCAGTCATCTGTTTGGTCAGTGTGGCGTCTATAAGTTCCACACGCTTACATAAAGTGTCATTACCTATCTTGATTGCTATGAGATCAGATTTGATTTCGTCATTTTGTGTTTTTAACTGTTCATTTTGTGTCTCTAATTGTGCCTTTAAGGTTGCCATGTTTTCGGCGTTTTGTTTCATTAGCATTTGTAACATGTCGGCAATGTTTACCGTTTGCAAGGTCTCTGCCCCCGCCGCGTCATTAGACGTGACGTCATGCATTAACATGGGCTCTGATTGAGATTTTGAAATTTTTGTAGTGGACGGCCTATTGTCAAAATTTTCGTCAACACTTGCGTCAATGTTTGATGAATCGTCACTACCGGTTGCTGTCGTAAAGTCATTTTCTAACACTTGTCTCACGTCCGAGTCGGATTGCGTCTGAATAGTACGTCCTTGCTGTTCCATTTTTGCGTATTGTTTTCTAGTTATTACCATGCCACACGTGATATATGTTTCAAGAAAATTTTTGACACTGATTTTAAAATAAAATGTAGTTGAGCATGAATCGCTCGTAGCAACAATGGCTGTCTGTTAATTTAAAAATATAAACTGAATTTGAGATTATTGGTAATGGCTGCTGGCCATGTAACATGATATCGTACAGAAGTCGGCCATATTGTACACTCGTGTATTGGTATTGTTGCATACGTTATTGTTTAGGGAAAAGTACTGAGAATGAAATTTGTCACTGAAACTGTTATGCAGAAAAGAAACACTACAGAATTTACTGAAAAGCTAATACACTGAATTATACGTCTGGTCAAGCCTACCAATGCAAAGATGCTGCGTCTTACCTTATTTTGCTGGAAGTTTCATTGCGTCTTCCCGCAAAATTTCAGAATTGGAAAATATCTTCAGATTTTGTTATCTCTCATACATTGACGTCCAGGTCCAGAAAGTTGATTTTTTACATGAAACAAAGAGAACAATGTAACAAATGACAAAATAACAAGTCCGACACGCAGTCGCCAATATAAAATAAATAAAATAAATTTAAAAAAATGTTATTTTAAATATGTTAATTATTCTATCTGTATGATGGTGATTATGATTGCAATTGTATTTGCTTATCTGGAACGTGGACGTTTAATTATTCAGTATCATACGCTTGACAATGGCTTTTTCGTAAAGGCAATGTTACTCGTAGTTGACCGTGAAATAAAACTGAAATGATCGGACTTCGTAATTAAATCGTTTCCAAAGACTGCTGCGGTAGGTGCGGACTCATAATCTAAATCTCAATATTACAATAATTTGCCAGCCATGCCAATACGTCGTACAGGGGTGATTGTCTACTAAACATAAAAAAGTTACACAGTTAGTTAAATCAGATATATTCAATGAATAAGCCTACAGTTCATAATCCTACTTACTTTTATAAATATAAATTCTTTACAGAATCGAGTGCCTAGTGTGGTTGCAACTCGCAGTATTCTTCTATAACATGAAATATGGCGGTGTGCCAGACAATAAAAAAAAATACGTGCTTCTCGCACCACTTCAACCTGAGCTCTCCCTTTCTTAAACCAACATAAGAGTAACGTAATTGTGCTTTTGTTTTATCAGCGACACAGCGCTGCAGTTGTGTGCCATAGGCTTTATTTATTTGTCACTGATTATTTATTTAATTAATATTTCGCGTTTCCGAGGAAACTCACGCTCGGCATGCAAATGTGCCTTTATAAGTGGAACCAGAAACTCGAAGGGCTGGACACCACACGACCTGGCGTGTGGCAACTAGCCCGACACTTCACCAGGGAGAAAGTATACACCCCAACGCTTCAAGGGCCCGACGGACCTGCATACTCAGCGGAAGAGAAAGCAGAACTAATGGCCCGAACACTCGCAGCGTCATTCACACCGAACCTGGTACCATCAGATCCAGTGTTCACACTTGCTTCTGACCAAGAGGTTACACGCATTCTAGCCCAACCATCGCGCGACGACATTCGACATGCTAGCACAGCCGAAGTCTCCTGGGCTATAATGCATTCCGCTGCTAGGAAAGCCCCTGGTCATGATGGCATCCAAAACCGTGTCCTCCAGGAGTTCACGGATAAAGCAACTGAGTACCTAACACACATAACGAATGCCATACTAAAACACCAACACTTCCCCGCCTTTTGGAAGACGGCCAAGGTCCTGATGTTCAGGAAGCCGGGGAAAGACCACAACCTCCCACAAAATTACCAACCCATCAGCCTTCTGAGCTCGCTCAGTAAGATTGTTGAGAAGGTGATTCTCAAACGCATCACTAGGCACTGCATAACAAATGACATCTTGAGACCGGAGCAATTCGGCTTCAGGAATCACCACTCCACAACACAACAACTCCTACGGGTCGTTGAACATATAAAACATGGCTTCAACATAAACAAAGCTACACGGGCAGTGTTCCTGGACATCGAAAAGGCTTTCGACCGTCTATGGCACAACGGCCTCATCCGCAAACTCAGCGACGCGGGATTCCCCGACGGGCTGCAGCGTCTAATACACTCATACCTCACAGACAGGAGTTTCAACACTGACGTGCAGGGAAAACAATCAACACGACACGGTATACATGCGGGAGTACCCCAGGGAAGCATCCTAGGGCCCCTACTGTTTAACCTCTACATAAACGATCTCCCAACCACACACAACACAATGATGGCAATCTACGCGGATGACACAGCCATCCTTGCGCAAGATTGGAAACCATCAAACATTACGTCACGCCTACAGACTGCACTCAGAGTGGCCGAGCCTTGGTCGGAGAAATGGCGTGTTAGAATAAACGTCGACAAGTGCGAAGCCGTTCTGTTCACTAGAAGACCGAAGCAACTGCGCAAACACCGCTACTGCAGACCAATAACCCTACATGCACGTCCAATACGTTTCCGCGAGAAAGTCAAATACCTCGGTGTCTGGCTGGACCGGAAATTACTCTGGGGGGACCACATACAACACATGACCAACCGAGCTAGCGCGAGGCTCAAACAGCACTATCCTATGCTCAACAGGCGTAGCACACTGAACAGAAGGGTGTCGAGGTCCATGTACATGACACTTATCCGACCCCTGATGACGTACGCAGCCCCTGTCTGGGGACGCGCTGCGCCTACGCGCCTGTGCCGTCTGCAGCTCATACAAAACAAAGTACTCAAAATCATAAGCAATGCTCCACGATACACACGCATCGCGGACCTTCACCGGGAATACCGACTTGAGACTCTCACGGAGGTAATCCACAAACTCACCACAAGACTATACAGAAACTCCAGACATTCGCAGAACCCGTTTATTCTGAATCTGGGGAACTACGACCACAACCATAGATGGAAACATAAAAGACCAAAAGACATACTTGTAAGGGCATAACATCTATGGCCAAGCATACGCAAACATAACGGCACAGGTGAGCCCCTGTTAATCAGACGCCATTACTGGATATCCAGCTGAAATACACTGCCGAATAACTGGCACCACACAGGGAAGCCGTACCGTACACTGCATGCAAACAAGCTCCACACATCCCCCACACAGTGAGACGATCTATGGCCGATCTCACACTACTGTATAACGATCTTGATTGTTCCAGGAGTGTAGCAGCTGCAGCCACTGGGACACATCGCCATCGCTTGTCACGGTAATGACGCATGATACCCATACTAACAAATCCAACCTTGCATGAGCCATCGCAGCTAGTAAGCCACTACTGCTCTTACTACCCATCCCACTGTCGCAGAGGTTTTTTCCCACGGCACGAGCCATGGCACTTTTTTCCCTCTGCTTTTCAAATCGCTACCCTCACTCGCGTTTCGTCCACTATCACCTGATGGACCGTGTTAATGCGTAGTCTTACCCAGACGCACGGACAACATCACAGCCCAGCATCCTGTGATCCACTTACTAGATAACTAACATGTGGTGACAGTAGAACTTTTGGTTTGGTCACCACGTTGGTGCGGGCGTGGAGGGGCCCCATCTCTATCCAACGCTCAGCATATCCCCTACAATGCCTGCCCACAGCTTCCCCCCCCCCCCCCCTCCCTCCCTGTCGTTCTCCCCAAATGTTCCCTACCGAGTGTGCATCTACTGGCCACGTTATTTTGCACAGACTCTACGAAGCTATGAACGGCAGTACATCTTTTTTAAATAACACCTTAAATTTTTTAGTCAATAATCCACTTCGTTTGCTCAAGAACTATTCATAAGCGTATCACAGTGTACCATTGACATAAACATGACGTTATTAAGACCGTGACACAAAACTGACTTAGACTCTCCTCTAGTAGGACACACTGCATGTAATGCAGGTAACGTAACTCATCCACTATCTGGAGCTGACGGTCAGTAAACACATGGCAACACAAAGGAGACACGCACCAGTCTTCAGTTGAAAGTTTGTGTGAATACAATGTACAATGTACACCTAATTAAGTCCATTGTAATGCTGTGCGAGGAACCGGGACTGTTATTGTTAACACAGCTCTGACTGCTTCCGCTTCAAGCGAATAGGCAACAATGGTCGCCTTGCTGGTCCTCCAGAAATGTCGCATTGTCTGTGTGGATACCTACAGGGGTTGGACCAAATATGGAAACACCGTGATAAATGTATGCTTGAACACAAATGCAAAAGCTAGCCAAACCTGCAGGTTGTGCTTCTATATTTGGCCACAGACGGCACCTGATCAGTCTCCACATTACGTTTCAAGTGTCAGTTATCGTCAGGAAATTTTTCGTGTAGCTGTTGAAAATTCTATTTAAATCATAAAAAATATGACTGACGTACTCTGTTTTGAATAATAAGAGCTGTGCAGAAGTAATAACGAATCGTAATACAAGGCTGAACTGTTGTAATGAGAAGGCAAGACTTTAATGCTCGCCCATAAGCCCCCCTCCCCCCCTTTAATACTGGTAAAGTGAATAATCTGACGCAAGAAGTTTGAACAGAATAAACTCCCTGAACATTGACTGAACTTTGACATAAAACCTACGATAATTAGTTTTGCAAAATTGATCCCAGATCCCAGAACTAAAACTGATACACAATAAAGAAAAATCTGTTGGCCCTGATTCAATAAAAAAAAACGAAGTATTTAGTCCTTACCTCTATTTTGCACAAATCTGGATAACGTGTTACAGTACTGCTCTGTTTTGTGCGCCGCTAAGCAAAAGCTGCAAATTACTATATCTACACAAAGACACTCGTGAGGTGCAATGAGTTCTCTGCTAGTTGTAAATCGAAGTATTTTCGGAACACACTTGGTTCCTTTATTACTTTTGAAAAAAAAAAAAAAAAACATGATCAACTAAAAATTGTAAGAGAAAGGTAGGTGAAAAATGAAATATTGGCATAAATGACAACACTAAGTTTCTTTTTGTATACTGTGACAAAGTGCTCAAGGTTAGTTTTAAATTTAATGAACGTCTTAACATTCAAACAATACACTTTCTTATGCTTCAAATCTAGCAATTCTCAGTACAATAAGCAAGTTAGTTCGATGGCGCAGCAATAATAAAAAAAATGCAACATCAATATAATATGTACCTCTGACGTCCCACTTGTGGTATACACTTGGTTTCATTAAATTTCCTCCTTCACAAATCAGTTTGTGTTACAATCTTGATATAATCATGTTCATGTTGATAAACTGAGACTTTACATTTGAAACATAACATTACAATTGCTTCCTCCCCTCTCCCCGCAGGGGCTCGGCATTCAGGTGCTGGGTACGGGCTTGGCGACCCCGGGGTTCCTGAGCTGGGGACTGGTAAGTTCTGCAAGTCCCCTGTCACCGTAAGCTCTGGGCATACTTCAGCGACCACCGTGCGGCGCGGCGGTGGAATGTTGTGTGTCTCAGGGAATGGGGATCTTGGCTTGACCGCCCGGATCGCGACGATGGACTAAACCTCTATAAACAACCCCTCAATCTCAAGGTGTGCTGCGCGCTGATGAGATGCATGGCTGTTGAGGTGGAACAGTCGATAGCGGGCAACCTCTGGGGAACCTGCCGCACCTCGGTTGTATAAGGCTTACCTAGGCACGCGGGGCTCTGTCTAGGTGGACTTCTAGTTCCACAGCTGCTCGTGGGACCGAGATGGATCCTTCGAAATCCTCTTTTCTTCCTCCCAGCGGAAAGGGTGGGCCGCTGGAAGGTTCTAACACCCAGTCTCTGAAGAGGGCTCGTGCAGTCACTCCCACTGACTCCGACACTTCTTTGACAAGTAAAGTCTTTGGTAACAGAATGCGTTCTCGTAATCAGAACGTGTTTCTCATTGTGAAACGGAAGGAGGTAGTTTCGAAAAGGTTTCGCCCTTCTATATACAAAAGGGTTTGGAGGGAATCTGTGGCTCCTTAAAATCAGTGAAGCGCTTGCGTACTGGGACCTTGCTAGTGGAAACTTCCACTTCCCAGTAAGCAACTAACCTCCAATCTGCTAAATTCCTTGGGGAGTATGCCATAGACACGGAACTGCACAGCACCTTGAATTATAGCAAAGGTGCTGTGACATGCGGTGACCTAGTTGACATTCCCAGGGAAGAACTGCAACGTGAGTGGGCTCCGGAAGGTATCGTTGATGTACAACATATTATGAAGGGGGTTGATGGCAATCTTGTCTCCTTTATTCTGACCTTCAGTAGCACGAAACTTCCTGAACATGTTAAAACTGGCTTCCTTCGCCTTACTTCCCGACCCCAATGCGCTGTTTTAAATGCCAGCGTTTTGGGCATACCATCTTAGGGTGTAAAGGTGAAGCAGCTTGTGGCAAATGCGGTAAGGCTACTCATGAAGGAGTTTGTTGCTCGTCTCCAGCCAAATGTATCAATTGCTCTGGAACCACCCTGTATGGAGTAGGGATTGCCGAATATTTTTAGAGGAACGCAAAGTGCAGGAAATAAAAACAACCAAGCGTATCCCCTATGGTGAGGCCAAAAAGATCTACAAGTCGATGCAACCTCTCATATTTGCTGCGTCTTCTGCATTCATGGTTCAGAAGCCTACTCCAAAAGCCGATGCCTCTACGCAGACAGAGGTGGTGAGTGTTGGCACTAACACCTGCAGATGTCAGTGCACTTGCAACGCAGCCAGTGTTTCAGAGCCTGTAGCCCCTACTCGAACGTCAGACAAAGGTACAGTGGCGAACTTGGGCCAGCCCCTGGCGCCTCCAACAGCTGAGGCTGTTACAAAGCCCGGTACGGCCATTACCACTCCCACGTCGGCTCCCCCAACGCCCACCAAACCGCAGAAAACTTCTATACAGCAGCAACAGTGGGTAAAATCACATGGTAAACGGTCTGACCATGCAGATGTCGTTTTACATGATGCTTCATCTGATTCCCAGAGCTGATAGAGTACGACGTATGTGTGGGGCAGTCATCTCGCCCCACCCCTGCCCCTCCACCTGCTGCAGTCTCTCCACCCCGTCGGAGAGACAGGATGAAGGTGCTACCCCCATCATAGATGGCTCCCATACTTCAGTGGAACTTACATGGGTTCAGGACGCATGCGCAGGAACTTCGTCTACTCTCTCAGGGTCGACCACTGTGTCTGTGTCTCCAGGAGACTTATTTCCATCCATCATACTCCCCTGAGCTACGAGGCTATACACTCCACACAAAGGACGACCTGCGTGGAGAGGAGGCGTAGGTATTTTCGTCAGGACGGACTACCACTCCTCACCCCTCTCGCTTACGACGACTTTACAGGCCGTCGCTGTGTCCGTGCACATGCGCCATCCATTGACTGCAAATTCGCTTTACTTGCCCCCACATGACACACTTAATGAAGCGGCCCTCACCGACCTTCTTTCACAGCTCCCCCAGCCGTTCATTATTTGTGGTGATTTTAATGCCCACAATGTGCTTTGTGGCTCTGCAATTACCTGTCCCAGGGGTAGAGCAATTGAGAGGCTTCTCCTGTCATCCTGTGCCTACTTGTTCAATGGAGGACAGAGCACTCACTTCTGCACAGCGAATGGGTCGTTCTCTGCCATTGATCTCTCGCTTTTCCTTCAGTGCTCAATAGGAAGTGGTCGCTAACTTGCACTGCAGTGATCACTTCTCAATATGGATTCACCTGCAAGAAGGCGGTGGTCCCGAAAGTACACCAACAAGATGGGTGCTCAGCCACTTTATAGCCAGTTGGCCCACTTCGAACACTGTGCGAATGTTGAGGCATGGGTGGATCATATTACCAAAACAGTCCACCACGCCGCTGCAGCATCCATTCCATAGTCCACAGGCCACCAGAAGAGGCAACATGTCCCTTGGTGTAGTGCCGAATGCCCCTCTGCAATCAGGACCAGGCGTGCGGCTCTGCGTCGGTTCCAGTGTCGGCCGACTGTCGAGAATCTTGCAGCCTTTCGGGTGGCGAGGTCAAAATGTCGCCGCATTATTCGATAGAGCAAGAAGAGGTCGTGGCAACAGTTCCTGAACACCATTAATCGTTCCACCAGAAGTTCCATTGTGTGGGAGACCATCAGGAGAATTTCTGGGAGAGGAGGGAGGTGCCCCATGGCTTCCGTAATGAATAACGGCACTCTCCACACGGATCCGCAAGACATTTTCCAGACTATGGCAGCGTATTTTGCCATGGTTACTGCAACAACCAGTCAGGATCTGAGTTTCCAGCCCCATAGAGCGGCTGCTGAGAGGTGTAGTCTGGACTTTCAGTCTACCTCTCATGAAGTTTACAACTGCCCATTTTCTATGTGGGAGCTGGATCCTGCATTGTCTGCAGCTCGTGACACATCCCCTGGTCACGACAGGATCCATTACAGTATGCTATGGCACCTCACAAGGTGCAACAAAGAAATCCTCTTCGCACTTTTTAATGCCATTTGGGCGTCAGGTCACTTTCCTGACTCATGGCGTGAGGAAGTTTTAATCCCTTTTTTAAAACCTGGGAAAGACCGCACGAGCCCGAATAGCTACCATAGTGTTTCCCTCACTAGTTGCATGGGAAAGACCTTGGAGCGGATGGTCAACCGCCGCCTTGTCTGGATGTTAGAATCCCGACAACTCCTTAGTTGCTTTCAGTGTGGGTTCAGGAGGTTTCATTCCACCAACGATAACCTTGCTCTCCTGGAGGCGGCTATACAATAAGCTACCCTCAGGGTAGCGTTTTAAGTGTGACTGTCTTTGCCATTGCTATTAATAGCATTACCTTCATAGTGAAGAGTCCTGTCCAGTGTTCCTTGTTTGTGGATGATTTCTCTTTGTTTTGCTCTTCTTCAAACCTTGCAACGACAACGCGTCAGTTGCAACTTACTCTTAGATGGTTGGATGACTGGACGCAGAAGAGTGGTTTTAAGATTTCCATCGAGAAGTCCGTATGAGTTCTTTTTCACCATTCTCGTTCGATTTTAACCTTTCCTGAGTTGAGGGTTAGGAACACTGTCCTTCCTTTTAAAGACACGGTGAGATTTCTGGGGCTCATTTTTGACTTGAAGCTTTTGTGGTTACCTCATCTTAAAGACCTGAAACGACGGTCACTTAAGGCTTTAAGTATTTCAAAGTGTCTTAGCCACAGTACATGGGGAGCCGACAGGACTTGCCTACTCCTGTTTTACAGGACATTTTGTGCGATCTCGGCTCGATTATTTGTGCACGGTGTATGGCTCTTTAAAGATGTTGGACGTGATGTACCATGAAGGTATTCGGTTGGCCACTGGAGTATTCAGAACCAGCCCCATACCAAGCCTCTGTGCAGAGGCTGGTGAACCGCCACTTCATATGCGGCGGCGGCTACTTATGGTGCGCCAGGCATATAAAACTTTGTCCACACCATACACACCTGCATACCATACCGTTGCTCAATTTCCTCTGGCACGGCTATTTCATAATCAGCAATGAGCGACGCGGCCCTATGGGATTCGCGCACAGGATTGCCTCTCTGCGATGGATATGGTTGGTCTTCATGTTTTCCGTCGCGGTTGGAGCAGATTTCCACCTTGGCTCCTCCGGAGACCCAGACTTATTTTAGATTTGACTGTTTTTAAGAAAGATAGTACACCATATTTTACATTCCATTCTCAGTTTTTTAATATTTTAGATGCGCATCACGGTTTTACCGTCGTTTACACTGATGGCTCCAAACAGGAGAATTTCCTTGGCTGTTCTGTAGTGTTCCCTGATCATGTTACCCGGATTCACCTCCCTGATGAACATACCGTTTTCGCAGCGGAGCTCCACGCGATCCGGAAGGCACTGGTGCGGATGAATCGTGTTCGGGGCAATCGATTTCTCCTCTGCTCCGATTCTCTTAGTGCCTTACAATCATTGCAGAATCTGTACCCAACTGAGGAGATGATCCAGCTGATATATGACCAACTGTACTTGCTCCAACGGCGGGGTAAGGCGGTGTCCTTCTGCTGGGTGCCTGGTCATATAGGAATATGGGGCAATGAACAGGCCGATCGGGTTGCCAAGGAGGCCTGCAGAGAGCAGGATGTGGTCCAGTGTCCTATTCCCTTCAGTCTGTCATCTCTGCACTCCACAGGAAGTGCATGGAGTTGTGGGAGGAAGAATGGCTGGCGGTGACGGCCAATAAACTGCGGCTGGTGAAGTCAACAACTCGGCCGTTTCGTTCCTCCTGCCGATTGCTCAGGCGGAAAGAAGTGACCCTCACGCGTCTTCGGATTGGGCACTGTCCTCTCACACATAGCTTTCTAATACGGCGGGAGGATCCCCCGTTTTGTGACGCTCGTGGTGTGCACATCTCTGTCCGTCACATTTTAACAGACTGCATTTTATACCGTGATGCAAGGGCAGAAGCACAAGTTCATAGGGATCTGCCCTGTGTTTTAGCTAATGATGAGACATGTGTGTCAAGGGTTTTAAAGTTTTGTGATATGTCTGGACTCTGGCCTAAACGTTTAGGCTGAAGGTTTTAGTGTATTGCACAGTGGCTGGCTCCTCCCTTTTTCCTTGCGGTCAGTCAGCCACTTCCATGTGCTATATTGTTTTAGCTCCCTCTACCACTTTCTTCCTGTGTTGTTCATGTTTTACTGCTGGCGGCATGCTTTGTCCCACGCTTCGGTGTGGGTAGGCCCATATTTTTCCAAGCTTGTTACCTGTGTTTTACGTTCTGTTTTATCTTACTGTTCTGAGTCTTTTCTTGACACCCGTCTCAATCTGTTACTGAGCGGGCGCTGAAGACCTTGCTGTCGTGCGCCCGTACAACCCTCTCCATCCACCCATCATCATCCAATTGCTTCCTCACTCTAACAGAGCTTAACACTATCTGACACTGCGCCTTCGCGCTCACCAAAGATAATAACCCAACTTCTGCGACACAGCTTTACAACATCGTTGCTCGCCCGCAATCGATTCACGTACCAAAATTATACACGACACCTATCACTGTGAGTGCATAATGTGGGAGCTAAGGGTATTCGAACACGGGCTATTTATTAGTGCTGGTACGGTGTGTAATTCCGTAACCAAGGCAGCCGAATGTTTGCCTCCCTAAGAAAGAATCCTCCTGCCTTTGACCAATCACGCAGAACATGGGCAATGTTGAACAGAATTCACGCCCATCAGGACAGAAGCATGGACTCTCTCCACAGATGAGGTAAGACTCCAACTCCAAATAACAATTATGTATCTGGCAGGCAAATCGTTCGCCACCTAATTACAGAATGTGCCAACAGGGCCTATCAAGGTACTTTCGACGATTTCTTGACGGCAACGAATGGCGAAATTGATTGCATTATTAATTTAGATGTCTGTTTGTAAATTATAAATTTTAATCTTTGCATTATATTTAATATCGTGCTGTAAACCGCACGATAAATAAATAAATACCACTTTCACCAGATTTCAGTATTATTGAGTCTTTGTTTACTAATTTGGAGAGAAGTATGCTCGAGTGCTATCCACCTCCATCATCTGTACCTTAAATTGCCACTATTTTGAGGGAAGAAAGGTATAAGATTTCCCTGAAAACCATACAGGGCCAGTATTTATCCTTTCTGAGACGACTGGAAGCTGTTTTGAATACCAACGGTTTTCTACACCATATTAGGCATGGTAGCGTGTTGTGCTTTTGGTGTCTCATATTTTTGTCCACTCACTGTAAGCTTCTGCAAACAAGCAACTGTTCGATCCCGCACAGCTGTCTGTGCATCTCGGGCGCTAATCGTGCGGGGCTACTGCGATTCTGCAAAGTGTAGAGTACAATCCTCCTGAACCCATCAATACAATATCTGCATGACTCTTGTGGAATCCTGACCGACAAAAGCAGCAGTACCATGGAATGAAAACCTACAGTCTCCATAGGCTTCGACCGCGCCACTGTCAAATTCCACCGCTTGCTGATAGATGTTTCTCGTTTTTACGCGAGGCATAACCCGGTTTCCTCAGAAATTTATTAATGATCTTTATTTATGAATGAAAACGTCCCTGCTTGTTCCTCAATTCCTTACAGAACGTGACGGCGCTACTCCATGTGCAGATGACATTACGGAAGAAACCTGATATCACATATATACTGAGGTGACAAAAGTCATGGTTAGCGATATGCACATATGCGGATGGCGGTAATGTCGCGTACAAAAGGTATAAAGGGGCAGTCTATTGGCGGAGCTGTCTTTTTACTCAGGCGATTCATGTGAAATTTCCGACGTGATTGTGGCGGCGCGAGGGGATTTAATACAGTTTGAACGCGGAATGGTAGTCGGAGCTAGACGCATGGGACATTCCCTTTCGGAAATACTTAGGGAATCCAATCAGGCATTAGCTGTCACGACGGACAATACAATGGTTCAAATGTCTCTAAGCACTATCGGACTTAACATCTGAGGTCATCAGTCCTCTAGACTTAGAACTACTTAAACCTAACTAACCTAAGGATATCACACATATCCATGCCCGAGGCAGGGTTCGAACCTGGCCTCGGATATATGGAAACGGATTTTTTATGGATGACAATGCGCCACATCATGGGCCATAACTGTCCGCGGTTAATTTGAAGACTTTCTCCTTGTGGTGTGCGTACTGTAAGACCTTCAGTACACACACCATCAGATTATTTGACTTGTCGCTCTAACGAAGTAGGCGAGTGTCAGCAATATGTCTCGTGGTCTTATCGTGGCGTGTTTATCTTTTGCTGCTAGGTCAGACGATAGAAATGCCACTTGCACGCTTAGAGTAGCAAACTGACGGTGACCAACTTTAAACAGAACTTGATTAATTTTCACATACATTTATTAAAATAATAACAAGCATAAAAATTACTTACATTGGTTCTGGATGCTATTTACAATCGACAATCTGAAGTTCCTTTGGTATTAGTACGTTAATCTTATTCTCACATATATCTCTGATACTTGACAAAGTGTCTATACATTTATCTTCATGGCTGTGTACAGGAATATGGTAATCTTATTAGGCGCAGACTGAAACTTGACTATAGACTGGTACAGACAAATGTAGAACTCGTACAGACTGATACTGACTAATGCAGACTGACCAATCGGAGGTCTGTACACTCGTTATAATACCTCGCGCATTCATGTATCACTGCACGAGTGTGATCTGTGAGGGGAAAAGGTTCTACATTAGCAGCAATCTCATTGGCTACGTTACATAGTAATATGTGGATCGGCGGAAGCAGAGTTTGGTCCGTCTCTATGGCAGCGCCATCTCGTAGTGTGGATACGGACGAGCGCTGCACCTGCGCTGTTGTGCTTAGCGGGGCGCGCTCTTAGTGGGAAAGTTGTGTACGTGCTGACTATGCCAAACTATGCATACAACATTTCTTGAATTCGAGAGAACGGTTTGGCCACGCAGACCGCCCAACATGAATCCATCGAACATGGGACATGATCGAGAGGTCAGTTCGTGCACAAAACATAGCGTCAGCAACACTTTCGTGTGTATTGACAGCTATAGAGGCAGAATTGGTCAATATTTCTGCAGGGGGCCTCCAACGACTTGTTGAGCCCATGCCAAGTCGAGTTGCCGCACTGCGCCGAGCAAGAGGAGGTCCGACACGGTATTAGTAGGTATCCCACGACTTTTGTCACCTCATTGTAAACTGACGCAACGCTTCTTATTCTGTTCTTTCTCAAAACAGTGACCGAAACACAAACAGGAAAAGAAAATGTCTACTGATATTGGCAGTGAACCTGAAGACTCTCCTCCAAAAATACATCGAAAACTTCAAGAACGTGACGCTGATATAACACTGGAAGAGCAAAGCGGTAACCGCTTTGCAACACAGTTAAAACCGCAAGATACCTGTAAGGGAAAATTACTCATAAATTATTTCTTATCTAACCCTTCCCAACGGATATAAGTGTCTAAAAGAATCCTGACAGGCGTCGTTAGATATAATTGGTTCACACTTTTGATCAAAGTGGTTCACTTTGTCTTAATAAGCACTTTCGGCAGGTCAGCACTAACTATGCACAAACTCTGTAATTAACATTATTTATTCAGCCATGAGCGCCAAGCCGCCTGAAGTTCCATTCAATTTTAATTAATTATTAGTTTTACTCTTTAACCTAAAGGAGAAGTGCGCAGTGTAGTTTTAATTATTGAAATATAGAACGACCGATCAGGGATCACACATTGCTAACACGTTAAGTAGTTTTCTCTCACAGGGTACAGGACATGGGGAGATGCGTTGGTGTCTACTTTGGGGCTGCATCAAATGGAGAGTACTCTTGAGCCTGCATTTACATGGAACACCCATAAAAATGCAAAACCTATGGTTCCATACGAGAAAACGATAACAACGAACGTATAGTTTGTCCGAAAAGGACAAGGGGGATAAGGGAGACTAATTACTCACACAGTTACATTCGAAAGTAAAATTCGGCTCGTTTCATTATGTTTGTAACCTCTATTTGCTATCGGCACAGCATTCGCAGAAACAAATTCAGTCTCAACGCAAGGAGCTAGAGGAGCAGCGAGCTCGTTCCTTACTGAATTTTCATTCGATCCTGTGACACATGATTTGTGTTTACTCAACCAAAATGATTCCGTTACTAACTCTGCATCTACGTATACACTGAAAAGCCAAAGAAACTTGTACACCTTCCTAATATCGTGTAGGGCCCTTCGAGCAAGAAGAAGTGCCGCAACA
Source organism: Schistocerca serialis cubense (assembly GCF_023864345.2). Lineage (NCBI taxonomy): Eukaryota > Metazoa > Arthropoda > Insecta > Orthoptera > Acrididae > Schistocerca > Schistocerca serialis. Next base: position 860,592,401 of record NC_064641.1, read on the forward strand.
CGACGTGGCATGGACTCGACAAATGTCTGAAATAGTGCTGCACGCAACTGACACCACGAATCCTGCGGGGCTGTCCACACACTTCACGGAGGAGTATAAGCGAGCGTGCATCCTTGCATTACAACACAAAACGGGGATGACCAGGTTGAATTTGTTCAAAGAGAAAATTTTATTTCTAACCTTCCTCCTGTCTCTCAATTATTTACCATATTACGTTATTTATTGGATTTTCAGCGTCCACCTATTCCCTAATCTACTAGGATTCTTTTCTCCCTCTGATTTATAATATTTTACCTTGAGTGTTACCCTGAAGGGCCCATCCATTGTGGCAGTACATACCACCTTATTTCCTCTAAATTTTATCGGACTCTCCAGTACTCAGATTTTTAGAATATCACTGTTTCTAATTCTGTCACTTCTTGGATATCATTTCATACCTGTAAACATGTTCCTCTGTGCTTTGTATTAGTTTCCCGTGTCTATGATATAAAACGTGATACTCACTTTCATATAGTAATGTCGCAAGATCAAATACCTTATCATATCTTTTTTTGCCACTTACTTCAACAGAGCATATTCGTAGACTATGCTTTGTAACATGGCAGCTTCCCCAGGAATAGCTTAAGGAAACAGAAAATAGAGCTCTCATATTATCTACTATATAAAATATGAAGGTATGCAGTTTAAATATGCAGAAGAATGAGCGACATAAGAGGCACAGAAAGGAGGAATACACGAAAACTTTATTTCTCACATCACACGAGTGCAGCCAATACCATCAGCAGCTACTATATCACATAGTATACAAAACATGTAGATTTTGAATTTACATATAGGATATAAACCAGAAGAAAGAACATTGCAGCATACACAGAAAATGGAGAAGATTAGTGTCTTGCTTCATGTGAATACCAGGAGTACCATTAGCAACAGTTACCATCTAAGTTTGTCAAATGAGTCGGGAAAGTCGATTGCCTGTGTGACACGTGCCGAAATGCCTCAGTGGGTCAGCTGCAGGCGGACGTCTCTCCGCCACAGGATCCTGAGCTATGTTTATCGCAGTATCGGATGGTTATCATACAAATGGGGGTTTCCAATTCTTCACCAACCACAGATGTCTCTGGATCGAGCAAAGTTTTTGGTTTGTGGATGCTTTGTAGACGGAACTGGATTGCCAGTGTCGATCAGGAAATGGTTACAGCAGCATTCGGAGGCCAATGTGTAGAATATTTTATGCTGCTAGACTGTTGGAAAGGTGAGTGAGCGGGAACCAGCACGAGTGTGGGACTTGGGAGGATGAAGCTGCTGACGGCGTGGAGTTGAGCTGCCGGTGCGGTCACTTCTTCTGTACGCTCATGGTCACCTGGCTGATGTCCCCATCGTGGACCAGCCACAGCGAGCCCGACTCACCCTCCCGGATGGCGCGCATCAGGCCCTCTGCGATGAACTCTGGTCTGTGGGCACGATGGCACACCAAGTTAACACATTATACACTACATTGTTCTTGTCAACCATCTCTAGTGTCGTTAACACAGATAAATAAAGTATTGATGACACTTCCTGGAAGATTAAAACAACGAGATTCGAAACCAGAAGCTGGCCTTACGCGAACATCGATGATACTGGCGGAGCTACCCAAGTACAGTTCACGACCCAGCCTCATAGTTGTCGTTGCTCCAGTGCCTCCTGATCTGGCACACAGTTTTAACCTGCCAGGAGATTTGAGGGGAAGCAGTGGCTTACATATCTCCTAATACGAAGGGCATTTCAGAAGTACATTGTATGTCAGTGGTCCACAGGCGTCATGGCAGATGATGTTGTGAAAGCTGCACAGTATTTCAACGAGACAGCTGCTCTTCATGTGTTCACTCACATGTTGTATTTGCTCGCCACTATATGTGCTGGCTCGCTAGAAAAACACAGGCGCCAAGGGGTGGGGCTATAACGTCGTCGTAGATGAGTCATAGAAGACTTCGACAGGCAGAGCCCCCTACTGGGGAAACAGGCCACAGTCTTCGCATGCGCATGCGCAAATCTCTGCTCAGCGCACACGTTACACATTGTCATTGTAGACCAAGTAACTTTCATTGAATGCTTTACTACAAATCGAAGTGACACAGAAACATGGTACTATTTTTCTACATGGTCACCAAGTCTCTGTAAACAACAGGTGAAGCGTCCTACTAAAAGTTCAGTTCCTTGACGATAGAAATAGTTGCTTGGTCTTGGGGCCATTCGAGATCACTGAGTGAATGTCCTCATCCTCGGAAGATCTCTTTACCGTCAAGATGTTTTTAAGCTTGCCGAAAAATCGCATGGTCTAAGATCTGGACTCTGGGATCAGTATCGCCCATATCTGTGAGGCCTGGGTTGATACCATTTCACTACAGCTGGACGCCACATTGCATCTGGTCCATATACCACCAGAATTTGACGGTGAATCTGGGTCGAACTGAGACTACTGTCCTGCCTGCTTCAAATTTGGTTCAAAATGGCTCTCAGCACTATGGGACTTAACTTCTGAGGTCATCAGTCCCCTAGAGCTTAGAACTACTTAAACCTAACTAACCTAAGGACATCACACACATCCATGCCCGAGGCAGGATTCGAACCAGCGACCGTAGCGGTCGCGCAGCTCCAGACTGTAGCGCCTAGAACCGCTCGGCCACTCCAGCCGGCTCAAATTTGGAATAGGCTTCCAGCTGCCACGCTATTTTAATCGCACTATGCAATGCGTCTGCTATCTGCACCGCAACAGAACTGTGTCTGCAAGAAGCCTGGAGCGTGTGCTTTCTTCTGACAATGCGCCACTGTTGCTTCGCAATGGTCTTAGCGTTGGATGACATGTGTAACTTACTTTCTCGGGTACCTACGTAATAGTGTACATTTACATAAAAATAAAATAGTGAGGCACTGGAATGATTTAATACGTTACGCAGAACGTCCTATGCTTTTTCTAGATAAATAAAAACAAGTTAGTGTAAGTATAGGGTGGGGCGAATAAAAATGGGCCAGACGGGTGAAAACGACTGGACGTGACGCGCACACCACGCGTACACCCTCCACTTGATCCACACCAGTTCAGAGCGTGGTGCGGGCTGTGTCAGTGTGAGTGGAGTTGTCAGCAGAGGCCACCCTGGTCGCAGCCCTAGCTGGCCACCCACGCCACCTGATCTGTCAGTGTGCGATTACTTTGTGTGGCGAGCCCAAACTGTATCGTAACAACCCTGATAGTTTTCAAGAACTGGAGCAAAACATATCGGATGGACTGCAGCATTTCCAGCAGTCCAGCTTCGATCCGCCTTCAGCAACTTGCAGACCAGCGCCCAAAAGTGCCAAGAGATGAATGAATGGTGGTTACTTTCAGTATCCGCTATAGTCAGGTTAGTACTGTATTTCCTTTGCTGTGTTTCTTTGTAATCTGGAATTCTGTTCTCCGGGCCACTTTTATTTGCCCCACCCTATATCTGGTTACTCTGAGGAGCACCATTAACTAAAACAAAAGCCGCGCGGGATTAGCCGAGCTGCCTGAGGCGCTGCAGGCATGGACTGTGCGGCTGGTCCCGGCGGAAGTTCGACTCCTCCCTCAGGCATGGGTGTGTGTGTTTGTCCTTAGGATAATTTAGGTTAAGTAGTGTGTAAGCTTAGGGACTGATGACCTTAACAGTTAGCCGGCCGAAGTGGCCGAGCGGTTCTAGGCGCTACAGTCTGGAACTGCGCGACTGCTACGGTCGCAGGTTCGAATCCTGCCTCGGGCATGGTTGTGTGTGATGTCCTTAGGTTAGTTAGGTTTCAGTAGTTTTAAGTTCTAGGGGACTGATGACCTCAGAAGTTAAGTCCCATAGTGCTCAGAGCCTTAGCAGTTAAGTCCCATAAGATTTCACACATTTTTGAACTAAAACAAAAAACAAAATGTACCTTCATAACTTTTTCTTAAAATTTTAAAATAGTAACAAAGAGAGGGTTACAATATCTATCTACATCTCCACTGTGAAGTGCATAGCAGAGGTTAATTATGATGGTTCTACGTGGTACAGTTTGCTCTCATTCTAGTCGCGTGTGGAGCGCAAGAAGGAAGACTGTTTGATCGCCTCTGTGGATGCTGTAATTAGTATAATATCGGCTTCATGGCCGCTATGAGAACTATATTTTGAGAGATTAAGAATATCTCCGTACTGCTTGCTTACAGTCATTGTTCAAGCTCTGTAAGTCGCTCATTAGCGGTTATTATCAACTATGCTCCAATTCGTGTTTTTAAACATTTCGTTACCTTCTCCTGTGAGTCAAACAAAACAGCGACCGCTCGTCCAGCGTTCTGCGTTGGGCTACAATATTCCTGTTAGCCATATCTGTTATGGTTTCCACGCACTTAAACAACATACGAGGCGCTCAAGTGATTTGTATATGTCCACCTCTGTAGACATTTAGACTGCATTTTCACAGTATGCCGCCAATGAACTGAAATCTGCCGCTAGCCTTACTTACGACTGAGTCTGCGCCATTGCTCCGCTTCATATCCGTACAAGCTGTTGCACCCAAATAGTAGTTCGAATCGACCGATTCCAATGGTCGTATCTCATTGATACTAGCCAAGGCGCCAAAGTAAATAATTCGAAGACGCCTGAACGACGACCAGCAAGTAATTTACGAACTGACATCGCAAACCGGACTGCGCGGTATTTTCTGGACAAAGAATTCTGTTTGTGTATGCACAAAGTTGCCCCGCATTGTGATATAATATAACATAATCGAGTGATGGTCTATACACATATTAACAACCTGGCAGAAAATGTTAAGTATAACCTTACATATTCTACAGACGATACAGTTACCTGTGTAATTAAGTACTGTTTGAAAAATACTGCAAGTATATTCAGTAAGATCTTGATAAGGTGTATAAGTGTTGCAAAGATTGGCAGCTTTCTTTAAATGTTCAAAAATATGAAATAATTCACTTCACAAAACAAAGAAACGTCGTATACCTATGGCTAGAATTTCAGTGAGTCGCAATGGAATCCACTCTCACAAGTCCCCGTGGGTAACAATTTATAGGGATGTGAAATGGAGCGATCTCGAACGTTCTCTCATGTGTAAGAAAGCGATAGCCTTCGTTTTATCGGTATACTGAGAATTTGCAGTCAATGTACAAAGGATATTGCTTAGAAAATACTTGCACAACCCATTCTAGAATATTGAGTTGCTGTGTGGGACACATACCAGAAAGAACTCACACGAGATGTTAAATACACACAAGGAAGAGAAATGCGGTTGGTCGCTGGTTAGTTTCATCCACGAGACAGCGTTAACCTACATGCTGGAAAAAGCTCAGTTGTCAGACGCTGGCAGCTATCCCGGAAAGCCCAGTTAGACATCGTTTCACGCACTAGTATAAAGTGAGAAATCTACAGGGGGATGCCGTGACGATGTTACAAATTGTCAGGGATACTGAAGAAGGATAAACGTAGTAGTTTAAGGCAAGTGACCATGGTCTGGAAACGACGGGAATCGAAAGTTATAAGCGAATATCATTCAGATACCTCTGACATATATGCACCGGTATTGTTGTTGCTAATTTTTAGGGTAGGCAACTTTCAGAAGTGGTAGTATGGACCAAAATAAGAAAATAGAGCATAGTAAAAACGGGCTCTAAGATGCATGCCTCAAGAACTATGAGCAAGTGTTCATCTTCGCTACCGTGAAATACATTTCTTCTACTGAACAAGTGCCCATAGCTCTTAGGACACGCAATTTATACCTCATATTTACTGGACAGTTTTTTCTAGTTTTGGTGCATACTACCTCCTCCAAAAATATTGAAACCAAAGAGCTTGCAGTAGGGGGGATGTTTTTCAAGGTATCGAAGGTGAACAAGTGTTCACAGCTCTTAAGGTATACATTTTAGAGCCCATCATCAATAGACATGTTTTTCTTGTTTTGGTCCATACTACCACTTCCTAAAGTTTCTTACCCTACAAGCTTAGCAACAAAAGTACAGGTACATGTATTCCACCGTCAGATGCATCAGAACAATTTTCGCTTATAAGTTTCGACCTGGCCGCTACTGGACTAGGGCTCCTTACGTCAAATTGATGTTTTCACCGTTACCCATCATCTCTGAAACTATACAGGTACGGCCAAACTTTCAGGAAACATTCCTCACACACAAAGAAAGAAAATATGTTATGTGGACATGTGTCCGGAAACGTTTACTGTCCATGTTAGAGCTCATTTTATTCCTTCTCTTCAAATCACATTAATCATGGAATGGAAACACACAGCAACAGAACGTACCAGCGTGACTTCAAACACTTTGTTACAGGAAATGTTCAAAATGTCCTCCGTTAGCGAGGATACATGCATCCACCCTCCGTCGCATGGAATCCCTGATGCGCTGATGCAGCCCTGGAGAATGGAGTATTGTATCACAGCCGTCCGCAATACGAGCACGAAGAGTCTCTACATTTGGCACCGGGGTTGCGTAGACAAGAGCTTTCAAATGCCCCCATAAATGAAAGTCAAGAGGGCTGAGGTCAGGAGAGCGTGGAGGCCATGGAATTGGTCCGCCTCTACCAATCCATCGGTCACCGAATCTGTTGTTGAGAAGCGTACGAACACTTCGACTGAAATGTGCAGGAGCTCCATCGTGCATGAACCACATGTTGTGTCTTACTTGTAAAGGCACATGTTCTAGCAGCACAGGTAGAGTATCCCGTATGAAATCATGATAACGTGCTCCATTGAGCGTAGGTGGAAGAACATGGCGCCCAATCAAGACATCACCAACAATGCCTGCCCAAACGTTCACCGAAAATCTGTGTTGATGACGTGACTGCACCATTGCGTGCGGATTCTCGTCAGCCCACACATGTTGATTGTGAAAATTTACAATTTGATCACGTTGGAATGAAGCCCCATCCGTAAAGAGAACATTTGCACTGAAATGAGGATTGACACATTGTTGGATGAACCATTCGCAGAAGTGTTCCCGTGGACGCCAATCAGCTGCTGATAGTGCCTGCACACGCTGTACGTGGTACGGAAACAACTGGTTCTACCGTAGCACTCTCCATACAGTGACGTGGTCAACGTTACCTTGTACAGCAGCAACTTCTCTGACGCTGACATTAGGGTTATCGTCAACTGCACGAAGAATTGCCTCGTCCATTTCAGGTGTCCTCGTCGTTCTAGGTCTTCCCCAGTTGCGAGTCATAGGCTGGAATGTTCCGTGCTCCCTAAGACGCCGATCAATTGCTTCGAACGTCTTCCTGTCTGGACACCTTCGTTCTGGAAATCTGTCTCGATACAAACGTACCACGCCACGGCTATTGCCCCGTGCTAATCCATACACCAAATGGGCATCTGCCAACTCCGCATTTGTAAACATTGCACTGACTGCAAAACCACGTTCGTGATGAACACTAACCTGTTGATGCTACGTACTGATGTGCTTGATGCTAGTACTGTAGAGCAATGGGTCGCATGTCAACACAAGCACCGAAGTCAACATTACCTTCCTTCATTTGGGCCGACTGGCGGTGAATCGAGGAAGTACACTACATATTGACGAAACTAAAATGAGCTCTAACATGGAAATTAAGCGTTTCCGGACACATGTCCACATAACATCTTTTCTTTATTTGTGTGTGAGGAATGTTTCCTGAAAGTTTGGCCGTACCTTTTTGTAACACCCTGTATAACATCACCACGGAGTAACCGTGTACAACGTTGTGCGTGTAAGAAGGCGGCTGCGTGATGCACTGTGTTCAGACAGATACGGAGAATACTTTGTGATGTCATTTACTTGTTCTTTGTCTCGTCCTATGCTACAGCCTGAACCCGATGGCCGGCCAGTGTGGCCGAGCGGTTCTGGCGCTTCAGTCTGGAACCGCGCGACCGCTACGGTCGCAGGTTCGAATCCTGCCTCGGGCATGGGTGTGTGTGATGCCCTTAGGTTAGTTAGGTTTAACCAGTTCTAAGTTCTAGGGGACTTATGACCTCAGATGTTAAGTCCCATAGTGCTTAGAACCATTTGAACCATCTGAAAACGCTAATGAGGAGAGAAGAGGAAGAAGTAGTTAAAATAAAAAGGTGTTATTTTCACCACAAATTGTGCTTGTTAATTAGCACGTCAGTTCGTTAATAAATATGGAATTCAAAAACAGTAAATTGAAGTCTGCTACTAAACTGATTCAAACCAGTGACTTTACAGTAATAATATCCCATCCATTATGGATTCACTTTTTTTGAGGCACCAGTATTCTGATTCGTTTGATACTGCCCGCCAGAAATTCCTCTCCTAAACCAACCTCTTTATCTCAGAGCATCTCTCGCGACCTACGTCCTCAATTATTTGCTGGATGTATTCCAATCTCTGTGTTCTTCTACAGTTTTCACCATCTACAGCTTCCTCTAGTACCGTGGAAGTTATTCCGCGATATCTTAATAGATGTCCTGCCACCCTGTCCCTTCTTCTTGTCAGAGTTTTCCATATCTTGTTTCCTCACCGATTATCGGGAGAACCTCCTGATTCCTTAACTTATCAGCCCACCTAATTTTCAACATTCGTCTGTAGCACCACATCTCAAATGCTTCGATTTTCTTCTTTTCTGGTTTTCCCTCATTCCATGTTTTACTACCAAACCATACTGTGCTCCAAACGTACACTCACCCACTGACGAATACTTTCAGTAAGCCAATAATAGAAAGATTCAGGAGTGGAATTAAAAGTCAGCGTGAAAGGATATCAGTGATACGATTCGCTGATGACATTGCTATCCTGAGAGAAAGTGAAGAAGAATTACATGATCTGGGAATGGAATGAACAATCTAATGGGGGCATAATATGGACTGAGAGTCAGCCGAGGAAAGACGAAAGTAATGAGAAGTGGCAGAAATGAGAACAGTGATAAACTTAACATCAGCATTGGTGGTCATGAAATAGATGAAGTTAAGAAATTCTGCTACCTAGGCAGTAAAATAACCAATGACGAACGGGGCAAGGATGACATCAAAAGCAGACTAACGGTGGCAAAAAGGGCATCCCTGGTCAAGAGAAATCTATTACTATCAAACATAGGCCTTAATTCGAGGAAGAAATTTCTGAGAATGTACGTTTGGAGTACAGCATTTTATGGACTGTGGGAAAACCGTAACAGAAGAGAATCGAAGCATTTGAGATGTGGTGCTGCAGACGAATGTTGAAAATTAGGCGGAATGATAAGATAAGGGATGAGGAGGTTCTGCGCAGAATCGGCGAGGAAAGGAATATGTGGAAAACACTGACAAGGAGAAACGACAGGATGATAGGACATCTGTTAAGGCGTATGGTAATGACTTCCATGGTACCACTGAGAGTTGTAGTGGGCAAAAACTGTAGAGGAAGACAGAGTAAGGAATACACCCAAAAAATAATTGAGGGCGTAGGTTGCAGGAGTTACTCTGAGATGAAGAGGTTGGCACAGAAGAGGAATTCGTGGCGAATCAAACCAGTCAGAAGAGTGATGACAAAAAAAAAAAAAAAAAAAATAATCTTATGTACTGAACACATTTCGAAATATCATTTTCAAAAACACATTTGCAAGAGGTTTTTGAGAATAGCGTCGTGGTTCTTTAGGAAACTGATGTCCAGGCGCTAGGATTCAAATTCTGTTAACTATGAAGAAAAGAAAGAAGAGAAAACAGATAGGTGGAAGGAGTATATAGAGGGTCTGTACAAGGGTGATGTACTTGAGGACAATATTATGGAAATGAAAGAGGATGTAGGCGAAGATGAAATGGGAGATATGATACTGCGTGAAGAGTTTGACAGACCACTGAGAGACCTACGCCGAAACAAGGCCCCGGGAGTAGACAACATTCCATTAGAAGACAGCCTTGGGAGAGCCAGTCCTGACAAAACTCTACCATCTGGTGAGCTAGACGTATTAGACAGGCAAATACCCTCAGACTTCAAGAAGAATGTAATAATTCCAATCCCAAAGGAAGCAGGTGTTGACAGATGTGAAAATTGCCGAACGATCAGTTTAATAAGCCACGGCTGCAAAATACTAACAAGAATTCTTTACAGACGAATGGAAAAACTGGTAGAAGCCGACCTCGGGGAAGATCAGTTTGGATTCCGTAGAAATGTTGGAACGCGTGAGGCAATACTGACCCTACGACTTATCTTAGAAAATAGATTAAGAAAAGGCAAACCTATGTTTCTAGCATTTGTACACTTAGAGAAAGCTTTTGACAATGTTGACTGGAATACTCTCTTTCAAATTCAAAATGTGGCAGGGGTAAAATACAGGGAGCGAAAGGATATTTACAATTTGTACAGAAACCAGATGGCAGTTATAAGAGTCGAGAGACATGAAAGGGAAGCAGTGGTTGGGAAGAGAGTGAGACAGGGTTGTAGCCTATCCCCGATGTTATTCAATCTGTATAGTGAGCAATCAGTAAAGGAAGCAAAACAAAAATTCGGAGTAGGTATTAATATCCATGGAGAAGAAATAAAAACTTTGAGGTTCGCCGATGACATTGTAATTCTGTCAGAGACAGCAAAGGATCTGGAAGAGCAGCTGAACGGAATGGACAGTGTCTTGAAAGGAGGATATAAGATGAACATCAACAAAAGCAAAACGAGATTAGTTTAGGAAATGAGACACTTAAAGTAGTAAATGAGTTTTGCTATTTGGGGAGCAAAATAACTGATGATGGTTGAAGTAGAGAGGATATAAAATGTAAAAAAAATGGTTCAAATGGCTCTGAGCACTATAGGACTTAACATCTGTGGTCATCAGTCCCCTAGAACTTAGAACTACTTAAACCTAACTAACCTAAAGACATCACACACATCCATGCCCGAGGCAGGATTCGAACCTGCGACCGCAGCAGTCGCGCGGTTCCGGACTGAGCGGCTAGAACCGTTAGACCACCGCGGCCGGCCTATCCAATGTAGACTTGCAATGGCAAGGAAAGCGTTTCTGAAGAAGAAAAATTTGTTAACATCGAGTATAGATATAAGTGTCAGGAAGTCGTTTCTGAAAGTATTTGTATGGAATGTGGTCATGTATGGAAGAGAAACGTGGACAAAAGTCTGGACAAGAAGAGAATAGGAGCTTTCGAAATGTGGTGCTTCAGAAGACTGCTGAAGATCAAATGGGTAGATCAGATAACTAATGAGGAGGTACTGAATAGAATGAGGGAGAAGAGAAATTTGTGGCACACGTTGACTAGAAGAATGAATCGGTTGGTAGGACATGTTCTGAGGCGTCAAGGGATCAGCGAGGAAGGTAGAAATCGTTGAGGGAGACCAAGAGATGAATACACTAAGCCGATTCAGAAGTATGTAGGTTGCAGTCGGTACTGGGAGATGAAGAAGCTTGCACAGGATAGAGTTGCATGGAGAGGTGCATCAAACCAGTCTCTGGACTGAAGACCACAACAACAACAACATGAAGAAAACCAGAGAGGCTCCTCCATTAGGGTCTCCTCGTAAGAGCACTGTTTGTGAATAACAGAGAGACCCTGAGTATGACACTAGAGAATGCAGCAGAGGGTGCGTACTTACTTGTTGTAGGTGCCCGCGACCTTGATGGCTTCCGCGAGTACGGGTGCCAGGTAGTCGTGCAGCAGGTACTGCTGGGCGTCGTTCATGAGAGGCGTGTCCGCAGGCCCGGGGCACACCGCCACCACCGACACACCAGTCACGTCCGCGTGTACAGAGTCCTGCAGGCAGAGGCAATGCGGGCCCTACGTCTTAGGCCGGTATTACACTACCGTATTTTACTGACAAAGTTGATATGTCAAATACATTACTGACCATTAAAATTGCTACACCAAGAAGGAATGCAGATGATAAAACGGGTATTCATTGGACAAATATATTATACTAGAACTGACATGTAATTACATTTTCACGCAATTTCGATGCATAGATCCTGAGAAATCAGTACCCAAAACAACCACCTCTGGCCGTAATAACGACCTTGATACGCCTGGGCATTGAGTCTAACAGAGCTTGGATGGCGTGTACAGGTACAGCTGCCCATGCAGCTCCAACACGATACCACAGTTCATCAAGAGTAGTGACTGGCGTATCGTGACGAGCCAGTTGCTCGGGCAACATTGACCAGACATCTTCAATTGGTGAGAGATCTGGAGAATGTGCTGGCCAGGGCAGCAGTCGAACATTTTCTGTATTCAGAAAGGCCCGTACAGGACCTGCAACATGCGGTCGTGGATTATCCTGCTGAAATGTAGGGTTTCGCAGGGATCGAATGAAGGGTAGAGTCACGGGTCGTACCACATCTGAAATGTAACGTCCACTGTTCAAAGTGCCGTCAATGCGAACAAGAGGTGACCGAGACGTGTAACCAATGACACCCCATACCATCATGCCGGGTGGTACGCCATTATGGCGATGACGAATACACGCTTCCAATGTGCGTTCACCGCGATGTTCCCAAACACGGATACGACCATCATGATGCTGTAAACAGAACCTGGATTCATCCGAAAAAATGACGTTTTGCCATCGTGCACCCAGGTTCGTCGTTGAGCACACCATCGCAGGCGCTCCTGTCTGTGATGCAGCGTCAAGGGCAACCGCAGCCACGATCTGAGAGCTGATAGTCCATGCTGCTGCAAACGTCGTCGAACTGTTCGTGCAGATGGTTGTTGTCTTGCAAACGCCCCCATCTGTTGACTCAGGGATCGAGACGTGGCTGCACGACCCGTTACAGCCATGTGGATAAGATGCCTGTCATCTCGACTGCTAGTGATACGAGGCCGTTGGGATCCAGGACGACGTTCCGTATTACCCACCTGAACCCACCGATTCCATATTCTGCTTACAGTTATTGGATCTCGACCAACGCGAGCAGCAATGTCGCGATACGATAAACCTCAATCGCGATAGGCTACAATCCGACCTTTATCAAAGTCGGAAACGTGATGGTACGCATTTCTCCTCCTTACACGAGGCACCACAACAACGTTTCACCAGGCAACGCTGGTCAACTGCTGTTTGTGTATGGGAAATCGGTTGGAAACTTTCCTCATGTCAGCACGTTGTAGGTGTCGCCACCGGCGCCAACCTTGTATTAATGCTCTGAAAAGCTAATCATTTGCATATCACAGCATCTTCTTGCTGTCGGTTAAATTTCGCGTCTGTAGCACGTCATCTTCGTTGTGTAGCAATTTTAATAGCCAGTAGTGTATTACAATGCGCTCTTCACTTGTTACTGTTGCATTATATTTGATTTTGCTTTTGTATCGATGTCGCATCTTTTTATTTGTTTTAGATTTTCCTGAAGTCTTTGGTGTCATTTCCATTAACTGCTTTCAGTATACTAGTAATTGTGACTCAATCCAGGAGGATGTTTTTTCAAACCCATGTCCGGCCATCCAGTTTTAGGTTTTCTGTGATTTCCCTTGTCACTCCAGGCAAATGACGGGATGATTCCTTTGAAAGGGCACGGGCGATTTCCCTTACCATTCTTGAGACAATCCGAGCATGTGCTCTCCCTCTAATGACATCGATGTAGACAGGACGTTAAACCCAATCTTCCTTCCTTCCTTTCGTAGTTGTATTCGTATAAGTTTCTGTTTGGAAGATACGGCAACTGCTCAGTTACGTTCAGCGCTCGCTTCTGGCAACGTGTTTTCTCCCGTGACCATATGCCGCTACAGTGGTTGCAATGCCACATGTACCTGTCAGTTAGCGAGGTAATGGTATCGGCAGCTCATTCTACCCCTCTTCACATGTACATGATCAAGTTAAGAGAACAGCACGCAGCTACAAGGGTCCTCCTGTATTGGTTTCTGTTTATTGCATTCTGTCGCCAATCACCCTCTAGTTATTGTATGTTCATCTCTGTGATTGAAGGGTTGAAGGACTTCAGCCATACACCTATGTTTTAAAATGGAACAGCTGCAGCCGTCTTTTTTATGTTATTTGTTATCTAGCTACCAGTTTCGGTGACTGAGTACACCATCTTCAGGCCTTAACTGACGCTCAGGGGGTTCACTCGATTCCATCAGTGGAAAACGTCTACAAACTGGTTTCCGTAGACTGTAACAACGATATTGTGTCTCCAAACACACGTTATTGACTGTAACAACAATCATATGTTCCGTTGTTACAGTCTACGGAAACCGGCTCGTAGAGGTTGGCCATTGATGGAATCGTGTATACGACTGGAGTGAACCCCCTCAGCGTCAGTTAAGACCTGAAGATGGTATACTGAATCACCGAAACTGGTAGCTTTGTAATAAATAACATCGAAAGGGCGGCTGCCGGTGTTCCATTTTATTACAATCACCCTCTACGCCGACCTGCAGCAACTCCTAACGGATTACAACTCTTCACCTTTTCTTTGGTCTTCCTCGTGGTCCTCTACATGGATATCAAAGGCCATTGGTGTTTATCCATCCGAGGGACATGTTCTACTCATACAAGCCACTTGCTCCTCATCAGGTTATTGTAGATTAGATCCAGTTAACAATGTAAGATTTTCTTATGTTTCCTGCCATTGTAAATATTTCACCTTTACTGCTGCAGGACAAAGGCGCGTGAACGCGCTACACGAGCTGTGGATAAGCTCCTCGTCTCTGTTTTGCACGTGATCTGTGGTGCGTCTGGTCGATAGTCAGTTGTACAGCGCTAGGTTATTCTTATTACGTGCACAGTAGCGAACAGTTTAGTTTTACTGAAGGGGATATTATATGTGTGAATCTGGAGGAAATTATTTGGAATAGGTACTTTATTATTGAGATCAAAACGTGTTTGTAAAGATATTTTCTTGACTGTATGGATGGAGAGGATTTGTGGAAGAACATTTCAAGGTAACCCATGCACAGGAATGAAATCTTTGTCAGAAATGTTGATTGAAGGAAACCTTTCTCCCTTACATAACTAATAATATTGATTATTAGTGTTAATTTGATTTCTCTGTTTTCATTATCTCACAAATAACACAATTAGTTGAAATGTCTATAACTTTGCAATGAGTGGATTTCGTAATTGCTAGAGCCTTCCTGTGTTGTACGGTCTTTATTGACAATAATTACAGTCTTTCATGAATGCTTTACTTTAAACTAAAACCCTCCTCCATCATTCTTAGTAAAGATGGAAATATTTTGGCGTGTGTGCACACGCAACCACAGATTGTTTCTGACAAGCAAAGAAAAATTTAGTAGCTCCATTTTGTTTCGAGTACGTCACTACACAAGACACGAAACAGCACGCTGAGCAAGCGGTAAATTACTTTTCCTTTAGGCCAAGTCTCACTTTGTATTCTTGTAAACAAATAATAAGCTGTCAGAATTTTCAGATGTAGTGCTAAGCAAGCAAATTAGTTTATAGTGAACAGTTATTTTCTTCTTTATTTTGTGGATACTTCAAGTCATGTTACGTAACTTTCATAACGTACTTCAGTATTGAGTTTCACTGAGTACACAATTACTTTCTTTTGGGACTTACTTAAATTCATGTTCATTATTTCAAATTCAACATTCCACTAAGATCAAAATTTTCTTTCGCGATACTGTTTACAAGCGCAATACAGCGCCAAACCGTCAGTACTGCTCAGAAGTTGAATACGATATCTTAAGGACACGTTAGACGAGGAAAAAGTTTTCAAAAAAGAATATTCAGATAAATTTCATAGAAAGCTTACAATAATTATGCTGGATCCTCCATTCCCCAGTGATCTCATCATGTAGCGGACCATACGTCTTGCTCGAGACTTTCCGCGCGAAAAAGAGAAGGTTATTTACGTTTTTTGTTTTGCTGGACACTCCAAGTTTCACAAACATGCAGCCCTACGGGTTAGACCAGTGTTTGGTACAACCGGAATTCTAAATCCCTTGAGAGACCGCGCGATTTAAAAAACTAACTCAGACTGAATTATGATCGGTTTGCGGCATGGGTCTTCGTTTTTATTTCTGCCTCACACGATGTTTCCTCTGTAAAGATTACCCCCAGATGTTTGAATGGTCGGGTTCAGGCTAGCGGAGGCTGGAGTGGGTCTCTTGTATAGGGATGAGTTCTGTTCATCACCAGATACACATTTCATTCACAAGGAGGCCGATTCTGTTCGCTGCTGTCTCCATGTTGTCGCTCTACCACATTCTTCCTTAGATCCGAACAACAGATTCATGTCGGTAGCAGATGAGAGATGTGTGATTTTTCTCACCGTATGACTCGATCCCCTCAAAGTCCTTATGAAAAACTTTCCTCATTATCTTTTAGAGTGCCAGGTAGAGCAATATCAGATACATGCCATCGCATACACAGATTTAAAGACCACAGTTGGCTGCACTGATGAAAACTTATCCCATTGCAAAAAACTTTAATAAAATAACTGGAAAAGAATGTGTGTTGTAAGAGGTCCATGACTAAGGAATTTATTGCTAGAGCACTCCAGCAGATGTAATTTCGATGGATTGCTCACGCTCTGGCTGCGTTATGTAAACTACAGGAGAATCTCAGACCAGAGAGCAGTGTTGTATGCAGTAAGAGCAGTGTCAGTAGCAGTAAGAGTAAGTAGTTGCTAGCAGTCTGGTGTATGGAGTTGGCGGGACAGCTGGTGGGGAGCGATGGCGGTGCCTGACCGATATAGTATAAGGTAAAAGCAGCCGCGCGCATATGTAGTTTGTTACAGTAAAATTTGTACTATTGTTATATTAAGTCCCGTGTAAATTTTTCAAAAAAAATCTTTTAATAATAATGTTTTCTATAAAATTAACTTTTTGACAATCATTCATCTGAATTTAAAGGATTTACTAATTTCTGCAATCCATCGTCATCCCGATTGTCGTAAGGAAAAATCTGTTGTTTCTTTCTATACATGACAGATCTAGCGGCCAGCATTGCACTGGGCTGTGCCAGAAAAAATTCTTATAGGAGTAGATATACAGGGTGAGTCACCTAACGCTACCGCTGGATATATTTCGTAAACCACATCAAATACTGACGAACCGATTCCACAGACCGAACGTGAGGAGAGGGGCTAGCGTAATTGTTTAATACAAACCATACAAAAATGCACGGAAGAATGTTTTTTAACACAAACCTACGTTTTTTAAATGCAACCACGTTAGTTTTGTTAGCACATCTGAACATATAAACAAATACGTAATCAGTGCCGTTTGTTGCATTGTAAAATGTTAATTACATCCGGAGATATTGTAACCTAAAGTTGACGCTTGAAACCTCCAACGTGCCGCACATTGCAAAACATCTACCGCCAACTGTATGCAACAGGTATAGTCGTAGCACGCAAACGGGTCCGTAACAGGCCCGTCACAGGAGAAGCGGGTGCAGTTGGTGTGTTAGCTGCTGTTGCCATGAACCCACACATGAGTACACGGGACATTGCGAGAGCCGGTGGACTGAGTCAAAGTAGTGTCATGCGCATACTGAATCGTCACCGCTTTCACCCGTTTTATGTGTCGCTACATCAGCAATTACATGGTGATGACTTTAATCATCGAGTGCAATTCTGTCAATGGGCATTAACAGAGAATGCGTTGCAGTTATACCTGTTTACCAATGAAGCGGGTTTCACAAACCACGGGGCAGTGAATCTACGGAACATGCATTACTGGTCCGTGGACAATCCTCGCTGGCTCAGACAGGTAGAGCGACAGCGACCGTGGACTGTAAGTGTATGGTGCGGAATCATTGGCGACCACCTCATTGGTCCTCACTTCATTGCAGGGGCCCAAACAGCTGCAACATACATCGCGTTTCTACAGAATGATTTGCCAACGTTGCTCGAAAATGTCCCACTGGAAACGCGTCGACGTATGTGGTATCAGCATGATGGTGCACCTGCTCATTCCGCAATTAACACTAGGCTGACCCTTGACAGGATGTTCGACGGGCGTTTCATAGGACGTGGAGGACGTATAAATTGGCCAGCCCGTTCTCCTGATCTTACACCTCTGGACTTCTTTCTGTGGGGTACGTTAAAGGAGAATGTGTACCGTGATGTGCCTACAACCCCAGAGGATATGAAACAACGTACTGTGGCAGCCTGCGGCGACATTACACCAAATGTACTGCGGCGTGTACGACATTCATTACGCCAGAGATTGCTATTGTGTGCAGCAAATGACGGCCACCACATTGAACATCTATTGGCCTGACATGTCGGCACACACTCTATTCCACTCCGTAATTGAAAACGGAAACCACGTGGGTACGTGTACCTCACCCCTCATGGTAATGTACATGTGCGTCAGTGAAAAAGACCAATAAAAATGTGTTAGCATGTGGACGTAATGTGCTGTTCCAGTCTCTTCTGTACCTAAGGTCCATCACCGTTCCCTTTGGATCCCTACGTAATTCGGTGCTCTCCGATCCACACGATCGAACAGCGGAGGAGTGGTACTCAAGCGTCAACTTTAGGTTACAATATCTCCGGATGTAATTAACATTTTACAAAACGGCACTGATTACGTATTTGTTTATATGTTCAGATGTGCTAACAAAACTAACGGGGTTCCATTTAAAAAAACGTAGGTTTGTGTTAAAGAACATTCTTCCGTGCATTTTTGTATGGTTTGTATTAACCAGTTACACTAGCCCCTCTCCTCACGTTCGGTCTGTGGAATCGGTTCGTCAGTATTTGATGTGGTTTACGAAATATATCCAGCGGTAACGTTAGGTTACTCACCCTGTATACGAGCTATTCGGCGACTTCATAGAGGTAAGAATTTCCAATTCAGTATGGTCTTTCAGGGCCCCGACGCAGCACTTCTGACGTCCAAATTTAGCAGTTTAGATTCACAGTCAGTTAATTATTGAAAGGTTACATATGAATCACATTTTTTATTGAGAGGTTAGTCACGTTATTATTGCGAGGTTACGGAATAATAAACTGTTGGTAGGGTACACTGAATGTGAATGTTGTACTTATTTTTACTGTTGGGAGGTTACAATGTGAATGTGTGACAGAAATATTAACCACTAAATTATATATTCCAGTGACATATTAAGTCTCAAGTTCATCTATGATAATGAAAACAGGTCAAAGCAATGAAATAAAATTTCTGCCAAGGCTGGTATTCAAACCCAGGGCTGAGGTGTGAACTGGTGTTTGTATTGAGGAAGGAGATGTACTAGGGTAAGCTGTGTTAGCCACAGTGCCAGGATGCTGTAGTGGTTAGCGCACCTACCTAGTGAACTGATGCCAGTCTCTTAACGTCCCGCCGGTGTCGGTGGCGCACGTCGCACCATAGCTCTCCCATGTGTCGACCTTCATTCTTGATTACAGCTATGTCAGCTCGAACCTCTCCGCCACACGTCCACCAAAGGCGAAAGATTTTCATACCAACCTTCTGCGGGCTGTTCCCCATAACGTGGTGGAAAACAAGACCCTACGGTTCACTGGCCAAGAGTGTGGAAAACGATACATCACAACTTTCTGTCATCCACGGTGCGTTCGATCAGATCGCCAACAAAAAATATGTCACACGACAGCGACTCCACACTATTGGACTGGCAGACTCACCTTATTGCCCAGATTGTCACCTCTTGGATACCGATGAACATCGTTTTACTTGCGCATCATCGTCCGGAGTTCGGCGACTAACACAGAAGACATTGGCTTGTTACCTCCGGGTCACACCTGATATGATTGACCGTCAGACCCTACTCTGTCCAGATGAAACTTACTTTCCGACCGCAAAATATCATGCGCTTACATGGTTCAAAGGACTTACCGTCACCTATATCTTTAGCGACGGAGAGAAAGAGCAGCTTTATTACTGGTGGTTCCTACAAAATGCTCACATTGCCCTCGAACGCACAGCGAAATACCGTACGCTCTTCGCAAATTATTTACGCAGCGTTTTCGTTAACCCCCCACTCAGCTGGGGAGTGCCAAGCTGCGGTTAATGTTCTGTGCCGCATCACACTAACGGCTGAACGTTCTGCTGTCAGCCATGAGCGAAGGAAGAGACAGGCTGCTGCAAGGGTGCTGTTTTCGTTGGGGCACTAGCAAAGCAGAATGCCTTTGTTGCAGATGCCCTTCAAAGGCGCTGATGGAGATATCAGATAACGATGGCGAAGCACCAAGTGGAACCAGTTACATTTATTGAAGAACCTTTTAGTTGGAATTGCATCAGTGATTTACATTTTTCTTTTTTTGATTACTCTTTTATGCCACCTTTGTTGTTGTAACACTTACTTGTAACACTGAGTTACTAGAATTCTCATTTGTACACGTTTCGTAAATGTAATCATGTCAAAAAATGAATAAATACATTAAAAAAGTAGGAAACAGACCCCGGTTCGAATCCTGGCGTAGGTAAAAATTTTAATTCACTGCTTCGGCCTCTGATCATCGTCGTAGATGAAGTATTGACAGGAACATCACAGCTTCACATGATGTACCGTCAGAAGTCAGTGGTCAGTGTGCGTCTTGTAAAGAAAACATATTGTGTGTGGTACTGATTAGTCTAAAACTAAAAAAGTGTTGAGGCTATTTTTGCGGACTCTCTGACTCACCCCGTAGGCACGCGTGAGTGCTGTTACACCGTGCTTCGTGGCGCAGTAGATGGGCAGGAAAGGGGTCGTCTCGAGGCCGGCCAGAGAAGACAGGTTGACCACCACCCCGCCGGCACCGCCGTTCTGCTTGCCCATGTACTTGTACGCCAGCAGCAGGCCGTACACCACGCCTTTCTGCACACGGGAAGCAACCACCGTAGAAGCACATCACACACAGCTTCAAACGCATTTTGCTAGCTTACCTTTACGCTCGTGGTAATTTCCAAGAACGTTTGCGTAACGAAGCCGCAGTGTGCAAACGTTATACAGGGTGTTACAAAAAGGTACGGCCAAACTTTCAGGAAACATTCCTCACACACAAAGAAAGAAAATATGTTATGTGGACATGTGTCCGGAAACGCTTACTTTCCATGTTAGAGCTCATTTTATTACTTCTCTTCAAATCACATTAATCGTGGAATGGAAACACACAGCAACAGAACGTACAAGCGTGACTTCAAACACTTTGTTACAGGAAAAGTTCAAAATGTCCTCCGTTAGCGAGGATACATGCATCCACCCTCCGTCGCATGGAATCCCTGATGCGCTGATGCATCCCTGGAGAATGGCGAATTGTATCTCAGCCGTCCACAATAAGAGCACGAAGAGTCTCTACATTTGGTACCGGGGTTGCGTAGACGAGAGCATTCAAATGCCCCCATAAATAAAAGTCAAGAGGGTTGAGGTCAGGAGAGCGTGGAGGCCATGGAATTGGTCCACCTCTACCAATCCATCGGTCACCGAATCTGTTGTTGAGAAGCGTACGAACACTTCGACTGAAATGTGCAGGTGCTTCATCGTGCATGAACCACATGTTGTGTCGTACTTGTAAAGGCACATGTTCTAGCAGCACAGGTAGAGTATCCCGTATGAAATCATGATAACAGGCTCCATTGAGCGTAGGTGGAAGAACATGGGGTCCCGGCCGCGGTGTTCGTGCGGTTCTAGGCACTGCAGTCCGGAACCGCGGGACTGCTACGGTCGCAGGTTCGAATCCTGGCTCGGGCATGGATGTGTGTGATGTCCTTAGGTTAGTTAGGTTTAAGTAGTTCTAAGTTCTAGGGGACTGATGACCTAAGATGTTAAGTCCCATAGTGCTCAGAGCCAACATGGGGTCCAATCAAGACATCACCAACAATGCCTGCCAAAACGTTCATAGATGTCAACACAAGCACCGAAGTCAACATTACCTTCCTTCAATTGCGCCATCTGGCAGTGAATCGAGGAAGTACAGTACATACTGACGAAACTAAAATGAGCTCTAACATGGAAATTAAGCGTTTCGGGACACATCTCCATATAACATCTTTTCTTTATTTGAGTGTGAGGAATGTTTCCTGAAAGTTTGGCCGTACCTTTTTGTAACACCCCGCATATCGAACGTTCGATTCTAAATCGATCACGCGACTGTGGTGGCAGGCGTTATAAGCATGTTTATAATGGTCACTACAACAACGACGAAAGAGCGTTACTAAAATTGTTGTAATTACTAAGGCTGGTCCAAATGGCTCTGAGCACTACGGGACTTAACATATGAGGTCATCAGTCCCCTAGTACTTAGAACTACTTAAACCTAACTAACCTAAGTACATCACACACATCCATGCCCGAGGCAGGATTCGAACCTGCGACCGCAGCGGTCGCGCGGTTCCCGACTGAAGGGTCTAGAACCGCTCGGCCCCGGAGGCCGGCAATTACGAAGGAAACGAATTATCTCACACGTCGACGTTGTCGCCATGACAAAGTCCATTTGATGCATATGCTACGGGAAGCACACCCTTTTTGTCGTAACCTGGGTAGACTCTGCCAATGTCACGAAAATATATGGGTAGAGTGCCATATTTCCGACAAAACTTCAAACAATTTTCTGCATTGCTTAAGCATGGAATTAGATTCTTCCACGTGAGGCAATCGGCGGAAGAAACGTCTACAATACCAGACATCCCATTCACTTCCGTCATAAATCGTCTGGGTTTTCCTCGCATCTCACAAATGATTTATCATAACGCCCGCCACCACAGCTGCGTGATCGATTTACAGTCGCCTGTTCGATATATATCGTTTGCATCCTGCGACTTCGATAGGCAAACATTCTTGGAAATTACCAGGCTCGTCGTCTAGAAACTGGAGTGTACCGTTACATGAAGATATTTTGCGATTTTTATCACTTTTGCACTACAGAGGGCTCCAAATAATGCAGAGACTCTTTGATAGTCAATATTATTGAAACAAAATGACAGACCGTTACAATTCTTGTGCAGGGGAAGGTTATATTACGTGTTCAACGTGACCGCCAATAGTAGCCAAACTATGTCGATGCCGCTGAACTGTTGACCGAAATATGGCTGTCGGTGTTCCCGGTGTGACAGCCGCACAGGACACCTCGATGGTTTCTCGTAGCACGTTCAGTGTTACTGGCTTCTGTTGATAAATTTCGTTTTTCAGGGTCCCCCATCGGTAGAGGTCAAGAGGTGTAAGGTCTGGAGACCGTGGCGGGCACAGCTTTGTGTTGCCCAAATGATAATCTTACGTCATTCATGTCTGCGCTGTCATCTGTTGGAAAACGCGCGCCAAGATCTATTGACAAACAATGGACTACGCTACCGCGCAAAATTGCAACGATATTTCATTTTGCTCCAAAGATATTAACTATCGGAGTATCTAAATTATTCTGGACCTCTCTGTATTACTCAAAGACCTTGTAAAAAATAACTAGACTCACTGATGGCGCTGCAGTCGCGGGATAATTTGAACCTTCGGCTGGACGCCATTATAGTGGTTGTAGTCTGATGTGTTGTGTAGTATTATTGTTTATGAAGACCCTGATTCAACGTTGTATATTTGTTGGGGCGTACATACAGTATTTGTTACTCGTAATTCTACTGTCTGTGCGTTCCAATCAAAAGAAGTACAATGGTGAAGAGTTGTGCAGCGATTAATTGAACAAATAAATTCGAGAAAGGAACGAATATTACATTTCACAGGTATGTGAATATTTTAAGTTGTTTTGTATGTCGGTGCACTTGCTTAATAAATGTTTTTGTAACACGGTATTAGCATAATGTCTGTGCATCTATTTGCAGGTTTCCTTTCTCAAAACCACAGCTGTTACAAAAATGGTTACACGCTGTCAGGAGGCAAGATTTCCGACCGACTGAATACCATTTTATATGTTCTGATCATTTTGAAGAAAGTTGGCTGATAGGTAGTGTTTTCACGGTCTAGGTTAGGTTGAAACTTGATAATTTCGTCGTGAGTTGCCAAAGCACTATGCCGTATATAACGCACTTCTCGTCATAAAATCTAAAGCAAGGTAGAGTCAGAAAATATCTATTAATATAGTGGGCAAATATTCGAGTATTTTGATGCATTTTGCGTACATCTTTTGTAAATGAACTACGAAAAATGCTAGGGGTCCAGTCCATAACTTTTAGCTACGGCAGATTCCATGTAGTACGTAAGATAAATTCATAAACAGTGACTAGTTGCTGTTTGTTCATAAATTAAAAAGTATATTGTAGTAACGTATTTAAATGAGGCATTATGTTTGTGACCTAACTCAAGGGAAGGCATTTTATAACCAAAAGCGATGTATAAACATTCGAACTCAGCGCGTCAGTTTACCACTCTAATGGCCGCCAGCCAGCTATTCAATTTGTCCGCTCTTCACAGTCGACCACTCGTGCGGTTGTGGGGGCCTGGTATTACTATACCGTCTCTGCTTTTAATAAAAGGACAAAAAGATTAACATTAGATAGAAGGAGAAAATATTGGAACTTAAATTGTATATCATCTCCACACAACGAAAATGTAAGTTTGTAAAAACTTTTGTATTGTTGAAAACAGAGACACGAAGAAGGTTCAGTAAGTTCTGGAACTGATTTATTGCATGTGAAACAAGAGGAGCTATTGTTCGAAGGAAGGGGCTATCTAGACTGAAGTTTTATGAACTAACAGTTTTTTAGCGATTGCCAACGGATTTTTCGTGTACACGAGAGCTACAGTGTTGCATGTTTCTTTTTTGTCATTGTATCTGGCCCACAGTGGCATTCATGTCCGTCCGTTTTTGGCCAAATTAGGGATAACAGTCGTTCAACATATCGTATAGTCATCTGATTTGGTTATGGAAGAATTCGTGGCTCTACGATCGGTGTTGCGGAGGGGTGGCAAGGGAAGGACATATGCAGAAAACAAAAGCATACTCATTATCTGAGCCGAGGCAGAGGTGGGGAGAGGGGGGGGGGGGGAGAGGGAAGGGGGATGAAGTAATTATTGTTTGTTTTGAGGAAGAGGGACACATGGAGACAAAATAAAACAAAGCTATTGGACAATTACACTTGTTAATTGGTAAACATACCACCACTTTCTAACAGCTACTAATCACCTACAACATACTTAACAGAGTATAGCGAAGAAAGACAGCATCTGGATCAATTGATATGTTTTATTAGCATACCTGGCTAGCCTTACACAATGAAAAGATTTATTTATGCCTGAGAAGGAAACAAATTAGTTAGAATAACAAGAGGAAATTTGCAAAGTTAATATATGTTTAGTGTAAAGATGTCTCTCTTATACAGATGGTTGCCGATGTAGCCTGTGGTATCTGATAAAGCACTGAAATCTGACTTACATAGCAAAAGCATGAGCCTGTGACACTAGCGACATCCAAACAAACTTTTTATGAGAACTTATCTGAAAACAAATCTGCCGGCGAAACTGCATTCATCAACAAACTGCAACACAAGTATTTATCAGAAGCTGAAAGATTAAGTAAAATATGAGAAGAGTATGTGGTACTACAAAGTGGGTAAGTCATTAGTTTAAACAGAAGAAAGATGATTTGACTAGTGGAGTTGTGATCGTGCATAACTACATGTTCTAAGAGCAAACGAAAGAAGTTTCAACAAGATAAGCAGACGAACCCGTATTACGGTTACGAATGTGATCTAATTGTAATGACTTCAGATAAAGAATAGGCAGTCATGTATAAATGTCTGCAAAGAATATCTGGCTTTACACAAAGGACCAAATAGACAATCTCCACAAAATATGACAAAACAATGTGCTCACGTGCTGTTGAATGAGATAGGGATTGAATAACGCAGTTGCTCACGAATATATAAAATATGCATAGATATTGCCACACACATGGACATTTGACTCTAGCCGTGTCACAAAGAAAACTAAGTTGCGTTTCAATTGGAACATGCAGCAATCGTGAAGAATTTTCCCGACCTAACCTTGACTTCTAAAAATAGAGGCATCCTACAGGAATTTAGCAAAATATGCTTGCACAGTGTTGCTTAAGCTCTCTCCCAGCAAACTGGCGACAGAATGGCGTGAAAATCCTACACATGTTCACGCATCCGAAAAGAACTGATTTCAGCACCAGAGTGTTCTTCTGTCTCACTACATGCTGTGTACGAACTGGAGACTGCTGGGAAACAGTTTGATTGACCTGAAGTACCCAACCTGCACAAGAACTGTCACTTGTACCTACACTGTTGTTATATCTGTCACAGATTCCGCTTTAGAGATTGCACAAGCCGCCGTCTTCCACACTGAGGCTTGGACGTACACAATCTCGTCGCCCATTTGTGCTTTCACTGTCCTTCAACTACTTTCCAGTAGCATGTGTACTGCCTACTAGCCTCACTCTTCACGAGACTCTCGTTCCCAGGCGCCTGGCCTCGAAATTCTGCTATGTGACATAGTTGCTATGTCAGTGGACTTCCCCGTATACTGTCCAGAACTGTTGATATTTTTAAAAATATCGGAAACATCACTATTGGCTCTCGATGTATCGGAAAGAGATCGATATATCGGCGGAAACGATATCTACGTCCTGGCCTATAAAAATATCGGCTGCATATTGTATATATACTGCCGCTTTTAGAGCTGTAGATTTAAGCATTGATATATTAGATATTCTGTAAATCAACAAGCTAATAGCCTACCTGTCCCCCTTAGCTCCCCCGGGGGGGGGGGGGGGGGGGGGGAGTCACAATAGTCATCATTTTTTTGTCACGAGACTGCCGGTTTCGGTCTATAATGACCATCTTCAGATCTGTTTTATAAAAACATATCCTATTCACTAGAATTGAAGTAAAGGAGATTTATTCTATATTCGGATCACCGCTCAATTCGCAGCCATGTCGCACTTTGTGGTACACGTACTTGCTTCAAAGAATCAAAGAGAAAGATTGGACCTGATGAATGTTCAAAAAGTAGTAAGATTCCTTCATCCAGTGAAAGTAAAGTTATGTTCCACTTTTATTTCAAAAGAACAACTTCAAATATTTACCGAAAATTGTGAAACAACACAAAGTAAAAATATCGGCACTCGATATTACTATTTTGACATCGATATATAGGGGGAGAAGTATATATCGATATTTTATCGAGAGCCCTAATACAGTCCATACTGTCGCTAGAATGACTCCATGTATGACTACCTACATACTTTTCTAGGCCGACTTTCACATTCGCGACAGGCAGTTGTTTATGATATTTTTGCTCATGAACGTATATGATTAGGAAGGACTTTGTTCCCACCATCTTTTCTGCCGCCATAATTGTAACATTGGAAATGTATATCTCAAACGTAGTCACCATTTTTTTACTCCTATGACCATCTTCCTTCAAAAATGTTTGTACCTGGTTTTCTGTTTCACATACCCATTCAAATTATGACAGTCATCTTTGCCGCCAGTGTTCTGAACGGGAACGAAACGAAAACTGTTATCGTCGCCGACTAGTCTTTTATTCTCAGATGCTGATCTTCTGTTACCGCAAATCAGTTGCAAGCAAACGTAAGTAGCATCAAATGACCCCCTTCGTCACTATTTCACAGCTGGAGCGATCCTACAATTGGGCAAGACTCTATTTTGTTGTATCACCAACTTCTGTAGGAAATGACTCTCTGATTTCAGAGTAATTATCGTGAATAAAAGTGTCATTTCTCTTCCTTTCAGAGGGTATTAATCTCAGTTACCTTCTATAACGCATTCGAAGTTTCGTCGAGTTATGTTAGGTGCTACCGACACATCATGCGAAAGTTACTTTTGTCGTTACGTTTTGCACAGCAGTGTACTTTTACATAATAGACATGAAGTTTATAGGTGCATGGTTTTTAATACCTTTCTTGCGAAGCAAAGCAATGGACACGGAGATAAAATTAGAAAAAAATTGTGCTATACAGAGCGGTAGCTACAATTATTCTTTCAGAATCGAATAGGAAGAGGGAAGCGTTTCGAAATAAAACTGGTATGCCACGAATCTTTGGGTTAGCACACTGGACCCGCATTCGGGATGACGACGGTTTAAACCCGCGTCCGGCCATCCCGATTTTAGGTTTTCCGCCATTCAGGCAAATGCCGGGATGGTTCGTTTGAAAGGGCACGACCGTCTTCCTTCCCCATCCTTCCGTAATCCGATGAGACCGATGAACCCGCTGTTTGGTACCCTCCCTCAAATCAATCAACCAACCAACCAACCAACTTGATAAAAAACTGAAGCACCTAGAAGGTGAGGAGGAAACGAATTGAAACTTCACTGTCTGAGACAGTATATGATACTACTTTAGTGATTAGATAATTGAACAAATTTTAAGAAAGAACTTGGCATTATGAGCCCACTTATCAGTATGATGCACAGACTCAAGTCTGGATGCAGGCACTTTTTCGTTTGTGATGGCTCTCATAAAGCCGTTGAATCCCCTCCAGAGGCTAGCCGATCCACAAGGGATCTAAGCGGTCCTCGATATCCTGGAGACTGATGATAGATTTGGGGATCTGGTCAGGAGTACCTCACCATTATGTAGATATTTCATAGAGATACGTGCTATGTGTGGACGAGTATTGTCCTATTAAAACTGGCATCATGATACTGTAACACATGAGGACACCGGATGTCCATGACGTGCAGTTGTGCTGTCAGCATTCCCTCGGTCACCACCATCCCCGATCTGAAGTCATCACCAGTGGCTCCCCACACGATGGCACCAGGAGTATTGTCATCTGGGGTATTTTAGAAACGCGATTCGTCTCTGAGCAATACGCTACGCCATTAATCAGGTGTCCATGCTTCCAGATCACGGCATCACCCCAATTTCAGCCGTTTGTCTTGAGGTGTTAATGGCAGCCTACGCATGGGACCATAGCTCCTTACTCCAACAGCAGCTAGTCTCTGATCAGTGGTACGGGATGACACAGAACGTTGCAAACTGTCCACTACTTCTTCTTGAATGGAAGTCGCAGATGTCGAGTGATTATGATGTGCTTGGTGCACAGTATGCCAATACCCATTTGTGATGGTCGGACGTGGTCTATCGGAACCTTGACCACATTGGGCTATTGTCATGTCAGAAAGCTCAACAAATCTGGACACTGCACGATCCGACCAGCCAGCCAACTGAAGACTCGCAACGAGGTCGCTTTTAAACTGTGTCAGAGGTTGATGACGCTGTTTCAAACGAGTAACCATCATATCCGTGTCCTTCAGTGATCACTCAACATCTGACGCTGTTCATGCCCCGTATATACCTTACCAGGCCTGGTAATAAAACTAAATACAACGAATACTAATGCATTCTGATGACCGTTCTACCTGTCACAGAGAACTGCAATTCGAGTCATTTATATACCTGCCGATTGTGTGTACATGTA
This sequence comes from Schistocerca serialis cubense, assembly GCF_023864345.2. NCBI lineage: Eukaryota > Metazoa > Arthropoda > Insecta > Orthoptera > Acrididae > Schistocerca > Schistocerca serialis. Next base: position 860,621,615 of record NC_064641.1, read on the forward strand.
CGAAGTTACATTGGCAGCTGTCCGTGTCTTCTGGCTGCTTTACTTCTTTTGTCAGGCGGTGTATAAATGGTCAGATGCCTTTGAATGAATTCAACAGAACAGATGACTGAAAATGGTATGATGAATTTGTAGATGACTGGGGACAGACTGAAGACAGATGCCAGTCGAAGACAATGCGACAAAGAAAAGGACTCAAAAAACAGGGAAGTGGAGGTATACTCGTGTTGCTACGTACCACGTTGATGTCCACCTGCTTCTCCCACACACAGTCACGCATGATGCCAGCATTGTTGATCACGATGTCCAGACGGTTGAATGTTGATTTGGCTGCTTTGAAGACCTCTGAAACAAGATAGTCTCAGTTTTTCAATTCATTTCTGTTCAGTTGAAAATTATTAGGTGTTCATATCGATGAGAATTTAAACTGAAAAATAAAAACACATTTTGGAACTCCTAAAACAACTTAGTGCAGCAACTTTTGCACTTAGAATCGTTGCAAATCTTGGGAAGAGACAAATCAATAAGTTGAAGTATTTTGCGTATTTTCATTCAATAATGTCACATGGAATAATGTTCTGGGGTAACTCATCTTTAAGAAAGAAAGTCTTAATTGCTCAAAACGTGCTGTAAGATTAATATTTGTCGCTAATCCACAATCATCTTATAGACCCCTGTTTAAGGAGATATATTTATTCACACATGAATTTTGTTGTAAATAATTCACTGAAGTTCAAAAGGAGCAAGGATGTGCGTAATCACAATACCAGGAGGAAAACTGACATTCATTACCCCACATTAATGTTATCTTTTTCACAAACAAGGTGCACAATGATGCAACCAAAAGTTTTCATTACTTACCCAGGGATATAAAATGTTTGACACTTAGCAAAGAAAACTTTGAAAACAAACTAAACGTTAACCCCTGACAACTTCTATTCTGTAGAAGAATTTCTTTTTCTGTAACGTCTGAAAAGTGGTGGGTAGGAATTTCTAACTCACATCTACCTCTCTCTCTCTCTCTCTCTCTCTCTCTCTCTCTCTCTCTCTCTCTCTCTATATATATATATATATATATATATATATATATATATATATATATATATATATATATATATCCAGTAAGTAACTATACTTAAAAATTAAGTTGTGATGTTAAAATGACTCATTCCATATCATTACGATTTATCATACAAATGATCCATCGAACATGAAACTCGTGAACATCAAGACTTTGTTGCAGATATATACTGCTGACCATTAAAATTGCAATAGCAATTGTATGTATAACATAAAAACATAAAACATTTTAATATAATACTTACTACTTTGTCAGGAGATCATCAAAATAGGTGAATACCATACAGATAACTGGAACAGCTAATATTTACGGAATTAATGTACTGCCAGAATGAAGCATTGTTATGCATTATTAGTAAATTTATCATACACAAAATACCTAATCTTGACTGTTGTGACCAAGTGCTGTCAAAACTGAAATCTAACAGACACTTTTAGTTAAGCTGGTCTAATAGTCTCTGTTAAGACATTCATCTATAGAGTAGAAGGAGTTGCCTATCAAAAGTCTTTCAAACTCTGTTTAAAGCGTGCTTTATCTGAAACCAAGTTTTCAATGGTTGCTGGCAATTTATTGAAAATGTGTGTTTCTGAATATTGGGCCCCTTTATGGACTGAGGTAAGTGATTTTAGGACTTAATGTGGATTGTTCTTATTCCTAGTACTGCTACTATGTATTGTGGTATTGCTTGGAAAAAAGCGATATGTTACTTGCAACAAATTTCATTAAGGAATAAATATACTGAGGAGCAGTGGTTAGAATACAAAGTTCCTTGAGCAGGTTTCTACATGATGTTCTTGAATTTACACCACAAATGATTCTTATTACACACTTTTGCACACTAAAAACTTTTGCTCAGTTTGATGAGTTACCCCTGAATATGATCCCGTGTGATATAACAGAATGAAAGTAAGCAAAGTATGTAATTTTTTATACTTGTATCTCCTACATTTGACATCATTCTCGCTGCAAATACAGACTTGTTTAGGAGCTTAAGCAATTCTGTGGTATGCCCTTCCCAACTGAATTTATTACCTAGTTGTAATCCCAGAAATTTAACACTGTCAACCTCTTCGATCTGTATGTCTTCCTGTTATTGCACCTGCTGGAAGGAAATCTCTTACAGGTTCTGAACTGCATATAGTGGGTCTTTTCAAAGTTTAATGACAGTGAACATGCTTTAACCCATTTATTAATGTCAGCAAAAATTTGATTAGCAGCTATTTCTAAATCTGTACTTGACTTCCTACTTACTGCAATGTTTGTATCATCTGCAAAGAAAACAAACTTAGTATCTGGCAATGTAACAGCTGAGAGGGCATGAATGCACACAAGAAAAAGCAATGGACCCAAGATGGAACCTGAGGAACATCACATGTAATTAATTCCCAATTAGATGAAGACTGACTGCTTATTGCACAGGTATTCTGCAATGACCAGTGACACCCTTTGTTTCCTGTTAGTTAGATATGAGTCAAACCATTTCGCAGCATTGCCAGTGACACCATAATATTCTAATTTACTTAAGGGAAAGGTGTGGTTCACACAGTTAAAGGCTATTAACATGTCACAGAAAATACCAGTAGCCTCTAATTTATTATCTAATGAATTAAATACATTCTCACTGTAAGTGTCAATAGCCTTCTCTATGTCAGAACCCTTAAGAAATTCAAACTGTGACTTGGAAAATATATTACTTGCAGTCAGATGCTTAAGGAGAGGCTTGAACACAACCTTTACAAATATTTTTGAGAAAGCCAGCAAAAGTGAAATTGGTAGATAGTTCGATGGTGTCTCTTTATCCCTCTTCTTGTAAAGAGGCTTAACTTCAGCATATTTCAGCGTCTGGAAATGTTCCACTGATAAGAGATTGACTACATAAATAACTTAAGATAGAACTCAGTGTAATGTGTACTACCCAAATTATCAGCTGTGTGAACCAGAGGTGATCTTTTTGCGTACCGAATGGCTTCTGATTCCATAACACTAGATGAAAGCCCCATGTGATGATGACATATGCAATATGGCAACATTCGTTCCCCTCTGAGTCTCCACACACAGACAAATCCATCGTTATGATGTATATAGAATCAGGATTCGTCTGAAAAGACGATGTGTGGTCACTCCTGTGACCAGTGTTGGCGTTGGACTCACAACTGTTTGCACGCCCATCTCTGCTGTCAAGTCAAAGGAAGTTGCAGCAATGATCGCTGTGCTGACAGTCCTTGGTGCCCCTTGAATCGTCCTGCAGTCCGAATGAATACCTATCTTGCTGCAAACTAGCCAGTTTCCTGGCTTAAAACACATAACATGGCAGTACAATCCTGCATGGGCGAGGTACCAATACGTCAATCCTCTCGGGAGCTAGTCTCGTGGAGCCGTTGAGATCCTGCATGGCGTTGAGTGTGGCCCTCCTGAACATACTGGATCCATTTTTCGCACGACGGTCTTGAGATCCCAAGCAATATGTGGAGCACCATTTCGCCGCTCTTGAATTTACGACACCTACTGATAGACGTTTCTCTTTCCTATACAGGGTATTAAGATGACCTGCACACTAACTGCCAACATTTAAAAAGAATTTTTGAAAGAGCCATCCACTCCTTATATAGCACATCCTATCCGTTTCGTGCTGTTGCGCTGAAACGCTGCACATTTGAATATCAAAGCATATATTACACTTAATAACAATTTGACATTCTGATGAAAACACATGTCACTGGTGTATTATTGTACAATATTTAGTATTTATTTTACAAACTGGGTTTCCTCTGTTACATCATCATCATAAATGGTGCACAATTCCATATTTCGGAAAAGTCTTACTGAATGTAGCAAGGAAGCTTAAATTCAGAAACTTTAAAACATAATTTCATGTGCACTGGGCTGTTGGACATTTTTTGTCCAATGGTAAAGACAGCACTCCAGCTTTGGAAGAGTGAAATATACGAAATTACTTGTAACTGTAGCAAATTCTGTGTCAGTCTGGCAGGGCAATATGCACCTGCTTGAAGGAACACCACAGAAGTTGGAAACCTTGAAAAGGAGACTCTACTTTTGTAGAAAGAAGGTCAGAGTTAGAAGGTGCAACAAGAGGCATTACATTTCATCTGTAAAGGAAGGAAGATGAACTATCGTAAAATAATGGAAACTAACAAATATATGTCCACCTGCCCAAGCTAAATACTGATTGACCAGATACAGTTCTCTCACTCATCCCTTCTAACTGTAGATACTACTCACAATTTCACCCTGCCCTGTGAAAATTTTTTTAATTTGTATTACGGAGCAGCTTCACTTACCTGCTAAATCTCACTCGCATAGATTATTTTGTTCACCACACCCTTGGAACATGTCATCTAAGTTTATTGTTCATTATTTTCGTATAAGAAAAATTGTAGATTGTTGTATAGTTCATTAGCTGATATCACACTTATTATCTTAGTTAAAATATCTTACATCGTATTTTCACTGTGATAATTTCTCTCGTTTTATTCCTAAATACAACATTAACATTTTTGTCTTTGGAAATGAGAATACTCTCAAGTTTGTGGCATAAATAATAATTAGTATAAAACATTACACTAGTATCGTGTGTGTTTTCATTGATAATGTATGAAATGCTCTACTATTAACCGACAGAACGATCAATCGATGCGATTTGACGTTCGTTGCATGTCGCCTTCATAGCGCTGCAATTTGAAGGTCAGCAGTGTATTTTGTGTTACGTCATTCTGAAATGCAAGCAAACGGAATAGCTACGATGACGTTGGTTATTTGTGTGACTTAGATTATGTGAAATTATACTTCTCAGAGAGCCGCAATTAGCTTCTCTAAAAACGGTGCTTATTTCATACAGCATATACTAGTTTCGTGCGTTTACAATGTCTTTCTATCATATTACGAGAAGATCTATGCGGAGGTAATTAGACTATTACGAGATTTCAGGTCCGTTAGTTATGCAGACAACTATCCTTAAAACGAAACATAAAAGAACATTGGTCTGCGTAATTAGCGGCCCTGAATGCTTATAATTTAGTTTGAAACGACAGCCGTTGTTGGAGTTTCAAAACCAAACTATTTTTAATGAAACAATTATATTCAACTAACTGAATGACACTATGAAGAAGTTTGCCACTGCGAAGCAGGATCTTCTGACCATGTCTTGCACTTCTTGTGCATATGTGAGTTACGCAAACTTACGGATTTTTACATTTCTATAATATAATTTTTCACTGATTTTTTAACAAAACAAACCAGAAACTTAAGTTGGTTAGACATCGCATCTTATTTCTTGACGCAGTTCTTGACAACAGAAAGACAATTGTCCTACAGTTCGAGGATTTCTTTTATTTTCGTATAGTTAGAATGGAATGTAGTCGAATTAAATCGGGTGAAGCCGAGGGAATTATATTAGGAAATGAGACGCTTAAAGTAGTAAATGAGTTCTGCTATTTCGAATGTAGTAGAATTAAATAGGGTGATGCTGAAAGAATTAGATTAGGAAATGAGACGCTTAAAGCAGTAAATGAGATTTGCTATTTGGGGAGCAAAATAACTGGTGATGGTCGAAGTAGAGTGGATGTAAAATGTAGAATGGCAATGGCAAGGAAAGCGTTTCTGAAGAAGAGAAATTTGTTAACTTCGAGTATAGATTTAAGTGTCAGGAAGTCGTTTCTGAAAGTAATTGCGTGGAGTGTAGCCATGTATGGAAGTGAAACATGGACGATAACTAGTTTCGACAAGAAGAGAATAGAAGCTTTCGAAATGTGGTGCTACAGAAGAATGCTGAAGATTAGGTGGGTAGATCACATAACTAATGAGGAGGTATTGAATAGGATTGGGGAGAAGAGAAGTTTGTGGCACAACTTGACTAGAAGAAGGGACCGGTTGGTAGGACATGTTCTGTGGCATCAAGGGATCACAAATTTAGCAATGGAGGGCAGCGTGGAGGGTAAATATCGTAGAGGGAGACGAAGAAATGAATACACTAAACAGATTGAGAAGGATGTAGGTTGTAGTAAGTACTGGGAGATGAAGAAGCTTGCACAGGATAGAGTAGCATGGAGAGCTGCATCAAGCCAGTCTCTGGACTGAAGACCGCAACAACAACATAGTTAGAAACCTGAATTGTAAATCGAATATATGATACGCATCAGATGACCAGAGATATTCGAAGGATGAAGAAAGGAACAACGGCTGGAGATTATGGTGCTTCAGTGGAAATGACTGAAGCTGGAGGGAAGGTAATGCAAAGGGAACATGCAAAATTTTGAACAAAATGTGTGCGGAACAAGATAATTCTCCAAAACTGGATCGATGCTTAATTCAACGAAGACAAAAAAACCTATGAATTCAACGAAGACAAAAAAAAAAAAAACCTATGGACCTGGCAACCTCCTTTCCCTAACTTACGAGGTATTCGTTAAATTTATAACAACCACATAAAAAATGCTTCACATTGTAATCAAGCGAAGGAACAAGCTGGATTTATAAAGGACCATCGAGATGGCTCTAGACGTAGGTATACTACAAGGGACCATTTGCAAATAGAAAACATTACAGGTGAGAAAAATGAATATGAATATCATCTTTCTCTCTCATATATACATTTTGACTCGGTTTGAAAAGAAATCTGTATCAACAGCCTTCGAGAAACAAAGGTCTGATTGAATATATTAACATACTGTAGAAAACGTAATCCAATGCTACAGTCTCTATTGGACATCATCTGGATAGAGAGAAATTGAATAAGTAGTTAAATAAAAAGATTACATCTAACTAAAACAATTCTCAGAAGTCGTGGAGGAAGATTACAGATTCTTAATTTCCTTTTGATGATGTTTTCATAATTATTCTCAGTAAACGAATCGACTGCTATAACAGCTCTTGAGCAACTACTATGGCTTTCATTGTTCTTTTACAGCACCACATTTATTTATAGTTTTCATTACACTTCTTTTTTTAGAAAATACTTCCTAAGCCTTACATTTATAATACGTATTAACATATTTCTCTTTCAACAAGTTTTTCATACTGTTGCATTTTTGCATTTTACATTCTCGTCAGTTACTTTGCTACCTGAATTGCCACTCGTCTGCTACTTTTAGTATCCTGTTTCCTCATCTAACTCCTTTAGCACCATCTGACTGAATACAGATTCACTGGTTACCCTTGCTTTAATGTTATTAATATTCATTTATAACATATATTCAAGGCACTACTCGTTTCTTTAAACTTATGTTCCAAATGCTTTGTCGTCTCTGACAGTATTACAATGTCTTTGCCAAACTCAAATTTTTTATTTCTTCTCTCCGAGCTTTAACTCCCTTCCCAAATTTACATTAGTTTTCCTTTACTGTTTGCTCAGTGTGTAGATTAAATAACGTGGGGCATAGGCTACAGCTCTGTCTCACTCCCGTCTCAGTAACTATCCTCATTTCACGTCCTTCGACTCTTACCGGGTGGAGAAATGTAGGGTCCCCCTGAATAGGTCAGGCGTGCACTATACGCAGGAAGTGGCTTCAAGGGTAGCGGAGTACGTGTGGAGTGCACATGTGGGTTTTTTAGGTTAGAGAATTCCCTCCCTAGGCCCGACAAGACGCCTCCAGAGACGCGACAAGGTTGTTGTTGCTGTTGTGGTCTTCAGTCCTGAGACCGGTTTGATGCAGCTCTCCATGCTACTCTATCCTGTGCAAGCTTCTTCATCTCCCAGTACCTACTGCAGCCTACATCCTTGTGAATCAGCTTAGTGTATCCATCTCTTGGTCTCCCTCTACGATTTTTACCCTCCACGCTGCCCTCCATTGCTAAATTTGTGATCCCTTGATGCCTCAGAACATGTCCTACCAACCGGTCCCTTCTTCTAGTCAAGTTGTGCCACAAACTTCTCTTCTCCCCAATCCTATTCAATACCTCCCCATTAGTTACGTGATCTACCCACCTAATCTTCAACATTCTTCTGTAGCACCACATTTCGAAAGCTTCTATTCTCTTCTTGTCCAAACTATTTATCGTCCATGTTTCACTTCCACACTCCTACACTTCTACACTCCATACAAATACTTTCAGAAATGACTTCTTGACACTTAAATCTATATTCGATGTTAACAAATTTCTCTTCTTCAGAAACGCTTTCCTTGCCATTGCCAGTCTACATTTTATATCCTCTCTACTTCGACCATCATCAGTTATTTTGCTCCCCAAATAGCAAAACTCCTTTACTACTTTAAGTGTCTCATTTCCTAATCTAATTCCCACAGCATCACCCAACTTAATTCGACTACATTCCATTATCCTCGTTTTGCTTTTGTTGATGTTCATCTTATACCCTCCTTTCAAGACACTGTCCATTCCGGTCAACTGCTCTTCCAAGTCCTTTGCTGTCTCTGACAGAATTACGATGTCATCGGCGAACCTCGAAGTTTTTATTTCTTCTCCATGGATTTTAATACCTACTCTACATTTTTCTTTTGTTTCCTTTACTGCTTGCTCAATATACAGATTGAACAACATCGGGGAGAGGCTACAACCCTGTCTCACTCCCTTCCCAACCACTGCTTCCCTTTCATGCCCCTCGACTCTTATAAGTGCCATCTGGTTTATGTACAAATTGTAAATATCCTTTCGCTCCCTGTATTTTACCCCTGCCACCTTTAAAATTTGAAAGAGAGTATTCCAGTTAACATTGTCAAAAGCTTTCTCTAAGTCTACAAACGCTAGAAACGTAGGTTTGCCTTTCCTTAATCTTTCTTCTAAGATAAGTCGTAGGGTCAGTATTGCCTCACGTGTTCCAACATTTCTACGGAATCCAAACTGATCTTCCCCGAGGTCGGCTTCTACAAGTTTTTCCATTCGTCTGTAAAGAATTCGCATTAGTATTTTGCAGCTGTAACTTATTAAACTGATAGTTCGGTAATTTTCGCATCTGTCAACACCTGCTTTCTTTGGGATTGGAATTATTATATTCTTCTTGAAGTCTGAGGGTGTTTTGTCTGTCTCATACATCTTGCTCACCAGATGGTAGAGTTTTGTCAGGACTGGCTCTCTCAAGGCTGTCAATAGTTCTAATGGAATGTTGTCTACTCCCGGGGCCTTGTTTCGACTCAGGTCTTTCAGTGCTCTGTCAAACTCTTCACGCAGTATCGTATCTCCCATTTCATCTTCATCTACATCCTCTTCCATTTCCATAATATTGTCCTCAAGTACATCGCCCTTGTATGGACCCTCTATATACTCCTTCCACCTTTCTGCTTTCCCTTCGTTGCTTAGAACTGGGTTTCCATCTGAGCTCTTGATATTCATACAAGTGTCTCTCTTTTCTCTAAAGGTCTCTTTAATTTTCCTGTAGGCAGTATCTATCTTACCCCTAGCGATATGCGCCTCTACATCCTTACATTTGTCCTCTAGTCATGCCTGCTTAGCTATTTTGCACTTCCTGTCGATCTCATTTTTGAGTCGTTTGTATTCCTTTTTGCCTCCTTCATTTACTGCATTTTTATATTGTCTCCTTTCATCAATTAAATTCAATATTTCTTCTGTACCCAAGGATTTCTACTAGCCCTCGTCTTTTTACCTACTTGTTCCTCTGGTGCCTTCACTACTTCATCCCTCAGAGCTACCCATTATTCTTCTACTGTATTTCTCTGCCGCATTCCTGTCAATTGTTCCCTTATGCTCTCCCTGAAACTCTGTACAAGGTAGTAGTAGGCAAAATGCAACAGGGAATAACAATATTAATGTGGTAATAGTAAACTGCAGGAGCATCTATAGAAAGGTCCCAGAACTGCTCTCATTAATAAACGGTCACAATGCCCACATAGTACTACGGACGGAAAGTTAGCTGAAACCAGGTGTAAACAGTAATGAAATTCTAAACTTAGATTGGAATGTATACTGCAGAGACATGGTGGAAGGTGAAGGGGAGGCGTGTTTATACCGACAAAGAGTGCAATAGTATCGAAGGAAATTGACGGAGAACCGAAATGTGAAATAATTTGGGTGAATGTCACGGTTAAAGCAAGCTCAAACATGGTAATTGGATGTCTCTATAGGAACCCTGGCTCAGCAGCCGTTGTGGCAGAGCACCTGAAGGAAAATTTGGAAAATATTTCGAGTAGATTTCCCGACCATGTTCTGGTTCTGGGTGGAGATTTTAATTTACCAGATATAGACTGGGGACTCAAACGTTTACAACAGGTGGCAGGGACAAAGAATCCTGTGAAATTTTTTTAAGTGCATTATCTGAAAACTAACTTGAGCAGTTAAACAGAGAACCGACTCGTGGCGATAACATATTAGACCTTCTGGTGACAAACAGACGCAGACTATTTGAAAAAGTTAACGCAGAACAGGGAATCAGCAATCATAAAGCGGTTACTACATCGATGATTTCGGCCGTAAATAGAAATATTAAAAAAGGTAGGAAGATTTTTCTGTTTCGCAAAAGTGACAAAAAGCAGGTTACTGAGTACTTGACGGCTCAACACAAAAGTTTTATCTCAAATACAGATAGTGTTGAGGATCAGTGGACAAAGTTCAAAACCATCGTACAATATGCTTTAGATGAGTATGTGCCAAGCAAGATCGTAAGAGATGGAAAAGAGCCACCGTGGTACAACAACCGAGTTAGGAAACTGCTGCGGAAGCAAAGGGAACTTCACAGCAAACATAAACATAGCCAAAGCCTTGCAGACAAACAAAAATTACGCGAAGCGAAATGTAGTGTGAGGAGGGCTATGCGAGAGGCGTTCAATGAATTCGAAAGTAAAGTTCTATGTACTGACTTGGCAGAAAATCCTAAGAAATTCTGGTCTTATGTCAAAGCGGTAGGTGGATCAAAGCAAAATGTCGAGACACCCTGTGACCAAAATGGTACTGAAACAGAGGATGACAGACTAAAGGCCGAAATCCTAAATGTATTTTTCCAAAGCTGTTTCACAGAGGAAGACTGCAGTGTAGTTCCTTCTCTAGATTGTCGCACAGATGACAAAATGGTAGATATCGAAATAGACGACAGAGGGATAGAGAAACAATTAAAATCACTCAAAAGAGGAAAGGCCGCTGGACCTGATGGGATACCAGTTCGATTTTACACAGAGTACGCGAAGGAACTTGCCCCCCTTCTTGCAGCGGTGTACCGTAGGTCTCTAGAAGAGCGTAGCGTTCCAAATGATTGGAACAGGTCATCACCGTTTTCAAGAAGGGACGTCGAACAGATGTGCAGAACTATAGACCTATATCTCTAACGTCGATCAGTTGTAGTATTTTGGAACACGTATTATGTTCGAGTATAATGACTTTTCTGGAGACTAGAAATCTACTCTGTAGGAATCAGCATGGGTTTCGAAAAAGACGGTCGTGTGAAACCCAGCTCGCGCTATTCGTCCACGAGACTCAGAGGGCCATAGACACGGGTTCACAGGTAGATGCCGTGTTTCTTGACTTCCGCAAGGCGTTCGATACAGTTCCCCACAGTCGTTTAATGAACAAAGTAAGAGCATATGGACTATCAGACCGGTTGTGTGTTTGGATTGAAGAGTTCCTAGATAACAGAACTCAGCATGTCATTCTCAATGGAGAGAAGTCTTCCGAAGTAAGATTGATTTCAGGTGTGCCACAGGGGAGTGTCATAGGACCGTTGCTATTCACAATATACATCAGTGACCTTGTGGATGACATCGGAAGTTCACTGAGGCTTTTTGCAGATGATGCTGTTGTGTATCGAGAGGTTGCAACAATGGAAAATTGTACTGAAATGCAGGAGGATCTGCAGCGAATTGACGCACGGTGCAGGGAATGGCAATTGAATCTCAATATAGACAAGTGTAATGTGCTGCGAATACATAGGAAGAAAGATCCTTTAGCATTTAGCTAAAATATAGCAGGTCAGCAACTGGAAGCAGTTAATTCCACACATTATCTGGGAGTAGGCATTAGGAGTGATTTAAAATGGAATGGCCATATAAAATTAATCGTCGGTAAAGCAGATGCCAGACTGAGATTCATTGAAAGAATCCTAAGGAAATGCAATCCGAAAACAAAGGAAGTAGGTTACAGTACACTTGTTCGCCTACTGCTTGAATACTGCTTAGCGGTGTGGGATCCGTACCAGATAGGGATGATAGAAGAGATAGAGAAGATTCAACGGAGAGCAGCGCGCTTCGTTACAAGATCATTTAGTAATCGTGAAAGCGTTACGGAGATGATAGATAAACTCCAGTGGAAGACTCTGCAAGAGAGACGCCCAGTAGCTCGCTACGGGCTTTTGTTGAAGTTGAGAGAACATACCTACAGAGGAGTCGAGCAGTATATTGCTCCCTCCCACGTATATCTCGCGAAGAGACCATGAGGATAAAATCAGAGAGATTAGAGCCCACACAGAGGCATACCGACAATCTTTCTTTGCACGAGCAACACGAGACTGGAATAGAAGGGAGAACGGATAGAGGTACTCAAAGTACCCTCCGCCACACACCGTCAGGTGGCTTACGGAATATGGATGTAGATGTAGATGTTATAATTCCCTGTATTTTATCCTTGCTACCTTCAAAATTTCAGAACAGAAATGAAGTTGATGTGCAGGAAAGTAACTGTGGTGCAACGGAGTGCCATAGGCCCATAGCATAAACGGCACTGTAGTAGGAAAAGAATACGCCGATCGGTGTTCAGAGAGCAGTTAACTTTGCATTCTTTTTGTCGTCCACCTATTTTTAATTCAATAGACTATCGCTTTCACTACTAAGGGCTTAGTAGGCATAGTCATAGCGAGGTGGGTCATGGAAATATTTGACTGGAACCGCTCAGCAAGCATAAAGTGGTGGAAGGGCTCATTGCTCACGAATGGTATTGCTCCTTACCTTCCAGCTCTGACGACTTTGTGACATCTGCCTTCACGAAAATTATCTTGTTCTTCCCGAATTCGCTCTCGAATTCCTCTACCACTTTCTGGCCAACCGCTGGGTCCACATCAGATATCACCACCTGGAACATCAGATGAATTAACTTACAGTTCTTGATTCTTCCAACATTTCTTTGTATATCAGCGTCATGTCTTTTATGTACACATCATAATCTACATGTTAACGTTATTATCTGTCCTGAAAAATGAATTGAGACAAATGAAGCCAATGATGCCTAAATATTTATGTGATTTGGTGATTATCAATTTTTCTTCAACTGCTCTGTTATCAGTGGTTAACCATAATTTGTTTTCTTTTTTCGTGCATGCTACTATTGTGGTTCTTAAGTGGATACACGAGCGAGGAACAGATGCCGTACACTAACAGAGAATTCAGATATAATAATTTATTCTACATCTAATATCAAACAGTAAAAATACTACATAACTTTGTTGCTGTATTTGCAGCGCCAGCTGCTAACAGTAGAGCTGGATGTAGAAATATATACAGATACAAAAGATTGATAAATCTGTCACTGTTCGATACAGTGTCTATTCAGAAGATGTCGAGCCCTGGCCGCTATGAAAGTCTGTAAATGTTATCCAGCAGGCAAACATACCAAACGGGACTCAATGCATGAAAGTTCGAACTTAACTACCCTCGCCACTGGAGATCCGGAAAGGCAATGCTTGCATCTCATTGGCAGCGGTGTAATCGTTCGTGGCAGGCAGCGCCCGCGTGCGATAACTAACCAAGATTAAACAAAAGTGCAAACAGTCCATTCCCACCTAGCGTGGTGCAAAGGTAGCACAAGGACAAGAGCCTTACAAGACGCATTCGTAACTTGAACTGACACACTACCAAGGGAGTTCCCATAAAACAGGGACAGGAAGACAAAAACAAGATATTCAAATTAACAAGTATGTGGCCAATGGATGTGGTGGTGGGGGGGGGGGTGACGTGGGCACTGAGGGGGGAGAGGGAGGGGGTGAAGAAGATCGAGATCCGTGCAAACGAAGTAGGGTGTTGAAATAATGGGAAGAGAGAGAGAGGGGAATAGAAAGAAAGTGAGAGAGAGAGAGAGAGAGAGAGAGAGAGATGGGGGGGGGGGGGGAAGAGGGAGTGGGGAAAGAGAGTGAGTGACAAAGGGCATTAGGGGCGGGGGGAAATTGGTTGCCAGAACTGAGTGGTCAAACAAGTAGGGAGTAGTGGAAGAGAGGACAGATACGGGGGGACCATGTTAAAATAGCAATGACAAATGCGCCTTAAAACACATAAGCATAATACAAGTTATATACTGACGTGTAATTAATAACGTAAGACACTAAACAGATCACTGATGATAAGCAACATGAACATGGTCGTATTTCTAGAATGTTACATGATCTGAAATGCTCAGCCCCGCAAAGGGTGAAAGTAATCGTCCTTCTTATACACTCCTGTTTATAGGTATGTAGCATTCTGAAATGAGCTTTAGAAAAAAAGTAAGTGAAATATATCAAAAGTAAAAAAAAAGGACCCAGTAAAAATCACAGAATTGTGCAAAAGAACGGAGTGGTAAGAAGGGAAAACAGGATGGGGAGGGCGCACACACTGCCAATCCAGAATTAACAATTTATTGCGGCAATACTGAAATATTATAGAGCAGAACAAAACCATTACAATAAAACACATTTACAAATGCAGAAGACGCACGAATAAAAGGACTTTAAAACAGCAGCATGTTCATAGTAAAGTTTTAAAATACAATACTATTGATTTAAACAACTGAAAATCCAGGATGGAATAATGACAACAGTGTGAAAAGTATAGTTGCTACTCACCATATAGCGGAGAGGCTGAGTCGCAAATAGGCACAACAAAAAGACTGTCAAACAAAGCTTTCGGCCAAACAGGTCTTCATCAGAATTAGACAACATACACACACATACACACACACACACATTAATGCAAACGCAAGTCACACACACATGACCACAGTCTCTGGGAGCCAACGCCAGTCTGGCCTTGGTAGCTACAGACTGTGGTCATGTGTGTGTGACTTGCGTCTGCATTAATGTGTGTGTGTGTGTGTGTGTGTGTGTGTGTGTGTAAGTGTATGTTGTCTAATTCTGATGAAGAGCTGTTTGGCCGAAAGCTTTGTTTGACAGTCTTTTTGTTGTGCCTATTTGCCACTCAGCATCTCCGCTATTTGGTGAGAAGCAACTATCCTTTTCATTCAAATGGTTCAAATGGCTCTAAGCACTATGGGACTTAACATCTGAGGTCATCAGTCCCCTAGACTTAGAACTACTTACACCTAACTAACCTAAGGACATCACACACATCCATGCCCGAGGCAGGATTCGAGCCTGTGACCGTATCAGCAGCGTGGTTCCGGACTGAAGCGCGTAGAACCGCTCGGCCACATATCCCTTTCATAATATTGTAAGTATACCATACATTTAAAACACAAAAGCAAGAAATAAATATCCAGTGATGGAGTATGTGGTTGATGGTGGTGGAAGGGAGAGGGTATGGAGCATTGAGATCCATGCAAGTGAGGCACAGCATTGAAGATTGCGCAAGAAACGGCCGATTCTGTCCGTCACTCTGGGAATGTATGGCAGATACCGTATACCATGCACACGCGAAAAATTTTATGTCGGAATGACTGGACGGGCAATTAAAACCAGGATCAAAGAGCATAAGCGACATTGCAGGTTAGGGCAGGTGGTGAAATTGGTTGTGGCAGAGCACGCACTGAGTGAGACCGACTACGTAATGAAATTCCCCGACACGGAAGTTCTGGCTGTAGAGAAGCACTATCACAAGCACTTGTTCAGAGAAGCTGTAGAAATACAAAAACACACGAACAGTTTGAACAAGAAAGAGGAAAGCCTTAAGGTAAACGGATCCTGGCTTCCCATACTGCAGCGAACGACCGTCGCAGGTAGCAAGAGGAGAACCGCACCGGAAATGACCGCGGAGAAGCCCTTGGACGTTGGCGCGTCAGGTACATATAGTCTGCTCCACCACCGGCAATAGAGGGTGAAGCTTTGACAATGCCAGCCACTCGTGCTGGCGAAACGTCAGTAAAATCATTAGATGAACGCCGGCAGAAGAACCAGAGACAGAAGCCAATAGGCAGTTTGTCAATGGTGCCCTACATCGATTTTGATCTGATGATGGTATATGCCACCTGGGTGAAAGTAGGTGTATTGTTAATGATTTCAACGTCGTCCACCAACAGACGGCGTAGTGGCATAGCTACCAGAGCGCTATCTGTGTCTACCATTTAATAGGGAATGCTCACAGCCAGAAGGCTCCCTGTGGTGTACTAGGTCTTCCTACAGCCGACTGAGCGAGTTTGAAAGGGGTCAAATTGTGGCCTTCCAAGCGGTGGGATGGTCCTTTCGGAGAAATGCCACGCAAGGTGGATGTGCTGCGTTAGTGTGCAATGATGCTGGTATCAGTGGTCATGTGAACATTCTCACACATGTAGATGAGGTTCTGGTCGTCCACGGAGCAAAGTCGCCCTCCGGGTCGTCATTTTGTAAGGGCAGCAGTGGCAGATCCTACAGCTACCATAGAAGAGACTTGTGAGCCCACATGCGTGAGAACCGGTTATTAGCAGTGGGACTATGGGCACACTCATCTCTAGCCCGTCTTCCAGTCGCGTCACAGCATCGACAGGCACGGCTCGACTGCTGACATCAGAGGATCATTTGGAGAATGGTATGGCGCGCCGTGGTCTTCAGCGATGAAAGCAGATTCTGCCTGCATGCAAGTGATCGTCGTTTGCAAGTACAGTGTAGACCTGCTGGTGCTGTCTCATACAGTGCATTCGCTCAAGACCCACTGGCCCCACTTTAGGCCTCATGGTCTGAGGTGCGATAAGCTACAGCTCTCGTTCACCTTTGGTGTTTTTGGAGGGGGCGCTAATCTGCGCGCGGTACATGCAGAATGCCGTTAGACCAATTCTTTTGCACTTCTTGCAACAAGGCAATGTGTTGTTCCAACAGGATAATGCTTGCCCACACACCGCGCATGAAACTCAACGTGCTCTGCAAGACGTGCAGCAACTTCCCTGGCCAACATGATCTCCAGACTTTTCTCCAGTCGAGCACTTGTGGGATGTGATGGGATGAGAAGTGACACGTGCGACTCGTCGACCAACTCTTACAGAGCTACGTGAGCAGGTCGAGCTGGCGTGGCGTAACGTATTACAGGAGAGTATTCGCCATCTGTACGATCGGCTAGATGTCAAAGTCGGCACCTGCATTGCCACCAGTGGAGGCTGCACCACATACTAGTATGGGTGTTTCAGGGTCGGTCGGTATCTAGTTCGCAGAACCGCTTGTGCTGTTCATCTGTAAATGTAATCATACCACGTACTCCATGGGCATAGTTGCATCAATAAATCTTGAGTAATTGGAAACGTCTGAAAGGGAGTAATAATTTTTTTCTGGTAGTGTATATGGCGCTCAGTCTATATTTTTTCACATTTGTTACACAGTTAGAATGTTTTAAGTTCTTAGAGCTTCTAACGCGATCAAGAATGGCGCGGATGTCAGCTGACAAAAACTTCACGGAGGGAAAAAATGGTTCGAATGGCTCTGAGCACTATGGGACTCAACTTCTGAGGTCATCAGTCCCCTAGAACTTAGAACTACCTAAACCTAACTAACCTAAGGACATCACGTACATGCATGCCCGAGGCAGGATTCGAACCTGCGACTGTAGCGGTCTCGTGGTTCCAGACTGTAGTGCCTAGAACCGAACGGCCACTCCGGCCGCCGACGGAGGAAAACAAGTACTTTTTATTGTATGGATTTTATTTATTTTTCTTCATTCACTCAGCTGTATTTAGTTTTTACCTGCTTACGTTTTATCGAATTCAAAGTCACATGAGTCTATCTGGAGGCGTACGGAAGGGGAATTATTGCAGACCTGGAAAATATATAGAATATCGTTCGATAACACGAGGGAGCTGCCAATACAACGATGTACCAAAAGTACGAATACAGCCCAGCACAACAGATGATGTAGCAGACAATTAAAACGCTGACTACGTACGTCGGTTGACACATACTTGTAAATGGATCCATGTGGCTTTGAAATCAATAGGATGTGAGTGGCAAAGCAATTAATACAGTTGAGTGGATAAATAAAATGAATGGAATAAAAAATATTGATTTTTGTCCGTAGAGAGGATTATTTGCCAACATCATTTCATAAGAACTTGGCGTGTTTGTTCCGCTCTTTACCTCATTTCCATAAACAGCCTAATAATATTATGTTTGTTACTCTGAAGTTCTTTTGATAATCTGTTATCAGATGCCTTGTTCTCTGTATCTACTTTCTTCAATTTGTCTTAAAGCTGGTATGTGCTATTTATGTTGTATGGTACCGTTTGCATGATATGCAGAACAAATGTCAATCAGATTTTTTAAAAAAATGTGTGTTACCAAGGAGGTCAATACCTATGGACAAGGGGGGATTGCGGAGGAGGGGGAGGGGGCGCAGCTCCATCCCAGCTCTCAGAGAAAGGAAAAAATATAGTGTATTAACGTGGTTTTCTTGGAAGGAAACGATTTAAAAGTCATTACTTCACAGGTTTTTAACACAGTAAGACATGAAAAAATTTTATGGCTACTTGTAAGTCGCCATTCGTCTTCCAAAATACTGAAAATACACGACACCCCCAGGTATAGGCAACCCCCCAAGTACTATCTGATGGGCGCCCTTGTGTGTTACAGTCGTACTTTCTGCTCATGCACAAAAAAAGGGCTGTACGGTGAACACTTTCTAAGTTTTACTAAAATGTTTTATGTCTTGTTGCTGTGCTTCTCGTTGTTGTCACACAGTGACATCTGAAAAAAAGGTAGGTGCTTCTGGCTAGCCGTGTATTTCACTGAGTAGGGCAGCACTGCCAGTTCCAGCCGCCTGCCGCTGACCTTGGCTCCTGCAGTGAGCAGCGCCTTGGCGAAGGCCCGTCCCAGGCCCCCAGCTCCCCCGGTGACGAGAGCTACTTTGCCAGAGGGATCCATCCTGCAACACACAACAAACCACAATGTCACACAGTGCTCTCGCCTCTGTAAGCTTCAAAATACACTGGGAAGTGTGTATAGTATGGTGAATTTTCGAGGCTAAAAACACTGGACGTGTCGCCTCACCTTCAGATTATAAGTAGCTGATAGCTCGGAATTGCCCTATTACTTACACATGCCAATCATGTATTGGACAGTCTGCCTCTATAGCTTAGTGGTTAGTGTATTTGCCTACAATGCAAGGACCTGGGTTCGATTTCCAATACAAACAGGAATTTTTCCTTAGTGAAAGAGCTGTAATGGGGTGCTTTCTACACAGCTACTCATCAAGCCTCCCTAAGGCACGTGGTAGAAGGTACCCTGTACCAGTACCATGCATTTCTTTTCCTGTTCCACTCGCAAAGAGAGCAAAGGAAAAACGACTATCTATATGCCTCTGTACGAGCCCTTATTTCTCGTATCTTTGTGATCCTCATGCTCAGTGTAAGTTGGCAGCAGGAGAATCGCTCGGCAGTCAGCTTCAAATTCTAATTCTCTAAATTTTCTCAATAGTGTTCGTCAAAAAGGACGTTGCATTACCTCCAGAGATTCTCATTTCAGCTCCCGACGGATCTACCCATCCCAGCCGCAACTGTCTGTGCTGTAATAGGCACATAAGATTTCCTGATCTACAGTCACCAGTATTCCACTTGATGCAGTGCCCAGAAATGGACATGAGTTTTAAAATTCGTCCACAACTGACATAGTCATTTGCGAACTGTATGGAAGCAGAGCGGAAAGTCGGATCTGTGCGAGGTAGGATTGATGGAGGAAACAGGGAACATCCGAAGAAGAGGACAGATTTTCGTCACCGGGTGATTTTGTAACTGAGAAACTGAGACATAGATGCTCAGCCAACTCCAGTGGCACACGCTACAACATAGGCGTCATGCATTACGGTGTGAATTAATATTACACTAGTGGCCATTACAATTGCTACACCACGAATGTGATGTGCTACAGACGCGAAATTTAATGGACAGGCAGAAGATGCTGTGATATGCAAATAATTAGGTTTTCAGAGCATTCACACAAGGTTGGCGCCAGTGGCGACACCTACAACGTGCAGACATGAGAAAAGTTTCCAACCGATTTCTCACACACAAACAGCAGTTGACCAGTATTGCCTGGAGAAACGTTGTTGTGATGCCTCGTGTAAGGAGGAGAAATGCGTACCATCACGTTACAGACTTTGATAAAGGTCGGATTGTAGTCTGTCGCGATAACGGTTTATCGTATCGCGACATTGCTGCTCGCGTTGGTCGAAATCCAATGACTGTTAGCAGAATATGGAATCGGTGGGTTCAGGAGGGTAATACGGAACGCCGTGCTGGATCCCAACGGCCTCATATCACTAGCAATCGAGATGACAGGCATTTTATCCGCATGGCTGTAACGGATCGCGCAGCCCCGTCTCGATCCCTGAGTCAACAGATGGGCACGTTATCAAGACAACAATCATCTGCACGAACAG
This sequence comes from Schistocerca serialis cubense, assembly GCF_023864345.2. Taxonomy (NCBI): domain Eukaryota; kingdom Metazoa; phylum Arthropoda; class Insecta; order Orthoptera; family Acrididae; genus Schistocerca; species Schistocerca serialis. The sequence goes on from NC_064641.1 coordinate 860,642,135, forward strand.
TTCGACGACGTTTACAGCAGCATGGACTATCAGTTCGGAGACCATGGCTGCAGTTACCCTTGACGCTGCATCACAGACAGGAGCGCCTGCGATGGTGTACTCAACGGCGAACCTGGGCACACGAATGGCAGAACATCATTTTTTCGGATGAATCCAGGTTCTGTTTACAGAATCATGATGGTCGCATCCGTGCTTGGCGACATAGCGGTGAACGCACATTGGAAGCGTGTATTCGTCATCGCCATACTGACGCATTACCCGGAGTGATGGTATGGGCTGCCATTGGTTACACGTCTCGGTCACCTCTTTTTCGCATTGACGGCACTTTGAACAGTGGACGTTACATTTCAGATGTGTTACGACCCGTGGCTCTACCCTTCATTCGTTCCCTGCGGATAATGCACGACCTCTTGTTGCAGGTCCTGTACGGGCCTTTCTGGATACAGAAAATGTTCTCCAGATCTCTCACCCATTGAAAACGTCTGGTCAATGGTGGCCGAGCAGCTGGCTCGTCACGATACGCCAGTCACTACTCTTGATGAACTGTGGTATCGTGTTGAAGCTGCATGGACAGCTGTACCTGTACACGTCATCCAAGCTCTGTTTGACAAATGCCCAGGCGTATCAAGGCCGTTATTACGGCCAGAGGTGGTTGTTCTGGGTACTGATTTCTCAGTATCTATGCAGCCAAATTGCGTGAAAATGTAATCACATGTCAGTTCTAGTATAATATATTTGTCATCTGAATTCTTCTTGGTGTATCAATTTTAGTGGCCAGTAGTGTAAAATTCCAGGACCATACTTCACTAGAAGAGTCAGTTAATGTATTTCTTCCACCTATGTACATTTCGCGAAAAAACCATAAAAGTAAAACCAGAAAGATTCGAACTCACATGGAGGTTTATGTACAATCGTTCTTCCTGCAGATCTTCACCAGTAGAGAGGGACAGAAGGGATGTGACAGCGGTACACACAAAGTGCCTTCCACCATATGCCATAAGGTGGCTTACAGAGTGTAGATGTAGATGTAGACGTGGAGTCAGCTGCCACAGCAGTCTCTCAAGCGGCCCAGGGTTATTTTCAATGTACAATAATATAATAATTCGAATTTTACTCATACGTTTCTGTACTATGTGACACCGGTCTTACGTTAGCCGTAAAATGGTTCAAATGGCTCTGAGCACTATGGGACTTAACATCTGTGGTCATCAGTCCCCTAGAACTTAGAACGACTTAAACCTAACTAACCTAAGGACATCACGCACATCCATGCCCGAGGCAGGATTCGAACCTGCGACCGTAGCAGTCGCGCGGTTCCGGACTGAGCGCCTAGAACCGTAAATTGCAATGAAGTCGTTCTGTAGCGTAAAAACAAACGTAAGTTTTTACGTGTTTTTAAGAGTATAAATACGCTATGAAACTCATTGACGAACAGCCTAGCAACCCCAGATAGTACCCTGAAGCGCCAAAGGAACTGGTATTGGCATGGGTATTCGAATACAGAGATACGTAAACATGCAGAATACGGCGCTACGATCGGAAACGCCTATATAAGACAACAAGTGTCTGGCGCATTTGTTAGATCGGTTACTGCTGCTAAAATGGCAGGTTATCAAGATTCAAGTGAGTTTGAACGTTGTGTTATAGTCGCTGCAAGAGCGATGGGGCACAGCATCTCCGAGGGAGGGATGAAGTGGGCATTTTCCCGTATGACAACTTCACGAGTGTACCATGAATATCAGGAATCCAGCAAAACATCGCTGCAGCCGGAAAAAGATCCTGCAAAAGCGGGACCAACAACGACTGAAGACAATCTATCAGTATGACAGAAGTGCAACGCTTCCGGAAATTGCTGCATATTTCAGTGCTGGGCCATAAACAAGTGTCAGCGTGCAAACCATTGGACGAAGCATCTTCGATATAGGCTTTCGGAGCCCGAAGGTCCACTCGAGTACGCTTGATGGCTGTACGACACAAAGCTTTACGCGTCGACTAGGCCCGTCAACACCGACATAGGACTGTTAATGACTGAAAACATATTGCCTCGTCGGAAGAATCTCAGTTCACATTGTATTGAGTGGATAAATGCTTACGGGTATGGAGACAACCTCATGAATCCATGAATCCACGTGCGTTAGCATCCTGTCTGATCACTTCCATCCATTCATGTCCATTGTGCATTCCGACGGACTTGGGCAATCCCAGCAGGACAATGCGATACCCCACATGTCCAGAATTGCTACAGAGTGGCTCCAGGAACACTCTTCTGAGTTTAAACACTTTCGCTAGCCACCAAACTCCCCAGACATGAACATTATTGAATGAGATATGTATTTGGATTCATGAATCCTCAAGAATCCATGAATCCACTGTTCAAACTGGTGGAAGCTCTGTAATGGTGTCGGTCTCCTGCAATTGGAGTGATATGGGACCCCTGATGCGTCTACATACGACTCTGACAGGTGACACGTGCGTAAGCATCCAGCCTGATCACTTCCATCCACTCATGACCATTGTACATTCCAACGGACTTGGGCAATTCCAGCAGGACAATGCGATACCCCACATGTCCAGAATTGCTACAGAGTGGCTCCAGGAACACTCTTCTGAGTTTAAACACTTTCGCTAGCCACCAAACTCCCCAGACATGAACATTATTGAATGAGATACGTATTTGGATTCATGAATCCTCAAGAATCCATGAATCCACTGTTCAAACTGGTGGAAGCTCTGTAATGGTGTCGGTCTCCCGCAATTGGAGTGATATGGGACCCCTGATGCGTCTACATACGACTCTGACAGGTGACACGTGCGTAAGCATCCTGTCTGATCACTTCCATCCACTCATGACCATTGTACATTCCAACGGACTTGGGCAATTCCAGCAGGACAATGCGATACCCCACATGTCCAGAATTGCTACAGAGTGGCTCCAGGAACACTCTTCTGATTTTAACACTTTCGCTGGCCACCAAACTCAGCAGACATGAACATTATTGAGCGTATCTGGGATGACTTGCAAAGTGCTGTTCAGAAGAGATGTCCATCCCCTCGTACTCTTACGCATTTATGAAGAGCCCTGCAGGATTCATGGTGTCAGTTACCTCCAGCAGTACGACATCAGTCGATTCCATACCACGTCGTGTTCTGGCACTTCTGCATGATCGCGGGGGCCCTACTGGATATTAGGGGGGCGTACCAGTTTCTCTGGCTCTTCAGTGTATATTTCCGTCACTGATATTTGCCTTCTCGATTACTTTCGCGTCATCCTCTTCCCGTTCCCAGTCTCAAAACTCCCCTACAGCTGAAATTTCGTCGGAAGTACCTGACCTTCCCTCGCTGGTCAGGCGACATCTCAGTGTCTCGTCCTTTGATGTTCGAAAAGATTACGCAAAAATGTCGTGGTCAGTTATTCTCTGTGGACGGCAGTGACTGCGTGGCACCTTTCGCTCAGACTTGGGAGAGCCGCCGGCTCTGTCAACAAAAGCACGAAGCAGCCCGCATCCTTACTTCAGTAAAAACTGCCCAATTCCCAGGTGAGCTTCTTCTAAATTAGCTTCACTCACCACATCCTTATAACAAAGTAGTTTTTCGTGACGAAATTCTTAGGTAAATGTTTCACTGTTTTCTCTCAGCGTCAGAAAGTAATATATTCCTCTGTCGTCATCATGAGTAATTTTCTGTAGGCTGTGAGCTACTTCATGTAATTGGGGGGGGGGGGATTATGTGGTGTCACCGCCAGACACCACACTTGCTAGGTGGTAGCCTTTAAATCGGCCGCGGTCCATTAGTATACTGTCGCCACTATCAGTCACCGCAGACCGAGCGCCGCCACACGCCAGGTCTAGTCTAGAGAGACTCCCTAGCACTCGCCCCAGTTGTACAGCCGACTTTGCTAGCGATGGTTCACTGCCTGCATACGTTCTCATTTGCAGAGACGACAGTTTAGCATAGCCTTCAGCTACGTCATATGCTACAACCTAGCAAGGCGACATATTCAGTTACTATTCTGAACAGATAATATTGTGAATCATGTACCGTCAAGAGCGACGTTCATCATTAATGGATTAAAGTTAAGTATCAAACTAATTACGTCCGCTTTCTGAATTCTCATTCCTTGTCATGTTCCAGACCTCACGTCAGTATAGTTCTTCCCTCCTCACGCCAGCCTGCGTGAGCGAAGACGCGTACATTTCGGCCTCCACTAGTAACACGGTGTTGGCTCTTCAGCCAACACAACAGATTATACGATGGTGACGGCACGAAGCCACGGAACGTCCATACGCTACAACAGATTATGTCTACGTCTGTGGCAGAGAAACATTGGTGTCGATGCCGATTACGTTAAACAACGTATAACTTAACTTTATTTCTCTGTAGCCTTTCAGAATCAAGTGCAAGAGTCACACATTAAAAGAGTCTGTGGAATACTAAAGTTAAAAACGTATTTTTTCGGAAACAGATGATACATTAACAGTTAACATTATTTCAGTATTCGCAAATACTTGAATACAGACCTAGTGAGACACACTGTATAAGCCACTTAAGCAGGCTAACAATTTCCTTCAGCTGTCTCATTTTCTTTTCTTATCGCGTTATTTATTGAAGGGCTTTGTTTGTTACCATACAACGTAGTTGCGGCATATTTCAGATAACGGTATGCTCGTAAGCTGTACGTTATTTACGACACTTACAGGCCATAGACGCCCGACGAACCATGGATCTGGGCGCTGGGGGTGCCCTGTGTTTCTCTATATTACAAAGAGTCGTACCGTAGGTGCGATCATTTCGTAGGGATTTCTGTAGAGAGGCCACGCTAACATATGGTCTCTGAAGAGGGTCAGCAGTCTTTTCCGGTAATTGCAGTGAATCGCAGTCTTGATTACTGACCTTAGCCTGCGGCGGGAAAGTAAGGTCGTTAAATATCTCGAGGATATAGAGCTCTATTTTATGGTTTAATGATGATGGATTTCTACTCAGAAAAAGATTCTGGAGGTCAAACAGACCCCGATTTAGATCCTAGGGCGTAGACTCTTAGGGAGGATGCTAGAATAAGAAAAAAATTCTGACATTCTACAACTCGAAGAGTGGAATGCTAGAACTCGAAGAGTGGAATGCTAGATCCCTTAATCGGTTAGGTACGTTTGAGAAACTTGAAAGTGAAATGGGTACGTTGAAGTGTAGTTAGTATACTTGGAATTAGCGCAGTAATTGTGGCAGAAAGAACAGGACTTCCGGCTAGGAGGGTACGGGGTTTCCAACACAAAATCAAATTGGGTTAATGCAAGAGTAGGTGTAATAACGAACCACAAAATAGAAATATGGGTAAACTACTACATTGCCATGACAAAAGTCATGGGATAGTGATATGTACACTACTGGCCATTACATTTGCTACCCCAAGAAGAAATGCAGATGATAAACGGGTATCCATTGGACAAATATATTATACTAGAACTGACATGCGATTACATTTGCTCGCAATTTGGGTGCATAGATCCTGAGAAATCAGTACCCAGAACAACCACCTCTGGCCTTAATAACGGCCTTGATACGCCTGGGCAATGAGTCAAACAGAGCTTGGATGGCGTGTAGGGTTCAGCTGCCCTTGCAGCTCCAACACGATACCACAGTTCATCAAGAATAGTGACTGGCGTATTGTGTAGAGCCAGTTGCTCGGCCACCATTGAACAGACGAATTCAATTGGTGAGACATCTGGAGAATGTGCTGACCAGGGCAGCAGTCGAACATTTTCTGTATCCAGAAAGGCCCGTATAGCACCTGCAACATGCGGTCGTGCATTATCCTGCTGAAATGTAGGATTTCGCAGGGATCGAATGAAGGGTAGAGCCACGAGTCGTAACACATCTGAAATGTAACGTCCACTGTTCAATGTGCCGTGAATGCGAACAGGAGGTGACCGATACGTGTAATCAATGGCACCCCATACCATCACGCCCGGTGATACGCCAGTATGGCGATGAGGAATACACTCTTCCAATGAGCGTTCTCCGCGATGTCGACAAACACGGATGCGACCATCATGATGCTGTAAACAGAACCTGGATTCATCCGAAAAAATGACGTTTTGCCATTCGTGCACTCTAGTTCGTCGTTGAGTACACCATCGCAGGCGCTCCTGTCTGTGATGCAGCGTCAAGGGTAACCGCAGCCATGGTCTCCGAGCTGATAGTTCATGCTGCTGCAAACGTCGTCCAACTATTCGTCCAGGTGGTTGTTGTCTTGCAAATGTCCCCATCTGTTGACTCAGGGATCGAGATGTGCCTGCACGATCCGTTACAGCCATACGGATAAGATGCCTTTCATCTCGACTGCTAGTGATACGAGGCCACAGGGATCCAACACGGCGTTCGGTATTACCCTCCTGAACCCACCGATTCCATATTCTGCTAACAGTCACTGGATCTCGACCAACGCGAGCAGCAATGGCGCGATATGATAAACCGCAATCGCGATAGGCTGCAATCCGGCCTTTATCAAAGTCGGAAACGTGATGGTACACGTTTCTCCTCCTTACACGAGGCATAACAACAACGTTTTATCAGGTAACGCCGGTCAACTGAGAAATCGGTTGGAAACTTTCCTCATGTCAGCACGTTGTAGGTGTCGCCTCCGGCGCCAACCTTACGTGAATGCTCTGAAAAGCTAATCATTTGCATATCACAGCATCTTCTTCCAGTCGGTTAAATTTCGCGTGTGTAGCACGTTATCTTCGTGGTGTAGCAATTTTAATGGCCAGTAGTGTACATATGCAGATGACGGTAGTATTGCATACACAGGGTATAAAAGGGCAGGGCAATCGGAAAGCCGTCATTTGCAGGCAAATGATTCATTTCCGACGTGATTATGGCCGCACAACAGACTCTGAACACGGAACGGTAGTTGAAGCCAGATGCATGGGACGTTCCATTTCGGAAATCGTTAGGGAAATCAGTATTCCGATGTCCATAGTGTCAAGAGTGCGCCGAGAATAGCAAATCTCAGGCATTACCTCTCACCACGGAGAACACCGTGGCCGTCCGCCTTCGCTTAACGCCTGGGAGCAGCGACGTTTGCGTAGAGGTGTCAGTGGCAACAGACAAGCAATACAGTGTGAAATAACCGCAAAAATCATTATGACAGTACCACGAGCGTATCCGTTAGGATAATGCAGTGAAATTTGCTGTTAATGGGCTATGCCAGCAGGCGACACGTTACTTACACGTTCCATGACCTTCGAGATTTGTTCCTCATTTTGGTCCTGCGGAACTACATGTGTGAAATAAAAATAAAAAAAAGATTCCAGTGCTTTTGTTACCAGCACGACATCGCTTGAGGCGCCTCTCCTGGGCTCGTGACCATATCGGTGGGACCCTAGACGACTGGGAAAGTGTGCCTGGTCAAATGAGTCCCGATTTCTGTTGGTAAGAGCTGATGCTAGGATTCGAGGATGGGACAGACCACACGCAGCTGTGGACCCAAGTTGTCAACAAGCACTATGCAAGCTGGTGGTGGCTACGTAATGGTGTGGGCTGTGTTTACGAGGAATGAACTGTGTCCCCGTGTCCAACCGAACGGATTATTGACTGGAGGCCGGTCGAGGTGGCCGTGCTGCTCTAGGCGCTACAGTCTGGAACCGAGCGACCGCTACGGTCGCAGATTTGAATCCTGCCTCGGGCATGGATGTGTGTGATGTCCTTAGGTTAGTCAGGTTTAAGTAGTGCTAAGTTCTAGGGGCTGATGACCTCAGATGTTAAGTCCCATAGTGCTCAGAGCCATTTGAACCATTGACTGGAAATGTTTATATTCTTCATGTGTGTGGCCACATTATCCGTTGTTGCTGTGTAATTTCTGAGGGCTGTAACTACGGTTCGGAAATACCTTCAGGAAATATTTCACTACTGGCCATTAAAATTGATACACCACGGAGATGACGAGCTACAGACGCGAAATTTAACCGATTGGAAGAAGATGCTGTGATATGCAAATGGTTAGGTTTTCAGAGCATTCACACAAGGTTGGCGCCGGTGGACACACCTGCAACGTGCTGACATGAGGAAAGTTTCCAACCGATACCTCATACATAAACAGCAGTTGACCGGCGTTGCCTGGTGGAACGTTGTTGTGATGCCTCGTGTAAGGAGGAGAAATGCATACCATCACGTTTCCGACTTTGATTAAGGTCGGATTGTAGCCTATCGCGATTGCGGTTTATCGTATCTCGACATTGCTGCTCGCGTCGGTCGAGATCCAATGACTGTTAGCAGAATATGGAATCGGTGGGTTCAGGAGAGTAATACGGAACACCGTGCTGGATCCCAGCGGCCTCGTATCACTAGCAGTCGAGATGACAGGCATCTTATCCGCATGGCTGTAACGGATCGTGCAGCCACGTCTCGATCCCTGAGTCAACAGATGGGGATGTTTGCAAGGCATCAACCATCTGCACGAACAGTTCGACGACGTTTGCAGTAGCATGGACTATCAGCTCGAAGACCATGGCTGCGGTTACCCTTGATGCTGCATCACAGACAGGAGCGCCTGCGATGGTGTACCCAAAAACGAACCTGGGTGCACGAATGGCAAAACGTCAGTTTCTCGGATGAATCCAGATTCTGTTTACAGCATCATGATGGTCGCATCCGTGTTTGGCGACATCACGGTGAACGCACATTGGAAGCATGTATTCGTCATCGCCGTACTGGCGTATCACCCGGCGTGATGGTATGGGGTGCCATTGGTTACACGTCTCGGTCATCTCTTGTTCTCTGTGACGGCACTTTGAACAGTGGGCGTTACATTTTAGATGTGTTACGACCTGTGGCTCTTTCCTTCATTCGATCCCTGCGAAAGCCTACATTTCAGCAGGATAATGCAGAACCGCATCATTGCAGGTCCTGTACGGGCCTTTCTGGATACAGAAAATGTTCGACTGCTGCCCTGGCCAGCACATTCTCCAGATCTCTCACCAACTGAAAACGTCTGGTCAATGGTGGCCGAGCAACTGGCTCGCACAATACGCCAGTCACTACTCTTGATAAACTGTGGTATCGTGTTGAAGCTGCATGGGCAGCTGTACCTGTACACGCTATCCAAGCTCTGTTTGACTCAAAGCCCATGCGTATCAAGGCCGTTATTAAGGCCAGAGGTGGTTGTTCTGGGTAAAGATTTCTCAGGATCTATGCACCCAAATTGCGAGAAAATGTAATCACATGTCAGTTCTCCTATAATACACTCCTGGAAATGGAAAAAAGAACACATTGACACCGGTGTGTCAGACCCACCATACTTGCTCCGGACACTGCGAGAGGGCTGTACAAGCAATGATCACACGCACGGCACAGCGGACACACCAGGAACCGCGGTGTTGGCCGTCGAATGGCGCTAGCTGCGCAGCATTTGTGCACCGCCGCCGTCAGTGTCAGCCAGTTTGCCGTGGCATACGGAGCTCCATCGCAGTCTTTAACACTGGTAGCATGCCGCGACAGCGTGGACGTGAACCGTATGTGCAGTTGACGGACTTTGAGCGAGGGCGTATAGTGGGCATGCGAGAGGCCGGGTGGACGTACCGCCGAATTGCTCAACACGTGGGGCGTGAGGTCTCCACAGTACATCGATGTTGTCGCCAGTGGTCGGCGGAAGGTCCACGTGCCCGTCGACCTGGGACCGGACCGCAGCGACGCACGGATGCACGCCAAGACTGTAGGATCCTACGCAGTGCCGTAGGGGACCGCACCGCCACTTCCCAGCAAATTAGGGACACTGTTGCTCCTGGGGTATCGGCGAGGACCATTCGCAACCGTCTCCATGAAGCTGGGCTACGGTCCCGCACACCGTTAGGCCGTCTTCCGCTCACGCCCCAACATCGTGCAACCCGCCTCCAGTGGTGTCGCGACAGGCGTGAATGGAGGGACGAATGGAGACGTGTCGTCTTCAGCGATGAGAGTCGCTTCTGCCTTGGTGCCAATGATGGTCGTATGCGTGTTTGGCGCCGTGCAGGTGAGCGCCACAATCAGGACTGCATACGACCGAGGCACACAGGGCCAACACCCGGCATCATGGTGTGGGGAGCGATCTCCTACACTGGCTGTACACCACTGGTGATCGTCGAGGGGACACTGAATAGTGCACGGTACATCCAAACCGTCATCGAACCCATCGTTCTACCATTCCTATACCGGCAAGGGAACTTGCTGTTCCAACAGGACAATGCACGTCCCCATGTATCCCGTGCCACCCAACGTGCTCTAGAAGGTGTAAGTCAACTACCCTGGCCAGCAAGAGCTCCGGACCTGTCCCCCATTGAGTATGTTTGGGACTGGATGAAGCGTCGTCTCACGCGGTCTGCACGTCCAGCACGAACGCTGGTCCAACTGAGGCGCCAGGTGGAAATGGCATGGCAAGCCGTTCCACAGGACTACATCCAGCATCTCTACGATCGTCTCCATGGGAGAATAGCAGCCTGCATTGCTGCGAAAGGTGGATATACGGTGTACTAGTGCCGACATTGTGCATGCTCTGTTGCCTGTGTCTATGTGCCTGTGGTTCTGTCAGTGTGATCATGTGATGTATCTGACCCCAGGAATGTGTCAATAAAGTTTCCCCTTCCTGGGACAATGAATTCACGGTGTTCTTATTTCAATTTCCAGGAGTGTATATTTGTCCAATGAATACCTGTTTATCATGTGCATGTCTTCTTGGTGTAGCAATAGTGTATGTCCGGTTATTTTGAGGCCATTTGCAGCCATTCGTGGCTGACAATGCGTCAGGTCGCCGGACCACAGTTGTTTACGACTGGTTTGAAGAACATTCTGGATAATTCGAGCGAATCGTTTAGCCACCCAGATCGCTAGAGCTGAAACCCGTGGAACGTTTTTGGGACATAATCGACACGTCTGTTCGTGCACAAAATCTTGCACCGGCAACATTTTCCCAATTATGAACGGCCACGGAAGCAGCTTGGCTCAGAATTTCTGCAGGGGACGTGCACAGACTTGTTGAGTCCACGCCACGTAGAGTTGCTGCAGCATGCTGCGTAAAAGGGAAGTCCTCCAAGGTATTAGGGGATATACCACGACTTCTTCACCTCAGTGTGGAAGTCCACTTATTAAAATCAACAAATAAATGATGGTTTAATTTATTTAGCGTTGCAGAAACAATCCCTGCCTGATGATCGCATGATCAGTCCTCAAAAGTATTTTTGGATAAATACTTTAAAAAATGATTGCTAGGAGTGTTTGTGGACATTAACACAGCAAATTTCAAGCTCTCGAATCACCAAGGTGATATATGCCTTCTGCTGTTCCTTACACACATAAACGATTTAGGAGACAATCTGAGCAGCCGTCTTAGGTTGTTCACAAACGATGCTGTCGTTTATCGTCTAGTAAAGTTATCAGAAGATCAAAACCAATTGCAAAACGATTTAGATATGATACCTGTATGGTGCGAAAGGTGTGCGTTCATCCACATGAGTACTAAAAGGAATCGGTGAAATTTCGGTTACACGATAAATCAGTCGAATCTAAATGCCGTAAATTAAACTAAATAGTTCAGAATTACAGTTACGAACAATTTGAATTGGAAAGAACACATAGGAAATGTTGTGGGGCAGACGAATCCGCGTTTTACTGGCAGAATTGCTTAGAAGATGCTACAAATCTGCTAAAGAGACTGCCTACGCTACATTTGTCGCTCGGTGTGGGATCCTTACCAGATAAGATTAACGGAGTACACCCAGGACGTTCAAAGAAGAGCAGTAGTTTTGTATTATGGAGAAACAGAGGACAGAGTGTCACAGAAATGATACGGGATTCGGGGTGGAAATCATTAGAACAAAGGCGATTCTCGCTGCGGCGATTTTTTCTCACGAAATACCGATCACCAGCTTTCTCCTCCGAATTCGAAAATATTTTGTTGACGCCAGCCTACGTAGGGAGAAACGATCATCATAATAAAATACGGGAAATCAGAACTCACCCAGAAAGATACAGGTGTTCATTTTTTTTCCGCGAGCTGTTCGAGATTGGAGAGAATTTGTGTGAAGATGGTTCGGTGAACCCTCTGCCAGGCACTTAGAGTAGCCATGTATGTGTAGATGTAGAGGATATACTTGTCATCTGGGGTTACCTGTCTCATTAACACACATTTATCGTCAATTCTTTCCCGTATTAACATTAGTAAATAGTTCTTGTCCGTCGTGGGCACATTAACCCTTCCAGACCATCTGGAGACAATTGTGTACATTAACTTTTGCTGTGTCTTAGCTGCAACAGAAGTATTTTTTCGCAGTATGCACCTGAGGTACACTTTTGTGAATGTTCAGCCTTTTGACCATGCACAAGTGCTGCCAACTGTTGGGCATCACAATGAAAATATCAGCAAGTTAATGTAACAGTGCACAGCACCCCCTGACCACCACAACCCACGGATGTTGCTGGTTCGCAATATTCCACTGTATAATTCGATACTATTATTGTTATTTTGCATGGTAATTATTAAATGACCATTTTAATATTTATTGCAATAGAGGATATTTCGTAATTAGTTATTTTAGTCCATAAAATGAAGCCAACTGTACGAAGTTTGTTTAGAAAACATGTACATATTTTTATATCTATCTTGCATTTAAAATCATTAAAAATCACCTTAGAGCATTACAGCATAAAGAAAAATTTTCCTTCCTCCAGGAAAAATTCAGGTCTCAAAGGTTTATAACATTGCAACCGACGAAGCTGAAGGTACTTTATAATGACTTAGCTTCAAACAGTGTTTTTTTATACGCGTTTATTTTTCCATAATGACAGTGCTAGTTGCCTGATATTCCAGCGTAAGACGTTTGTCTAACGACGCTGAACAATTTTGCAGAGGGTGTTTTCGAGACAGCTATTTTAAAACGTCTTAAGTAAAGAAAAGATGTTTATGACGCGTAAACATCTGTAGATAAGGTGAACATAAAACGAATGCGCTCTCAAAAACGCCTGTTTTGAGGCATAATAAGATGTCGGGACATCAGGGCATTGCAGTAACATTAACGTCATGGGCGCTACATGCGCTAGGAGCGCTGCTGTCACGTCGAGTGACGGTAAGAAGTATATCAGACACGCTGGACATGAAAGGTTGATCATGCTTGCCCTAATGTAAGGACCTTTCTCGTGAAAGGTTGCGTGGATGTGTTATAGAGGGCTCGGTGGCCATTTAGGATGCCCGGGTTCGGTTCTTGGCCTTGGTTTTTTTCCCCCCTTTATTGTATTTCAATTCCCCAGCGGGTCTGGCTGGCAGCAGCATATGCGCTGCTCTTCAGCCGAAAGACAGAAAACAAACAATAGAAGACATTTAAAAACAGACAAAGAAGAAAACATGGTGAACATAGATATAAAAAAGGGGGATGAGGCCCTGGTAAATTTTCAAGCAAATGTTAATGTTCTATAATCATTTCTACGACGAGTGGAGTTAAGTACCTAAAGATCAAAAAAGTAAATTCTAATCTTTTCATTAATTTAAACGATGTTTATTAACAAACTTTTATACAGGGTGGTCCATTGATCGTGACCGGGCCAAATATCTCACGAAATAAGCGTCAAACGAAAAACTACAAAGAACGAAACTTGTCTGGCTTGAAGGGGGAAACCAGATGGCGCTATGGTTGGCCCGCTAGATGGCGCTGCCATAGGTCAAACGGTTATCAGCTGCGTTTTTTAAATAGGAACCCCCATTTTTATTACATTTTCGTGTAGTACGTAAAGAAATATGAATGTTTTAGTTGGACCACTTTTCTCCCTTTGCGATAGATGGCGCTGTAATCGCCACAAACATATGGCTCACAATTTTAGACGAACAGTTGGTAACAGGTAGGTTTTTAAAATTGAAATACAGAACGTAGGTACGTTTGAACATTTTATTTCGGCTGTTCCAATGTGATACATGTACCTTTGTCAACTTATCATTTCTGAGAACGCATGCTGTTGCAGCGTGATTACCTGTAAATACCACATTAATGCAATAAATGCTCAAAATGATGTCCGTCAACCTCAATGCATTTGGCAATACGTATAACGACATTCCTCTCAACAGGGAGTAGTTCGTCGTCCGTAATGTTCGCACATGCATTAACACTGCGCTGACTCGTGTTGTCAGGCGTTGTCGGTGGATTACGATAGCAAATATCCTTCAACTTTCCCCACAGAAAGAAATCCGCGGACGTCAGATCCGGTGAACGTGCGGGCCATGGTATGGTGCTTCGACGACCAATCCACCTATCATGAAATATGCTATTCAATACCGCTTCAACCGCACGCGAATTATGTGCCGGACATCCATCATGTTGGAAGTACATCGCCATTCCGTCATACAGTGAAACATCTTATAGTAATATCGGTAAAACATTACGTAGGAAATCAGCATACATTGCACCATTTAGATTGCCATCGATAATATGGGGGTCAATTATCCTTCCCCCCATAATGCCGCACCATACATTAACTCGACAAGGTCGCTGATGTTCCACTTGTCGCAGCCATCGTGTAGTTTCCGTTGCCCAATAGTGCATATTATGCCGGTTTACGTTACCGATGTTGGTGAATGACCATTCGTCGCTAAATAGAACGCGTGCAAAAACTTTGTCATCGTCCCGTAATTTCTCTTGTGCCCGGTGGCAGAACTGTACACGACGTTCAAAGTCGTCGCCATGCAATTCCTGGTGCATAGAAATATGGTACGGGTGCAATCGATGTTGATGTAGCATTCTCAACACCGACATTTTTGAGATTCCCGATTCTCGCTCAATTTGTCTGCTACTGATGTGCGGATTAGCCGCGACAGCAGCTGAAACACCTACTTGGGCATCATCATTTGTTGCAGGTCGCGGTTGAGTTTCACATGTGGCTGAACAATTTCTGTTTCCTTAAATAACGTAACTATCCGGCGAACGGTCCGGACACTTGGATGATGTCGTCCAGGATACTGAGCAGCATACATAGCACACGCCCGTTGGGCATTTTGATCACAATAACCATACATCAACACGATATCGACCTTTTCCGCAATTGGTGAACGGACCATTTTAACACGGGTAATGTATCACGAAGCACTGGCGGAATGTTACGTGTTACCACGTACTTATACGTTTGTGACTATTACAGCGCCATCTATCACAAAGCAAAAAAAGTGGTCCAACTAAAACATTCATATTTCTTTACGTACTACACGAATATGTAATAAAAATGGGGGTTCCTGTTTAAAAAACGCAGTTGACATTCGTTTGACCTATGGCAGCGCCATCTAGCGGGCCAACCATAGCGCCATCTGATTTCTCCCTTCAAGCTAGACGAGTTTCGTTCTTTGTAGTTTTTTCATTTGATGCTTATTTCGTGAGATATTTCGCCCGGTCACTATCAATGGGTCACCCTTTAGAATATCGGTAATTAAGAATTTACCTTTGCACTGAAAACTGGATTTTTGGGTTCAATATGTTCTTCACAAAATGACATTTAGATATGTCTTAAGTAGCATATATTTGATAAATTGGTGGTATTCAAACAGAATGAAAAAGATCGAAAAAATTAAATTTAATAGCCAAATGATGTAGGTATTCAAACTACACGGAAAAAGGACGAAGAAAGTAATGACGCAGACGGGACTCGAACCAGCGACCTAGTAATTACCAGTCTCGAACACTACTGATTTTTATTCATCTTTACGTGTTTTACACTTAACGTAAATGCGCGTCGAACATGCACACCTATTTAAAAATTATTATCGGCCAGGAATCGAACGAGTGCCACGAACATGCCATGCGAGCGCCATACCATAGAACCATACCACCTGGTAAAAAAATCTGTTTCAAATTACTATATTAAAGACGCTCGGAAAACTCCGAAGTTGACATTCTCGACAGTTTTTGAGAGTTGCATGTGACTGCTTAGAACGACTGATATTTGCGTTTTGAACTTCACATACCATAAATATAAAAAATTCCAAAACGTCCGACAGCCGTGTGGTCTCCTCTTGAAACCACAACAACAACACACACCATTAAAATCAGAATATGGTAAGGTAGTCCTTAATCGTGAAAGAGAATGTGTCTAATGAGTTCCGTGATACGTATCTGCTCGCACACTTCAGGGCTATGAACGCTTCTGTAGGACTGCACTGACAACATTAACGCGAGGTCGTGTGGTGACGTTGACAGCACATCACATATAGTTTATGGTACACGCAGCTGGCCACCGAATCCACAAGCGGGGCTTCCTCTTAATAATAAACAGCGATGATTTTGGCCTTCGGCGATACTCGATAAACAACAAACGGGCCCCTCGTTGGCAGAAAATTGTTTGCCGTCAGGTTTACTACGTTGAGAAATAAATATGAAGACATGATGAATAAAGATGCAGAATGTTAATAAAATTTGTTTCATTTAAAAAGCTTTAAGTGTTTTCAAATAAAAAATTCAGAGGTATTACTTTTCAGCACGCCGTAGTGTAACATGAAACCAGGAAATTCTAAAACTGACGAGAATAATAATAATAATGATAATAATAAGAACAATAAACTCGGAGAAGCCAGTGCGAGACTGGTAAAGGGAGATGAGTTGCCACCATATCCGAAACGGAATCATTTAGGCTATCAAGAAACTGCGGTTAAATTCGAAAAACTGAGGTTAAATTCGAATTCCTCTTATCTGCAATTTTTTGCGCAAAACATGGGCATTGCAAGCAAATAAACGAAATTCGTAGAAGAAACGTTAGAGAAGATAGGGATTCATATTTCTTCTGAAAAGACAGCATACATGAGAAAAGACGCAGAAGATCCAATCTGGATACTGAAGACAATGTATGGTGGTACCAAAAGAATGCAACAGATCAAGTACGTAGGTGGGGTTCACATTCCGAACATCACTGAGCAAGCAGTAATCTAAGAAAGAGCTAGAAATATATAGACATCATTCAAGCTATGCCAGAATTCTTTCAAATCTAATTTCCTATTTTGCAACCTGAAATTCAGACACCACGGTGCCATAGTGTGAGAAGAATGTTTATACGCAGCAGAGAAGATAGATAGAAAAGTGCTCTCAGAAATGTTGGACAAAAGGAAGACCCTGGGGCCAAAAAATGTAACAGCAGATGAGTCTGCAATTTACCTGAGCTCAAACAAAGACTTCTCTGAAATTTACGAAATATTTAGACCACAATAAATTAAAGGAAGCCAGTTTTCTCTGGACATTTTAGAACAGTGAAACTACAAAGGGTTGCAAATAAGATATTACCAGTAGTTTCCGTAACTGAAAGAAGAACAGCACCATCTAGGGAAGTATGAGAGCAGTAAAGAAAGTGCAAGGTACAGAGAAAGTTTCAGATCAAAAGGAGCGAGAGAGAGTGGGTCAAAGATCGAAAGAATACTGTCGAAAGAGAAATAAAATTAAGCAGCGAAGGCGGTTACGTAATCTTACCCCTTAGGGTCTCTATACGACCAAATAAATGTTATAAAGAACACACCTGCAAAACTGGAAGCTGTTAAAGAAGGCACACATTCATGACCTTCACAACTTGACAGCAGCTATCTTTACGAATTCAATTTGTATGATTACTAAGGTTAATGATATTTGTTGAAAGCTCGGGTACACAGCTTAAAAATCCATGATTGCAATATTGCTCACGGTTTATGGAAGAACGACGTCAAAATTTGTTTGCTTAGGATACTTTTATTTCTTAATGTAATGATCAGGGCAGAGTTTAAAACTTAGATTTTGCCATTCGTAGGTATCTCAAAACCTATAGGCATCGAATTTCAATATAATTATAGGGAATTTTCCCATCATATTCAAGACGCCGTGTAGCTTTTACGGCCGGCCGAAGTGGCCGTGCGGTTAAAGGCGCTGCAGTCTGGAACCGCAAGACCGCTACGGTCGCAGGTTCGAATCCTGCCTCGGGCATGGATGTTTGTGATGTCCTTAGGTTAGTTAGGTTTAACTAGTTCTAAGTTCTAGGGGACTAATGACCTCAGCAGTTGAGTCCCATAGTGCTCAGAGCCATTTGAACCATTTTTTTTTGTAGCTTTTACTACAATCATAGGCAATATGACCACCAACGTGACGTTACCTACCTTAACGTCGGTTACGCAGTAGATGAGAAAAAAAAACAATCTGAAGTGAATTTCTCGGCTATTTTGCAGTCACCGTTTTCTTTTTTTAGTCTTTTATTTACGAGTTATTAACATGAACATCAAATGTAGCCACATTTACAAACTTATTCAGAACTTGAAAATTCAGTCTTTTACTACATTTTCAGGATTTGAGACCACTGTGTGTAAATATGTAAACTAAACATATAGGAGACGTACGAGTTTACTTGTTTCAAAACAAATATTACGAAGAGGTGACAACTTACTATAGAGAGATGTGCTGCTGAATCGATGATTCGACGGAAGGCAACTGAAATGCCGAAACTGGCGGCGGTAGGTGGCCAGTTGAACAAATGAACCCCTCCCCCCGTTTCTCCTCTGCCCCCTCCCACCAAACATAAAGGAAGGTCAGTAACGAAGACAGGCAGCACGTAATCTAATCGGAAACCGAACCGGTGTTTAAAGTGTACCGCGTGCGTCACCACCTATGAAGATAGTGCTGCGCTGTCGAAGTCTGCTGCCGTGTTACTTACTGTGTTTGTTAGTATGGTTGTCGATGTCTCTTAACAACTGCACGAACAGTTACCAGAGAAATGCGCGTTTGCGTACATCTGCATCTACGGGGTGTTCAAAAAAGTGTCGAATCCTTTGAGAGGTGGTAGCACTCATCGAAAAAAGAAAAAGAAGTCTAATAAACATGGGTCCGGAAATGCATACTTTCTACAATAAACACGTTTTTACAGGAGGCGTCCAATGTGAAGCACCCTTTAAAGTATACCCGGTTGTTGTACCTGCTGACATGTATTGAAGGTGCGACCCTGAAGTGTTCGCACATCGTTGATTCGAGTGGCATAGGCCAAATCCTTCAAGTGTCCTCACAACAAAAAGACTATGGGATTGAGGTCTGTGGAACGAGCAGGCCAAGGTGTGCCTTCCCCCCCCCCCCCCCCCCCCCCTCCCCCACCCCCTCCCCCAACCAATCCAGCGGTCCTGAACTGTCAGATGTTCGCGCACATTGTGACGAAAGTGTGCTGGTGCGCCATCATGCATGACCCACATTTGTATTTGTTGCACAGCCTCCAGCAAGGTAGCACTCCGTCTTCAGGCGACAAGTGGCCCATCGGGACCATCCGGCCGCCGTGTCATCCTCAGTTGAGGATGCGGATAGGAGGGGCATGTGGTCAGCACACCAGCCGCTACTATTCGGTCGAGTAGCTCCTTAATTGGTATCACGAGGCTGACTGCACCCCGAAAAATGGCAACAGCGCATGGCGGCCTGGATGGTTACCCATCTAAGTGCCGACCCGACAACGCTTAACTTCGGTGATCTCACGGGAACCGGCGTATCCACTGCAGCAAGGCCGTTGCCCCCAGCAAGGTAGGCAATACTTTAAAGAGAAAGTCTAGATACGCGCCCCAGTTAACCTTTGTGGTAGCATGTATGGCCCTACTAATCTATCGCCAAGTACTCCTGCCCTTACATTGATTGAGAATCGGTGTCGATGTCCTCTTTCCTGAATTGCTTGAGGATTTACATCTGAGCATACATGCTGGTTATGGAAATTGACAACACTATCGCTTGTGAATCCTGCTTCATCAGTAAACAAAATCTTGGATGTGAAAAGTTGACCTGCGGCTCACTTCTGCAACAGCCATTGACAGAACCGCCCTCTCCCATGATGATCCTGTGGCTTTTAGGGTCCCTGAACTTGCTTAAATGACACGGGTACAGCAATTGTTCGTGAATTACCTTTCCCCCCCAGATAAGAGACTAAGATACGTCTTCTGCTGCTGCTAATCACCGCACACTGGTCCCATTGGTTTCTTCCACCCAATGTAGCACACGCTCCTCCATGTCAGGCGTACGGACTATGCGGGGCCTTCCACTGTCAGCCTTCCAAGGAGCAAGGGTACATGCGTCCCTCAGACGCCGGAAAAGTCTGCCGAACAGCTTACCAGAGGGAACTCTGCGCTGTGGATATTTTTCAGCGTAGAGGGCATGGGCTCGGAGGCTATGTTCATTTGGTATACCATAGCAGAATACCATATCCACCGATTCACTTGTCGACTATAGTTCAATTCTTTTATCTTGGCGGCTCGCGCATGCCCGCCCAGACGCGGGAGATTGCTGCATTGCCAGTTGCACACGACGCACGCGCCAATAGAAGCAGCGCCATAGTATAGCATAGTTCGCAAGCTTACGTTTAGGGGGGAGCGCGCAGTTCATGAAGTAAAGCCACCACGGCCGCATTAACCCTTTCGCTGCTACAAAGACGTGCTCCATGAATTCCGCGCTGTGCGCGATTTTGTCACTGCACTGCTCGCCTGTGCAGACACATCGTGTTCCAACTGCCTTGACACTCTTATCATTCGATTCCACAAAAATTATTTGGCCCAAAAATTAGATTTTTACACGTCTTCTTGACTGATACCTTCCCCCACAAATGACGTAATTTTGTTTCGATGTTCAACGCAGTTATTATGCAGCATTAAATATAGTAAACCATTGCACGAAATTTTGAAGAGTTTGCAGAGGTAAAAGTCCATAGAGTATACTTTCTGTACGGTCGATTTTAGTTGCCACGATGTTGAGAATGAAATGTGGACAAGATACCTAAATTTCATATAAAATTACTACACGTAATGCTGCATAATAACTGCGTTGAACATCGAAACAAAATTAAGTCATTTATGGGGGGAAGGTATCAGTCAAGAAGACGTGTAAAAATCAAATTTTTGGGCCAAATAGTTTTTGTGAAATCGAATGATAAGTGTGTCAAAGCAGTGGGAACACCATGTGTCTGCACAGGCGAGCAGTCCAGTGATGACAAAATCGCGCACAGCGCGGAATGCGGGGAGCTCGTGTCTGCAGCAGCGAAAGGGTAAATGAAGAGACAAAGCACCAGAAATTTCAAAAAAATTGCATTCAAACGAACATAATTAGTGAAGAAAGGCACTTAGTTATTGTTTTTAAATAATGAAAACATTAAGCAGTGCACAGGGTTTGAACTCATTACCTTTCGCTTAGAAGCCCAACACGTTAACCGTTACGCTAACGCTGCTCGTCTGACGACAGAATGCCATGAGACTATAAAACGTCACGCAAAATACTGACAAACACTGTTGGTATGGCTATGAATTACTCACGCTTTGGCGAAGTACAATAGGAAATAAGCAATTACCGCTGTTCTTTATTGCGCAAAAGCGGTTCGTGAAATTGATACAAGCACCTTTCCTTGCTATCGCCTGAATTAGGAGTCTTATTGCTTGTTTGGTTTAATTTATTAATAGAATATGAAGCAATTGGTATAAAGAATGCTTTTTCCAAACTTTCTATAAAAGAAAGTCAGCTATCAAGACATTGCTTTTGTTCTATTACTTTATTTATGACTGAACGTTTCTAAAACTGAAGACACTCGTCCATGCTACGCACTGCAGTCTAGATCTGGCAACGTCGTTCTCTGTTCATTGGCTGACTGTGTTCTGTGACGTCAGATGCGCAGAACGAACCTAAACTCGGCCGCCAACATAAATGACGCGCACTTTAGTAGGCTCCCATTGCTGACAAGTGGTGGAACAGAGAAAATGTGAATGTACTACACCATTGTAAGTGCAAACAGCGCAATAACAGTAGACACGTAAGTGAATACGCATTTGGATGGAGGTAAAACACCACGATACGTACCCAGTGTTGAAAGTACTGCACAATAAGGCACACAAACACGACGAAAAGTAATGTAGACTACAACACGAGACGAACCACGCTACTGACAGCAGACCGCCTGGTGGTAGGTAGAGTACTGTGAGTAAGACATCATAATAACCTGTTGACACATTTGACGGAGTGTCATTGTAACGACTGTGCTAACATTTGCACAAGTGCCACGCATCCCATCCTGTAAACACGTGTTTATCTCGTAAAGTACGTGTTTCTGGACTCAATTTTATTAAACTTATTTTTCTTATTTCGATGAGTACTACCATCCTTCATGGTATTGGACATCTTTTTTTTAGCACCTCGTCTAACAGAATCTGCATCTCTTCACCTGAAGCCATTTTATGGTGTATGAACTTGTTATCACTGTCTTTTTGCCACCTTTACATTCAAGAGGGGCGCGCGGGTAAGCTTCCGTATGACTTCGAACTTATTTGATTTTACGATCTTGATCATTTCGTGAGATGGACTGCATCTGATCAAAAGTATCCGGATTCCTATTAGTAGACATTATCACAGGGTGTGTCCACCATTTGCCTTTACTATGACTTGAACACTGCTGGGGACACTTTCAGTAAGATGTCTGAATGTTTGTGGGAGAACGATAGCATATTCTTCCCCAAGAGCTGAAACCAGAACAGGTGGTGATGTTGGAGGCTGGGGACTGATGATGATGATGATGATGATATTTGGTTTGTGGAGCGCTGAACTGCGTGGTTATCAGCGCCCATACAAATTCAAATTCCAAATCGTTTCACTGTCCAGTCTCGCCACTTTCCTGAATGATGATGAAATGCTGAAGACAACACAAACACCCAGTCTCTGGCCAGAGAAAATCCCCGAGGCGGCGGGGGACCGTACCCGCGACCCCGCGATCCAGAGGCAGCAACGCTAGCCACTAGACCCCGAGTTGTGGACAGGCTGGGGCTCTGGAGCAAAGTCGACGTTCTGACTCATCCCAATTGGGCCCATCTCTGGACTCTGGGCAGGAAAATGCTTTTCAGGAATGTTATTGTCCATAAACCATTGGCTCACAAATGCTGCTTCGTGACTGGGTGCATTGTCATGCTGATACAAACAGTTATCCTCTCAGAACTGTTCCTCTGCTCTACACAGCACACAGCGCAGTAATCACGTGTTCATATCTTTCCGAATGTAGAATCTTTGCTGCAGAATAACTCAGTGACGGCTGGTCCCGTCGGAGGTTCGAGTCCTCCCTCGGACATGGGTGTGTGTGTTTGTCCTTAGGATGATTTAGGTTAAGTAGTGTGTAAGCTTAGGGACTGATGACCTTAGTAGTTAAGCCCCATAAGATTTCACACACATTTGAACATTTTTTGAATGTTGCTTTGAACGAATGCCTGAAATGAGGAATTGATTCCACAGTGGATTTTTCGTGTAGCGTGGTGTAACTGCAAGTTGGGTGTTTATTCTGCGTTATTGTTGCCAAAAACTTTATACGAATCGATTGGTCAATGTAACTCCCAGTATCAATAAAGGAATACAGTCACTGCAAAATACATTCAGCCCCTTAGGCACTGAACCCTCTGGCCCTGTTCGAAACTGATAACTTTGGTCCGTGTGCACATAACAATAAATTAATCTGACTTGCCTCTTAAGTAGCAACGGTGGAACCCGATATATTCTGGTGTCTCGTGAAAAAATATAAATATGCTAGATACAGGCTCAGCAGTGTGTAATACTGACCGTAATACTTTGAAATGCACATGGAATTCTTTTGTCTGATAGAAGAAAAATCCAACGTCTTTGGAAAACATATGACCTGGACAGAGAGGCGGTACTGGTTGTGGTGAATTACTGAGTTTTTTTAATGAAATTATATTGCAAGTTAAGATTTGCTTTTCAAAACATCTGACAGTTGAAATTACATTTCACGGAACCATTTCATCTTTTTTACTAATTGATTCACAAGCAATGGGATTTATACAACAACTAAAAAAGCATAAATACAAATCATCATATTACATATATCTGTGTTAACAAATCTTATAAACATTACAAAAGTGAAATATCTAACTAGCCTTTACATCAAATCAGTTTACATTCATTCTGGAGATACTCAAAAACTGACAATTATCAGCCAACTCATCTACACTAGCGCGGTGGCAAAACGAGAGTCATAAATATTTAACATCTTTACCTTGCTTGCAAGAAGACTTCTGCTTACATGTTCTCGTAATTCCCACATTAATCTAACACTTGGTGGCTTCACAAAGACCACCACAAAAACTGCCTGCTCCATGCTCTTTCGCTCATAGACAGCTACGTACTACCGTGCGCCAAGCGCTCTCTAACTCTACCACTACAATCTCAGACCAGAAGCAGTATCTTTGGCTCTGCGATGGTGCACAGTCAGCGATACGCATTATAAAGTTTATCAGAGACGTACATAGATTATGACATAGTAACTTCGTTTTAGTGTACATTAATATCATTATCATATTCAGATGCCACATACAAGCGTGCCCCAGTCGACTCCTTTCATTCTTAAGCGCAGTAACTAGACCACATCGTGAACATCTCCATACTCAACAGCTCCATCTCTGTACTTCATATGATGGCAAGTAAGGTTCTCCAGGCATTCGGAAAATCCAAACCCTTCCATTGGATTGCCACAGCACACGCACAGTGTGATTCATCAGTGCAAATCACTCGTTTCCAGTCGTCCCACTGCCCAGTGGCATCATTCTTTGCATCGACTGAAGTGTCACTTAGCATTGGCTCCAGATATGTGTGGCCTATGAGTTGCTCGTTCATTGTAGCCCATTCTCTATAACTCCGTACGCACAGTCATCATACTAGATGTACTGCTGGTAGTATTTTGGAACTCATGAGTAATTCTTTCCTCTGATTTCGTGCTCGACGGTTCCTGTCCGTCAGTACACAAGATCTTGATTTAGCTGTGGTTGTTCACTCGCGTTTCCACTTCAGTCACATCACCGACTGTCGACTTGGGCAGCTTCTGAAGCCTTGATGGATCTGTTACTCAGGTGCCATTCAATGAGTAGTTTCACTTTGGAAGATACAAAACTCTCCCCTAACCACCAATTCTGCTGTTACTGCTTCACTAAAGACAACACAGTACATCCTGCCTGCTTTTATACTGGTGGGTCCGTCTCTCGCAACGTCTAGTGATCAATTCGGCATTACACAGGGTGTCCGGACACTTTCAATCAGATAATGTATATGGGAGCGAGTAATACGTTAACACGACCCTTGTTAGCACGTACCCTACAGGAATTTTAACAGCAAACTTCATGATGCACACCGTCTTTCTTGTAGCGTCGACGTTCGAACTGCCCAATTTTCTCCACTAATTCTACCTGGTAAGAGTCTCAGATTGACGAGGGTTTCAAGAATCAGTCTAAAAATTTTAAGTAAATTCTTTCGTGGTTGACTTACATTTCCTCAGGAGTCACCTAATGGATGCCAGCTTCTAATATGCTTTTCTCGCAGCTTCTAAGAGATTATCCAGTCCTATAGATGAAGCAGAGTGGCGGCTTTGTAAAAGAACTTAATTAGGATTTTAACCCAAGCTCTAAAGTTCATGCTTTTATAATTTGACTCGGTGAGCAACACTACAAGGCGACTAAAATGAAAATCCCCTGAAAACATTATCCAACTTTTGGAAAAATATCATTCACACAATTCCGAAGACTGCAAGAGCTGACAAGTGCGAGAATTATCGGAAAATCAGCTTAACAACTCATCCAGCCAAGTTGCTCACAAGAATAATATAAAGAAGAATGGAAAAGAAAACTGAGGATGTGTTAGATGACGATCAGTCTGACTTTAGAAAAGGCACCAGAGAGGCAGTTCTGACGTGGTGGTTGATAATGGAAGCAAGACTAAAGAAAAATCAAGACACGTTCATCGGATTTCTCGAGTTGGAAAAAGGGTTTCTCTATGTCAAACGGTGCAAGATATTTGAAATTCTGAGGAAATTTAGGATAAGCTATAGGGAGAGGCAACATGTACAAGAGCCAAGAGGGAATAATAATAGTGGAAAACCAAAAATAAAGCGCTCGGATTAAAAATGGTGTAGGACAAGGATATATTATTTCGCCTCTACTGTTCAATCTATACATCGAAGAAGCAGTGATGAAATTGTAGGTTGTAAGTGCTACTCTAAAATGAAGAGATTAGCACTGGAGAGGAATTCGTGGCGGACTGACTAATGTTAATGATGTTCCATTGCTTTGGACCTCAATCAGTTGCGAAGAATACTAAATGGCAAAACTGAGAATAAGCAGTAGTCATAGCTCCACAGAGCAATCTATATATTTAAAACAGGATGAATGTATGTATGTGTGTGTATTGTCAGCGCGCCTCCTAAACCTCTTGATCGATTTCAGCCATCAGAACACATCCTGACAGTTATATAGGAATTAACAGTGTGGGTATTACAACCACATAGCTCCCATAGAGACGAACACGGTTTACGGACAGACTGCACATACGACTTCCCTCCTTACGTGGCTATTACACTATTAGATTTGTTGTACAAAGAAATTTGATCAAATATTGGACACAGATCTTTGAAGTAGCGCAAAAATGTGGTATTACACTGTCATCCAATATTTCGTCAAAGTTTCAGAATGGAGGACAACAATTTGTTACTATGATCCGTCGTTGCATGTACTACAATATTGCATTGTGACTGCATTCGGAAGGCCGGCCGCGGTGGCCGAGCGGTTCTAGGCGCTTCAGTCCGGAACCACGCGACTGCTACAGTCGCGTGTTGGAGTCCAGCCTCGGGCATGGATGTGTGTGATGTCCGTAGGTTAGTTAGGTTTAAGTAGTTCTAAGTTCTAGGGGACTGATGACCTCACATGTTAAGTTTTATAGTGCTCAGAGCCATTTGAACCATTTTGCATTCGGAATATGAGCGGAAAAGAAGGGAAAAGGAAACGTACTTAGGTGAAGCAGTGGATTTCACAGCGAGATAATAAAAACAAACAACAAAGTTTGTTATGGGAGCTGAAAGTCGAGGACGCAAAGGCGTATGACAATTACTTGCGAATGGACAACAGTACATTTCAATATGCGCTCAGGAGAGTGGTTCCTCATATTACGAAGCAGAACACCCAGCTTAGAAATACTATATCAGCAAAAGGCAGACTTATCGTAACAGTGCGATTTCTTGCAAGAGGAGAAAGGTACTCTAGTTTGCAGTGTAGCACTCGATTGCCACAGTGCACATTCACAAAAATAATACCAGAAACTTGTGAAGCTATTTATAAAGCATTAAAGTAAGAATATCCGAAGGAAAATAACGATTTAGTACATACTGTAGTCATTAAGAAACATGTTTATTTCTACAAAAGTTGCAGATTTTCTCCTTTATGCCCCCAGGGCTACTTTCTGGTCGTCTTCATGGTTAATAGCGTCTGCAATTTTTTAGAGCCCTCGCTTCTTCGTATTCTATTTTTGTATTTGGAATGTTGAAAGCTATCTACTACAGTTATATCATTTTCGCTAAGGATGCGAAGCACCATGTAAATTTCGTAGTCATGTTGATAAAAATTAGATGTCGGACAGCTCCTAGCGGTTAAATTGCAGCAAACAGAAGATGAACGGCTTCTCTGATCAGATCTAAGGCAAGGCGCAAGATTTGATCAAATAATTTGAACGAAAGCCGACTTTTGACATAAGTTCTCTATTACACTACATGCAATATTTTGGACAAATCAACTTTGTCCAGTCAATTTGACAGTGTCATATCGGCCTTACGTTACCTTGACGACTGTGGCACCAGGAGGGGCGTCCAGATACAAAGTACATTAAGAAACGTGAACTAAACGGGTTAAGCGCTAGGAAAAGAAAACGAAAGAAAGACTGGAGTTTAACTTCCTGTCGACAGCACGGTCAGTAGAGGCGGAGCATGAAACGGCGCTGTCATACGAATCAACAGCAAATATCCACTCATCTTCCGGTGGTTCAAATGTCTCTGAGCACTATGGGACTTAACATCTGAGGTCATCAGTCCCCTATAACTTACAACTACTTAAACTCAACTAACCTAACATCACACACACCCATGCCCGAGGCAGTATTCGAACCTGCGACCGTAGCGGTCGCGCGGTTCCAGACTGAAGCGCCTAGAACCGCTCGGCCACTCCGGCCGGCTCTTCCGGCGGTATCCTCTCCTGCAGTCCAGTCCACATGGCTTCTCTGTTACAAAAAGCTGGCCGTTGTGGACGAGCGGTTCTAGGCGTCTGGAACCGCGCGACCGCTTCGGTCGCAGGTTCGAATCCTGCCTCGGACATGGGTGTGTGTGATGTCCTTAGGTTAGTTAGGTTTAAGTAGTTCTAAGTTCTAGGGGACTGATGACCTCAGCTGGTAAGTCACATAGTGCTCAGAGCCATTTTTTTTTTTTTTGTTACTTAAAGAATGTTGCTCGACTGGGTAAGCTGTAGTAGAACCATCCGCACTAATTGCATCCGCAGGTTGCATTAAGTATTTTTGGTTTAAGGGTAACTGACCTTTTAAATGGTAGTTTGTGAGTGAATACTTCAATACATTGTTACTTGTTTGATACAACAATACAACCAAGCCCTTTCTAATTTCAAGTTATAGTTAAGACACACACACACACACACACACACACACACACACACACACACTGACACTGTCACAGTTACTCGTCACAGCCAGCTTATGGTATTTAACCGAGCCTGTTACCAAAAAGAATACAGAACGAACTGTCTGTGACAGAATGCAGGCTCAAATACTCCACTACTGGATCCCTGTCAACATTGAGTTCTTTGTCCCGATTTTCACAATACTCCACGCGTGTTTTAGCTAGTTCAAAAGTCACAGTTTACACGTAAAAAACAGAATTCCGTACTTTCGTCTTCTTACTCGTTTACATTCACTTTGCGGCACTCAATGGTCAGGTTTAACTCATAACTCGGCACAACTGTCATATCCATTCAGAGCTCGTAATAAAAGCCTTAGAACACGTCGAAGGCTAAGCTCCGAATATCTTTCTAGACTTCACAGAGGCAATTTTTTAGCTCACAAAATACTTTCGAACGTTCTCCTTTCTCACTGACTGAGGAATATTCTAGCCAGCCCAATATCAGTGTTAAAGTGCACAATCCCGCATCTTCTACATTTGACCTATCACAAATTAATAGTCTTTGTGAGCAATTTATAAAATGAACAAGTTTACAAAACTCGTGAGTGTCGAAGTTACTCCCTTTCTAAACAACTGAATTACCGTAAAATGTTTCTGGTTTCCAAGTACCACAAACTGGCGAATTACACTTTACAAATTTCTCCTGAGAGTATGATCCACTCTCTGTGCAGACACGGTTCTCACACTAACGAATAGTCAGTTAATAGGCATAACAATATTCATTGTTTATAGTACTTTGCATTCATTCTTTCATTCACGCTATTAATTAAACGTATTAAATCAGTAATAATTAAAAATACGCAATATATTCAGAATATACAGTTTTGTTTCCAAAATATGCTGTTATGATTACGTATGATTTATAGTCCATAAGATGTTGACTGACACCTTTGGCCACAGCCGTAACTATTAGAAACCGCTGCATCGTATGGGCGCATCTGTCATGACTCATAGTCCGCATCTATTTGCTCGCTACATTCCGACTCACAGAGGTGCGATAAGGCGCTACGTCTCAAGCCCAAGCTTGAATTACGAAAGGATGGGGAAGGAAATTGGCCTTACCCTTTTCAATGGAACCACCCCGACATTTGGAGCGATTTAGGGAAATCGTGGAAAACCTAAACCTAGATGGCTGGCCACGGATTTGAACCGTCGTCCTCTAGAAGGCAAGTCCTCGCGAAACCGCGCTGCTGGAGAGTAAGTAAGAGCTTGCCAAAGACCTGGTGGGGCGGGGGTTGAGAGTTGGGGAGGGGAACAAGTTTTGTTAACTGGATGATGAATAATGGAATAGTTTGGCGATTTCACGACAAATGGCTGTGGGTACACTTACTGTGTCCATCAGATGTTCTCTGGCTCTCCTCAGACACAGAACTGACACATTTCGGGTTTCGGTGGGACAGCATGCCAGTTCGGTTCTCGTAGATTTTTATTCTAGTTTGGGGGAAGGAGGGGGAGGTAGTAGCGGTAGTGGTAAGTTCTGTGGTAAGTTCTATGGGACCAGACTGCTGAGTTCATCGGTCCCTAGGCTTACCCACTAAACCTAACTTAAACTAACTTACACTAAGGACAACACATACACCCATGCCCAAGGGAGGACTCGAACCTCAAATGTGGGGAGCCGCGCGAACCGTGGCAAAGCGCCCGAGACCGCACGACTGCCCCGCGCTGCTGGAGAGGAAGGAACGGGCACATGCCATTGAGATGTAGTATTACAGAGCGCTCCACATGATTACTGCGAAGAGTGTAATGTTCGTTACGGGTTTTGCTGCTTTATCCGCGATAGTTTAATTAAACAATGTTGGGCCTTTCTACCTATTCATGCACAATACGTTACTATTGTTTACATTGAAAGTCAACTGCCAGTCTCTGCATACCCTCTGTTGCCCTTCTGTATTTCGCTACAATTTTCTGTACACAATAATATAATCATCTGCGCCCGCATCTCGTGGTCGTGCGGTAGCGTTCTCGCTTCCCACGCCCGGGTTCCCGGGTCCGATTCCCGGCGGGGTCGGGGATTTTCTCTGCCTCGTGATGGCTGGGTGTTGTGTGCTGTCCTTAGGTTAGTTAGGTTTAAGTAGTTCTAGGGGACTGATGACCATAGATGTTAAGTCCCATAGTGCTCAGAGCCATAATCATCTGCGAGCAGCCTCACGCTGCTTCCGATGTTATACGAGGTGTGGCTAGAAAAAAAACCGGACTAGTACTGGTGAAACAATAAAACGAATGCAATAAGGCTGAAAGTCGCGTGGCCTGTCACGTGACTCTCGCTCCGCCTACTGCTCGAGTTTCATCTGCCTCCTGCACTCAGTCTGCCCGTGGCGTCTATTTTTAAGTAGTTGACGTTTTGTCTGTGCGTCGGAAAATGTTGAGTGTACAGAAAGAACAGCGTGTTAACATGAAATTTTGTTTCAAACGAGGAAAATCTGCAAGTGAAACGTTTGTAATGTTACAACAAGTGTACGGCGATGATTGTTTATCACGAACACAAGTGTTTGAGTGGTTTAAACGATTTAAAGATGGCCGCGAAGACACCAGTGATGACACTCGCACTGGCAGACCATTGTCAGCAAAAACTGATGCAAACATTGAAAAAATCGGTAAACTTGTTCGACAAGATCGCCGTTTAACAATCAGAGCAGTGTCTGAGTTAACAGGAGTTGACAAGGAAAGTGTTAGGCAGATTCTTCATGAAAGTTTCAACATGAACAAAGTGTGTTCAAAAATGGTTCCAAAGTGTCTCACAATTGAACAGAAGGAACGCCGAAGAATGATTTGTTCTGACATCCTGGAAAACATAGAAAGTGATCCCACCTTCTTACAAAATGTTATTACTTGCGATGAATAGTGGTTTTTTACTTACGATCCCGAAATTAAACGCCAATCGATGCATTGGAAAACTCCTGGTTCTCCACGACAAAAAAAAAGCACGAATGTCAAAATCGAAATTCAAGGCAATGATGATTGTTTTTTTTTAACATCAAAGGGATTGTGCACATTGATTGGGTACCAGAGGGACAAACAGTGAATCAGCATTACTACATTAGCGTCCTGGCTACCCTACGTGAGCGAGTACGGAGAAAACGGAACGATTTGTGGAGAAAAAACGTCATGGATCCTTCACCAAGACAATGCCCCAGCTCACAGTGCATTGTCAGTGAAGACGTTTTTGGCAAAACACAACATTCCCATCTTAGATCATCCACCCTACTCACCTGATTTGGCCCCCTGTGACTTTTTTCTTTTCCCTAAAGTCAAGTCAGCTTTGAAAGGAACTAGATTTGAGACTGTTGAAGTAGTAAAAGAAAAAGCGACGGAAGTAATGTATGGACTTACCGAAAATGATCTGCAGCATTGCTATGAACAGTGGAAAATTCGTATGGAGCGGTGTAGAGACCGAGGAGGAGAGTACATTGAAGGAGATAACATGAAATTGTAAATAATTGTAAATAAATGTTTTTTCCAGCATCAGTCCGGTTTTTTTCTAGCCGCACCTCGTACATCAAACCATTTGTACAGGGTGTCCCAGAAATGACGTGAAAAACTGCGAGGTGCTGTAGAAGGTGTCTTGAGGAACAAATCGGAGACACGAACCCGTGTTCAGAAACATCATCCAACGACGCTGCAGGGTGTCGAAGTTACAGGTTCTGGCACCTGACACGTTTGCTGCCGAAGGGGTGATCTACTAGCAGGTGCAGGCACCTGTAACTTCGATGCTCTGCAGTGTAGTTGAATGATGTTTCTGAACATGGCTTCGTGTCTTCTATTTGTTCCTTAATACACACCCTCTACAACTCCTCACAAGCTGACGGACTGTAGGCGGGGAGATTCGGCAGTGTTGTATGTTATTCAGTGATTTTGACTGACTACCACGATTGGCAATGGATAAGATGGAGCTAGCTGGTGCATAGGAAGGCCTTGTCTCCTATGAATGCGATGTTCTGTTGGCATGATGGATGACTGTTTCAGATACAGATTTCCCTCTGCTGTGTATTTTTCTCTTGCACAACGAAAAACGTTGGAGATTTTAGAGGGTTCCTTGAGGAGAATAAACTGTTGATGGAAGTCCGTGTCCGAAACGGTCGTCCACTGATGCAACAGAGTATCACATTCGTAGGAGACAAGGCATATCTACGTGGAAGCTAGCTCCATGTTCTCCACTGGCGACGGTGGCAATCAGTCACGGTTACTGAATAACAAACAACACTACGAGACGTTCCGCCTATGGTCTGTCAGCGAACAGAGTCACGTTTGCTGCCAAAGGGGTAGCCTAGTGGCAGGCGCTGGCGCCTGTAGTGTAGTTGGACGACGTTCCTCAATAGCGGTTCCTGTCCTGGAACTGTTCCTCAAGACACTCTCTACAACTTGTCGAAGTTTGTTGCCACTACGACACCCAGTACTTTTATCATAAACGCTGAAGGCCCATTAGCTCTTCTTCAGTGCTGTCCCAAAGTTAATTACACGCCCTCTGACTTCACCCACTTAAGAATGATGAGCTGAGTTATAGCTCTGAGGAGTCCTGAGGACGTTGTACCCAGCCTCAAAGCTGGTCCAATACGTGGGAAGCACATACCTGTATTTTCCTTACTGAGTGACAGTGCGAAGCTGTATCGAATGCCTCGCAGAAGACAAGAAACGCATCAGCCAGACTGCCGCTACATATTTACCTCTGACTCGATCGATTTGCGGAGTCAATGTTGATTCCTATAGAGGAAAGATTATTGCTTTCCAAGAACGTGAAAAAAACCCTCTTTATCTAGGAATGGTTGTCAAATGGGAGATAATGATGATGATGATGATGATGATGATGATGATGATGCATTGTATATGCTGATGTGATGTATGTCTGCTGTTGTTGGGCTTCAGATATTCTTCTGTTAACCTATCAGTATCAGCAATATGTCATACAAATGCCTGTGTTAGGAAGCGATTCTAAGGGTCTTTGTGGCGTAGTTATCATTCCTTTTATCCTTACAATCAACGAGCCAGAAGGATTTTGCAAGTAATAAAGATCGAGGCGTAGCAAGAGCTCTGACTCAGTGGTCAACTGGTAGATAAAAGAGGATGCAGAACACTATAGGGTGCTACCGACCTCAAAGGCTCTTTACTCCGCTGCCACTTTGATCTATTTCGATTGAACCTTATCGAGATGCCGAACGCTCCGCACAGACAGATGTGAAATAAAAAATTGTTACACAATGGAAACATTAGAAAATTAATGGCCATACCAATAGAGACCACTGTGCGGGCCTTGCAAAAATCCGTTACTGTAGCAGATGGTTATGTGGTTCATTTAACTACTGAAACTAAACAGTGGTCCAAACTGACCAATTTTATTATAAACATAAATGCAAGCAAGAACGAACATATGTAATAAAAGCACATTACCAGTTCAAACAATTGGAGGTGAAAGTCAATGAAAACATAAAACCTTTAACAGTCTCAATGACACATGACTCTAATACGACAAATCTCGCAGGACTTGTGGATAAAGAAGATTACATTGAGGTGATAAAATTCGTAGGATAGCGATGTGCACGTATACAGATGGTGGAAGTATCACGTACACAAGGTTCAAATGGTTCAAATGGCTCTGAGCACTATGGGACTTAACATCTATGGTCATCAGTCCCCTAGAACTTAGAACTACTTAAACCTAACTAACCTAAGGACAGCACACAACACCCAGCCATCACGAGGCAGACGTACACAAGGAAAGAAAGGTCAGTACATTGGCGGAGCTCTCATTTGTACTCCGGTGATTCATGTTGTGGTGTGCGTACTGTAAGACCTTCGGTACACACACCATCAGATTATTTGACTTGTTGCTCTAACGAAGTAGGCGAGTGTCAGCAATATGTCTCGTGGTCTTATTGTGGTGTGTTTATCTTCTGCCGTTAGGTCAGATGATAGAAATGCCACTTGCACGCTTAGAGTAGCAGATTGACGGTCACCAACTTTAAACAGAGCTTGATTAATGTTCACATTTATTAAAATAGTAACAAGCATAAACCTTATGTAACTTGATTCTGGATGCTATTTACAATTGACAATCTGAAGTTCCTTTGGTCTTGGTACGTTAATCTTATTCTCACATATCTCTGATACTTCACAAAGTGTCTATACATTTCTCTTCATGACTATGTACAGGAATATGATAATATTATAAGGCACAGACTGAAACTTGACTATAGACTGGTACAGACTAATGTAGACTGGTGCAGACA
Organism: Schistocerca serialis cubense; assembly: GCF_023864345.2. Lineage (NCBI taxonomy): Eukaryota > Metazoa > Arthropoda > Insecta > Orthoptera > Acrididae > Schistocerca > Schistocerca serialis. Next base: position 860,676,856 of record NC_064641.1, read on the forward strand.
AATGCAGACTGGCTAATTGGAGGTCTGTACACTCGTTATAATACCTCTCACGTTCAGGTATCACTGCACGAGTGTGATCCGCGAGGAGAAAAGGTTCTACGTTAGCAGCAATCTCATTGGCTGCGTTACATATTAATATGCGGATCGGCAGAAGCAGAATTTGGTCCATCTCTAAGGAAGCGCCATCTCGTAGTGCAGAGACGGACGAGCGCTGGGCCTGCGCTGTCGTGCTTAGCGGGGCGCGCTCTAGTGGGAAAATTGTGCACGCGCTGACTAAGCGAAACTATATACACAACACATGTGAAAAGGTTTCCGACGTGATTATGGCTGCACTACGGAATCAACAAATTTTGAATGCGGAATGGCAGTTGAAGCTAGACACATGCGACTTTCCATTTCGGAAATTGTTAGGGAATTCAATATTCCAAGATTTACATTGTCAATAGTGTGCCGAGAACACCAAATCTCGGGCATTACTTCTCACCAAGGGCAATCTACTGGCCGACGGCCTCCACTTAACGAGAGAGAGAGTAGCGGCGTTTACATACAGTTGTCAGTGCTAACAGACAAGCAAAACTGCGTGAAAAAACCTCAGAAATAAATGTGGAACGTACGATGAACGTTTTCGTTAGGATAGTGCAGTAAAATCTGACGTTAAGGGGCTATGGCAGCTGATTAGCGACACAAGTGCCGCTGCTACTAGCACAACGTCGCCTACAGCGCCTCTCCTGGGGTCGTGACCATATCGATTGGACCCTAGATGACCGGAAAACCGTGGGCTGCTCAGATGAGTTCCGACTTCTATTGGTAAGAGCTAATGGCAGGGTTCGAGTATGGCCCAGACCCCACGAAGCTGTGGACCCAAGTTGTCAACAAGACACTGTCCAACCTGGTGGTGGCTCTGTAATGGTCTGGGCTGTGTTTACATGGAGTGGACTGGGCCTTGTGGTCCAACTATGCCGATCAGTAACTAAAAACGGTTATGTTCGCCTATTTGGACACCATTTGCAGCCATTCATGGGTTTCATGTTCCCAAACAACGATGGGATTTTTAGGGACGACAATGTGTCATGTCATGGGGCCACAGTTCTTTGCGATTGGTCTGAAGAACATTCTGTTCAGTTTGAGCGAATGATATGATCTGGTCAAGAAAATGGCCCGACGTGAATCCCACAGAACATTTATGGTACCTAATGAGAGGTCAGTTCGTGTACAGAATCCTACACCGGCAACACTTTTGCAATAATGAACCGCTATAGAGCCAGCACGGCTCAATATTGTTGCAGGGAACTTCCAGCCACATCGAGTTGCTGGTCCACGCCAGGCAAAAGGAGGTCTGACCCGATATTAGGACGTATCCGATGACTCTTTAGTCACCTCAGTGTAATGACGTACCATTCTACTGACATGCCGTCGGGTGAATGGCCATATGCAAAACCCCAGACTGCCAGAATTATTAGAGAGCCAATGAACACTTAGAGTGCTTCTGAAATAGAATCACATTATTAGCAACGCGCCTGAATATTCCTAACAGCCTTCTTCACTTATTCGCCATTGAACCGAGGTCTTATCATGTTTCTTCTGTACTGTGATGTGGTGTGCATTCAACACCTGGCCACTCATGTGGCCGAAGTGGCCGTGCGGTTCTAGGCGCTTCAGTCTGGAACCGCGAGACCGCTACGATCGCAGGTTCGAATCCTGCCTCGGTCGTGGGTGTGTGTGATGTCCTTAGGTTAGTTAGGTTTAACTAGTTCTAAGTTCTAGGGGACTAATGACCTCAGCAGTTGAGTCCCATAGTGCTCAGAGCCATTTTGAACCAGCGACTCATGGCTGCATATTAAGTGCTGATCGTTGTCAGAGAGAGACAGATAAGGTCAGCCTCTGTTTCTGCCTCCCTTAAACGTCTCGATATTTCAAAGTCTAGCGTCCATGTCCAAGTCTACCATGTAAGTCAATGTATGTCTAACAGACCATCGACTGCTAGTCTAAAAAGAAACTGTCTGAAAAAACCTCTCTGTTCTCATTTCTGCACAAAGAAGCTGCCAAAACATATATTGCAATAAAAAAATTCTTTGGTGGTTCTCCCAATGGGAGAGCTCATAATAAAACTTGCCATCTCCACTCGGAAAAGTTTATTTAAAATCTAGCAAATCTCTTATTTTTCCAAGTTGGCAAAGCCTTAACAGTTTAGAAAAGTCTCCCTCTCCAGAGAAACGTGTCTGTACGAGCCAGTACGAGTATCAGCTGCACTTGCCTTTTTCGGAAAACGGCATTTGATCCTCCTCTCATGGTACTTTTTGAAGCATAAGACAATCGTCGTTCGTACCGCTGCTTTCTACAGTAATCATATCAACAAACTCTGTGGCCCGGCAGCAGAGTGTCGCACACTGTGTTTCTACGAAGCATGGCCGACATTTCACGAGTTTTGCTCTACCACAAGCCAAACAAGACCTTATCGCTCTCTCTGACCACCCTCACACCACTGACCATTTTGCGGCCAGCAAGCACAATCTGACACCATTTTAGCAGAACAGGGCACCATGTAAGGAAACGTACAGATCCCACATAGTCCCCACTTTCTAAACAGTCCACGTTGCCACCTCAGAGCTAAAACACAATAGCAGTGGTCCGGCGACTGCCTACAGTTAGACTGATCACTTCAGCACATTGGCCTGCGCTGCTGTGAGGGTCTTTAGACCTTAGCTATCCTCAGGGAGCACCTCCATGGCACTTGGCTAGCAAGTTCTCCCTAGGTGCCCTGCATTTTGGTGAGGGTCTTTAGACCTTAGCTACCCCCAGGGAGCACCTCCCTGGCACTTGGCTAGAAAGTTCTCCCTAGGTGCCCTGCATTGTGGTGAGGGTCATTGGACCTTAGCTATCCCCAGGGAGCACCTCCATGGCATTTGGCTAGCAAGTGCTCCCTAGCTGCCCTGCACTGTGTTGATGAGGGTTTTTAGACCTTAGCTATGCCCAGGGAGCACCTCCATGGCACTTGACTAGCAACTGCTCCCTAGATACCCTGCAATGTGGTGAGGGTTTTTAAGCCTTAGCTATCCCCAGGGAGCACCTCCCTGGCACTTGGCTACCAAGTGATCCATAGCTGGATCACTCGCCAAGACCTGGGTTTTTAGACCTTAGCTATGCCCAGGGAGCACCTCCATGGCACTTGACTAGCAACTGCTCCCTAGATACCTTGCAATGTGGTGAGGGTTTTTAAGCCTTAGCTATCCCCAGGGAGCACCTCCCTGGCACTTGGCTACCAAGTGGTCCATAGCTGGATCACTCGCCAAGACCTGGCAAAATTATACAACCTAATACTACATGCAAACTAAGTACTCAGAGTTCATCAGATTTATTTTATAGAGGGATGACTTGATTTCTACAGTCGTCGGCATTACCCATTTTCGCATTCAAGTTTGAATTAATCAGACAAAAGAAGGGACAATCTAACTGCCACATTGACTGATGAATAATTAACAATACTGGAGTGAAACGACAGTCAGGCACAATCCTGACTTTGTAACCCAGAGGAAAATTTTAGCAAATGACGTCGCAGTTGGATAGATTGCAGTAATCTTCAGACAGATTTTTGTAAGTCGCCTACCATTAACTAAAAGGGGTACCAGAAGAAAAATAGCACGAGTCACGCCCCGTCCTCACAGCTTTACTTCTGCCAGTACCTCGTCTCCTACCTTCCAAACTTTACAGAAGCTCTCCTGCAAACCTTGCAGAACTAGCACTCCTGAAAGAAAGGATATTGCGGAGGTAGGAGACGAGGTACTGCAGAAGTAAAGCTGTGAGGACGGGGCGTGAGTCGTGCTTGGGCAGCCCAGTGGGTAGAGCACTTGCCCGTGAAAGGCGAAGGTCCTGAGTTCGAGTCTCGGTCGGGGACACAGTTTTAATCTGAAGTTTCATATCAGCCCACACTCCGCTGCAGAGTGTAAATCTCATTCCAGTTTATTTCCTTTTTTACACTTCAACAATTCTCATTCACCATAATTTAGAGCCACCACTATCATTCACTCCATATGCTGGCATGAGTTAATAACTTTATTGTTCATGCATAAATATCAAAATGCAAAACCACCTCAGACCTCATTCATTCACGTAAAATTCTGTTACAAGGTACCTACCTTCTCATTCTGCTGAAGCACACTCTTATGGTCACAATCACCCATCTACGCATTCTATAGATGGTCCATATAAATTCTCTTTATGCTTTTTTACTTTTACAGAATTTCACATTCATTCCTGAATACATTCATCCACAGTTACCTAACAGAATAATATATTTACAATGTGAAACGTTACTTGACATCTAAATTATAATACAATAAAGCATGTGACACCTAATAAAATGTTAACCTTCCAATATATAGCTCGTATGAAAAATAATCATGATGCTTAAACACAGAGAATTACTTATGCAGATAAAGATCTTAGGCTTGAGTGGAAAATGGGAAAAGCGAAATGAACCACTAGTTTAGTTATTTTTAAATATTTGTGTTTAGTTAATTAAATAATTTAAATTCCATGTAATTTTAAAATTTCCCTATGCTAAACACATCAGTGCATTACAAATTACATATAAAAACATTAGATTTCTTAACATTAAGAAACATAAAATCAGTAAAATACATGCGTTTGGTACATGACAAAATCAGTAAATGTCAAGCCTGTTCAGTAAGTCTTTGCTGAAAATGATAATAACAAGAAAATAAACACTGTGTTACAGTTCAACAACAAAATAGATTTTGGTACTTACCCATGTTTATTGCGCTATAGCATGTCTTAGTTTGGCACACACACGACACAGACATAAACACATGGGATATGTATGAGGCAGAACAGCTTGTAATGTTATGTAATTGCGATACTGAGAATTAAAAGTTTTTGAATTATTTAAAAAGGTTATACATATACTCTTCAACACAAATGAAAGTTGACGCAGCCTTTCCATTATGGAAGCCTCTAATCCACAATGCCAGATTATTGGTGACAATAGCCTCTTTACACAGGGGAAAGTGTATGAACTGACGAAATATTAAAGATGTAGAGAAGATCGCTTACCGTAGTTCATAGCATGTTAAAAACAGAACGAGAAGATGGCAACAGATCAACTAACAACGAGGAGCGTTCAATAAGTAGTGCAACGCTTTTTTCACTCTGCCAGTTTCGGTTGAAAAATTGCGTAACTTTTTTGTGGGACATGGAATATTCCAGCTGCAGTCCCTATAGCTTCATGAAGTTACGATAGCTGGTGGCGCTATGCGTAGCCTTCAAAATGGCGTCAGTAACGGAAGTGCGCTCCAAGCAGAGAGCTGTCGTTGAGTTTCTGTAGCGGAAAGCCAAAGCGTCGAAGATATTCGTAGGCGCTTACAGAATGTCTACGGACACCTGGCGTTGAACAAAAGCGTGATGAGTCTTTGGGCGCCACAAGGTTGCGCAAACCTGTCCGATCTTCTGCGTGCCGGCCGGCGGCGCACAGCTGCGACTCTTGCAGCGCTGGAACGTGCGGACACTCTCATTCGAGGTGACGGACGGATCACAGTCAAACATCTCGCTACTCAACTGGGCGTCGCTGATCGTAGTGCTGACAGACTCGTCCACCAGTTGGAGTACTCAAAGGTGTGTGCTCGCTGGGTTCTTCGCTGTCTAACGGAAGACCATAAAGTGCATCGCAGGACCATCTGTGCGGTATTTCTTGCCCGTTGGGAGGCTGGTCATCATAATTTTTGGTGGAACATCTGCTTATGAGATAAAACATTGGTTCATCTTGTAACTATTCATGTTGAATGTTACTTAAGTTCCTTCTGCCTGGTACATTGATGAATGAATGGGAAATTTTCATGCTTCACAAAATTTATTGACATTAATTGGCATCCGAACTGCACACTTGTCATGTAAACAAAACACGGACAGATTTCACTGATCTCTTTGACTTCCAAGAGTAACTTCAAAACTGACTCCTCGCAGCATCGCTTTATATAGAATTTTAATAATAACTTCCAAAATAAAGCATTATTAATTTTGTACAATTTTGATGTTGCAATTAAAATTTGCAAAACGTAAAGAAACTGATGTTACAGCCGAATAAGGTATCAAATACAGTATTCAAAGACAATCTTTTATAGTAATATCTTTAGTTTTCCGTAAGAAAATCATTCTGAACTTTAATTACAGTAATGTCTCTCATATTATTTTAGTTAGGTAATTTATTACAGTTTGAATTTGGTTACTAATATTCAGTGGTAGTACAGAGCTCGTGCTTTATCGGATTACATACATAAAATGCACAAATAAGGCCTCAAATTCTGAAAATTGGAAAACTGTGAGATGTAAACAATTGTAGAGTTAATTAGAAATGTAATTACAAAGAATATTAATTACAGATGAAGACACAAAAATAAATAAAAAATATAAATACATCGCTTGGTAATAACTTTTAAGCTGTTTCTCAATATACTGAGGTCTTCTGATACTGGATTTTTAGATTACCATTTTGTTAATTAGAAGCATTGATTTTTCATGTTAACATCTCCCCAGTCTAGTCACTTATTGCTTCAATTAACAATCCACTGATAATTATGGCAACGCACGTCCTTCCAGAACATTCCACACACCTTCGCAATGAATATAAAGTTTTTTATTAAATAGGACAGAATGATATATATCTCGTAAAGACACACATACAAAGCCTTAGGAAGCACTGAATTGGCCGATAACTATCAGGATGCATATAAAAAATGTGGTGTCAGACATTTCATATGAATTTTGGGGAAGGCTGTATCGTTATAATCTCTTCAAACCAGAAACAAAACGGGAATCCATGGAGTTGCACCGCACTACCTCTCCTACGAAGAAAAAGTTCAAAGTCGCACCCTCAACCGATAAAGTCACGCGACGGTCTTCTGAGACTCTGAAGGGCTTATTCTCTTTTAATGTCTCCCTCATGGAGCAGCGATACACTCTGAAGAGTATTGTGCTACTCTAAGGAAATTGAACAAACGTCTACAGCGTGTTCGTCGCCACAAAAATGCAAATGAAGTGTTCCATGTCAACGCAAGGGCTCACACAAGTCTGCGCACCCAATAGGAGTTCACAAAACTTCATTGGACTGTTCTCCCTCATCCAACCTAAAGCCCAAGTCTCATTAACTTCATGGGTTTACAAGGGTCACTCCAAAAGAAATGCACACTATTTTTTTTAAATTCATCTTCTATTCTACATGTTTGAAAGTTTTACAGTGTGTAGATACATCCTTTAGGAACAATATTTTCATTTCTCCACATAATTTCCATCTCTCTCAACTGCCTTACTCCATCTTGGAACCAGCGCCTGTACACCCGCACGGTAAAATTCTGGACCAACCTGTTGGAGCCATTGTTTGGCAGTTTGCACAAGGGAGTCATCATCTTCAAACCTTGTTCCACGAAGAGAGTCTTTCAGTTTCACAAAGAGATGATAGTCACATGGAGCCAGGTGAGGACTGTAAGGCGGCTGTTTGAGTGTTGTCCATCCGAGTTTTGGGATCGCTTCCATGGTTTTTTGACTGACATGTGGTCGTGCATTGTCGTGCAACAGCAAAACATCCTGCTTTTGCCGATGTGGTCGAACACGACTCAGTCGAGCTTGAAGTTTCTTCAATGTCGTCACATATGCATCAGAATTTATGGTGGTTCCACTTGGCATGATGTCCACAAGCAAGAGTCCTTCGGAATCGAAAAACACCGTAGCTATAACTTTTTCAGCAGAAGGCGTGGTTTTGAATTTTTTTCCTTGGGTGAATTTGCATGATGCCACTCCATTGATTGCCTCTTCGTCTCTGGTGAAAAATGATGGAGCCATGTTTCATCACCTGTCACAATTCTTTCAAGAAATTCATCTCCACCGAATGGTACTGTTCCAAAAGTTCGCTGCATACCGTTTTTCTTGTTTCTTTGTGAGCCACTGTCAACATCCTGGGAACCCACCTGGCACAAAACTTTTTTAACGCCAACACTTTCAGTATTCTGCAAACACTTCCTTCCCTTACCCCAACGTAGCGTGACTATTCGTTCACTGTGAAGCGCCTGTCAGCAGTCACCAATCCGTTAACTCTCTGCACATTGTCTGGAGTGCGTGTAGTACGAGGCCTGCCGCTGCGAGGACAATCCTCAATATTGCCGCGCCCGCTTTCATCGCGTAATCTGCTTGCCCACCGATTAACTGTACTGCGATCGACAGCAGCATCTCCATACACCTTTTTAAACCTCCTGTGGATGTTTCCCACTGTCTCGTTTTCACAGCACAGGAATTCTACGACAGCACGTTGCTTCTGACGAACGTCAAGTGTAGCAGCCATCTCGAAGACTTGCTGTGACGGCGCCACTCACGGGAACAGGTTGAACTAAGTTTGAAAACAAGCGGAAAGGATGTATGTACACAGTGTAAAACTTTCACACATGGAGAATGAAAACTGTATTTTTACAAAATTATTGTGCATTTCTTTTAGAGTGACCCTCGTATAACATGCTCTTCCTTTGTATGGGCTGGATGCAATTGTTGACGTAATCTCTCCAATATCAGCGCCAGTCGCCCTGGTGTCTACAAGTTGCCTTCAAAAAGGTAATATGCATCTGTGCCTTACTGTCCAAGAGTACCTATGAGTCGTAATTTGCAGCCAGTAGTCATCCGCTGGTAAAGATGACAACCGGCGATCGCTTTCAGGCAGCAGTGTTTTAGGTCGTATGTTAGAAGAGCACCAATGTCGTGTACACCAACTGGACGGCTAATTTACTGTTGTAGTATGCCTGTCTTCACCCCCACTCCCTCCCTCGCCCGCCTGTTCCACCCTTTTAGAGATAACGCAGTCCAAAACAATTATGTACCCAAAATTAGTGTCCTATGCACACTCAAAAATGTGATGATTTGTTCAAGAGGAAGAGCTTCAAAAATTGAGCAAGTCGACAACGTGCTGTTCCACCTCTGACCCTTAAGCAAACAGTTATTCGACTTGGCGTTGGTTGATAGAGTTGTTAGATGTCCTCCTGAGGATTATCGTGCCAAGTTCTGTCCAACTGTTGCGTTAGACTGTCAAAACCTCGAGCTGATTGAAGGGTTGTGCCCTTAATTCTCCAAACGTTCTCAATTGTGGAGAGAGCCAGCACGTGCAGATTGGCATTATCTCGCTGAAATCTAAGCCGAGGATGACTTGCCATGAAGGGCAACAAAACAGGGCTTAGAATATCGTCGACGTACCACTTTGCTGTATGGGTGCTGCAGACGCCAATCAAAGGGGTCCTGCTGTGAAAGTAAATGGTAGCGGAAACTGACTCTTCTGATTGTCGAGCCCTATGGCAGACGACAGTCAGGCTGGTATCCCAACGCTATCCATGACGTCTCCGAACACCTCTTCGGCCTGGTATATCTTTGACTGGGCTATAATTGCCTTCAGTGATGAGACCCACTTGGATCTGTACCCTGAGGACCAGTGAAAACGTGCCTGGAGACGCACAGACAGCAGTGGTATACCAACGTGACTGTTGCCCACCATAAAGCCCTACAGTCAGGAGTGATGGTCTATGGTGCCATTTCATTTCATAGCAGGACCCCTCTGGTGGTCATCAACGGCACTCTTACAGCGGTATGTCGTTGATATTCTACACCCCATTTTGTTCCCCTTCGTGGCATGCTATCATGAAGTTCCACTACAGCAAGACACTGCGTGTCCACACACAGCGATAGTTCCTACTGCTTGCCTTCGTGGTTGTGAAACCCTACCTTGGCCAGCTGGGTCGCCGGATCTCTCCCTAATTGAGAACTTTTGAAGCAAAATCGACAGGACCCATTAGTAGCTAGGGGTTCTGACAGTCTAACGCGCCATTTGGACAGACTCGGGTACGATATCGCTTAAGAGGATGTCCAACAACTCTGCCAATCAGTGCCAAACCGAATAACCGTTTGCATATGGGCCAGAGGTTGACCAACGTGTGATTGTCTTGCTAATTTTATGAAGCTCATTCTCTGGAGGAAATCATCCAATTGTTATCAAACTGTCAAAAAAAAAAAGTCTGATGGCTCTAAGCAGTATGAGACTTAGCATCTGAGGTCATCCATCCCCTAGAATTAGAACTACTTAAACCTAGCTAACGTATGGACATCACACACATCGATGCTCAAGGCAGGATTCGAACCTGCGACCGTAGCAGCAGCGCGGTTCTGGACTGAAGCGCCTAGAACCACTCGGCCACACAGGCCCTCTATGAAGCTAATCATTTGCTTGTGTGCACATGTACATCACATTTCCGGTATAAATGGAAAATTCCATCGTGGTAAGTCGTTTCTTTTGTCATGCAGTATATTTGGTTGGGAGCTCTGATTTCTGTTATTTTATTACGTTGATCGTTTCTCCGTCTGTAGGGGGGCGTCGAAAGTATTTTCGCACCTGTAGAAGTAAGTTTGTGACTGAAATTTCGTGAAAAGATATCGCGCAACGAAAAACATCTCTGTTTCAGTGATTGCTATTCGAAATCACGTATCGTATGCATTACACACGCTCCCCTATTTCGCGAGGTGCCCTTCTTTGAATTTTTTCGGTGTCCTCTCTCAATCCGTTGAGCATTGCAGAAGAGGTTGTAAAAAATAGCACGAAGTCAGCAGAAGGAATCACTCGTACCTTCCAAAGTGCTACCAGCTGACCAGCTGACACCATGTCTGTGTGTAGGGAGTTGAAAAGAGTGGCCGTCTACTGGCGAGCAGCGCCTCAAGAGCCGCACATTTCTACTGTCAGTGCTGAGCGACGCTCGAGGTGGCCTAAAGAGCAACGCCACTGGACAGTGGATGACTGGGAACGAGTGATTTAGAGTGATGAATGACGCTGTACCACGAGGCAGTTCGATGGAATAGTTTAAGTTAGGCAAAATCCTGGAGAACATTACCTTCCATTATGTGTAGTGCCAACTTTGAAGTACGGAGGAGGTGGAGTTATGGTGTGAGGGTGTTTTTTGTGGTTAGCGCGTGTTTTCTCCTTATTGCCTTAAAGACATTGCTAAACGTGGAAGGATATGAACACATTTTACAGCATTTTGTACTGCCTACAGTAGAGGAACAGTTCAGAGACGATTACTGTGTGTGTGAGGACGACAGTGCACTCCGTGATTAAGCAGCATCCTCGAGGCACTGGTTTGTGGACACTAACACTCCCGATAGGTACCGGTCCGACCTGAACCCATTTTGTAAGGTGGAGTGGTCTCCTGACCTTCATTTCTTACATATTACGACCTCACCATCGTACTCTGCGTATCAAGAATTTTCATTCGGGCCAAAACTCGATAGAGTCCATTTTACATATTTCCACTTAATGGATATCCAAATCTAATAAATAAATCGCAAGTGCACACCGAGATTAAAAAGTGGAGGCTTGCATACACAAACATTCAAGACATGACAGCCACAGGAGTTTTTTCGGTGGAGGCAATCAGCCCACTGGAAAGTCTGTAGGAGGGTGAGTTAGCACGCAGCTGCACCGGCCGGCCAACTGCCCAGGGACCAAAACAATTTTTTGCCAGAGAAAAGGGATAATGGCCTGCGTGTTCACCTTAAAAGCAAAACCCACTGTATGGTTTGGGAGAGCCTCAGCATATGCATTTTCTTGATGGTCCTAGTGCGCAGTTTCAGAGTTCTCACAAGTGGACAGCAGTAAACGCCTAACGCAGATCCTATATATTTCTGGATTGGTCAGCTTAAACGGAGCGCCATTCTCCCGTTTGTAAGAGTAATGCTGATTGGCGGACTATTTCTGATGCAATGAGCCGGAGGAGTGAGGGAAAGACAGCGGATGATATACCCTATTGCTTTTTGCATGGAGAGAGGTCGCTCTGGTGATGCTTTTGAAGTGGGAACACGTAGCGGGAGCGAGTGCGCTCGTTGCTTGTATGCAGAGAGCGAGAAACAATGTCTCAGCTCAGTCCTGCACTGAGAGAGCACCTCTGTCACTGGCAAATCGGAGTGATACTCTATATTGAGTTGCTGACGATTAAGCATTTGTTCACCGTGTTGGCTGCGACACTTAATGTGTGGTCTGAACACAGACAATGTGTTAGTTAGTGCCTGTGAGCGAACGTTGAGTGGCATTGCAGTGGACTGATCATCTGACTGGTGTACCACGCCAATAGTTAGACTAGGGGCAGATAGGAGTCCTTGACTTCATCAAGGTGTAATGAGAGTTCGATTGGCGAAGGTCAGTCCAGATAGAAAGAGATAGTTTTGTTATTTTTCAGTGGCGAACGAAGCAGGCAGCAGTCGTTGCAGAACACGGTATTGTGCGCTACAGTGTAGGCGAGCCCCATTTTTCCTCCGTTAGAAATAAAGCACTTCATTCACGTCACTCCATTACATTTCTCACGCAACTGCCTCGACCGTACATAGAAAAATTTAATCGGATAATTATTCAAGTTGAGTAGGCGCAGCTCTGAGCCATTCTGCCGAGTAAATAACATTCTTAAAGAAAAGGGATAAAAGAGCTTTCTCACACTTTGTATATAATTTTCATTAACAGGATTCCTATCCATAAGAGGTAACCTCCTATTCCAAAAGTAACCCAGAAATTTGTGTATCAGTTTATAAACAAAAGTTTCACTTGATTTTCTTAAATTTTGCAATAAATAATATTTTCCGTTCGTTTAATGTTTTTCTCACACTAACTAGCAATACTCCAGTACCCAAGTATCCCACTAGTTACGTAAGAAAATTAAATATATTCGTGTCTTTTCCTTACAGCGGACGACTCCAGAAGGTATTTATTGCTGAAAGTTTTTCAGGCATTTTTGGTACGTTAGGAGCGTCTGTCTGACTTCTGTAGTAGTGTGGGGTGGAAATTTGTTTCTTGCAGGAGCCAAAGGGTACTTGTCAGATCAATCCGTTGTGCAACTCGCCAACATAACACCCACATACTGACAACTTCAATACATTTCGGATGAATTAGTACGTCGGCTTCGTCCCAGAACCCAGCGCCCAACGTAGCTGTCTTCTGTGATTTCGGCTCTTAAGAAAGAATTGGCTATCATTCCTCCACAGACATGCAGACACGTCACTGAAAAGTGAAAAGTGTCCGCAGGACAGTTCAAGCCATACTAATGTCTGCCGATAGATGTCCAGATACTTTTGATCATATACTGTACAATCAGCTGTGTTATGGAGGTGAACTTTACGGTGCACAACCAGTGTGTTACGGTAGAGTGCTCCGTGCCTCCAAACATACAATAGGGACACAATGCGGCTTGTATACACTGGGTGTTCGGTCCGTCAATGTGCTCAATTGTTCAAGCTCAGAGCGTGCAAGCATTGTCACTTCACGGAGAACAGGTTTGCGCCCACAGCTTCACATCTCCACTTTTCATGGAAGAATGTGACATATTTTGTCACTGTAGGTCGGCTAAGTGTGCTGTAAGGATACAGATTTGGCGTTACGAATTAAAATTTTAAAAAATCGACATACATAAAAATCGCTCACCTATTTAATTATTTACTGTTATGAGAAATGTCTATAACATCACACATTAAGAGCCGCCACAGCTTATCTAAAGTGTTTTAGATTATTAGGAATTTATTGCCCCGGAGGTGAGACAGCGTCAAAGATACCAAATCAATAAAGGAGGCTACTTGATCTCAAGGTCGAAAACCAGCACAGTAAAAATACACTCTAAAACAAAAAGAAAGAGACACACCATGAAGGAACTATCCGAATGGGCCACAATTCGATAGATGTGATGTACATGTACAAACAAACAAATGATTACAATTTCAGAACAATCGGATGATTTATTCAAGAGAAAGAGTTTCACAAATTGAGAGAGTCAATAATGCGTTGGTCCACCTCTGGCCCATGTGAAAGCAATTATTTGGCTTGGTATTGACTGATAGAATTGTTGGACGTCCTCCTGAGGCATATCGTTCCAAATTCTGTCCGATTGGCGCATTACGTCGTCAAAATCCCGATCTGACTGGAGGGACCTGCCCATAATGCTCCAAACGTTCTCAATTGGGGAAAGACGCAGCGATCTTGGTGACAAAGGTAGGGTCTGTACAACGCGAAGACAAGCAGTTTAAACTCTAGTCGTGTGCAGGCGGGCATTATTTTGCTGAAATGTAACGTGTTACTATCTTTATGACGTTTCTCATCCAGCCATATACGTTATCTCGCATTTCTAGCTGCTTCTCTCACACAATTAATGATAAAAATTCAGAAATTCAGCGTCGCCACCAGCCCAAGCCCTTCCTAACCATTTAGAAAGAAACGGAGCTGGAAAATTATTAGTTTAATTACTGTAATAGTTTAATTATAAGTATGCAAATTTCTTTAGGTAGCCAGATAAATAGCAATCCATGTCGTGCATGAAGCAACTTGATTAATCCAAGATTGGAAATCGGAGTAGATGGGCACGTCAACACCACAGAATGTATCTTTCACGTAAATTATTTATTGTATCTAAGTATTTGGTTGCACATCCTAACTACACATAACTGGTGCCTGATTAGAAATATTTAAGTAAGAATTACGTGAGAATGTAGCAGAGCACAACTTAACTACAGCAAGAAGAAACACAGAAAACCATAAAAATATCTCAGTGAGATTCGCATTACGATTCTACGCATGCACTATTCTGGACAGAGGTTTAACCAGTGCACAAGGTGGTGCGATAATTATTCAACATACTAACTGCGTCTGTTGCTTGCAAACGGCCGAACTAGAGCACGTGGTTCACTCCGAATGAAACTGTTGTGCTTCTTTGTAGAAAGCGCACGAAAGAACAGATATTCTTGCAGAATTTATTGCTCGTTAAACAAGCAAATTGTTAAAATAAAGCCTATTGCAGTGCCGTGGTAGACCAGAAGGGTCATTTGTTACCAAACACGTGGCACAAAATCGACACGCAAAGAGAAAAGCAACTTCCACAAAATATAAGATTAAAAATCATTAAAAATCATACTCGCTTCGACACAGTATTACACTCATGTACGGTTGAAATGAAAACCCGCTTTTCCTAATCAGATTTTCCGTTTCAAGTTCTACTTCATCGTTGTTCAAAATGAACAAAGTAACTTCCACACTTTTAATTCAAACACCCAAAACTCGCCTATTTAAAGCAATATAATTATGGCACATTCGGAAAAATAATTCGCTTCACACGCTTCAGTTAAGCTGAAGTTCTTAAGTATTTCAACAGTTAAACATAACGAAGTCCTAACTCAACCTGCTTCCTATCACCTGAAACCTCCCTTAAGAGCCACGATCCGTACTCACCAAGCGTTCACCGAAGAGTGCCGCTTTTTTTTCGAGATTACCTGGCTCCCCGTGCAGAAGCTACCAGAGGGGTAGCCCTCCGTCACCAACCTCACACACAAAAACAGCCCTCGACACAGCCTTCGACTAAGATGGGTGAACCTCTCTGTTCAGGTATTGGAAACCTAAGTTGGTCATCCTGTGCTCTCCTTCGAACGAGAAGCAACATCGTCTCCTCCCTGCACACGATGACCAACTCAGCGTTTCCCACAAAACAAAACCGAAACCCCACATTAAAACACGCACATAATATGCAATAGGCTTTATTTGAGTGCTCAGTCTTCCTGGAAGAGTTCATGAATTGAGCTAAAATCAGGTAGTAAAGTGAATAAGTTGTATCGAATTTGACAAGAGTCTTATGAAACCAGTTCACACAGACGTTTCAACGATTTACCACGAAGGGCAACAAAACGAGGCTTAAAGCATCGTTGACTTACCGCTGCGCTCTAAGCATGCCGTGGATGACAACCAAAGGCGTCCTAAATCACCCTAGACCATCTCTGCTGATTGTTGGGCCGAATGTCGGGCGACAGTTAGGTTGGTATCCCATCGCTGTCTCCAACGTCTTCAGACACGTCTTCGTTGGTCACAGGGACTCATTTCCAAGCGGAACTCATCACTGTATACAATTCTACTCCAGTTAATGAGATTCCAAACCTAACGTGCCCGACAAAATTGCAAAACGACTTGTTCATGTACAGAGGTCAAAGGTAGTTGGCGTACGAGGCACTGCGAACTCAACCCCTCTTCAATGAACCTCCTATTTTTGGTCCCTGTACTCACTGAAGCACCAGTTGCACGTCGGATCGACGATAATGGTGAATGTGGGGTTCTGAGAGCCTGTCTAACGATTGCTCGGTCCTCACGTAAGTCTCTGTAAGTTGACCACTTCCCTCTTCGCGCTGTGTTCGGCCGTAGCTCACCTATTCCTGCCAACATCGTCCAATAGTGGCATCGCTCCTATTCAGATATCGAGTGATTCCCCGAGTACTCCAGCCGGCTTCTTTGACCCCAACTCCCCACGTGCTCTGTCAAATGCGTACATCAGCGTATATTGTTCATGGCTCAGTCTGCGACGGATACTTACTGTCCAGTTGAGTAAACGGAGTGAAATTCGCAAAGATTCTATGCACTAGTATCAAAATGTCCCCTGTCTAATATCCTTGCCAGCTGCACGGTGAAATTCCGTTGCAGTGTCACACATTCCTCCATTGGCCGCCAAAGTTTTTTCAGTTTTGCATTTTCCGTCAACACGTGAATGTCAGTTTGTGACCAATGTTTGTGACTCCTGGTGCGTCGTTTTTCTTTTGATGTAGAGCGTATTTAAGCGTTCATTTTTTCCACACGCTCTTGGAGACTGTAACATTAAAGAAATAATCCGAAGGTGATTCGATGAACCTCCTGCCATGCACTAAAGTGTGACTTGCACAGTAGTTATGTAGATGGAACAGGCCCGTCAGTGCATGGGACTGTCTGGTCTTACTAGTTCACGTTCGAAGTAACTGAACTCTCATCGACCCATTCTACTATTCCTCTATTGACAATACTCCCTGTCCCTTTTTATGTTGCTGGGTCCGCTTCCTGTGCCATCTAGTGGCCTACTCTGCATTAAATAGCGGCGTCCAGGCGCATTTAGAAACATAGTGTACATAACGATCTCTGAGGTCAAGAAAGTATTTAAAAACAGTCAAATGTTTTTTATTCCAGTCTTCGATCACAATATAAATTCTTTAGACGATGACCAGTTTCAGTCCGTAATGACCATCTTCAGATCTACAATATACAAATATATACACCTAGTGAGAAGTGTGTCTTTCAACGTAATATAGCAATACATATCACAATATACTATCCTTAACCAGTTCACCACTTGGTGTAGCCAGTGGTTCCTCCGTCTCAACCCTTCCAAAACTCAGGCAATTATCATAGGCCGCACCATCCGCTACTTTCGTCTCCATGATTTCTACCTCACCCTTTATGGTCGTCCCATCCAGCTCACACCCACCCTGAGATACCTTGGCCTCACCCTCGACCGTCACCTCACCTGGACCCCTCACCACCAGACCATCCAGCAGAAAGCCCATTCCCACCTCCGCCTCCTGAAACTCCTGTCTGGCCAGACATGGGGATTGCATCCTTCTACCATCCTCCACACCTACAAATCCCTCATCCGTCCTGTCCTCTGTTATGCCAGCGTTGCCTGGATCTCCCACCCACCCGTTTTTACAAGGCCCTCCAAATCCTCGAACGTCATGCGCTCCTCCTTGCCTTCCGTATCCGCCTTCCTTCCCCCACACAGCTCCTGTATGAACTCATCCCCTTCCCCCACCTCTTCCTGTACCTCCAACATCTCTGCATCCTTTCCATTGTCCGCAGGCTTGATCCCCCCCCACCCTCTGGTTTCCTCCTTCCTCTCCACCGCCTGCCCGTTGCTGCGCCTCTATCGCTGTTTCCCTCCCTCTCTCCACCTCCACACACTCCATCTGCTTCATCAGGGCAATTTCCAGCGCCTCCCCCTCCCGGATGATGAACTTTGCCGTGACATCGACCCTTCCTTCCAACTATAACCTGGCCTTGTTCGCCCCTCCCCAGGGCCCCCTTTTTCCCCAGAGCAGATTTTCCTCCTTCCCCCCCTGAGACCATGCACTCCATCCTTGCCTCTTTCCTTCCCACATCCCTCCCTACCTGGCCCTCTTCGGCGAGCCCCCCGCCCATCTCCCCCCTCTCTTCCCCTCCCTCCCTCCCTTCTTCCGGTCTCCCTCATCTCCTTGCACCTGGCAGATCCTCCGTTTTGATCATCGTCAGTGTGCCACGCCAGTGTTGTGTTTAGTACTGTTTCTCCTGTGCATTGACAGGTGTGATTTTAATTGTGTGCTGGCCTTGTACTTAGTGTTACTGTCAGTGTTTGTTATGTGCTACGCCATCTGTCGATACTTTTATGCTCTGGTCATACTGTGCCTTGTGTTCTTTTAATCGTCCCAGTTTGTGGTTTTTTGTGTGCGCTACTTTTTTACAGTTTTTATCTCCATTTTACAGTCGCCCCTTTTTTGTCTATTGTCTTCCGTGATGTTCCCCCCATTTTATATCTATGTTCACCATGTTTTCTCCTTTGTATATTTTTAAATGTCTTCTATTGTTTGTTCTATGTCTTTCGGCTGAAGAGCAGTGCATATGCTGCTGCCAGCCCGTCCCGATGGGGAATTGAAATACAATAAAGGAAAAAAAAATGCTATTATACAACCAGGGAAATGTACAGCAAGGTATGGTAAAACGTACCTTAATTACACCATGTCCTAAAGTGATAAGGCCATAATGGCAGCGTCAAAACATATAAATATAATCAGCATAGCATCGTAATATAGATCTAAAATAAGATGTAGAATAGGCCACATCGTCCACACTGTGATTATCGCAACTGGCTACTGAAGTGCAGTAGCTACCAGAAATCTGTTTGCCTACATCCTCCCTAGATGCGGCTCCTGTGGACTTACATGAAGTCTTCATTTACGCAAAAAACATAATATGATAAAAGCACATTAGATAAAATACATGTAGCACATCTTTAAAATTGATAACTACCATAGAAAGCAATTGTGATACATTAAAACACGAATACAGTTACCCATATAAAATTATTAAAAGGAAATATATGAAGAGAATTGGTCCAACCCACTTTATGGTGAATTTACGATCAACTATTAACATAAGTAATACATTGCCTGTAGCAAACTATAAATTGCCTATGAAAGATAAAATGTCTATATGACAACTGAAAAAGAGACAGGTCAATGATCAGCGCCCTCTGTTGAGTTGGCCGCCAGGATGTTATGTAGGTGCGCACCGATCGTAGGAACTTAACCACTGGAGGGCGCGTGAAATGTCTCTCTCTTAGAAAACGTTTAAACAACATATAAACAGTCAATAAATAAAATTATATAGTCTGGCTCTATATTCCGTGAATAGGTAGGACATAATCAGTTACAGGATTTGGGCGACTAATGTATGGAAGTAAGGCAAATGCCTACTGTTATCGACGTAAATCATCGAGTAAAATATTATTTGGTTATCGAAGTACGTTAAAAACAGGTTTCTGATATAAAACGCTATGGTACGAAAGTCATGAGGGTGGTGCAATTCATACGCCTCCAGTTGGCCAAGTCATAGGAAGCAGGCAATGGTATCTGCCTCTTCTTCTAAAAGTGACACGATTCCGCAATCTAAAACACGCACTTGATGTCAGTTTCCTGTTGTTGTTGTTGTGGTGGTCTTCAGTCCTGAGACTGGTTTGATGCAGCTCTCCATGCTACTCTAAGCTGTGCAACCTTCTTCATCTCCCAGTACTTACTGCAACCTACATCCTTCTGAATCTACTTGGTCTATTCATCTCTTGGTCTCCCTCTACGATTTTTTGCCCCCAACCCTGCCCTCCAATACTACATTGGTGATCCCTTGATGCCTCAGAACATGTCCTACCAACCGATCCCTTCTTCTAGTCAAGTTGTGCCACACATTTCTCTTCTCCCCATCCTGTTCAACACCTCCTCATTATTTATGTGATCTACCCATCTAATCTTCGGCATTCTTCTGTAGCACCACATTTCGAAAGCTTCTATTCTCTTCTTGTCCAAACTATTAATCGTCCATGTTTCACTTCCATACATGGCTACACTCCATACAAATACTTTCAGAAACGACTTCCTGACACTTAAATCTATACTCGATGTTAACAAATTTCTCTTCTTCAGAAACGCTTTCCTTCCCATTGCCAGTCTACATTTTATATCCTCTCTACTTCGACCATCATCAGTTATTTTGCTACCCAAATAGCAAAACTCCTTTACTACTTTAAGTGTCTCATTTCCTAATCTAATTCCCTCAGCATCACCCGACTTGATTCGACTACATTCCATTATCCTCGTTTTGCTTTTGTTGATGTTCATCTTATTTCCTCGTTTCAAGACAGTATCCATTCCATTCAACCGCTCTTCCAAGTCCTTTGCTGTCTCTGACAGAATTACAATGTCATCGGCGAACCTCAAAGTTTTTATTTCTTCTCCATGGATTTTAATACCTACTCCGAATTTTTCTTTTGTTTCCTTCACTGCTTCCTCAATATACAGATTGAGTAACACTGGGGAGAGGCTGCAACCCTGTCTCACTCCCTTCCCAACCACCGCTTCCCTTTCATGCCCCTCAACTCTTATAACTGCCATTTGGTTTCTATACAAATTGTAAATAGCCTTTCGCTCCCTATATTTTACCCCTGCCACCTACATAATTTGAAAGAGGGTATTCCAGTCAACATTGTCAAAAGCTTTCTCTAAGTCTACAAATGCTAGAAACGTAGGTTTGCCTTTTCTTAATCTAGCTTCTCAGATAAGTCGTAAGGTCAGTATTGCTTCACGTGTTCCAGTATTTCTAAGGAATCCAAACTGATCTTCCTCGAGGTCGGCTTCTACTAGTTTTTCCATTCGTCTGTAAAGAATTCGCGTTAGTATTTTGCAGACGTGGCTTATTAAACTGATAGTTCGGTAATTTTCACATCTGTCAACACCTGCTTTCTTTGGGATTGGAATTATTATATTCTTCTTGAAGTCTGAGGGTATTTCGCCTGTCTCATACATCTTGCTCACCAGATGGTAGAGTTTTGTCAGGACTGACTCTCCCAAGGCCGTCAGTAGTTCTAATGGAATGTTGTCTGCTCCCGGAGCCTTGTTTCGACTCAGGTCTTTCAGTGCTCTGTCAAACTCTTCACGCAGTATCGTATCTCCCATTTCATCTTCATCTACATTGTGGTGTCACCGCCAGACACCACATTTGCTAGGTGGTAGCCTTTAAATCGGCCGCGGTCCATTAGTATACGTCGGACCCGCGTGTCGCCACTGTCAGTGATAGCAGACCGAGCGCCACCACACGGCAGGTCTAGAGAGACGTCCTGGCACTCGCCCCAGTTGTACAGCCGACTTTGCTAGGAAAGGTTCACTGAGAATTATGCTCTCATTTGCCGAGACGATAGTTAGCATAGCCTTCAGCTAAGTCAATTGCTACGACCTAGCAAGGCGCCATTTATCCTTTGCTATGTATCTAATGAGGATGTACTGTATCAACAAGACCAATGTTCACCAATTGTGGATTAAAGTTAAGTATCCCTGCAGCTACGTACTTTTCTTTATAGCATTCCTTACGTATCCTGTTTCAGACATCACGCCAGCCTGCGTGAGTTTAACGCGTGCATTTCGGCTACCCGTCACTGTGGACTGGCTGTCTTGTCAGTCCACAACATACATCCTCTTCCATTTCCATAATATTGTCCTCAAGTACATCGCCCTTGTATAGACCCTCTATATACTCATTCCACCTTTCTGCTTTCCCTTCTTTGCTTAGAACTGGGTTTCCATCTGAGCTCTTAATATTCATACAAGTGGTTCCCTTTTCTCCAGAGGTCTACAATTTTCCTGTAGGCAGTATATATCTTACCCATAGTGAGATAAGCCTCTACATCCTTACATTTATCGTCTAGCCATCCCTGCTTAGCCATTTTGCACTTCCTGTCGATCTCATTTTTGAGACGTTTGTATTCCTTTTTGCCTGCTTCATTTACTGCATTTTTATATTTTCTCCTTTCATCAATTAAATTCAATATTTCTTGTGTTACCCAAGGATTTCTACTAGCCCTCGTCTTTTTACCTACTTGATACTGTGCTGTCTTCACTACTTCATCCCTCTAAGCTACCCATTCTTCTTCTACTGTATTTCTTTCCCCCATTCCTGCCATTTGTTCTCTTACGCTTTCCCTGGAACTCTGTACAACCTCTGATTTAGTCAGTTTATACAGATCCCATATCCTTAAATTCCCACCTTTTCTGCAGTTTCTTCAGTTTTAATCTACAGTTCATAACCAATAGATTGTGGTCAGAGTCCACATCTGCCCCTGGAAATGTCTTACAATTTAAAACCTGGTTCCTAAATCTCTGTCTTGCCATTATATAATCTATTTGAAATCTGTCAGTATTTCCAGGCTTCTTCCATGTATACAATCTTCTTTTATGATTCTTGAACCACGTGTTAGCTATGATCAAGTTGTGCTCTGTGCAAAATTCTACCAGGCGGCTTCCTCTTTCATTTCTTACCCCCAATCCATATTCACCTACTACGTTTCCTTCTCTCACTTTTCCTACTACTGAATTCCAGTCACCCATGACTATTAAATTTTCTTCTCCCTTCACTATCTGAAAAATTTCTTTTATTTCGTCATAAATTTCTTCAATTTCTTCGTCATCTGCAGAGCTAGTTGGCACATAAACTTGTACTACTGTAGTAGGTGTGGGCTTCGTGTCTATCTTGGCCACAATAAATATTCCACTCACATAAAACGCCTTGGAAATGGGTATACGAGATGTGCATGTAGAGACAAACAAATGATTACTATCTTAGAACAATAGAATGATTTATTCAGGAGAGAGAGCCACCTCTCGCCTATATGCAAGTAGTTATTCTTCCTGGCCTTGACTGATGGATTTATTAGATGTCCACCTGAGGGATATCGTGCCAAATTCTGTCCGATTGACGCGTTATATCGTCAAAACCCAGAGCCAATTGGACGGTCATGTCCATAATGATCCACATGTTTTCATTTGGGGGGGGGGGGGGGGGAGATCCGACGATGTTGCTGGCCAGGGAAGGATGTGGCAAGCATTAAGACTCTCGCCGTGTGCAGACGTGTATTATCTTGCTGAAATGTAATTCCAGGATGGCTTGTCATGAAGGGCAATGGAACGGGGCGTAGGATATCGACGGCCTACCCTTGTCCTGTAAGGGTGCCGCGGACAGAAACAACGAAACAAACATGCCAAATTTAAACAGACGCAAAATCCCCAACATTGGCGGTCTTTTACAGAAGCTCGAAATTTAGCGCAGACTTCAATGCGAGATGCCTATAACCGTTTCCACAACGAAACTTTGTCTCGAAACCTGGCAGAAAATCCAAAGAGATTCTAGTCGTATGTGAAATATGTTAGCGGCAAGAAACAATCAAAGTCTTCTCTGCGCGATAGCAATGGAGATACTATCGAAGACAGTGCTGCCAAAGCAGAGTTCCTAAACACAGTCTTCCGAAATGCCTTCACGAAAGAAGACGAAGTAAATATTCCAGAATTCGAATCGAGAACAGCTGCCAACATGAGTAACGTAGAAGTAAGTATCCTCGGAGTAGTGAAGCAACTCAAATCACTTAATAAAAGCAAGTCTTCTGGTCCAGACTGTATACCAATTAGGTTCCTTTCGGAGTATGCTGATGCATGAGCTCCATTCTTAACAATCATATACAACCGTTCCCTCGACGAAAGATCCGTACCCAAAGACTGGAAAGTTGCACAGGTCACACCAATATTCAAGAAAGGTAGTGTGAGTAATCCACTAAATTACAGGCCCATATCGTTAACGTCGATATGTAGCAAATTTTGGAAAATATATTGTGTTCTAACATTATGAATTACCTCGAAGAAAACTGTCTATTGACACACAGTCAATATGGGTTTAAAAAACATCGTTCCTGTGAAACACAACTAGCTCTTTATTCACATGAAGTGTTGAGTACTATTGACAAGGGATTTACGATTTAGAAAAAATATCTGAATGGTGCGAAAAGTGGCAGTTGACCCTGAATAACGAAAGGTGAGGTCATCCACATGAGTGATAAAAGGAACTCATTAAATTTCGGTTACACGATAAAAAATCAGTCTAATCTAAAAGACGTAAATTGAACTAAATACCTAGCTATTACAATTACGAACAACTTAAATTGGAAGGAACTCATAGAAAATGTTGTTGAGAAGGTTAATCAAAGACTGCGTTTTATTGGCAGGACACTTAGAAAATGTAACAGACCTACCAAGGAGACTGCCTACACTATGCTTGTCCGTCCTCTTTTAGAATACTGCTGCGCGGTGTGGGATCCTTACCAGATAGGACTGACGGAGTACATCGAAAAAGTTTAAAGAAGGGCAGCACGTTTTGTATTGTCGCGAAATATGGGAGAGGGTGTCACAGAAATGATACAGGATTTGAGCTGGACATCATTAAAAGAAAGGCCTTTTTCGTTGCGACGGAATCTTCTCACGAAATTCTAATCACCAACATTCTCCTCCAAATGCGAAAATATTTTGTTGACAACGACCTACATAGGGAGGAACGATCACCAAGATAAAATAAGGGAAATAAAATCTCGTACGGAAAGATATAGGTGTTCATTCTTTCCGCTCGCTATACGAGATTGGAATAATAGAGAATTGTTAAGGTGGTTCGATGAACCCTCTGCCAGGCACTTAAATGTGATTTGCAGAGTATCCATGTAGATGTAGATTGAGCAAAATTCTACTCTAGACAATGAGATTCCAGGCCCAAGACGTGTTGTAGGTGCCTCAGATAGCATTGGGATACCAGTCTGACTGTCGCCCCCGACATGGCCCGGCAACGAGGAGTGATTGTCTAGGGTGCTGTTTCCTTTCATAGCAGCACCTCTTTGGTTGTCATCGGCTGCACAGCGGTACGCTGACTTTACTCTACGCCACGTTTCGTTGTCCTGCATGGCAAGCTATCCAGGACTTTCACTTGAGCAAGACACTGTCCAGCCGCACAGGGCGAGAGATGCTACTGCTTGTTTCGTGTTTCCCAAACCCTACGTTGGTCAGCAATGTCGCGGGATCTCTCCCCAGTTGAGAGCGGTTGGAGCACTATCGGCAGGGCCCTCCAACCAGCTCGGGATTTTGGTGATTTAAAGCGCCAGTTGGACAGAATCTCGCCTGACATCCCCCAGGAGGACATCCAACAAATCAATCAGTGCCAAGCCGAATAAGTGCTTACGTAAGGGCTAGATGTGGACCAACGCCTTACTGACTTTCTCAATTAGGGAAGCTCTTTCTTTTGAATAAATCATCCAGTGTTTCTGAAATTGTAATCGTTTCTTTGCCTGTACATGTACATCACATCTACCGATTTCCGTCCCGTTCAGATAATTGCTTCATGGTGCGTCATTTTTTTTTTTGTCTTACAGTGTACGTTTCTCGCCATGGGGCAACGTGTGTATGCTTTCATTCATCTGACAGCGCTGCTTTTTTCCTGTTTTTCGCCATGGAATGGAGATCGTCTTCAAACCCGCTAGGATGCTATTTTAATTTATTGAATTTTTATTTTGAAAGTGGCATCAGCCCATCTTTTAAAGCAACAAAAGATCATAAAAAATAATATCATACTTAATTAACTACAAATTTTGTGATTTCTGAATTGTTCAGAAAGCTTTCTCTTGGAAGGGTCACACAGAATTGTACTCGCAGCTGGTCGTCGAGCCTGGTTGACAAGTAAGTTAGTGTACTGCTGGTATCGTAGTTATGGAGTCGAGGGCGAGTCACCAATAGTACACGCCGCCCAAGGGGAGGATGTAGCATGGTTCAAATGGCTCTGAGCACTATGGGACTTAACTTCTAAGGTCATCAGTCCCCTAGAACTCAGAACCACTTAAACCTAACTAACCTAAGGACATCACAAACATCCACGCCCGTGGCAGGATTCGAACCTGCGACCGTAGCGGTCGCACGGTTCTAGACTGTAGCGTCTAGAACCGCTCGGCCACCCCCCCCGGCGATGTAGCATGACCCACGCCGGCGTGAACGTGTTAAATTTGGTCGTTGGTGGTCTAGTTTCAGCGGTCTGGTTTCCAATTATCGTAAAACGGCTCAACAGAGGAGTGCTACTAGGTTAAAATGGGTTTCTATAGGTTGGCGAATAAGTGCCTTCCTTGTTCTAAGAGTCTCATCTACACAAATCAAGTTCTGAATTTATTTATTTTCTACTGTAGTGTGACAGTTTCCTTACTTTGCCCTTTTCGTGACTGAGAAGTATGAACTGGTGTTACTGGAAGCAGCTCTTCTTTCCTTTCCGATCCAGTCCTTCCTCAGTCTGCCACCAAGCTAATAACCTAACAGATATACCTAAATATTAAGCGAATTATTTCAGCTGCCGTATCTATAGGCCTATTTCATTTATGAAACATGCTTCTGAACGAATGATTTTACTGTAGCAAAATTATGCTTTTGTGTGTAAAATCTAGGACGTACGTTTTCACTTACAGATTAAATATTTTTAGATGTATACCAATTCTTTTAATTTTTGGACGTTGTTAATAATTTGCAAGAGACGTAGTCCTGCTACAAGGTATCTGGAGTTCATACTTCGCTATGTACCAAATGTCAAGAGCCTCTTGATCTGTTTCCGGTATACTGGGTGGTCTATTGATAGTGACCGGGCCAAATATCTCACGAAATAAGCGACAAACGAAAAAACTACAAAGAACGAAACTTATCTGGCTTGAAGGGGGAAACCAGATGGCGCTATGGTTAGCCCGCTAGATGGCGCTACCATAGGTCAAACGGATATCAATTACGTTTTTTTTTTAAATGGGAACCCCCATTTTTATTACATTTTCGTGTAGTACGTAAAGAAATATGGATGTTTTAGCTGGACCACTTTTTTCGCTTTGTATAGGCTGTAATAGTCACAAACATATGGCTCACAATTTTAGACGAACAGTTGGTAACAGGTAGGTTTTTAAAAATTAAAATACAGAACGTAGATGGGTTCCTATCTCAAAAAAACGCAGTTGATATCCGTTTGACCTATGGCAGCGCCATCTAGCGGGCCAACCATAGCGCCATCTGGTTTCCCCCTTCAAGCCAGACAAGTTTCGTTCTTTGTAGTTTTTTCGTTTTACGCTTATTTCGTGAGATATTTGGTCCGGTCACGAGCAATGGACCACTCTCTGTAACTCACTTGGCCTGTCACAAAATTTAAGGAGTACACGCTAACCTGTTCTCTACATTGAAACGAAAGCTTTCATGCTACATTTAAAGATGCAAAAGCGAATGCAAACACAAAATGGGCGCACTGCGCATTGTTAGGTCCAACACTGGGACGCCAGGTATTTGTTTCACACGGATGACCTCGCCCTTGCTGTTCAAGATCGCACCTTTGAACCAGAAGATGATAAGCTCCTGCAGTCTCATGCATGTAACATCAAAAATTGTCAGATATAACTCACTGATACTGAGCACTTCGGACACACAAATGCGTAGATAAGCTCACGCAGCCCTACCTCGTAATCTCAAAAAATTACAGAGATAATGACTGATGTCGAATACTTCAGATACACGAATGCGTCGTGAAACACCAAGGTGAAAGCTTAAAAAGTCATAGGAGGGCAGTAAAAAATATAATAATGTAGGTTGTCCGAGGAAGAACGGTCAATATTCACCTATATAACAGGAACAACCACTCGAAGCAAAAAACTCTAGTAATCATGCGCTCTAAAATGCATACCTCAAGAGCTATGAACACTTGTTCATCTTACGTACTCTGAAACAAATCTCTTTTACTATAAGCTCTTGACTTTCCATATTTTGAGAAATGATAACAAAAAATTCTAGTAAATACGGGCTCTAAACTGCGTACTTTAAAGAGCTATGAACACTAATGAATCGCTGATTGCAGAAACAACACTTGTCCACTTTTTGGTTAAATTGAGTTAAGAGCTGATTTCCATGTTATGGCGCTCCCTCTACCGAATGAACGCGGAAACATTGTCCATCATTCTTAATGGGACAAACAAGATCCCGACGTTATGAGTGACAGGAGAAAGAACACTTGTCCAGGACTAGTGTTATTTCTGCAGCCAACGTTGGCTAGCCTGTTGTGTAATATCATCTCTGTGTTTGCACGGTTTTTCTTTGTGAAGCACAACAATTTTGAACAGGGAAGATATGGATGTACATGATGGTGGTGAAAGTAGAAAGAGGAAAAAAGGTGTAAAGAATGTTGAGTATCAGCGTGAAATCAAAAAAAAGTCTCGAAGTAAAGGTTTAGAGTACAAAAACTACAGTGGAAAGTTAGTTTCAAAGAAAAGCATTGGTGTGGACTGCTAGTAAGTAATATTCTAATACGGTAGGTTATACGTCAGTAAATTAGTAAACTAATGATTTATTGCGTGACTGAAATATCTGTGTAATTTTGAAAATGTCGTAGAAACTGCTGTGGAAGAATTCCTGAAGGGGAAAGAAATGAAGTATTTTCACTTTTCTACAACATGACATCAATGGACGCACAAGCTTCGTATCTCCTAGGGCTGATTAGTGTAGGTAATGTTTCCAGAAGACCAAGATGCAACAATTTTCAGTATTTTATTAATTCCAGCACTGGACGATCAGAGGTATGCAAGAAAGTTTTCTTAAGTATCCATGGTGTCACAAACCAAAGGGTAAGGAGGATAAGCAATCCGCTTGCTTGTGGAAAGACGCCTAGTGACCAGAGGGGTAAAAATGCATCGGGAAATCAAATCAGTGGTGCAGAAATAAGTTTGATAATTGATCACATAAATTCCTATCCTCAAAAAATTGCTCACTTTGGCACAAGAGAACAGCGTTATTTAAATAGCCAACTTAGTGTCAAAATCATGCCTGAGCAGTTCAGATTGCGACATCCCCAAGCAAGTAATATTAAGCACGAATTTTATTTAAAAATATTCAAAGAACGTTTTTCACTTACATTTGGTCGATCACAAGTTGACACAAGTGGTACTTGTGAAGCGCTTCAAAATAAATTACGAAACAAAACACTGAATGGAAAGGCTACGAGGGTTGCCGCTGCAGAAATGATGGTTAATAAATGCAGGGCTGTAAAGTTTTCTGCTCCGTGAAGTACAAGTATTGTGTCAAAAAGAGGAGGACGTTCCAAGTATTGCCATAGGTTTTATGCAAAATCTGCCCTTTCCTACCATTCCAGTTCAGGAAGTTTTCTACCTTCGGCAACTCAATATTAATGTATTCAATATCCACAACCTGAAGACAGGTTATGCAACATTCTACATTTATCACGAAGGTGTAGCAAAGAAGGGTCCCGATGAAGTCTGCACGTTTCTGGTGGATTACATACGAAACGAGTTGCCACCAAACATAAAATACCTGCATATACTTTCAGATGGCTGCCCAGGGCAGAATAAGAATAATACTATGGTCAGGTTCCTCATGGCAGTTGCAGCATCTCAGCGTTTACTCAGAATTTATCATTATTTCCCGGTAGAAGCAATTCATTCTTACCCTGTGACAGGGACTTTGCAGTGATTAAGAGGAAAATTCGAGCTGTCGATAGGATTTATAACATCATGCACTTTGTAGAACTTACTGTTGCTGCAACTACCTTTAACAAATACCAGGTTAAAGTTGTTTCAACAGAGTTTGTACTGGCTTTCAAACAATGGTGGCCTAAATTTTACAAACGTAATGCTTTGTCTTTAGAAACAATGAACAGCGAAGTGCTCTCAAGGAATGAGAAACAATCCTTCAACGTTTCAGAATTCATGGAATTTGAATACAACTGTGAGTGTAGTGGGAACGTCATTGCAAAACCATACATTGGAAGCCTGGTGACGCACACTTTGCTTCTTGATTTAAAAACAGTAACTCTAGCGGCGGCTGCAGCATACGGAAAATGTGTATCACTAAGTGAGACGAAAATAGCTGACCTCAAGAAATTGGAGCCGCGTATCCCTGAAGAGCACCTATCATTTTACAGAGCTCTCTACAACTGGCCTTCAGTAGACAGCAGAATACCTGACAGTGAATAATAGACATGGGTACAAGCAATATTTCACTAAGCTGATTGTAATTTGTAGTTAAAATAGTTGTTCAGAATCTGTTATGTACACATAAAATAAGAATTTTGGTAATGAGAAATAATATAGCTGATCTTCAGAAACGGTTATGTAGCCTAATAATAACAATTTTTGTATTGAACATAATAAATTTACAGATAAACTGTTGAACAACACAGACTTACATTTCCGGCAACCAATTGATTTCAGAAACAGCACATGTCCACGAACTTTGCGTATTTAAATCATTATATAATCAAATCATTACATCATTGAAAATAGTGTCTGGACATCACCAGAAACTGTGCCGTTCAAAGTAAAATTGAGCTGGCAAAGAAAATAGATTACTCAGGACCAGAAACTTATTTTTCCGCTTTTCTCAAAATCAACATGCATAGACTAATGCTGTTTCTGCAATCAGTGATTCACTTGTTCTTCTTCGCTCTTTTGAAAAACGTTCTCTTCTACTAAACAAGTGCTCATACCTGTTAAGTTACTAGACTTTTTTGTTTCGGGTCCCTGAATATTGACCATTCATCCTGGGGCATCCCGTATACGCAGGCATTTGGGTAATATTTTGGAAAGATTTCTTACTTGTATGACAGCCAAAGTGTTTACCGAATAAATCATGTTGCCAAAAAATTGACAGGTAGCTACTTCAGTGCAAGTGCTTCAGTTCTGGAAGCAAAAGAAAGTAGCTTCTTCTTCTCTTCAGTTTTGAACAGATTTTTACGTGGAGAAAAAGATACGTTCGATAGTAAGGAGTAGTAACACAGCACATGTTAATTCAGGAATTCTGAGCTGGTACTCCCTTCAGTAGACATGACCGCTTTGCCTCAGAGTCCTACTGTCGTAAATAAAGAACGTAAAATCCACTGCGAATAGTGAAGACCAACCAGGAAAAAACTGATACGAAGACGAGAAGAATGAGAATATCCATAAATGCTGTCGAGTTCAAGACATGAGATGCGTCTCGATTCCAGAGTCTCCCGTAAACAAAAGAGCAACTTTACTCTTAAGCAAGACTAATCATTCCACACACGAATCATCGAATAAGACATTAGAAAGTACCAGGTTAATGTAGTTAGCAGCTAATACGAAAACAGGATATCGGAATATAGCCCTTAACATCTGGATAACGCCATGAGGTAACGGAGATGACTTCACGTAGAATGTTTTTAGACATTAAATTTCCAGCCTTATTCAACTGACGTTATTGCGAGCTTAGCGTTACTTGTGTGAAATAATGAACGCATTTTATCTGTGACACTGTTGTCGAGATCCACTACTCTGATTCTTGCAAAATAAAAAGAAAAATTCGTCTCGTATGACTAAATGAAAAACGATATGCACTAACAGTAACCAAACTATGCATAAATATAAGCGCTAATAATTCCAGAAATATGCATTAAAGTTCCAGAAATGAATTACGGTGGCATGCACATATTCTACGTGGCAGAAATTCAACCGTTACACCACAAGAAAATGCCAGATATGGTTCTGAAGGACGTTGAGCCTTGAAGGCAGAAAGACAAATCAACTAGAAAATGGTATCGTAAAGGTTATTACAAATGATTGAAGCGATTTCACAGCTCTACAATAACTTTATTATTTGAAATATTTTCACAATGCTTTGCACACACATACAAAAACTCAAAAAAATTTTTTTAGGCATTCACAAATGTTCGATATGTGCCCCTTTAGTGATCCAGCAGACATCAAGCCGATAATCAAGTTCCTCCCACACTCGGCGCAGCATGTCCCCATCAATGGGTTCGAAAGCATCGTTGATGCGAGCTCGCATTTCTGGCACGTTTCTTGGTAGAGGAGGTTTAAACACTGAATCTTTCACATAACCCCACAGAAAGAAATCGCATGGGGTTAAGTCGGGAGAGCGTGGAGGCCAGGACATGAATTGCTGATCATGATCTCCACCACGACCGATCCATCGGTTTTCCAATCTCCTGTTTAAGAAATGCTGAACATCATGATGGAAGTGCGGTGGAGCACCATCCTATGGTACGTTTAGCTCCCTGCTTGCTTTATTCGTCGAGTTCCGCCGGCTACGCGTGAAACTTGCCCGCATGCATTCAACTGTTTCTTCGCTCACTGCAGGCCGACCCGTTGATTTCCCCTTACAGAGGCATCCAGAAGCTTTAAACTGCGCATACCATCGCCGAATGGAGTTAGCAGTTGGTGGATCTTTGTTGAACTTCGTCCTGAAGTGTCGTTTTACTGTTATGACTGACTGATGTGAGTGCATTTAAAGCACGAGATACGCTTTCTCGGCTCCCGTCGCCATTTTGTCTCACTGCGCTCTCGAGCGCTCTGGCGGCAGAAACCTGAAGTGCGGCTTCAGCCGAACAAAACTTTATGAGTTTTTCTACGTATCTGTAGTGTGTCGTGACCATATGCCAATGAATGGAGCTGCAGTGAATTTATGAAATCGCTTCAATCATTTGTAATAGCCCTGTACTTGCAAAGACAGAAAAACAATCAAAGAAATCCATTTGATAACCGTTTCATTGTGTAATTATAAAATCAGATGGGGGCTAAGAGTTCCTATTCGTCTAACCACTAACGATATACAGCAACACGTGCATAACGTAGGGCTAAATGTAGCTCAGATTCCACTATAGCGTTAAGCTGAGGTCATAATATAATTTATATCCACATACTGCTCACAGTCGGCAGCTACTACTTTGCGTCTGGCTTATACTGCTCCTAAGTTAGCAGAGCTCTGCAATTAGAAGGCGTTATGAACGTCGCCCACTTTACGTTCCTGTCTACGGGAGCTTAAAGGCAATTACAATTGATGTTCCTGGTGCGTCAACTAAACAACAGATTGTTGGAGGTCCTAGTGTATTTAGAGGGTGTCATTTTGATTTTTATGTTCTTGTAACATCAGTTTTGGAGAAAGTGCTTGGACAACTATAGCTGGTATAGTCACATAGATTGTGGTACGCTTGAAGCTTTCCCAGTTAGAGAGAGTATTGCAATAAGCGATATCAAAGACGTCCGGATTATTTCAAAAGGCATCTGCCTTACTCATTTTAACAGAAACATTCGTATAATGCTGGAGTAGACACCCAAGACAGATTGCTGAAGTGTTGTCTGACGTAGGCAAGCTGTGCTTCTTGCTCCATGATGTGCTTCAATGTTAACTTGTATGCTGCAAGATTCCTCTGGGTTCAGGGTAAATAAAATCCGTGTAAAAACCATAATTACAATTTTAAATATCTGTACTATCGTTAACTGACAACTGTTGGATCAAGTGGTTCTGTGCGAAGCAAAAATGCTCATAAAAACCAAAGGTAAACTTTATAAAACGGCTGGAAGGCCTGCGCTATTTTATCTCAGTAAAGTCTCGGCATCAACAGACTCACTATCAGAAGCTCTAAACGCGCATGTGAGAAGAGTAACATTAGAAGACCACATGCGCAGTGGCTTTATAGGAGTTAGTTCTAAAGAAGTCCCCATAAATGACTCTCAGATTCCAGGCTGAGATGGTAGGATCAGATAGCACGATGACCTGATGACTGTGTCGTGAAGAAGTGGCAATAGAAAGGAGGGGAAGACCTGAGATCAGCTGGTTGACGAATATCCAAAAGCTAAGCCTTACTGACAAACGTTCCTACTGAAAGGTGGACATATATACAGGGGATAGGCAAAATAAAGTGAACAGTGGTAGTAATGAGATGGTTGTGTTTGATGGTCAACAACGCACGTAAGGCACATGTCGCGCTGGACTGTGCATGTCCAGTACGGGCTAGAAGTCAGTGAAGGTCGTTTGCGAATAGTGCACACTTTGTATTTGCATTCAGAGGCTGAGGTCGATGCGCAATGAAAGATCTAACAGAGTTCCAAAGAGGGCATTGTGGGGGCCCGATTAGCTGGAGCATCAGTAACCAAGACAGCAAACTAATTGAGAGCAACTGTTTCAACAGTCATGACAGCCTACACAAAACATGGAAGGACATCATCGTGTAAACGTAATAGTGGGCGCAAACCAAAACTAAATGACAGAGACTGTCGTAAATAACACGTATTGAGTAAAAACAACACAAAACTTCGGCGGCTAAAGTAACTGCAGAGCTCAATAGCCATCTTCGAGATCTGTATCTATCGACACTACCCGCAGAGAACTTCTTACAGCGAATATTCATGAATGAACTGCTGTACCGAAACCATTAGTGACGACAACCAACCCAAAGAAGCGTAAAACATGATGCCAGGAACATAAATCCTGGACAGCTGATCGGTGGAAACACGTCATACGGTCCGGCAAGCCAACGTTTTCGTTATTTCCAACATCGGGCCGGGTTTACGTTTCGAGAACGCCAAAATAAACCTATAATCCTGATTGCTTGATTCCAATGGTTACTCGTGGAGGTGGAAGTGATGGTGTGGACAGCCAAATCATGGTGTTCTGCTGGTCCCATCATTACTCTCAAAGGACATGTCAGAGCCAAAGATTATGTGAACAATTTGGGTGATCAGGTGCAGCCCATGATTCAAATGTTGTTCCCCAACAGTGATTCATATTTCAGGTCGATAATGCATCCATTCACAGTCGTGATGTGAGGAGTAAGCAACTGAATTGCAGCGTCTTCCCTGGCCAGCACAGTCCCTGTACTTGAACAGGCCGTATTGGAACGCAGACTCTGGAGCACATTTCCGCTTCCCTCGTCACTAACAGGAGTTAGAAGAGGTTCCGATCGAAGAGCGGCTTGACATTCCACTGAAGACTATACAATCAATGTATGCCAGTATTCCAAGAAGAATCGTAGCTGTATTATGGGCAAATGGGGTTCAATCCCTTATTAATAAACCATTCCCAAGTAAGTCCAGGTGTTCACATTATTTTGCTATCCCCTGTAGGTGGACTGGAAATTTATTTGTGGATAGTTTCAGAAGAAGTGGAAATCTCATGTTACGAGAGCAAAGACGTCACGTGTGATATTTGTTGAATAGTTGACTTACAGTAGTGACGGTAGTATCCCTGAACTTGTGTACCTTTGGCTCAGTTGTAAACCGGAGAGTTGTGGAGTTTTGGACATGGCATAAGCTGGCAACTTCTAGCGTAGTGGATATTGGAGGAAGATTTTGCCGACGAAAATTGTTGGGAATTTTTAATTCGATGGAAGGACTTACAGATGCAGCAATTATGGAACAGAGAGAATGGATTAGCATTATGGGTATGTTTTTAAGGTAATAATTTTTGCTGGTGGGTACAGATAACGTTAGTGATTCTTGCAACAGAATAGTTCACCTCAGTTTAGGTCATTTCAGTTTAATTCCTTTCAATCTGCATATTCGTAAACGCATTGCCTTGTAAGACGTTTGTAAAATAATAAAGTTTTCGGTTTTCTATGAGTTTCATGTTCTCGTGAAATAAGAGTTTAAAATACAGCATTATCATTATAATGCACGGATTAGTATTTTCATTTCAAGAAATAAGGTCTTTTTAGTATCAGAAAATCATCCCAGTCTTTCTTCCAGTAGTTTAGTTTTACTTTCGCTCGCGCGATTTGTTCGTGCTGTGTTGCTGCTACTGATTATGCTGTAATTTTTTCCGGTGAGATTCTTTTCATATTTCGTTTGTTCTTTCGTTTCTCGTCTCAAGTTTTCACTGCGCTCATTCTAAGCATTTTCTTTGTAATTCAGATTTTTAATGGGCAAGTGAACAGTGTATTTTCATAGTATTGCTACATGATTTCAGTGTTTAATTTTTTTTTTTTTTGGCAGGGCACAGTCTGATTTTGAAAGTGGTTTTTGAGTAACAGTTTTGAGACGCACTGTTGGCAACAGTACTTTCAGTTCAACCTTCTTATAACAAAGGACAGTACGCTCAGTTCTGAGGGAAAAAAAAGGCATGCAGACATTTTAATGCACACAAACGAACGATCTAGTCAGAGCAAATAACTTTCACTACCAATAGGACAGATGATGACACTTGATTAGGAAAGCTGACCGTGGGTGATGGGAAAAGGCGGGGACAACTGGTTCAAATGGCTCTGAGCACTATGGGACTTAACATCTATGGTCATCAGTCCCCTAGAACTTTGAACTACTTAAACCTAACTAACCTAAGGACAGCACACAACACCCAGTCATCACGAGGCAGGGAAAATCCCTGACCCCGCCGGGAATCGAACCCGGGAACCTGGGCGTGGGAAGCGAGAACGCTACCGCACGACCACGAGCTGCGGACAAATGCGGGGACAAAAACGTTAACAGGCCACAAAGCTCACTCTCTTCGAACCGCTTTTCATTGTTGAGTTCAACAGTACAGAAGGGTTGTTTTAAGATGTAGTAAATAAAGTGCTGTAAAACTGTGAGAGTACTACTGTTTCGCAAGGGCACCATTCTCAATACCTCTACCAATGTAGCAAGAGCTAGCCAGTGGGTCTTATCTTGTTGTTACGCGCCACTTCAGACGGGACTTGGTGCATTGTCGAACAGGTGCCGACAATACTATAGTTGGGTCACGGGCGATGACGGTTAAGTTTAGACTTGTTTTGTGCACCTGTGTCACATATTCTGTGACAGCCAATGAGCGTTCAGTAGTGTTCTAAGCGCTTTGCTGCGAATGTTGTACCCATTGCGAGCATTAACCAGGATCGTAGCGAGCTATTAATGAATCTGAATTCCATTTGTCACAAGGCGTCATGGCTGATGGTGGTGTTAAGTGACAAATTCTACACAAACACGTCAGAGAAATAATTTATGGGATACACGCTTTCGTCAAGCACAAAACACGTGTATTCATATACCTCAACTATCGCCTGGAAACGGGAACAATGCAGTCGCAGTCCGTTTCTCGACCTGCGCGAACCGCCATCGCTCGAGGACTCGGAGGCAGTAGTGGCTAGGAGTCGCCCGATTTAACAACTGAGAAAAGAGTTACAGGAAATGGACACATGAAGTTAAAATGGTGAATATTTAAACGATATATAAAGATTAACTAAAGCTAACTTCATGTAAGACGGTGCTTCCACGCATAGAGGCGGAGCAGTGGGGGGTTGAGAACTGCGCATGCGCAGCAGCAGAGAGCGGGCAAACAAAGTACATGTTGCCGAACTGACAAGGGAACCTCCCCATCGCAACCCCCTCAGATTTAGTTATAAGTTGGCATAGTGGATAGGCCTTGAAAAACTGAACACAGATCAATCGAGAAACAGGAAGAAGTTGTGTGGAACTATGAAAAAAATAAGCAAAATATACAAACTGAGTAGTCCATTCGCAAGATAGGTAACATCAAGGACAATATGAGCCCAGGAGCGTCGTGGTCCCGTGGTTAGCGTGAGCAGATGCGGGACGAGAGGTCCTTGGTTCAAGTCTTCCCTCGAATGAAAACTATAATTAATTTTATTTAATTTACGATTATCACATCCACAAGAAAACCTAAATCGGGCAAGGTAGAAGAATCTTTTTACCCATTCACGAAGTGTACAAGTTAGGTGAGTCGGCAACATATTCCTGTCATGTGACACACGTGCCGTCGCCAGTGTCGTATAGAATATATCAGACGTGTTTTCCTGTGGAGGAATCGGGTGCCCTATGACCTTGCGATCAAATGTTTTCGGTTCCCATTGGAGAGGGACGCCCTTTCGTCTACTAATCCCACGGTTTTGCGGTGAGGTCGCAAAACACAGACACTAAACTTATTACAGTGAACAGAGACGTCAATGAACGAACGGACAGATCATAACTTTGCGAAAATAAAGAACGTAAACTTTTCACTTGAGGGGAGATTTGAACCAAGGACCTCTCACTCCGCAGCTACTCACGCTAACCACGGGACCACGGCACTACTGAGCTCACAGTATCATTGACGTTGCCTATCATGCCATTGAACTACTCAGTTTGTATATTTTGCTTATTTTTTTCATAGTTCCACACAACTTCTTCCTGTTTTCTCGATTGATCTGTGTTCAGTTTGTCAAGGCCTATCCACTGTGCCAACTTATAACTAAATCTGAGGGGGGGGGGGGTGCGATGGGGAGGTTCCCTTGTGAGTGCTGCGGGCAATTGTCAGGCTCATTTGCCTATGGTACATCGTTATACGTTCAAATATATGAGGGGAATAGTATTTATTAAAACCAATTTTGATCAGTCGTCGTGAGAGAAATATTAATTTACGTCTTGGCGACGTTGCGTCCACTGCTCCACAGATTTACTCTGCGTGACGTAGGGAGGCGAGAACAGCTGACACAGCTTTGTGAAGACGAGAAGTACAATTTTTCTCAGAATGAAAATTGTCTAACGACAAGAGTATTGAAACTGGTTGAAATAATTACCATTTATTGCGATTTGAACTGTATTATAAGTAAAAATTTAATACACACCCCAAAAATAACTTCAAGCACAAACGAAGTCATTATATTTGCTTGACACCGGCTTCCATTCAATAGAATTTTTAAAAATGTGTGCAAGATGTGTGTGTTTAACTGTAGTTAAGTGTAATCACTGCGCGTAAAAAAGAATTAGTGGTAGGAAAGATTAACGAAAAAACTGTTGTAAAAATGGTTAGCAAGTTGTCGTATTTTTCGCTGTTAACGGGCAGTATGAGTGTAAACTAACTCGTTCGACGTTACTATGAGAGACCGCATTTATAATCCAATGAACAAGCAAACAACTAACCATCATCTACGAATAACTCCAGGGAATGCCGACCGATAACATCGAAAACCACCGATATCTCGACCAGTAACAGTTACTGTCATTTTAGGGCCTTGTCCAGTTCGTTCCTTGAAAATGAAAGGGGTTTACATGTGGAAATATCGGATTTTTGACGAATTTATCTAGCTGCATTCTCGAGTATTATTAGAGCATACAACATGGTGGGAGAAGCTTAACTTCTCCTTGAGCAATATAGTGAACATTATAGTCTGTATAACTCAAAGGATACAAAGTCCAAATCAAAAAGGCTAGGAAGTTCCCATTATTATGTATGCAACTTTAAACTAAGAAATGTTACTATCTTGTTCCAAAGTCTACATCGTAATACCACCGTCACTTCTATTTGAGGCTGTTTCCGAACAATCTGATTGTAAATTTACGATGATAAGTTCAAGCTTTATATCCGTCATCACTTTCCTGTCAAATTATTCTTGCCAAAGCTTTTCAGCATGCCGCACGGATGTGCCAGCGCTACAGGTGGGATGTTGTCTATTGCCTCGTGTACAAGCGATTCAGTGAAAGTTATCTGGAATGTTTTTTTTTGCCTCCCATATAGCTTTATCCTTTGCCCAAATTAATTCCATAGGGCTACACTTACAGCGACACGTGGGTAAACGCAAAACTGTGAGATCCCATTTACGTACAAGAAGTCAAGTTTGTACGTTCTTTCACGTGACTTGTATACATTAACGAGCTGCAGGAGATCGGCACGAGTCTGGTTTATACTGTACTTAATATTTTTATTTTTAAGGCAGGGAAAAATATCCGCTTTTCTAGTGTCCATACTTTGGAGTTTTCTCTGTAACAGTTGAATTATAACTGGCAATGACCAACTTCGAAGCAAGGTATGACAAGAATTGTGAATCACGTCACAAACCTGACAGCATTCATTTCCGAATGGTAGTCACTACTGTTTTTCTTACACGTAAATACTTGAACCTATTGCCCGCATCTCGTGGTCGTGCGGTAGCGTTCTCGCTTCCCACGCCCGGGCTCCCGGGTTCGATTCCCGGCGGGGTCAGGGATTTTCTCTGCCTCGTGATGGCTGGGTGTTGTGTGCTGTCCTTAGGTTAGTTATGTTTAAGTAGTTCTAAGTTCTAGGGGACTTATGACCACAGCAGTTGAGTCCCATAGTGCTCAGAGCCATTTGAACCATTTTGAACTTGAACCTATTCCTGCGACAACTTTAAAACCGCCAGTTCCAAAATTCATTTTCCAGCAGATCTTCCTGGAACTATGCTAATTGGCCCATGTTTCATCAACGTAATACACTTCTGAACTACCTCTTTCTCTTGTATCGTGAATCTTTATATGGGATGTAGTTCGTGCTGCACCTGTGTCACTTCTATGAACTAAAAACTCTCTTCTTAACATATCTGGAACCAACGTCTTTTAAAGTTCTTTACATTGATGAAGTGTTTACCATTGAAGCTATTTTTCTCCTGCATAAATGTAACACGTTTTTGTGATGTCGGCCATTCATCATTCAAATGGAACACTTTAAAACATCGTTGCTAAAATCATCCATTTGTGTTACAGGTTCCTTGCGATTTCGATGCTTTCCATGCGACACGAAACCAACTTTTTTATGGTTCCTACAGCTCTGAAACTTCCGTTTACAATTCTCTTTTCATTTCTCATGCCGACACCACATGGTTCTGGAGTCTTCTTGTGTCTTCAACTGTCAACAGTAGGAGACCTACTTTCAAATCCACGTTTGAAAAAGTTATAAATGCGGTTTAATCCCCCTCGCCTGTTTGTGAAGCACTTCACATTTATTGCCGTCACCTGGCTTTTTTTTAAATCGCACTAAAGCTTTTACAGATATACATTCACACCTATACAGCTACAAGAAACAAAAACACAAGACAAAAGAAAACTGACAGTTGAGCGAATAATTCGGTTGTCGCGAAGTAACTCGCTGCCAGCCGCTCGGAAAGAGAATGAATATTATTGGCTGCCAGTGGCTAGTGGAGCGGGATGATCAGAACGGCTGAAAATTCGACCGCCTTCCAAAATGACGCGGACTTTAGGAGACGTGAATTATAGAGTGTTTCTAATTCAGGAGAAGTGACGTTAAGGGACCAGATGTCAGCATACGCGATTCGTGTGATTACCTGTTGTTATAGAGTGGAAAAAAGATTTTATAGGCATGGTTACTAAAGTAATAAGCACATTAGTGCTAAACCGACACGAACGGATTGTCTTTTTACTGGACTAAATTGATTTGGATCTTTTAATTGCAACCAGTATGAATGAGAAGGATGCAGGCGTGTTTCGTGCGTCAAGCAATTTATAAATTAAATAAATGGACATTATCTTGTATTGCAGAGCGTCCTTGATATTAATTTTATGCGGCAGTTAAAGTGCAGTAGTGAAAATCAACATAAAGACAGTGTGTTAACAAAAGTAATAGTACAATGTCTGAGGCATACATGTGTCGAATTTTTTATGAAAGTAGTAGATACATATAAGATGTAAACAGTCATCATGGAATTACGTAGCTTCTTTCATAATATGAGTAACAAAAAAGGGCGTTTGAATATCATGGATGGAAACTGGTATAAAGAGACTCACTGACCTGTTGTGTTATTGCATTCTTAGTACTTTGTCCAAGCTCTCTTCTTCCTCAATGCCTCAAAAATTCTTTCGGTATTAATTTGTAGTTCGTTGCCCAGCTTTCTCCTATCCATTTTTTCAGTTCACATATGGCCACAAATTGCCTTTCGTTGCGACAAACACGCCTCGCAAGTATTCCGCAAAGGTTTTCCGTCGGGTTCAGATCCGGAGTAAGCGCACGTCAGGGCAAGACATTTGTACTTTTATCTTCAAACCACTTTTTAACTGCAGCAGAAACACATGCACAGAAGCATTACCTTGTTGAAAGATTAGACTTTCGTCCCATAAGTCCTCATACATTCCCATCAGTTGTACTGCGCCACCCTTTAGGTAACGCTAACTCGTAGGAGATATACTGTATGATAAAGCTCTATTAGCACTGCAATACGTAGGTGTAAAGCAACGTCGGACAATGTAGCTCTCTCTCGTAATATTACAATAAGTAGTGCTGACATCATC
Organism: Schistocerca serialis cubense; assembly: GCF_023864345.2. NCBI lineage: Eukaryota > Metazoa > Arthropoda > Insecta > Orthoptera > Acrididae > Schistocerca > Schistocerca serialis. The sequence continues at coordinate 860,718,636 of NC_064641.1, forward strand.
TTGCCTACCCTCAACGACATAATCTGTGTGACTTGAAGTAATCGTCTGTACTCACACGACGTCACGCTCTAAATCACACTCCAGCTCTCTCCGACATGGGACACAATAACACTTTTCGTTGCATAATAGGGTCAGTGGTAGCTATCTATGTATTAATTACTGCAACGCCTCCGAGTATCAGCGTTCATTAGGTTCGAAAGATAAACTACCACTAGTAACAATCACCAGAAAAGATACTAAATGTGAGAGTCTACGGGAACCAGGAATGATGTATTTACTTCACCAATAATTCAGCTTATTCTGTGTACTCTGACAATACAAGTAAACTTTCTCTACACCATAGGTACAAGAAACGATAGCTTTCGTATATATCATATAGATACGTTGTCTCTTTTAGTTGCTCCTCTTTTAAAGCTTCCATGAATAATCGTATACACAGCGTGAACGCTATAAATTTTTACGTAAATCGGAGAATACGTTCACAAGGCAAAGATATACTTTTACATTGTTTATGTCTCGTCAGTCAACGATAACCTCCATAAGTAGCGCCTTGCTACAATAATATCCTTGACTCTATTGAAATTTTATCATAATAAACTATTTCGTTAATCTAATCCTTTCGGAATTAAATGGGATAACTTTTCACTTACATTTAATAAATTTTCCATAACACATAAAACGTGCCTTCCCTTTTCTTCGTTACATGTGGTTCACTGAAAAATACTACTCCTTCTCTTTAATTTCTTTGAACTTTGCTTTTACCAATATTCCAGTCTTTTAGTTTATTGACTTTTGGATTTATATTATTCCGAAAAGATATATCCCACATATTAGTCTGGTTTTAATAAGCCCTTCATTACCTTTTCTTGTAATAGTTTGGGGGTAAAGAACAAGTTGGGTACTGACTTTTTCAGTTTAAAAATGTTTTCTTTATTTCCTGCAATTAAATCGAGTAGAGGTGCAAGTCAGCGTTTTATTTTTCGAGTGCTGGTTGAAGAGATTATTGCGAGAGGCTTAGATGGGAAAAGAGGAATATGTATTGGTGGAAAGAGAATAGAATGTATAAGATTTGCTGATGACATGGTATTAGTTCAAATGGTTCAAATGGCTCTGAGCACTATGGGACTTAACATCTATGGTCATCAGTCCCCTAGAACTTAGAAGTACTTAAACCTAACTAACTTAAGGACATCACACAACACCCAGTCCTCACGAGGCAGAGAAAATCCCTGACCCCGCCGGGAATCGAACCCGGGACATGGTATTAGTGGCAGAAAGCGAGCGGACAGTGAATAACATGCTGAAAGATCTGAATGAAGCTTGTGTGGAATATGGGATGCAAATAAACACGGCAAAAACAAAGATTATGGTCATCATTACAAGACGCAGACTGTCCAATATTAAAATAGGACAATCTACCATTAGCCAAGTAAGTGCATTTAAATATCTTGGAAAAACAATAACTGAAGACTTAAGATGTCACCAGGAGGTGAAAACTCGAATTGCCATAGCGAAGAAGGCATTCAATAGAAAGAGGAGACTCTTATGTGGCAAATTAGATAAAGGTCTAAGGAAAAGGCTTGGCAAATGTTCCGTCTGGGGTGTGGCTCTATATAGGGCAGAAACATGGACGCTGAGACGAGAGGATGAAAAAAGGTTAGAAGCATTTGAGATGTGAATGTGGAGGAGAATGGAGAGAATAAGGTGGATGGAAAGAGTGAGTAATGAAAGAGTATTGGAAAGGGTTGGTGGGAGAAGATGTCTGCTGAAGGTTGTAAGGGAAATGAAAAACAACTGGTTGAGACACTCATTGAGAAGGGAGTACTTGCTAACAGATACTTTGGAAGGATTAGTTTGTGGGAGAAGACTGAGAGGAAGAAGGAGATACAAGATGATAGAAGACACAAAGGGAAGAGGAAATTATTGTGGGAGAAGACTGAGAGGAAGAAGGAGATACAAGATGATAGACGACACAAAGGGAAGAGGAAATTATACAGACCTGAAGAGGATGGCAGAAGACCGGACAGCCTGGAGAACTACCATGTGAAAACCTGCCTCTTGGCAGAACACTGATGATGATGATGATGGTTATCTATCCAAAAGATGTAATAAAAAACAGCTATGTGAACTTCAAACAATCAGACAAAGCTCAGCCACTTCAGGCGTTGATTTCCGCAACCCACTAGTATTTAAAACTCAACACCACTCGATGATCCCTTTTAGAGAAAATTAGCGTGTTTTCTTTTAAATGGTTTTGGATTTGTCGTTTAGGGCTAAAGGGGAAAGGTATCATATTCTCAATAAACCTTCGATTTTTCTCAATAAATAGCTTTCGCGTAGGACGACCGTTCTCTTTAATACAGACTACACATTCAGCGCACCCAACGCGATTTCAGGAATTTATTATACTGCGACGCTCACGTCGAAGTCACACGATAAATCCTAACCAAATATCGAAAAAGTAACTACACCTTAGTGCTTGCGTCCACCTATACAACCTTGAAAATACAATGTAACGCTACTACCCCGTACTGGGTGCTTTAATCCTCAAGCACAAAACAACTAAACGGCTTCGCGTGCCCACGACTCACCACATACACCATCCAATGGAAAATCTTAGAAAAATATTGAAACACGGTTCTCCTACCATCGTGTGGCTGTTAAGGAGCAGAACGTACCATTGATCACGTCTAGGAGAAACTAATCTCACGTTTCAATAAATCGGAGCTTTTTGTATATCTGGTTAGTCTGGGCTCTACACAAATCGGCGAAATAATTATTTTTTGCACAAGCCGATAATCTTCTCAAAAGGCCTTTCTAAACGCTTAGAACTGCTTTGAATACATTTGAGTTCAGTCCCCATTGCAGACCAATTCGAATATCGTACGTGTGGGCCGATCTCATCATGCTCTTGAGATAATCTCTCTCGAGGCTCACTACCCGAGCGATACTCGGATACTACTACTGAAATTCTAAAAGGACAAGCCAAGAACCATTATTTGCGACCTAACATATGACGCTAATTCTCTCTTTAACAATGAGTGTTTCTTCATAGCAGTCGCCGACAAACAATCGCAGTGGCCAGCTGCGTCGTAGTTGTTATCTTTGCCGCACACCGCGACTCAGCAGTCGGCGGGGCGTTGCAAACTGGTTGACTTGACAGGAAGCAGCTTCTCTCGCCGTCAAGTGTCACGTATCTACAACATTTCAACACAAAAATTTAATAAAACCACATAAACAACTTAAGCTCTTCATTCTTCTAGCTCATAAAAGTCGATGATAAGTTGAGGCGATACAAACATGTGATGCGTTTTTTCAGGGGTTGAAGATGGTTTAGTGCATTACACAGTTCTGTCTCTAGCATCTCAGTTCACGTGTTGCCGGCCGGGGTGGCCGAGCGGTTCTGGGCGCTACAGTCGGGAACCGCGCGACCGCTACAGTCGCAGGTTCGAATTCTGCCTCGGACATGGATGTGTGTGATGTCCTTAGGTTAGTTAGGTTTAAGTGGTTCTACGTTCTAGGGGACTGATGACCTTAGAAGTTAAGTCCCATAGTGCTCAGAGCCATTTGAACCATTTTTTGAGTTCACGTGTTAAGAGCTCTTTATAGTGTTCAGCCAAGCAATGCGTGATTTACTTTTAGCGCTAAAGGCTGTCTAAATTATAACGCTACGTCATCAAAATTAATGCTCATTCGTACCTGCTGCTCTGTTCGTAGATCATAGCAATAATATTGAAACCCATTTGACCCATCTAAATTAAACTTCCTCTTCATCACTGAAGATCAATTTATCCCATTCTGAAATTCACAAGCCGGCCGCGGTGGCCGAGCGGTTGTAGGCGCTTCACTCCGGAACCGCGCCACTGCTCCGGCCGCAGGTTCGAATCCTGCCTCGGGCATGGATGTGTGTGATGTCCTTACTTTAGTTAGGTTTAAGTAGCTCTAAGTTCTAGGGGACTGATGACCTCAGATGTTAAGCCCCATAGTGCTCAGAGCCATTTAAACCATTTGAAATCCATGCCGTGTGTTTTTTCAGCGAATTCTAGTCTAACCCGTTTATGTTTGGGTGTTAAAGTAGGTTTCTGCAGTCGTTTCTTGAATCCAAGAGGTTATTAATTTGACAAAATTTGTTGTAGAGATCTGGAAGTTAATAGCAACTGTAAATCAGCAACAAGTTGAGAATAATTACTGTCTGTGGGCGTTGATTTGCGCTAAAGTAACCGATGCCTCAGATAATTTTCTACTTTGTTCATATTTTCCGTTCTTTCTGTTCCGGCGTAAAGTCAAGAGCGCACACGTCAGCCAATAGTACGCTGACCGACCCCTCTTTAGGACAACAACGAGACAGCAGCGGACTCTAGGCGAAGAGAACACAGGAGCCGCGCCACCTGGCCGCGCCCCAGTAGAAGGCTCGCCGTCTACGAGCTCTGTAGCAGTAACTTAAGAACTGTATCATTTCACTTGTGTTAGGATTTGTGTATACTGAGTAGATTTCCTTATTTTGTCTGTCGCTCATTGCTTGTGACACATCATTGTAAATTATCTAAGTCATTGTCATTTATCTTACTGTAATAAAAATTCATTAATACGATTTACTTGCCGGCTGGGGTGTGAGATGTTTATATTTTCCCACCTCTGCGTTGCAAATGTTTTGACTTTTGAGTGAAATGCCCAGTCGATGTGGTGTTGTTTTCACGTCAATTCTACCAACAGTGAGAGTTGTTTAGTTCTCGGGGTGTTGTAAAATTCCTGTATTCGTCTCGTCGCTGTGCAGCCTATGAAAAGGATTGCGGAAGACTCCCAAATAAATTCCAAAGTACAGTGCAGTTTTAACACCAATATATTTCCAGGACTCTGGTGTCCGAGCCTGGTGAACCGTACCAGTTACATCACACGTACCCAAAGTTGACATCAAACGACACAGAATTCACAACAATCAACAAACGAGTGAGCCTACAATACATTTGCTCGCAACACTAGCCTAAAAACGAGTGCCCCAAGGCGCCTGCGTGACCTCCATTTATACTTTTGTAAACAATTACCTACAATGAAAATTACAATTTTATGTAAAATCACAATTAAAAGTTAAACCGAATATGAGATACACATTGCTAAAAATTTACAGTCTCAATGCTGAACAAGGTGAACCTATTTTCAACTTAGTTACGAGTTAATATAACACTTTCTGACTAATTATGTTACAGGTAACAATTACATTTCTAAATTTGTTTATAACAAATCAACTAGTGCCTGAATTTTAGTGCTAACATATATTGGAGATTCAATTAACATGCTTTATTTATATGTTCTATTTAATTTGCTGTAGTAATTTTATAATGATAGGTTTACTGGTACATCCTGATCATGTGCTACATTTCTTTAGATTAGTTACAGTATTAATTTCACATTTATATTGTGTTTTTCACATAAGACCAATGTTAATCAGCAAAGCATCATTTTCGAATTATATGTATACTGAAATAGTGGTTATTTTTGTTTGTAATTTGGAAACAGGTCACTTTACAATCAGGCAATTAGGACTGGTGTTTATCTTTAATGCTCTCCGAGGGGTTCTGTTAGGGCAATGAGATACAGTAATATATCAGGTGGCCAGGTGGCCGAGCGGTTCTAGGCGCTACAGTCTGGAACCGCGCGACCGCTACGGTCGCAGGTTCGAATCCTGCCTCGGGCATGGATGTGTGTGATGTCCTTAGGTTAGTTAGGTTTAAGTAGTTCTAGGGGACTGCTGACCTTAGAAGTTAAGTCCAATAGTGCTCAGTGCCATTTGAACCAACGATTTGCTTGAATTGTCGTCTAGCTATCCGAGGAAGCAGGATTCCTAGGCGGTCCATATTTCATTTGACGAGTAGGCAGGACACAACACTTTCCTTTATCGTGCAACCACACTAACGAAACAATCAATCATTGTATTTGAACAGATCAACTTCTTGGCCATTTGATGATAAGAGAGTCCCATTCGCTTGTATGCATCAATTTTTGCTTTTTCATCATATGATAAATGTTTTCCGCGTGGCATTGTCACAATCGTGGTTTGTATACACATCACGCACTGGCATTAATGGTGTCTGTTTCCAATCTGCAACAGAGGCACGTACGCAAACACTAACACCGCACAAAGCCGACTGCCTTTATACCGAGTTCCACCCTCTACCACATGAATCGTTGATGTCTTACTGTACAGGGTGAGTCACTAACTACTGCCACCTAGAATAACTCCGAAAATATGATAGTAGCTAAAACGTTTGTGGGACAACTGTTACATGGGACAACGGGGGCCATAATATGACATTGGATTTTTGTTGCTAGGTGGGGGCGTTTCAGAGATATGAAGGTCAACTTTTTTTATGGGATGTTATAGTCTGGTACTTATTTTCTGATAGCGGCTATCGAGACGAATCCAATGATGTGTAACAGTAAGATCTTTGAAGGTCAATGAAGATCACAAAGGTGACATGTACGTCCATTTACAGAAGGTGTTCGTAGTACTGACCTTTGGTATCAATGCAGTGCTGCAATCTTCTTATCATGGACTGAGTGGTATTGCCTATCACTTCGGCACTTACCGGAGAACATGCTCTGACAATTCTCTCTCGTATATCGTGGAAATAGTAAATATTCACCCAATACGGCGTATACATCTAACGTGCCATTGACATGTAAACACCATTCGACGGTTTCGCAATACAACACTAATAGGAACGGTAAGACTAGTATCGTCGAATCAAGCGAATGTGAATGATGCATTCCTTCGAGGAAGAAGTCGATATGCTTCTCATTTATGGAGAATGCCAAAGAAGTTCAGTGGGAGCTAGAAACTTATACGCTGAAAGATATCCTCAACGTTCCCACCCTACACGTCGTAAAATTTAAAAATATGTGTTATAAAGTGAGAACAACTGGGTGTTTGACGCATCGGAAACGTATCCAGGAAAGGAAAGTTACTAACGAGGAAAGGGAAATTGCCTCAGCTTCAGATTCAGAGGGATGACACATTTATTAATTTGATTTTATTTACTGACAAGGCTACATTCACGAACTACGGAAATGTTAATTTGCATAACATGCATTATTGGGCAACTGAGAATCCAAGTTGGCTGCAGGAAGTTGTACATCAAAAACCGTGGTCGGTGAATGTATGGTGTGGGACTCTGCAGGACAGAATTATTATAGGCCCCTATTTCATCGAAGGAAATCTTAATGGTAGGAAGTACACCACATTCCTGCAAGAAATATTTGTGCTGTTATTGGAAGAAATATCTTTAGGAACAAGGAACACAGTGTGGTATCAACAGGATGGGTGTGTCCGGCACACTTTTCGCTAATGGCTAGAAATGAGTTGCAGAGATAATTCCCATATCGTTGGATTGGACACAGAGGAGATGTGTCATGGCCGGCTCGTTCGTCAGACTTGACATCTCTGGATTTTTTCTTGTGGGGATTCGTAAAAGACATTATTTATAATGACTTTCCAACTACACCTGAATATGTTCGAGAGAATTGTCAGAGCATGTGCTTCGATAAGAGGCGAAGTGATAAGGAATGCCACTCAATCGATAATAAGAAGATTGCAGCACTGCATTGATACCAATGGTCATCACTTCGAACACCCTCTGTAAATGGACGTTCATGTCACCTTTGTGATCTTCATTGACCTTCAAAGACCTTACTGTTACGCATCATTGGATTCGTCTCGATAGTCACTATCAGAAAATAAGTACCAGACTATAACATCCCATAAAAAAAAGTTGACCTTCATATCTCTGAAACGCCCCCACCTAGCAACAAAAAACCAATGTCATATTATGGCCCCCGTTGTCCCACGCAACTTTTGCCCCACAAACTTTTCAGCTCGTATCATACTTTTGGAGTTATTCTAGGTTGCAATAGTTAGTGACTCACCCTGAATAGTGTACTAATGACATCAAATGTGTTAGTATTTGACTGCATTTGTCGGTATACTGGATCTCATAACTACTTTACAAGTATTCCAACTGACAATGTTAATTTTCCCACAAATATCCATGCCTTTATACTGATTGGCACCATCGTACTTTGGGAACAATTGGATACACGGTTTATTTTCTGTGTCGAACGTATTCCGTTGTAAATCGTCTCCCCTTAAAGGTCAAATCGCCGTACATTAGGTATACGATATATTACCTTGAATTTCAAAGAGAAAGCTTGCAGTTCGCACGATGTAATCATATCATCACTGTTAGACGTCTGATACAGCAGTTTTCTTTTCATATACTACGCCTCTTTTCTGTTATTCACTCGTAGAAAGATACAGTTCGACAGAATACGCATTCCATGCATTTATGTAAAAACATATGCATTTAAAACCAAATATAAGACGTATATGCACTCTGAAAGTCTGCCCTCTACATATAACTATTCATCGATGGAACGCAAAAACATGATTTGTCTCTTGTGGTTTTTTTTTATCCTTAAATCTTAACATAATATTTGCAAAAAAGCTATCTCAACTACACGATCTTATAGAATAGTGTTGCGAACTATCAGGAGGTACCAAGACGGACTAGTAATTCATGGCTGTGTTGCATCTATACAAACAGCAAGATCAGTCTGTAACAAGGGCGACCATACGATTGTTTGTAGATGCCTGGGACTACAACTGTGGGTATGGTGTATTTATAATATTTTGGAAGAATGACGACTTTTAGGTAGTCATAAAGAAGTTCCAGTTCTGACCCTGCATAATACTGAATTTTAAATAATTTGCTTAAAAGAGAAACAACTAACTACACTATATTCTTTTCTTTCCCTGAGGGCTACGGGGCTTTGCCCCCTCCACACACACACACACTTGCTCACGGATATGGGCGCCCTTGGTCTGTAATACTGTATCATAAGCTAAGTAAGCACCATTCGTTTCTGCTGTAGGTCAAACTTTTTGGAGTACATACTCACAGACATTACTCTCAGCTTCGTTTACGTAACGGCACTAATGAGGTATTAGTCAGAAAAAAAGACAAACAAGACTCTCAGAATTTCAGTAAGCTGATATAACGCTACAGATAAGGTTAGCTGTTATCCTACGAAGAACTGCGCCTTTAGTCATCCGACTGTAAGTCACGCCAAAGTATACAGATAGCAAAACAGGGAATGGAAACACCAGCCTTCCAGCAAAGTGGCATAACCTGTCATTCACCGGCTGCAGCTGTCGTTTGTTATTTGTTGTTGCAGCGATGTAATTTAGGTATATCAGTCCATTACAGTTGTTACCGAACCTTTGGACCACAGAACCCATAATATGTTAGTTAAATATGGAGAAATTCCAATACCACCAAAAATTTAACTACAATGGCTGTCACGGAACTAGATACCTCAAGGTCAGCCTGCAGTCCGCCGGCGCTAAGCTGTGATTTCACCTGTTTCATTGCTTTTATTGACGGATGTACACTGTTAACAATGCAGTAGGTCAGAGCCAGCTGAATGTTTTACAGTATGTTTCCGTGCGATGTCGTGTGTTTACGTGTTGTTTCAGTCTTCTGTGGAACGGTGCCGAGTGTTTGGTAGCGAGTGAAATGTAGGAGCAAGAGCCTACGTGTATTGCTACTCTGGTCAGTGTGCGAAAATGGCGAAAGACATTCGGAAACAATCTAAAATTGTCATATCGAAAACACTGAAGATTTTTTTTAATGATTCGGCCAATAGCGAAGTGCCAGGAATAATATAAATTTTACGTAAGTTCAAAACCTTGTGGTATTTCAGGGTCGACTGTATTCCGTATTAACAGGGCAGTGACATTGGCAGAATCTCTAGAAGTGAGCACATGTTTTGTTTCTCCAAGAAAGAGATGTAAAGGGAAACTTAAAATAACGAAATTTTCCGATTTTGACGAAAAGTTTGTGTGTAGAACTATGCTTCGATACTACGACAGAGGAGAGTGTCCGATGACTAGAAAAATACAACTTGTCTCAGTGAAAAGATAAATTATTTTGGCTCAGAAACTTCCGTTCTTTGTCTTCTCAGCTCACTTGGTTTGTGATTCAAAAAGTTTAAAGATGGATAAAAAATTTTAATGGAATGCAGAGACATTGCAGCCACAAGAACGAAGTTTTGTGTAAAATGCGCTTACTACGTGCAGAGGACAGTAGTCTTGTAGTACGATAAAGCTTCAGTTGCAAAACACCACATGCAAAAATGCATTTTGGTCGAGTTCAACTTGCATTATGCACTTCTGTAGCAATGGCACGCATTTCAGTTAATAGGATCTGAAATATGTCCAGTAACATAGTACACAGTTTGTCATATACGTTATTGCTGTCAAATGTTTGGCAGTGACAATTCTTGGTAACGCTTAACATATCGAAAACAAATTTCTTGAAAATCCCGATCACATGACTAAGAAATTCATATACTGCCAGCATTACGTAAATTATACACAAGTCTTTTTCTATGGCACTCTTGGTGAAGCTAAAACGATTTTATCAGTTGTGTAAGAATATCACCTTCACCTTACAACATGAAGAAAATGCAGTATTAACTTTTTCGACCTGACAGTTAAAAGAGGAGACACCCACCTTCTCAACACAGTCCGAAAGCCCACTACATCATACTGCTTAATTCACAGAACTTCTTGCCACCCACGAGACCCTAAAGAGGCATATGTCCGCTCAAGAGCTGACAGGTTAATCTACATCTACATCTACATCCATACTCCGCAAGCCACCTGACGGTATGTGGCGGAGGGTACCTTGAGTACCTCTATCGGTTCTCCCTTCTGTTCCAGTCTCGTATTGTTTGTGGGAAGAAAGATTGTCGGTATGCTTCTGTGTGGGCTCTAATCTCTCTGATTTTATCCTCAAGGTCTCTTCGAGAGATATACGTAGGAGGGAGCAATATACTGCTTGACTCTTCGGTGAAGGTATGTTCTCGAAACTTTAACAAAAGCCCGTACCGAGCTACTGAGCGTCTCTCCTGCAGACTCTTCCACTGGAGTTTATCTATCATCTCCGTAACGCTTTCGCGATTATTAAATGATCCTGTAACGAAGCGCGCTGCTCTCCGTTGGATCTTCTCTATCTCTTCTATCAACCGTATCTGGTACGGATCCCACACTGCTCAGCAGTATTCAATCAGTGGGCGAACAAGCGTACTGTAACCTACTTCCTTTGTTTTCGGATTGCATTTCCTTAGGATTCTTCCAATGAATCTCAGTCTGGCATCTGCTTTACCGACGATCAACTTTATATGATCATTCCATTTTAAATCACTCCTAATGCGTACTCCCAGATAATTTATGGAATTAACTGATTCCAGTTGCTGACCTACTATTTTGTAGCTAAATGATAAGGGATCTATCTTTCTATGTATTCGCAGCACATTACACCTGTTTACACTAAGATTCAATTGCCATTCCCTGCACCATGCGTCAATTCGCTGCAGATCCTCCTGCATTTCAGTACAATTTTCCATTGTTGCAACCTCTCGATACACCACAGCATCATCTGCAAAAAGCCTCAGTGAACTTCCGATGTCATCCACAAGGTCATTTATGTATATTGTGAATAGCAACGGTCCTATGACATTCCCCTGTGGCACACCTGAAATCAATCTTACTTCGGAAGACTTCTCTCCATTGAGAATGACATGCTGAGTTCTGTTATCTAGGAACTCTTCAATCCAAACACGCAACTGGTCTGATAGTCCATATGTTCTTACTTTGTTCATCAAACGACTGTGGGGAACTGTATCGAACGCCTTGCGGAAGTCAAGAAACACGGCATCTACCTGTGAACCCGTGTCTATGGCCCTCTGAGTCTCGTGGACGAATAGCGCGAGCTGGGTTTCACACGACCGTCGTTTTCGAAACCCATGCTGATTCCTACAGAGTAGATTTCTAGTCTCCAGAAAAGTCATTATATTCGAACATAATACGTGTTCCAAAATTCTGTAAGTAGGCTGTTTATGTTTTCTTTATGTAAGTAGGCTGTTTAGGTTTTTTTATTGGTAACGCCACCTCTGTATGAAAATCACTGGCTGTGCTGTGTGCAGTCTGTGGCTGCTTTGCATTGTTGTAATACTCGCCATTGTAGTGTTAGGCAGCTGGCTGTGAACAGCGCGTAGCGTTGCGCAGTTGGAGGTGAGCCACCAGCAGTGGTGGATGTGGGGAGAGAGATGGCGGAGTTTTGAAATTTGTCATGAACTGCTATATTTATATATGATGATATCAAGGTAAATACATTGTTTGTTCTCTATTAATATCTTTCATTTGCTAACTATCCCTATCAGTAGTTAGTGCCTTCCATAGTTTGAATCTTTTATTTAGCTGGCAGTAGTGGCGCTCGCTGTATTGCAGTAGCTTGAGCAGCGAAGATTTTTGTGAGGTAAGTGATTTGTGAAAGGTATAGTTTAATGTTACTCAGGGCCATTCTTTTGTAGGGAATTTTGAAAGTCAGATTGCGTTGCGCTAACAAAATATTGTGTGTCAGTTTAAGCACAGTCATGTATAATTGTTGAAAGGGGACGTTTCATATGGCGACCCTGCCAGGATACCTCACTGGAATCTTCTGATTTTTTCTTGTAGTTTGTGTATTTAGTGTAGCTTTTGTTTATTGCTAGCGCGTAATTGTAGAGAGAATCCCCTTTGTAGTTGTAGCCTTTCATTGTTGTACAGTAAAAAGTTGTGGCATGCATATAGATTTGCACCAAGTATTTCGCAGCTATGCTTGCAATTAACTAGATATTATTTTCAGTGCTATGTTAATGTGTTCTACTATTTTTGCACTTCAAATTGTGCTTTTCTGTGTTATCGTGTGAAATATTGTGACAATTATGGCATGTGAAAAACGTAACACTAGGCTCCAAAGTAAATTGAGAAATGATAGTGACGACGAGCGTAGCTTGCCAGCACCACTGGGTAATGAATTAACTAATGTTCAAAATAGTAATTTGGTAATTGCGCATAGGGAAATGGAGCGGGCGGCAAACAATGGTGTAGACAGTGAAACAGGTAGTGAACAGGGAAGCGTTATCGATCGATTGGTCGGCAACAGCTCGCCTCAGGAATCAGGAATGACAGAACACAATATTGCAAATACTGCAGACTCAGGTTTTGGGTTCTCACCGTTTTCTCAAATGAGTCAAGACACATTTTCCGCTTGTCAAAATGTGAATGTTGCCGGTGCAAATTCACTGCCGAAAAGCACTGAGGAACATGTTTCAGACACCAGTGCATTGTTATTACAATTAATGCAACAAATGGGACAAAAGCTTGGACACAATGGAACAAAATCAGAGACAAACACAGCAAAAGTTAGACACAGTGGAACAAAATCTTCAAAAGTTAGACACCACACTTGAACAAACACGTGAAGATTTAACTAGTGAGTTACATAACATTGAATCGAAATGTCAAAAAGTCTGTAATGACATAAAAACACAAATTTGTGAGCATTTTCAACCCATTTTTTCGCGGCATGAAAATGTATTACAGAATCACGAAGCAGCCATAAAAGAACTGCAAACCATTGTTCATGAAAATCACAACACCTTGCAAGCTAAAATTGACTCAGTTGCATCTACCGATTCAGTTACGCAACTTGCAAAAACTCAAGAAAACTTAAAGGACACAGTAGATACGATTTCAACACAAATGGACACTCTGAAACTTGGTTCAGAAAAACACGCTGAGGAAATGTGTTCACTATCGGAGAAAGTAGCCGAACTTTCGGATAAGGTCACTAACTTATCTACAAAGGTAGATGATGATCTGAATGACACAAGACCTGTAGCCTTCACTGACACAGAAGAGTATGAACAAATTAGAAAATTCAAACAGAATCAAAATCAAATCAATACACAGTACAAAAGAGAAATCCGAGAAGTACAAGATCAGCTGACACAGGTAATACAAGAATTACGTATTTCAGAGGATACTCGCGCCCCAATACGGGTAGAGGGACACAGAAATACGGAACAGCCACAAAATAATAACACAGGGCATTTCGGAAGTTATGAAAGAAATTGGGAATGTGCACCGAATTTTGAGATGGAACGGCCGACACGACCTAACAATGACCGATATGCGAATCGCCAACATGATGATTTTGACTATAAGCTATTCATTACTACACGTAAATTCAAAACATTTAAGAATTCTGGCAACGACATTCATCCACAAGCATGGCTCCATCAATTCTCGCATTGTTTTCCTCCCAACTGGTCATTAGAGCACAAATTAGAATTTATGTGTGGCTACTTGGAGAATGAACCAGCTGTAAGAATGCGATCGGTAATTCACGATTGCCACAGTGAAGGAGAGTTTTACCATGCCTTCCTCTCAGCATATTGGTCTCAAGCCACACAAGATCGAGTAAAACATAGCATCATAATGATGAAACGTTTCGAACAATCTGAATTTTCCAGTCTTGTGAAATATTTTGAAGACATGTTGCATAAGAATCAGTATCTTTCAAACCCATACAGCCCCTCAGAACTCATCCACATTTGCTTACTCAAATTGCCTGAACATTTACGACACATTATTTTAGCAGGACGTTGCAAAGGCGACATTGAAGCATTTCAGGGACTGTTACAAGAACTGGAAATTGACACAGACCGTCGTGGGATGCGAAAACAGGAAAACAATCACTACAGGTCACATACGTCACAATTCCGCGATGACAGAAACAATAACTGGACATGACAAGGCTATTCTTACAATGCAAATCGTGACCAAAACAGACACCACCCATATGACAACCACTGGCAGAGTAATAATAGTTACAAAGAAAGATCACATTTCCATAGTAATGAATATGACAGAGACAATTATAGAAACAGACAATATGGTAACCAGAACTGTTATTATCAAGGGAGACAGAATAATTTCAGACGCAACGGTCCAGCACGCAGTTACGATTCAGGGAGAAATTCTCCACCACATGACCGACAAGAAAGAAACTACAGGAACTATCGACATGACGACAGAACTGGCGGGACTCTAACAGAGCTGGGCCCTCTCGGCAAGGCGAATTTGTAGAAGTTAGGTCTCCTAATCCCAATAACGACGCGCGCCAACAAAGAGGCAGACAATGACTCGCGCCGCAGGCAGCCACCTGCGCCGGCTGGCTCAGGAAAAAATAACATAGACGCTAACATTAAGAAAAATTCCAGTATTCTTTAACGACGTATACCGCATGATAATTGCGTTGAAGTTGAAACGCTGCGCACTAGAAAGAGTAAAGGTTTACACCACATTTCACATGTAAAACCATTTATTGAAAGATAATCTGCTTTTTAACTTTGTCTTTGCCATAAAACTTTTCACTTCACATTTCTAATATGCTTTGTCAGACTTAAGAATCTGTTAACATGCAACAATGTTTGAAGTTAAATATCCAGTCAAGAACCAAGAGAACTTATTTAAACAGAAATTACGAATGCATTGTTATAGTGAACAGACGACACAGTGTTGTATTTGTACATTCTTGCTTGTTAGTTGCACGATTACGTAACGACTATCAGGCTTACATACTTAGGACACATACTGGTACTGCTAATGAGATTTTAATGCAACATTTTGGTTTACTTGAAAATACATTCTGAGTTTAATGTACTTTCTGTGAGATACCAGACGACACAGTGGTTAGTTTAAGTGACAACTACACGGTTTTATCATGACGCTTCTAATGAGTGACAATTTACAATGTTGCTTTTGTAGTGTTTCTGTTTTATTTCTACACAGTTTTTCTGTTTTATTCTGCAAAGTAAAACATGTTTTAGTAGTAACTTTTGTGGTATAGCTACAATGAGATTGCCTTTTCCGTAGCACAACAATACGTTACAGCACAGTACTTTCTTCATCATGGCAATAAGCGTAATAACTAAGATATCTATACATAAAGCATTTCACTTTTGTTTATCATGAGGTAAGTACATTGACTCCTGCAGAACTTAGCTTTCGGAGAACGATAAGTACGACACTTCCACAGAATTATCTTACAGCAAGACGCACATTTAGCGCTACAGGACACGCATTTGAGTGATTAATTTTGTACTTAAAACATTTATTTTTAAAGATATTTGAAGTACAATGATACAAAGGTTTTCAGTGATACATTTCATTTCATTGCTGTAATCTGTAACACCTGAGGGTATAATTACATTAATCCTCAGGGGGGTATACGCCTACTTTGTGTACCATGTGTGTGGCAACCACAAGGAACCCTAGCTAATATGGTATTTGCTTATACAACTTTACACATCGGTACCATATTTCTCTAACACACAAATTACACAGCTATCTGATCATTTAACTGAGAGATAAACATTTTTTTACTACATCAGTGACACATGTTTACGCAATACACAGTTGGGTAACTTCACACTTATGAAACTGTATTTTGTCTGTACTTTGTAAACTGTTCATATTTTTTCGGAATTATTGTGATACTATGAGAGCTTTGAATGATGTATTTGGTAAGGGAGTATGATTTTAAAGTACGTTTGAGGTAGATGACACTATTGAAATGAGCAGAGAATTTTTTTTAGGTTTTGAAATTATTGGAGGAAGCTACGACGATTTTGAGATTTGACTGAGGTGTTATGATGTTATTATTACAACGACGATGTGTACTATGCTGTTGAGATATGTATATGATCAATAAGATGTTGCTACCGTATATGAGGAATAAGAAGTATGTTGGAAACCAAGAATCATACTTTAAGAGTTATGAAATGTGCGTAAATGCGTGACTGTATCACAATGCTGACGAATATTTTATTTGGACACTTATATTTATAGGATTTTCTTTCTACAGATTTGCAACGCTAATTCTTGACCTGTGAAATATTTTTATGTGAGACTGTCACTGTAGCGGAAACTGCTGTCGTAAATTTTTCCGTAAGAAAGTTAAGTGACCACCTACCCGTAATGCGTCGCGGGCACCCACCTGCGCGACAGCTGCCCGAAAAAAAAAAAAAAAAAAAAAAAAAAAAAAGCCATTAGCCTTTCAGCGGCACAGGTAGAAAAAAAAAGGGAGGCCATTATCCTGGCTATTGACGTTCCTTTGTAGAAAGCATCGCAAATATTACACGCTCATTACCTGAAAACATATGGTTACTCGTACTTTGTGCTAATTACTGAAATGCTTATGAATTGATGGGAAATATTCGTACATCTGCACACCTGATTATGACAAGTGTCTTTCTACGAGAGTTGAGAGCTACTGAGTTACGAAATGCCGCATGACTATTGAATGATGTTTTTATGCTTTGGTTAGCGTAATTGCTTATTTCATTTGACATCTGGTTTCCAGCTGTGTTGCAGCATTGCTTTTATAAAATAAAATGCATTTGCTAATGTGAATACTTTCTGTCAACAGATCTATTAAATAATTATTTTATGACCCACATTCTTCGATAAAGGAGCTCTTGGAAAGGAAAGAACAATAAGAAGGAACTAGTAACAGTAACTGCATACATAATATTCTTTTCAAGTACATGGTAATATTTCTTTTACAATAAGTTGTTGTGGTGCACCACTTTAATTACATAGATATTAAGATGTGAATATACATTTCCCTTATCTGCATTGTTGTTTTTACTGTAATATTTTTTCTGCTTGAGCTATGTCATGTTTAGGTATAAGTTACTGCTGTTTGCCAGGCGTAGTGTTACTGAATTTGACTTTGTGTTACTCTGCTAAGCCAATTTTACTACTCATTTATTTTTCATGTTGCTGCACATTGGCTCATATTAGTTGTAATTTTGCATTTTATCTGTTAATTTAGATTTGCTGCTGCTTGCTTTGCAAATTGGCATTTTTTTGTCATTGCTGTTTGTGATAATTTGTTATGTGATGCTGCATTGCCTCGTCCCTTAGTTTAGCATCTGAGCTCAGTAGATTTAAGGTAGCTTAAGAGTAGGTAGCCTCTAAGAGAATGAGTTTCGATGAATTGGAAGAAATGCATTGAGGAGTTATACAAAAAAAAGTACAGAAAACAGGTTTAGGTAGGACTTTCTTGGAAATAAATGTTGAGGTGAGAAATGTGTGAACATATAAATACAGGAAGCATGCTTAGATAGAATTTTTTTGGTGGAAACAAAGGATGAAATAAGAG
This sequence comes from Schistocerca serialis cubense, assembly GCF_023864345.2. Lineage (NCBI taxonomy): Eukaryota > Metazoa > Arthropoda > Insecta > Orthoptera > Acrididae > Schistocerca > Schistocerca serialis. Next base: position 860,736,749 of record NC_064641.1, read on the forward strand.
GAAAGATATATGAAGTTTTGGGTTGGACTGCAGTAAAACAAACCCTGTCCTTTCCTTTTGTGTCATCCCTCTATATGTTTGTGTACTCTTGTATATTTGTGTTTTTCCTGTCTTTATGTGTTTAGCTGATGAGAGCTATGTTGTAGAATTTTTCTAATACTATGTTATTTACTTTGTAAAGATGTTTAGACATTATTTATTCTGTTTTGTTTTAATGCTCATGTGTGAAGTTGTTGTTTCCAAAGCTATTCTGATCTTTATGTAGGTACTTATAATTCCTGTAACACTGATGTATATGTTCATTTCTATTCTTTTGTAGAGCCTGTACTACAAATGTTATCTGTATTATTATGTTCCTTAATGATGTATTTTGTACCTTTGTTATTGTATTTTTATGTTACCAAATTGTAATTGTTACCAGTTCTTCAAATTAAGTAACATTTCACTGCACACGTTTCTGTTGGTCATAGTACATGGACAATATGTGAGAAGTAGGGACTGATAGTGTTTGCACGTGTGTTAATGATTCAGCAAGGGACTGGATAATAGCATTGCTGGATCTAAGGACAATTCCAGAAACTTTGTGAGTGCACAAGTGGTGGTTTATGGACTTGCTATATTGTCCGCAAGACTCTTCAATGGTGATTGTGTACCTGCACAGTCACAACAGATGGCTGCTGGCCATCTCTACAAGGACTACAGTGGGTCTACATCTTTGGTGGCCCACCAACGCCATTATTTCTACAAGGACTACAGTGGGTCTGCATCTTTGATGACCCACCAACGCCATTATTTCTACAAGGTCTGCAGTGGGTCTGCACCTCTGGTGGCCCACCAATACCATACTCTCTACCAGGACTACAGTGGGTCTGCTCTGTGATGACCTACCTACCAATATTCTTCCAAACTACGACTGACTCTGCTGTGGGTTTGCTCTGTTGTGGCCCATTATCTGTCAGCATGTCAAGAGTCAGCACTGTCTTTCCGTTGGAAGGACAACACTACTTCTTCAAGACTGCATGGAAATCCACTACTTCTGTGTGCAATTTATTTTACTAATGAGACTTTGTGAAAAAAAACCTGTAATTACTGTTATGATGAATGATCAGGACTATCTTTATGCACTGTGAGAAAATTTTACCTTTTTAACAACATTGTATCAATAAGTGTGTGCATTTGATTTCTTTGTTATTGTAATTGTGAAAAATTTTTGTCAAATCTGTATTGGCCAGTGCCCAACACCATTTGTAAAAATTTTTTGTGGGGAGCATGGGGGCTATGTAAGTAGGCTGTTTATGTTTTCTTTATGTAAGTAGGCTGTTTAGGTTTTTTTATTGGTAACGCCACCTCTGTATGAAAATCACTGGCTGTGCTGTGTGCAGTCTGTGGCTGCTTTGCATTGTTGTAATACTCGCCATTGTAGTGTTAGGCAGCTGGCTGTGAACAGCGCGTAGCGTTGCGCAGTTGGAGGTGAGCCGCCAGCAGTGGTGGATGTGGGGAGAGAGATGGCGGAGTTTTGAAATTTGTCATGAACTGCTATATTTATATATGATGATATCAAGGTAAATACATTGTTTGTTCTCTATTAATATCTTTCATTTGCTAACTATCCCTATCAGTAGTTAGTGCCTTCCATAGTTTGAATCTTTTATTTAGCTGGCAGTAGTGGCGCTCGCTGTATTGCAGTAGCTTGAGCAGCGAAGATTTTTGTGAGGTAAGTGATTTGTGAAAGGTATAGTTTAATGTTAGTCAGGGCCATTCTTTTGTAGGGAATTTTGAAAGTCAGATTGCGTTGCGCTAACAAAATATTGTGTGTCAGTTTAAGCGCAGTCATGTATAATTGTTGAAAGGGGACGTTTCAATTCTACAACTGATTGACGTTAGAGATATAGGTCTATAGTTCTGCACATCTGTTCGACGTCCCTTCTTGAAAACGGTGATGACCTGTTCCAATCATTTGGAACGCTACGCTCTTCTAGAGACCTACGGTACACCGCTGCAAGAAGGGGGGCAAGTTCCTTCGCATACTCTGTGTAAAATCGAACTGGTATCCCATCAGGTCCAGCGGTCTTTCCTCTTTTGAGCGATTTTAATTGTTTCTCTATCCTCTGTCGTCTATTTCGATATCTACCATTTTGTCATCTGCGCGACTATCTAGAGAAGGAACTACAGTGCAGTCTTCCTCTGTGAAACAGCTTTGGAAAAAGACATTTAGTATTTCGGCCTTTAGTCTGTCATCCTCTGTTTCAGTACCATTTTGGTCACAGAGTGTCTGGACATTTTGTTTTGATCCACATACCGCTTTGACATAAGGCCAAAATTTCTTAGGATTTTCTGCCAAGTCAGTACATAGAACTTTACTTTCGAATTCATTGAACGCCTCTCGCATAGCCCTCCTCACACTACATTTCGCTTCGCGTAATTTTTCTTTGTCTGCAAGGCTTTGGCTATGTTTATGTTTGCTGTGAAGTTCCCTTTGCTTCCGCAGCAGTTTCCTAACTCGGTTGTTGTACCACGGTGGCTCTTTTCCATCTCTTACGATCTTGCTTGGCACATACTCATCTAACGCATATTGTACGATGGTTTTGAACTTTGTCCACTGATCCTCAACACTATCTGTACTTGAGACAAAACTTTTGTGTTGAGCCGTCAGGTACTCAGTAATCTGCTTTTTGTCACTTTTTCTAACCAGAAAAATCTTCCTACCTTTTTTAATATTTCTATTTACGGCTGAAATCATCGATGCAGTAACCGCTTTACGATCGCTGATTCCCTGTTCTGCGTTAGCTGTTTCAAATAGTTCGGGTCTGTTTGTCACCAGAAGGTCTAATATGTTATCGCCACGAGTAGGTTCTCTGTTTAACTGCTCAAGGTAGTTTTCAGATAAAGTAGTTAAAAAAATTTCACTGGATTCTTTGTCCCCGCCACCCGTTATGAGCGTTTGAGTCTCCCAGTCTATATCCCGCAAATTAAAATCTCCACCCAGAACTATAACATGGTGGGGAAATCTACTCGAAATATTTTCCAAATTATCCTTCAGGTGCTCAGCCACAACAGCTGTTGAGCCAGGGGGCCTATAGAGACATCCAATTACCATGTCTGAGCCTGCTTTAACCGTGACCTTCACCCAAATTATTTCACATTTCGGATCTCCGTCAATTTCCTTCGATACTATTGCACTTCTTATCGCTATAAACACGCCTCCCCCTTCACTGTCCAGCCTGTCTCTGCGGTATACATTCCAATCTGAGTTCAGGATTTCATTACTGTTTACGTCTGGTTTCAGCCAACTTTCTGTCCCTAGTACTATATGGGCATTGTGACCGTTTATTAATGAGAGCAGTTCTGGGACCTTTCTATAGACGCTCCTGCAGTTTACTATTAGCACATTAATATTCTTATTCCCTGTTGCATTTTGTCTACTCCTACCTTGCCGCGTCTCAGGAGGCGTCTTGTCGGGCCTAGGGAGGGAATTCTCTAACCTAAAAAACCCACATGTGCACTCCACACGTACTCCGCTAACCTTGTAGCCGCTTTCGGCGTGTAGTGCACGCCTGACCTATTCAGGGGGACCCTACATTTCTCCACCCGATAGCGGAGGTCGAGAAATTTGCACCCCAGATCTCCGCAGAATCGTCTGAGCCTCTGGTTTAAGTCTTCTACTCGGCTCCAAACCAGAGGACCGCGATTGGTTCTGGGAACGATACTACAAATAGTTAGATTCCGCCCCGCGAGCGAGGCATTCCGCCTTCACTAATTCCGCCAACCGCCTGTACGAACTGAGGATGACCTCTGAACCCAGACGGCAGGAGTCATTGGTGCCGACATGAGCGACAATTTGCAGTCGGGTGCACCCAGTGCTCTCTATCGCCACCGGCAGGGTCTCCTCCACATCTCGGATGAGACACCCCGGCAAGCAGACAGAGTGAACACTGGCCTTCTTCCCCGACCTTTCCGCTATTTCTCTAAGGGGCTCCATCACCTGCCTAACGTTGGAGCTCCCAATAACTAATAAACCCCTCCCCCCGTGTGCCTGCTCGGACCTCTAAACGAGGTGGATATTAATGTTGAATTACATACACTGACGATGAGCCAAAAGTAGTTATGAAATTGTACACAAAGAAACAGAAAGAACAAAGAAAGAATAGAAATTAGATGACATTAGGAACGAACAAGAAAGTAGATAAAGATAAGTTTACAACATTACCGTACTGGGATGAGATTTCCGACAAAATGAGTTGCCTGTTTCGGAAAACTAGGCTGTGAATTGGTTTCAAAACAGAGCACAGTGTAAGATTACGTCTTATACACAATATAGGTAAGAGGCAAATATAAAACATGTCAGATATGAATAAAGTAATATATAGTGAGAGTGATAAATTTTGTGTTGGGCAAACAGGCAGAAACTTCAAAACGAGATTTAGAAAACATACTTATTTTAATGAAGCCAATCCCTCATCATTCAGTGCTGATTTAAGAGAATACAAGCATTCTGCTAATAACATTAACAAAGACATCACATTTCTCCATAAAGCAGAAAGGAACGAGTTTATTAAATATACACCCATACAACAAAATAACCAGACAACATACTTAACGAACAAACAGAGTTACGGAATAAGATGTACGTACAAAATTTCGACAGGGTGTCAACCGAACAGTTTTTATTTGGAGTCTATGTCCTGCATGTAAAAATATCTCATGTTGGATTATTTTGCAAATTTACACTACTGGCCACTAAAATTGCTACACCAAGAAGAAATGCAGATGATAAACGGGTATTCATTGGACAAATATATTATACTAGAACTGACATGTGATTACATTTTCAAGCAGTTTGGGTGCGTACATCCTGAGAAATCAGTACCCACAACAACCACCTCTGGCCGTAATAACGGCCTTGATACGCCTGGGCATTGAGTCGAAGAGAGCTTGGATGGCTTGTAAAGGTACAGCTGCCCATGCCGCTTCAACACGATACCACAGTTCATCAAGAGTAGTGACTGGCGTATTGTGACGAGCCAGTTGCTCGGCCACCATTGACCAGACGTTTTCAGTTGGTGAGAGATCTGGAGAGTGTGCTGGCCAGGGCAGCAGTCGAACATTTTCTGTATCCAGAAAGGCCTGTACAGGATCTGCAACATGCGGTCGTTCATTATCCTGCTGAAATATAGGGTTTCGCGGGGATCGAATGAAGGTTAGAGCCATGGGTCGTAACACATCTGAAATGTAACGTTCACTGTTCAAAGTGCCGTCAATGCCAACAAAAGGTGACCGAGACGTGTAACCAATGGCACCCCATACCATCACGCCGGGTCATACGCCAGTATGACGATGACGAATACACGCTTCCAATGTGCGTTCACCGCGATGTCGCCAAACACGGATACGACCATCCTGATGCTGTAAACAGAACCTGGATTTATCCGAAAAAATGACGTCTTGCCATTCGTGCACCCAGGTTCGTCGTTGAGTACACCATCGCAGGCGCTCCTGTCTGTGATGCAGCGTCAAGGGTAACCGCATCCACGGTCTCCGAGCTGATAGTCCATACTGCTGCAAACGTCCTCGAACTGTTCGTGCAGATGGTTGTTGTCTTGCAAACGTCCCCATCTGTTGAGTCAGGGATCGAGACGTGGCTGCACAATGCGTTACAGCCATGAGGCTAAGATGCCTGTCATCTCGACTGCTAGTGATACGAGGCCGTTGGGATCCAGCACGGCGTTCCGTATTACCCTCCTGAACCCACCGATTCCATATTCTGCCAACAGTCATTGGATCTCGACCAACGCGAGCAGCAATGTCGCGATACGATAAACCGCAATCGCGATAGGCTACAATCCGACCTTTGTCAACACCAGGCAACGCCTGTCAACTGCTGTTTGTGTGTGAGAAATAGGTTGGAAACGTTCCTCATGTCAGCACGTTGTAGGTGTCGCCACCAGCGCCAACCTTGTGTGAATGCTCTGAAAAGCTAATCATTTGCATATCAAAGCATCTTCTTACTGTTGGTTAAATTTCGCGACTGTAGGACGTCATCTTCGTAGTATAGCAATTTTAATGGCCAGTAGTGTATACGTTTTGTATTTTTACCTTCATGTACAAATTATCAAAAAATTGTAATTTACGTATGTGAATGCATGTCGCAGATATACAGGGTGAATCACCTAAAACTTGCACCGTAAATACTGCGGAAGTGGAAAGTGCTATTGATGTGCGGTTTTCACATGTGGGTTGGTAGTCAGGGGTTCGTAGTGTTAGCCAGTAAACAGATCATAATAAAATTTAGAAAGGGTATTTTTCTGCAAACATAATCTTTTATAAATGAAACAATGCCTACTAACATTAACAAACTAAAAGTAGAGTAAATTAAAATCTCAATGGTGTTTGTTGCAGGATTCTAGTGCGAGTTGTTTGCAAGATATCGTATTTTGAAGAGTTCCAGCACTGACACTTGTTTGTGCCATTCATCCTGTGTATCTCCTAGGTACGATGTTATGTTTACTCACAATGTGTTTGTGTGTTCCTTGAGTGCATTGCGACTTGCCAGTCAGTTAGTGTGTAACAGACCAGGCAGTAGGTCTCGAGAGGAGAATGGGATTTAACAACGGTGAAAAAGTCGACAGGCTCATGGCGTATGGGCAGTGCGGGAAGAACGCAGTTGGTTGTTGTACGGTGTATGCGGCAAGATATCCCAATAGATGTCAACCATATCAGCAATTGTTTATCAACCTCTTCAACCAGTTGCGTAAAAGTGATAGTGTAAAACCGAGACAAAGTAAAAGAAGGAAACAAGTTATAAAGGCACATTTGCATGCCGTGCGTGAGTTTCCTCGGAAACGCGAAATCTTAATTAAATAATTAATCTCCGACAAATAAATAAAGCCTATGGCACAGAACTGCAGCGCTATGCCGCTGATAAAAGAAAATACAATTACGACACTCTTATGTTTGATTAACAAGAAGTAGGTCGAGTAGAATAAAAAAAATGGTTCAAATGGCTCTGAGCACTATGGGACTCAACTTCTGAGGTCATTAGTCCCCTAGAACTTAGAACTAGTTAAACCTAAGGACATCACAAACATCCATGCCCGATGCAGGATTCAAACCTGCGACCGTAGCAGTCTTGCGGTTGCAGACTGCAGCGCCTTTAACCGCACGGCCACTTCGGCCAGCCGAGTAGAATAGCTGGTGCGGGAAGCACGTATATTTTAACTGGCACACCGCCATATTTGATGTTAGATAAGAACACTGCGAGTTGCAATCTCACTAGGCACTCGACCCTGTAAAAATTCTATATTTATGAAAGTAAGTTGAATTATTTAACTGTAGGCTTATTCGTTGAATATATCTGATTTAACTAACTGTGTAAACTTTTTTATGTTTAGTAGACAGTCACCTCTGTACGATGTATTGACATGGATGGCAAATTATTCTAATATTGAGATTTTGAGTCCGCACCTACCGCAGCAGTCTTTGGAAACGATTTAAATACAAAGTCCGATTATTTGAGTCTTATTTCACGGTCAACTACGAATAGCATTGCATTTACGAAAAAGCCATTGTCAAGCGTCTGATACCAAATAAATAAACGTCCACGTTCCAGATAAGCAAATATTAATTAAAACCAAACATACATAGTTAATAATTAATATTTTATTTTATTTTATTTATTTATTTTATAAAGTAACGACAGAAGAGTGGTGAAGTAATATTTTTGCCGTTGTTAACAGTTGACTCGCATGTTAGCTCCCGCGCAATCGCACGAGGAAGTGGCGTGAATCAGGCAAGTGTCCTATGCGTTCTTCAAATGGCTCTGAGCACTAAAGGACCTCACATGTGAGGTCATCAGTCCCCTAGCACTCAGAACTACTAAACCCAACTAACCTAAGGACATCACACACATCCATGCTCGAGGCAGGATTCGAACATGCGACCGTAGCGGTCGCGCGGTTCCAGACTGAAGCGCCTAGAAGCTCTCGGCCACAATGGCCGGCACACGTTCTTCTTCGACACAGGTTTCATCACTGTTACATCTCTCTTCATCCATGGATGTAGGCAGAGGGAGGGCGAGGGGTCGGGGGATCAGGACCGCTCCGCCATTATCATCTACATGAAATTACACGCGGCCCAGTTGCCGTGTAGTTATAACACTAACCCTGTTATTGTTATACCATAATTTCAAAAGCTGGAGACAATATGTATAGTGAAACTACACTACTGGCCATTAAAATTGCTACACTACGAAATTTAACCGACAGGAAGAAGATGCTGTGATATGCAAATGATTAGCGTTTCAGAGCATTCACACAAGATTGGCGCCGGTGGCGACACCTACAACGAGCTGACATGAGGAATGTTTCCAACCGATTTCTCATACACAAACAGCAGTTGACCGGCGTTGCCTGGTGAAACGTTGTTGTGATGCCTCGTGTAAGGAGCAGAAATGGGTACCATCACGTTTCTGACTTTGATAAAGGTCGGATTGTAGCCTATCGCGATTGCGGTTTATCGTATCGCGATATTGCTGCTCGCTTTGGGCGAGATCCAATGACTGTTAGCAGAATATGGGATCGGTGGGTTCAGGAGGGTAATACGGAACGCCGCGCTGGATCCCAACGGCCTCGTATCACTAGCAGTCGAGATGATAGGCATCTTATCCGCATGGCTGTATCGGATCGTGCAGCCACGTCTCGATCGCTGAGTCAACAGATGGAGACGTTTGCAAGACAACAACCATGTGCACGAACAGTTCGACGACGTTTGCAGCAGTATGGACTATCAGCTAGGAGACCGTGGCTGCGGTTACCCTTGACGCTGCATCACAGACAGGAGCGCCTGTGATGGTATACTCGACGACGATCCTGGGTGCACGAATGCCAAAACGTCATTTTTTCGGATAAATCCAGGTTCTGTTTACAGCATCATGATGGTTGCATCCATGTTTGGTGACATCGCGGTGAACGCACATTGGAAGCGTGTATTCGTCATCGTCATACTGGCGTATCACCCGGCGTGATGGTATGGGGTGCCATTGGTTACACGTCTCGGTCACCTCTTGTTCGCATTGACGGCACTTTGAACAGTGGACGTTATACATTTCAGATGTGTTACGACCCGTGCCTCTACCCTTTATTCGATCCCTGCGAAACCCTACATTTCAGCAGGATAATGCACGACTGCATGTTGCAGGTCCTGTACGGGCCTTTCTGGATACAGAAAATGTTCGACTGCTGCCCTGGCCAGCACATTCTCCAGATCTCTCACCTATTGAAACGTCTGGTCAATGGTGGCCGAGCAACTGGCTCGTCACATTACGCCAGTCGCTACTCTTGATGAACTGTGGTATCGTGTTGAAGCGGCATGGGCCGCTGTACCTTTACACGCCATCCAAGCTCTGTTTGACTCAATGCCCAGGCGTATCAAGGCCATTATTACGGCTAGAGGTGGTTGTTCTGAGTACTGATTTCTTCGGATCTATGCACCCAAATTGCATGAAAATGTAATCTCATGTCAGTTCCTGTACAATATAAACTCCTGGAAATTGAAATAAGAACACCGTGAATTCATTGTCCCAGGAAGGGGAAACTTTATTGACACATTCCTGGGGTCAGATACATCACATGATCAAACTGACAGAACCACAGGCACATAGACACAGGCAACAGAGCATGCACAATGTCGGCACTAGTACAGTGTATATCCACCTTTCGCAGCAATGCAGGCTGCTATTCTCCCATGGAGACGATCGTAGAGATGCTGGATGTAGTCCTGTGGAATGGCTTGCCATGCCATTTCCACCTGGCGCCTCAGTTGGACCAGCGTTCGTGTTGGACGTGCAGACCGCGTGAGACGACGCTTCATCCAGTCCCAAACATACTCAATGGGGGACAGATCCGGAGATCTTGCTGGTCAGGGTAGTTGACGTACACCTTCTAGAGCACGTTGGGTGGCACGGGATACATGCGGAGGTGCATTGTCCTGTTGGAACAGCAAGTTCCCTTGCCGGTCTAGGAATGGTAGAACGATGGGTTCGATGACGGTTTGGATGTACCGTGCACTATTCAGTGTCCCCTCGGCGATGACCAGTGGTGTACGGCCAGTGTAGGAGATGGCTCCAAACACCATGATGCCGGGTGTTGGCCCTGTGTGCCTCGGTCGTATGCAGTCCTGATTGTGGCGCTCACCTGCACGGCGCCAAACACGCATACGACCATCATTGGCACCAAGGCAGAAGCGACTCTCATCGTTGAAGACGACACGTCTCCATTCGTCCCTCCATTCACGCCTGTCGCGACACCACTGGAGGCGGGCTGCACGATGTTGGGGCGTGAGCGGAAGACGGCATAACGGTGTGCGGGACCGTAGCCCAGCTTCATGGAGACGGTTGCGAATGGTCCTCGCCGATACCCCAGGAGCAACAGTGTCCCTAATTTGCTGGGAAGTGGCGGTGCGGTCCCCTACGGCACTGCGTAGGATCCTACGGTCTTGGCGTGCATCCGTGCGTCGCTGCGGTCCGGTCCCAGGTCGACGGGCACGTGCACCTTCCGCCGACCACTGGCGACAACATCGATGTACTGTGGAGACCTCACGCCCCACGTGTTGAGCAATTCGGCGGTACGTCCACCCGGCCTCCCGCATGCCCACTATACGCCCTCGCTCAAAGTCCGTCAGCTGCACATACGGTTCACGTCCACGCTGTCGCGGCATGCTACCAGTGTTAAAGACTGCGATGGAGCTCCGTATGCCACGGCAAACTGGCTGACACTGACGGCGGCGGTGCACAAATGCTGCGCAGCTAGCGCCATTCGACGGCCAACACCGCGGTTCCTGGTGTGTCCGCTGTGCCGTGCGTGTGATCATTGCTTGTACAGCCCTCTCGCAGTGTCCGGAGCAAGTATGGTGGGTCTGACACACCGGTGTCAATGTGTTCTTTTTTTCATTTCCAGGAGTGTATTTGTCCATGAATACCCGTTTATCATCTGCATTTCTTCATGGTAGCAATGTTAATGGCCTGTTGTGTATGTTGTTAAACCAATTATGACAATTAGAAGCAGCGCAATGTTATCCTCTGGAAGGAATTTTGTCGTTTGACCTATCGGACATGAAATTTAGATTTACGTAAATATACAGCTAGAAACAGGTACTGTTTAGAATCTGTTTACATTAGTCAAATTTCTCTATTGATAATGAATACGATCGCCAGCCTAATTAGGCACAGGAATGTGTGACATTCCTTTTTAAAGAAAAAGTAAGCAGTTTTAATCGAAAGACAGAGCCTATTCTTTTCTCAGACGGAAGTGCAATGAACCCAGCCACAAGCATATGTTAACGATAAAGAGAGTGCTGACAGTTACAGCAGAACACAACCTATTTGCGTAAGTACAAAATATAATGACACACACTTTGGCATTCAGGGCTTAGTCACACCGAATAGTTTCAAAAACATTACTGTTAGAGTTTACTGTAGAATTATAAAATTGAGCATGAATTTAGTCCCTCTTTACGAAATAATTTTCTACCTTACATGAAAATTAAATAGAGTTCACTAGCAAACAATTTCTCACAGTTCTCTGAAGAAAGGAAGTTACTATGTTTATAGGTGAAGCTCTTTCTGTTAATAGTATTCTATCAGTGAGCACAAAAGACAGAATATGGATCCTGTTAAACAGGCGATATATTCCTCAACACACATAGGGAACAAGAATTTAGCAAATATGTATATATATAACTTTGATCAGTGATGGTTTTTAATATTTACTGCACTGGGCCACAAACTGACATAATTATAAGACAATGACTCACCTTTTTGCATTTTTCAACAGGCTGCACTATGATTCTTTACTATGCAAAACATTATGAGCCACAATTTTGAAAACACTGGCTTACGAAACTGACAGCAAATTGTTTTAATATGTATTTTTACTATTTCATTACTTTAAAATTAATTATTCACTTTATGCTTTCTGAGACCACAAACATTGAAATAGGTAGTTTCAATTGCAAAAATGCCTTCAGCAAACATCATTTACTATCTCATCCACTTTTGCCACATTAACTTTGAATTTAATTACCTTCCTTTTACTATATTTAAGTGGCATTATTTAGTTAACAACTGGGCTTTAATATTTTCACAACATGGACACTCGGTAAGCTTATTTAGCATGGGCAGGACCCTAAATGTTTATGTGACTGGAGATAATTCAAGGTAAGATTTCAATGTATAGTTTTTGGTTTACCTTATTATTTGAAACAAATAAAACATCGACATTAGCTGATCCTTCACTTTACATTTCTACAACTCCTTATTTCCGTTTCAGTGATTGCGCAATGTGGTGGCGAGTACGTCCAGGCGGGTGGATCAGCAGTTGATAATGATAAAGCTCTCTCATTTCTTGGTGGCGATGACAGATACCATTTCCAAAACAGAGCTAGCTTATTAATCCGTCCATCCGAGGCTTTGGCACATTGGAAAACGGCACAAAAAGCCTCTCTCGGCACCAGCACAATCCACTGTTGTTACTTGAGCTGTTGTCGGTTCAGTAGCACGTGTCCGACTAACTCTTGGTTCCACCTTTCTATCCCCGCCAACCACATTTTCCGCGCGCTGCAGCTTTTCGTTCCAGAGGGGAACTACACCATGTTTTCCTCTTACAGTAAACTAAACGTCCTAAGTGAAGGTCAGTAATTACATAGCAGCAACCAAATATTTTAAATAAAACGGAACATCTGCACATATTGGCATTTCTACAAAAAATTATTTAAACAAAATTATTGTCTTAAAGTTAACCAAAGAGATTATGTGAGATAGAAAAAACAGATCGTTTGCCCATATTGTACATATTACATAGATTACACTTCCACAATCTAACACACATCAAAGTTTTTAACAGAGAAAAGAGTATACACTTTTATACAGTGTTGAATTAATCATACAATAATTACAGAAGCTCAACGATCGGATGTTGAGCAAAACAGAAAGCAAAACAAATCAGCAGAGCATTAGAGCTATGGTGTTACTTAGTGAAGTTGAAAGATATTTTGATTTTCAGTCATACGACGAAAACCGGATACGCGTTACCCATAATCAACAAAATGAACGATAAATTTAAACAATCGATGTATAGATAGTTCTATCAGGAATCAACCATTTCGAATTCAGCCCAGACAAACTACTGTATATTGTTGACCTTAGTTGAGCTCAGTCATTATTTTGTCCATTTCAGTTTTTACTGTCAGTTGAATTTGATGTAAGTGCTGTCGTTTTTTGTTTTTGTTCTGTGTGCTGTTGCGATGATTCCTAATTATTGGTAAGTTTGAAACAAGAAAGAGCAGGAAAACCGATTCCAATTCTTCCACTAGCGTTATTGTAAGTCAGAAATATATGTACGCCCTATTATAACAGCCTAATTACCTATCTACAGCAGTTTAATATTGGTACTGGAGTCGTTATTTGGAAATTGGTAGAACTTTGAGGTTCACAAGGCGGCGGATCTGTAAACATCATTACAAGTAACATTACATTAAAATCTGTATAAATAAAAGGTTTAATGTTTGTTTCAACAAAATCGTAAGTCTCCGAAAGTTCTTCATCGACTGCTTTGAAATTTTGACACGACGTTGCATTCGAATGCGCTCTTAATTTTATTCTGTTTCTGAATATCGTTGTCATGCGTATTTCTCGATCGACTTCCCCGTTTCGCTGACGTATTTTGCGGGTTCTTCCGCCAGAGGGCTCTGAACTGTAGGTTGTAACATTGCGAAGTGTAACGTAACTATGTTGGCGCGGAAGAAACAAGGTCCTGTAATCGAGTTTCTAACCACAGAAAATTTCTTCCATACATAGAGCGCCACTCCTTCTACGTGATAAACTCCAGAGTATTCAAGAGCATTCCACAACATTCCAGAATGTTCCACAATGACCTGAATGTTCTAGAATGTTCGGGAATAGTCCGGAGCATTCGGAAAAATTCCAGATTAGTCGTGAACATCCCGGGACAGCCCAGATCATTGTGGAATGTTCTGGAACATTGTGGACTATTCGAAGACGTTTTGATATGTTCTGGAATTCACCATTGTGGGTGCTATCGATTGGTAGGGGTATATAAAGCAAGGCCCATCGTGGGTTCAAATGTCAGTATATTATCAGTGACGAAGAGAGGAACCGTAACAGTAGTGCAGTGAGTGAATATAAGCAAATAGTGAAGTGTGAGTAGTCAAAGTGATACAGTGACTGAATATAAATCGAAAATAAAGTGTGAAAATGTGTAAAGTGTGCTTAATGTATTTGGTAGCAAAAAGTTGATTTAATTTATATTTTAGACAGTTCCCAAACGCAAAAGAGGAGATCTTGCCAGTTCTGAAGCAAAATGGCAAAAACAAATGGACAGCCAAAAAAAAAAATAAAGCAGACGAAGAGTATGAAGCACATTTAGGTTCCCAAAGAAAAAGCAGAGAAACCGAAGACGAACGAAATGAACGGATATAAGAATTAAGAATTACGAAAACGTGGTGCAGTGAGTGAATAAAAACAAACAGTGAGGTGTGAGAACTCAAAGTGATACAGTGACTGAAATAAAGTATGAAAAGTGTGTGAAGCGTACTTCGTGTCTTTGTTAGTAAAAACTTGATTTGATTTATATTTTATACAATGCCCAAACGTAAAAGAGGAGGAGGTCTTGCCTGTACCGAAACAAAATGACGAAAACGAAAAGAACAGCGAAAAATCGAATCAGACGAAGAGTACGAATGACGTTTAAGTTTCTGACGAACGACAATGAGCCCTATCAGAAGCAGAGAAACCGAAGAACGAGATGAACGGACTGAAGCATCAATAATTGCGACACAATCTTATAATAAGAAACTACGAACTCAAGCCAGCCATGATATCACCCTACGAGAAGCCAGCCATGAAAATATTACCCTACGAGAAGCGTGGACGAGCACAAGTAAACAGTACAATCGAAAAAATGAAGAATTCCACTACGACCCGACGAAAGAATATCGTAAAAATGGATAATTTCTGGCAATTTTGCACCGCGAAGAAAAAATGGTTGAAATGGCTCTGAGCACTATGGGACTTAACTTCTAAGGTCATTAGTCCCCTAGAACTTAGAACTACTTAAACCTAACTGACCTAAGGACATCACACACACCCATGCCCGAGGCAGGATTTGAACCTGCGACCGTAGCGGTCGCGCGGTTCCAGACTGTAGCGCGTAGAACCGCTCGGCCAGCACGCGAAGAAAATCATTCGAGAAACCCTACGATTTTGTTGCTGAAATGGAAAAATTCGATTACATGACAGGAAACACCTCCGCAGGAATTTTTACATTGCATGAGCGGGGAAACTGCAGAATCAAAACACTTTCTTCAGAATATAGAAGTGTTCAACGCTTGCTTTCAAATGACTTCTTTCGGTGTCTCTTCGATCAGCACTAACAGAGATGAAATCGATCAAGTTTTTTCCAATCAAGGACAAATCTATCTCAACATGGGATCATTGCTACCACTACCCAACAAGACCATAAAAATTTCTGCAAGTACATTTCATCAAAAATGAAGAAACAGAAACTGATCAACGATGCACAAATATCAGTGGATTGAGAAGAGAAGTAGTGCAAGATATACAGAGGATTTTAGACAAATACATTCAATTGATTCACATGTTCAAAACAGCACTAGACCACATTATTTCTTATGGCTATTAAGTTATAATTCGAGCCGACAAAAGACCACCTGGAGAACACTGACATCGATTTAACATACCTCAGATAAACGAAGTCGCCATCGTAATTGTGAACAATGAAAACGCAAGCGGTGACATAATTGGACTACGAAGAAGAGAAGAACTACTACGCATTACAGAGACACACTGTTCATATGATACCTTCTAACATCCATTAATATTTCTGTAGGGTGGATAACGTGAAACAGATTCAGCCTGAAACGGGAGCAGAAACAAACAAAAAAAGGCACGCCAAGGAGTTCTATGCTTACTGCTTAGTGATCAGACACTATGAAACATACAATCACATTCTCAGCACTCGCGGCTTATTCCAACAATTCCTGGTTGATAGGTATGCAATAATAGAAGCGAAACGGATGCCGTACACAAGTCTGAATCAGAAGAAACCACACACGAAAGAATACATACACCTTCGAGACGCAGTCATAAATGACGGAAACATTGAAGACTTTGGAACAATGGGAATCGTACCCTCATCATAGGAGGATTGCCCAGAAAGTAATGCACTGCATTTGTTTTCTCAGCCGAAAACAATGCTACGAATGCGAAACGTTACGTATGTATTATCTGAAGTCTGTAGAGAGAGCGCTCCAAGTTTCCGTCATTTATGACAGATGGCGTAGCTGCAGGATAGTTTCAAAATGGCGTCCGTAGGCGGTGTACGTTACGAGCAATCATTGAATTTCTCACTGCAGAGAAAGAAACTATGGGGGATATTCATAAAAGCTTGTGCAAAACCTATGGAGCACTTGCTGTCGACAGAAGTACAGTTACTCGCTGTAGACAGAGGGTGAGGTCATCAGAAGGCGGTTCGCCGGAGCTCCACGATTTGCAGCGGTCGGGGAGACCATCCACGGCTGTCGCACTTGACATGTTGCAGCGAGCTGATGTCATTCGCGAGGACAGACGCATTCGTGGAAGACATTTTGAGGACGATGGGGATGTGATTCACACAGTGAAGCACTGGCTCCACCACCAAGACAAGGACTGGTACCAACAGGGCATACGCGCCCTTGTTTCGCCCTGGAGGTAGGCGATAGAACGAGATGGAGATTACGTAGAACAATAGTGTGTGTAGATGAAACACTATTCTTTCGTGTGTGAAATTCTCATTACGTTAAATAAAGAATTGTTGACGAAAACAATCCGTTGCATTACTTTCTAGGCAATCCTCATACACATGTATGAATACACTCAAAATGCCTGACCTCTTCATAACATTCACATGCAACAAGTCGCGACCAGAAAACTAAGATCAGCCAAGACACAGACAAGCCCCCTGCATCGACACGACATAATAGCCTGAGTTTACCGACAAAAAATGATATTTATTAAAGTCGTCACAAATTACCGCATCTTTGGAACTGTTAGATGCGGGATGTACAGTGCTGGACAAAACGAGCGAGACCCCTCGCCTTTTCGTTATGCAGATCCGCACAGCTTTAAAGTCTGCTACACAGCATAACAGGCAAGGCGACGAAGTGCTACCAACACACTATGCACAGGCGTGAAATTGAAAAACTATCCGAACTTTGTCAGACTGTTTTCAGTCATGTGTAAGACTCTATCAATGCTAATTAGTGTGTTAAACACAACACGAAAATGTGAGATATAAATGAAAGAAGAAACGCTGATTAGTATGAACTGTAGTAATAAAAATTAATTTCAGCTTACCGAGATAGCATAACTGTTTTAGTAAGACAAAGTACCCCAGATCGTTACGAATTGGCAAAATATTACGCGCATTCGGCCGCGAAACGGTCTGTGTGAACGTTCAGACCAATCATACTGGATTACCGTTGCTGACGTACCATGAAAGTGAGCAAATTTAGCAATGCGTCAAGATTCATAACGAAATTCACTTAAAAATCATTCAGTGCCACACTTAAGTCAATTCAATTAGTGACAGAAGTGGAAAATGTAGGCGGTAACAAGTACGAAATTCTACAAGATTTTCTTATTTACATCCACAGGGCGCTGGTACAGAGTAAAGGTAGCAATAAAACATATTGGGGGCGCGAGGATTTCTTAAAATCGCTTTACTGATAGTCTCTCTGCCTCCATCGAGATTAGAACTGAAAACAAACCAGACCTCCCCTGCAGTAGCAAACACCTTTCACTACGCTAGCAGACAACCCAGGCAAACAGCCCTCTATTATTAACCCAGGCATGAATAAGCCGGCAATTTCACAATGAAAGTGGCAAAATGATCTTCAGTTTCTGTTGCATAGAGCTTTCTGGACTCTAAAACAAGAATTTTCTACCTTTATGTCACTGCTTATGTAACAATCATTCGGAATGTTTATCGAAATAACAAAATACTGTTATTAGCGAGTAAATTTAGCAGGATAATTCTGCACCACCCGAGGAAATAAACGGCTACATAGCTGCTAAACGTATTCTACAATGTTTCGAATTCTCCATTAGACTCGCCACAGCCAGGAAACCTTCATTAGCCGAAGTGTTTCTTAAGATTTCTTAAGATTTCTTCATTTCGAATGCTCATACTTCTAAAACGCGGTGACATTAATACTGGGATCTGAATTACCACGTGTATAGGCAAATGGATTTTATTTGCATTCCTGTAAACGTGATTTGGACCGAAAGCGTAGCTACAGAATTGTTCGACATAAAAGTCAAAAACATGATGCATGGTCCATGCGGGCCATTAAACTCCAATTCACTATGTATGAGTGATGGAAAATATACAACAAGATACCGGAAACCATACTTGGACGACATTCAAACCGGAGTTGATGGCTAGCCCAAATACAGAAGACGATTACCCAAATACAGTGACTTCACAGGAAAAATACGAATACGAGGCAGCGACGAAATGAAAATAGATAGCCAATGGGTAGTATCATATAACACACCACTTTCCAAAATGTTCCACGCACACATAAACGTAGGATACTGCATTTCAGTGAAATGCGGCAAGTATGTCTGTAAGTATGTGGAAAAAGGCAGTGACATGGCAGTATTTCAAACAGCCCAAGTCAGCGACCAACAAAACAGAAAGGACGAGATCCTCAAGTACCAGATAGGGAAGCTACATCAGCTGTAACCAAGTAGCGTGGCGGATTTTCGGTTTCCCGTACTCGAACGTCAACCAACTACGCGACATCTAGTAGTACATTTGGAGAATGGACAGGGAGTTTACTTCGCAAAAGACGGCACCAGAAAAATTGCTTGCGAACCACCTCAGCTTTTTACTAGCTGTACCAAACGGATACATTCGCGAAAAAATTACTATATGTCGACTTCCCTGCCTGTTATAAAATAAATGTTCAAGTGTATGTGAAATCTAATGGGACTTAACTGCTAAGGTCATCAGTCCCTAAGCTTACACACTACTTAACCTAAATTACCCTAAAGACAAACACACACACCCATGCCCGAGGGAGGACTCGAACCTCCGCCGGGACCAGCCGCACTGTCTACGACTGCAGCACCGAAGACCGCTCGGCTAATCCCGCGCGGCCTACTTGTTATACATGGAACACAACGAAAAAAATCTTTCAACGACGAAAACAAGGAATTCCAGTAGAAGATCATCCGGAATCATGAAAACTGGCGCACTAGGCCGGGTATACATCGTTCATCCGCACAACGCCGAATTTTTATCTCCATCATGTTTCAACATCTACATGATATACAGTAACAACAAGATTCACAGATCTAAAGACTGTTGACGTTTACCTAGACCAGAAGTACAGAAAAGCGCGCCAATGCTTAGGACTACTGGAAAACGACAACCACTGGGAATTAACACTATTAACACTACGAGAAGCGTCACTCACAACCTCAGCTGAACAAATGAGAGCCATATTCGCCATGATTCTAACAACATGTAACCCATTGAACCCAAAACAGCTATGGGACTCCTTCAAAGAGAACATGAGCGATGACATACTGTACCAAATCGGACAAGCTCATTCTGAGCTGACCATCGAATTCAACGATGACATCTTCAATGAAATACTCATTCACGTAGAAGGTAAATGTTTAGCCAGGCTTTGGTACAACTTGGGATGCAAGGACCACGAAAGGATGCTATACTTCGAAATTACAAAGGAGAAAACTACAACATCTAGGAAATACTTCAATACATTGCTCACAACAAACCACTGCACATTGACAATCAAAAGGTAATTTACAACGTTGTCATGGACCGGGTCGACAACAAACTGGCGGCATTATTTACCTGAGCGCACCAGGCGGCACGGGGAAAACGTTTCTAAAAAATCTGCTGCTTCCAGAATGAGATTTTCACTCTGCAGCAGAGTGTGCGCTGATATGAAACCTCCTGGCAGATTAAAACTGTGTGCCGGACTGAGACTTGAACTCGGGACCTTTGCCTAACCTTTGCCTTTCGCGGGCAAGTGCTCTACCAACTGAGCTACCCAAGCACGACTCACACCGCGTCCTCACAGCTTTACTTCTCGCAGAAAGGTAGGAGACGAGGTACTGGCAGAAGTAAAGCTGTGAGGACGGGGCGTGAGTCGTGCTTGGGTAGCTCAGTTGGTAGAGCAACTGCCCGCGAAAGGCAAAGGTCCCGAGTTCGTGTCTCGGTTCGGCACACAGTTTTAATCTGCCAGGAAGTTTCAATCTGTTGCTGCCTGAAATACGTACTAAACAATACATGGCACTTGCACTGGCGTCATCTGGCATTGCAGCTACACTCATGAAAGGAGGACGAACTGCCTATTCGTCCCTACAACTAACGTTGAATATAGCCGAAGAACAAATCCCACTATGTAAAATCTCAAGAGCATCTGGACGGGGGTGAACTAAGGCAAGTTAAAATGATCTTCTTGGACAAATGCACAATGCCACATAAAAAAAAATCACACGAAGCCACGGACAGAACAGTTACAAGACTTGCGGGGAAACTCTGAAGTGATGGGAGGAGCACTACTCATACCCTCAGTAGATTTTCGACAAACACTTCCAGTTATCCACAAGTAAACACCACCAGACACGATCATGCATGCTTAAAAAAATATGTTTCTTGCCACACATACAAATACTGCCACCAAAATATGAGAACTGAACCATCGAAAGACGAAGCAATAGCAAATTTTGCTCAACAACTTTTACAAATAGGCGAAGATGCATTTCCTTCTGACCAAACGATCGGTCTCATTAAACTCAACAGTGATTTCTGAAACGTAGCCACTGCTGAAAACGAATTCATCGACAAAAATGTATCCAAATATTGTTCGCAACTGTACCAATCCGGTCTGGCTATTTGAAAGGGCAATTTTAACAACTAAAAATAATATTGTCGATGACATCAACTTTAATATTCAAAAGAAAATTCCCAGTGAAGAGAGAATATACTAATCGATCGACACTAAGGTAAACGTTGAAGAAATTGTGAACTTCCCTACAGAATTTCTAAACTCTTTGCAAGTACCAATGAATTCCATTAAACTGTCTTCGACTTAAAATTGGATGTCCGATCATAGTACTCAAAATTCTCACCTCACTAAACCTATGTAATGGAACAAGAATTACTGTCAAACAGCTATCGATTAACATCATCGAAGCCGAACTTATGACTGGAACGTACAAAGGCCACACATTATTTATCCCCAGAATATGACTGATCTCCACTGAACTGCCATTCCATTTTACAACAACGCAATTTCCAATCAATTTAGCCTACAGTTTTACGATTAACAAAGCACAAGAACAAACTTTAAAATATTGCGGAACCTGCCTCAAAGACTCCAGCTTCTCTCATGGTCAACTGTACGCAGCTTGCTCTCGAGTAGGAAATTCGAAAAAATAGTATATATATACCTCCGATAACAAAACGAAAAATGTCATTTATAAACAAATATTCTAAGTAGTTAGAATACGTTTTCAAAAAAAAATTGTTTACCTCTTGTACTTTAACAAGTATTGTTAATAGAATGTGATTTCAATAACAAGCCGGCCGGAGTGGCCGAGCGGTTCTAGGCGCTACAGTCTGGAGCTGCGCGACCGCTACGGTCGCAAGTTCGAATCCCGCCTCGGGCTTGGATGTGTGTGATGTCCTTAGGTTAGTTATGTTTAAGTAGTTCTAAGTTCTAGAGGACTAATGACCTCAGCAGTTAAGTCCTATAGTGCTCAAAGCCATTTTTTTTTCAATAACATTTGCTTACCTCTTACACTTTAAAGTTTATCCTGTCATTCCAGCTACCACAGTCTGATATCAACTCCCTGAGCGAAGCCGGGTACCCCAGCTAGTATATATTATATACAAATAAATACGTAGCATGTATAGGGGAGTCGTTGTTAGCAGGAATATCTAAAAGTTCATAACTGACTTACTTCAAATTTTTACGCAACACTCTAATGAATGTTTGATGGACAAACACACTCATGTTCGGAAAAAATGGAACACCTTGAACGACTAGAGACAGGACGTTGATATTCACAGGAGATATACATTAGTATGTTCTGCAGAAACGATTAACGTTTCAGTCACCTTAGCATGTGTCCTGTTGCCTAGTAGGCGCAGGGTCCGTCATGGGCCCTGATTACTTGTTTCATGCGTCATAACATCGACGCGTACGTAGCACGAATGGTGTCTTGTGGTATAGCCATCCAGGCTGCCTATAACTGGTTCCAAAGTTCATCTATTGTGATTGGCACCAGGTCACAGCACTGCACCTATCGTTTCGCCATATCCCATACATTTTCGATTGGCGACAAGTCTGATGATCTGGCGGGCCAGGCAAAAGGCTGACTTCCTGTGACACCAAGAAGGCACGTCTTTGTGCAGCAACATGTGTTCGTGCATTGTCATGCTGAACAATTGCGTCTGGGGTGCTATGCATAAACGGTATGGCTACGGGTTGCAGGATGTCATTCACATATGTCGCAATGGTCACAGTACCCTGGACATGCACCAACTGTGATTTGTGGTTGTACCCAATAGCACCCCACACCATAAGGCCATGAACTGGCGCTGTATCTCTTGTGTGAATGCAGTCACTGTGATGCCATTCCACCTGCCTGCAGCGAATCAAAATTCTGCCATCATTTTCAAACAAGCAGAACCTAGATTTGTGCGAAAACGCTATCTGATGCCATTCGCCAGTGACGTCATATCATATACCATTGCCATCTAGCATATTTCTGCACATTTGTCATAGGCAGGCGGAGAAGTGGACGACGCACAGGTAACCCATTCCATAATAAACGGCGACGGACTGTCGTCCCAGATGTACGATGTGTAATGCTGTTCCACTACTGCGCCACAGTCGAGGAGGACGCAGATCTGTCCTGCCATGCAATGAAGATGAGGTGTCGATTCTCTTGGGGGGGGAGGGAGGGTCTGGGTACGACCTGATTCATGTCGTCGTGTTCTATGGCCTTCTGTGAACCATTCTGCACACACTTGTTGCACTGCTGAAATATTTCGTCACACACGAAGAGCAATTTCCCAGATGGATGCATCACATTCTTACATGCCAATAATTTTCCTTCTTTCAGACCCACTGATTTGATGGTACCGTGCGTGCATACGTCTGCGAGGCATCCTACACGTCTGCTCGAGTCACACTGATCGATTACCTTCGGTTCACAGAGACAACGAGAGCTGCAGGCACATTTTACTTGTAGGTGGTGTTACGCCACGATATTGATTTTGACCTTGAACCTGAGGGCCGAGAAGTTTCAGATGCTAATCATTTCTGCAAAACTTACTAATGTACATTTTCGTTCTGTTTTTCTGAACATAAGTGTATATATATATATATATATATATATATATATATATATATATCAGTGAAACTTTTTAACACATAGGAAAGTTAGTATATGTATGGCTTATCAGCTTCCGATTTGAATATTGCTAAGAAATCTGAATTTACAATAACACAAAACAAAGCTCAAGTTCAGCTAGAGGGGGGAAAGAGGAGCTTTACAGAAAAGTGGAGGAAAATGGACACAGAAAGCGGAAAGGAGGAGATGGACAGAGAGAGGGAGAAGGATAAGATGGAAAAAGAGAGGAAGAAGAGAGATATAGAAAGGGGGAGGAGATGATGGATAAAGAGGGGGAGAGAGAGGGGGCAGGAGGAAATGGGGAGAAAGGGGGGAGTAGACGGATAGAGGAAAGGGAGAAGAGGTGATAGGGAGAGGGAGAGAGACAGGGCAGGAGGAGATGGGGGGAGAGGGGAAGGAGAACATAGATAGGGAGAGAGAGAGGAGTAAGTGATACACTTGGATTTGCCTATATCGCCCCAAAATCCCGTTGCTCGACAAAAAATGTCGCTCAAACGGCTATGGTTGCATACATTTAAAGAAATTGCTCAAAATTTTATCATTAGCAGCGCAAATGAAAAAGTATCACCCAATATGGTCACCTGGGCGGTACTCAGTTACGAAAAGCGGTTCCGATTTGGAACGTCGGAGAGGGGTTCATGGAGCGCGGAATGAGTATGTGATGACAGAATATTCTGTAGTTCCTTCGTTTCTAAAAGAAAATAAATGTCACATAAACAACCATGTGCCTCGCACATCATAGAGGAGTTTATTAGCATCAAAAACTGTTTAACCATATTGCTGTGGATACATACAAACTCATTTATGAGGTCGCATGCATTAGAACTCTAGTTGCCACCAATGTACGAATCAATCTTCAGATCCCAAAAATCTAGGTCATAGTGTTTGTGTAATCCATGTCGTTTTATAAATAAATTTGGTTGTTATACTTTGACGTTTACTGTTGAAATAATATTTTCAAAGAAAAGTTCTTCGTCAGTAAAGGAAAATGAAAAATTTTAATGAAATGAAAGATAATTAAATAAAATTTGAGACTGAATTCAAGAAACTTGGATGCATTAATGTGCTGAAGGAATTCTGACTTGGTTTCGGATAAGTCGTAAATTTAAATACAAGAATGATACCTATTGTCAAAAGAGATTTGAACCCGCTTTCCTTTATAAGTTATTCAATCCAACGCTAAAATTCTTCTGCTTTGTGACAATGAACCTTATGTTAGAGGACTGATCTGTGTTTTGTTTGCAAGGAGGCAATACCATTAAATTAGAACTTCAGTTCGTGTAGCAATAGAATCATAGTGCCAGACAAAGAAATATTTAGTTTTGAATGTGGGAATATGTGTTCTCTTAATTAAATGAAAGCTTTTCTTGATTAATTTTAGAGACCGAATACTATTTCTATGAAGACCTCCCAAATGCAAATTATGCACACAACCTTTTTAAAGTCCTCATTAACAAATGGGACCCTCCCCCAATTCCCCCCCCCCCCCCCTCCTCTCCGACAAAATCTTGGCTACGTCCTTGCTTCATCAAGAGCTGCATGTAAACGATTACGACAGTCGTCTTAACTTCTGTACATGGGCATTAAGACTGGACACTCCAGATATGTTATGTATCTTGTTCAGTGATGGAGCTACATTTAACAGTCAAGGCCGGGTAAACAGCAGGAACATGAACTATTTATCCGTTGACAGACCAGTTGGCTTCGTCAGGTGGAACGTCAGCTTCCATTGAGTGTGAACGTGTGGTGTGGGATAGTGAACCATCAGCTCATATGCCCGCTTTTCATAGATGGAACACTAAACACGCGCAAGTATTGCTACCTCCTAACAGACCATTTTACTCGGATGCAAGAAAACGTTCCTTTGCAGACTAGGAGGAACCAGTAGTACCAATATGATGGCTGTCAAGCCCATAGTGTACAAATTACTACAGCGCGCCTTCACGAATTGTTTCATATCGCTGAATTGGAAGCAGAGGACCTGTTCCTTGGAAGGGCAGCTCCTTGGATTTGACGCCTGTAGACTTTATTCTATGGGGAAAGCTGAAAGCTGCTGTCTACAAT
The DNA here is from genome assembly GCF_023864345.2 of Schistocerca serialis cubense. Lineage (NCBI taxonomy): Eukaryota > Metazoa > Arthropoda > Insecta > Orthoptera > Acrididae > Schistocerca > Schistocerca serialis. The sequence continues at coordinate 860,762,343 of NC_064641.1, forward strand.
TATATACTAACTACACCTGATGACATGCAGCTCGCTCGGAAATCTCCGCTAAAATGGTAGTACGTGTGCAGCCATCGTTACATACCACACTGAGCGTGTATTGCCGCTGGCACACATTTGATGGTGAACTGTTTCGTTATTGGTGAGAATCCATATAACTATTGCATGCATTTCTGTTGTTCTTTAGTGTTTGCTACCACAGATATTGTTCAAGTGTCGTGTGGGAACTTTGCAAAACGCGATATCTCGTGAACGATTCGCATTAGAATCCTGGGAAAACACCACTGACATTCTAATTTACACTACTTTTAATTTGTTAAAGTCAGTAACTAAATAGCGAACGAAATGAATATGTACATATCCTTGCCCTGGAAACAGATGACGGCAACTTAATACGAACAGAGGAAGGGATCAGGGATGAAATGAAAAAGTACTTCAACATGCTGTTGAATGGAGATGGGGACAAACAACCATCAACAACTGTAGAGTAATTAGTGAAGTCCAAACTAATGGATACCCGTTAACATGGCGTGAGGTAGAAACAGAATTAAAGAACATGCAGAATGGAAAGTCGACAGGCTTTGATGATCTCGGCACAGACACGATAAAGGCAGCTGATATATTAGACTTAATTTTGGCTACATAGAGTATTATCAGTGGTTTGGAAAGAAAACAAAATCCCAGAAGACTGGAGTAAAGAAATCATCATTCCTCTGTTCAAAAACGACAATGGACGAAAATGTGGAAATTACAGAGGCATCACGCTGCTGTCACACAGCTTGAAGCTGTTAGAAAATATCATAGAAATGAGACATAGAAAGATAGCAGAACCTTCGCTTGAGGAAGAACAACATGGATTCAGGAAAGACCGAGGTACTATGGATCTTATTTTTGCAGAAAGAATATTGACAGAAAAGTACTGGGAATAGGGAAGAAATCTTGTGATTGTATTTGTGGACATTGAGAAAGCGTATGACAGTGTTCTGCGAACAAGATATGGGAATGTTTGGAAGACCTAAAGGTGCCAAAGTACCTGATCGTCAAAATCAAGATGCTACACCAAAAGTGTTACAGCTGTGTCCAGATTGGCAACGGACGATCAGAATGGTTTGAAACAAAGAGAAGTGTGCAACAAGGAAATGCCGTATCACCACTACTGTTTGTAACAGTAATGGACAAGTTCATAAAAACTGTCAAGAAAATAGACAGCAAACCAGATGCCCTGGTTTTTGCTGATGATTTGATAGTATGCGAAGAGACACAAGCTGACGCACAGAAGAAAACTAATGATTGGAACAGCACACTAAAAAATTCCAACTAAAAATAAGTAAAACAAAGACAGTAGAAATCATCATCAAAAGGCAAGGAACAACCTCAAAGATATTTCTATAAGGAATCGAAGTAGAATCTGTTTCACATTTCAAGTAACTAGGAAGCATGGTCTCGAAAGACTGCACCATTAAGTAGGAAATAATTAGCAGGACACAAAAAGCATCCAATTTTTCCATTCAAATCAGAAATCTTCTCTGAGATGATAAAATGACACGAAAAGCAAAAGCAGCAATGTACCACACCTATTTTGGACCAGTAATAAGATATTGTTTAGAAGAATGTACCCTACTAAGCAAAGGCTTCAGCAGAATTCCAGCAACAGAAATTAGATTTATTAGAACTATGAATCAAACAGCTAGAAAGGACAAAATCAGGAATGAGGTGAACAGAAAAGTAGCTGGTATTGAGATTCCTGTTACCAGTGTCGTAAAGAAACCCAGGCTTCAGTGGTATAGGCAAACAATGAAAATGAAGGGAGTGGACCATGGGGAAGACCAAGAAAACGCTGGATAGAGACTGTGAGATCAGATGTGGAGAAGAAACGACAAAAATGGGAAGCTGTCCTGGAACAGAAGGTCTATGAAGACAGAGCGAGATGGCAAGTACTTCTACACGACACCCGAGAATGTGGAGTTGGAAAACGATGATGATGGTGAATACCAGTAGGCATTGTTCTACACTCCTGGAAATTGAAATAAGAACACCGTGAATTCATTGTCCCAGGAAGGGGAAACTTTATTGACACATTCCTGGGGTCAGATACATCACATGATCACACTGACAGAACCACAGGCACATAGACACAGGCAACAGAGCATGCACAATGTCGGCACTAGTACAGTGTATATCCACCTTTCGCAGCAATGCAGGCTGCTATTCTCCCATGGAGACGACCGTAGAGATGCTGGATGTTCTCCTGTGGAACGGCTTGCCATGCCATTTCCACCTGGCGCCTCAGTTGGACCAGCGTTCGTGCTGGACGTGCAGACCGCGTGAGACGACGCTTCATCCAGTCCCAAACATGCTCAATGGGGGACAGATCCGGAGATCTTGCTGGCCAGGGTAGTTGACTTACACCTTCTAGAGCACGTTGGGTGGCACGGGATACATGCGGACGTGCATTGTCCTGTTGGAACAGCAAGTTCCCTTGCCGGTCTAGGAATGGTAGAACGATGGGTTCGATGACGGTTTGGATGTACCGTGCACTATTCAGTGTCCCCTCGACGATCACCAGTGGTGTACGGCCAGTGTAGGAGATCGCTCCCCACACCATGATGCCGGATGTTGGCCCTGTGTGCCTCGGTCGTATGCAGTCCTGATTGTGGCGCTCACCTGCACGGCGCCAAACACGCATACGACCATCATTGGCACCAAGGCAGAAGCGACTCTCATCGCTGAAGACGACACGTCTCCATTCGTCCCTCCATTCACGCCTGTCGCGACACCACTGGAGGCGGGCTGCACGATGTTGGGGCGTGAGCGGAAGACGGCCTAACGGTGTGCGGGACCGTAGCCCAGCTTCATGGAGACGGTTGCGAATGGTCCTCGCGGATACCCCAGGAGCAACAGTGTTCCTAATTTGCTGGGAAGTGGCGGTGCGGTCCCCTACGGCACTGCGTAGGATCCTACGGTCTTGGCGTGCATCCGTGCGTCGCTGCGGTCCGGTCCCAGGTCGACGGGCACGTGCACCTTCCGCCGACCACTGGCGACAACATCGATGTACTGTGGAGACCTCACGCCCCACGTGTTGAGCAATTCGGCGGTACGTCCACCCGGCCTCCCGCATGCCCACTATACGCCCTCGCTCAAAGCCCGTCAACTGCACATACGGTTCACGTCCACGCTGTCGCGGCATGCTACCAGTGTTAAAGACTGCGATGGAGCTCCGTATGCCACGGCAAACTGGCTGACACTGACGGCGGCGGTGCACAAATGCTGCGCAGCTAGCGCCATTCGACGGCCAACACCGCGGTTCCTGGTGTGTCCGCTGTGCCGTGCGTGTGATCATTGCTTGTACAGCCCTCTCGCAGTGTCCGGAGCAAGTATGGTGGGTCTGACACACCGGTGTCAATGTGTTCTTTTTTCCATTTCCAGGAGTGTATTTAAAAAGTGTATGTTTGCACAAAAAATACACTTTTAAGTATTGTTACACTCTGTTGATTGGCTAACAATAAGAGCCCCTGAATACCAATCCAGTCTGTGAAAACTACACATCAATGGCATTTGCGGTGAAAGTTTTAGGTGATTCACCCTGTTTATAAATATGTTCTTAGAAATAAGGACAGCAACAACATACATGAGAAACTGTGTACTATGTTATGAGACATGTCTCAGATCCTATTGCATTAACTGACATGCAAGTCATTGCACAAAAGTATATAATGTAGGTGGACTTACATTACTGCTATTGTATGTACAGTTATTACTTTGTAGAAATCGATATACATACAGTTGTTGGTTTCTTTATATCAGATGCCAATGATGATGGGTTATAAACCCAAAAACCAGTTTTGGTAAATAAAACATTTCCTGTGCAGATCATGGTGTACAGAAGACGTCCTTTAACGAGTACAGTTTGTGTTCTCATTATTTTTATGGGAAATCCATTTTCAGAGAACCACTTAATAACTCTTTGGAAAACATTATTAACAGTCTTTTGTTGCTGTCTCTCTAATGAGATTTATTACAACATTGGTGTCACCAGCAAAAAATACCAATTCCGCTTGATGAGTGTTAAGTGGAAGGTCATTCACGTACGTAAGAATTTGGAGTGGACCCAAAATTGAACCCTGAGAGATTTCCTTTTTACTTTCCCTCCACTTACTAAAATTTTTTCTCCTTCCAACATTGTTTTAGTTATTGTTTGAATAATTGATTGCACACATTATTCATAGTCACGTGCCCTAAAGGCCACTTGAAATAATGGCCAAAAAGTTGAAGCACTATTTCGGAACATGACATTGTCTACAGCTGAGAAGAATTTTATGGAAACTGACCTCAGTAGCAAAAGACTGTGTGCTTGATCGAATAACATTTGTGAGTGAGATTAACGTCAAACAAGGTTTCACATTGGTTCCCACGTGCTCTGCAGGAGCCAGATGTGTCAGTAGAAGGGGCACATTCAGTGTGTGGCAACCACAGTGAGTAACTTTTACACATGAGTTCATCACTCAGATCACCAATACTTTATTCATGATAATGTGACATATACAAAATGACAGGGGTTCACGTGACGTGTAGAACAATCCTTATTGGACGAGCCGCTGATAGACGATCTCCCTGGTCTTGTTGTGGTAGGCTGCCCACACGGAGCCCGACTTGCCATCTCGGATGACAGTCATCAGGCTCTGGGCGACGGAGTCAGTCCTGCGAAGACAACACACACGCGTCATTTACATTGTTCCGAAAGAACATAACGGGAAGTATGTAATTCCGACCCCCACATTAAATTAAGTACTCGCTGGGAATTACCAGTGGCATCATTTTATGGCTGTGAGTACCTACATAATCCAGAAATGAGGAAGTAGGAAACAGCATTTGGGCAAGGATAACAATGTGTTGCAACCAAGTGCCAGAATCATAGCATATAATGCACAAAGACAGTCTTCCAATACAGCACAGCACCTGCCTTTCCTACTTTTCATATCAATTTATTATTATTTATTATATACATTATTTACATAAGTTTTGGGCGTAGGTTTCTGATTAAGGTACATCATGTTAAATTTAAAGGTGGGAGGGAGGCTTATCAACTTCATGTTCATGACAAATTGACAGGACGTGATCTTGTTGCACATACCTCTACATGTTGCTTAATTTTTTAAAAAATCTACAGGACTAAACTAATGAAGTAAACTCGATAAGAAATGTTAGTTTCTGTTTTAATACAAAACACAAAAATATAATAGTCCATTTACTGAAACCAGTCACCCATGTAAGCTAATCCTTGTTTATTTTTACTATTTTACTTCCAACATAGCAGAGTTATTACGTTTCGTCTACAAAGTGGTCTCCAGTTCCGATGTTAGGTTTATCGCCACTCATGTTCTTGCCACACCTCGTTATTTTCGTCTTTATTTTTACACTGAATCCATACTCTGTGCTCAGTAGACTGTTCATTTCAGTCAACAGTCCTACGAGTCTTCCACACTTTTAGCGAATCTTATCGGTGGTCTCTCACGAGACGATCTTGTCATTTACTTCTATCATTGCTTCATCAATATATAGGTTATGAAGTAAGGGAGAAAAGGTAGGGATGCAAACTTCTTCACTTTTGAAACCGACCACGCCTTTGTTGATCTTCTTATTGTTCCCTCTTAGCTCTTGTACGAGTTATACAGCGTCAATAAAGTCCCGTTACCTTTTTAAAAAATTGTAACTTGGAATCTATTAGAGATAGAGAAGCACGATTTGCTGTTAAACGTTTAACAGGTCCTAAAGTATTTTTCCTGTGCCATTTCTTGCAGATTTGACTTGGATTGCATCAAATAGGAGACAGGCCAGGGTAAGGCGCAATGGTTCTTCTGGTATGTTGATTCCGACAGAAAGTGCAAACTACATTTCCACGCCAACAACTAGAGCCAGTTCGTCGTGCTTCACACGAATTGCAGAAAGCCAGATCAACTGTCCGTAATGCTTTACAAAAGCAGTTGCGCCTTTTTGAGTACAAAACATAAATGCTCCGTATATTGCAGCCAAGCGATCGTCCTCTGCGGTATGCATCCATGTGTTCCATGCTGTTCCCTAGCTTTATTGACGCATTTCAACTTTTTTAAGTATCTTCAGTAATCGTATACGAACTGCGGGTAACTCGTTAGTCACAAATAGTCTAAATTTTGGTGTGTGCCTTCGGCGAAGGCGTGCATGTTTCCTTAGATTGAACCACACTTTCAAGCTTGACAAAAAGATTGGTATGCAAATAGTAGTGGCCGTGAGTACATGACCGCATATGCGCACGCTACGTGAGACTGCAGCCGTCTATCATCTTCCAGTATGATGGTGAACCCCTATAACGTCCCGTCGCCAACGAAATCAAGGATGGAGAAGGAAATCGGTAGAGCCCTTTCGAAGGAACCATCCTGATATTTGCGCGAAGCGATTTAGGGAAATCACGCAAAACCTAAATCAAAATGGCCAGACGCTGGTTTGAACAGTCGTCCTCTCGAATGCAAATCCAGTGTGCTGACCACTGCGCTATCCCGCTCGTTATCCTCTACAATGGCTGTTGAACGGTGGGATGAGTTGAGTGCCGTATTTCCTGAGAGCTGTGTGGGTCGTGATGGTCCCATCGCATGGCCCTCGCGCTCTTTCGATCTGACGCTGCTAAACTTCTTTTTGTGGGGTTACGTCGAGGATGGCGTTTACACAATACTAGTCAATGACATTGCTACCCTTCATGCACGAATCAATGAAACAATGAGAATGCTGCAATGCTGACCCGTACACGGGCAGAACTCTGATATCGCCTTAATGATCTAGGAGTGACAGGTGGGGCACAACATGAAATTCTACCATACTAAAAAAAAACTTTGAGAGCTGGTAAATGTTTGTAATGTGTCAATCCCTCTTCAGCCCAAAGAAAAGGACATCACTTGTTTGCATAGTCTCAACTTATTATCGACTTTTATGTTGTAGGATAATGAAGAGTTTGTATAATTTTCTTATATTTTTGGGTTAAAGTGTTGTAGGTATATGACACCTGATGTTCGAGAAAAGCTGTGTCCTCTTAAATCAGCGAGTTTGATACGTCCAGCCGACTGCTGAATCGCGTCCTGTGGCAAAGATAACAACTACGACGCAGCTGGCCACTATGAAGGTTTGACGGTAACTGCTAAGAAGGAACACTTACTGTTAAAGAGAGAATTAGCGTGATATATTTGCTCGCAAATGATGGTTCTTGCCTTGTTCTTTTAGAACTTCAGTTCAATTTCCGAGTAATGTTCGAGTAGTGAGCCACGAGAGAGATTGTCTCAAGAGTGTGATGAGATCGGCTTACACGTACGATACGTGAATAAGTTTGCAACAAGGATGGAACTCAAGTGTTTTCGAAACAGCTCTAAGTCGTTTAGAAAGATATTTTGAGAAGATTATTGGCTTGTCTAGAAAGTGATTATTTCGCCGATTTTGGTAGAGTGTAGACTCGCCAGTTACATGAAAAACTCCGAATGTGTAGTCTATGTCAAGGAGAACGGTCGTCCGACGTAATAGTTATTTATTGAAGAACAGTCGGAAGATTATTGAGAATTTGATAGCTTTCCCCCTTGTTCCTAAACGACAAATCAAGAACCATTTATTAGAGAACGCGCTAATTCTCTCTAAACGAGATCATCAAGTCCTGTGTTTTGAGTTTTAAATTTTAGAGGGTCATGGAAGTCAACGCCTGAAGTGGTTGAGCTTTGTTTGATTATTTAAAGTACATATGGTTGAAAAGTGGCGATAATAGTAAAACTCTGACTTGTACCTGTAAACGAACTAATCGCAGGAAATAAATAATTAACTGTTTTGAACTGAAAAAGTCGGTATCCGATTTGTCTTTTATCCCTAAACTATTACAAAAAAAGTATTGAATAGTTTATTTCAAACCAGACTAATATCTCGGCTATATCTTTTCGTATAAAAGTAAATCCAAAGGCCGTTAAAGTAGACTTTCATATTGGTAAAAGCAAAGTTCAAAGAAATTAATACCCTAAAGAGAAAGAATAGTATTTTTCAGTTAATAACTTGCAACGAATAGAAAAACAGGGAAAAGAAATTTATGTTTTATTGAAAAGTGATTAATTATAAATGAAAAGTTATTCCACTTAATTCTGAAAGGTTGGGTTGACGAAAAAGTTTATTACGGCAAAATTTCAATAGCCTCAAGGATATTGTTATAGCAAGAAGCTACCTACAGAGATTATCGTTGATTGACAACCAAAGATAAACAATATTAAATTATATCTTTGCCTTGAGAACATATTCACAATTTACGTAAAAATTTATAACGTTCACACTGATTGCTTGTATATACGATTATTCGTTGAAGCTTTAAAAGAGGAGCAACTACAAGAGGCAATGGATCTATACAAATTCATCATTTATATACGAAAGCTGTAGTTTCTGGTACCTCGTTGCTCAAAAAGTGCTTCGTTGTGTTGTCAGAGTACACAGAGAAGCTTCGCTATAGGTTGCTGTTATTGATGACGTAAATACACTCCTGGAAATGGAAAAAAGAACACATTGACACCGGTGTGTCAGACCCACCATACTTGCTCCGGACACTGCGAGAGGGCTGTACAAGCAATGATCACACGCGCGGCACAGCGGACACACCAGAAACCGCGGTGTTGGCCGTCGAATGGCGCTAGCTGCGCAGCATTTGTGCACCGCCGCCGTCAGTGTCAGCCAGTTTGCCGTGGCATACTTAGCTCCATCGCAGTCTTTAACACTGGTAGCATGCCGCGACAGCGTGGACGTGAACTGTATGTGCAGTTGACGCACTTTGAGCGAGGGCGTATAGTGGGCATGCGGGAGGCCGGGTGGACGTACCGCCGAATTGCTCAACACGTGGGGCGTGAGGTCTCCACAGTACATCGATGTTGTCGCCAGTGGTCGGCGGAAGGTGCACGCGCCCGTCGACCTGGGACCGGACCGCAGCGACGCACGGATGCACGCCAAGACCGTAGGATCCTACGCAGTGCCGTAGGGGACCGCACCGCCACTTCCCAGCAAATTAGGGACACTGTTGCTCCTGGGGTATCGGCGAGGACCATTCGCAACCGTCTCCATGAAGCTGGGCTACGGTCCCGCACACCGTTAGGCCGTCTTCCGCTCACGCCCCAACATCGTGCAGCCCGCCTCCAGTGGTGTCGCGACAGGCGTGAATGGAGGGACGAATGGAGACGTGTCGTCTTCAGCGATGAGAGTCGCTTCTGCCTTGGTGCCAATGATGGTCGTATGCGTGTTTGGCGCCATGCAGGTGAGCGCCACAATCAGGACTGCATACGACCGAGGCACACAGGGCCAACACCCGGCATCATGGTATGGGGAGCGATCTCCTACACTGGCCGTACACCACTGGTGATCGTCGAGGGGACACTGAATAGTGCACGGTACATCCAAACCGTCATCGAACCCATCGTTCTACCATTCCTAGACCGGCAAGGGAACTTGCTGTTCGAACAGGACAATGCACGTCCGCATGTATCCCGTGCCACCCAACGTGCTCTAGATGGTGTAAGTCAACTACCCTGGCCAGCAAGATCTCCGGATCTGTCCCCCATTGAGCATGTTTGGGACTGGATGAAGCGTCGTCTCACGCGGTCTGCACGTCCAGCACGAACGCTGGTCCAACTGAGGCGCCAGGTGGAAATGGCATGGCAAGCCGTTCCACAGGACTACATGCAGCATCTCTACGATCGTCTCCATGGGAGAATAGCAGCCTGCATTGCTGCGAAAGGTGGATATGCACTGTACTAGTGCCGACATTGTGCATGCTCTGTTGCCTGTGTCTATGTGCCTGTGGTTCTGTCAGTGTGATCATGTGATGTATCTGACCCCAGGAATGTGTCAATAAAGTTTCCCCTTCCTGGGACAGTGAATTCACGGTGTTCTTATTTCAATTTCCAGGAGTGTATATCATTCCTACTCCCCATAGACTCTCGCATTTAGTATTTTTCTGGTGTTGATACTAACTTTGGTGGTAGTTTATCTTTCGAACCTAGTAAACACCAATAGTCAGTTGTTGTAATTAATATCCAGATAGCTACCACTGACCACTATATACCACGAAAAGTGTTAGTGTGTCAATCCTTTTGTACCCAATAATGTCGTATCGAACTGTAGTGTGATTTATAACGTGAGAAACTGAATATCAAGTCTTACGCGACGTCGTTGTGTTCGTACAATCGATTATTTCAAGTCAGACAGATAACGCCTTTGAATGAAGGCAAGGTATTATCCGTACAACTTACTGTAGTATTGCGCGAGTGTGCGACATGTCCGACGTTGCTTTTCACCTACGTATTGCAGTACTGTTGGTGCCTGCTCATACAGTATATCTCCTACGAGTTAGTGGTATGCAAAGGATTGCACAGTACACGTTTTACAATAACCCAGGCCGCACTATCTCTAATAGTTTCCAAGTTATGCTGTTTTAGATGATAGCGGGGCTTTTGGACAAACCGTATATTACCTGTCTTTCGCTATATATTTATCTGAAAAATTCAATCATCTTACATAATTTTTAGAACATTTTTTCTAGGTCAAAAAATCATATAAATGTTTCTTGATTTCTCTTAAGACTAATATCCATTATCAATCACAACGTCAAAACTGCCTCTGTGGTGCCTTTTCTTTTCTTTTCTTAAGATTACATTTATTTAACAGATACTCAAATCTTTTTCATGCCTCTGTGTATCAATTGTTCTTGTCAGCAACTTGGATGCATGTGCTATCAAGCCGACTGTGCGATAGTTCTCGCTTTTATCTGGCCTAATGGTGATTGTCTAGATAATATTCTTCCAAAAGCCTGATGACATGTCTGCAGACTCATCAATTCTACACACCAACTTGAATATTCGGTTGGTTGCAGTCTCGTAGATTCCACGCACTAACTTGAATACTCGTTTGTTTTCCACTTATTCCAATGATCTTGTAAATTCCAGAGGAATGTTATCTCTCTCTTCTGCCTTGTCTCTTCGCAAGTCTTCCAAAGCTCCGTCAAACTGACTAATACTGATTCTCCAATGTCGTCCTAGTCGACTTCAACTTCTTGTTCTATCACGTCATCAGACAGTTCCTCTTCCTCCTTATACAGGCTCTCAATGTACTCTACATTCAACAGTGGAATTCCTTTTTATTCTTAACGTCGACGCGCTTGATGTTAATTTCACCGAATGTTATTACAACTTTTCCAGTTTCCCAACCTGTCCTTCCGTTGAACATTAGTTTTTCGATTTCTTTGCATTTTTCCTGCATCCATTTCGCTTGAGCCTTCTTACACTTCATGTACATTGCTTTTATATTTATATTTCATTTATATTACTCTACTAGCTAACAAATCCGGCATTCCTCGCGTATTCATTTTGCCTATTTCCTTATTAGACACGAAAACAAAAAAGGAACTGTGTTTGTTGCGTAACACAGAAAAATAATTCATTTGCGTCTGTTAGTGAATACACTTTTGAAATTATGGAATAGTCGTAGAAAGAAATATGCATAATGTGCAAATGTGTAATAAGAGCTGTTTCGCTTGTCTACATCGCGATTTTGTAAACGTCTCTATTGCAACACCTCTTCATATCCCTCAAGACTTTTATTGCTCTTGCTTACTACCTTTTCTGCTTCGAAGCTGAAAGCTGTCAAAACCGTTGACTCGACTGTAGGAGTGTCTTAATAGCAAAGAATGAATGTATTAAAACTTCAGGTCTTAGTAGTAAAGAATGAATGTATTAGAACTTCATGAATTTCAGTGTTAATGACGTCATATCTCTTGAACTGTGTGTCATACAGTGATGTATATATGTAGGTACACTTACTAGCATATTTGTATACTGTCTGCAGAATGTGCTGGGAATAGAGCTACTAGTTTATGTAGGCTGTTTAGGTTTTTTTGTTAGTAATGCCACGTAGCGCTCTGTATGAAAATCACTGACTGTGCTGTGTGCAGTCTGTGGCTGGTTGGCATTGTTGGAATACTCGCTATTGTAGGATGTGAATAGCGGGTAGCGTTGCGCAGTTGGATGTGAGCCGCCAGCAGAGGTGGATGTGGAGAGAGAGAGAGATGCCAGAGTCTTGAGAGGTCGCTATAGGCGGACGAACTGGACGTGTGTCCGCCAGAAAAAGGAAATTTGAGAAGATGGATATCATGAATTGATAGATATATATATGATGACTTTTGAACACTATTAAGGTAAATACATTGTTTGTTCTCTATCAAAATCCTTCATTTGCTAACTATGCCTATCAGTAGTTAGTGCCTTCAGTAATTAGAATCTTTTATTTAGCTGGCAGTATTGGCGCTCGCTGTATTGCAGTATTTCTGTATCAAATAACGTAAGAGTTTTTCCAACACTGTCGTTCATAATTTTTCAAAGGGGGCGTTTCACAAGTACAGAAGTAGTGAATGTAAACGCCATACATAGTGAGCCAGTTTTTCGAGCATCTCAGCGTTTATGATGTATCTCCTGAACTATGCTTGGTAACACGATAAAAATTTGCAGGTGCATCTAGCGGCATATGTGGACACTGTCTGCGAAATTTATTACGAATAGAGTTTATATCACAGAAGTAACAAATCTGAACGTCATGCATGATGCGGCAGTTTTTCCCACATCTCATTGTTTCTGACGTCATATCTACTGAACTATGACAGGTAGATGACTCTTATCCAGGCAGCGATTTTTGCTTGACAGTAAGGGATATGTTTACCAAGTTTGGCTGAAATCGGTCTCGTGGCTTAGGAGGAGATGTGGAACACACACACAAATACACACACACACGCACACACACACACACACACACACACACACACACACACACACATCTATTTACACACACACACACACACACACACACACACACACACACACACATCTATTTACACACACACACACACACACACACACACACATCTATTTTTATAATTCTCTTTCCAGAACGTTTCTATATTTCCTTCTCTCGTCGGTTAATTGAATTATTTCTTCTAGGTTTCTTCAAAGTCACCTGTCTTGTATGTACAGCGAACTGTCCAACGTCTGGGACTGCCCTTTTTGGAGCTGTCTATTCCAGTTCAGCTGAACTGCCTTCCGTGGTATTCATAACTGCAGATCTAAAGCCTCAAAGAATTTCAAACGCATCTCATCGTTCCTCAGTAGTTCAGTATACTAGTTCTTTACATACTGATCCTTCGTGATCTTGTTACACTGTAATTCTTCATTACTGAAGTGTGATTTGGTCTATGTCTCTCCATGATATAATCCAATATCTCATCTCAGAACCGCTGTCTCACCAGGACGTAATTAAGCTGGTTTCGTCCTGTGACTCTCGGCCTCTTCCAAGTACACCCCTTTCTCTCCTGGTTGTTGAGCAGTTTCTTTGCTATGACTGCCTGAAATGTATTTCGTAAACCAAGGAGCTTTTCTCCTCTCTCTTTTTCCTACTGCCAAGCCGATATTCTCCCGAAATTCTGTCTTCAATTGCTTCGTCTATTCTAGGGTTACAATCCCCCACGATTTTAGATTTTCATCGTCCTTAATATATTGCTGTACCAATCAGTGCCCCCACATTTCCCTCTATCTCTATCTCTCTCTCTCTCTCTCTCTCTCTATCTATCTATCTATCTAACTATCTATCTATCTTTCTGTCTGATTATGCCGAGGAATGGATTACATACGTGATTGTTGTAAGCATTGTGTTGCTGTTAACTCTGAAGACAATAATCCTGTCATTTAACTGGTAACAGTTATGCACTTTTTGTCCTGCCTTCCTATTCATAGCGAATTGTACTGTTGCTGTGCTATTGTCTGTTGTTGTTGATATTTCTCTACATTCATCTGACCATTAGGTGTTTACGGATGTGAGCATAATCTAACCGTTAGTTTAATAATCCATGGCCACATAACTCTAACGTAAATTATCTACAGAAGAATGGAACTGTTGATACACAACATATTGAGAATATATCGTTTTGGGTTCTGGAGAAATACAGAAATAAGCGTGGCAATATTATCCTACGCGTTATATTAGGAGATAGACTGTAGGAAATCAAACCTGAATTTATTGTATTTTTAGATTTTGACAAAGCTTTTGTCGATGTAGACTGGAATATATACACTCTTTGGAATTCTGAAGTTAGCACGGATAAAAGGGAGCTAAGAATCAACTACAACAGAAACCAGACTGAAATTGTAAGAGTTGAAAGACACGAAAGTAAGCAGTAGCTGAGAAGGGAGTGATACAATTTAATCTATCCCCAATGTTATTCAGTATATACACTGAGCGTCCAGTGTAGGAGAAAAACTAAAACTCAGCGAAACTCCTCCCGAACAGGCCACGAAGGCCCAAGGGGCCGACCGGCCGCCGTGTCATCCACGGCCCATAGGTGTCACTGGATGCGGATATGGAGGGGCATGCGGTCAGCACACCGCTCTCCTGGCCGTATGTCAGTTTCCGATACCGGAGCCGCTACCCCTCAATCAAGTAGCTCCTCAGTTTGCCTCACAAGGGCTGAGTGCACCCCGCTTGCCAACAGCGCCCGGCAGACCGGATGGTCACCCATCCAAGTGCTAGCCCAGCCCGACAGCGCTTAACTTCGGTGATCTAGCGGGGACCGGCGTTACCACTGCAGCAAGGCCGTTGGCAGTGTAGGACAACAAGGACAAATTCAGAGAGAGTATGAAAGTTCAGGGAAAAACGTAGAGGTTTGAAGATGACATTATAGTCTGTCAGAAACGGCAAAGGACTTGGAAGACGAGTTTAAAGGAACGGATATGGTTTTGACACGGGGTTATAAGATGATTATCAACAAAGGTAAAACTAGGGTGACAGAATAGACCTTAGCCGAATTAAGTCAGGTAACGCTGTGAAAATTAGATTAGGAAATCATTGGTAGATGTGTTTTGTTATTTGGGAAGCAAATAAGTACCTGTGGCAGAAGTAAAGAGTATATAATATGCAGGTTGGGAACAACAAGAAAAGCTTCTCTTAGAATAGGAAATTTCTTTAATATAATATAAATTTAAGTATATGGAATATTTTTTTCCGAAAGTATTCGTTAATAAGCAGTCTTATACGCAAAAAAAACAAAAAAAAAAAAAAAAACAAAAAAAAAAAAAACGAAAGTAGGAGGTTGTGAAATGTAATGTTCCAGAGTTAAGCTGAAATATAGAACAGAACCGACATGTAATGAAGAGTTACAGAATGGAAATGGGAAGAACTGTATGGCACAACGGACAAAAAGGACGGGACGCGTTGATAGGACACGTACTGAGCCATCTAGGATCAGTAAATTTGATAATGGAGTGATGATGATATGATGTATGGGCGCACGACAGATATGTGTTTAGTGCCCGTACCAAAATATAATAAGACGACTGTGGATATAGGTCGCAAAATTATAAAAATGGTACTGTAGATAAAAAACGTAAAGAACGTCATAAAAACTTCTACACACACACACACACACACACACACACGTTCATCCACAAATAATGTACATCTAGTTATGGGATCTAACATAGACTACAGTAAAAGACGAAAAAGCAGTGAAATTAATTAAAAGAAGATAGCACACAGCTGCAGCTTTCTGACCACTGGAATAAAACGTAAGAGCCAAAAATCCTGCAACACAATAAAATCTCCAACCTAAAAGCTTAGGCCAGAGTCCAGACACATCACAAAATTTTAGAAACTTTACCATATTCGTCTCGTCATCAGCTTAAATAGAGGACAGATCCCTCCCTAAATTTATATATTTCTGCTTATCACAAAACAAAATGCACTCAGTTAAAATGTGGAGTGATTTGCACATCCAAAGCGTCACACACTCTGCGGTCCTTTCGCCGGGGTACATCGCCACGTGTTAGAAGCCACTGTACAATTCGGAGGCGGGTTAGGGCTACCTCATCTCGCCAGTCACCAGCGTGAGCAACGCCACTACCGGATTGCTGGCTTCAGCTGTTCGTCCCTGACAGACATTCCTCCTTCCACAGTTGCATAGATCTCCCAGCCTTCAGCGAAATGACAGTCTGCAGAGGAATGGCTCATTTTGTAACGTGACGTTCCCTGCGGGCCTCCTTGGCGGCTTTGTCTGCCCATTCATTTCCCTGTGCCTTTGTACCCAGCAGACTTACACCTTCCTCCCCTGACGCTGTAGGAGGTACAGTTCGTCAAGTATGAGGTGAATTATTTTCTCTGCCGGATACGTGTGCTGCAGGGCTCTGTCCGACTGCTTAGCCGAGTGGTAACGTGTCTGTCTATCATGGAGCTGGCCTCTGTTCGATTCCCGGCCACGTTGGAGATTTTCTCCACTCGTGGACTGGGTGTTGTGCTGTCCTCACCATCATTTGATCACCACCGACGCGCAAGTCGCCCAGTGTAGCGCCACCTGAAATAAGACTTGCACCCCGGCGGCCGAACTTGCCCAGATGGGGCCTCCCAGACAATACCACACGATAATTTTATTTCATTTTTTGTAGGGCATTAAGGGAATCCGAGAAAATGAGATACTGGTTGCCCTGAAGAGCCTCTCCTGGTAGAGGTCTTCAGCAGCGCTCGGAGCTCTGTAGAAAATACCGTACAGTTACGGAGAAGGCAGATCCTGAAGACACGATTGAGAAATACGACCGAACAGCCGAGGGAGTTCCCTTGTTGCGAACCTTCTGTGTATACAACTTTAAAGCTGTGATGACTATCTAAATCGTTAAGAAAAGAGACTGCAACAAAATATCTGGAGTTCAATCTTTCTTTTAATTCGCCAGGTTTAAAATAATTCTGTTCCTCTCTAAGAGCCAAGGTAGGGCCGTGCTCCACCCTTGGCGTAAAATTTTAAAACTGGCAACATCCGTCTCATTCGCGCAATTTCCATAGGGCCTCGTCGCTCAGTGCCGAGCGTGAAAGAGTCTTTCTATTGGTGAGCGAGCAATGATATAGTGCGTAGGTTTGTACGGCGTGTACAGTGTTTTATAGGGCTGTCGCGCTATGAGAAGTCATCGCCTGAAGTGATGTGGAGGGATGGGTGAAGGCCAACAACTACATCTACATCTACATTTACATATATACTCCGCTAGCCACCGAGCGGCGTGTGGCGGAGGGCACAATTCGCGCCAAAATTTCTCCCCTCCTGTTCCACTCGCGGATCGCACGAGGGGAAAACGACTGTCTGAACGCCTAAATACGAGCTCTTATTTCCCTTATCTTTCGATGGTGATGATTACGCGATTTGAAAGTTGATGGTAATAATATATACTCTACGTCCTCGCTGAAGATTGGATTTCGGAACTTAGTAAGCAGTCCCTTCTGTTTAGCGCATCGTCTGTCTGCAAGTGTGTCCCACTTCAAATTTTCTATGAGATTTGTAACGCTCTCGCGATGGCTAAATGTACCAGTCACGAATCTTGCCGCTCTTCTTTGGACCTTTTCAATTTCTTGAATCAGACCCAACTGGTAAGGGTCCCACATAGGCGAACAATACTCCAAGACAGGACGAACTAACGTATTGTAAGCTATTTCCTTTGTTGAAGGACTGCATCGCTTCAGGATTCTACCAATAAACCGCAATCTAGAGTTCGCCTTACCCGTTACTTGTGTAATCCGATAATTCCATTTGAGATCATTTCGAATAGTCAAACCCAGATACTTGACGGACGTTACCGCTTCCAAAGACTGGGCATTTATTTTGTACTCATACATTAATGAGGATTTTCGTCTTGTTATAGGCAGTAGGTTACACTTACTAATATTGAGAGATAACTGCCAGTCATTACACCACGCATTTATTTTCCGCAAATCCTCATTGATTTGTTCACAACTTTCGTGTGATACTACTTTCCTGTAGACTACAGCATCATTGGCAAACAGTCTCAGGCCGCTGTCAATACCATCAATCAGATCGTTTATGTAAGTCGTAAAAAGCAGAGGACCTATTACGCTGCCCTGGGGCACACCTGAAGTTACGCTTGTTTCTGTTGAAGTCACCCCGTTCAGGACGACATACTGCTCCCTGGGTGTTGGAAAACTTGCTAACCAACCGCAACTGTAGACGGAGACAAAAGCTCGGATCAGTAAACAGATTCACGTGGTTGTCGATCGCAGTATTTATTCAGAGATGAAAAGGCTTAACGATTGTAAACTAGCGTGGAGAGCAGCATCAAACTAGCCGCACTGGAGACCGCATAGACATATAGTTTGTACGTACTAAGATGTGTTTGTTGAAGTCATCAGACGTTCTACAAATGTAACATGGTAGTAGCTGCCGGTAAGTACACTAAACGTCAATAAAACTGAAGAAGAAAGTGGTAAATACGTGTCTAGAGGCCCGAAGGCGGCTATGCCATCGATCAGAGACTGCTTGGCGTAGTCGTGCAGGCAGTAGTGGTGGGCTTCGGTCGCCATCGGCGTGTCCGTGGGTCCCGGGCACACCGCCACCATCCTCACGCCCGTCTGATTCACGTGCAGTTCGTCCTGTAACACGACACAATATGTCACAGGCAAACATTCCGTGTAGTAGTACACAGTGTCAATTGTGATACTCGCAAACTACCAGAATTTTGGCTCGGGTCACCCTCCAAAAATGCCAGCTCACGAGACGATGTACAGGGAGCGGTTGGGGAGGAAACGGGTGAAAATACGGGAACTCCAAAAATACATCACTTTACCACACCTATTATGGTGTGTGAACACTGTTGGCATTCAAAACAGCATCCAGTCATCTCTGAACGGATAAACACAGTTCCTGTATAGTCTTCAAGGGAATCTTAAGCCGCAGGTGGATAGCTACCGCGCACCCTTCTCTCCAAAGGAGATCAAAAGTTTGAATAATACTGAGATCTGGTGAATGTGGCATCTAGGAAAGATGCGACAGTGCACCTTTGTGCTCACAAAACCAGTCCTAGACAATGTCAGCTGTTTGAACAGGGGTTTTTTCGCCTTGGAACACATCACGACCACTGGGGAGCAAACATCATAGGTGGGATGGGCCTGATAAAACAAAATGGTTGAAAGATTAGCGTCAAACTTCCTTGCCTAGGGACGCCATATAAAAGTTGATAGGCGTGCAGTCCAGAACCGTGCGACTGCTACGGTCGCAGGTTCGAATCCTGCCTCGGGCATGGATGTGTGTGATGTCCTTAGGTTAGTTGGGTTTAACTAGTTCTAAGTTCTAGGGGACTGATGACCTAAGATGTTAAGCCCCATAGTGCTCAGAGCCATTTGAACCATTTTTTGAAAGTTGATGTCGTCAAGCCCTGAATGAAAATTGCGCAACGGATAACTGGGGACAGGAACTTGAGAGCGGTACCTAGAAATACGATACTAGGCAAGGGGCTGGAGGGCTCACACGTTGATGTGTGGGGTCCTGCATTCTATATCTTTTATTTTAAATGAATTCCTTTAACTTGACTTCTTTGTGATTTTTTAAGGTATGTTAAAGATTGATGCCAATTGATTACCTATTTATTTTAAACATTATCACTCGACTTTACAGCGATTGCAGCAATTGTTCCAGTTTACAGATATTACAATTTTACAACTTATAGCTCGGGTATATTATATAGTAATCTGTACACACGTTTCTATTGGCAAGACGGAATTGCGTTGGCCAGATGTATACCACCAAAGTCTCCCAATGTTTTACATGTGACATCCACTATGTGAGGAGGATAAGGGGTAAACTGGGGACCAGATACATTAACACAGGGGGTCAAATTTCCGAAATTAAACGAGAACATTCATTTCCTTACACAATCCAAAACTGGAAATAAAAGAATTAGTACAAATATGCAAATACCTCTCTTCCGTGCGTGAACATTGAGAGAGACGCACTGAGGACACGTCTGCTCACTTACCCGTCTTCTGTAACACCCCCAGAATATGGCGGGCACCCAGAGGTCTTCCTGGGCCCCGGTGTGGGGGATGGTCGAACCACTTTGCCGTGACCAACCTCTCCACCCCAAATCTTGTGACACTGGAACGTCTTTGACTTTTACCTGCCTGTGCTGTCTCTCTGATCCCCCACCCAAGAGTAAGGTTGGCACTACTATACTACAGAACTAAGATTTGGCCACGCTTTATGGAAAGGTGTGAGGAGGATTAGGAAAGCTCATGTGCAGACTCACATTCACGTACAAGAAATGCATAATACATGACACATATAAATACGTATTATGAAGCCTGACACATTTCTTTCCATCCGTCCACATGGGTCCTGTTGCACCCGCGCCCGGCCGCGCCGTGCAATAAAATTGGCGGCGGAGCCGCCTCTGTTTGTATTTCCCCGTGTGAGCAAGCAGCGAAACCTGCTTATAGAGCGCAAACTACTGTACCGTTTCATGGTCACATAGTCCTTGGCTGTAATGCGACCTCGCAGAATAAACGTGGAATACCAAGACACTGCTGCCCAAATCATCACCGAATACACGCCACGTTTCACTCCCGGGATGTAAACTCGGCCGGATAATGGAAACAGTGTGAAACAAGACTCAACCGAACAAATGATTTTCTTTCATTGCTCCATAATCAAGATATTATGGCTTTGGCACCACGTTTTCCTGTTGCAGGCATATGCATCACTGACGAGTGGTTTTTTAATTCCAACTCGCTCTACAATTCCCTCTGCACCTCCCTTTGAGTTGTTTTGGTGCTGACAGGGTTTGACAGTGTGACATTCAGTCCTGCAGTAACTTTCACAGATATCGTTCTCTCATTTCTTGTCACATTCCTCTTCAGTGACCATCACCATCCCTCAGTACACACTTTCGTTCGCGTTGAGACTTGGTGGACGATATTTTTCCGCCTTTCCTGTATGCGGTGTAAGCCATCAATTGCGGTGCATCTTGACACACCAAACATCTCAGCTCCCGTGGTTACAAAAGCACTCCCCCCATATGAGCAACAGCAATTTGTCCACATTCGAATTCACTTAGCTCCAACATAACGCACTCACAATTACACAGAACACTGTCCTGACCATAACTGACACTTGAAATGTGTTGATAACATAGCAAAGGTCCTGTTTGTGGTCAAATAGAACAGCGCAACCTAGAGGCATAGCTAGCATCTGCATATACATGGTGTTAGGGGTATTTTTGTTGATGACTGAGGGCAATATACTGAACAACATTACATCAGCATTTACTTCATTTGCAGACTAATAATTCTTGCTATTACCTGTAGTATGTTTTTATGTTGGTTAGTATCTCCAAGTACATGTGGCAAGAGCAAGCCATTAATGATTATTTTCGCCCAGGTAGCAGGTCAGGTGCTGAAGTGTGGACATAAAACTATTAGTCTATACTGACAGGCATAGTCCGCAGTGCAGTTAAGACTGTGCAGGAAATATCAAGTGGTAAATTACATGACGTGTTTGCAATGTTAGATGCAGAGAAAAAACAAGTAACACGCTGAAGTGGGTACATATTAAGGTATCAATGACCACAATATCTGTATTATACAACTAACACCCTGTGTGCTGAAGCAGGCGTTTCTAGCGGTGTTTCCGTATTTTGGTCCAGCCCCTCTATAACATCTCCTAATGGGTCGAAGGGACATTTAGCAAAAAACCTTATAGGCGGTAATATCTGTAGCTGGAACTTGATGGGATGGAGACCCTTACATTTTCTTGATCACGAACAAGAGTGTTGTTCGCTCCATCATCGATTATGGACGTTTCTTACAACACAACGCAGCGTCAAAACCGCGCAGCTTCCACTTCAAATCGTTCCGCACGCATACTCCCAGATATTTTACAGAAGTAACTGCTACCAGTGTTTGTTTCGCTATCATATAATCATACAATAAAGGATCTTTCTTTCTGTGTATTCGCAATACACTATGTTTGTCTATGCTAAGGGTCAGTTGCCACTCCCTGCACCAAGTGCCTATCCGCTGCAGATCTTCTTGCGTTTCGCTACAATGTTCTAATGCTGCAACTTCTCTGTATACTACAGCATCATCCGCGAAAAGCCGCATGGA
The DNA here is from genome assembly GCF_023864345.2 of Schistocerca serialis cubense. NCBI lineage: Eukaryota > Metazoa > Arthropoda > Insecta > Orthoptera > Acrididae > Schistocerca > Schistocerca serialis. Next base: position 860,784,342 of record NC_064641.1, read on the forward strand.
ACTTCTGACACTATCTACTAGGTCAGTTATGTATATTGTGAAAAGCAATGGTCACATAACACTCCCCTGTGGCACGCCAGAGGTTACTTTAACGTCTGTAGACGTCTCTCCACTGATGACAACATGCTGTTTTCTGTTTTCTAAAAACCCTTCAATCCAGCAACACAGCTGGTCTGATATTCCTTAGTCTCTTACTTTGTTTATCAGGCGACAGTGCGTAACTGTATCGAACGCCTTCCGGAAGTCAAGGAAAATAGCGTCTACCTGGGAGCCTGTATCAAATATTTTCTGGGTCTCATGAACAAATAAAGCGAGTTGGGTCTCACACGATCGCTTTTTCCGGAATCCATGTTGATTCCTACGGAGTAGATTCTGGGTTTCCAGAAATGACATGATACGCGTGCAAAAAACATGTTCTAAATTCTACAACAGATCGATGTCAGAGATATAGGCTCTCAGTTGACGAGTCACAATATTTCACTGATGACAGTTGATGTGAATCATAATGTGCCCTCTATTGTCGCATTCGTCTGCAGTCACTATTCTCTCTTGGGGTGGAGGGGGGGGGGGGGGCGACTTCTTGTTGTTGTGGTCTTCAGTCCTGAGACTGGTTTGATGCAGCTCTCCATGCTACTCTATCCTGTGCAAGCTTCTTCATCTCCCGGTACCTACCGCAACCTACATCCTTCTTAATCTGCTTAGTGTATTCATCTCTTGGTCTCCCTCTACGATTTTTACCCTGCACGCTGCCCTCCAATACTAAATTGGTGATCCCATGATGCCTCAGAACATGTCCTACCAACCAATCCCTTCTTCTAGTCCAGTTGTGCCACAAACTTCTCTTCTCCCCAATCCTATTCAATACTTCCTCATTAATTATTTGATCTACCCATCTAATCTTCAGCATTCTTCTGTAGCACCACATTTCAAAAGCTTCTATTCTCTTCTTGTCTAAACTATTTCCGTCCATGTTTCACTTCCATACATGGCTACACTCCATACAAATACTTTCAAAAATGACTTCCTGACACTTAAATCTATACTCGATGTTAACAAATTTCTCTTCTTCAGAAACGCTTTCCTTGCCACTGCCAGTCTACATTTTATATCTTCTCTACTTCGACCGTCATCAGTTATTTTGCTCCCAAAATAGCAAAACACCTTTATTACTTTAAGTGTCTCATTTCCTAATCTAATTCCCTCAGCATCACTCGACTTAATTCGACTACTTTCCATTATCCTCGTTTTGCTTTTGTTGATGTTCATCTTATATCCTCCTTTCATGACACTGTCCATTCCGTTCCATTGTTCTTCCAAGTCCTTTGGTGTCTCTGACAGAATTACGATGTCATCGGCGAACCGCAAAGTTTTTATTTCTTCTCCATGGATTTTAATACCTACTCCGAATTTTTCTTTTGTTTCCTTCACTGCTTGCTGAGTATACAGATTGAATAACATCGGGGAGAGACTACAACCCTGTCTCACTCCCATCCCAACCACTGCTTCCCTTTCATACCCCTCGACTCTTATAACTGCCATCTGGTTTCTGTACAAATTGTAAACAGCCTTTCGCTCCATGTATTTTACCCACGCCACCTTTAAAATTTGAAAGAGAGTATTCCAGTCAACATTGTCAAAAGTTTTCTCTAAGTCTACAAATGCTAGAAACGTAGGTTTGGCCTTCCTTAATCTATTACATTTAATTAAGATCTTTTTTTCCTTTTTGCAGTATCATTCCTTTTAATGTGTCCCGAGTTCTGGTCTAGAAAATATGGTCACCTTAATCTAAAATGTTTCAGTGTGGTATGCCGGGTGCACATAGCAATACAGCGAAATTTCATAGTGTTGTCTTTGAGATAACTGAATTCTTGCAAAGTAAGTGTCAAAATTATTCACACTCACAAGTTGTACATACGCTGGACATTGTGCTGCACGTACTCACCCCGTAGGAGCGCGTCATGGCACACACGGCGTGCTTGGTGCCGCAGTAGATGGCCATTTGGGGGACGGCTTCGAGGCCGGCTGTGGATGATAGGTTGACCACCAGGCCGCCGGCGCCCCCGTTCTGCTTGCCCATGTACTTGTACGCCAACAGGATGCCGTGCACCACGCCCTTCTGTAGGAACACACAAAGCACCAAACATGTTCAACGGCACAGGGTCACTTCTGTCGTTCCAATCACTCAGCTAACATCGAAACGATTCTGCCACAGAATCTGAGACAAGGCACCTATAAAACCAGCATCCACCGTACCTGCCAATTTCCACAGTTCTCCGAATCCAAGGATAGCCACAAATATTTGCAACAACTTTATTATTAGTATAGTTAATGATATAAATTAAAGTAAAAGAAACAAGACTATGGAGGCTAATCACTATCTTGTGATACCTGAAACGGAAGCAAAAGAAACCGTTTACAACACAAACCAAGAATAGATCTACGAAGGATATTCAATCGAGGATGTAAGTATTAAGAGCCTATATCAGAATACAGGGTGTCCCAAAAAGAATTACCCGATTTTAACTTGTAATAATATTGAGACAAATGTCACTAGGTAACTGAAGCAGCGCTAGATGTAATCGGAATGGTCTCGAGTTTCAGAAAAAATCCGCTAGATGTCGCTACGAGCGCTGACCTGGAGCGTGCAGCCAGTCTCGTGCAATATGGCGTCCGCGCAACAGAAGGCGTATTGTGTTATTGAATTTAGTAAATCAGAATTTAGTAAATCAGTTCAGTGGGCGTTTCATATACGATTTCGTGCTAAACCACTATCACCAAAGAACATTCGACGGTGGTATAAACAGTTTGAGGAAACAGGAATACCAGCAGCTGTTGCTTCAATGACAGAAGACACCTTACGCTCAGTTTCGGATGAATTTTGCTATCGGCTAGATGTCGTCTGTGCAGCCAATGGAGGACATATTGAACATTTATGATGGATTTTTATAAACTTCTGTCTTTTCTGAGTAATTTAGTATGCAATTTGTTGGTGTTAAGCCCTTCTTCATAATAAATAATTCTATTTAAAATCGGGTCATTTTTTTGGGGACATCCTGTATATTAAGAAACAATTAGAACAACTAGCTACCGGGCAGACGATTGCAGAAGAATGGACGAATAATGAAAATTCGACAAAAAAGCTGCAAATGAGTCATTAGGAAACACAAAGAAATATCGCCAAAGGTATGGATTAAAAATTTGGTCAATAGAAATTGCCGAAGCAATACAAGAAAAACAAACAGCATATAATAATTATCTTTCTATGCCTACTGTGGAAAATAAACACATCTATAAACAGATCAGGAATTAAACTAAAGACAGCCCAGCAGCAAACCTGAGACTGATAGATTACTAGTATAGAACATGATATTCATGGTCATCAGCAGAGAGCATATAAATCTTTGCAAACATTAAACAATACACAAGAGGACACAACTCGTTTGAATAATATTAAAAACGATGATTGGAATATGTACTACAAAAACCTGTGATATAATGCTAATACGGAAGAGAAGAAAGAAAAAAGATCCAGAAACAGAAGTAAAACACATAGATCAAATAGTACCATAAGAACTTACAGCATCTCTCAAAACGACAGCAAAAATCGAAAAGCAACAGTTTTAGATGGAATTAGTGCAGAGTTAATTAAATATGGAGGATTATCACTACATCTTAAATAGATACATTTGTTTGACATGTGCTGTAAGGAGAAAGATGTACCACGAAACTGGGGAAAAGCAAAAAAAAACTATATATGGGAAAGGAGAAAAATATATTTGAGAAAAACAGCTGAATAAGCTTACAGCACACAGAATTTGTGCAAGAATTTTTACACAAAACTAAAAACAACAGCAGAATGTGTACTAGTGGAAGAACTGCTTGGATTTAGACTGATGCGATAAAAGACTGTTGCAGTTTTTATTTTTCAGCGGTTTATTGAAAGGCAGAGAAATTTTGAACAAAGAAACACATATTCCTTTAATAGATCGTTTTAAGTAGTTAGAGGAAACTTATGGAGATAATGTGGCACTTCCTTTGCAGTTTATATCAGCTGTCGAAATTCTGTATAAAAAAACAATAATCTTATATATAGAAGGCATACAAAAAATAAAGGGGTGAGACAAGGCTGTAGATTTTCTCTTATGCTGTTCATATCTACATTAATGATGAAGTTTGTAGGTGAAATTCTAGGATAAATGCTGGGGCGCACTTAAACAATTCAGTGAGGTTAAACTCGCTCCTATCTGCTGATGATGCGACTCAAATTTTTTCAAGGAAATATGATTTTCAAAAATGAACTGATAAACTAAATACAGTATATACAGAATATGATATGAAAATATCTACTAGTAAATCTAAGTTAACTGCGTTTTGTAGAATATATTCAGTGAGAACTATGATAATACATAATGAAAAAATATAACATGAACATCAACAAAGGAAAACGAGGATAATGGAATGTAGTCGAATTAAATCGGGTGATGCTGAGGGAATTAGATTAGGAAATGAGACGCTTAAAGTAACAGATGAGTTTTGCTGTTTAGGGAGAAAAATAACTGTTAATGCTCGAAGTAGAGAGAATATAAAATGTAGACTGGCAATGGCAAGGAAAGCGTTTCTGAAGAAGAGAAATTCGTTAACATCGAGTATAGATTTAAGTCTCAGCAAGTCGTTTCTGAAAGTATTTGTATGGAGTGTAGCCATGTATGGAAGTGCATTGTGGATGATAAATACTTTAGACAAGAAGAGAATAGAAGCTTTCGAAATGTGGTGCTACAGAAGATTAGATGGGTAGACCACATAACGAATGAGGACGTATTGAACAGAATTGGGGAGGAGTTTGTGGCACAACTTAGCTAGAAGAAGGGATCGGTTCGTAGGACATGTTCTGAGGCATCAAGGGATCATCAATTTAGTATTGGAGGGCAGTGTGGAGGGTAAAAATAGTAGTAGAGGAAGACCATGAGATTAATACACTAAGCAGATTCAGAAGGATGTAGGTTACAGTATGTACTGGGATAGAGTAGCATGGAATGGAGAGCTGCATCGAACCAGTCTCTGGACTGAAGACCACAACAACAAGAATGAAAAAAAAAATTGAAGATGTAAAGTATTTCAACCATATTGAGTGTAAAATTTGGTATGAATACGAAGAAGATACACAGATTAAGTTGAAGTTGATGTGGAAGTTTCTGTGAGACAATTATAGAATTCTGAGGGTACAGCCCGTCATCCCGCTCGCAGTTGAAATTCCCGCCGCTGTTCGCCGCGTCTGAAAGGCGTGCGTTTGTAACTGACTCCTCCGCCGCCGTCACTGCCGTGGCGCTGTGGTGCGACGTGGAGCAGCGTCGGTTGGAGCTGGCGAAGAGAACACGCAATCACCCGCTTTCTCTGAAACTTAGCTGAGGACGAGTTGCGCGGAGGTGTTGCCGAACTGGACAACGAACTACGGTGTTGTAATGCAGTGGTTCCCAACACGGGCGGGAGCGTTTGGGGTGGGGTGGGGGGGGGGGGGGGAAGAGGTTTATAGGGCGGGGGCAGAAAGCTTAGAAGAAAGCAGAAACTTGCTGCCAAGTCCTTTGAAAGATGGTACAGTTTTTATAACACTATTTGATAATGTTCTTTTACTAAACTCTGAACTGGAGATTAATGTCAAAGTTTTTCCAAATAAGAAAAATAAATAAATAAAATAAATAGTCATAGTAACATTTGAAATGGATATATACTTTTGTGATATCTGTTTAGTAGTAGACGACAATGCAGTGTGTTAGATGGACCTTCCGAGAACATTCGATTTCTTTTGTGCAAAGTAGGCCTATGCCATATCTTTCTGTCAAGATCTTTGTTACAAGCAACAGTTGTAAAGCGCATGTTGGATGCTGGAAAAGTCGCGCTGTCAGAGCGTTAATTAATATAGTTTGTGTGGAAGTGTGTGTAGTGATATAACAACTGGACATCAAAATGGAGGCAGACAGATGGACACTAACCGGAAAAAGCCGCCTATACTGTCGCAGTAAGTAAAAAACTAAATTTACATCCGTATGAACAAATAAGCTATAGTGATGGCGATACATTAAAGTGTGTTCCATCTTTTTGTCATAGATCCAGCACCCAGCATTATGCTAGCAATAATGATGTAACTTCCTGAAACCATCTGAAGATAAACTTGAAAAGGTTCGCAAACCGGTTCATGGAATAAAACATAATTATTCAAAAAAGTGACTGGTTGCAGTTTTGTATAACTTATTTGCATTCTCTTTCTACCGTTGTTTCTTTGAAATTTGTATATCTTATGTTCTAAAAGGAAGTTTTCGGAACTATTCTGATATTTGGCGAGTAGCAATCGATATCTCATTTATGAAATTATAGTTTTCCCATTATATTTTAATAATCCATTTCTTTATATTTTCCCTTTATCTCTGAAAACATGAAGTATATTACGAAATCAGATTTCTCACTTTTGACAGTTGTCGGAAATAAACTTAATATCCGTTATAGAAATTACACTGATGGAAAAGAGTCACAACGCTTAGGAGGAGTTGTGAGAAATAAACGAAAGTTGGTAAGTGTGTTTCTACATATGAAAGATGATGTCTGTTCAAATTTCACGCCCGTCGCATAAGAGCGGCGCCAGTAGAACCTCTATAAGGATGCAAATCAGGTTTGCTTTAAATACATGCTATAACCATTGTGAACGTCGGCTACCTTTGAGATTGAACGTGGTGAGTTGATGCCTTTTAGGCGACAAAGACGCCATCAGCAAACCCTCACTGAATTTCAACAAGGTCGTGTAATACGGCTACGGTAAGCTGGATGTTCCTTCTGCGATACTGCTGTGTTCAGACATAATGACCTTTCTAGACTCTGAGAAGCTCATCTGCAGAAACCAGCACGGTTTTAGGAAAAAGCGGTCATGCGAGACACAGCTGGCCCTCTTTCTGCATGATATACAATAGGCTCTAGATACCGGCTCCCAGGTTGATGTCATATTTCTCGACTATCGAAAGGCGTTCGACTCAGTTCCGCACTGTCGCTTGCTACGAAAAGTGCGCGCTTGCGGTCTATCCAGTGACATGCGGTTGGATAGAAAGTTTTCTAACAGACAGGGAGCAGTATGTCGTCCCGAAAGGGGTAACTTCAACAGAAACAAAACTTCAGGTGTTCCCCAGGGCAGCGTAATAGGTCCTCTGCTTTATATGTGTTACATAAACGATCTGGTTGATGGTATTGACAGAGCCTTAGAATGTTTGCCGATGATGCTGTTGTCTACAGGAAAGTAGTATCACACGAAAGTTGTGAACAAATCAATGAGGATTTGCAGAAAATAAATGCGTGGTGTAATGACTGGCAGTTATCTCTCAATATTAGTAAGTGTAACCTACTGCGTGTAACAAGGCGAAAATCCCCATTAATGTACGAGTACAAAATAAATGATCAGTCTTTGGAAGCGGTAACATCAGTCAAGTATCTGGGTGTGACTATTCGAAATGATCTCAAATGGAATTATCAGATTACACAAGTAACGGGTAAGGCGAACTCTAGATTGCGGTTTATTGGTAGAATCCTGAAGCGATGCAGTCCTTCAACAAAGGAAATAGCTTACAATACGTTAGTTCGTCCTGTCTTGGAGTATTGTTCGCCTATGTGGGACCCTTACCAGTTGGGTCTGATTCAAGAAATTGAAAAGGTCCAAAGAAGAGCGGCAAGATTCGTGACTGGTACATTTAGCCATCGCGAGAGCGTTAAAAATCTCATAGAAAATTTGAAATGGGACACACTTGCAGATAGACGACGCGCTAAACAGAAGGGGCTGCTCACCAAGTTCCGAAATCCAATCTTCACTGAGGACGTAGAGTATATATTATTACCATCAACTTTCAAATCGCGTAATGATCAGCATTCAAAGATAAGGGAAAGAAGAGCTCGTATTGAGGCGTTCAGACAGTCGTTTTCCCCTCGTGCGATCCGCGAGTGGAACAGAAGGGGAGAAATTTTGGCGCGAATTGTGCCCTCCGCTACACACCGCTTGGTGGCTAGCGGAGTATATATGTAGATGTAGATGAACTTGGCAGGAATACATCCACTGTACATTGCTGGCAATGGTGGTCACGAGAATGGACGGTCGAAGAGGACCGGGCTGCGTACGGCCACGTGGCAGCACCAAGAGAGAAGGCGATCGTGCTCTGTGTAAGGCTCTAACGCATCGCACCGCATCTGCAGTGGGAAATTGAACAGCAGTTGGCACCACAGTGACGTAACGACCTGATACAGTTAGTTCAAAGACTGTAGCGTGCGTTCCACTGACCCCAAACCGCAATTTGCGACTTGAATGGTGCCAAGTTTAATCTCATTGGAGGGAAGCATGGAGATCTGTTGTGTTTTCTGATATCAACGTGTAAGGAGAACCCTTTCGCCATCTCTATCCTTACTATCTATATTGAAAAATAATTGAACATTTTCATGAGCATTGTTTCAATGTCGACAGTGCTTGATATAGTATTGTAGAGAATATGGGTGGGGCATCCAATTCCTTCTAGATTTTTTTCCCTCGTCCTTCCTTAATTTGGTGAAACATTTTCCACAGGCCGCGTCGATGGAGCCCTGTGAAGTTGGTATTGGTATTGCCTCCACAAAAAGTGATTAATATATCTAATCGAATTTGCAGTTGTCTTAAAGTGTCTAGACGATGTTTTGTTAACAAGCGAATCAAACTTCAACAGCCTCTGTTGGATTCCGTCAGTTTCGGTAAAGCATTGAACAACTAAAGGAAACATATTTTCAGCCTTGTGGTTCGCTGCGTCGGCCCCTATATCCTAAAGCGAAACTTCGTGCAATTTCTTTATGCATTCGGATGCAGATGTGATGCAACAATATGTTTTGAAATCGCTGTAACTTTGGTCCTGGCTCTAGGCTGCTTGGCGGTGACTTGGGTGTCAGGATACATTGCGGCATTCAGTTTTACGGTACAGTCAACGGAACAGAAGGATTGATGATGTCTGACAACTTTATAAGCTGTTGTTAGTCCTGCAGCAGCAACGAGCAGTTCTTCCTGGATATCTTCTTTAACCGTGAATGCAGAAACAGCTTTTGATGTTGATGTTACAGTGAAACTGTTTCTATGATTTTTCGTGGAAATGTGATGCCTTACAGCTGTCCTGAGATGAAACAGTACAAAGCCCACACAATGTTTCCTGACACGTACGTCCTTTCTTGACAAAATACCACTCTTTTGGGTAATCATTCGAAAAATGACACTTTCTCTTTCCAACCTTAGGCATTTTCGTAAGCTATGATATGTTTATTAGACTGTAGACACTTTAGCCGTGTAAGTACACGTTACTATACACTTCACGGCCCATATACCCGTAGTAAACACTTCGAATGTTACTAACTTGCACTCGTTTTAGTAATGCGTTTAGAAAGAATCGTCTTATCAGATCGCTATTAAAATGGGAACTGCCCGATTCTTCCCCGTGGTGCTGCTTAAATACGCTACTGGCCATTAATATTGCTACACCACGAAGATGACGTGCTACAGACGCGAAATTTGACCAACAGGAAGAAGATGCTGTGACATGCAAATGATTAGTTTTTCAGAGCATTCACACAAGGTTTGCGCAAGTGGCGAAACCTACAACGTGCTGACATGAGGAAAGTTTCCAACCGATTTCTCATACACAAACAGCAGTTGACCGGCGTTGCCTGGTGAAACGTTGTTGTGATGCCTCGTGTAAGGAGGAGAAATGCGTACCATCACGTTTCCGATTTTGACAAAAGTCGGATAGTAGCCTTTCGCGATTGCAGTTGATCGTATCGCGACATTGCTGCTCGCGTCGGTCGAGATCCAATGACTGTTAGCAGAATATGGTATCGGTGGGTTCAGGAGGGTAATAAGGAACGCCGTGCTGGATCCCAACGGCCTCGTATCACTAGCAGTTGAGATGACAGGCGTCTTATCTCCATGGCTGTAACGGATCATGCAGTCACGTCTCTATCCCTGAGTCAACAGATGGGGACGTTTGTAAGACAACAACCATCTGCACGAACAGTTCGACGACGTTTGCAGCAGCATGGACTATCAGCTCGGAGACCATGGCTGCGGTTACCCTCGACGCTGAATCACAGACAGGAGCACCTGCGATGGTGTACTCAACGACGAACCTGGGTGCACTAACGGCAAAACGTCATTTTTCGGATGAATCCAGGTTCTGTTTACAGCATCATGATGGTCGCATCCGTGTTTGGCGACATTGGGGTGAACGCACATTGGAAGCATGTAGTCGTCATCGCCATACTGGCGTATCACCCAGCTTGATGGTATGGGGTGCCATTGGTTACAAGTCTCGGTCACCTCTTGTTCGCATTGACGGCACTTTGAACAGTGGACGTTACATTTCAGATGTGTTACGACCCGTGGCTCTACCCTTCATTCGATCCCTACGAAACCCTACATTTCAGCAGGATAATGCACGGCACCATGTTGCAGGTCCCGTATGGGCCTTTCTCGATACAGAAAATGTTCTACTGCTGCCCTGGCCAGCACATTCTCCAGATCTCTCACCAACTGAAAACGTCTGGTCAATGGCGGCCGAGCAACTGTCTCGTCACAATACGCCAGTCACTACTCTTGATGAACTGTGGTAGCGTGTTGAAACTGCATGGGCCGCTGTACATGTGCCCGCCATCCAAGCTCTGTTTGACTGAATGCCCAGGCGAATCAAGGCCGTCATTACGGTCAGAGGTGGTTGTTCTGGGTACTGATTTCTCAGAATCTATGAACCAAATTGCGTGAAAATGTAATCATGTGTGAGTTCTAGTATAATACACTCCTGGACATGGAAAAAAGAACACATTGACACCGGTGTGTCAGACCCACCATATTTGCTCCGGACACTGCGAGAGGGCTGTACAAGCAATGATCACACGCACGGCACAGCGGACACACCAGGAACCGCGGTGTTGGCCGTCGAATGGCGCTAGCTGCGCAGCATTTGTGCACCGCCGCCGTCAGTGTCAGCCAGTTTGCCGTGGCATACGGAGCTCCATCGCAGTCTTTAACACTGGTAGCATGCCGCGACAGCGTGGACGTGAACCGTATGTGCAGTTGACGGACTTTGAGCGAGGGCGTATAGTGGGCATGCGGGAGGCCGGGTGGACGTACCGCCGAATTGCTCAACACGTGGGGCGTGAGGTCTCCACAGTACATCGATGTTGTCGCCAGTGGTCGGCGGAAGGTGCACGTGCCCGTAGACCTGGGACCGGACCGCAGCGACGCACGGATTCACGCCAAGACCGTAGGATCCTACGCAGTGCCATAGGGGACAGCACGCCACTTCCCAGCAAATTAGGGACACTGTTGCTCCTGGGGTATCGGCGAGGACCATTCGCAACCGTCTCCATGAAGCTGGGCTACGGTCCCGCACACCGTTAGGCCGTCTTCCGCTCACGCCCCAACATCGTGCAGCCCGCCTCCAGTGGTGTCGCGACAGGCGTGAATGGAGGGACGAATGGAGACGTGTCGTCTTCAGCGATGAGAGTCGCTTCTGCCTTGGTGCCAATGATGGTCGTATGCGTGTTTGGCGCCGTGCAGGTGAGCGCCACAATCAGGACTGCATACGACCGAGGCACACAGGGCCAACACCCGGCATCATGGTGTGGGGAGCCGTACACCACTGGTGATCGTCGAGGGGACACTGAATAGTGCACGGTACATCCAAACCGTCATCGAACCCATCGTTCTACCATTCCTAGACCGGCAAGGGAACTTGCTGTTCCAACAGGACAATGCACGTCCGCATGTATCCCGTGCCACCCAACGTGCTCTAGAAGGTGTAAGTCAACTACCCTGGCCAGCAAGATCTCCGGATCTGTCCCCCATTGAGCATGTTTGGGACTGGATGAAGCGTCGTCTCACGCGGTCTGCACGTCCAGCACGAACGCTGGTCCAACTGAGGCGCCAGGTGGAAATGGCATGGCAAGCCGTTCCACAGGACTACATCCAGCATCTCTACGATCGTCTCCATGGGAGAATAGCAGCCTGCATTGCTGCGAAAGGTGGATATACACTGTACTAGTGCCGACATTGTGCATGCTCTGTTGCCTGTGTCTACGTGCCTGTGGTTCTGTCAGTGTGATCATGTGATGTATCTGACCCCAGGAATGTGTCAATAAAGTTTCCCCTTCCTGGGACAATGAATTCACGGTGTTCTTATTTCAATTTCCAGGAGTGTATATTTGTCCAATGAATACCCGTTTATCATCTGCATTTATTCTTGGTGTAGCAATTTTAGTGGCCAGTAGTGTATGAGACTTCGTATAAATGTGATGTCTCACAGCCGTCTTACCTCCGTGATATCCTCAGATGAAACAGTACAAAGCCCACACAATGTTTCCTGGCCCGTACGTCCTTTCTTGACAAAAGACCATTCTTTTGTTTAATTATCCTAAAAATGACACATTCTTTTTCCATCCTTAGGCATTTTCATAAGCTATGATACGTTTATTAGACTGTAGACACTTTAGTCGTGGAAGTACATGTCACTCTACTCTTCACGCCCCATATACCCGCAGTAAACACTACGAATGTTACTTGCACTCGTTGTTCGTGATACGTTTAGAAAGAATCGTCTTGTTAGATCGTTATTCAAACGGGAACTGCCTGATTCCTCCCCGTGGTGCTGCTTAAATCGTTCCAGCCCCTTTCTATGCGAGAGGTCTGGTATTTTCTCGAATGATGGAGCTAGTTCTAGAAAGTGCTTGCATCTTCAATACAGGATACGCAACATGGAACGCCATTGTCAACATTAACCTGTTGACACTAATAAAACTAATGCTGTATTTACATGTTCCGTTAACAGTTGACATCTCCTCAGTACTTGAGCCATGCTCGTAACAATATCTTGCAAAATCTGGACAAAACTGGGTCTTGTCAGGATGGCGGGATAAGAGGTCTACAATGGTGACGGTTCTGATGTATCGAGATGGATGGAAACACTGCGGCGTCTGTAAAGCAATGAGCTAAACAATGGTGAATTCAGTTGAAATAATAACAATAAGTTCCATTTCTTATCTATTATATTATTATTGAACGAGTATCATTGCAATGTATAATTAACAAGCGATATTACCATAGAAAAGACAGTGGTGGATGCTGCAAGACACTTTCTACAAGCCTTGTAATTCCAGCTCTTTTACTTTTGATGTAACTAAGAACCATAAATAAAAAATAAAAATCATTACAAATGGTTCAAATGGCTCTGAGCACTATGGGACTCAACTGCTGAGGTCATTAGTCCCCTAGAACTTAGAACTAGTTAAACCTAACTAACCTAAGGACATCACAAACATCCATGCCCGAGGCAGGATTCGAACCTGCGACCGTAGCGGTCTTGCGGTTCCAGACTGCAGCGCCTTTAACCGCACGGCCACTTCGGCCGGCAAAAATCATTACACTATGCTATTCTTAGCACATGTCTTGAGGTAAGACTAACCACCACATTTACACAGTAAAGTCAAAAAACTGGCTGTTACAGCATGACTCACCCCTAACACCCCTCCCAAAAATAAAAAAAAACCTTACTGTCTCGTACGTTTTGGTTTTGACTTTATGTGCTAGGAGCACTGCTGTAGTGTCACGTGACTAGGTGGCCGCGAGATTAAATATGTGAATAAGGCCCATGGGTCGCCCAAGGTTGCCCATGGCTGGTGTAGTGTATCATTATCTAAGAAAAATAGAAATATGATACGACATTACCCTCCTGGTGACTACGTACACCGATAAGGCAAAACATCATGACCACTGCCCACAATGAGACTGAGTTCCGTCCTGGCGTCGCACGCACGTGAAGCAACCACAAAACTCGCGTGGTCTGAACCCGATTGAACGTACCTCGGACGCTATCGGGCGCCAACTCCATGCCCATACAAGGTGCATTCAAGTTCTAAGGCCTCCGATTTTTTTTCTCCAGACTGGAAAGAGATAGAAACATGCGCATTGTTTTAAAATGAGGCCGCGTTCATTGTCAATACGTCCCAGAGATGGCAGCACTGTACGGCAGATGGAATTTTACCGCCAGCGGCGAGTATGAGAACTGTTTTAAATACTTAAAATGGCGACATTTTCCTTACTTGAACAGCGTGCAATCATTCGTTTTCTGAATTTGCGTGGTGTGAAACCAATTGAAATTCATCGACACTTGAAGGAGACATGTGGTGATGGAGTTATGAATGTGTCAAAAGTGCGTTCGTGGGTGCGACAGTTTAATGAAGGCAGAACATCATGTGACAACAAACTGAAACAACCTCAGGCTCGCACAAGCCAGTCTGACGACATGATCGAGAAAGTGGAGAGAATTGTTTTGGGGGATCGCCGAATGACTGTTGAACAGATCGCCTCCACAGTTGGCATTTCTGTGCACACAATCCTGCATGACGACCTGAAAATGCGAAAAGTGTCATCCAGGTGGGTGCCACGAATGCTGACGGTCGACCACATGGCTGCCCGTGTGGCATGTTGCCAAGCAATGTTGACGCGCAATGACAGCATGAATGGGACTTCCTTTTCGTCGGTTGTGACAATGGATGAGACGTGGATGCCATTTTTCAATCCAGATACAAAGCGCCACTCAATGGAAGCACACAGATTCACCGCCACCAAAAAAATTTCGGGTAACCGCCAGTGCTGAAAAAATGATGGTGTCCATGTTCTGGGACAGCGAGGGGGTAATTCTTACCCATTGCGTTCCAAAGGGCACTATGGTAACAGGTGCATCCTACGAAAATGTTTTGAAGAACAAATTCCTTCCTGCACTGCAACAAAAACGTCCGGGAAGGGCTGCGCGTGTGCTGTTTCACCAAGACAACGCACCCACACATCGAGCTAACGTTATGCAACAGTTTCTTCGTGATAACAACTTTGAAGTGATTCCTCATGCTCCCTACTCACCTGACCTGGCTCCTAGTGACTTTTAGCTTTTTCCAACAATGAAAGACACTCTCCGTGGCCGCACATTCACCAGCCGTGCTGCTATTGCCTCAGCGATTTTCCAGAGGTCAAAACAGACTCCTAAAGAAGCCTTCGCCGCTGCCATGGAATCATGGCGTCAGCGTTGTGAAAAATGTGTACGTCTGCGGGGCGATTACGTCGAGAAGTAACGCCAGTTTCATCGATTTCGGGTGAGTAGTTAATTAGAAAAAACTTGAATGCACCTCGTACAACACCAACCTGCAATTTATGGGATTTGTGTGACCGTTGAGTAGACATCACGTTCGTCATACCACCGGAAACCTACTGAGTGCATGTAAAATGTGTGTCTTGCCGAATCGCCACTGCATTGCGATCCAAAGGCGGACCAACACGCCGTTAAGCAGGTAGTCGCAATTTTTTGACTCGTCTGTGCAAATTCAATAAAAATGTGGCTGTACAGGAATGAAACAGTCAGCAGCCTTGCCCACATGTTCCTCAATGTGTTTTCTTTATATGTGGTCACAGAGTGTAGAAGCCATGCTATAAACTCTATACCGTCCATCGCTCTTTCGTAGCAGTCCTTCTTCTTCCATATCTCCCACTTACCATGTTGACGTCGATGTCCTTCTCCCAGGCCGAATCCCTCATCATGCCTGCATTATTGATAACAATGTCCAGCCTGTTGAATGTGGATTTGGCTGTCTTGAAGGCCTCTGCAACAACAATAAACGGACATCGTTAATAATAGTGTCAACACGTACTCATAAAAACACAACACCCTTTGGCTTACTGCAAAAACAAGTCAAGTGCAGATTTGATCATTTTTGGGTTATCCATGTATTCCATATAAAAAATGAGTATCTTTCGTCCAGAAAAACCAGTTAAGGGCTGTTCTCGCTCTAAGAAGTTAAACAGACGTGGCACAAATATGTTAAGTGCACAGTTCAATATTCAATACCGCAAAAATCATCTAGGTGCACTTATACGATTTTTCCTGCACGTTGCCGACAGGCTTGATAAAATTGTTTAAACAACAGTAATCCATCAAGTGCACTTAATTGGTACCAGTAGGATTACAGGATATACCTAAGATAAATTTTATAAGTAGACTGCAGTCAGCTGGTGCTTCTTAGCCTCGGCTACAAGCAAAATGATCTCAAGTTTGTGAGCAGTGATATTATACGACATAAACAGTGACACATAGATATTATTATTCCTTATTTGAAAGATATCTAAGACATATTTTATTAGCAGGCTTTGGTAGCTCTGTGTTTCGAATTCTCAACAGCCAGCAAGAAAGCAGGTGATTCAAAGGTGTCACGTAACAATGACACATTATTTTAACAATATTGAATCAGTATTATTGTCGATTATTTTAGTTTACGTACGCGGATAGCAGAATGCCCACTGTACCAGAAGCTGCTGTGAGTTCAGTGAGTGCAGCACTACATTACCTCATACTGAGTTTAATTGTGAAAAATGTTTTCAAGAGGCGCCCTGCATTTGTCACTGGCCAAGAGAATGATACCTACAAAGGATGTCATTGGTGGTAAGCAATAAAATTGTACTCCAAGCATGAACTGAATTCTCACGATACTTTGATGTTTTAAACATGCGTAAATTAATTTTATTTCATATTTTTGTTTCAAGGAAATTAGGGTGAATATTCAAATGCATCAAGTGGAAGGAGAGCGGATCATACAAGCACAGTACACGATTAAGTCCCCCTACAACAGAAGACAAACCAAAGCACAACTTGTATCAACTGAGTCTGGGGGGAGGGATGCTTTTCGTGAAATGATCAAGCATAGTGAACGAATTTGACCCTGATTGCCCCATCAAGGATCCTGACTATGAACCTGGTTGCAGTGATACAGATCTCCTGAGTGAATAAATCAGTGTCGCAAAAAAGAAAACAGTGGTAAACGATCGAGATTGAAAAAAGTTATCCCAAAATATGGAAGAAGAATATAACTACAACTGAAACTAATAAACCAAAGATGAAGATACACCTGCAACAAAAGTTTTTCAGGTGAAATGACGTACTCCTTTTGCGGAAGCTTCTGCACCTGCGATTATACAAGGCAGAAGAATTTTATACTTGGTAAAACATTGAGTTTAGCTCCAGCACGAAGCGAAGTACTGATGACCCACTGAAACAACGTAAAGATTCTACGGTAGAGTACTTAAATAAAAATAATAAGAAAGACAGAGTCTGCAAGGAGACCTAATTTAAAAGTTTGTGTCAGCTGACGTCATTGATACAGTACATAAAGGGAAAAGGGCGAGTGAACTTTTGACAGGAAGTGGTAAGAGAGGCAAGGGACTTCCACATAATGAAACTAAACCAGCAACGGCATCGTTTTGCTGCAAGACAATGCCCGTCCGTATGTGGCGAATCAGACCAAAGATCTCATCACATCTTTTCGATGGGAAACTCTAGATCATCCTCCGTACAGCCCCGATCTTGCGCCCAGTGACTACCATCTGTTCCTGCACTTGAAGAAACACCTGGGCGGTCAGCGTCTTCAAGACGATGGTTATCCAGTGCTTAACAAGTCAGGCGGCAGACTTCTATGAGGAGGGTATTCAAAAACTTGTACAACCTTATGACAAGTGCCTTAATATTGACGGCAATTATGTATAAAAGTAGATTAGGGTACAGGCTTTCATGTAAAAATAAAATTATTGAGATATCTTAGCACGTCTTCTTTAATTTCAAAACGGTACTTACTTAAAAAACACGCCTCGTATTTATAGTACATACAAGGAAGAATATAAACATTTCAAGCAGTTCATAACCATCAATAACTTATAGGAGTATATTCTTTCAGAATTTCAGAACTGCGTTCTCACACGGTGCGAACCTAAAAAGGATGAATGTCAAACGTGTATGAGTCGGAAGGAAGAGTAGTGAAGAAAAGCAAGCATTGGAGACACAACATGATGAGCATATTGCAGGAAAAAATGAATGCACTCACGTGAAGGCTGCTAATAAAGAAAATGTAAAGCAGGAAATACATGTATAAGTTTCACATTTGATTTACAAACTATTTTGCAGATACCTTCAAATGAAGTCAGTCCGATGTACTACATTCTGAAAATTTGCACATACAGTTTCATCATCCACGAACTTTGTGAGCCAAATGATGCACGTCAGAACAGCGTGCTTAGACAGGAGATGGAAGGGAGATCACACTAGTAATGGCTTACACAAGGGTAACTACAAATAATCTAAAGAATTACTTTAGCACGTCCCTCTTGAGCAAAACACATTAAAATCTTATTTAGAAGATAGGACACTTTACTATGCTAGCGTTATGAAGAGTGGGCAGTAGAATCAATAACATGAAGAGCCTTGGAGGCCTCCTGGAAGACAGCTCCAGTGGTTCCAGAGATGGGGTGCTACCTTCCAGCGAGCTGCTGTTGGTGACGTCCGCTTTGACGAAGACGATCTTCCCCTTTCCGAACTGCTTCTCCAGTTCCTCCAGGGCCTTCTTCCCGGCCGCCTCGTCAGCGTCCGACGCCACGATCTGGAAAAGCAAATTCATTAGCAGCACGAGGGAGAACGCATCGGATTTCTAATTTGGATTTCCTGCTGCACGCAAGCAATCGCCTCAGTCATTAGGTTATGTGAGTAAGCCTCCAGACCTAACTTTCATTGTTACTATTCTGCACCTACATCTAGATCTACACAACAGTGTTAAACATTAATAGAGACGACTGTTTATTCACAGCTTATACCAAGTAGATATACATGCTTGAAAGTTTTACAGTCGTGCCGTATAACCTGTTGCCAACGATGTGAAAGTCGTGGGATAGCCGTAGCAGGGCCAGTTGTGCTGGTAGTTCGAGTGGAGCAGTCTGTTGCCTGACAAATCTTTATAACGGTTCTAAAGCGAATACCGTGAAGCGTTTCCTTCAGTTTTGGAATCAAGTTGAAGCCACAAGGACTTAAGTCCGGCAAGTATGGTGAGTAGTACAGCGCTTTCCAGCCTTGTTGTTGTTGTGGTCTTCAGTCCAGAGACTGGTTTGATGCAGCTCTCCATGCTACTCTATACTGTGCAAGCTTTTTCATCTCCCAGTACCTACTGCAACCTACATCCTTCTGAATTTGCTTAGTGTATCCATCTCTTGGTCTCCGTCTACGATTTTTACCCTCCACGCTGCCCTCCAATACTAAATTGGTGATCCCTTGATGCCTCAGAACATGTCCTACCAACCGATCCCTTCTAGTCAAGGTGTGCCACAAATTTCTCTTCTCCCTAATGCTATTCAATAGCTCCTCATTAGTTATATGATCTACCCATCTAATCTGCAGCATTCTTCTGTAGCACCACATTTCGAAAGCTTCTATTCTCTTCTTGTCCAAACCACTTATCGTCCCTGTTTCACTTCCATACATGGCCACACTCCATACAAATACCTTCACAAACGACTTCCTGACACTTAAATCTATACTGGATGTTAACAAATTTCTCTTCTTCAGAAACGCTTTCCTTGCCATTGCCAGTCTACATTTTATATCCTCTCTACTTCGACAATCAGTTATTTTGCTCCCTAAATAGCAAAACTCATTTACTACTTTAAGTGTGTCATTTCCTAATCTAACACCCTCATCATCACCCGATTTAATTCGATTTCATTCCATTATCCTCGTTTTGCTTTTGTTGATGTTCATCTCATATCCTCCTTTCAAGACACTGTCCATTCCGTTCAACTGCTCTTCCAGGTCCTTTCCTGTCTCTGACAGAATTACAATGTCATCGGCGAACCTCAAAGTTTTTATTTCTTCTCCATGGATTTTAATTCCTACTCCGAATTTTTCTTTTGTTTACTTTACTGCTAGCTCAATATACAGATTGAATAACCTCGGGGATACGCTACAACTCTGTCTCATTCCCTTCCAAACCACTGCTTCCCTTTCATGCCCCTCGACTCTTATAAGTACCATCTGATTTCTGTACAAATTGTAAATATCCTTTCGCTCCCTGTATTTTACCCCTATCACCTTTAGAATCTGAAAGAGAGTATTCCAGTCAACATTGTCAAAAGCTTTCTCTAAGTCTACAAATGCTAGAAACGTAGTTTTGCCTTTCCCTAACCTATTTTCTAAGATAAGTCGTAAGGTCAGTATTGCTTCACGTGTTCCAACATTTCTACGGAATCCAAACTGATCTTCCTCGAGGTCGGCTTCTACGAGTTTTTCCATTCTTCTGTAAAGAATTCGTGTCAGTATTTTGCAGCCGTGGCTTAGTCAACTGATAGTTCGGTAATTTTCACATTTGTCAACACCTGCTTTCTTTGGGATTGGAATTATTATACTCATCTTGAAGTCTAGGGGTATTTCGCCTGTCTCATACATCTTGCTCACCAGATGGTAGAGTTTTGTCATGGATGGCTCTCCCAAGGCCTTCAGTAGTTCTAACAGAATGTTGTCTATTCCAGGGGCCTTGTTTCGGCTTAGGTCTTTCAGTGATCTGTCAAACTCTTCACGCAGTATCATATCTCCCGTTTCTTCTTCATCTACATCCTCTTCCATTTCCATAATGTTGTCCTCAAGTGCATCACTCTTGTACACACCCTCTATACACTCCTTCCACCTTTCTGCTTTCTCTTCTTTACTTAGAACTGGGTTTCCATCTGAGCTCTTGATATTCATACAATCGATTGAACAAGTCGTGCACACCCTAGGGGGTAGGCGTCCGAGCACAGTCCTGCACAATGTTGGGCGGCGTCTCTCTCTAAGTTGTTCATTCTTGCAACACAGCCGGCTACCAACTGAGAGAAAGAAGCGGCGACACTTTGTGCGTGATCGCGCACGACATTTTAAAGCACAATGTTCAGGCGTATTTGGCTGAAGTTGTGACCAAATTGTTCGATCGATGGCACAGGGATGTGCAGCACACTCGTCACACATAAGCCCTTGTGACTTCAGCTCTAGTCCTAGATTGAAGGGCTATTTGAGAGACTCGTCAGGCAGCAGAGAGCTCCACTCGAACATCACCACAGCTGGTGCTGCTGAGGGTCTCCAACGACAGCCACATGGCTGGCAGCGCGCGTTATACACAGTGCCGGCGGCTACGGTGGAGGACAGTTAAAGTTCGAAATATTCTGTGTGAGCTGTAAATAAATAGCGCCCACTATGAATTTTGCAACACTCGCACATACTCTGAAAATTCCTGTGACGCGAGCAAGAAAGTTAAAGCGGTGTCCGGATGCTGAGAGATGAGAGACCATGAAAGTATAACCAGTCACGTCAGGTGGTGTGCTGAGAGAGCGACACGTACGGCGGCTCTCGTCTAAACCAGGATATTCCGGGCAGAGTCTCAATTAGACACAGATTTTCAATTGCCGCGACGTAATCGTCGATGCATTAAGTTTTTTTAATTCACTTTGAAGTTTATTTGCAGTAGAGACAAAAGAACAATGCCGTTTGGAGAAAGCGATTGTTTTAGGTTTATTACATGAACCCATATTCCTACATTCTTTGCCCAGTGTAAGTACTGCTGCCTTGAAATCACTTTGTCTGAGCCCTGTTCCAATTCTGAATTCCTCACTACCGTGTTGAAGTATAGTGCAAGCTGTAGAACTGAGGTATATATTCTTGCAAATAGATTTTCTCTGGTATGCCGCTGGATGACACTCCGCAAGTCGCGCAGTATTTCAGCGAAAGACCTACGTGGCATCTTCATGTGGTGGTAGTTGCTGTCGTTACTGGTACAGGATTTGACAAGTGACAATCAGAGCCAATACCAGGGATTTGCCGTGGCCGGAGGGGCACTCATAGTTGTATGAATGTAGCGACAGTCGTGTCCACTTCCGGGTGATGAATGCAGGCCTTCTGCGCGTGCGCAGAGGGCAATGATGCTCGTCAGGTTGAGAGGTGGCATGAGCCCCCTCTCATATTTTTATCTTACTCTGAGTAATTCGATTTTTCTCTCAAATTGGAAGCGGTGAAAAGTTGCTATTCCTTCACACACGGACTTCCCACGCAGCGTCTCTCGTCACCCGGGTGGTCCGGTGACAGGCAGGTATTGCTGATCTTGAATGGGTTAAGCCGACGGGTGTGAGGGAGTCGAGTGGATGCTTTCCAGATGCCGACATTGTCATAAGAGCGGAGGTGACACACCCACAGAGGCCTGACAGAGCGGCTGGGCTAGAGATTCTGTTACTTCGCAGAAACGTAGTGAAAACACTTTCTGGCGGGCTACCAGCGAGGCGTGGGAATGACTTGTGTTCCCAGGCAGTCTTGGCGGGCAAATTCCCGCGTTTTCTGCAAAATCATAACTGTGATTGGCTTGCTCAGGGCATAGCTCCGTGACGTAACAAAATCAGTGCAGGAATTGGCGCCAAGTATCTCCATTGGTGGAATAGTAGTGCTTCGGCAATAGAGTGGAATTTTCCGCCGGTTTTCGAGTTGCTGATTGGAACGTTTAACCACGGCTACTGTCGTGGGGGCGGGAATGTTCTGTGTTCAGCTTGTACGGGTGCTCTTGAGAGAGTCAGCTCTCGCCTTTCGGTCGGAGTAGGTTACAAGACTGAGCTCTCGCTGCTGTGGACAGCCTGCCTTCTGTTGGCTGTCTAATATACTTTCATTTAATTGTAACTGTTTGACGAAGTTGCTGAAGTTTCAACTTCAACATAACTTTCCGAGTACAGTTGGCAATTGAGCGTTCTGTGTACAAGTGGCCTATGTTGTCCGTCTTGAGCAGTTTTGGCCAAAGACTGTATTGGAGTTACTGTGTGACTTCGCTTGTTAAAATCACTCACTATACCATCAGTGATTGTTTAGCGAGCCTTCTTCATCTCCCTCAGAGGCGTATTTGTGTTGCTAGGAAGTCTTTAGTCTGGAACAACCAGACCAGGATAATTTGTTTCAGGTTATACTTGCGACATTATTATCACCACGATGGGATGTTGAAGCAACCAGCCATTGCCTCCGGTATGCCAGATTGTGTCCTTGTAGTTAAGAAGACAGCTTGGTCATGTATGTCCGCAGCACCGGCAAATCAGGGAATTTTGCTATGTGACAATCAGAGCTCAGCAGAGCGCGCCAATTCCCGTCTTTTCTAACGTGGTTCTGTCTTGGGTGTTCATTGTCTGAGTTCTCACTACTGTAGCAGCAATTAATGTTGGGTTCGCTGGGTGTTTCTCTTAAGATTTGAGTTGCAAGGAATTGGCTCCACATACCACTTGGTCATAAATGTCACAATCTAGTTTATGGACAACTTCACCTTCACAGGATTTATTTGAGTATCCAATTTGACGTATTGTGAATGTTTCATGTGTTATGTTTATTATTTTGAGTTTAGTCATAATAAATCAAATTGTTATTTTGGACAGAACTTTCATTCTGTGGATCGGTAAAGCAACCCTTTCATTTCTCACTACGTTAATGAAACTTTCCTTTATCAAATTATTTTCTATCAAATTAAATTATTGCAGGTGCCAAACTCTTTTCTACTCCACTTGCAGGGTCGATTACAGTCAGTTCGCGTTTCTTCTTAATCCATGTGCAACAGCAAAAGTCGGATTTAGAAAAGGGGGGTTTAGGGCATCATTTCCATAAAAAGATTCTAGAAGAATTTAGTGTTTGCTAGCCCTGGCATCTCGCAAGGTGTTGCTGTGGTTAGAAGCTGAATCAACTCTGCTATGCAGTGCGACAGGGCCGAAATCGGAGGTTTTTGTTTCTGCCGTTTTAACTTAATGGCAGCCAGTGCTGGAGCTCAGGCAGCACTTGGTTGAAATCTCACATCCCTGTTGATAACACTAACTGTAGTACGGATATGTTTACCCTCCTTGACGTCAAATGGTTCAAATGGCTCTGAGCACTATGGGACTTAACATCTGAGGTTATCAGTCCCCTGGATAGAACTACACTACTGCCTATTAAAACTGCTACACCAAGAAGAAATGCAGATGGTAAACGGGTATTCGTTGGAGAAATATATTATACTAGAACTGACATATGATTACTTTTTCACGCAATTTGGTTGCATAGATCCTGAGAAATCAGTTCCCAGAACAACCACCTCTGGCCGTAATAACGGCCTTGATACGCCTGGGCATTGAGTCAAACAGAGTTTGGATGGCGTGTACAGGTACAGCTGCCCATGCAGCTTCAACACGATACCACAGTTCATCAAAAGTCTAACATTCTGCATGGTGTCTGTTTGTTCTACATCGTGTCTCCCTACCACTTTCGCGCGACGACGCTCTGAGCGTGTTTTTTAGGGAACTGACTAGTTTGAACCTGGGACCTGTTGCTGGTAAGGAGACGTCAGACCACACATGACGTGTAGAGTTCAGAAGAGTTCAGTGAGACTAACGATGATATAACCAATTACTTAATGATTTCAGCGTCAGCTCCACTGCACTCCCTGTAAAAGAATCTTAATACTAACTAAATTTAGTGGAAGGGGTTAAAGGCTTTCCTATTTTTAGTTAGCTGGTAAAATAACGTCGAAAAAGCAGTTAAGTTTACCACTGGAAATTTTATTCTACTCTCAAAACATTGTTCATAAATTGCACTATTGATAAAAGGAAATGTTTTAATACAGGACGGTAAAAACCAACTGCGTTCAACAAAAATGTGAACGAATATTCCCTGAATGGGTTTCCAAGTTCTACAATGGATCAAAGGATGACCTATGCCATATCACATCTATAATCTAGGTTTAAATTAAGTTTCACAAAAGAGAAAACTATTAAAATGGTCTACAGTGACCCTCAATTATCTTTAATTACTTATCTAACTTGTCGTAAATTTCAGTGGCTGATGTGGCTTCTCAATAACTATATAACAGAAAAACTATCGCGTTTCAGATTTTTACTTCAAGTGGCAAATGTGAACTCCATGAGCTTTAATTGGCGATCGACACTAGTATTACGCAAAAAGGGGGTGTAACTGATAAGACTTCTGCAGTTCTGAGTGAAGCTTTATGCGCTGTTATGCAGCATCGCGTGCGTTCATTACCTTGTCGGTGTTCGTCAGGGGGCGGCGGGCAGCACAGCTCCGCTCACCTCGCCATCTCGGAAGCAACTCCCTCCTAACTTCTCCTTACTACAATTTACCGAAGTTGGTTTAAAAAAACTATCTGGTTGTGTTTTCATCTGGCCAATCAGGGTCTCAATGTTAACCTTAAGCTCCGCCTACAAAAATTCTGTCTATCCAATGAGAAACGTTATACTTTTCGTGGTGGGGCAATGTTTTTAAAGTTTGCAAAGTAACAGAGAAGCGAAAAAGTCTCACGCTAAAACTTGCAGCTGGAGTGGCCCTTTTTGTGTTATCGTAAGATCTATACTGTTCTTCTGGAGGGCTCTAACTTTTAACGTGGGCTGGGGGGTGGTCCAGACGTAACAGAGACGCGAAAAAGTCTCACGCTAAAACTTGCGGTTGGGGTGGCCCTTTTTGTGTTATCATAAGATCTATACTGTTCTTCTGGAGGGCTCTAGCTTTTAACATGGGCTGGGGAGTGGTCTTGATGTAACAGAGACGCGAAAAAGTCTCACGCTAAATCTTGCGGCTGGGGTGTGGTCCTAGCGGTTAGCTGGCGACGTGGGTGTCCGTCCCTTATCGTAGGGCCTTCCAGCTTAACACGGTTCTGCTCTCGGCTTCCGTTCTCGTTTCTCCCCTCGGAACTGCATCTGTCTCACGGTGGGAAGGTATGACATCCATTTAGGCATTCTTGTGTTAGTCTGTGGTATTCCATTTGCTCACTCGTTACTCGTATTACTTTGGTTAATTTAATGTCACGATCTATTCGGAGCTATGTGACATACTACAGGATTTGCTTATCATGTCAGGGTTTTCATGGAAGGTGTTGGATTTGCCTGACGCCTTACAACAGTAGTGACTGGCGTATTGAGACGAGCCAGTTGCTCGGTCATCATTGACCAGACGTTTTCAGTTGGTGAGAGATCTGGAGAATGTGCTGGCCAGGGCAGCAATCGAACATTTTCTGTATCCAGAAACGCCTGTACAGGACCTGCAACATGCGGTCGTGCATTATCCTGTTGAAATGTTGGGTTTCGCAGGCATCGAATGAAGGGTAGAGCCACGGGTCGTAATACATCTGAAATGTAATGTCCACTGTTCAAAGTGCCGTCAATGCGAACAAGAGGTGACTGAAACGTGTAACCAGTGGCACCCCGTACCATCACACTGGGTGATACGCCAGTAAGGCGATGATGAATACACGCTTCCAATGTGCGTTCACCGCGATGTCGCCAATCACGGATGCGACCATCATGATCCTGTAAAGAGAACCTGGATTCATCCGAAAAAATGGCGTTTTGCCATTCGTGCAGCCAGGTCCGTCGTTGAGCACACCATCGCAGACGTTCCTGTCTGTGATGCAGCGTCAAGGGTAACCACACCCATGGTCTGCGAGCTGATAGTCCATGCTGCTGAAAACGTTGTCGAACTGTTCGTGCAGATGGTTGTTGTCTTGCAAACGTCCCCATCAGTTGACTCAGGGATCGAGACGTGGCTGCACAACCCGTTACAGCCATGCGGATAAGATGCCTGTCATCTTGACTGCTGGTGATACGAGGCCGTTGGGATCCAGCACGGCGTTCCGTATTACCCTCCTGAACCCAACGATTCCATATTCTGCTAACAGCCATTGGATCTCGACCAACGCGAGCAGCAATGTCGCGATACGATCAACCGAAATCGCGATAGGCTACGATTCGTCATTTATCATAGTCGGAAACGTGATGGTACGCATTTCTCCTCCTTACACGAGACATCACAACAACGTTTCACCAGGCAACGCCGGTCAACTGCTGTTTGTGTATGAGAAATCGGTTGGAAACTTTCCTCATATCAGCACGTTGTAGGTGTCGCCACTGGCGTCAACCTTGAGTGAATGCTCTGAAAAGCTAATCATTTGCATATCACAGCATCTTCTTCCTGTCGGTTAAATTTCGCTTCTGTAGCACGTCATCTTCGTGGTGTAGCAACCAGTAGTGTACTTAAACCTATCTGACCTAAGGATATCACACACATCCATGCCTGAGGTAGGATTCGAACCTGCGATCGTAGCAGGCCCGCGGTTCCGTTTGAAGCGCTTAGAACCGCTCGGCTACAGCGGCCGGCGACAACACAGTCCAGAATGATGACGCTCAGGATAAAACTCCATTCCAGTTTTACCTATATTGTTCAACATATCAATATTATAATGAGTGCGTTCTTTTTATTCTGACTCAAAAGCTCTCGGCTCCGCCCGTCGGAGGTTCGAGTCCTCCCTGCGGCATGGGTGTGTGTGTTGTCCTCAGCGTAAGTTAGTTAAATTAGATTAAGTATTGCTTAAGCTTAGGGACCGATGACCTCAGCAGTTTGGTCCCATAAGACATTACCGCAGATGTCCAAAAAATTGACTCAAATGCGTTTCCAAAGTCTTGTATTACCAGAGTGGTAACATATTCAGTGCTCTGTTCTGTAACTATGTTCCCAACTGACAAATGCTATATTCACTTCTCTTCCTTTGCTACATTTAAATATAACGTCTTTCATATGTCTCCCATACGGGAGGGGGGACTGACAGACATGTAGTTTATTGTATCTCGTCTGTACACGGTCTTGTGAAGTAGAAAAATTACAGCATTGTTCTACGAGGGTGAGTCAAATGAAAATCTTAAATAATTTTTTTAATATTTTTTATTGTGCATAAGTGGTACAAAGATGTATTACTTTTCAACATAATCTCCCCCACGCTCAATGCAAGTCCTTCATCGCTTACAAAATGCATAAATTCCTTTAGAAAAAAATTCTTTTGGTAGTCTGCACAACCACTCATGCACCGTGTGGCGTACCTCTTCATCAGAACGGAACGTCTTTCCTCCCATTGCGTCTTTGAGTGGTCCAAACATATGGAAATCACTTGGGGCTAGATCTGATGAGTATGGTGGATGAGGAAGACACTAAAAATGCAACTGTTGTACGGGCAGTGTGGAGCCTTGCATTGTCATGTTGCAAAAGGACACCTGCTGACAGCAGTCTACGTCGCTTTGATTTGATTGCACGCCGCAAATGATTTTTTAGGAGATCTGTATATGAGGCACTGGTGACAGTAGTAACTCTAAGCATGTAGTGCTCCAAAATGACGCCTTTTTCGTCCCAAAAGAGAGACAGAATAACGTTCCCTGCTGATGTTCCGTTCGAAACTTCTTTGGTTTTGGTGATGAGGAATGGTGCCATTCCTTGCTTGCTCTCTTCGTTTTCGGTTGGTGGAAGTGAACCCAGGTTTCGTCCCCAGTAACGATTCTTGCAAGGAAGCCACCACCATCTCGTTCAAAGTGCCGAAGAAGTTCTTCACAAGCATCAACACGTCGTTCTCTCATTTCAGGAGTCAGCCGTCGTGGCACCCATCTTGCAGACACTTTGTGAAACTGGAGCACATCATGCACAATGTGGTGTGCTGACCCATGACTAATCTGTAAACATACTGCAATGTCATTCAGTGTCACTCGGTGGTTTTCCTTCACTATGGATTCAAGTGCTGCAACGTTCTGGGGAGTCACAACTCGTTGTGTCTGATCTGGACGAGTAGCACCTTCCACTGAAGTCACACCATTTGCGAACTTCCTACTCCATTCGTAGACTTGCTGCTGTGACAAACGTGCATCACCATACTGAAACTTCATTCGTCCATGAATTCCAATAAGTTTCACACCATAACAGAACGCTGTTCTTCCCTGGTACAAGTCGCAAGTGGGGCGGCCATCTTTATACTGATACTGCGACGGTGTGTGTGTATCTGCACTGTGCTGCCACCTACATGCCATTCTGCACGCTGTTTGTAGCACGCTTACCAACTTCCAGGATAATGGCGCGAAATTTCGATTTGTTATTACAAATTTAAGGTTTTCATTTCACTCACCCCACGTAATTTTAGGGAGCTGTCTTCCTATGGATATATTTCTACGTCCGTACTCTGCGTAACACTGGAGTGGATGACAGAGGTTGCTTAGTATGGTAGCGCAGTGGTTTGCACACTGGACTCGTATTCGGGAGGACGACGATTCAAGCCCACGTCCGCCCATCCACATTTAGGTTTCCGTGCCTCCCTTAAATCACTTGAGGGTAATGCCGACATGCTTCCTTTGAAAGGGCGCGGCCGATTTGCTTCCCCATCCTTCCCTAATCCGAACTTGTGCTCCGCTCTAACGACCCCGATATCGACGGGACGTTAAACACTAATCTCCTCCTCATCCTCCTCACACGGTACTCCATGTTAAAGTTTCTTCCCGTTCCATTCATGATATGAAGCGTGCGAAGAATGGCTGCTTAGATAGCTCTGCTCGTGATGTAATTACTGTAATCTTGTCTTCGCGATCGAGATACGTACGCGACTGATCAATATATCTCGAGTCTTCGCTTAATACTGTTTCTCGAAAGTTTGCAGGTAGGGATTCACGGAATAGCTAGCGCCTATGGTCAATGGTTCTGGCACATTGTCCGCCTGAAAGTTTTAAACCTCTGACCATTCGGACCACCTTTCTTCGTATATGTCAGTATACATAATTCAGTTTGAACAGAACCATCGGTGTGCAAGATCTACTTGAACTTATCCGATTTTTTTTTTATGAATGCGGTGATTTTATGTGACAATATTAGGTGCTCCAAGTCCGGGCTGAACGGTCAGCGCGTTGGAATGCCACGCACGGGGGCCCGGGTTCGATTCCCGGCTGGTGTGGGGTATTTCCTCCCCTCAGGGACTGGGTGTTGTCCTGTCATCATCATTTCATCCGCACTGTCGACGGGCAAGCTGCCCAATGTGGCGTCGCACCTGGCGGCCGAACTTCCCGCCTGGGAACTCTACTCCACTGATGCCATACGATTATTTTCCAGCTGCTCCAAGCTCTCCCTTACTTCTAAGCAAATATTCTGAGGGATCTTCTTTGCCTTCGGAAAAATTAGTAATTATAACGATAATAATGAAACTTGACAGAGGAGAGGTTGCAAGATACCTTGTGTGGGAGGGAGAAAGAGATGTGAATTTTATTTAAATTCTATAAATGAGATGCAAAGAGTGCTGTTCAAAGGAAAAAAATCCAAAAATGCTTGATTTACAACATACGAAAAAATTAATTTTTTGTCATTCGTTATCCAACTGTCTGTTAAGACTACCTTTTTTCTCAGGATTGAGTAAACTCATACCTTGTCTGTGTCGATATCGATAAAAGCCAAAAATCGTCGAGATCCTCGATTCCTGGGATGGATGAACTGTCAGTATACATAATTCAGTTTGAACAGAACCCTCGGTGTGCAAGATCTACTCGAACTTATCCGAATTTTTTTTCTCTGTGAATGCCGTGATTTTATGTGACAACATAAGATCTTCTTTGCCCTCGGAAAAATTAGTAATTATAACGATAGTAATGAAACTTGACAGAGGTTGCAAGATACCTTGTGTGGGAGGGAGAAAGAGATGTGAGTTTTATTTAAATTCTATAAATGAAATGCAAGGAGTGCTGTTCAACATACACTCCTGGAAATGGAAAAAAGAACACATTGACACCGGTGTGTCAGACCCACCATACTTGCTCCGGACACTGCGAGAGGGCTGTACAAGCAATGATCACACGCACGGCACAGCGGACACACCAGGAACCGCGGTGTTGGCCGTCGAATGGCGCTAGCTGCGCAGCATTTGTGCACCGCCGCCGTCAGTGTCAGCCAGTTTGCTGTGGCATACATAGCTCCATCGCAGTCTTTAACACTGGTAGCATGCCGCGACAGCGTGGACGTGAACCGTATGTGCAGTTGACGGACTTTGAGCGAGGGCGTATAGTGGGCATGCGGGAGGCCGGGTGGACGTACCGCCGAATTGCTCAACACGTGGGGCGTGAGGTCTCCACAGTACATCGATGTTGTCGCCAGTGGTCGGCGGAAGGTGCACGTGCCCGTCGACCTGGGACCGGACCGCAGCGACGCACGGATGCACGCCAAGACCGTAGGATCCTACGCAGTGCCGTAGGGGACCGCACCGCCACTTCCCAGCAAATTAGGGACACTGTTGCTCCTGGGGTATCGGCGAGGACCATTCGCAACCGTCTCCATGAAGCTGGGCTGCGGTCCCGCACACCATTAGGCCGTCTTCCGCTCACGCCCCAACATCGTGCAGCCCGCTTCCAGTGGTGTCGCGACAGGCGTGAATGGAGGGACGAATGGAGACGCGTCGTCTTCAGCGATGAGAGTCGCTTCTGCCTTGGTGCCAGTGATGGTCGTATGCGTGTTTGGCGCCGTGCAGGTGAGCGCCACAATCAGGACTGCATACGACCGAGGCACACAGCGCCAACACCCGGCATCATGGTGTGGGGAGCGATCTCCTACACTGGCCGTACACCACTGGTGATCGTCGAGGGGACACTGAATAGTGCACGGTACATCCAAATCGTCATCGAACCCATCGTTCTACCATTCCTAGACCGGCCAGGGAACTTGCTGTTCCAACAGGACAGTGCACGTCCGCATGTATCCCGTGCCACCCAACGTGCTCTAGAAGGTGTAAGTCAACTACCCTGGCCAGCAAGATCTCCGGATCTGTCCCCCATTGAGCATGTTTGGGACTGGATGAAGCGTCGTCTCACGCGGTCTGCACGTCCAGCACGAACGCTGGTCCAACTGAGGCGCCAGGTGGAAATGGCATGACAAGCCGTTCCACAGGACTACATCCAGCATCTCTACGATCGTCTCCATGGGAGAATAGCAGCCTGCATTGCTGCGAAAGGTGGATATACACTGTAATAGTGCCGACATTGTGCATGCTCTGTTGCCTGTGTCTATGTGCCTGTGGTTCTGTCAGTGTGATCATGTGATGTATCTGACCCCAGGAATGTGTCAATAAAGTTTCCCCTTCCTGGGACAATGAATTCACGGTGTTCTTATTTCAATTTCCAGGAGTGTATAAGTGATTTATTCAGTGAAACTGGATTAAACTGCATATGCAATAATTATTGAAATTTTATCAAATTCATTTAACAATCACTCACAAATTATTCAAATAATGATAAACCAAAATAAAAAATTTGGGTCGCCAGATACTATAGAAAGTGTTAAAAAAAACCAACAACAAATAGAATTGAATTGGCACCAAGAGCTCACAACAAGTGAATTTTATAAGGTGCCTGTCCTGGTATTTGCGTTGTAACATGACCATTGTGTGACTTCATTCTAATTTAAATTACACGAGACGGGTTGACCTGATGTAATAAATGAGGAAGGAATTAAAAAACAAAAAAGCAGCTGAACATATGACTCTCTTAACGGGCAAACGGTGAATACTGCGCCTTGCGTCTTTATGAACATCTAAATCATTGCAAAGAAATTGAAGAAAGTGAAAGAAGAATCCGCAGCTATGAAAGCGGACGTTTTCTGTATTACCATGTTCACAGCGTGGTCAGCGTAGCGGTGGAGTCGGCTGATTGCGTGCGGCTGCATCAAGACTCTGCCGGCGACGTAGTTGATGGCGTCTAACATGCCCTACGCTGAAAATAGTGGCCGAAACCTGCTACTGGATCATTACTGGACGACGGTATGCGTCCATCTGCAAGTGCAAACCTACGTGAAACTGCATTAAACGAAATTCAAAACTGTTCTGACAGTACTACCATCATCGAACATGTAGTAAATCAAAATGTGATCCTGAGTTAAACTCTTGATAACGCGCACTGTGAGTGAAGTTCGCCTACTTGGATCTGACAAACTTTGCTCTCTACGCTGTTTTCGACGAATGCAAAGTGCACTGTCTCATGACAAGCGACAAGAGAATCGTTGCGACTTATCGGAAGCAGTCAAGAGTGAACTCCTACCTCTTCAGAAGCAATATTCGGAATGCCCAATACTAGTGCGCTCCTCGCACTTGGAGAGAGAGAGCCGGTCCCCTCCAGCGTCTTGTCTCTGCCCATCCGCAAATTACATAGCTCGTACTATTTTTCAAAGCAAACATTAGATTCTTGCCAATGAAGAGGTCCCTTTCAAAATCTCCTCCCTCCTTGCCGTCGCATTCCGCGAGGAAAAGGTAGCGACACTCTGTGTGAGACAGAGTATACAAATAAACCAAGACTTCTCCCTTTGAGTACTGCCGCTACGTTCCCAGGTGTTCTGCTCGCGGGAAACGGCCAAAATTCCCCGGGTCAGTTGAGATTCTTGGACACCCTAGTCGTGCTGTTGCTATACAACTCGCCGTTCTGTCCGCGTTACGTAGGATCGTGACAAAGCTGTTTTTCGCTCTAAGTTTGTAGTTTCCGCTGCCTCGGGCACACGTGCGAATGTCCACGGCTTCCCTCGGCAGCGTGTTGATGTACTCAGCCTCTTTGCCTGTCGCTAATCCTCTGGGGGCCTGCCCTCTGTGAAGCGTGCCGACATGGGCGCGCGACCGCCGCTCGCCCGTGAGCACTACCTGTGTCCACCTGGTCGCCGGGCTTCCCAGCTAGGAACGCACCAGAAGAATTCCTTTCATGCACAAAGTGTACCAAGTTTGCAAAGAGAAGAACCATAGCCCTTTACCGATGCTTAATGACACAATAATTCACCTCCATCACACTTCATATATTGCAATAAACTAATGGCTGATTTTAAAAGCAATTATGTCCTTTAATTATAAACATGAAAAGCTTTGACGCTTTTCAAGGTTTAGAAGGAGAAAGATATAAGAACAAAACAGGTGCTGCATGAGAAGGTCTGTACAACAAGATAGCGGTTCCTTTGGCCATACAGTGCTCAGGCTGTTAGGCGCCGCATGTGCCGAGGCTGTAAGTGAGGTATGAGCAGAGGCGGCGACTCACCTTGGCGCCTGCAGTCAGCAGCGCCCTGCTGAAGGCTCTGCCCAGACCGCCGGCAGCCCCCGTGATCAGCGCCACCTTGCCAGAGGGGTCCATCCTGCAACACAGGACACCGTCTCACCAACACAAGTCGTGTGTACGCTAAACACGCTACACCATTCAGATGGACCGCGCGAAGTGGCCGCATGGTTTAAGGCGTCGTGTCACGGTTTGCGCGCCCCCTCCCGGCGGAGGTTCGAGTCCTTCCTCGGGCATGGGTGCGTGTCTTGTTCTTGGCATAAGTTAGTTTAAGTCAGGTTAAGTAGTGTGTAAGTCTAGCGACCGATGAACTCAGCAGTTTGGGCCCTTGGGAATTCACACATAAACGGTAATATCAGAAATTGAGTCCGCCTTGATGCAAAACACCTTGTTATTCGTTTATTTCTTTATTATCCCAATCTAGTTTCGGCGACAAATACCACCATCATCAGTAGGGTTTTTTAATCTAAAACATGCAGCAAAAATGGCATGGCTGTACAAACACAATAAATCATTATTACATTTTTGCAATTTGTCTTTTGAAATATAGTTTTTTATTCATACTTTCATACTACCTTATTTATTGTATGTTACAGCATGTTTTAAGCAATTATTGGCGCTGTTTGCGACTTATTTTCTATGCTCTTTTTCTGTTGCCGTCTTTTTACTTAGCGAACATCATGTCGTCTGCAACCATGTGAGCGGCTGTTAGTAAACAAATACTAAAACGTGAACTTTATAGCCCGCATCTCGTGGTCGTGCGGTAGCGTTCTCGCTTCCCACGCCCGGGTTCCCGGGTTCGATTCCCGGCGGGGTCAGGGATTTTCTCTGCCTCGTGATGGCTGGGTGTTGTGTGCTGTCTTTAGGTTAGTTAGGTTTAAGTAGTTCTAAGTTCTAGGGGACTTATGACCGCAGCAGTTGAGTCCCATAGAGCTCAGAGCCATTTGAACCATTTCGTGAACTTTATATGTCAGCAGTATACATTTGGGGTTGTGGTAGTGTTGTGGAAACCAGTTATTTGGTGTGTACTGAGCTGTTGCTTAGCTATTCGTGCACTCACCTTCGTAGGATGGTATGTGGCTGCTTTTATACACAGAAAAACAAATCTTATGCACTTTTGTTTCTGATCCAGAATATTACGCCATCTTGCTGTTCGCGTGTGTCGCGAGAGGCGTATCGCATGTGGCGAGAAAGGCTATGAAAAACTGTAGCGCGAATTACGACGACTTCTGTTCATTATTTATGTCTCTGTGTGTGATGGGGAAGTGGTTGTTTTGCGCGTGTGTGCTTTCTGTTGTGTGTCCTTGGTCAGTTCTCTCAGAGCGGTAAGGAGTGTGTTGTTGCAAAGTGTTGTATTTTCATTTATTACATTTTTCCCTTGGACTATAGCCTTTTGTATGTAGTAATTTTCTTGTATTGTTAGTTGTCGGTATAGACTGTTGATGTTTCTCAGAATGCGTAGATCGTTTTCGATATTCGTGGGGTTATGGTTTTTGTACATTAGATGTTCTGCAGAAGTTGAATGTGTGCTTTCATTTTTTAGAGCTCTCATGTGCTCTGTGTACCTCGTTCGCAAACCCCAGTGATGATGGTGATATTTGTCGCCGTAAGTAGTTCGGGATAATAACGAAATTAAACGAATAACAAGGTGTTTTGCATCAAGGCGGACTCAATTTTTGATATTACTGTTTTTCTATGCAAACACGGGCCAAATGGAAGAGTTCCAAGATAAAATTATTGAATTCATACACATTTGAACATTCGGATGGCTAAGTGCTCTCAGTTTGTCTTCTTTGCGGCGCCATTACAACACTGGATTAGGTTGTCATGACCACTCTTAGTAGCTCTGCACCAACGACACCTCGCAGCTGGCTGTGTTCTATTTCGTTTATCTAGATTTTCCGTTCTGATAACAAAGCCATGATGGATGGAAGTAAAATGAACTGCAAGACTGTTGTAATTGGTGGTATCGTTCTTGCTACAACCGGTTTCGCTGCACTAAAACAGCATCCTCAGTTGAACTGTATAAGAATTAAAAATTCCCACATCATACATATGATCTAAATACTATAAGAAAATTTTAAAAATTAACTTGTCAATAACTATATCAGTATGTTGTGATTTGAATATGTGTGCCAGTCGCAGCTGTTTTGCGATCAGGCCGGCCGGGGTGGCCGAGCGGTTCTAGGCGCTACAGTCTGGAACCGCGCGACCGCTTCGGTCGCAGGTTCGACTCCTGCCTTGGGCATGGGTGTGTGTAATGTCCTTAGGTTAGTTAGGTTTAAGTAGTTTTATACGGGACTGATGACCTCAGAAGTTAAGTCTCATAGTGCTCAGAGCCATTTGAACCATTTTTTTTTTTTTTTTTTTTTGTCTTGCGATCAGTTTATTTCCATTCATTATGCAGTTTAATGGCTGTGGCTGTCCGCATTAGAAAGCTCTTTGGAACTATGCCATGGCTTCACGATGTATGAAAAATGAACTGCCAGAAAAACTGAGTAGCTTTGCGACTGAGTTATTAGTCTGTGACAAAGGCACACTTTTCCTTTTTGTTCATAAACTACAGTAGCTCACAATTCCGGCATACCTCGTGTAGTCATTGCGACAGCTTTCTGTTGGAGACGAAAACAAAAACAATGGACTGTGTTTACAGTGTAATATCGGAAAAATTCTATGTATTAGTGAACTCAGTTTATAAATTACGAAACAGTTTCTGTACGCTGGGCGCAGTTGCTTCGCTTGTCTACAACGCGATTTTGTAAACGTTTTTATGGCTACACCTCTTCAGAGCTCTAGAGACGGTCATTTCTTTCGTCTGCAGCCAGTTGCGCTTCGCAGTTGAAAGCTGTCAAAAGAGCAGCCGATGTCAGGGATTTCCCTAAGCTGATTCGATTCTACGAGAATCCCTGTAATAAAGAATAGGTGTACTAAAACTTCAAGGGTGATGCAGCATTTTTTTCCCGCATCTCGTTGCTTATGCCGCCATATTTGCTAAACTATGGCAGGTAGGTAGTTCTTACACCCACAGCAATTGTTCCCTGACAGTAAGGCACATACGTACCAAGTTTGTTGAAATCGGTCCAGTGGTTTAGAAGATGTTGAACATAAGCACATACATAGATACATATTTATAACATTTGTGGATACTTTGGTCAAAACCCAATGTACTGGTCAGCCACAGTCTATTCTCGCATAGTACTGCCATTAGTAATGGAAGCTACAAGTACGTTAATTGTACCTGAGCTGGCCACAAAGTCATTTTGTTTGCAATTGCAAAAACGTGTTTGCGGATTTCTTGGAATTTTTTTACTGATTTTTTTTTTTACAATCAAAAACAGTCTTGATCACAATTTTTAATAGTAAATATTTGTAATACATTGATCACTGTTCACTCACACAATGTATTCAAAAATAATTTTTGCTGATGCTTTGAAACACAAAGCAGCAGTAAATACATATACAATGAAACACAACACATCAGCAAGTACATATTGGCTACTATAGCGCTGTAAACAGTATTATTATTAATTACTGTTATTAGTGGCAGTGGTCAGACACAAACCACTAGTAATCTGAATCGGACAAAATGGCTCTGAGCACTATGGGACTCAACTGCTGAGGTCATTAGTCCCCTAGAACTTAGAACTAGTTAAACCTAACTAACCTAAGGACATCACAAACATCCATGCCCGAGGCAGGATTCGAACCTGCGACCGTAGCGGTCTTGCGGTTCCAGACTGCAGCGCCTTTAACCGCACGGCTGAATCGGACAAAAAGCGTTAGTAACGTGAAGTCTTTCAATTTATACCAGTCCAGAAGTAAGCAGTCCAGTAATCAGTTCGTGGTTTAATCAAACACCTACAAAATGTAAATATCAGTTACGTTTTATCACTTCAAAAATAAAAGTTTTCAAAGGGGGCTGGGTGCAGCAACTATCTGACTGCACTCAGAGGTAATGCTGTCCAAAGGTTGGGAACCAGTGTTTTAATGTAAACGCTAGTTCATCGGTTGTAGTGAATAGTAGCGAACACTGGCGTACAGTCTGCAATAGCTCGTTCGCTTGCGTTTGCTTGCATTCACTGTGGTGTAAGCCAGGATTGTTAGATGCTGTCCGATTAGCAACGCCGATATTGGCTACAGTAGTCGCTCACGGTAGTAGCGCTGTAGTAAATATCGATTAATTGATACATCGAAATGACACCAATGCAATA
Organism: Schistocerca serialis cubense; assembly: GCF_023864345.2. Lineage (NCBI taxonomy): Eukaryota > Metazoa > Arthropoda > Insecta > Orthoptera > Acrididae > Schistocerca > Schistocerca serialis. Next base: position 860,822,331 of record NC_064641.1, read on the forward strand.
TCGATACGTTCCTGCTGTATGCAAGCCAAAGATATTGATATACCGATACTGAAATGGTTATACTGGGTGCGTTTATTTTTATTTTTTCGCACTTTACCATAAATGTTTGAAACTGATCATTTGAAATTGTAATAGAACATAATTTTACTTTCAGTGTGTGAAGGAGTCTTAGCTCGTTTTGAAAACCAATGCGTGCAGTCTTTCTCTTTGACTGTGTGAAGCAAATATAAGTGGCACGAAAGAAGTAGTCCGATTCACTGGAAGGTGGCGGCGTGAATGGAATAATAAGATTTCCGAAGTGAAGAAATAGCATACCAGTAGATTTAAAAATCAATTTTTAATGCAACTAGTGTGCTATTTCTTCACATTGGCACTCTTCGAGATCAAATGCTGAAAATGAAGAACAAAAATGCCGACCGGAGTGGCCGTGCGTTTCTAGGCGCTACAGTCTGGAGCCGAGCGACCGCTACGGTCGCAGGTTCGAATCCTGCCTCGGGCGTGGATGTGTGTGATGTCCTTAGGTTAGTTAGATTTAAGCATTTATAAGTTCTAGGGGACTGATGACCTCAGAAGTCAAGTCGCATAGTGCTCAGAGCCATTTGAACCATTTGATTAACAAAAATCTAAGTGAGAAGATCGGTCTTTGCCGTGGGCGGAGACATGTGAGGAGAAATGCTAACACAATCGGCCCTCGGCGCTGCCAACACAAACGACAACGTTTAACGTCATCACACAACTACTAGGCCGCTGGGTTTTGCATTCATGAAGAAAAAGGGATGTCGACATGAAATGTTCAGTACAAATCCGGTGTGTGACGAAACATAAGGATGGGCCTATCGGACACCTTTTATTGTGCGGCTTACATGCAGTTGCCGTTGTCAGCACAGCCACAGGGTGTTTCAAAAATGACCGGTATATTTGAAACGGCAATAAAAACTAAACGGGCAGCGATAGAAATACACCGTTTGTTGCAATATGCTTGGGACAACAGTACGTTTTCAGGCGGACAAACTTTCGAAATTACAGTAGTTACAATTTTCAACAACAGATGGCGCTGCAAGTGATGTGAAAGATATAGAAGACAACGCAGTCTGTGGATGCGCCATTCTGTATGTCGTCTTTCTGCTGTAAGCGTGTGCTATTCACAACGTGCAAGTGTGCTGTAGACAACATGGTTTATTCCTTAGAACAGAGGGTTTTTCTGGTGTTGGAATTCCACCGCCTAGAACACAGTGTTGTTGCAACAAGACGAAGTTTTCAACGGAGGTTTAATGTAACCAAAGGACCGAAAAGCGATACATTAAAGGATCTGTTTGAAAAATTTCAACGGACTGGGAACGTGACGGATGAACGTGCTGGAAAGGTAGGGCGACCGCGTACGGCAACCACAGAGGGCAACGCGCAGCTAGTGCAGCAGGTGATCCAACAACAGCCTCGTGTTTCCGTTCGCCGTGTTGCAGCTGCGGTCCAAATGACGCCAACGTCCACGTATCGTCTCATGCGCCATAGTTTACACCTCTATCCATACAAAATTCAAACGCGGCAACCCCTCAGCGCCGCTACCATTGCTGCACGAGAGACATTCGCTAACGATATAGTGCAAAGGATTGATGATGGCGATATGCGTGTGGGCAGCATTTTGTTTACTGACGAAGCTTATTTTTACCTGGACGGCTTCGTCAATAAACAGAACTGGCGCATATGGGGAACCGAAAAGCCCCATGCTGCAGTCCCATCGTCCCTGCATCCTCAAAAAGTACTGGTCTGGGCCGCCATTTCTTCCAAAGGAATCATTGGCCCATTTTTCAGATCCGAAACGATTACTGCATCACGCTATCTGGACATTCTTCGTGAATTTGTGGCGGTACAAACTGCCTTAGACAACACTGCGAACACCTCGTGGTTTATGCAAGATGGTGCCCGGCCACATCGCACGGCCGACGTCTTTAATTTCCTGAATGAATATTTCGATGATCGTGTGATTGCTTTGGGCTATTCGAAACATACAGGAGGCGGCGTGGATTGGCCTCCCTATTCGCCAGAAATGAACCCCTGTGACTTCTTTCTGTGGGGACACTTGAAAGACCAGGTGTACCGCCAGAATCCAGAAACAATTGAACAGCTGAAGCAGTACATCTCATCTGCATGTGGAGCCATTCCGCCAGACACGTTGTCAAAGGTTTCGGGTAATTTCATTCAGAGACTACGCCATATTATTGCTACGCATGGTGGATATGTGGAAAATATCGTACTATAGAGTTTCCCAGACCGCAGCGCCATCTGTTGTTGAAAATTGTAACTACTGTAATTTCGAAAGTTTGTCTGCCTGAAAATGTACTGTTGTCCCAAGCATATTGCAACAAACGGTGTATTTCTATCGCTGCTCGTTTAGTTTTTATTGCCGTTTCAAATATACCGGTCATTTTTGAAACACCCTGTATTATCGCCAAATGTGAACGTGCATCGTTTTCGTTTCAGTTCTCGCTCGAAGAGGGATAAGCAGGCTGCTAGCAAGTTGATGTACGAAATGTTTAATAATAGATCAATACTTAGATATAGAGCTCTAAAACTAGCAGTATATTTACAATACACAGCCGACATTTTATAGGCCGCTACTTCGATACGTACATGTCGATGTATTTTCTCGATGTATCGTGAGTTGACAATGATTTCCCTTATATATCGATATATCGTTATATCGACGCTGTTAAAAATATTAAAGAGTCCTAGCGGGTAGGCCTCGACACGCTTGGCAGCTGCAATGGCGCAGCGCTATGCCGCCTGGAGGGTGCTAAGTTCACCGGACTTGGATACGATGTGACGTCATTATGACGTATACACGCTACATCGAAAACGATGGAAACCGTATATCAACTATTCGACTTTTGCGAACTTTCGAGAGGTTGTGACAGGGTAGCGCTGTGCTCTGCGCCATTCGTTTGTGAACAGTAGTCTCCAAAGCTGAACTGAGTATATGATGACTAAACACATTGGTTCTCCGAGTAAGAGACCTTTACTGGTGCCATCTTCTGCAAGCTGCATCCAGCAAAAGTAACGAGACTTCTGCATAGTTTAAGGTATCCGCTCATGATGTGATGCAATTCGTATTTTGCATAATCTTGTCTTAGCAAATTATACTGCTGACATAAACCACATTGAAATGGCCAGGTACATGCTAAAACTATTGTGGTTGTATACATGATATAATATACAGTACGTCTGGTTTATCGTACCACCATGGAATGCTTTGACACTGCATTCAATCATTTCATACGTCAATGAGTACTAGACACTAACCTTTGGTTAAGATTACATTGAGAAATCCACTTCCCCTCGTATTTCATCTCCGGTCGACGATTTTTCTTCAACAATGCCTCATATTTTTCTTTTTAAGTTCGAAATTCAATCATTCTACACACCAATCATTACTGGACACTAAGGTACCTGTCTCTGCGGTCCGAGTGTAAAATTACTTGGAATTATGGTTGATAAAAGACTATCTTGGGATGGACATATAAATTACTTAGCTAACAAACTTGCACGAGTTCTCTTTCAGCCATATAAATTAAGAAAAAAAAGTCAGCAAGAGTATGCTGCTACAATCTAATATGTACTGACAAGACCAATTGTATGAAACCGTACTAAAATGTTGATAATAAATAAATATTATTTTCGGCGTAAGCATTCAGTACAACAATCACACAATCTAATGTGGTCGGGACATAAGAAGACTTCACTTTTTTACGAAACGTGTTGTCCGAGGTGTTTTCAAGGCCACGATCAGGAATATTTCTATTAATATCCAGCTCTTTTACTTTTATTTTGGCGAAATACATATACGCTGCCACACTGAGCTGTTTTCAGAATCGCACGTGTCAAAACAAACCACTAGCTGACGACAGTTTAGATTCTCAGACGTTCGTAAAAGTCGATAGGTGCGTCAATCGACTAAAGCGTATATGCGTCATAATGACGTCACATCATATCCTCCTATGCCGCCTACCTGTCTCTGTCTCTGTAGCTGTGGCCGGCTGTGCGCGTCTGCTGTTGCAACAGGCGACTGCCCCGCGCTCTGCCAGACATCACGGGCGTCGCTTCTCGTGACGTCGCGGCAGGAGCAAGGTCCAGCGGCACGTGGTATCGGCGCGGGCCGTCTCAGCGGCGAATCCCTCATCGCCCGATCTCTGCAGCTTATCTTCGGCGGTGTCCCACGTGAACGAAGTTGATAGCTCTGGCTGAGTGGTATGGGGATGTTTTCGTAGCATTCCCTGGCCGATCTCGTCATTCTCGAAGATACAATGGATCAACACAAATAAGCACCTATGCGTGGGGACCATGTCCACTCTTACATTCAGTTTGCTTTCCCTCGACACGATGGCATCTGGCACTAAGGCAACACCACATGACACACAACTCGCAGTGTACGTGTGTGTGAAAAAAAAAAAAAAAAAAATCAGCACCACGATGAGTTTATCGTGCTCCCCTGGCTACCAAACTGCCGGACAAAACCTAATCGAGAATCCGTGGAACAAGCTCGATCGGGCTGCTCGCGGAAGATTACTAAAATTTGGTTTTAAGTAGAAATTAAAACTAAGCACTGTAAGGAAAACTGCTAAAGTTCACTGGAGCAGACGGCTATTGTTGATGGTGGATGAATTTTCGTTAGTGACCAAACTGACTTCTACAAAAATGGTGTAACATTTAGAGAAGATTACGTCTTTTAATACGTCCGCAGCTCGTGGTCTTGCGCTAGCATTCTCGCTTCCGGCGCACGGGGTCCCGGGTTCGATTCCCGGCGTGGACAGGGACGTTTCCTGTCTCGAGATGACTGGCTGTTGTTGTGTCGTCTTCATCATCATAATCATCATTCATCCCCATTACGGCCGGAGGAAGGCAATGGCAAACCACCTCCGTTAGGACCTAGCCTAGTACGGCGGTGCGGGTCTCCCGCATAGTCACCTACGCTTCTCTGAGTATGGGACCTCATCACGTCTTTTAATACAACCATCAATTCTGCGGAGCCTGTATCTGTTGCTTACGGGCGAAATAGAATCGTAGCTTGGAGACTGAGCCTGTATCTGTTGCTTACGGGCGAAATAGAATCGTAGCTTGGAGACTGTGGCCATATCATTTAAGGTTCTGCGCTTGCATTCAAGTTTGCAAAACGATTCGCGATGATTGGTAGTTAATCTCAGGGACGCTGTAACAAGTTGCATATGAATAAATGGCAGAATACTAATTGTATTCGGCCATTGCGTCTCCACGCTGTTATCCGTTAAGCTCGTAAGGGTCGTTTGTGTAACAATAAAACATTTCATGTATCTTATATCTACTAGGAGGGCTGTTAAAATGAGAACTCATGAGACTTAACTAAGTTACATTAAATTAATTAAAAATGGTTCTAAGTCTACATGAAAGAAAGATTAGTTACTGGTACGCGAGGTACGCAGCTGTAGTTTGTGCTATCAGTGCTAAAGCTAACAGACAAGAGAAAGAGACAGCACCCGGAACGCTCTTCACTTACTTTCTAAAATGGTTCAAATGGTTCTGAGCACTATGGGACTTAACATCTATGGTCATCAGTCCCCTAGAACATAGAACTACTTAAACCTAACTAACCTAAGGACATCACACAACACCCAGTCATCACGAGGCAGAGAAAATCCCTGACCCCGCCGGGAATCGACCCCGAGAACCCGGGCGTGGGAAGCGAGAACGCTACCGTACGACCACGAGCTGCGGACACTTACTTTCTACAACAGCAAAAAAAGGTTTACAGTCGATCACAATCAGCCACAGGCTGACTGTCGCTGTATCTTTGAAATACTATTTATGAAATTATATTTCACAAAATTAATTACATGAGTTATTTAGATATAAAGTCATTTACAGTACAGAAAATTGATTAGTGCTAATTTTTGGGCTTCCCGTCGTTTTTGCGACGTTACATATACGGGGTGTTCAAAAAGTTTCTCCGCAGTGCCGTATGATTATTAGCCACGCGTGCCGTATGCTGCAGTGAATATACCGAAATGAAACTCAGTGAAATACAAGTTGTTAATTTACTGAATATTCACTTTTACTTACAGATTTTCACATTAAATGTTGAAAGTGTCCCCCCTGTTGTTAAATACACAGTTCAATTCGTCTAATCGTGTTTCCAAACACAAACTGTAACATTTCTTTTGTAACAGAAGACTGTAAGTTGATGTTGCCAGTTCATCGATGGAATTTGGACGGTTTTTATAGACAGTTGCTTTCGCTGCACCGCAGAAGAAAAAGTCAGGTGGAGTTAGGTCAGTCGATAGTGGAGGCCAAAGTCCCTGTGAAATTATGCGATCATCAAAAACATCAGCAAAGCTGTATGCGCGGTTGTACCATCTTGTTGAAAATAACCGTTCACTATTTCACTTAACACAAGTTCTCCTATGAATGGGTACAGAATGTCACTGCAGTATCGTTGTGCATTTATTGTTTTGTTGAAAAATATGGGACTCACAATCCGACGACTAGAAATTGCAATCCAAACTCCTATTTTCACAGAATGAAGTAGTTCCTCATGAATACACAATGGATTTGCAGTACTCCACATACGAGAATTTTACGAGTTCATGTACCCGGATAAATGAAACCACGCCTCATCAGTGAAAAACGTTTCATTAAGAATATACCTTCCATTTAGTTGAACGAAATTTTTGAACCATTGACAATAATACAGTCTCTTGCAATGATCAGTATTTTTCAGTTCTTACACGACTGTCACTTTGTATGGGAAAAGTTCTATTTTTTTCCTTACAGCTGTGTGGGCTGTTCCGACACTAACATCGATTACCTGGGCGAGTGTTTTTACTGTCTAGTTCGGACTCATGGACATTTTATCGGAAATATCGACTAGTTCATCCTCAGGCAAAACGCTAGGACGACCACTTCTCGGTGCATCTGTCACTGAAGCCGTACTTAAAAATTTGTTAATCAAATCTCGCACAATATCGCGATGTGGGAGTGTTGTCTCCGGGAAAACTGAATTAAATGTTTGAAGAACTGAAATTGTGTATTTGCCGCCAGCTTTGAACACTTGTTCGACTAAAAACACACGATCTTCAATGGTTAGCATTTTAACAGTTACAAAAACGAAACAAACGAACAAAGGAACTAAACTTAAACGTTCACGTCAACACGTAACGACACACACCAACGATACTACTGACGCTGGCTGAAATAAACAAAACAGTGGAATGTTGGGAGAGTCCACTTGAAGGGAAGTAACCCAGGCAGGCGAACAGTCACACGGCACGCGCGGCTAACAATCATACGGCACTGCGGAGAGACTTTTTGAACAGCCCGTACATAAGACTACGTGCGTCTGTCCAAGTAATGCTTCAGAGTAGACAAACCTACCACAACTGACGACGGCACTGAATCGTAATGGCTCCACATGCCAGTCTGTACCTTCCAGAACCTCACTGATTCTCTTCCTGCACGTCACGCGCTGCAAAAACTGGATATTAAGGTTTTGACAGGCGGTCTGATTAATGTCACTGGACAGCATATAATACGTAGAATATCTGACTGAGGTAGCCACCCTTTTAATAATAATATACCGTTGAAAAAATGCGTCACACTCATATAAACAAAGGCTAGCATAAATGATCAGCAGAACCACCGACCAGTATTCCTGATATCCCTGTGCTGTAGAATGTTAGAATATATTCAGAGCTGAGATACACAGGTGTGCAAAACTTAAGGACGAGATAGAGAAAGTGCCATAACATATGAAGTATTCGACGGAAATGAATGAAAGTGCAGGAGCATGTTACCAGAGGTGTCGCTCGTGCACAGACACATAGCGCGAGGATAGCGTAACTATAACGCCAAAGAGATCTGGCCACGCAGTAAGAGCTGGTTGAAGGAAAGCGAGGAGACACCGTGGTTCAATCAGCGACCGCATACGTGCGCTGCGCTACGGTGCTGTTCTTCATTACACCATGCCCTGGGGACAACATTTGGTTGACTTCACACGGGGAAGAATCATCGCGAAATTAGAAGAAGCACTGTCATTTACAGCAGCAGATGGCAACTGCATTGGGCCCCAATGAGAAGGCATTCACGTCAAACAGCTGGTGCAACAGCACCCATATTTAACCGGATTCGAAGGCACGTATTTTCAAGTTCCGCAGTGGCACGTGGACTGGATTGGGGTAGTCTCTTTGCCCGACGCCCAGGACGTTGCGTTCCGTCGACACCCGCACATTGGCGACGTCGTTTGCGATGGTGCCAGGAGCATAGGGACTGCACCAGCGGACAGCGGCGTCGGTTGATCTTCTCAGATGAGAACAGATTCAGTCTGACGAGAGATTCTGGACGTAGCCTCAGATGACGGGAGGTGGGAATATCTTAGCCTTCCACGAACGTTGTTGAACATGATCAGTTTGTGGCCGCGGAGTTAAGATGTGGGAGGCATAATGTTGCATGGGTGTACTGAACACTTATTACACAATGTATAAAATAAAGTACACTACATGTAAGGGAATCTACACGACATGAAAACGAAAATGTATTCCATGACAGAGAACTGCAGTTTACTAAAATGGAAGTCCTGTGTTTAGTAGAACGTTAGAAATCAATTACGAAAGAAACTGGCCACTGAAGATCCTGTAAAATAACGCAAAACGCGCATGGTCTAAATAAGACTTTTATTACAGTCACAAAAGGCGCAATAAATTCAATGTTACTTACATGACGGCGAGCGCGGAAGACAGCCCTAAAAACAAAGAGCCCGGCGTGCATATCACGTCACTCACGTGCAGTACAGCACGTGGTAAGAATAGTTGGTGTCGCAAAACAGACTGAACAAATTGTGAGAGATATTTAGACTGACTAAAACAATTTAAACGACATGTACAAGGAGGAACATGAGGGATTCAATGTACACATGCATGTCTAATACTGAAGAGCCAAAGAAACTGGTACGCCTGCCTAATATCCTGTAGCACGCAAAAGTGCCGCAACACGATGTGACATGTACGTGACTAATGTCTGAATTAGTGCTGGAGGGAACTGACACCAGGAATCCTGCAGGGCTGTCCATAAATCCGTAAGAGTGCGAGAGGGTGGAGATCTCTTCTGAACAGCATGTTGCAAGGTATGCCAGATATGCTCAATAGTGTTCATGTCTGTAGAGTCTGGTAGCCATCGGAAGTGTTTAAACTCAGAAGAGTGTCCCTGGAGTAACTCTGTAGAAATTATGGACGTGTAGGGTGTCGCGTTGTCGTGCTGAAATTACACAAGTCCGTCGGAATGCACAATGGGCATGAATGGATGCAGGTGATCAGACAGGATGCTTACGTACGTGTCACATGTCTTAGCCGTATCTAGACGTATCAGGGGTCCCATATCACTCCAACTGCACATGCTCCACACCATTACAGAGCCTGCTCCAGCTTGAACAGTCTCCTGCTGACACGCTGGATCCATGGATACATGAGGTTGTCTCCATACTCGTACACGCCCATTCGCTCTATAAAATTTGAAACGAGACTCGGGCAAAATATTTCCAGTCATCAATAGTTCAATGTAGGCTACTGGCCATTAAAATTGCTACACCAAGAAGAAATGCAGGTGATAAACTGGTATCCATTGGACAAATACATTATACTAGAACTGACATGTGATTACATTTTCACGCAATTTGGGTGCATAGATCGTGAGAAATCAGTACCCAGAACAACCACCTCTGGCAGTAACAACGGCCTTGATACGCCTGAGCATTGAGTCAAACAGAGCTTGGATGGCGTGTACAGGTACCGTTGCCCATGCAGGTTCAACACTATACCACAGTTCACCAAGAGTAGTGACTGGTGTATTGTGACGAGTCAGTTGCTCGGCCACCATTGACCAGACGTTTTCAGTTGGTGAGAGATCTGGAGAATATGCTGGCCAGGGCAGCGGTCGAACGTTTTCTGTACCCAGAAAGGCCCGTACTGAACCTGCAACATGCGGTCGTGCATTATCCTGCTGAAATATAGGGTTTCGCAGGGATCGAATGAAGGGTAGAGCGACGGGTCGTAACACATCTGAAATGTAACGTCCACTGTTCGAAGTGCCGTCAATGCGAACAAGATGTGACTGAGACGTGTAACCAATGGCACCCCCGTACCGTCACGCTGGGCGATACGCCAATATGGCGATGACGAATACACGCTTCCAATGTGCGTTCAGCGCGATGTCGCCAAACACGGATGCGACCGTCATGATGCTGTAAACAGAACCTAGATTCATCCGAAAAAATGACGTTTTGCTATTCGTGCACCTAGGTTCGTCGTTGAGTACACCATCGCAGGCGCCCCTGTCTGTGATGCCGCGTCAGGGGTAACCGCAGCCATAGTCTCCGAGCTGATAGTCCATGCTGCTGCAAACGCCGTCAAACTGTTCGTGCAGGTGGTTGTCGTCTTGCAAACGTCCCCATCTGTTAACTCAGGGATCGAGACGTGGCTGGATTATCCGTTACAGCCATGCGGATAAGATGCCTGTCATCTCGACTGCTAGTGATACGCGCCGTTGGGATCCAGCACGGCGTTCCGTATTACCCTCCTGAATCCGCCGATTCCATATTCCGCTAACAGTCATTGAATCTCGAAGAACGCGAGCAGCAATGTCGCGATACGATAAACCGCAATCGCGATAGGCTACAATCCGACCTTTATCAAAGTCGGAAACGTGATGGTACGCATTTCTTCTCCTTACACGAGACATCACGACAGCGTTTCACCAGGCAACGCCGGTCAACTGCTGTTTGTGTGTGAGAAATTGGTTGGAAACTTTCCTCATGTCAGCACGTTGTAGGTGTCGCCACCAGCGCCAACCTTGTGTGAATGCTCTGAAAAGCTAATCATTTGCACATCACAGCATCTTCTTCCTGTCGGTTAAATTTCGCGTCTGTAGCACGTGATCTTCGTGATGTAGCAATTTTAATGGCCAGTAGTGTAGTTGTTGACGGGCCCGGGCGGGGCGTAAAGCTTTGTGTCATGCAGTCTTCAAGGGTACACGAATGGACCTCAGGCGCTTGCCCGCGGCTCTGCCATTCCCCAAGGGCGCCGCTTCTCGTGACGTCACCGCAGGAGTAAGGTCAAGCGGCGCGAGATAACCGCCGCGGCCCACACTAGCCTTATTGTGCGATCTCTGGTGTTTAACTTCGGCACTGTCCCACCTGAACGGCGTTCGTGGCGCTGGCTTAGTTCCCCTACAACGGACGACGTTCGATTTACAACTTGCTTGAATGAATATAAAAATTTATTTCTAAGGGAGTATTCTACACGGTAGCGCCAAAGACTTGTATAGGCGTGCATATTCAAATACGGGGATATGTAAACAGGCAAAATACGGCGCTGCGGTCGGCAACGCCTTTACAGAACAACAAGTGTCTGGCGCAGTTAGGTCGGTTACTGAATCTGCAACATCGCTGCCGCCGGGAAAAGATCCTGCAAGAACGGGACCAACGACGACTAAAGACAATCGTCCAAAATGATAAAAGTCCAACCCTTTCACGGATATGGAGACAACCTCATGAATCCATGAACTCTGCATGTCAACAGGGGATTGTTCAAGCTGGTGGAGGCTCTGTAATGGTATGGGACGTGTGCAGTTGGAGTGATATGGGATCCCTGATACTTCTAGATACAACTCTGACAGGTGACACGTACGTAAGCATGCTCTCTGATCACTTGCATCCATTCATGTCCATTGTGCATTCTGACGGACTTGGGCAATTCCAGCAGGACAATGCGACACTCCACACGTCCAGAATTTCTACAGATTGGCTCCAGGGACACTCTTTCGAGTTTAAATCCAATGGCCGCCAAACTCCCCAGACATGAACATTATTGAGCACGCCTGGGATACCTTGCAACGTGCTGTTCAGAAGAGATCTCCACCGTCTCGTACACTTACGGATTTATGGACAGTCCTGAAGAACTCATGGTATTACTTCCCTCCAGCTCTATTTCAGATATTAGTCGAGTCCATGCCACGTGGCGTTGCGGCACTTCAGCGTGCTCGTAGGGGCCCTACACAATATTTATGGCTCTGAGCACTATGGGACTTTACATCCATGGTCATCAGTCCCCTAGAACTTAGAACTACTTAAACCTAACTAACCTAAGGACAACACACATCCATCCCAGAGGCAGGATTCGAACCTGCGACCGTAGCAGTCGCGCGGTTCCAGACGGCGCGACTAGAACCGCTAGACCACCACAATATTTATCAGGTGCACAAGTTTGTTTGGCTCTTCAGTGTGCATACAGCAATGTCACAAACTGTTTTTATGGCATGTGCCCTGACAGCATCTGCTTTCTTTTCTTTCTCTCTCTCTCTCTCTCTTCTTACAGGTAGCGTAATATAGAAGAGCTGTTGTCACAGTAGCGTCCATGCAGGAGAAAGCGCAATGTGATTTGTGACACAACAGAGCTCGGAAAACCTTTATTTGATGGGGTAACCAAACTCCATTCATGTATAACATGTAAAAATGTGGTGTATTTGCCGCAGTAGACATGAAACTCAAATCCACCATGACATAAATTAAAACTGCCTGCAAAACTATTTAAACAAGACATACGAGGTGCGGCTAGAAAAAAACCGGACTGATGCTGGAAAAAACATTTATTTACAATTATTTACAATTTCATGTTATCTCTTTCAATGTACCCTCCTCCTCGGTCTCTACACCGCTCCATACGAATTTTCCACTGTTCATAGCAATGCTGCAGATCATTTTCGGTAAGTCCATACATTACTTCCGTCGCTTTTTCTTTTACTGCTTCAACAGTCTCAAAACTAGTTCCTTTCAAAGCTGACTTGACTTTAGGGAAAAGAAAAAAGTCACAGGGGGCCAAATCAGTTGAGAAGGGTGGATGATCTAAGATGGGAATGTTGTGTTTTGCCAAAAACGTCTTCACTGACAACGCACTGTGAGCTGGGGCATTGTCTTGGTGAAGGATCTATGACTTTTTTCTTCACAAATCGTTCCGTTTTCTCCGTACTCGCTCACGTAGGGTAGCCAGGACGCTAATGTAGTAATGCTGATTCACTGTTTGTCCCTCTGGTACCCAATCAATGTGCACAATCCCTTTGATGTCAAAAAAAACAATCATCATTGCCTTGAATTTCGATTTTGACATTCGTGCTTTTTTTTGTCGTGGAGAACCAGGAGTTTTCCAATGCATCGATTGGCGTTTAGTTTCGGGATCGTAAGTAAAAAAAACCACGATTCATCGCAAGTAATAACATTTTGTAAGAAGGTGGGATCACTTTCAATGTTTTCCAGGATGTCAGAACAAATCATTCTTCGGCGTTCCTTCTGTTCAATTGTGAGACACTTTGGAACCATTTTTGAACACACTTTGTTCATGTTGAAACTTTCATGAAGAATCTTGTCGAACAAGTTTACCGATTTTTTCAATGTTTGCATCAGTTTTTGCTGAGAATGGTCTGCCAGTGCGAGTGTCATCACTGGTGTCTTCGCGGCCATCTTTAAATCGTTTAAACCACTCAAACACTTGTGTTCGCGATAAACAATCATCGCCGGACGCTTGTTGTAACATTACAAACGTTTCACTTGCAGATTTTCCTAGTTTGAAACAAAATTTGATGTTAACACGCTGATCTTTCTGTACACTCAACATTTTCCGACGCACAGACAAAACGTCAACTACTTAAAACAGACGCCACGGGCAGACTGAGTGCAGGAGGCAGATGAACCTCGAGCAGTAGGCGGAGCGAGAGTCACGTGACAGGCCACGCGACTTTCAGCCTTATTGCATTCGTTTTATTGTTTCACCAGTACTAGTCCGGTTTTTTTCTAGCCACACCTCGTACATTGACGAGCCAAAACATTATCACCACCTGCTTCGCAGCTTGTCTGTCCATTTTTGGAACGAAATACATCATTGATTGTGCGTATCAGAGATCCGACAGTTCGTTGGTAGGTTTGTGGAGGAATGTGACGTTAGATGTCTACGTACAGGACATGTTATTGGCGTCAAGAACGGGCCCTGATTTGTGTACTCGGTGCTGGCGTCTAATAGCGACCCAGATGTGTTCTGTAGGACTTAGATCGGGCGAATTTGGTCTCCGAAGACGTCAAGTTCACTACAACGATACTCAAACCACTGTAGCACGGTTTTGGCTCCGTGATAAGGACGATCATAAAGATAACATCGTTGGGCAAGACATCAAGCAAGAAATGAAGCAGGTGGTTCGCAGCTGACGGCGTGTCTTCGACTACTACCACAGGTCCCATGGAAGCGGAGGAGAACGTCTCCCACAGCATAATACTGCTCCAACCAGCCTGCATCCGTGGCGCGCTGCACATTTCGAGTCGCCATTCATCTCGATGAGCGCCTTAGCGGAGAGGAGCATAGGCCCAGTGTTCCAAAATTGTGATTCAACCAAAGAGCCGACATATTTTCATTGGTCGACGCTCGAATCCCAATTATCTTGTCCCCACTGTAATCGTAACTGACTATGTCGTTGTGTCAACTTTTTAACACGTAGGGTTGGTATGCTGCGAAGCTTCACGTTGAACAACGTACATTGAACGGTGTGCTCCGAAACACTTGTGCGTACACCAGCATTGTGCTCTTCCCGTAGATATCACCATCTATTCTACGTCACAGAGCGGACAAACCCCCAAAACCCACGTTCTGTGAAGAGTCATGGAAGCTCAACCATTTAGTGTCTACAGGTAGTTTCTCTGTCCTTCTACCTCTTTCCATAGCTGTTGACGATAGTAGCGTCTTCATTTTCCAGATACTCGTTCACAGGTTCTGAGTAATAATAATCTCCCCTTTGCCAAAGTCGCTTATCTCAATGGATTTCTCCACTTGCAGACCTTATCTTCGTTAGAGTGGTCCCCTGCCCGTGTCTGCTCCGCTTACATGCTATCGTTACTACATCACATGCCCGGGACGCCACCAGGCGGCAGCCAAAATCTCGGTAGGCATTCGTCACAATGTTTTGGGTAATCAGTATATAACTGGATTTTTCTGTCGATCATCCGATTCACCCCCCGATATATGAGAAAACTTTAGAGAAAATCTCAGCTCTCTAGTATATATGTTGGAAAAGATTTTCAGCATACAACAACTTATTGGGATAATTACAGTTTGGTGAGTGTGAAAAAACTTCCTGCAAAGCAATATTAAACGACTTCTCTGGAAGCTCCATACAACAAATAGTTCGGAAGCCCATTCGCGGTAAAAATATATTACATAAACAACGAATAGACTTGATCTGTTTGACGATGTCAACGTTGAAACTGGTATCATTGGCCGTGAGACTTGAGTAGCAACAATGACACCAAAGGACAAACAGCAACTAAAACAAGTAGAAAAAAATGGCTCTGAGCACTATGGGACTTAACATCTGAGGTCATCAGTCCCCTAGAACTTAGAACTACTTAAACCTAACTAACCTAAGAACATCACACACATCCATGCCCGATGCAGGATTCGAACCTGCGACCGTAGCGGTCACGCGGTTCCAAACTGAAGCGCTTAGAACCGCACGGCCGCACCGGCCGGCAGGCTGTTGCAGTGGCAAGCCTTCAACGAGTAGTAGAGGAGAAAATTATAGGAAGATCTCTCACAACACCCAAAGAAATTACGGTCGAGTATAAAGAATGTTGGTGGTCAAAGATTTGCGAACAGACACTCATGGATGATACACGAACTGAAATGGAGTGTTAAAAATGTATAGTAGAATTACTTCATTTTCATGTATTCCTTTACTAATGAAGATAAAGACGTACACCCACAGGTTATTTATATGTAGCACCACTGTAAAGATTTTAGTGTCAGTGGCGATGAGAAACAATTGAAATCGCCAGAACTGAACAGAGCCCCAGAGCCAGAACATCTACCAGATTCTACATCGTCCAGTTAGATTAATGTAACGACCCCCTGCGTTCGACGTCAACGTGCAATAGCCATTCATAGACAGCAGGTGGCAGGGCTGGCAGCAGAGTGTGTGTAAAGTGTGTCGGGGGGATGCGGAAAACTGTGCAGTCATTGTCTGACTTCCCAGGGGGCACGATCATTGGGCTTCAGGTCAGGGGTGGAAGTGTTTGCAAAGTCTGTAAACTGTTCACGTGCCGTCTTGGTTAAAGTATACCACGGTTGGCAAAATGGCGCTATTTGAAACTGTCAGCAAGGCTACTGTGGTGCACCATGAGCCATTGGCGACGGGGGTGAACGACGACTGTGATGTGTACAGGCGAATAGACGTGTAGCTGTTGAGCAGCTGACCACCCAGATGAACCAAGGGGCTACGAAAGGTGTCTTCCCAACGACCGTCCAGCGAAAACCGCCGCGTATGGGGCTCTGCAGCAGGTGGCTGGTTCAGTCTCCCTTGCTGACTGCTGTTCGTCGCTGACGAAGGCTGGAATTTGCACGGCAGTAGGGTAACCGGACGTCCAGTAAACGGTAACGGGGAGCCTTTTCATATGAATCACGTTTTATACTCCACTGGACAGATGGCCGTTGGTGTTTACGGCGTGAAATGTCTGAAAGCAATGAGTCAAGGGGAGCGATGTGGTCTAGGGATGTATTCGTATCATTTCCTCGCTGATCCCCTCATTCTGAGAGACATAATGGATCAACACAAATATGCCTGTGCCCTTGGGGACCATGTCCACCCTACATGCAGTTTGTTTTTCCTCGACATTATGGCATCCAGACAGCAGGACAACTCAATGTGTCGCACAGCCTGAAATGTGAAACTTCCTGGCAGTTTAAAACTGTGTGCCGGACCGAGACTCGAACTCGGGACTTTTGTCTTTCGCGGGCAAGTGCTCTACCAAAGCACGACTCACGCCCCGTCCTCAAAGCTTTACTTCTGCCAGTACCTCGTCTCCTACCTGTGAGGACGGGGCGTGAGTCGTGCTTTGGTAGAGCACTTGCCCACGAAAGGCAAAGGTCCCGAGTTCGAGTCTCGGTCCGGCACACAGTTTTAAACTGCCAGGAAGTTTCATATCAGCGCACACTCCGCTGCAGAGTGAAAATCTCTGCCTGAAATGTATGTGCATGGTTCAATGGGCGCCAGGATGGGTGTTCCGTACTCCCTTGGCCACCAAACTCACAGGATGTAAACCCAATAAAGAATCTGTGGAGCCACTTCCGTCGCCCAGTGTGCACCATGGATTCGAGAGACCTAGTACAGCATGTCTCCAGGTCCCTGTCGGTACCTTCCAGAACCACAGTAACGCTCTTCTGCACGTCTTGTTATTCAGGCTTTTAACAGGGGGTCACATTGATGTAACTGGACAGCTTATTATTTCTGGCAGAGGTAGCCCCTCCCCCCCCCCCCCCTTTAATCATAATATACCGTTGAAAACATGCAAGACACTCGTAAGACCAGAGGGCAGCAGAAATGATCAGTAGAAGGATCGTACAGTATTTCTGATATCCCCGTCTAATAAAATTAGAATATATCCAGAGTTCAGATACACTTCTGTGCCAAAACTTAAGGAAAAGATAAATAAAGTGTCGTGACATATAAACCACTCGGCAGAAGTGAAAGAAACTGCGGGAGAATGTTGCCAGAGGTGTTATAGTTGTGCACAAGCACTTAGCGTGAGGCCAGCGTGACCATAGCGTGAAATAGGTTTGGCCGCACAATACGAGACAATTGAAGGAAAGGGAGGAGACACCGTGTTTCAATCAAAGACCACATACGTTTTGCGCTGTGACGCTGTTCTACATTACAACATGGCCTGGGGACAAAATTTTGATGATTTCACACTGGGAAGAATCTTCAGCAAACTGTAAGAATCACTGTAATCTGCAGCAGCGGATGACTGCTACGTTGTACCACAGACAAAAGGTGGTATCCAAGTCAAACAGCTGATGCAGTGGCATCCATATTTAACAGGACTGGAAGGCAGGCAATTTCACTTTCCACAGTGTCAAGTCGACTAGATTGGGTTACTCTCTTCTCCTGACGATCAGTACGTTGTGTTCCGTCGACACCCGCACATCGGCGGCATTGATGACAATGGTGCCAGGAGCATAGGGACTGGAACAACGGCGAGTGGGGTTGATCTTCTCGGATGAGAGCAGATACAGCCTGAGGAGTGTTTCTGGACGGAGCCTCACATGACGGTAGGTGGGAACACGTAACGCTCCCAGGAACATTGTCGAACATGATCAGTTTGGTGGTCGAAGAGTTAAGGTGTGGGAGGTGTAATATTGCACGGGCGTACTGAGCGCTTATTACACATCGTATAAAATACATTAGGTGTGAGGGGATCTACACAACATGAAAATGAAAATGTGTTCGATTACAATGAACTGCATTTTATTAAAATGGATGTCTTGTGTTTAGTAGAACGTTAGAAACGAATTATGAAAAGACACTGGCTACTGAAAATCTTGTAAAATAAAGCTAAAAGGACATGGTCTAAATAAGACTTTTATTACAGTCACAAAAGGCGGTATACGCCCTATATTACTAGCATGACTGCGAGTGCGGAAGATAGCCCTAAAAACAAAAATAACGACATGCATATGACGTCAGTTACATACAGTATAGCATGTAGCAAGAATAGTTGATGTCACAAAACTGACTGAGGAAATTGTGAGGGCTTGTTAGACTGGCTAAAATAATTTAAACGATATGTATAAGGAGGAACATGAGGCGGTCAATGTATACATGCATGTTTTATGCTGGGTGTGATACGTGAGGAGGCGCTGGCGCCAGTCGCTTTCTCCGTCCGATTCACCTGGATCGATTGTTTCCCTCTGGCCTTGGTGATCTTTGCCTCTTTGGCCGGTGGTAGTGCTGGTGGGCTGGCGGGCAGACTGGGTTCTCGCTTCGGAACGACCGGTACGTGTCGCTGCTCAGAGAGTGAGACTTGTGTTTGCGTGGAGTTTGCTGGATCTGACCGGTGTATGTGGCTCGGATTGCGGAAGCGCGCCTTTTATTGCAAGTTCTTGAGGCGTGACTGGGCCATGGTCTTCTCCACGGGACGCTGAGCAATGTGTTATTCATTTTGGCTAGTGGAGTTGAACTATGTACCACGCAGCTGTCTATTGAAGAAGTAGACATTCAAGGTTTCTGGTTTTGCACTCGGGCCTACCCGTGTTATCACTAGTTTCTACCGTTTCTTATGAGTGTCAATATTTTATTGGAACTGCGACGTACTAGTGTAATAATATTATGCTTTGTCTTATCGTTGCCCTTTTAAAACTAGTCTGTTTGTGCTGGATCAATTTTACATATTTTGAAATTTGAGGTCTACAGTTAATTCTTTAACCATTTTTAATTTGCCCTTGTCTTGATGTGATCTATATTTGCAGAATTTTATCTTACTATATTCTGGGGCGTCCCCCCATGAACCATGGACCTTGCCGTTGGTGGGGAGGCTTGCATGTCTCAACGATACAGATAGCCGTACCGTAGGTGCAACCACAACTGAGGGATATCTGTTGAGAGACCAGACAAACGTGTGGTTCCTGAAGAGGGGCAGCAGCTTTTTCAGTAGTTGCAGGGGCAACAGTCTGGATGATTGACTGATCAGTGGTTGGGAAGGGAGTGAGACAGGGTTGCAGCCTATCCCCGATGTTATTCAATCTGTATATTGAGCGAGCAATAGAGGAAAGAAAAGAAAAGTTCGGAGTAAGTATTAAAATCCATGGAGAAGAAACAAAAACTTTATGGTTCGCCGATTACATTGTAATTCTGTCAGAGACAGCAAAGCAATTGGAAGAGCAGTTGAACGGATTGGACAGTGTCTTGAAAGGAGGGTATAAGATGAACATCAACAAAAGCAAAACGAGGATAAATGAATGTAGTCGAATGAAGTCGGGTGATGCTGAGGGAATTAGATTAGGAAATGAGACACTTAAAGTAGTAAAGGAGTTTTGCTATTTGGAGAGCAAAATAACTGATGATGGTCGAAGTGGAGAGGATATAAAATGTAGACTGGCAATGGTAAGAAAAGCGTTTCTGAAGAAGAAAAATTTGTTAACATCGAGTATAGATTTATATGTCAGGAAGTCGTTTCTGAAAGTATTTGTATGGAGTGTAGCCATGTATGGAAGTGAAACGCGGACGATAAACAGTATAGAGAAGAAGAGAATAGAAGCTTTCGAAATGTGGTGCTACAGAAGAATGCTGAAGATTAGATGGGTAGATCACATAACTAATGAGGAGGTATTGAATAGAATTGGGGAGAAGAGGAGTTTGTGGCACAACTTGACTAGAAGAAGGGATCGCTTGGTAGGACATGTTGTGAGACATCGAGGGATCACCAATTTAGTATTGGAGGGCAGCGTGGAGGGTAAAAATCGTAGAGGGAGACCAAGAGATGAATACACTAAGCAGATTCAGAAGGATGTAGGCTGCAGTAGGTACTGGGAGATGAAGAAGCTTGCACAGGATAGAGTAGTATGGAGAGCTGCAACAAACCAGTCTCAGGACTGAAGACCTCAACAACATCAACAACAACATATTCTGGGGCTGTTAAAATTGTTTCTTTTGGCTGTGGCTGCGTGATTTGGCTTTTATGTTGCAGCACTGCAGCGGGCACCCAGTCCATGTCTAAATCGATGTTCGGAGTACGACGCCTAGGCCGACCAGTACCAGAGGGAACGGGAGGTCCATTTGGCCGCGGGGAAAATGGCAACCGATACGGCGGCCACTGAGTTCTTCGGGTTGCAGTGAGTGGGGATCTTGCGTTACGTTTCCTCTGCATTGGGACTCCAATTCTTCTGTTCCGTTTGGTATACTGCTTATATATTTACCTTCAGAACCATAAAAGATGAAGACTAGTGTTCTGAATTACACCTTACGTGCAGCGGGAGTTGAACTTATGTACATGTTGAAAGGTGGCTACACTGAGTCACAGCGCCATATGGTTCAAATGGCTCTGAGCACTATGGGACTCAACTGCTGCGGTCATAAGTCCCCTAGAACTTAGAACTACTTAAACCTCACTAACCTAAGGACATCACTCACATCCATGACCGAGGCAGGATTTGAACCTGCGACCGTAGCGGTTGTGCGGTTCCAGACTGTAGCGCCTTTAACCGCTCGGCCACTCCGGCCAACAGCGCCATAGATTGCGCCAAAGATTATTATTCTGCCGCCTCCACTGGGCTCAGGAGTAGTTCAGAGGATGTCGAGAGCAGTCGTTCTGTTGGGCGAGAGAGTAGACGCTCTGAGTGTTGACTGAAATGTTGTACTGTTCGGTTGGTGTAATGTATAGATGGAAGAAGATGCAATATGTCAGAATATATTTGAGAAAGGAGATGGGCTTTTGATTTATGATGCTGGTGTAATGGAATATTTTCGTCAATATATAATGAGGTAAAAAGGTATTACAGTTTTCTTTAATAACAATCCCTCTTGCTCAGAGGTACAATCAGGAAAGCATCTGGCTCGTGTTCGTTTATTAGACTTGTAACTCTGGTTTCTATGTGAAATTATAATATTGCTGGTTTTTCAATTAGTTCATTTTAAATGGTGTTAAAATATTTTGTCGTATTGAGAAAGAACCGAGCGAGATACATGTACGTTGAGTCACACTACCACACACAGAACAGCTACACTTATGCCTTGTTGTTTCGCAGCTTTTATAGTTGCAGGGGACTTAATTAATCAATCGTGTTAATGGAAATTCCTTGTCATTCTTTATTTTTATTTTATGCAGTCAGATTGCGTGCGTCAGGGCCAACCGGTTACGAGACTTCGTAGCCGGTTACACAGCTAGTAAAATTATTGCATTTATTCATTAATATTAGTCTTTTCTTTTTAATTATGCCCCCTCGCACGCGGCGACCGCTGCTTCGGATCGTCCCTTGGAATTCTTTTGATAGTAAAAGTTGTAGACGGTAGTATTGTTGTAGTAATTTGTAGTTTAGTAATTGTAGTCTATATTTCATGTGTAGATTTTGTAATTGAACCTTTGTAGTTGTCTTGTCATTATTCTAATGGTATTTTTGTAGAGTTTAATTTTTGATATGTCGTATACAGGTTTGACAATTTTGTGCAATTGTGAAGGTTTTAATTGTTCGTTAATGTGTTTGTCGGGAAGAATTTCGTGTGAATGGTATTGTTGGTGATAAACTGTTATATTGTGTGTAATTTTCGTATAGTGACGAGTTTTGTATGTTTTGTAAATGATAACGCGATCGATGAAAAAGGCAAGAATGACGGATAGTCAGAAAACGAAATTGTTAATATGGAGGACTCGCCGATACAGGAGAACAGTATGGTGAATAATGAAGTAAACTACAATTTAATAAGCCGGGAAAATAGTCCGGAACCAGTTCAAATTTTTTCACAATCGGAAAATTTTCAGAATACGAGATTAACGATAGAAGATTCTGGAATAGTATCGAACACAGATAGCTTTACGGCTATGATGAAGGAAGTTAGTTTTATGAGAAATGTAAGGAGCGAAAAGAATTACGAACCAATTAAGATGGAGCAGTTGATGCAATATTAAATTTGGGATCATAAATAGGAACAATTAAAACTGATATGGGAACAATGGAAACACAGTTAGGATCTGAATTTAAAACAGAAATGGGAACAATGGCAACAGGATTAGACTCACTAATAGGGACATGTTTTGAAAAGATGAAAGATGAATTATAGAAAGAAATTAGAGATGAAGTACAGCCGATTTTGAATGCTCACAATAATAGATTAACTTCAATGGAAAATAGACAAAAGGAACAAGATAGAGAACAGGAAGAAAGAGATCACGCGATAGTACAAAAATTTTCAAAGTTAAATTTACAACGTGCACACGATAAGGAAGAAATATTTAAAAGAATCGAGAAATCCGTACCAAATGACAGAATAAATAACCTAACACAACAATGTGAACAGTTAACTAGTAAATGTGTCAATACTGAAACCCGTGTCGCGACACTTACGGATGACGTCAATAAACAGAAAGAACAAATAGGTGACTTAACAGAAAAAGTTGAGGAGATTTCAGATAAATTGACAAGTCTTAGTTTAAATGGGGACAGAGATTCAGATGATACAGCTGCATTGCCATTTGCAGAAACAGAAGGGTACCAGAATATAAATAAACATGTTGAAAATCATGGAAAATTTAATGAACGCGTTAAATGGGAATTTGAGGTTTTACGAAAGCAAGTTAAACAAATTGAAAGTGAAATCGTAGGAAAAGACAGTAGCAGAAATTTAGAATCACCGACAGCGGGGGGTTTAGAAGAAAATAATTTATTTAATTTACGAGATGCAACAAGAGAGCCGCCAGGCGCGCGAACTTGACAATAATCGACATTCGTACTGGGTCAGACGCGATAGATCTTTGTCGCCACGAGGCGAAAACTTTGACTATGAACACTTTTTAACTGTTCGGAAATTTAAGATCTTTCGCAATTCTAATAATGACTTACATCCATGTTCATGGATAGATTAATTTATGTACGCACTTCCGCCAAATTGGCCGCTAAGTCACAAACTGGAATTCATGTGTGGATATTTAGGAAACGAGCAGGCGACGCGCATGCGCGCGCTTATTAGAGATTGTAATAATTTAAATGATTTTTATCATTCATCTCTATCGGCATATTGGTCCGAAAACACGCAAGACAGAGTCAAACATAGTCTTATTACGCAGCGTAATTTTAAACAGTCTGCGTTCCGCACGCCGGCAGAATAATTTGAAGACATGATTCGAAAGAATCTATTCTTTTCCAACCCTTATAGCCCGACTGAATTAATTCGTATTTGTTTAACAGCTGCCACAATCGATAAGACACATTGATTTAGCCGGAAGATGTAAAGACGACATTGAAACTTTTAAGACTTTGCTACAAGAACTTGAGTGTGGCAACGACGACGGAACTTCTTGTAATTTTTTCAGTAACGGTAACCACAATAGATTTTCAGAGAAAAGGGATAATGATCGGAACGGACGTTATAACGGTAATTTTGGAAATGACAGACGAAACGGACACGACAGTAGATGCCAGCCTTAT
Source organism: Schistocerca serialis cubense (assembly GCF_023864345.2). Classification (NCBI taxonomy): domain Eukaryota; kingdom Metazoa; phylum Arthropoda; class Insecta; order Orthoptera; family Acrididae; genus Schistocerca; species Schistocerca serialis. Next base: position 860,846,351 of record NC_064641.1, read on the forward strand.
GACAATAACAAACGTTCTAACAGAAATTACACAGACAATTATAATAACAGAAATTCTTGCCGGAATGATCAATCATACGGAAACAGTATTCGGTATCATCAAGACAGAAATTATTCATACAATAATAGAAATTCTTATTACAGAAATAAGGAGGGTAGTAGACCTAACAATAATTTCAGAAGTGACAGTCGAAATTACACAAGAAGTAGTCATGCAGATAGCCATGAACATAGAAATTTTAATAACAGACACAACCAAGAATTTACATCTAATAGACAGGAAGGACCTAATTGGCATCCTCCACGTGACAGAAATTCAGAGAGACAAGTGGAAATCGTAGAAATTGATCCGCGAATAATCAAAGACGTGACGCAAACAGTCGACAATGACTTGTAGCTTCGGCTTCTGGCAGCAATACAGACGGTTCAGAAAGTAATGACACTACGAATTTATACTACGTACGCTTGGAAGACATGAGAGATATTTTGCTACACGAAAAGGAAAATAATGTAGACGCAGTTTTACATCCTGTTATTGAAGTATGTGTGAGTAACAATAAGTTCACTATGGTTTTAGATTGTGGGAGCCCATTGAATGTTATTAGTGGATCAGTTTTTCGTATATGTGTAAGAACTGTTGCTTGTCCTGTGTTACCTGTTTCTAAAACCGCAATCCGAGGAGCTATTTCTGGAAAAAGTGTGGAAGTCAAACAACAGAGCAACTTAAATTTCGTTTATCAAGGATATGAATTTTCTGATAATTTTATTATTAAGAAACCTCCTGCCAGATTAAAACTGTGTGCCGGACCGAGACTCGAACTCGGGACCTTTGCCTTCAAGCCATTATTGGGCCAGCAGTCAGTCCTTATACCTGCCCATTACATGTCATTCTTAAAAAGGATAGGTAAATACGTTTGGTTCTGGATTCCAGACAGATAAATACATCATTCCTGAAACTGACTGTCCACAAAATTTAGATGAACTTCTTCAAGATTTCCATGGAATTTAAGTTTTATCCACAATTGATCTCTGCGCAAGTTTTTGGCAAATTGAACTCCACCCTGATTGTAGAAAATACACTGCTTTTTTAGCCTTTGGTAATTGTTATCAATTTCTGAAATTACCGTTTGGACTTACTGTATCTTCAGCAGCATTCATTCGTGGTTTAAGTGAAATTTTACCTGTTTAACTTCGTAACAATATTACTTCATATGTTGATGATACTCTTATTGCTAAAGGTTCTTAGAGTGAGCATAACAGAATTTTGGATTCATTATTACCTATTTTTGCAAGAGTTGGCATTACAGTGAACTTGGAAAAATCTGAATTTGGTCGTCCTCAGCTGAAATTTCTTGGTCATATTATTTCAACAGAAGGTATTCTTCCTGATCCAGAGAATCTAGACGCTATTCGTAATTATACTGTTCCTGATGTTCATAATTTCCTTGGTGTCTGTAATTTTCTTAGATGCTTTGTTAGATTGGACAATTTGTCCACATCTCGTTTATGTGAACTTTCTGGAAAGAATTCTAATTGGTGTTGGGATGAGGAAGCTTAATTAGAATTTGAACAACTTCGTGATGCTTTAGTTGCTGCTCCACTTCTTTCACACCCGGATTTATCTAAAGATTTTTCTTTGGCAACGAACTCATCATAAAAAGGCCAAGGTGCACACTTACTTTAAGAGATAGAAGAAAACGGCGTTGTAGTACAGAAAACTATTGCATTTGGAAGTCGTGTTCTCTCTAAATCAGAAAAGAATTATTCGATCACAGAACTTGAAGGTTTGACTGTTATTCGGGATTTCACAAAATTTCGCATCTTTTTGTATGGCAGACATACTAAGGTTTACACCGATCATCGAGCTCTGGAATTTCTTATGTCAACAAAATTAACGCATGGAAGATTATCACGATGGGCTCTTTATCTACAGGAATTTGATTTTAGTATTGTTTACATACAGGGTTCTTCTAATATTATTGCTGATGCTTTATCACGTGCACCGATGGGTTTGAAACAAAGTGCTGAGGAAGACTGCAAAGAAGACAATTATTGTTTGATGTATATTTAAGGTGTTGCGTTAGAAAATTTCATTTCGTCTTCGCTCCAGGACATCGCTAAGGAGCAAAACAAGGATCCAATCTGGAAGGACATTAAGGAGAAGTGGGGGAGAAAGGAAAGCGCAGCATTAGACAGTATTATATAGTTCGTAATGATATTCTTTTTAAACTAAAATCGGTTGACAACTCTGTTTGCTTAGTTTGCATTCCTGATGAGTGGGTTAATAAATTGATTTGGCATACACATTTCAGCTACGCACACTTTGGTCCCAGAAAATTCTTTCATAAATTACTTCAGTAATACGGAAAAACTTGTTCAATTTGTTCTTGCTAAATGCAAATTGTGTCAAAAGGGTAAGCCGCCAACTATTTCTCACAGAGCACCATTGTTTCCTATCATTCCAGCGAGATTACAGGAGATGGCTGCAGTCTATTTGTTCGGTCCAGTGGTTCGTTCTACTAATGGTTTTGCGTTCATTATGGTAGTAGTGGAATTGACATCAAAATAGATGTGTTTTACACCTTTACGCAAAGCAACAGCTCGTTCAGTATCTAATGCTTTCATCAAACATTTTCTTAAAGAAGTGGGTCATGTTGATAAAGTTATTTCAGATAATGGATCACAATTTCGCTCTAAAATTTGTCTTCGTACTCTACGGCGTCATAAGATTAAACCAATCTTCATTTCACGTTTTCACCTTCAATCTAACCCACCAGAGAGATGGACGAAGGAAATTAATAAATTGTGTTGTCTTTATTGTCATCATAATCACAGAACGTGGAATCAGTATCTTCATATTTTCCAAACATTCTGAACGAACTCCCTAATGATTCAACGTCTTTACCACCTATATTGATATTAAAAAATAAAGCACCGACAAATTGTATTTCTGAAATCGTTACTTTTCCACCTACGTGGAAAGTGTGGCATTCTGAACTTGTCAACCTGGCTCTACAAAATACTGCATCTGCAGCTGCTAGAAGAGAGAAATCATCTAAACGTCCCGGTCGTTTAAAAACTTTGTCAGTTGGTCAAAAGGTGTAAATTAAGTTTCATCATTTGTCTCACAAAGGAAAAGGCTTGTGTCACAAATTTTTTCTGCTTTATAACGGTCCATATAGAATTCGCAAAATTATTCATGTTAACGCTGTTGAAGCAGAAACTCTTAAATCACGGCGCTCTACGGGAATACATCTTATATCGGACGTTAAAATTCTTGTGGAATGACATACTTTTGTGAAAATTTAAAGTTACATGTAAACATGCAGAGAACACAGGGATACCGCGCCGTGTTCTAGTGGCAGCACATACACAAAATGACAGTCAGTCGGCGCGCCGCACAAGGGAACCGTTGACCGCAAACAATTACTTCCTACGTCATGCCTACTTACAGCTGATCGAGCGCTCAGTGGAAATGCACTGACAGCCGTAAACAAATACACAGTCTAATTTCTCCGGTTAAATTCAGTATAAAGCTATAGTGACTTGATAACGTATCATGTTATTAATGTTCAGTTTTTCCAGGATACAGTTGTATAAAATCTTTAAGAACTACAGGTAAATTCTCTGCGTGTCCGACATTAAGAAGACTTACTTTCGAGAAAATTTCAGGAAGAATGTAATTTCGAGGAAGAAAGTAATAAACTAAAAAGATAACTATTAATTGAGTTTATTTTTCATGTAACATATTTCTTCTTAGGTACGTACCTTATACCTAATTTGCTGCTCGCAATTACGTGATTTATACTTTGTGTTAAATTTTATGCTCTATGAATTTACTTGTGAAGCGACATGCTTGTGTACATTTGCTGATTTTGAGTGTTTTAATAATGAACAGGGTTGTTACTTGTGTATATTATGCATCGCTGCTATGCTTATTTACTGATGTTATATTATTCATTATGTGCCTATTTATTTAAATTATATTTGTCACCTGATTAGTTGTGCTGATATGGCTATGTATGTAAGTTATACTTCGTAATTTATCTGCTTGCGCCTTCGTGTTTACTTATTAAGATTACATATGAACATTTATTTGCTTATGCTCATATGATGCTGATGACTTATTTATTAAGTAAGATATATGCTTGCTGCTTTGCGTATGGATTGCATATTTACACATTTCTGTTTTGTTGTCATAACTACTCTTTAATTTAGCATATAGAAATACTTATATGCTGTGTACGAACAGTTTAGGTCACACTATGGTTACACTATGGTATTAATTATAGATTGTTCGCTTGGCAGAGCCTCGTTGTAGGGATTGTGGTGAATCCACTTGTTGACATTCTGTTCTCTACTGGTATGTTTACTCGCTATTGCATGTTGTGCTTATGCTCAGTGCTTTACATTTTAAGATAAGACAATGAACAGCTATAGTTCTACGAACTACATGGGTACTTAAACTTCATTGAAGTCACATGAACTGGAGGTTTTATGGAAGCTATATAAATTCATTATTATAGAAAGGAAGTTGACGACATGAAATACCAATTCTAGCTTGTGACTATTGACTTTTATTGCACTGCATTCTTCGTGAGCAATTGAAATAACAAGTGACACTCGACACAAAGAAATACTCCACATGTTTGCTTCTGTTTGCCATGATTCTTGAAGTGGTGTACACACTGTGAAATATTATAATTTATTCATTCAAATTTTTATGTGATCATTAACACTGTATACTCACATCTATTTACTAAAAGTTATTCAAACTGAAGGCTGTTAGAGGTTATGTATGCATTTCTTTTATTTTATGATGATTTTTGTTGTTGTTGGTTTATATAGAACAAGAAGGATGAAGATGGCACACTCGAGCACTCCAGTGGAAGGAAGATTGTCTACACACACACACACACACACACAGACACACACACAGACACACATTGTTAAATCAGTAAGGCAGTATATATATATATATATATATATATATATATATATATATATATATATATATGGGAAAGAAGTATTTCCGTATGTTGGCAAACTGACAGCTGTTCAGCAACCGTATATTTTGATGTGGCTTGGCAAACATTGGTCTTGACATGATGACTATGAAGTTGACTAACTACTATTGACTATTATACACTGCTGCCACTACTAATTGATACACATCTTACACATCAAATTTTGACAGAATTGCATTTGCACAGTTGACAATATTCAGTTACACAATAGTACTTAGTATGTGGATGAAGGATGAGTGAGTGTGTTTTGTGTGTCTTCCTTTCCTAATCCCTACTTCCTAAATATTATTTTACTTATTTGTTGTGGCTTCCACTGACACCCATAAATATTATAGGTTTACTGATATTTGTGTATTTGTAATGGTTAATATGATAAATATCTGATATCATTTGTGTGTTTATTATAATTTGTATGTTTAGTGTAAGAGCATTGATAATAATTTTGTAAAAATAATTCTGTGCACATTCAAACTGTTGTTCGTGCTTACACCTATTATTATTGTTGGGTGCCACTCGGAAATGTTTAGTTTCTGCTGACGAAACGCGATGAACTGTTCAATTTCTGCTGATGAAATGTGATGAAATGTTTAATTTCTGCTGACGAAATGTGATGAACTGTTCAATTTCTGCTGGTGAAATGTGGTGGACTGTTTAATTTCTGCTTACGAAATGTGATGAACTGTTTAATTTCTGCTGATGAAATGTGATGGACTGTTTAATTATTGCTGGTGAATATTATGGACTGTTACCTGCACTTGTTCAACATTGCTGGGTGCCACTGTTGGAACTGCTACTACTGAGATGATGTAACTTGTTGCTGTCTGCACCTGTTCAACATTGCTAGGTGCCACTGTTGGAACTGCTCAACCACTGATGAGATGTCAGTTGTTGCTGCCTGCAACTGCTCGCCATTGTTGGGTGCCACTGTCGGAACGGCAACTACTGATGTGATGTCACTCATTCCTGCCTGCACCTGCTCGCCATTGCTGGGAGCTGTTCAAATACTGCTGTTGAAATGTTATAGGACTGCTATTTGCTCCTGTTGGCCATTGCTGGGTGCTACTGTTGGAATTGTCAACTACTCTGAGGAGTGCTACTTGTTTATTGAACTATTGAAAAGATTTAATGTGAATATTTGTGTAAACTGATTTATTGTGTGTTTGCTGTTTATGAAATATTATGAGACTCTTATCTGCACCTATTCATCATTGCTGGTGTCATTGATTGAACTGTTCAACTACTCTGAGAAGTGATACTTGCGTAAACTATTATGTAAAATCATAAGTATGTAAGCATTTGTATTCATTGCTGTATATTTATATATTGGGTTATTGAAGGGTCAGTGCAAAGCCAAAATTTATTTAGTTATATGATATTTACTTATTAATATCATCTTTTATTTTTGTCTGTGATTTTTGGACGAATTTGGTGGTATTTTCACCACCAATGCTGGCAAAATTATCACCAAATTCTAGCCCGTGGAGGAGGGGCATATGAAAGGTGGCTGCACTGAGTCACAGCGCCAGAAATTGCGCCAAAGATTATTATTCTGCTGCCTCCACTGGGCGCAGGAGTAGTTCAGAGGATGTCGAGAGCAGTCGTTCTGTTGGGCGAGAGAGTAGACGATCTGAGTGTTGACTGGAATGTTGTACTGTTCGGTTGGTGTAATGTATAGATGGAAGAAGATGAAATTGTCAGAATATATTTGAGAAAGGAGATGGGCTTTTGATTTATGATGCTGGTGTAATGGGATATTTTCGTCAATATATAATGAGGTAAAAAGATATTACAGTTTTCTTTAATAGCAATCCCTCTTGCTCACAGGTACAATCAACAAAGCATCTGGCTCGTGTTCATTTATTAGATTTGTAATTCTGGTTTCTATGTGCAATTATAATATTTCTGGTTTTTCAATTAGCTCATTTTAAATGGTGTTAAAATATTTTGTCGTATTGAGAAAGAACCGAGCCAGATACATGTACATTGAGTCACACTACCACACACAGAACAGTTACACTTGTGCCTTGTTGTTTCGCAGCCTTTATAGATACAGGGGACTTAATTAATCAATTGTGTTAGTGGAAATTCCTTGTCATTCTTTATTTTTATTTTATCAAGTGAGAGTCATCTTTCGTCCTCCTTCCAAAATTTCATCACTGGTGGGATCCGTTAAAGACGACCTGGGCCTGCGTAAACCAGGTGTTTACAAAATTCCGTGTGAATGCGGCAAATCATATATAGGGCAAACGACACGAACTGTGCAGGAATGCATTGTGGAACACCGACGGCATACTCGCCTTCTCCAACCCACCAAGTCCGCAATCACCGAACATTGTACACTCCTGGAAATGGAAAAAAGAACACATTGACACCGGTGTGTCAGACCCACCATACTTGCTCCGGACACTGCGAGAGGGCTGTACAAGCAATGATCACACGCACGGCACAGCGGACACACCAGGAACCGCGGTGTTGGCCGTCGAATGGCGCTAGCTGCGCAGCATTTGTGCACCGCCGCCGTCAGTGTCAGCCAGTTTGCCGTGGCATACGGAGCTCCATCGCAGTCTTTAACACTGGTAGCATGCCGCGACAGCGTGGACGTGAACCGTATGTGCAGTTGACGGACTTTGAGCGAGGGCGTATAGTGGGCATGCGGGAGGCCGGGTGGACGTACCGCCGAATTGCTCAACACGTGGGGCGTGAGGTCTCCACAGTACATCGATGTTTTCGCCAGTGGTCGGCGGAAGGTGCACGTGCCCGTCGACCTGGGACCGGACCGCAGCGACGCACTGATGCACGCCAAGACCGTAGGATCCTACGCAGTGCCGTAGGGGACCGCACCGCCACTTCCCAGCAAATTAGGGACACTGTTGCTCCTGGGGTATCGGCGAGGACCATTCGCAACCGTCTCCATGAAGCTGGGCTACGGTCCCGCACACCGTTAGGCCGTCTTCCGCTCACGCCCCAACATCGTGCAGCCCGCCTCCAGTGGTGTCGCGACAGGCGTGAATGGAGGGACGAATGGAGACGTGTCGTCTTCAGCGATGAGAGTCGCTTCTGCCTTGGTGCCAATGATGGTCGTATCCGTGTTTGGCGGCGTGCAGGTGAGCGCCACAATCAGGACTGCATACGACCGAGGCACACAGGGCCAACACCCGGCATCATGGTGTGGGGAGCGATCTCCTACACTGGCCGTACACCACTGGTGATCGTCGAGGGGACACTGAATAGTGCACGGTACATCCAAACCGTCATCGAACCCATCGTTCTACCATTCTAGACCGGCAAGGGAACTTGCTGTTCCAACAGGACAATGCACGTCGGCATGTATCCCGTGCCACCCAACGTGCTCTAGAAGGTGTAAGTCAACTACCCTGGCCAGCAAGATCTCCGGATCTGTCCCCCATTGTGCATGTTTGGGACTGGATGAAGCGTCGTCTCACGCGGTCTGCACGTCCAACACGAACGCTGGTCCAACTGAGGCGTCAGGTGGAAATGGCATGGCAAGCCGTTCCACAGGACTACATCCAGCATCTCTACGATCGTCTCCATGGGAGAATAGCAGCCTGCATTGCTGCGAAAGGTGGATATACACTGTACTAGTGCCGACATTGTGCATGCTCTGTTGCCTGTGTCTATGTGCCTGTGGTTCTGTCAGTGTGATCATGTGATGTATCTGACCCCAGGAATGTGTCAATAAAGTTTCCCGTTCCTGGGACAATGAATTCACGGTGTTCTTATTTCAATTTCCAGGAGTGTTTTTCCACAGACCATTCCATGAATTACGACGACACAAAAATTTTGGCCCATACATCAAACTTTTGGAGCTCGATTATCGATGAATCTGTGGAAATAAGATTGTCTGACAACGAGACTCTCATCAATCGAGATAGCGGTTATCAGCTAAACTCTGCTTGGAATCCTGTTATAGAGAAACTTCGTAGTCGACGTAGTTATCTGCATAAAGATGGAAATCGACCTGACACCGATACGCCAGGCTTTCGCAGTGGAGGGCGCGAGGCGCAGCGCACGGAGCCGTTATGAACGCGCACGCTGGTCAGCGCATGCGGAATGTCACCTCAGAAGGCTTTAAATAGCGGAGCTCAGCGCGTACTCGCCAGTACTACTACAGTGGCACTCACCTGAAGATGGCCAGAAGACTCTGCGCCGAAATATCGTGGCAGAACGTTACTGATATCCGGCAGTTCTCCCGTGTTTTTTTGTGCCTATTTGTACCGCGCTGCATGATGTCGTGGTTGCAAAGATGGACCTTCGCCATGTACGTCGGGAGTGAAGTTGCGCATCATGCAGCCTATTGCGCACCGTTTGAGTCGTAACACGATGTCCTGCAGCTGTATGAAAAGCGTTATTCAACATGGTGATGTTGCTGTCAGGGTTCCTCCGAGCCATAATCCGCAGGTAGCGGTAATCCACTGCAGTAGTAGCCCTTGGACGGCCTGAACGAAGCATGTCATCGACAGTTCCTGTCTCTCTATATCCCCTCAATGTCCGAAGAACATCGCTTTGGTTCACTCAGACGCTTGGACACTTCCCTTGTTGAGAGCCCTTGCTGGCACAAAGAAACAATGCGGACGCGATCGAACCGCGGGATTGATCGTCTAGGCATGGTTGAACTCCAGACAACACGAGCCGTGTACATCCTTCCTGGTGGGTCACGGATTTTCACCTGCCTCTAGATGCCTGGGTGTTTGTGTTGTGTTCATCATTTCATCATCATTCATGAAAGTGGCGAGATTGGACTGAGCAGGGGTTGTGAATTTGTACGGGCGCTGATAACCGCGCAGTTGAGCACCCGACAAACCAAATATCATCATCATCATCATCATCATACTTCCAATGGAATGACTGGAAATGATCGGCTGTCGGCCCCCTCCGGCTAATAGGCGCTGCTAATGCATGATTGTTTACATCTTTAGGCGGAGTTAGTGACATCTCTGAACAGTCAAAGGGACTGAGTCTATGATACGATATCCACAGTCAACGTCTATCTTCAGGAGTTCTGGGAACCGTGGTGATGCAAAACTTTTGATGTGTGTAGTTCGTTGTAATTGACGGGAATCCATCGAGAAACAAGAAAAATAATATCTACCATATCGGTACCTCAAGGACGTGTTATAGGCTGTTTGTTTTTCCTCTTAGATTGTTTACAAATAATGTTGTCTTTTACACTCATGTCATGTCATCAGATGGTCAAAACGAATGCAAAATGATTTAGACAAGATATCGGTATGGTGCAAAAAGAGACAATTGACTCTAAATGATGAAAAGTGTTAAGTCATCCAGATGAGCACTAAAAAAGAAAAATCCGGTTAATTTCAGTTACGCAACAAATCACACAGATATAAAGGATGTAAACTCAGTTAAATACTTAGGTACTACAATTACGAATAACGTACATTGGAACGATCACATAGATAATGTTGTGGGGTAAGCCAAACGAAGACTGCGATTTATTGGCAGAAAACTTAGAAAATGTAACAGTTTTAGCAAAGAGATTGCTTACATTGCGTCTGCTCGCCCTCTTCTGGAGTATTTCTGTGCGATGTAGGATCAGCATTAGATAGGACTGACGGAGCACATCGAAAAAGGTCAAAGAAGGGCAGCTCGTTTTGTATTATCCAGAAATAGATGAGAGAGTGCCACGGATATGATAGACGTTTGGGATGGCATTAAAACAAAGGTGTTTTCCGCTGCGTCAGGACCTTCCCACGAAATTTCACTTACCAACTTTCTCCTCAAGAGCATGAAAATATTTTGTAGGCGTCCACCTACATAGGGAGAAATGATTATCATAATAAGATAGATCTCAGAAGTTGCACTGAATGATTTAAGTGTTCGTTTTTCCCGTGCGCTGTTCGAGAGTAGAACGGTAGAGAGTTAGCTTAAAGGTGGTTCGATGAACACCCTGCCAGGCGTGTAATTGTGAATTGCAAAGTAATCATCTAGGCGTAATTCCACCTGAGTAGTACTGATTTTAAAACACAAAGAAATTAAGGCCATTAGCTGCCAGTGTGCATTGAATTTCATCAATTATGCAATTTTAAATCTTTTGCTGGGCTGGGATTCGAACCCAGGTCCTCTGCTTACTACACAGGTGCGCTCACGACCACGCCATCAAGTCACAGTGGTCAACACAATCGCACGGACTACCCTGGTATTCCTCCCATCACACCCATGTTCACAGCTTATACCACACACTACTGATGACATGTACAAAAGAACAGGCACAAATTAAGGCGACGGTGGCCAATCAACCCTTCAGAGAAGATTGAAACGTCCCCTTAGAAAAATTAATGAATTACAGTGCTGATAAACCTCTTACGTTATTTGATTTTCAAACAGCTGAGTAGAACTGAACGTACTCAGACATTTCTCTCTTTACTTATTCTGATCAACACTAAACTGACACACAATATTTTTAGCGCAACTCAATCTGACTTTTAATAATCCCTACAAAAGAATGGCCCTGACTAACATTAACCTATACCTTTCACAGATCACTTACCTCACAAAAATCTTCGTTACTCGAACTACTGCAATACAGCGAGCGCCAATACCGCCAGATAAATAAAAGATTCTAACTACTGAAGGCACTAACTACTGATAGGCATAGTTAGCAAATGAAAGATGTTGATAGGGAACAAACAATCTATTTACCTTAATAATATTCAAAAGTCACCATATAAATATATCAGTTCATGGTATCCAGTATTACAAATCTACTCTTTCTGATGGACACACATCCAGATCGTCCGCCCTCAAAACTCTGCCATCTCTCTTCCCACATCCACCAATGGCGGCTCACCCCCAATTGCGCATAAAGCTACGCGCTGTTCACATCCAACTGCCCAACACTACAATAGCGAATATTCCAACAATGCCAACCAGCCACAGACTGCACACATCACAGCCAGTGATTTTCATACAGAGCGCTACGTGACGTTACCAACATAAAAACCTAAACAGCCTACTTACAAGATGTACACCAAGCTTGAACTGTTCCAATAATCAACGAGATGCTGCGAGTAGTGAGGCTAATTAGCAGGGTCACTATATCAGTAGTGCGTGGAATAAGTTGAGAATTAGGGACCGACGGAAGACGTCCTAGGGCAGACAATGCGATTGTAGATATCACTGTGTCCGAAAGACACAGTGGTCAGTAAATCTGTCTAGTTAGCCGGAGACACGAATTCGAACTCTGGTGTGGCAAAAATTTTCAACCCGGCCCATTGATATAAATTAATACCGATTGTCAGCCAATGTCTTTAATTCCTTTGTGTCTTGGTTCACAGTGGCTGCAGGATCAAACGAATTCATATTACTGCAGTGAAAGTTTCATGAACTGAAACAACTCTCATTGGAACTATTTCAAACAATCTGTCCACATCGGTAATTTAGTTCAGTGTAATAGCTACATTTTCTCCTGTTTGTATGCATGTATGGATGTGGTTTCAGGCTTTTTCAAAATGATGAAACGGGGGAAGACGTGCTGGCGAGACCTCTTCATAATATTGCCTTGGAGAAAGTTATGTGGCACGCAAACCTTCTGTGCACGGGAACATGCTTTTATAAATGTGTGCAAATACTCTCTTGTGTCAGTGAAATAGATATAGTTGCAACATCTCGGAAGACTTTGGATAAGACATTTATTGCACCTGAGAAGGTCAACACGAATGTAGCATCGAATATCAACCAGCATAAAACGTAACATATGGCTAGTGGGAAAGCACATAAGAATGACATGACACCCTGAATAACTTTGGACAATTTGTGGTGTCACCGCCAGACACCACACTTGCTAGGTGGTAGCGTTTAAATCGGCCGAGGTCCGTTAGTATACGTCGAACCCGCGTGTTGCCACTATCAGTGATTGCAGACCGAGCGCCGCCACACGGCAGGTCTAGAGAGACGTCCTAGCACCCGCCCCAGTTGTACAGCCGATTTTGCTAGCGATGGTTCACTGACAAATTACGCTCACACTTGCCGAGACGATAGTTAGCATAGCCTTCAGCTACGTCATTTGCTACGACCTAGCAAGGCGCCATTATCATTTGCTATTTATCTTGTGATCCATGTACCGTCAGACCGATGTTCACCAATTATGGATTAAAGTTAAGTATTCCAGAAGCTACGTACCTTTTTTTACTAGACTCAACTCCTTTAACTGTTCCAGACCTCACGCCAGCCTGCGTGAGCTTAAACGCGTGCCCTTCGGCCTCCCGTCCTAGTGGATTGGCTGTCTTGCCAGTCCACAAAACAATTATACTTTTTAAGAGAGTTGAGCAATTTCAATATTTGGGATGGAAAGGCACCCATTCAAATACCACCTCTTGCGAAAGTAAACAGAGAAATAGCAAACAACAAAGGTTTTTCCGAATTAAAAACTGTTTTCCTCTATGCTTCTAAATGGAATCAACAAATGAACCATTTATGAAAGACTTACATACCAATGTTTACATAATCTTTCGAAACTTGTTAATTGACATTAAAAGACTGCTAGATGCCATTGAGAGAAAGGACTTTTGGAGAACCGGCGGCGCCATCTGTGAAAGAAGAAGATGAAGGAGGAAGTACAATGAGCTCTGCACTGTACATAAAGATCCACCTATTTGAAGAATAGTGAAGTCAGTCAGACTGAGGTGGGCGGATACATGGCATGGGTGAATCATACAGAAGTAGCCAAGAGGACATAAGATGGAGATTCAGAGCGTCAGCGAGGATGGTGTCAGGTGGATAGATGGGATCGTGGAATACTCGTAGAAAATGGGCTGAAGGAGAACTAGAATGAGATTTACACTCTGCAGCGGAGTGTGCGCTGATATGAAACTTCCTGGCAGATTAAAACTGTGTGCCGCACCGAGACTCGAACTCGGGACCTTTGCCTTTCGCGGGCAAGTGCTCTACCGACTGAGCTACCCAAGCACGACTCACGCCCCCTCCTTACAGCTTTACTTCCGGCAGTACCTCGTCTCCTACCTTCCAAACTTTACAGAAGCTCTCCTGCGAACCATGCAGTACTAGCACTCCTGAAAGAAAGGATATAGCGGAGACATGGCTTAGCCACAGCCTGGGGAATGTTTCCAGAATGAGGAGAACTGTTGAAGAGACCCAACATTCACAGTGAACTGCAGGGCCATAGAAAGAAAAGGCGAATAAGACTGATCGGATGTCGCAATGCATATTTCGTGAACTGCATTTTCTATCTCACTAGGAATTTTTCCGTCCCAGAGTAGGTAATGCAGGAACAGGAACAGTACTGCAAAAAATGAATAGTAAGTTAAAAGTGGAACAACGAATAAGAAGATAAAGGACGACAGATCCATCCGCAATAACGCTATTAACAAACTACCCATATTACTGAACGTATTTCCTTGTTAAGGTTTTAGTTCAGGATCTAAGTTGACAAAACACCTGATAAGTATCAGTCGACACAAAATAATTGAAAATAATACGGTATGACTCAAAGGGTACCGATCATCCCATGTAGGCTTTCACGGCCGGCGTCTTCATCAGTAAACACTTCCGGGCTAAGTTGCCGTGGTCGATCTGTAGAACTTCTTCTCCCTGACGTTTCGTTCTCCGTAGTTGAAAACGAAACGTCAGGGAGAAGAAGTTCTACAGATCGACCACGGCAACTTAGCCCGGAAGTGTTTACTGATGAATTTCAGGTACCTCCGCGGCTTGATGTGAGTCTTTCCGCTGGATGCCACATCGACGACTTGCCTGTCCCTAACCTATCCCAGTAATACAACTGGGGAAGGTGATCTCCGGTTTGACGTGGAATTCGAACCACGTGCCGTTCCTGGTAACTGTTGACACCGTTAAGAGGTGGAGGCTAGGTTAAAGGCAGGCAGACATACTCCAGGATGACATCGCGTGACGTATCTGTTTCATTCTTCACGCTTAACCGCTAGACCGCCGATCCCGACGTGTTCTACAGCGTACGAACAATACGGCTTGTCTGTAAGACATGAAGAAGCCCGTATTCTGTCTGAAAATGCGTGGGGAAAGCAATGGACGCCAACTCTGTGAAAACAAGAGATGGTGCTACCTAACCACCTGACTGTCATTGACGTTGTGGAAGCTAATGGGAATCGGCAAGAGCACGATGAAAAGAAGTCAGCAGAAGAGGAATGTCGAAAGGGTACTGAATAGTGTATTTATAAAAGTTCAGTATGGTCTGTATAAAGTATACGAAGCCAGGGAACAATCTCACAGCAACAGTAAGGCTGATCAACGAGAACGTACCAGACTAAAAGCTGAAAGGCATGCATTGCAAAAAAAATAATGACGTATAATTCGTGATAAGTGGTACATAGAAAACAACTTTAAAATCTGTTATTCAGTGCAAGCAACATAATCATTTCACTTTTAATCAACTTAACCTATTGTTCACAATTTAAATAATGAGAAACTGCACCAGTCACTTATTTATTCCTGCTGTTTGCTTTCGTAATCGAAACATGCTTCAACATGCTTCAAAGATAACACAAAACTATGTGTTAAGAGAGAGTTTACAAAGAGTCAGAGGCGTCACAGTGTTTTTGGATATATATATATATATATATATATATATACACACTCCTGGAAATGGAAAAAAGAACACATTGACACCGGTGTGTCAGACACACCATACTTGCTCCGGACACTGCGAGAGGGCTGTACAAGCAATGATCACACGCACGGCACAGAGGACACACCAGGAACCGCGGTGTTGGCCGTCGAATGGCGCTAGCTGCGCAGCATTTGTGCACCGCCGCCGTCAGTGTCAGCCAGTTTGCCGTGGCATACGGAGCTCCATCGCAGTCTTTAACACTGGTAGCATGCCGCGACAGCGTGGACGTGAACCGTATGTGCAGTTGACGGACTTTGAGCGAGGACGTATAGTGGGCATGCGGGAGGCCGGGTGGACGTACCGCCGAATTGCTCAACACGTGGGGCGTGAGGTCTCCACAGTACATCGATGTTGTCGCCAGTGGTCGGCGGAAGGTGCACGTGCCCGTCGACCTGGGACCGGACCGCAGCGACGCACGGATGCACGCCAAGACCGTAGGATCCTACGCAGTGCCGTAGGGGACCGCACCGCCACTTCCCAGCAAATTAGGGACACTGTTGCTCCTGGGGTATCGCCGAGGACCATTCGCAACCGTCTCCATGAAGCTGGGCTACGGTCCCGCACACCGTTCGGCCGTCTTCCGCTCACGCCCCAACATCGTGCAGCCCGCCTCCAGTGGTGTCGCGACAGGCGTGAATGGAGGGACGAATGGAGACGTGTCGTCTTCAGCGATGAGAGTCGCTTCTGCCTTGGTGCCAATGATGGTCGTATGCGTGTTTGGCGCCGTGCAGGTGAGCGCCACAATCAGGACTGCATACGACCGAGGCACACAGGGCCAACACCCGGCATCATGGTGTGGGGAGCGATCTCCTACACTGGCCGTACACCACTGGTGATCGTCGAGGGGACACTGAATAGTGCACGGTACATCCAAACCGTCATCGAACCCATCGTTCTACCATTCCTAGACCGGCAAGGGAACTTGCTGTTCCAACAGGACAATGCACGTCCGCATGTATCCCGTGCCACCCAACGTGCTCTAGAAGGTGTAAGTCAACTACCCTGGCCAGCAAGATCTCCGGATCTGTCCCCCATTGAGCATGTTTGGGACTGGATGAAGCGTCGTCTCACGCGGTCTGCACGTCCAGCACGAACGCTGGTCCAACTGAGGCGCCAGGTGGAAATGACATGGCAAGCCGTTCCACAAGACTACATCCAGCATCTCTACGATCGTCTCCATGGGAGAATAGCAGCCTGCATTGCTGCGAAAGGTGGATATACACTGTACTAGTGCCGACATTGTGCATGCTCTGTTGCCTGTGTCTATGTGCCTGTGGTTCTGTCAGTGTGATCATGTGATGTATCTGACCCCAGGAATGTGTCAATAAAGTTTCTGCTTCCTGGGACAATGAATTCCCGGTGTTCTTATTTCAATTTCCAGGAGTGTATATCCTAGCGGATTTGAGACTTTTATCTACCGCGGCAAATACACCACATTTGTACACGTTAAGCCTGAATGAAGTTCGCTTGCCCGCTCAGATAACTGTTTTCCGAGTTCATTTGTGTTACCCAGGACGCTGTGCGTTCTCCTGCCTAGGAGCTACTATGAGAATAGCACTTCTACGAGGATTGTCTAGAAAGTAATGCACCGCATTTGTTTCTTCAACAATTGTTTATTGAACATAATGAGAATGATACGCACGAAAGACTAGTGTTTTATCTACACATCCTGTTTTTCCACGTAATCTCCGTCCAGTTCTTGGCCTTCCTCAAACGCGAAACAAGGTCGTGAAAGCCCTGTTGGTACCAATTCTTGCCCTGGTGGCAATCACCTCCTCATCGTCCTGAAAGTGTCTTCCAGGAATGGCATCCTTTAATGGCCCAAAAAAATGGAAGTCCAAGCTGTAGAGTGGATGGGGTAACGATGTCTGACCCAGTTGGAGTCTTCTGTGCGAGCGTTATCGTGTTGAAGCAAAACATCTCCTGGGTTGCTGTGGCACCAAAGTAGGCAGAAGCGCTCCTTGTGTTTTGTTAATGTTTCGACATATGCTTCTGAATTAATGGCACCACCTCTTGGCATCACATGAATGAGAATCACACCTTCACATTCCCAGAACACGGTGATCATAACCGAACGGGCGGAAGCAGTTGCTTTGAATTTTTCTTCTGTGGGGAGTGGAAACGCCGCCATCCCATCGACTGTCGTTTTGTTTCGGGCTCAACATGGTGAACCCAGGTTTCATAACCTCTCACAAGCCGGCACAAGAAGGCCTCCCCCTCGGCTTTCAAACGTTGCATCAAATCAAGACAAATGCTTTTTCTGTGCAATTTGTGATCCACCGTTAGGCCGGCCGGAGTGGCCGAGGGGTTCTAGGCGTTACAGTCTGGAACCGCGCGACGCTACGGTCGCAGGTTCGGATCCTGCCTCGGGCATGGATGTGTGTGATGTCCTTAGGTTTAAGTAGTTCTAAGTTCTAGGGGACTGATGACCACAGCAGTTGAGTCCCATAGTGCTCAGAGCCATTTGAACCATTTTTTTAGTCCACCGTTAGACACCGCGGGATCTAATCTTGTACACACTTTTGAATATCCAAGAGTGCTATTAATTGCATCCACACTTCCGGTGCTGACTGACAGATGCAGCGTCAACTGCCGAGTAGTAATGCGTCTGCCGCGCGGAATTAGCCGAGTGGTCTAGGGCGCTGCAGTCATGGACTGTGCGGCTGGTCCCAGCGGAGGTTCGAGTCCTCCCTCGGGTATAGGTGTGTGTGTGTTTGTCCTTAGGATAATTTAGGTTAAGTAGTATGTAAGCTTAGGGGCTGATGACCTTACCAGTGAAGTCCCATAAGATTTCACACACATTTGAACACAGTAATGCGTCTGCCCTAGCGAATGACAACATCAGCTCGCTGCAACGTGTCAGGTGTGACAGCCATGGATGGTCTCCCTGATTGCTGCAAATCGTGGAGCTCCGCCGAACCGCCTTCTGATGACCTCACCCTCCGTGCCCAGTTACTAACTAAACTTTTGTCGACAGCAGACGCTCCCAAGACTTTGCACAAGCGTTCGTGAATATTCCCCACAGTTTCTTTCTCTGCAGTGAGAAATTCAATGACAGTACGTTCCTTGAAACGTACATCACCTACAGGCGCCGTTTTGAAACTGTTCCGCAGTTTTGTCGGACGTGACGGAAACTTGGCTCTCTCACTCAGGAGACTACAAATAACACACACGTAACATTTCGCATTCGTAGCATTGTACTCGGCTGAGAAAAAAATGTGGTGCATTACTTTCTGGGCAACCCTCATATATTACGCTACCTGTAAGAAGAGAGAAAAAGGAAAGGAAGCAGATTCTGTCAGAACACATGTCATAAAAACTTCATGAGCTAATTTACCATTTGTAACAAACTACATCGCTGTATACAAGGTGGTCCATTGGTACTGACCGGACCAAATATCTCATGAAATAAGCATCAAACGAAAAAACTATAAAGAACGAAGGGGGAAAACCAGATGGCGCTATAGTTCGCTCGCTAGATGGCGCTGCCATAGGTCAAACGGATATCAACTGCGTTCTTTAAAATAGGAACCCCCATTTTTTATTACATATTCGTGTAGTACGTAAAGAAATATCAATGTTTTAGTTGAACCACTTTTTTCGCTTTGTGATAGATGGCGCTGTAATAGTCACAAGCGTATAAGTACGTGGTATCACGTAACATTCCGCCAGTGCGAGCGGTATTTGCTTCGTGATACATTACCCGTGTTAAAATGGACCGTTTACCAATTGCGGTAAAAGTCGATATCGTGTTGATTTATGGCTATTGTGATCAAAATGCCCAACGAGCGTGTGCTATGTATGCTGCTCGGTATCCTGGACGACATCATCCAAGTGTCCGAACCGTTCGCCGGATAGTTACGTTATTTAAGGAAATAGGAAGTATTCGGCCACATGTGAAACGTCAACCACGACCTGTAACAAATGATGATGCCCAAGTAGGTGTTTTAGCTGCTATCGCGGTTAATCCGCACATCAGTAGCTGACAAATTGCGTGAGAATCGGGAATCTCAAAAGCATCGGTGTTGAGAATGCTACATCAACATCGATTTCACGCGTACCATATTTCTATGCACCAGGAATTGCATGGCGACGACTTTGAACGTCGTGTACAGTTCTGCCACTTGGCACAAGAGAAATTACGGGACGATGCAGATTTTTTGCACCTATTTAGCAACGAAGCGTCATTCACCAACAGCGGTAACGTAAACCGGCATAATATGCACTATTGGGCAACGGAAAATCCACGATGGCTGCGACAACTGGATCATCAGCGACCTTGGTGGGTTAATGTATGGTGCGACATTATGGGAGGAAGGATAATTGGCCCCCATTTTGTTGATGGCAATCTAAATGGTGCGATGTATGCTGATTTCCTACGTAATGTTCTACCGATGTTACTACAAGATGTTTCACTGCATGACAGAATGGCGATGTACGTCCAACATTATGGATGTCCGGCACATAGCTCGCGTGGGGTTGAAGAGGTATTGAATAGCATATTTTATGACAGGTGGATTGGTCGTCGAAGCACCATACCGTGGCCCGCACGTTCACCGGATCTGACGTCCCCGGATTTCTTTCTGTGGGGAAAGTTGCAGGATATTTGCCACCGACAACGCCTGACAACATGCGTCAGCGCAGTGTCAATGCATATGCGAACATTACGGACGACGAACTACTCGCTGTTGAGAAGAATGTCGTTACATGTATTGCCAAATGCATTGAGGTTGGCGGACATCATTTTGCATTGATGTGGTATTTACAGGTAATCACGCTGTAACAGCATGCATTCACAGAAATGATAAGTTCACAAAGGTACATGTATCACATTGGAACAACCGAAAAAAATGTTCAAACGTACCTAAGTTCTGTATTTTAATTTAAAAAAACTTACCTGTTACCAACTGTTCGTCTAAAATTGTGAGCCATATGTTTGTGACTATTACAGCTCCATTTATCACAAAGCGAAAAAAGTGGTCCAACTAACACATTCATATTTCTTTACGTACTACACGAATATGTAATAAAACGCAGTTGATACCCGTTTGACCTATGGCAGCGCCATCTAGCGGGCCAACCAAAGCGCCATCTGGTTTCCCCCTTCAAGCTAGACAAGTTTCGTTCTTTGTAGTTTTTTCGTTTGACGCTTATTTCGTGAGATATTTGGCACGGTCACGATCAATGGACCACCGTGTATAGAATAATTCTTTAGAAATAAATTTTTGTAATCATTGATGCTCATCATGTAGATTCAAGCAAGTTGTTATTCGAACGTCGTCCGTTGTAGGGGAACTCAGCCAGTGCCCCGAGCGTCAAAATGAAATGATCATGATCGTACGGCATTGTTGGCCGGGAGACCCCATGCGGGGTGTTCGGCCGCCGAATTGCCGTTCACGTGGGACAGTGCCGAAGTTAAGCCGCAGCGATCGCGCGATGAGGCTCTAGTGAGACGCCGCCTGTGGGATTCTCAGCTGACGTGATACGCGGCTGTATCTCGCGCCCCTGGACCTTGCTCCTGCGGTGACGTCACGAGAAGCGACGCCCGTGAGGTCTGGCAGAGCCGCGGACAGTCGCCTCCTGGAGCAGCAGAAGCTCGCAGCCGGCCACACCTGCAGTAGTTATCAGCGACAGCGACAGGTAGGGGACATAGCGCGGCGCTGCTGCAGCTGCCAGCAAGCGCTTGGAGGCGCAACCGGTTCCGCAGTCGATATCTACGTCGCTAATCCGGCAGCATCCAAAAAGCTTGCCTCGCACCGCAGTGAATGCAGGCAAACACAACGAACGAGCATTTCCAGACAGTACGCCGGTGTTCGATATCATTCATTACAATCTATGAATTAGCGTTTACACTAGAGAGCAGTGGTTTTGACCCTTGAGTGCAATCAGGTATTAGAACACTCCCCCCTCTCCTCAACCCCCTTTAGAATCTTTTAATTTTCAGTGGACGAAACCTATCTGATCAAGAGCAGATTAAAGGCAGGACGGGACGAGGGAGCGATCCCCTCGCCCCCGGGTGTTGAAACTAAAATCAGACGATAATTTCTGTAATCTGCGCCAAAGCTAAGCACGCAAATTTAAAGTCTTGGACAGTGG
This sequence comes from Schistocerca serialis cubense, assembly GCF_023864345.2. NCBI lineage: Eukaryota > Metazoa > Arthropoda > Insecta > Orthoptera > Acrididae > Schistocerca > Schistocerca serialis. The sequence continues at coordinate 860,868,109 of NC_064641.1, forward strand.
ATTGAGTCATTTAATTCAGTATTCCTCAAGCCACCTTCATTTGTCTGCCCGACAGCATACCAGTGACTTGTGTACCTCCTCTTGTTCGAATTGTGGACGCCAAATCGTGGCAGGGCTTCCCGAGCTGCCGTATCAGTACGCGCTTCGCGTTTCCGTTAGGGCACTACCTGCTTTGCTCCCATTGTTGTCATTGCTGCTATTGTTAGATTGCCTGCCCAGAATTCAGAGGTATATCCTAACAGTTAGGGCGTCTTCACGTTGTAATGGTTCTTTATTTACGTGACCATTACGGCACTCCAACCCCAGTTCTCGATACCAGTAATGTCGTACTACTTTTCTGCGAAGTAACATATTTTTGTGACAATAACACATTTCGTTTTATTAATGTATAGGTACTCCGATGTATCGATATATTACAGTGATACGGTTCTTGTGTGTATTCATTTCTGTGAGACTGTCATATTCTTTTGACTTACTTGTAACCATTTTGGCGCGAATGCGCACAGAGCAGTCTTTGTTTCACTTTTGCAGAAGATGTTATTTCGCTTTGTAAAAGAGCAGTAAAAGTCTTGTGTTTGGTTAAAGTGGAAATTAAATATATGAAGATTGATACAAAACCGTTTTCTTGGTGATGTGACAATTAAGAAGAAGTATATGTGAATTTGCAAGAAGGTTAATAAAAATGTGGATCGTGAACACCAAGTCAAAAATTATTTCTACCCTACCATTGTTCTGATCTGGGATTGTTTGATCATTAAGAATTTCCTGAAAAACGCATTTGTTAGGTCTTCAAATATTGCTAAAATACAGATCTGGACCTTCTAGCAGTCAAAGTGGAATCACCCTAGAATCAACAAGATGAGCCATAACAACTTCGACGAAATCTTAAAGTTAATGACTTTTTTACAGCGACTTCATTATTTCCATTCTGACGATACCATCCACAGTGAATAACTTCGTTGTTGCCCCATAAAGCGAACATAAGCTGTGTGATCAACATTATTAATCTGATTTCTAGCCACTTTGCAAGTGGTGGTATTGTTAGAACGTGGTTCAAATGGTTCAAATGGCTCTGAGCCATCAGCCATGAGCCATCTGAGGTCATCCGTCCCCTAGAACTTAGAACTACTTAAACCTAACTAACCTAAGGACATCACTCACATCCATGCCCGAGGCAGGATTCGAACCTGCGACCGTAGTGGTCATGCGGTTCCAGGCTGTAGCGTATAGAACCGCTCGGCCACCCTGGCCGGCGTTAGAACGTGAGAAGTACTTTTCTGCAGCGCCTGAGCCTTAAACACAGCGCGACGCGGTACGCCGGCATTGAGAACAGTTGCCGCTGTTGCTGCGATCAGCTTTTCATGCTACCGCTAGCGCTGTTGATCCGTAGCTACTACTGCTACGCTGACGTCATGTGCATAATTTTCATAGGCGAGAATACGAGGCGTAGTCTCTTATGAAATGCGCCAGCGAGTGGTGTCATGTGAAGGCCGCTGTTGGAAACAACGTTCCGCCAGCGGTAGCTCAGTATGAAGGGGACTTGGGACTTTCGTCTTGACAGTGTGGAGTTTTTCATTTTTGTGCGACATGAAACGAGTTTCAAAAATAACATCTTTCTTCTCTAAAAAACAGAAGACAGCATGTGACTCCTCGCGTATTATGGTGACCAGTGCTTTTTTCCAATACTGATTAATTTTGGAATTAATTTTAGTAGAGTAACACTATTTGAGATGACCCACTAATTTTTATACCTTCTCGTCCATGGTGGGCTGTTTTTGTTGCTGCGACTGTAAAGTTAGGATAGGAAGTACAGAGAATTTCTACATCAGTTGTTTTACCTGATAAGCATGAAGTATTTTGATGTTCACCCATCATCTTCAGTTAGCAAATGGATCAAACTGCCGGCTGCGGTGGCCGAGTGGTTCTAGGCGCTTCAGTCCGGAACCGCGCGACTGCTTCGGTTGCAGGTTCGAATCCTGCCACGGGCATGGATGAGCGTGCTGTCCTTAGGTTAGTTAGGTTTAAGTAGTTCAAAGTTCTAGGGGACTGATGAATTCAGATGTTAAGTCCTATAGTGCTCAGAGCCATTTTTTTCTTTTTTTTTTTTTTTTTTTTTTTGATCAGACTATTTGACGGAACTAAGTTAGTTTTACTGCATTTATTTAGGCAGCGAAAAGTGTGTTTTCGTAGTTAAACGTACTAATTCATGCACTGAGTCGTCTTGAGCGAATGATTGTGTATATTTCCTCGAATTTTTCTGAACGTCTGTACCTGGATCAGAATTACAAAGTGATTTGACAGCGAAGCACAGTTGATCGTGGAGGGGGCGGTGTCGTCGGTTCGCCGATGCGTCGTGCACGCAGTATGGCTGTAGCAGCAACAGCTGCGCGATTCGTAACTGGACTACGCGCTCTCGCCGCCTTTTAACATGCGGTATTGAGTTCGCTTTACAGGATCGAAATATCCTTATGCCTTGACAGAGGCACTCCTGCTTTTCATTTGTTTATCAACTCTTGTGTTAACTAAAGACCTTATGAGCATGTTACATTAACAATTATAGAAGAGAAGTTACTCAGAAAACACTGTGAATGCTACACACATAGAGAAATTTAAAAATTTTCTGTCTAAAATAAAATATTTTTACAATTGTTTCGCAGTTTTAAGTATCAAAACAGCTTAAACAGCAGTTTTTGAAAATCTTTTTCTTTAACATTCAAAGAAAGGACCCCTGGTCTCCTTTCTCTTGTAGGCCCCCCACCCGCAAAACTTCATTAATCCGATATTTACTTTTTGTAGGTGTTTTAATGAACCACGAACTAATATATCAACGAGACAGTTTGTACTGCTTATTTCTAACCACGCTCCAAGTCCATTCATTTCGTTCTTTCTGTTTTCATTCTTATCATAGACAAAAATCTACTTTCACATCAATAGCTCTTGTGTTACGTTCGAGTAAAACGGGTGTTAGAATGAACAATGAAGCGACTCTCAGTATACAGTGAGTAGTGCCTACAACTCCCTGTCAGAAAAGAAAGGTAACTATCCACAGTGAGGGTAGATACTTGGTACAAAACGTGCTTCCTCTGCAATACTCATGCATTCCCTAGCGGCAGTTGCTTCATCCAAACCTGCACCCGATTTAAAATCAAGCAAGTTCAAACGTATGTACTATACTTACTGTTTGTAAACCAGTTGATTGCTGGAATACTTACCTTTCGGTTGGCAGAAATTGAAAGACGTTAGATTACTAACGCTTTGTGTTTGACCACTGTCACTCGTAATAGTAATTAATTATAACACTTGAAACGTCCCCTTAGAAAAATTATACATGACTGTGCATAAACTGACACACAATATTGTTTTAGCGCAACGCAATCTGACTTTCAGTAATCCCTACAAGAGAATGGCCCTGACTAAATTAACCTATACGTTTCACAAATCACTTACCTCACAAAAATCTTCGTTACTCGAACTACTGCAATACAGCGAGCGCCACTACTGCCAGCTAAACAAAAGATTCAAACTACGGAAGGCACTAACTACTGATAGGCACAGTTAGCAAATGAAAGATTTTAATAGAGAACAAACAATGTATTTACCTTAATAGTCATAATATATATAGCAGTTCATGACATCCATTCTTACAAATGTACTGTTTCTGATGGACACACCTCCAGATTATCCATTCTCAAAAATCCGCCATCTCACTTCCCCACATCCACCACTGTTGGCGGCTCGCCTCCAACTGCGCAACGCTACGCGCTGGTAACATCCAGCTGCCCAACTCTACAATGCCAGACAACAATGCAAACTAGCCACAGACTGCACACAGCACAGCTAGTGGTTTTCATACAGAGCGCTACGTGGAGTTACCAATAAGAAAACCTAAATAGCCTACTTACATAGCCCCCATGTTCCCCACAAAAAATTTTACAAATTGTTTTGGGCACTGGCCAATACATATTTGTTAAAATTTTTTCACAATTACAATAACAAAGAAATCAAATGCACACACTTATTGATACAATGTTGGTCAAAAGCTAAACTTTTCTCACAGTCCATAAAGACAGCCCTGATCGTTCATCCCAGTAAAATTGCAGTGCGCTTCTCAAAGTCTGAGCATTTAAAGAAAATGCACACGGAAGTAGTGGATTTCCATGCAGTCTTGAAAAAGTAGTGTTGTCCCTCCAACGGAAAGATAGTGCTGACTCTTGACATGAAGACAGGTAATGGCCCACAACAGAGCAAACCCACAGCAGAGTCAGTCGAAGTTGAAGTATATTGGTAGGTAGGTCATCACAGAGCAGACCGCTGTAGTCTTTTTAGAGATTACGGTATTGGTGGGCCACCAGAGGTGCAGACCCACTGCAGTCCTTGTAGAAATAATGGTATTGGTGGGTCATCAAAGATGCAGACCCACTGTAGTCCTTGTAGAGATGGCCAGTAGCCGTCTGTTGTGACTGTGCAGGTGCACAATCACCATTGAAGAGTCTTGCAGACAATATAGCAAGTCCATAAACCACCACTTGTGTACTCACAAAGTTTTTGGAATTGTCCTTAAAAGTCGTGCAGACAATATAGCAAGTCCGTAAACCACCACTTGTGCACTCACAAAGGTTTTGGAATTGTCCTTAGAACCAGCAATGCTGTTAATCAGTCCCTTGCTGAATTATTAACACACGTGGAAACACTATCAGTCCCTACTTCTCACATATTGTCCATATACTATGACCAACAGAAACGTGTGCAGTTAAATGTAACTTACAAATTACTTAATTTGATGAACTGGTGACAATTACAATTTTATAACATAAGAATACAAATACAAAGGTACAAAATACATCATTAAAGAGCATGACAATACAGATAACATTTGTAGTAAAACAGACTTTACAAAAGAGTAGAAATAAACATGTACATCAGTGTTACAAGAATTATGACATAAGTACATACATAAAAGATCAGAATAACTTTTGAGACATCAACTTCACACATGAGCATTAAAACAAAACCGAATAACTAATGTCTAAACATCTTTACAAAGTAAATAACATATTATTAGAAAAATTCTACAACGTAACTCGTATCAGCTAAACACATAAAGACAGGAAAAACACAAATATACAAGAGTACACGAACACACAGCGGGATAACACAAAAGGAAAGGACAGGGTTCGTTTTCAGTGTAACACTTCGTACTGCAGTCCAACCCAAAACTTCATTCCATAGATCTTTCCTCTTATTTCAACATTTGTTTCAACCAAAAAAATCCTATCCAAGCATGCTTTCTGTATTTATATGTTCACATATTTCTTACCTCATTATTTATTTTCCATTATTTTACCTCATCATTTATTTCCAAGAAAATCCTACCTAAACCTGTTGTCCCTAAACCCTACTTTTTGTTCACATCCTCTTTCAAAATCCTTTTTTTTTTTTTTGGCCAAACCATTTTCTTATAGCTCCTCAATGCATTTCTTCCAATTCATCACAACTCGTTCTCTTATATAGCCTACCCCATCTTAAGCTAACTTAAATCTACTGAGCTCAGATGCTAAACTAAGGGACGAGGCAATGCAGCAGTACAATACAATTAACACAAACAGCAATGACAAATAAAATGGAAATTGGCAAAGCAATTGCAGTATTACAACTAATATAAGGCACTGTGCAGCAAACAAGAAAAATAAATCCGTAGTAAAACTGGCTTAACAGAGTAATACAAAGTCAAATTCAGTAACACTATGCCTGGCAAACAGCAGCAGCAAATACTATAACTTATATCTAATCATGACAAAGCTCAAACAGAAAAAATATTATAGTAAAAATGGCCATGTTTAATACCTATGTCACCTATGTTCCTTCGTTTTCTTGGAAGTAGATCATAAAATTATTTTTTACTGGATCTGTAGGCACAAAATAACTATATTAGTACATCTGTTAAATTTTATTTTAACCAATGCTGCAGTGCAGCTAGAAACTAGATATTAAACAAAATAGGCAAAGCAAGGTGTGAAACGTCATTCGCTAGCCATATGGCATTTCATAATGCAGTAAACAATCTTCCAACTAGCAAGACAATAGACATGAAATGTTTCTCATAATTTCATTTCATTAAATATCATAAATTAAGAACTCTACAGTGTAATCATGTTTTCAAGTTTGAGGGTGTTGTATTTGTGATGCTTTCTACAAATAACTGTCAATAGCGAGGATAATGGCCTCCTTTTTTTCTCCACCTAATGGATTTCTGTTGTCAGACGACTATCTCTCAGCTGGGCGCCCAAAACGCATTACGTCAAGGTCACTTACCTTTCTTACTGAAATATTTACGACAGCAGTTTCCGCTACAGTGACAGTCTCATATAAAAATTTTCACAGGTCGAAAATTTGCGTTACAAATGTGTAGAAACGAAATCCTATAAATATAACAGTGTGCAAAAAATGTTCGGTGGCATTGTGATACATTCACGCATTTACACACATTTTAAAGTACGATTCTTGGTTTCCAACATCCTTTTTCACAAACCAGAGTCCCTAACCATTACTCATTATTCTTTGCTTTATTTCACATATACATATTCGTAGACACTTCTTCAATATTTCATCATAATAAATACGTAGCATAATCAAATTCCTCATATAGCATCAGCTTATTGATCATAAACATACCGCAACAGCATTATAAAACATTATAAAACCTCAGCAAAATCTCAAAATCGTCGTAGCTTCCTCCAATAATTTCAAAACCTAAAAAAAATTCTCTGCGCATGTCAAAAGTGTCATCTACCTCAAACGTACTTTAAAAATCGTGATCCCATACCAAATACATCATTCAAAGCTCTCATAGTATCACAATGGTTCCAAAAAAATATGAACAGTTCACGAACTACAGACAAAATACAATTTCATAAGTGTGAAGTTATCCAACTGTGTAATTTCGTAAACATTTGTCACTGACGTAGGAAAAAGAATGTTTGTTTCTCTGTCAAATAATCAGATATCTGTGTAATTCTGTGTTACAGAAATATGGTACCGATGTGTAAAGTTGTATAAGCAAATACCATATTAGCTAGGGTTCCTTGTGTTTGCCAGACACATGGTATACAAGGTAACCGTGTACCCCCCTGAGGATTAATGTAATTATACTCTCAGGTGTTACAAATTACAGCAATGGAATGAAATGTATCACGGGAAAACCTCTGTATCTTTGTAATTCAAAATCTTTAAAAATAAATGTATTAATTACAAAATTAATCACTCAAATACGTGTACTGTAGCGCTAAACTGTGCGTCTTGTTGTAAGATAATCTCTGTGGAAGTGTCGTAGTTATCGTCCTCTCTAAGCAATGTTCTGCTGAAATCAATGTACTTACCTCATCATAAACGAAAGTGAAATGCTTTGCGTATAGATATCGTAGTTATTATGTACCTTACCGTGATCAAGAAAGTACTATAATGTAACGTATTGTTGTGCTACGAAAAAGGCTGTCTCATTGTAGCTATACCACAAAAGTTACTACTAAAACATGTTTTACTTTCCAGAATAATAAGAGAAAAACTGTGCAGATATAAAACAGAAACACCGCAAAAGCAACATATTAAATTGTCACTCATTAGTAGCTTCGTGATAAAATCGTGTAGCTGTCACATAAACTAACCACTGTGTCATCTGGTATCTCACAGAAAGTACTTTAAATCCAGAATGTATTTCCAAGTAAACCAAAATGTTGCATTAAAATCTCATTAGCAGTACCAGTATATGTTCTAAGCATGTAAGCCTGGTAGTCGTTATGTAATCGTGCAACTAACAAGCAAGAATGTACAAATAACAACACTGTGTTGGCTGTTCACTATAACAATGCATTCGTAATTTCTGTTGAAAAATGTTCCCTAGGTTCTAGACTGGATAGTTAACTTCAAAACATTGTTGCTTGTTAACAGTTTCTCAGTGTGACAAATTGTACTAGTAGTGTGAAGTGAAAAGTTTTATGGCAAAGATTAAGTTAAAAAACAGATTATCTTTCAATAAACGGTTTTACATGTGAAATATGGGGCAATCCTTTACTCTTCTTAGTACCCAGAGTTTCAACTTCAATGCAATTATCATGTGGTATACGTTGGTAAAGAATAGTGGAATTTTTCTGAAGTTTAGCTTATGTTATTTTCCTCAAGCCTAGCCGGCGCACGTGGCTGCCTGCAGTGCGAGTCATTGTCTGTCTCTTTGTTGGCGCGCGTCGTTATTGGGATTAGGAGACGTAACTTCTACAAATTCACCTTGTCGAGAGAGCCGTGCCCTGTTTGAATCCCAACAGTTCTGATGAAATTCAGGTCTGTCATTACGATTATTTCGTCTGTCGTCATGTCGGTAGCTCCTGTAGTTTCTTTCTTGTCGGTTAAGTGGTGGAGAATTTCTCCCTGAATTATCACTGCACGGTGGACCATTGCATCTGCAGTTATTCTGTCTCCCCTGATAATAATTGTTTTGGTTCCCATATTGTCTGTTTCTATGGTTATCTCTGTCACATTCATTACTACGGAAATGCGATCTTTCTCCGTAACTGTTATTCTGCCATCGGTTATCATAAGGGTGGTGTCTGTTTTGGTCACGATTTGTGTTGTGAGAATAGCCTTGTCGTGTCCAGTTATTTCTGTCATTGCGGAATTGTGACGGATGTGACCTGTAATTATTGTGTTCTTGTTTTCGCGTTCCGTGATTGTCAGTGTCAATTTCTAATTCTTGTAAGAGTCCCTGAAAAGCTTCAATGTCGTCTTTGCAACGTCCTGCCAAAATAATATGTCGTAAATGTTCAGGTAATTTGATTAAGCAAATGGGGATGAGTTCTGAGGGGCTGTATGGGTTTGACAGGTACTGATTCTTGTACAACATTTCAAAATATTTCACAAAACTGGAAATGTTTCATCATTATGATGCTATGTTTTACTCGGTCTTGTGTAGCTTGAGACCAATATGCTGAGAGGAAGGCATGATAAAATTCTCCTTCACTGTGACAATCATGAATGACCGATCGCATTCTTTCAGCTGGTTCATTCTCTAAGTAGCCACACATAAGTTCTAATCTGTGTCCTAATGACCAGATGGGAGGAAAACAATGAGAGAATTGATGGAGCCACGCTTGTGGATGAATGTCGTTGCCAGAATTCTTATGTTTTGAATTTACGTGTAGTAATGAACAGCTTATAGTCAAAATCATCGTGTCGGCAAGTAGCATATCGGTCATTGTTACGTCGTGTCGGCGGTTCCATCTCAAAATTCGGTGCACCTTGCCAATTTCTATCATAATTTCCGAAATGCCCTGTGTTATTATTTTGTGACTTTTCCGTATTTCTAAGTCCCTCTTCCCGTGTTGGAGCGTGAGTGTCCTCTGAAATATGTTATTTTTGTATTACTTGTGCCAACTGATCTTGTACTTCCCGGATTTCTCTTTTGTGTTGCGTATTAATTTGATTCTGATTTTGTTTGAATTTCTTAATTTGTTCATACTCTTCTGTGTCAGTGATGGCTACAGGTCTTGTGTCATTCAGATCATGATCTACCTTTGCAGATATCTTAGTCAACTGATCCGAAAGTTCGGCTACTTTCTCCGATAGTGTACTTATTTCCTCAGTGTGCTTTTCTGAACCAAATTTCAGAGTGTCCATTTGTGTTGAAATCGTATCTACTGTGTCCTTTAAGTTTTCCTGAGTTTTTGCAAGTTGCGTAAGAGAATCGGTAGATGCAACTGAGTCAATTTTAGCTTGCAAGGTCTTATGATTCTCATGAACAATAGTTTGCAGTTCTTGTATGGCTAATTCGTGATTCTGTAATGTATTTTCATGCCGCGAAAAAATAGGTTAGAAATGCTCACAAATTTGTGTTTTTACGTCATTACAGACTTTTTGACATTTCGATTCGATTTTACGTAACTCAGTAGTTAAATCTTCACGTGTTTGTTCAAGCGTATGTTCCACTGAGTCTAACTTTTGAAGCTTTTGTTCCATTGTGTCTAACTTTTGAAGCTTTTGCTGTGTTTGTCTCTGATTTTGTTCCATTTGTTGCATTAATTGCAATAATAATGTATTAGTGTCTGGAATCTGTTCCTCTATGCTTTTCGGCAGTGCATTTGCACCGGCAACATTCACATTTTGACAAGCAGAAAATGTGTCTTGACTTATTCGAGAAAACGGTGAGGACGCAAAACCTGAACCTACAGTATCTGCAAGATTGTGTCTTGTCATTTCGGATTCCTGAGGCGAGCTGTTGCCGACCGATTGATCGATAATGCTTCCCTGTTCACTAATTGTTTCACTGCCTACACCATTATTTGCAGGCCGCTCCATTTCCCTATGCACAATTACCAAATTACTACTTTGAACATTAGTTAATTCATTACTCGGCGGCACTGATAAGATACGCTCGTCGTCACTATTATTTCTCAGTTTACTTTGGAGCCTAGTGTTACGTTTTTCACACGCCATTATTGACACAATATTTCACACGACAACACAGGAAAGCACAATTTGAAGAGCAAAATAAGAAAACACATTAACATAGCATTGAAAATAATATCTGGTTAATTGCATGTGCGGCTGCGAAATACTTGGTGCAAAGTTACATGCATGCCACAACTGTTTTACTATACAACAATGAAAGACTGCAACTACAAAGAGATTCTCTCTACAATTACGCGCTAGCAATAAGCAAAAGCTACACTAATTAAACATACAAGAAAAAATCAGAAGATTCCAGTGAGGTATCCTCGGCTAAGAGTCGACATATGAAACGTCCCCTTAGAAAAATTGTACATGACTGTGCTTAAACTGACACACAATATTTTTTTAGCGCAACGCAATCTGACTTTCAGTAATCCCTACAAGAGAATGGCCCTGACTAAATTAACCTATACGCTTCACAAATCACTTACCTCACAAAAATCTTCGTTACTCGAACTACTGCAATACAGCGAGCGCCACTACTGCCAGCTAAATAAAAGATTCAAACTACGGAAGGCACTAACTACTGATAGGCATAGTTAGCAAATGAAAGATTTTAATAGAGAACAAACAATGTATTTACTTTAATAGTCATAATATATATAGCAGTTCATGACATCATTCTTACAAATGTACTGTTTCTGATGGACACACCTCCAGATTATCCATTCTCAAAAATCCGCCATCTCACTTCCCCACATCCACCACTGCTGGCTGCTCTCGTCCAACTGCACAACGCTACGCGCTGTTAACATCCAGCATACAACAATGCAAACTAGCCACAGGCTGCACACAGCACAGCCAGTGATTTTCATACAGAGCGCTACGTGGAGTTACCAACAAGAAAACCTAAATAGCGTACTTACACACTGTTTACATTATAACAGAGATTGGATGGTGTGTACAGGTACAGCTGCCCATGCAGCTTCAACACGTTACCACGGTTCATCAAGAGTAGTGACTGGCGTATTGTGACGAGCCAGTTGCTCGGCCACAATTGACCAGACGTTTTCAATTGGTGAGAGATCTGGAGAATGTGCTGGCCTGGGCAGCAGTCGAACATTTTCTGTATCCAGAAAGGCCCGTACAGGACCCATAACATGCGGTCGCGCATTATCTTGCTGAAATGTAGGGTTTCTCAGGGATCGAATGAAGGGTAGAGCCACGGGTCGCAATACATCTGAAATGTAACGTCCACTGTTCAAAGTGCCGTCATTGCGAACAAGAGGTTCAAAAATGGCTCTGAGCACTATGGGACTCAACATCTTAGGTCATAAGTCCCCTAGAACTTAGAACTACTTAAACCTAACTAACCTAAGGACACCACAGACACCCATGCCCGAGGCAGGATTCGAACCTGCGACCGTAGCAGCCTTGCGGCTCCGGACTGCAGCGCCAGAACCGCACGGCCACCGCGGCCGGCAATGCGACCAGCATGATGCTGTAAACAGAACCTGGATTCATCCGAAAAAATGACGTTTTGCCATTCGTGCACCCAGGGTTCGTCGTTGAGTACACGATCGCAGGCGCTCCTGTCTATGATGCAGCGTCAAGGGTAACCGCAGCCATGACCTCTGAGGTGATAGTCCATGCTGCTGCTAACGTCGACGAACTGTTCGTGCAGATGGTTGTTGTCTTGCAAACGTCCCCATCTGTTGATTCAGGGATCGAGACGTAGCTGCACGATCCGTTACAGCCATGCGGATAAGATGCCTGTCATCTCGACTGCTAGTGATACGAGGCCGTTGGGATCCAGCACGGCGTTCCGTATTACCCTCCTGAACCCACCGATTCCGTATTTTGCTAACAGTCATTGGATCTCGACCAACGCGAACAGCAATGTCGCGATACGATAAACTGCAATTGCGATAGTCTTCATTCCGACCTTTATCAAAGTCGGAAACGTGATGGTACGCATTTCTTCCCTTACGCGTGGCATTACACAACGGTTCACCAGGCAACGCCGGTCAACTGCTGTTTGCGTATGAGAAATCGATTAGAAACTTTCCTCATGTAAGTACGTTGTAGGTGTCGCCACTGGCGCCAACCTTGTGTGAATGCTCTAAAAAGCCAATCATTTGCATATCCGAGCATCTTCTTCCTCTCGGTTAAATTTCGCGTCTGTAGCACTTCATCTTCGTGGTGTAGCAGTTTTAATGGCCAGTAGTGTAGTAATTATAACCCTGTTTACAGCAATATAGTAGCAAATATGTAGTTACTGTTGTGTTGTGTTTCAAAGTACATATAGTCAGTAAAGAAGCGATTTTTGGTGCACTGCAAGAGTACCAACAACGTGGAGAAGAAATTTTCAAGAGACATTTAACACTTAATACGTGTCTCACTCTTATTGCCATAGATGCACGGTAAAAAAGTATAAAGTATGTGTGTAGGGGGTGGGAATGTGAAGAGCCTAGCGTTGATATTTCCGTCTCCCTAGCTGTAACCTCTACTGCTAAGCATCACTCACTAATGATAGCATTTGAAAAAAAGTAATTATTGTTCTTATGCAATCAATATTAAGAGTCTTACAGAATTTATGACAGTAACAACAATCTTTTAAAACTAGTTTTGTGACTGACGCACAAGGGGACACTCTTGGTTTCTGCCCCTCAAAAAATTCCTTTCCCGTTCAGGAGACGACTACCCCCAGGTTGGCAACTGCCGCACTACAGGTAACGTAAGAGAGCATGACGTTAGGAGCATAGCCTGTCAACACTGCGTTACTGTTTTTTGCAGCAGGACGCAGGACGCTACCGAAGCACGACTCACGCCCGGTACTCACAGCTTTACTTCTGCCAGTACCTCGTCTCCTACCTTCCAAACTTTACAGAAGCTCTCCTGCGAACCTTGTTGAACTAGCACTCCTGAAAGAAAGGATATTGCGAAGACAAGGCTTAGCCACAGCCTGGGGGATGTTTCGAGAATGAGATTTTCACTCTGCAGCGGAGTGTGCTTCGGTAGCTCAGTTGGTAGAGCACTTGCTCGCGATAGGCAAAGGTCCCGAGTTCGAGTCTCGGTCGGGCACACAGTTTTAATCTACCAGGAAGTTTCATATCAGCGCACACTCCGCTGCAGAGTGAAAATCTCATTCTGGAAACATCCCCCAGGCTGTGGCTAAGCCATGTCTCCGAAATATCCTTTCTTTCAGGAGTGCTAGTTCTGCAAGGTTCGCAGGAGAGCTTCTATAAAATTTGGAAGGTAGGAGACGAGGTACTGGCAGAAGTAAAGCTGTGAGTACCGGCCGTGAGTCGTACTTCGGTAGCTCAGTTGGTAGAGCACTTGCCCGCGAAAGGCAAAGGTCCCGTGTTCGAGTCTGGGTCGGGCACACAGTTTTAATCTGCCAGGAAGTTTCATATCAGCGCATACTCCGCTGCAGAGTGAAAATCTCATTCCGGAAACATCCCCCAGGCTGCGGCTAAGACATGTCTCCGCAATATCCTTTCTTTCAGGAGTGCTAGTTCTGCAAGGTTCGCAGGAGAGCTTCTGTAAAGTTTGGAAGGTAGGAGACGAGGTATTGGCAGAAGTAAAGCTGTGATTACCGGGCGTGAGTCGTGCTTCGGTAGCTCAGTTGGTAGAGCACTTGCCCGCGAAAGGCAAAGGTCCCGAGTTCGAGTCTCGGTCGGGCACACAGTTTTAATCTGCCAGGAAGTTTCAGCATTACTAGACACAGTTCGTGCGTTTTCGTCAGGGTCTACATTAGAGATGCGCAGCACGTGCCGATAGTCCGTTTATCTGCATAGTTTAGTTTTCCACTGTCTTTGGTGTGGACAGGTGCTGCTACTGTTGTGTGTGGATGCGAGCCAAGTTGGTGACACTTCGCTCTCAGCTTCAGGCTGTGATGGCTTCGGTTACACAGCTTGAGGCTGCAGTGGATGGGCACCCGTGTTGTGGGCCAGCTGTGGGGATCCAACGGACGTCCAGCGCGTCAGAGTCCTCCGATCGGTCCTCACCGGTGGCGAACCCAGTTAGTGCTCGCACTGAGGCTGACCCCTCACCTGTGGGCGAGTGGAAGTTCGGGCCCGGGGCGAAGCAGGCGGCGAAAGACTTCCCAGGCGGCTGCACGTAAGGCCTCCCCGGTTTGTCTGACAAACAGGTTCCAGGTGCTGTCTGTGGCTGTCGCTGAGCCAGATGCTGTCGACTGTCCTGTTTCAGAGGAAACCACTCAGCCTGCAAGATCTGGACAATCGCAGAGGGTGGGACTACTGGTAGTTGGGAGCTCCAACGTTAGGTGCGTTATGGGGCCCCTTAGGGACTTGGCTGACAAGGAGGGTAAGAAAACCAATGTGCACTCCGTGTGCATACTGGGTGGAGTCATTCCAGATGTGCGAAAGGGTCCTCCCGGATGCCATGAGGAGTACAGGGCGCAGCCAACTGCAGGTGGTTGCTCACGTCGGTACCAATGATGTCTGTCACTTTGGATCAGAAGAGATTCTCTCTGGTTTCGAGCGGCTAACAGAAGTGGTAAAGGCTGCCAGTCTTGCTTGCTAGATGAAAGCAGAGCTGACCATTTGCTGCATAGTCGACAGGACCGATTATGGACCTCTGGTACAGAGCCGACTGGAGGGTCTGAATCAGAGGCTCAGACAGTTCTGCGACCGTGTAGGCTGCAGATTCCTCGACATTCGCCAAAGGGTGGTTGGATTTCGGGTTCCGCTGAATAGGTCAGGTGTCCACTATACGCAGGAGGCGGCTACACGGGTAGCAGGGGCTGTGTGGCGTGGAATGGCCGGCGTTTCTTTTAGGTTAGAGGGTCTCGGGAAAACACAAAATGGGCTTCTGTCACAAAGCGTGCAGGCTGAACACAGGAAGAACATATACACAGGAACCATAGGTATAACAGTTGTAAATTGTCATAGCTGTGTTGGGGAAACACCAGAGCTCCAAGCGCTAATAGAAAGCACTGATGCGCAAATCGTTATAGGCATTGAAAGCTGGCTAAAGCCGGATATAAGCTCAGCCGAAATTTTTGCGAAGAACCTAACGGTGATCCGAAAAGATAGGCTAAACACGGTTGGCGGTGGCGTGTTTGTTGCTGTTAGTAGTAGTTTAACTTGTCGCGAAATTGAAGTAGATACTTCCTGTGAGATAGTATGGGCAGAGGTCATTATTGGCAACCGAAATGAAATAATAATTGGATCCTTTTACCGACCTCTCAGTTCCGACGATACAGTTGCTGAAAGGTTCAAAGAAAACTTGAGTTTGATTTGAATCACGTACCCGACTCATACGATTATAGTGACTTTAATTTACCCTCGATATGTTGGCGAAAATAAATGTTTAATTCCGGAGGTACGCATAAAATATCATCCGAACTTGTGCGAAACGCATTCTCTGAAAATTATTTCGAGCAGTTAGTCATGAGCCCACGCGAATAGTAAATGATCGTGAAAACACACTTTACTTCTTAGCAACAAATAATCCTGAGTTAATAACCAGCATCAAAAGCGATATAGGGATTAGTGAACACAGCGAGACTGAATATTGTAATTCCCAAATCCTCTAAAAATAAGCGAAAACTATACCTATTCAAAAAAGTACATGAAAATTTACTTGACGCCTTCCTGAGAGACAATCTCCACTCATTCCAAATTAATAATATGAGTGAAGACCAAATGTGGCTTAAATTCAAAGAAATAAAATTAGCAGCAATTGAGAGGTTTATACCAAATAAACTAACAAACATCGGAGCTAATCCTCCTTGGTACACAAAACGGGTTAGAACACTGTTGCAGAAACAACGAAACAAACATGCCAATTTTAAACAGACGCAAAATCCCCAAGATTGGCGATCCTTTACAGAAGCTCGAAACTTAGCGCGGAGTTCAATGTGAGACGTAACTTTGTCTCGAAACCTGGCAGAAAATCCAGAGAGATTCTGGTCGTATGTGAAGTATGTTAGCGGCAAGAAACAATCAATGCCTTCTCTACGCGATAACAATGGAGATACTATCGAAGACAGTACTGCCAAAGCAAAATTACTAAACACAGCTTTCTGAAATCCCTTCACAAAAGAAGACGAAGTAAATATTCTAGAATTCGAATCGAGAACAGCTGCCAGCATGAGTAACGTAGAAGTAAATATCCGCGATGTAGTGAAGCAACTCAAATCACTTGATAAAAGCAAGTCTTCTTGGCCAGACTGTATACTAATTAGGTTCCTTTCGGAGTATGCTGATGCATTAGCTCCATACTTAACAATCATATACAACCGTTCGCTCGACGAAAGATCCGTACCCAAAGACTGGAAAGTTGCACAGGCCACACCAATATTCAATAAAGGTAGTAGGAGTAATCCACTAAATTACAGGCCCATATCGTTAACGTCGATATGCAGCAGGATTTTAGAACATATATTGTGTTCGAACATTATGAATTACCTCGAAGAAAACGGTCTATTGGCACACAGTCAACATGGGTTAAGAAAACATCGTTCCTGTGAAACACAACTACCCCTTTATTCACATGAAGTGCTGAGTGCTATTGACAAGGGATTTCAGGTCGATTCCGTATTTCTGAATTTCCGGAATGCTTTTGAAACTGTTCCACACAAGCGGCTCGTAATAAATTTGCATGCTTATGGAATATCGTCTCAGTTATGTGACTGAATTTGCGATTTCCTTTCAGAGAGGTCACAGTTCGTAGTAATTGACGGAAAGTCAGCAGTAAAACGGCGTTCCCCAAGGTAGTGTTATAGGCCCTTTGCTGTTCGTTACCTATATAAACGATTTGGGAGACAATCTGAGCAGCCGTCTTCGGTTGTTTGCAGATGACGCTGTCGTTTATCGACTAATGAAGTCATCAGAAGATCAAAACAAACTGCAAAACGATTTAGAAGAAGTATCGGAATGGTGCGAAAAGTGGCAGTTGACCCTAAATAACGAAAAGTGTGAGGTCATCCACATGAATGCGAAAAGGAACTCGTTAAACTTCGGTTACACGATAAATCAGTCTAATCTAAAAGCCGTAAATTCGACTAAATACCTAGGTATTACAATTACGAACAACTTAAATTGGAAAGAACACATAGAAAATGTTGTGGGGAAGGCTAACCAAAGGCAGCGTTTTATTGGCGGACACTTAGAAAATGCAACAGACCGTAAAGCAGACTGCCTACACTACTCTTATCCGTCTTCTTTTAGAATATTGCTGCGCGGTGTGGGATCCTTACCAGGTAGGACTGACGGAGTACATCGAAAAAGTTCAAAGAAAGGCAGCACGTTTTGTATTATCGTGAAATATGGGAGAGAATGTCACAGAAATGATACAGGATTTGGGCTGGAAATCATTAAAAGAAAGGCGTTTTCCGTTGCGGCGGAATGTTCTCACGAAATTCCAATCATCAACTTTCTCCTCCGAATGCGAAAATGTTTTGTTGACACCGACCTACATAGGGCGGAACGATCACCACAATAAAATAAGGGAAATCAGAGCTCGTACAGAAAGATATAGGTGTTCATTCTTTCCACGCACTAATACGGGATTGGATTAATAGAGAATTGTGAAGGTGGTTCGATGAACCCTCTGCCAGGCACTTAAATGTGATTCGCAGAGTATCCATGTAAATGTAGATGTAGTAAGAGGCACATTTTTTGGTAAAAATTTTATCCATTATGAATTTGAAACACTGCCACTGTGATGAATAAAGGTTTCTTGAAATTACCGCAACCAGTCGCCTGTCGTTTTGTTCTTCAATTTTTTATTATTCTATTACCGTTTCGATCGGCTTAGCGATTCATCTTCAGATGGTAGACATACTGTATTAATTGTTTGCAGCAGTGTGGGAGTGATGTAACTGTGGCAAGATGGATAAACGAAACATGTAAGCACTGAGTGTGGCGAGAATTATTCACATTATGAGATAGATGTTGTTGCTTTACTTACAGTGATTAATGTCTGTTGGTTGGATGGTGGTGCACACAGTATTCTGGAAAACATAATGAATGTTTTCAAGTGACGGTAATTTTACTGCACTTTACACACTTAGCTGCAGGTAACACATTCCACATGCTTTACAAAACGTGAATAAACCGAAGAGTATGGCTAAAGTTACGTCAAAGAGTTGGTATTAAGACAGAGATTCTCTTTCTTCCACGTTACGTAGAGGTGTATGCATGCAAACTTGGAGGGGTTGTATATGGTGACTTGATGAAAAAATCTATGATAGGAACCTGTGTCTGGAAACGTCATCCAACGACGCTTCAGAGCGTCAAAGTTATAGGCTATGGCGGCTGTCGCTAGAACACCCCTTCAGCAGCAAACGTGACTTTGAATGCTGAGGGACCGTAGGGGTAACGTCTCGCAATGTTGTTTGTTATTCAGAGATCCCGACTGATTGACAGGATCCCCAATGGAGAAGATGGAGCTAGCTGCTGTGCAGACAGGCCTTGTCTCCTATGAATGCATAGTGGATGATGGTTTCAGACACGAATTTCCATCCGCAGTTTCTTTTCCTCTTGGGACCCACTAATTTCTCCAATGTTTTTCTGTATACAGGAGAAAAATAAAGTCCAGATGGAAACCTGTGTCTGAAACTGACGTCCACCAAGACAACACGGCATCGCATTCATAGGAGAGAAGCCCTTCCTACACAGAAGCTTGCTCCATCTCCTCCACTCGGGACCGTGTCAATCAGCTGCAATCACTGAGTAACAAACATCATTTCGAGATGTTCCGTCTACGCTCAGTCAGCGTACGAAGTCACGTTTGCTGTCGAACGGGTAGCCTAGGGGCAGGTGCTGGAACCTATAACATCGACCCTCTGTAGCGCCGTTGGATGACGTTTCCTATCCTCGATTTGTTACTCAAGACACATTTCACAACCCCTCTGGGTTTGTCACAACATTTCTGAGACACCTTTCATCTCCAGTGGTGGCATCTCCCTTACACCCAAGAGAAATCTCCAAAAACCTTGGTTAGAACCCTTGATGGGCACAATTTTTTAAAATAATATGAAATCCTAATGTATGTGTAAGTGTAGTAAGAATAATGTCGTGTGACTAGGGCCTTCCATCGGGTAGACCGTTCGCTGGGTCCAAGTCTTTCGATTTGACGCCACTTCGGCGACTTGCGCGTCGATAGGGATGAAATGATGGTGATTAGGACAACACAACACCCAGTCCCACAGCAGAGAAGCAGAGAAAATCTCCGACCCAGCCGGGAATCGAACCCGGGCCCTTAGAATTGACATTCTGTCGCGCTGACCACGCAGCTACCGGGGGAGCACTGTAAGTGTACTGGGTGGTCATGATTAAAGTGCACCTACTTACAGAGATCAAAGTTCGGCTGTAATTATCGTAGGGCAGTGAAACTTTGTACATATGCTAATGGGTTAATGTGGAACCGATTTACGCTCGAGAGCAAATTAGTTCCAACTGTGGACAACAGGTGCAACTATGGTGCTGTACACTGGATGGCGATATGACACCCACGCTGTTATTCAAGAAGCCATAACGTATGGCTGCCGAGAAGAGATACTGTGCGCTGTTTGTGAAACTGTTTTTCGTAAATGCAGCAATTACAGTGCTGTATTGAGTGAGTATCGCCAACTGGGAGGTCTTAGGAGAGACCCAATGTCATTAGACGGCTTAAAGATGACGATAATAAGAAAACACGGGTGAGCTTGGTGTGACACATGAAGGCGACCATTCCCGCTGGAAGTTATTGACGAGGTTGCTGTTGCTGTAACTGGCCATGCAGCATGTGCCCTGGGTAGCGTTAGTGCTCGGGCACTGTCACGAGAATTGTCCATCCCATGGTTAACAGTACGGAAAGTTTTGGGACCTGTTTTACGCTGGTTCCCGGACAAGACCCCGACGCTGCAAAAACTGAAACCTCGTGATCTGCAGCAACGTTCTGAATTTGCTCTTCGGTTTCTGACATGGGTCGAAATTGATAATATGTGCCCAGGCAATATTCTATGGTGTGACGAGACACATTTTACACTACAGTATGCACCGAATATACTACTGTCGAATTCTGGGTGTAGTAAAACCGCTTGTTGTGCTCCAAGTGCCACTGAACTCGCCGTATGTGACTGTGTGGTGTGTATTCACAAGCAGCTGCATTCTCGGCGCGTTCATGGTTAAAGAAAGAGGAAACACCCAGAGGGCCTGTCAGGCGAGGCGTGACGTCAGAACGTTATCGAGAGCTACTTGTACAGCGTGTGATTCCTGCTTTGGAAGAGCGCAACTGTGTGGAAATCACTGTTTTCATGCCAGGTGGGGCGACATCTCAGGTGGCTCGCCCAGTGAAAGATATGCTTAATGGAACGTTCCACAAGTGTGTTGCCTCTAGAGGTTTTCTACATGTATGGTGTCCAAGATCACCTGAAATGAATCCATGTGACTTTTTGCTACAGGGATACCTAAAAAAAAAAGGGACACTGACTTCGAGACAAGTACACGGCATTTCGTTGTTCATATTCCACCGCAACTGCTCCGAGCGACAACTCTTTACGTCCTTTTCTGAATGCAACATCTGAATGCGTCTCCAGTGATGATATTGAACAAACTGTTTAAGCAGCAGTTAATACACTACTGGCCATTAAAATTGCTACTCCAAGAAGAAATGCAGATGATAAACGGGTATTCATTGGACAAATATATTATACTAGAACTGACATGTGATTACATTTTCACGCAATTTGGGTTCATAGATCCCGAGAAATCAGTACCCAGAACAACTATCTATGGCCGTAATAACGGCCTTGATACGCCTGGGCATTGAGTCAAACAGAGCTTGTATGGCACGTACTGGTACAGCTGCCCATGCAGTTTCAACACGATACCACGGTTCATCAAGAGTAGTGACTGGCGTATTGTCATGAACCTGTTGCTCGGCCACCATTGACCAGACGTTTTCAGTTAGTGAGAGATCTGGAGAATGTGCTGGCCAGGGCAGCAGTCGAACATTTTCTGTATCCAGAAAGGCCCGTACAGGACCTGCAACATGCGGTCGTGCATTATCCTGCTGAAATGTAGGGTTTCGCAGGGATCGAATGAAGGGTAGAGCCACGGGTGGTAACACATCTGAACGTAACGTCCCGTGTTGAAAGTGCCGTCAATGCTAACAAGAGGTGACCGAGACGTGTAACGAATGGCACCCCATACCATCACGCCGGGTGATTCGCCAGTATGGCGATGACGAATACACGCTTCCAATGTGCGTTCACCGCCATGTCGCCAAACTCGGATGCGACCATCACGATGCTGTAAACCGTACCTGGATTAATCCGAAAAAATGCGTTTTGCCATTCGTGCACCCAGGTTCGTCGTTGAGTACACCATCGCAGGCGTTCATGTCTGTGATGCAGCGTCAAGGGTAACCGCAGCCATGGTCTCCGAGCTGATAGTCCATGCTGCTGCAAACGCCGTCGAACTGTGCAGATGGTTGTTGTCTTGCAAACGTCCCCACATGTTGATTCAGGGATCGAGACGTGGCTGCACGATCCGCTACAGCCATGCGGAGAAGATGAATGTCATCTCGACTGCTAGTGATACGAGGCCGTTGGGATCCAGCACGGCGTTCCGTATTACCCTCCTGAACCACCTATTCCTTATTCTGCTAACAGTCAAGCAGCAATGTCGCGATACGATAAACCGCAATCGCGATAGGCTACAAGGCGACCTTTATCAAAGTCTTAAGCGTGATGGTACGCCTTTCTCCTCCTTACACGAGGCATCACAACAACGTTTGACCAGGCAACGCAGGTCAACTGTTGTAAGTGTATGAGAAATCGGTTGGAAACTTTCCTCATGTCAGCACGTCGTAGGTGTCGCCACCGGCGCCAGCCTTGTGTGAATGCTCTGAAAAGCTAATCATTTGCGTATCACAGTATCTTCTTCGTGTTGGTTAAATTTCTCGTCTGTAGCACGTCATCTTCGTGGTGTAGCAATTTTAACGGCCAGTAGTGTAATAAAATATACATTATGTCTTTTTCAGTTGTCTGATCTATTCTGCCCTCGTCCCGTTCCTAATCCATTACACATGGAGACATTTCCGTATTTCTTCGTTGCATTCATAGCGGCACATTTGCGCCATTCTTTCCAGAGTAAATCTGCTCCGCATTAACGAAATGGAATATCTACCAAGTTTCGCTGCCATATGATAATTATAACCCACACTGAACCTCTGTAAGTAGTCGAACTTTATTACGATCAACCAGTATTTGTTTAGGTGTATGTACAATATAGCCGGTGACCCTCGAGACGTGGGGCTTGTCTACACGCTGCCAGGCGCATGCGATTGAACGTGATGACGAGATTGACGCTTGAAATCTGTTTTGTATTTACTGGATTTATAACAATATCAGTTGTACCACGAGAATTTTGTTTCTGCAGTTGCCATCACACTGCATTCGCTGACACTTTTCTGTAGATGAATATTAAGCACAGCGGTGGGTTCGGGTTGGTTTCTTGTATTTGGGTGAGAAGTTATCTAGCCATCGCTGTACGCTGTACTGGCGTTAGATATAGTAGATTTAGACACCGGTCATGGAGCAACTTTCGCTTTGGGCACGTGAAGCAGGTGAGCACAAATTATGTCTGATTACGTATCAATAACACTTGCAGTGCCGTCGACGCCTGACGAGTAAGTACCTCTCGGGGACAGAAACCCATTCCTGTAGCCCGATGGCACGCTGTCTGCGAGCTGCACTCGTGGCGGAGTGTGTTCCTCAAACACTGTTCCCACAAGACCGTCCACGTCCGTCGAGCACCTTACCAAAGTAGGCCGCACGATTTTGGACGTGAAGCGTTCGGTCCTTAGAAGGCACTCGACTGCGTCCACAGTGACTAGGGTCATTCGTAAAACGTCGTCATTGTTGTCCGTTCGTCATATCGTGATGTAGACACAAGCCTCGGGTGACGTTCGTCTTTTCTTGTGCTCACTGACCAAAACTAAGCAGCACACGTATGTTCCGCATATCTCGACGATTTACGCTTAAAACGTTTCATGCCATTGCTCGTCCAATGCTTAGATTCCATGGATCCATTCTTTTCAGTTCAGTGCATGTGATTCATTATAGAAAAATGACTCTCTCCATCGATCTACGTTTATACTCCGCAAGCCATCTTAAGTGTATGGCGGCGGGTACTTTATGTTCCAGTAACACTTCTCTCCTTTCCTGTTCCAGTCGTGAATAGTTCGAGGGAAGACGATTGCTGGTAAACTTCAGTGTGAGCTCCAATCTCTCTGATTTTACCCTTCACGCTCATGATCCCTTCGCCACAGGGGGGAAGCAGTATATTGGTTTTCTCTTCTAGGAACATACGCTCTTGAAACTTGAAGAGCAAAACAGAGGGTGATGCAGAATGCTCCTCTCGCTGCGTCTGCCGCTGGAGTTGCTGAGAATCACAGTGATTCTTTGGAGTTTACGAAATGAAACTGTAACAAAACGCGCTAGGTCTTTTTTATGTGTTCTGAAAATTTGTCATCCTCTAGCACTCAGCTAGGGTACGCCCGAAGTTACTTTTACGTCCGAAGATTTCTCTACATTCAGAATGACATGTTGCTTTCTGTTTGCTAGAAGTCCTTCAGTCCAACCACACCCTTGACCGATATTCCGGACGCTGGTATTTCGTTCACTATGCGGCAGTGCGGAAGTGTATTGCACGCCAGGTCCAGCGGCCTTTCCTGCATTGAGCTACTTCCGTTCCTTTTTTCCCCATGGTCACTTATTTCGATATTTCCTACTTTGCGATTCCAGTACGACCTTCCTCAATAAAACCGATCTGGAGAAAAAAGTTTATAACTTCGGCCTCCTCCGTGTTATCCTTCGCGGAATTACAGTCATATACTGTCTGGACGGGGGGCTTCGACACGTTTACTGATTTAACGTAAGACCAGACAGATGTTCGACGAAGGCAGGGGAATAGTGCACAGTCTTCGTTGGACCGGAACAATGCATTTATCAAACAGGCTACCACGAGAACAATATTTTCTTTCATTTAAAAATTCTAAATTATGTTCTCTGGTCACTTCTGTTATTATTATTATTATTATTATTATTATTATTATTATTATGTAGTATTCTGCCTAGTGGCAGGTCCATGTCTCAGTACGGAGAATTTCTGATTCCACTGTTCCCTGTCTTCAGCTTCTTCCTTCAGTCTGTTGTATCTCCTTGCATCTTTCATGTCATCCAGATGTTGAATTCTTCTTCTTCCTCGTCCTGCGGTTCCTCTGAGTTTCCCTTCGATGACATCATGTATGAGTCACTCGTGTGTAAGTACATGTCCAATCCATTTGGCCTTTCTCTGAAGAATTGTACGCATAATACAGGGTGATTCAAAAAGAATACCACAACTTTAGGAATTTAAAACTCTGCAACGACAAAAGGCAGAGCTAAGCACTATCTGTCGGCAAATTAAGGGAGCTATAAAGTTTCATTTAGTTGTACATTTGTTCGCTTGAGGCGCTGTTGACTAGGCGTCAGCGTCAGTTGATGCTAAGATGGCGACCGCTCAACAGAAAGCTTTTTGTGTTATTGAGTACGGCAGAAGTGAATCGACGACAGTTGTTCAGCGTGCATTTCGAACGAAGTATGGTGTTAAACCTCCTGATAGGTGGTGTATTAAACGTTGGTATAAACAGTTTACAGAGAATGGGTGTTTTTGCAAAGGGAAAAGTTCTGGACGGCCGAGAACGAGTGATGAAAATGTAGCACGCATCCAGCAAGCATTTGTTCGCAGCCCAGGAAAATCGACTAGCAGAGCTAGCAGAGAGCTGCAAATTCCACAATCAACTGTATGGAGAGTCCTACGAAAAAGGTTAGTTATGAAACCTTATCGTCTGAAATTCGTTCAAGCACTGTCTGCAGCTGATAAGATTAAAAGAATCGATTTCTGTGATTTTATCCTTGCTCAAATGGAAACAGATGACTCTTTCGTTTCAAAGATTGTGTTTAGTGATGAAGCAACTTTCCACACTAACGGGAAAGTCAACCGTCACAATGTCTGTATATGGGGCACTGAGAATCCGCGGGAAACAACTCAGTATGAACGTGACTCGCCTAAGGTGAATGTTTTCTGTGCCATTTCAGCCAATAAAGTTTTTGGTCCCTTTTTCTTCGAAGGTGCTACTGTAACTGGACTACAGTATCTGGAGATGTTAGAGAATTGGCTGTTCCCTCAGCTCGAACAAGAAGCACAACAATTCATATTTCAGCAGGATGGAGCGCCACCACATTGGCACTTATCTATCCGTAACTACCTGAACGTCAACTACCCGAGGCGATGGATCTGCCGCCAGGCAGCCCGTGACAGAGCACTTCATCACTGGCCTCCAAGAAGCCCTGATCTTACCCCCTGCGATTTTTTCTTATGGGGGTATGTTAAGGATATGGTGTTTCGGCCACCTCTCCCAGCCACCATTGATGATTTGAAACGAGAAATAACAGCAGCTATTCAAACTGTTACGCCTGATATGCTACAGAGAGTGTGGAACGAGTTGGATTATCGGGTTGATATTGCTCGAGTGTCTGGAGGGGGCCATACTGAACATCTCTGAACTTGTTTTTGAGTGAAAAAAAAACTTTTTAAATACTCTTTGTAATGATGTATAACAGAAGGTTATATTATGTTTCTTTCATTAAATACACATTTTTAAAGTTGTGGTATTCTTTTTGAATCACCCTGTACTTCTCTCCTACTCTTCGCAGTACATCGTCATTTTTTATGCGATCTGTCCACTTGATGTTTTCCAGTCTCCTCCAGCACCACATTTCAAAGCTCTCTATGTATTTTTTCTCCTTCTTTCTCGTGGTCCATGTCTCTGCTCCATACAAAGCTCCAAATGTAGCACTTTATCAGTTTTTCCCCAATGCCAAATTCAACTTGCTGGTCAGCAGGGTCCTCTTCTTGTTGAAAGCAGCTTTGGCCATGGCGATTCTTGCTCGGATTTCGTTGGTGCAGTGGGCATCCTTTGTGATAAAACTTCCCAGGTACTTCAACTGATTCACATTTCCAGTTACCGATTGTCAACAGTTACGTTCAAGTGTTTCTCACGTTTTGATATGCGCATCACTTTTGATTTTTCGATGTTGATTTCCATGCCGTATTTTCTTCCCGTTTCCACCAAATTGTTCATCATGTGTTGCAGCTGTCTCTGGTTTTTGGCGAGCACTACCTGGTCGTCTGCATACTTGATGGTGTTGAAGAGACGTCCTCCTACTTTGAAGTTTCCGCATCCTTTCAGCGCTTCTCTCGCCAGCATTTCTCCATACAGTTGAAGAGACTTGGCGACAGACAACATCATTGTCTCACTCCCCTTCCTATTTCCACACTGTTCGTTTCTCCATAGTTCAGTCGTACCTTTACCCTTTGTCCCAGGTACAAGTTCCTTATAAGTCTCCGATCTCTCCAGTTGATTCCTATTTTCTTAAGGATGTTCATCAATATATTCCAATTGACTCTGTCGAAGGCCTTCTGCCAGTCTATAAAACAAGCGCAAACTTCTTCGTTAACGGCCAAAACTCTCTCTGACAATATCCTCTTGTTTCTCTTCCGTATGAACATTTACAGTCCCAGAAGGGAATACACGAGCTTCTTCGAGGTCTTGTGTTATGGGGAAGTACGTTGCAACGCTCTCGCTGCTGAAAGGATGTACAGGGAACGACTTCCTAGCATGCATCATCCGTCACGACGAGTGTATATTTCTCCCGATCGACGAATGCGGGAGATTGGTTCACTGGAAAGAAGAAACGAGCGACCTGGCAACATGAAGATCGATCGCACACCCGATTTTAAAGAGGGGGTGCTGTAACGTGTTGCAGAGGATCCCACTACAAGTATTCGTCGTATTCCACGTGAAATGGGTGCTGCACACGCTACCGTGTGGCGAGTACTCCACGAACAACAACGCAACTCATGCAACCACAACGAGTTCATGTAATGCTTGTAACTGACTTTGCACCAAGGGTCGCATGGTGTCAGTGGTTGCTCCAACAATGGATTGATCGACCAGATTACGTATAGATCGTGCTGTTTCCTGATGAGGCCTCATTTTATCGAGATGGTATTTCGAACAGCAGGAATAGCACTGTATGCGATGAGGAAAATTCTCACGCGATGGTAGAGTCACACCATGAGGTACGTTTTGCTGTCAATGTCTGAGCCGGCATTGTAGGTGACAGTATCATTGGGCGATATCTTGGCCGTCTGAATGGCCACTGTACTTGTGAGGTTCGCGCAAAGATCTCTACCCGAGCTGTTGGAGAACGTACCCTTGACTGTTCGTGAGAGGATGCGAATACAACATGACGCTGCATCGAACCACTTCAGTGTGGATGTCCGCAACCATCTGAATGCTGTGTTTCCTGGCCACTGGATTGGAAGGGCAGGTCCTGTTCCATGGCCGGTGAGGTCACCTGAGCTGAATCCCCTTGATCATTTCCTATGAGATATCTCAAGTCACTTGTGCATGGGAGCCCAATGGATATTTGTCAGGGTGCGTCAGAATCTTTTTCTTCTTGATACATCTACATTCATATTCCTTAAGCCACAGTTCGGCGCACGGCGGAGGGTACTTTGCCTCGCTACCAGTCGTTTCCTTTCTTGTTCCACTCGCAAACAGCGCGAGGGAGAAACGACTGTGTACCCTCTTATGCCTCAATACGACCCCTAATTTGTCATATCACCTCTTCGGGTCCTTACGCGAAATGTAGGTTGGCGGTAACAGAAACTTTTTGCAATCAGCTGCAAATGCCCGTAGTGTAAAGTTTCTGGACAGTGTTGCGCGAAAAGTAGCTCGTCTTCTTTCTAGGGATTCACGTTTCACGCCACGAAGCAGTTCCGTTAATACTCGCCTGTTGATCGAATCTACCTGTCACAATTCTAGCAGCTCGCCTCTGAATTTATTCGATGTATTCCTTTAATTCGACCTGATGGACGCCTTCGGTCCCTTAAAAAAAGGTCTTGAACTGTTGGCGATTCTTGTCGGGCGAGGATGTGCTGTATGCGCTTGACACAGCAGAACACTGTTTTTACCAGGTGGGTCTCCTCAACCTGGTTCGTCGCTGGGACGATTGCCCAGTTCTGATGACGATTTTGCCTGACTGGCTTGCAGATTTTCGACTGTACGGCCTCTGAACGGAAACTTTTTATGGTCCCTTGTACAGTCTGAACTAGGTAAATCACAACAACTAAAATGCGTTCCGCAAGGGTTCGTAATGGTGCGTTGTCTTTTTGCACATTATTTAGTGAATGAAGTTAGTAGCATAAAAGCGGCCAACTTTGTGACACTTTTAGTACTTCCGATAACGTAAGCCTATACAAACATGTACTGCGACACTTAACTACAACACACATCTACATCTACATCTGGCCTGCCCGGCTAGCCGTACGGTTTATCGAACTGCTTCCCGAGCGGAAGGAGCGCCTGGTCCCCGGCACGAATCCGCGCGGCGGATTAGTGTCGAGGCCCGGTGTGCCGGCCAGCCTGTGGATGGTTTTTAAGGCCGTTTTGCATCTGCCTCCGCGAATGCGGGCTGGCTCCCCTTATTCCGCCTCAGTTACACTATGTCGGTGATTGCTGCGTAAACACTCTCTCCACGTACGCGTACATCATAATTACCCTACCACGCAAACATAGGGGTTACACTCGTCTGGAATGAGATGTTCCTGGGGGGGGGGGGGGGGGGGGGGGTTCCACTGCGGGCCGAACCGCACAATAACCCTGAGTTCGGTGTGGGGCGGCGGTGGGGTGGGTGGACTGCTGTAGCCTGTTGTGGGGGTGTCTACCACTGAGGGCTACGATGGGGACGAAGCCTCTCCGTCGTTTCTAGGTCCCCAGTTCAATACATACATACATCTACATCTACGTGATTACTGTGCTATTTATAATAAAGTGCTTGGCACAGGGTTCAATGAACCACCTTCAAACTGTCTCTCTACCGTTCCACTCTCGAACGGCGTGCGGGAAAAAGGAGCACTTAAATTTTTCCGTGTGAACCCTGATTTCTCTTAGTTTATCGTGATGATAATTTCTCCTTATGTAGGTGGATGCCAACAGAATGTTTTCTCAATCTGAGGAGAAAACTGGAGATCGAAATTTCATGAGAAGATCACGTCGCAACGAAAAACGCCTTTGTTTTAATGATTGCCACTCCAGTTCACGTATCATGTCTGTGGCACTATATCCCTTATTTCTCGATAATACGAAACGAGCTGCCCTTCTTTGTACTTTTTCGATGTCATCCGTCAGTCCCACCTGATGCGGTTCCCCACCGCAGAGCAGGACTCCAGAACAGGGAGGACAAGCGTGGTGTAAACAGTCTCTTTAGTGGACCTATTGCACCTTCTCAGTGTTCTACCAATGAATCGCAGACTTTGGTTCCCTCTACCCACAACATTACATATGTGATCGTTCCAGTTTAGGTTATTTGTAATTGTAATCCCTAAGTATTTAGTTGAATTTACAGCCTTCAGATTTGTGTGACGTACCGCGTAATCGAAATTTAGCGGATTTACTTTAGTACTCATGTGAATAACTTCACACTTTTCCTTATTCAGTGTAAACTGCCACTTTTCAACACTATACAAATATCTCATCTAAATCATTTTGCAATTCGTTTTGGTCATCTGATGACTTTAGAAGACGGTAAATGAATCATCTGCAAACAATGTAAGACGGCTACTGAGATTGTGTGCTACGTCGTTAATATAGATCAGGAACAAGAGAGGGCCTATGACACTTCGTTGGGGAACGCCGGATATTATTTCTGTTTTACTCGATGACTTTCCGCGTATCGATACGAACTGTGACCTTTGTGACAGGAAATCCCGAATGCAGTCGCACAACTGAGGCGGTACTCCATAGGCATCCGTTTGGTTAGAAGACGCTTTTGAGGAACGGTGTCGAAAGCCTTCTGAAAATCTAAAAATTTGGAATTAATTTGACCTCCCCTGTCGATAGCACTCATTACTTCATGAGTATAAAGAGCCAGTTGAGTTTCGCAAGAACGGTATTTTCTGAATCCGTGCTGAGTAAGTGCATAATCACGTCGGCAACCCTTTCACACGAATCAGTTGAGTACAAATGACGACTCCGCTAGTGCAGCACCCTTTCAGGACTTGTTTACCCGATAGTACTGCCCTTTATGTATGTGCTTATCGCTGTACCAAGTTCATTGCCTCAGTGCAGTTCAGGCTGTTGCTTACACATTGAGCGGTATTTGAGAAAAAGCGTAACACATTCAGTAGAACACTCTGAGCATTTGTTTATTGTATTTAGAAACGAATTTATAATGCGTAACAAAACGTTGTCTTTTTTGCTGAACCATTCACAAATATCCCTAATTTTATTAATCAGACTGGTTTTCTACAATTTCAACTGTCACACTTGTTTCTGCTGCTTGCTTTCACAAAGTTAGCCCTGTAATCTACGGAAATAGCTGCTTTCGCTTTCCAGTGGGTGAAGATAATATGTGTAAAATTTAACTGTCATATAGAAGGCCTGCAAGATTAACTCACTTGTATCACCCTATCCGAGTTAATCATGTCATAAAATTTATCGACCGAAGCAAAAAATTTCCAAGAAATCTACAAACACGTTTTCCCCCCTGCGAACAAAATGACTTTGTGGCCAGCTCAGGTGCAATGAACGTGCTTTTAGCTTCCATGGCACTAATGGCAACACTCTGTGAGAACACACTGCAGCTGACCAATACGTTGCATGTTGACCAGGGTGTCCACCCAAGCTATAAAAATGTATGTACGAGGTGCGGCTAGAAAAAAACCGGACTGATGCTGGAAAAAACATTTATTTACAATTATTTACAATTTCATGTTATCTCCTTTAATGTACTCTCCTCCTCGGTCTCTACACCGCTCCATACGAATTTTCCACTGTTCATAGCAATGCTGCAGATCATTTTCGGTAAGTCCATACATTACTTCCGTCGCTTTTTCTTTTACTGCTTCAACAGCCTCAAATCTAGTTCCTTTCAAAGCTGACTTGACTTTAGGAAAAAGAAAAAAGTCACAGGGGGCCAAATCAGGTGAGTAGGGTGGATGATCTAAGATGGGAATGTTGTGTTTTGCCAAAAACGTCTTTACTGACAACGCACTGTGAGCTGGGGCATTGTCTTGGTGAAGGATCCATGACTTTTTTCTCCACAAATCGTTCCGTTTTCTCCGTACTCGCTCACATAGGGTAGCCAGGACGCTAATGTAGTAATGCTGATTCACTGTTTGTCCCTCTGGTACCCAATCAATGTGCACAATCCCTTTGATGTCAAAAAAAACAATCATCATTGCCTTGAATTTCGATTTTGACATTCGTGCTTTTTTTTTGTCGTGGAGAACCAGGAGTTTTCCAATGCATCGATTGGCGTTTAGTTTCGGGATCGTAAGTAAAAAACCACGATTCATCGCAAGTAATAACATTTTGTAAGAAGGTGGGATCACTTTCAATGTTTTCCAGGATGTCAGAACAAATCATTCTTCGGCGTTCCTTCTGTTCAATTGTGAGACGCTTTGGAACCATTTTTGAACACACTTTGTTCATGCTGAAACTTTCATGAAGAATCTGCCTAACACTTTCCTTGTCAACTCCTGTTACCTCAGACACTGCTCTGATTCTTAAACGGCGATCTTGTCGAACAAGTTTACCGATTTTTTCAATGTTTGCATCAGTTTTTGCTGACAATGGTCTGCCAGTGCGAGTGTCATCACTGGTGTCTTCGCGGCCATCTTTAAATCGTTTAAACCACTCAAACACTTGTGTTCGCGATAAACAATCATCGCCATACACTTGTTGTAACATTACAAACGTTTCACTTGCAGATTTTCCTAGTTTGAAACAAAATTTGATGTTAACACGCTGTTCTTTCTGTACACTCAACATTTTCCGACGCACAGACAAAACGTCAACTACTTAAAACAGACGCCACGGGCAGACTGAGTGCAGGAGGCAGATTAAACTCGAGCAGTAGGCGGAGCGAGAGTCACGTGACAGGCCACGCGACTTTCAGCCTTATTGCATTCGTTTTATTGTTTCACCAGTACTAGTCCGGTTTTTTTCTAGCCACACCTCGTATGTACTTGTGTACGTTTAATATCTCCTCCTAAACCACTGGACCGATTTCAGCCAAGCCTGGTACGCATAAGTCAACAACCGCTGTGGGGTAGGAACGACCTAACTATGTGAGTTTAGCAGGTATGACATCATAAGCAGCCAGATGCGCGAAAATAAACTGCGTGACGCGTGAAGTTGAAATACGTTTATTCAGTACTACTAAGAGTCTCCTACAAATGAATCAGCTTAAGGAAATCCCAGACACCTGGCAGCTCTTTTGACAGTTTTCAACTGCGAAGCGCAACAGTCTGTAGACGACAAAAATGGACGTCTATGGAGCTACGAAGAAGTGTAGCTGTAGAGACGTTACAGAGACGTTACAAACACGCGAAGCAGCTGCGCCCATCGTACAGAAAGTATTTCATAATTTAAAAGGTGGTTTCACGAACAGATGGAAATGAATTTTTTGCGATAGAACACTACAAACACAGTTCACTTTTTTGTTTTCGCCTCTAATAGAAATACACGACGAATGCCGGGAATGTCAGCTACTATAGTTTAAGAATTGAAACTTCCCCTTTGGAAAACTGTGTATTATTGTGCTGGTAAACCTCTTAGGTTATTTGATACAAAGACAGCTGAGTTACACTGAACGTACTCAGACACTTCTCTCTTTACTTATTCTGATCATCACTAAACTGACACTCAATATTTTTAGCGCAACGCAATCTGACTTTCAATAATCCCCACAAAAGAATGGCCCTGACTAACAATAACCTATACCTTTCATGAATCACTTACCTCACAAAAATCTTCGTTACTCGAACTACTGCAATACAGCGAGCTCCAATACTGCCAGCTAAATAAAAGATTCTAACTACTGAAGTCACTAACTACTGATAGCCATAGTTAGCAAATGAAAGATTTTGATAGAGAACAAACAATGTATTTACCTTAATAGTGTTCAAAAGTCATCATATATATTTATATATATATCAGTTCATGACATCCAGTCTTACAAATTTCGTTTTCTGACGGACACACGTCCAGGTCATCCACTCTTAAAATTCTGCCATCTCTCTCCCCACATCCACCACTGCTGGCGGCTCACCTCCAACTGCGCAACGCTACGCGCTGTTCACATCCAACTGCCCAACACTACATTAGTGAATATTCCACCAATGAGTCCAACCAGCCACAGACTGCACACAGCACAGTCAGTGATTTTAGTACAGAGCGCTACGTTTCGTTACCAAGATAAAAACCTAAACAGCCTACTTACAGAATAAAAAGCAAAGTGTGCTATTGTCTCAAAGTATCAATTCAGTCATAAAGTTGCCCAGCTTTCTGCGCCGGCCGCTGTGGCCGAGCGATTCTAGACGCTTCAGTCCGAATCCGCGATGCTGCTACGGTCGCAGGTTCGAATCGTGCCTCGAGCATGGATGTGTGTGATGTCCTTAGGTTACTTAGGTTTAGGCAGTTCTAAGTTCTAGGGGACTGATGACCTCAGATGTTAAGTCCCATACTGCTTAGAGCCATTTGAACCAGCTTTCTGCAACTCATTTTACATACATCGTGAAGCCATGACATAGTTCCTTAGAACTTCATAATACGGGCAACCGCAGCCGTTAAATTGTTTAATGAATGGAAGTAAAACGAACCGCAAGACAGCTGCAACTAGCGAATACTTTAAAAAGTTTCATTATGTGACCATCCTCCGCAACAAGCATATAAATACTTGTTTTGTAAATAAAACTGTCTTTCCTGCTGCTAGTTACTTTATTTATCCCATACGCGTTTCGCCTTCTCCTGTTCTAAGGCATCTTCAGTGGGATCTATAACGATACAGTTTTTTTAGTTATAGATTATCAAATAGTTCACTTCGCGATTTTTTGTAAAAAAAAAAGTAATTACTTACGATTTGCTGATCTGCGTTTCCTCACGTCTGGTCTGGAGGTCGCACTACCACTTTTATCACTGCCATATAATCACGTGTTCTCGCCTTCTACACACTGTTCACCATGTTTCTTACTCTTTTTTGTGGTGAGCTATTGTTCTTTTGTCACTCGATACAACTATTTGCGACTCCATTAC
Source organism: Schistocerca serialis cubense (assembly GCF_023864345.2). NCBI lineage: Eukaryota > Metazoa > Arthropoda > Insecta > Orthoptera > Acrididae > Schistocerca > Schistocerca serialis. The sequence continues at coordinate 860,902,711 of NC_064641.1, forward strand.
GTGTTTCATCTTCTTTGGTATGTTTACCTATTTGTTGCCAACCTAACGAAGTGTATGTTTGATACTAACTTCTATTTATGATGTTCATACCGTGTGTGTGTGTGTGTGTGTGTGTGTGTGTGTGTGTGTGTGTGTGTGTGTGTGTATGAGAGAGAGAGAGGGGGGGATAGAGCCGACGTTCTTTTCTTTTTATTGTCACAACCGGTTTCCCTGAATTAAAACAACATCGTCAGTTGAATTACATAGGAAGGGAAAAATCCCATTTAATACATATGGTCAAAATACTATGATAATCTTTTTAATAAATTTTAACATGTCAAAAACTATGTCAATATGTTGCGGTTTTAATTTGTGTGTCCTTCATTTCATCGATTCCGTATGGTACGCAGATCGACTTGTTGCTCAATCAGCCCTACGCTCTTGACTTTTTTTAATAATGGTGTTCGGTTGAGTGAAGGGGAGAGGGTGTCAGAAAGCGTAGGTGGAGGGGCGGGGTTAGTCATTTAACTCGCTGTATGGCCCCAATTTTGATGTTTCCTTATTTATGTCTTTCGGTTTCACTCATTGTATTTATAAATAGTTTTTTCTCCTAGAGTGCCATCACATTATTCAGACGATGTCGCGCTTTATTTATTTTGACGACTTCTCCTCTTCAGTGGTTCGATTTTTGATTACGAACGTTGGGAGCGTCTTGGCGCGCAAATATGTCACTGTTGTAAATACATTTCAAATATGATTTCAAATATTTTTAGAGATTTTGTAAAAGATTCTTGTAGCATTTCGATCATACGTATTTCAAATGGCACTGAGCACTATGGGACTTAACATGTGAGGTCATCAGCCCCCTAGAACTTAGAACTACTTAAACCGACCCAACCAAAGGGCATCAAACATATCCATGCCCGAGGCAGGATTCGAACCTCAGGCTGAAGCGTCTAAAACCGTTCGGCCACCGCAGCCGGCCATATGTATTTCATGGGATCTTTTCTTTCTTATGCAGTTCACCTGAGGATGCTGTTTTAATGCAGGGAAACCAGTTGTGGCAATAAAGATATAACCAATTACAACTGTGTTGCGATTCACTTTACTTCCATTCATCATGTCATTGATATCGAACGGAAAATCCCAATAAACAAGATAGAAAGCAGGCAACTGTGCCGTTGCTGTAGAGTGTGGTCTTCATAACCTAAAGCACTTTTGCACTCGCATCACAAAGAAGGCAAACTGAGAACGCTGAGCAGTCCGAATAGTGTAGCGTGTTTAGTCCACACATACGACTTGTGTTGCTGAGACGACGTCCCGTGTTGCAGGATGGACCCCTCTGGCAAGGTGGCGCTGATCACGGGAGCGGCCGGCGGTCTGGGCAGAGCCTTCAGCAGGGCGCTGCTGACTGCAGGCGCCAAGGTGAGTCGCTGCCTCTGCTCATACCTCACTTACAGCCTTGGCACATATGGCGTCTAACACCACTGCCTTGTCGTACGAACCCGCTCTACGTCATTGTCCTTTTAGATCTCTTCTTTGTCACTAATTTTTCCAGGGGCAAAGAAAATCTGTCAGAATGCTTGCTTAGAAGTAAGAGAGAGCTTGGAGCGGTTAATCTTGTCAAATAAAATAACCGCGCTCATAAAGAAAAAAAAATAAGGGAAGTCCGAGAAGGACGCGCACACCAAGGGTTTCGTTCAAACGTAATTATGCGTAAAGACAGTTCATCCATCCCAGGAATCGACAATGTCGACGATTCTTGCCTGTTATCGGTATCGGCAAAGACGAAATATACGTCTACCATTGCTGAGGAAAAGGGGTCTTAACAGATTGAGAGTCAGATAAAAAATATAAAAAAAAAAAATCTTTCCTTCGTATGATATAATTATAAATCAATAATTTTCAGATTTTACTCTTCTGCTTGTACTGCGAGACTTGTCTTTTTCCCAAATAGCACAAATAGCATGACTCAAGGCCAACGGGAAGAACCCTACAGATTTTGGTGAATAATTTCTCGAGTATGGAAGTAACAGTATCTTTTGATTGCGTTGAGTTAGAAGCTTACATTTATTATACTCTCAAGGGACACAGACCTTAGTATGTCACATAAATTTCGACTTCATACGTCAGTCCGTTCCTGAGAAGAAGGTTCTTAACAGACGGACAGGCAGTTAGATAAAAAAAATGACTTTTTTGTGTGTCACATATTTACAAAATTAACAGTTTCTGGATTTCTTTCCTTTTGTTGTGCTGTAAAAAGATAAGGCAAATTAGAGCTCGTACTGAGACGTTCAGGCATTCTTTTTTCCCTCGTGCGATCCGCGAGTGGAACAGATGCCGTAAAAGCCTACCTGCAGCTTTCAATACACAGTATTAAGTGAAGAGTCTAGGTATATTATCAGTCCTGTACGTATCTTGATCGCGAGGACAGCGGTATCTAAGCAACCATTCTTCCCACGATCCATATCGTAAAGGGAACGAGAAGAAACTTTAACATGAAATACCTTGCTAAGGAAGAGGAGGAGAAGGAGCTTAGTGTTTAACGTCCCGTCGATATCGTGGTCGTTACGGACAGAGCATGAGCGCGGATTAGGGAAGGATGGGAAAGGAAATTTGCCGTGCCCTATAGAGGGAATCATCTCGTCATTTGTCTCAAATAATGTAGGGGTATCGCGGACAGCGTAAATCTGGATGTACGGGCGGAGGTCTAAACCGTCGTCCTCCCGAATGCGAATCCAGTGTGCTAACCACTCCTCTACCTGGTTCAGTAGTACCATGCTAAGTGCCCTCTGTCATGCTCTTCAGTATTTTGCAGAGCACAGATGTAGAAATATATCCAGAGAAAGACAATTCCTCAAAATTAGAACAATGCTGTAATTTTTCTGCTTCGCAAGACCGGGTACGGACGTGACTATATTTCTGTCAGTCTCCCCTCCCACATGAAAAGCATATAAAAGACGTTTTATGTAAATCCAGCAAAGGAAGAGAAGTGAATGTAGCACTTGTCGGTTGGGAACTTTTGTGTCGGGACTCTGATTGACTGTCTGCGACTGAACTCCTGGTGACTTGACTTGGTGACTCACTGGATGACTAACTGGGCTGTCCAGTGATCTAAATGTTGGCAGGTGAGAGGGCGTTGGCGGCTTGTTTCTTGCGAGTCTCTCCTTGGCCTCTCTCCTGACAGACACGTTGCTTGCACCTGCTGTTAATCTTCTCGCAACCTCTTTGCGCCTGGTGTGCTAGTGATAGCTTTTGTCAGCACAGCAACATAGTTATAGAATGGATGACTGAATGTACACTACTGACCATTAAAATTGCTACAGCACCAGGATGACGTGCTACAGACACGAAATTTAACGACAGGAAGAAAATGCTGTGATATGCAAACGATTACCTTTTCAGAGCATTCACACAAAGCTGGCGCCGGTGGCGACACGTACAACGTGCTCACATGAGGAAAGTTTCCAACCGATTTCTCATACACAAACAGCATTTGACCGGCGTTGCCGGGTGAAACGTTGTTGTGATGCCTCGTGTAAGGAGGAGAAATGCGTAACATCAAGTTTCCGAATTTGATAAAGGTCGGATTGCAGCCTATCGCGATTGCGGTTTATCGTATCGCGACATTGCTGCTCGCGTTGGTCGATGCTGCTGCAAACGTCGTCGAACTGTTCGTGCAGATGGTTGTTGTCTTGCAAACGTCCCCATCTGTTGACTCAGGGATAGAGACGTAGCTGCACGATCCGTTACAGCCATGCGAATAAGATGCCTGTCATCTCGACTGCTAGTGATAGGAGGCCGTTGGGATCCAGCACGGCGTTCCGTATTAACCTCCTGAACCCACCGATTCCATATTCTGCTAACAGCCATTGGATCTCGATCAACCCGAGCAGCAATGTCGCGAAACGATAAATCGCAATCGCGATAGGCTACAATCCGACCTTTATCAAAGTCTGAAACGGTACACATTTCTTCTCCTTACAGGAGGCATCAAAACAACGTTTCACCAGGCGACGCCGGTCACCTGCTGTTTGTGTATGAGAAATTGTTGGAAACTTTCCTCATGTCAGCACGTTGTAGGTGTCGCCACCGGCGCCAACTTTGTGTGAATGCTCTAAAAAACCAATCATTTGCATATCAAAGCATCTTCTTCCTGTCGGTTAAATTTCGCGTCTGTAGCACGTCATCTTCGTGGTGTAGAAATTTTAATGCCCAGTAGTGTAGCATGAATGGCCATAGGTTTGCTTTACTCGTGAGAGATCGACACAGGGATGCTGAAGAAACTAAAGTGACGGGCACCTGAAGATGGGCGCAAACTGTCCCATGGGAGCCTACTCGCAAAGTTTCAAGAGCCAGCTTTAAGTGATGAATCTACACATATACTACAACGCCCAACGTATCGCTGGCGTGGTGAACGCGAGGACAAGATGGGACTAATTGTAGCTCCGAGGCGTCCGAGCGTTCATTCTTTCAGCGCTCCACACCTCAATGGAAAGAAAAGGAGCCCTAATAACTGATACTTTGGCAAATACCCTGTGCCATTTACTTCACAGAAGTCCTCAGAGCAAGTGCGTGTGTTGGAACATTAATAGCGGCAAATATTTATTTACAACTTACACAAAATGTGTACGTGTTTCAAGGTCTTACTGTCCTTCACCATAGTCACCAGCACTGGGCACACCCCATTGCCAGCGATGTGTGAGTCGTGGAAGACCCTTAGCAGCGCCAGCTGTGTTGATGCTCGAATGGAGCGGTCTGTTGCCTGACGAATCTCTGAAACAGTTCTGAAGCGAATGCCATGAAGTTCGTTCTTCAATTTAGGAATCAAGTTGAACTCACAACGACTTACGTGTGGCGGGTGTGCAGCACTTCCCACCGCCATCGATCGATAAATTCGGTCACAACTTCTGCTATATGAGTGCGAGCATTGCAATATAAAATGAAGTGCGGCGCTTGCAGAAAGCGTCGCCGCTTCTTTCTGTTAACTGGCAGCAGGCGGTGTTCCAAAAATGAAGAGCTTAGAGAGAGAAGCCGGCCAGCCTTGTGCAGGACGATGCTCGGCCGCCTACGGCCTAGGTCTGCCAGATTTGTTCAGTCGATGAGGCTGGGAAGTACTGCACCATCAGCCAAACTCCCCGGCCTTAAGCCCTTGTGACTTCAACCTGATTCCTAAACTGAAGGAAAAGCTTCATGGTATTCGCTTCAGAACTGTTAGAGGGATTCGTCAGGTAACAGACCGCTCCGCTCGAACTTCCAAGACAACTGGCGGTGCTAAGGGTATACCACGACTTCTACGTCCTTCGCAACATGTTGTACGCTACAACTGCATGTATTTCGTGTCAGTTGTTAACAAATAGTTGGCCCTACTAAAGTTTAACCCTCGTGTGTACATGTAAACGTAGATCCAGATCAGTAACACTGAAAGTCAGGTCTGGGGTCGTGCTCACATAACCTAATGACTGAGCCGACTGCTTGCGCGCAGCAGGAAATCCAAATTAGAGTTCCGATGCGTCCTCCTTCGCGCTGGTAATGAGCTCTCTTTTGCAGATCGTGGCGTCGGACGCTGACGAGGCGGCGGGGAAGAAGGCCCTGGAGGAGCTGGAGAAGCAGTTCGGAAAGGGGAAGGTCGTCTTCGTCAAAGCGGACGTCACCAACAGCAGCTCGCTGGAAGGTAGCGCCTCCTCTCTGGAACCACTGGAGGTGTCTTCCAGGAGGCCTCCAAGGCTCTTCATGTTATTGATTCTTCTGCTCACTCTCCATAACGCTAGCATAGTAAAGTGCCTTATCCTCCAGTTTGGCTGATAAATAAGATTTGTCAGCACTCTAAATGAGGTGGTTTCCAAGTTAAACCAGTGTAATTCTTTCGATTACTTCTAGCTACCCGTGCTTAAGCCATTACCAGTGTGATCTCCCATGCAGTTCCTATATTACCACTCTTTTCTCACGTCGTGTGATTCTATTTACACTGGCTTACCAGTGCCGTCAATCAGCGTCAGATCCAACGCAACCTCTTCCTTGTTTTCTTGGAAAATTGTTCAAAAATGGTTCAAATGGCTCTGAGCACTATGGGACTTAACTTCTGAGGTCACTACTTAAACCTAACTAACCTAAGGACATCACACACATCCATTCCCGAGGGAGGATTCGAACCTGCGACCGTAGCGGGCGTGCGGTTCCAGACTGTAGCGCCTAGAACCGCTCGGCCACTCCGGCCGTCTTGGAAAATTGTATTTCACGTTTCACAAACATTTGCTTTTGACTGAATGACGGATAAGAGCAAGAAAGAACTCTGATACAAATTTGGGATGCTGTTGGTCATTAATTACAGTGGTAAAACAGTCCCTCAGCTACATGCAAATTTCTCCTCAGTACCAAACAGCTCACAAAATTCCCAGCTACCTTACTGTTTACCGCACCGAAGGGGTACTCACTCTTCCATTGAAAAATGCCACCATAGAGACCTGACTGGCGGACTTGAGGGCGCCGTTACCAGAGGATACTACGTCGAGCCACGTCAGACACACTCCGCTGCCCTCTGCTTCGTACACGACGGCCAAAATAAAACTGGCGTCGAAAACATTTCTGGCACCTTAAGATCGGCAACCCAACTCAGAAAGCGCGAATGCCGGCGTGGCCGAGCGGTACTAGGCGCTTCCGTCTGGAACCACGCGACCGCTCCGGTCGCAGGTTCGAATCCTGCCTCGGGCATGGATGTGTGTGATGTCCTTAGGTTAGTTAGGTTTAATTAGTTCTAAGTTCTAGGCGACTGATGACCTCAGAAGTTAAGTCCCGTAGTGCTCAGAGCCATTTGAACCATTTGATGTAAGTTGCCAAAAATATTTTGCGACCCAGGTGCAGGTGACGTCGTCTACCTTACGGCGCATGACACACACACTGGTGTGCAGACCTTAACGACGAAAATAACTTTCGCTTGATCTGTCACTGCCGAATAACGTAGCCCGATGAATTTCGACCACACATACGAGGCCTGTTCAGAAAGTAAGCTCCGATTGATTGCCAAATTGAAACCACAGTGAACATCAGAAATGTTTTACTTGTAACAATTAGCTACACCTTTCAGCTACTTCTCTACGTAGTCGCCGTTCTGACTTAGACTTTTGTCATAGCGTTGTACCAACTTTTCAATAGCCTCATCATAGAAGGCAGCCGCCAGTGCTTTCCGCCAATTCTCCACGCTGGCCTACAGCTCGTTGTCTGTGTCAAAATGTTGTCTTCAAAGACAGCGGTTCATGTGACCAGAGATGAAACTCAGGGGGAGACAATTGCGGACTGTATTGTGGGTAATCTCACATTTCCATTTGAAAACGATGCAGGAGCATCTTCATTGCCCCTGCAGAATGCGGCTGAGAATTGTCTTGAAGAAGAAACAGCACGACAGTTATGTAATGTTAGCTGCATAGCTTCAGGCGAAATTTCTCACCAGGCCCTCGTACTTGGAGGCAGACACTATTTTCTAGACATCTTTACGCACTCACTGCGAGCTCAGAAATGAGAAGAGCGACGTGATGCTAACTGGGGTTATACTAGAGACACTACCCAACACATCTGTGCAAAGCTTTATCGGATTTTCATAGTCGTTTCCATTTCGCGACCGATCGGAGCTTACTTTCTGAACGCCCCTCGTAGATAGAAAGAATTGCTGCAGGACGGCAGAGAAGGTAACTGAAAGAAATAAGAAATGCGACGAACGAAAATGACACTTTTGTTCAAAGGCAATAATTTCACTGAAGTCACTACGTTTCAAAATTGTGCCGTGACATTATAAACTGTGGGACATGGTTTTTAGCAGAATGTGTGATCTGTACGGACGACAATCCAACGTTCTCCTGTGCAAGTGACGAGGTTGTTCATGAGTTCTTGTGGTAGGGCGTTGCATTCTTCCACCAGCGCGGTTGGCAACTGCTGAGTGCTCGCTGGTGGATGTGGAGGTCCTGCAGTGGGTCTCCATAGCGCGTCCCTCACCTGCTCCGTGTGATTAGGCCGAGGGAACGGGCAGGACAGGCCATTCGCCGATTAGCCTCTCCTTCCAAGATCTCCTCCATATGGGCAGTACGATGCGGTCTCACATTCTCCTCCATAAAAATGAATTCAGCATCCAATGCAGCCCTGAAGACACTACACGAGTAGGCCTGTGCAAGGTGACCGCTGCAGTCTCTCCCACTGCTACTACCGTTACTACCATTACTACCCCCACTAAAACCACAATACGCCGCCGCACCTGTCGTCACATACATAAAATTATATGTTTCCAAAATAAACTGCTTTCGGCTGCATATGAACTTGTACAGGCAAACGAGTCGTTTCGTGATTTCAAATCACATCTTCAGTCGGACTTCTACGAGACAGGAAACGCACACTATGTCATCAAAAGTACCCTGACACTCCCCCAAAAAACATGTTTCATATTAGGTGCATTGTGCTGCCACCTACTGCCAGCCACTCCATATCAGTAGTCATTAGACATCGTGAGAGAGCAGAATGGAATGATCCGCTGAACTCACGGACTTCTAACGTGGTCACGTGATTGGGTGTCATTTGTATCATACGTCTGTACGCGATATTTCCACACTCCTAAACATCCCTAGGTCCACTGTTTCCGATGTGGTAGTGAAGTGGAACACTAAGCAGATTCAGAAGGATGTAGGTTGCAGTAGGTACTGGGAGATGAAGAAGCTTGCACAGGATATAGTAGCATGGAGAGCTGCATCAAACCAGTCTCAGGACTGAAGACCACAACAACAACAACAACAGTGAAGTGGAAACGGGAAGGGACACGTACAGCGCAAAAGCATGCAGGCCGACCTCGTCTGTTGACTGACAGAGACCGCCAACAGTTGAAGAGGGTCGTTATGTGTAATAGGAAGACATCTGTCCAGACAATCACACACGAATTTCCAACTGCACCAGGATCCACTGCAAGTACTATGACACTGAGGCGCGAGGTGAGAAAACTTGGATTTCATGGTCGAGCGGCTGCTCATAAGCCAGACATCACGCCGGTAAATGCCAAACGACGCCTCGCTTGGTGAAAGGAGCGTAAACATTGGACGATTGAACAGGGGAAAAACGCTGTGTGGAGTGACGAATCACGGTACACAATGTGGCGATCCGATGCCAGGGTGTGGGTCTTGCGAACGCCCGGTGAACGTCATCTGCCAGCGTGTGTAGTGCCAACAGTAAAGTTCGGAGGTGGTGGTGTTATGGTGTGGTCGTGTCTTTCATGGAGGCGGATTGCACCCCTTGTTGTTTTGCGTGGCACTATCACAGTACGGGCCTACATTGATGTTTTAAGCACCTTCTTGCTTCCCAATGTTGAAGAGCAATTTGGGGATGGCCACTGCATCTTTCAACTGGATCGAACACCTGTTCACAATGCAAGGCCTGTGGCGGAGTGGTTACACGACAATAACACTCCTGTAATGTACTGGCCTGCACAGAGACCTGACGTGAATCCTATACAACACCTTTGGGATGCTTTGGAACGCCGGCTTTGTGCCAGGCCTCACAGACCCACATCTCCTCAGTGCGGCACTCCGTGAAGAATGGGCTGCCATTCCCCAAGAAACCTTCCAGCACCTGATTGAACGTATGCCTGCTAGAGTGGAAGCTGGCATCAAGGCTAAGAGTGGGCCAACGCCATATTGAATTCCAGCATTGCCGATGGAGGGTGTCCGGATACTTTTCATCACATAATGTACAATCGACATTATGATAAAAAAAGTACCTGTCCTAATGATCTACTCTCTATAAAAACCAATATGAAATACTCACATGTCAGTAAAACAATCAAGTCCTGAAGCAGGAAGGAGACGTGTCGCAGAATCCCAAACTGATGCCCCGGGAGCACTAATTCTGAGTATTCCGATGTTGTACTGCCGTCTGAAGACATCATTTAAAATGGGCCGCAGGAAAAATAAAATAAAGTGCGCATGGGCTTCCTGAAAGAACTCGTTAATCACTATTTAGCAAGTTTTCTGCCAAAATAGCAAAAACTCATATACTACTTTATTTCTCAGCATCACCTTATTCACTTAGACTACATTCCGTTATCCTTTTTTGCTTTTGTTGATATTAATCTTACAGCCCCCTTTCAAGACACTGTACATTCAATAAACTACTCTTCCTAGTTCTTTGCTGTCTATGACAGAATTACTACGTTTTTATTTCTTCTCTCTGGACTTTGATTCCCACTGCAAATTTTACTTTGGTTTCCTTTACTGCTTGTTAAATGTACAGGTTGAATAACTTCGGGGATAGGCTACAATCCTGTCTCAGTGCCTTCCCAACCACTCCTCCCGTCTACTCTTATAATTGCCGTCTGGTTTCTGTACAATTTGTAAATAGCCTTTCCCTCACTATATTTTACCCCTCCTATCTTCAGAATTTCAAAGAGAATAAGCCAGTCAACATGTTACACAAGTACTCCTTCTAAAACATTGTTAGGTGTTTGAGGCACGAGATGAACGATGTATCGGCTAGTCTAGGTTAAAACCACAATAAACAGAGTTACTCGCCAAATGCTCGTGTCCCATACCACATGCAACTGTGCATTTCATCGCAGGCAGGGCACCGCTAGACTCACCAGAAGGGCTGTAGTGAAGTATGTAGTATGGGACACGAGCTTTCTGCGAATTACTCTGTATATTGTGAACTTGACTTGCCGCTGCATCGTGCAGCTCGTCCCTCACATACCTGACAATGGTTTAGAAACAGTACTTGTGCAGCTGGTACAGGAGACACGTAATAACCTTTTATCGAGATCTGAAGATTGTAACCATGATTACCAAACCACGTAATCAACGACAAAGGTTGTTTACAAACTGTCTCGGCTAAGAAGTTCACCTTGTTACAACTGAAGATGAATGAACAAAGGAATTTTTAATTTCTTTATTAATTCACAAATAATTGTTTCCTCTAAGGAACTGTTATGCTGCAGTAATTAACTAATGACGATGTCTAGAAAATCTTAATGCATAACTGGCTAGTTAATGGATTATTATTTTTAGTAATTAACAGAAGAAAGCTAATATTGTTGCTCTTATATGGTTTCGGCAGTCATCACTGAAATTATTTATCTACTTGAGCGAAGTTATATATTAAAAAACACATGACTAATAACTGCAATCAGTATAACCAATAACTTTTTTAGATCATTAAATAAATTTAAAACGCTGAAGAACTTATTTTTTCCCTGTACTTTATAAATCTGGGTCATGTCTTCTATACTACGTCCAGGAACTCTATCGATGTGTGCTGATGAAGTAGGAAGAGACTTGTATCAAGACTGATATTCCTCAGGAGCGACTCCCTTTTGCATAAGTGTGTTAGGCACTTCTTTTTCGTGTCACTTATTGGCATAATTTCGCGATAAAGACCTTGTTAGTCAGTATTTATATATAATTTATGATCTAATGAGTTCTAATCTAATAATTTATAATCTAATGAATGATTATAACTGTACTCGAACACTCCTGTTTTGAATTTTTGGTATCGAAAACATTTCACTTTAGCTGGTTAATTTTATTTCCCTGACTGCTATTATTTCTGTTTTAATGGTGGAAGCAGAAGGTTTAATATAACTCTAGATCGTTTACCTCAATCCAAGCATAGCAGAATGCATCGTTTGGCTCACGAAATTCATACATAGTGAGACTGTATGTACAATTTTTCAGACTGTAGTACATCAGACTGACCTCATTTGAAATTATTTGAAAGATAATTGTAAATAAATTGTGAAATACTTACATGTATTGCCTACTTTACATTTTCGTTTAGCAGCAACTTGTACGTGATTGCATTCATTTTTCCCTGCAATATGATCATTGTGCTCTGTCCAGTGCCTGCTTTTCTTCATTACTCTTCACTCACACGCTTCTGACAGTAATACTTTTTACATTAGTAGAATCTGAGAATGTAGTTCAGACAGAATATTCTTCTGTAAGTTAGTTCACTGAATGGCTTGAAATATTTGTATTCTTTCTTCTACATACTATACATTTTGGACATACTTACTTTGGGGTCTAAGTCCAGTCGTTTTGTGGATTTCCTTGACTAGTGAGAGTCCATTGCAGAAACTGTTTCTATGTGTTCTTTAGCTGTCTGTGCAACACCTGGTTTTGCCTTTCTTATCAGTTCCTATCAAAAGTCCTCTCTCACCTTACCCTTTAGGTACAGTACCAATGACCTCAGTTGATATTCATAAAGTTTCAAAAAAAGACTTCTTGCAGACTCTTTCTAATTATTTTTATTTAAGTACTATTCAACAGAATCTTTACGTTGTTTCAGTGGCTGATCAGTATTTCACTTTATACCAGAGGAACACTCATTGTATCATCAAGAAAAAATAATCTGCCATGTGTAATCGCAGTCGTAGAAGCTTCTACAAAAGGCAAAAGGAGAACCTAATTTCGTCTGAAAAACTGTTGTTGCCTTTGTATCCAGATTTTCATGTAGTTAATTGGCACTGGTTTTTTAATTTGAGTTTTAATTATATTCTTTTTTATCTTTTGGAATAACTTTTTCCACTCTCGATCGTTTAGCACTGTTACTCTCTTTTACAGCACTGATTTATTTACCCATGAGACCTGTGTCACTGCAACTTGGTTCATAGTCAGGATCCTTGACGGAGAAGTCAGAATCAAAATGATATTCTTCTGCACTATGCCTATCATTCGACTAAAAGCATCCCATCCCTGCCCCCCCCCCCCCCCCCCATACTCAGTAGATACAATTTCTGCTTTGATTTGTTTTCTGCTGTTGTAGGGGGACTTAATCGTATACTCTGCTTGTGTAATATGCTTCGCTTTTAATTGATACATCTGAATATTCACAACCATTTTCTTGAAACGAAAATATGAAACAAAGGTATTTTACGCATATTTAAAATATCAAAGTATCGTGAGAATTCAGTTCATGTTTAGAGTGACATTTTGTTGATTACCACCAATTTTGTCTTTCGTGGGTATCATTGTCTCGGCCAATGATGCATGGAGGGCACCTCTTGGAAACATTTTTCGCAGTTAAACACAGTGTGAGCTACTGCACTCACAACAGCTCCTGGTCCAGTGGGCGTCCTGCCATTCGTGGACGTAAACTATAGTAATCGACAATGATACTGATGTGATATTGTTCAAGTAACGGACATTATTACGTGACAACTTTGGATCACCTGCATTGTTGTTGACTGTTAAGAATACGAAACACAGATTTACGAATGCCTGCTAATAATCTTTATCCTAGATATCTTTCAAATTATGTGCAATAATATTAATATCCAACTGTTTAGTTATTGTAACATTATTGCACATCAACTTTAGATCATTTTTCTGGTAGCTGAGCCTAAGGAACGCTAGCTTACTACAGTCTACTTATAAAATGTATTTTCGTTCTAGAGTGTATCTTTTTCTGCTGGTATCCATTAAGTTCACGTCATGGATTATTGTTGTTCAAATAATTTTATCAAGCCTATCGGCAACGTGCAGGGTAAATCGTTTAAGTGAACCTAAATGATTTTTTTCTGTATATTGTGTTCAACTAAGCACTTAACAGATTTCTGTCACGTCTCTTTAACTTCTTAGAATGAAAACTGTACTTAACTAGTTTTTTCAGGATGAAATGGAATGGATCAACAACCCAAAATTGACTAAATCTGCACTTAACCTGCTCTTGCAATAAGCCAACATTTGTTGTGTTTGTATGCCAACATGTCGATGCTTTTATTAATGGTGTACGTTTATTGTTGTTGCAGAGGCCTTCAAGGCAGCCAAATCCACATTCAACCGTCTGGACATTGTTATCAACAATGCAGGTATCATGAGAGATTCGGTTTGGGAGAAGGAAATAGACGTCAACGTGGTAAGTGGGAGACACTGAAGAGGAAGGACCACTATTCAGAAGTGGTGGTCGGTACAGAGTATGATTTCTACACTATGTGACTACACGAAAGGAAAACAGGCATTATGGAACATGTGAAAAAGGTTACTGACTGTTTCATTTCTTTACAGCCACATTTTTATTGTATTTGCACAGACGAGTCAAAACATTATCACTACCTTCTTAACAGCATGCTGGTCCACTTTTGGATCGAAATTCAGTAGCGATTCAGCATGCCACGCATTCTACACGCAGTCAGTAGGTTTCTGCAAGTATATCGCGTGATGTCTGCTCACAGGTCACACAAATCCCATAAATTGCAGGCTGATGTTTTATGAGTGCTGAGAGGGTGACTGATAGCGTCCCAGATAGGTTCCACTGGGTTCAGTTAAGGGGAATTTGGTGGCCGCTTCACACGATTGCAACGATACTAGATGATGGTCATGATATTAGCCTCATCAGTGTACGTAGTTACTAGGAGGGTACTGTCGCGTCGTATCTCTGTTTCTCTTAGATAATGATACACTATACCAACCATTGGCAACCTTTCGTGACCGACGAGGCTGATTCACATACTTCTGCTCTAGGGTCGCTTAGTCACGTGACGCTGAAGCAGAGCTCCTAGCGCAGACAAACAAAAATTACGCGAAGCGAAATGTAGTGTGAGAAGGGCTATGCAAGAGGCGTTCAATGAATTCGAAAGTAAAGTTCTATGTACTGACTTGGCAGAAAATCCTAAGAAATTTTGGTCTTATGTCAAAGCGGTAGGTGGGTCAAAACAAAATGTCCAGACACTCTGTGACCAAAATGGTACTGAAACAGAGGATGACAGACTAAAGGCCGAAATACTAAATGTCTTTTTCCAAAGTTGTTTCACAGAGGAAGATTGCACTCTAGTTCCTTCTCTAGATTGTCGCACAGATGACAAAATGGTAGATATCGAAATAGACGACAGAGGGATAGAGAAACAATTAAAATCGCTCAAAAGAGGAAAGGCCTCTGGACCTGATGGGATACCAGTTCAATTTTACACAGAGTACGCGAAGGAACTTGCCCCCCTTCTTGCAGCGGTGTACCGTAGGTCTCTAGAAGGGCGTAGCGTTCCAAAGGATTGGAAAAGGGCACAGGTCATCCCCGTTTTCAAGAAGGGACGTCGAGTAGATGTGCAGAACTATAGACCTATATCTCTAACGTCGATCAGTTGTAGAATTTTGGAACACGTATTGTGTTCGAGTATAATGACTTTTCTGGAGACTAGAAATCTACTCTGTAGGAATCAGCATGGGTTTCGAAAAAGACGGTCATGTGAAACCCAGCTCGCGCTAATAGTCCACGAGACTCAGAGGGCCATAGATACGGGTTCACAGGTAGATGCCGTGTTTCTTGACTTCCGCAAGGCGTTCGATACAGTTCCCCACAGTCGTTTAATGAACAAAGTAAGAGCATATGGACTATCAGACCAATTGTATGATTGGATTGAGGAGTTCCTAGATAACAGGACGCAGCATGTCATTCTCAATGGAGAGAAGTCTTCCGAAGTAAGAGTGATTTCAGGTGGGCCGCAGGGGAGTGTCATAGGACCGTTGCTATTCACAATATACATAAATGACCTTGTGGATGACATCGGAAGTTCACTGAGGCTTTTTGCGGATGATGCTGTGGTGTATCGAGACGTTGTAACAATGGAAAATTGTACTGAAATGCAGGAGGATCTGCAGCGAATTGACGCATGGTGCAGGGAATGGCAATTGAATCTCAATGTAGACAAGTGTAATGTGCTGCGAATACACAGAAAGATAGATCCTTTATCATTTAGCTACAAAATAGCAGGCCAGCAACTGGAAGCAGTTAATACCATAAATTATCTGGGAGTACGCATTAGGAGTGATTTAAAATGGAATGATCATATAATGTTGATCGTCGGTAAAGCAGATGCCAGACTGAGATTCATTGGAAGAATCCTAAGGAAATGCAATCCGAAAACAAAGGAAGTAGGTTACAGTACGCTTGTTCGCCCACTGCTTGAATACTGCTCAGCAGTGTGGGATCCGTACCAGATAGGGTTGATAGAAGATATAGAGAAGATCCAACGGAGAGCAGCGCGCTTCGTTACAGGATCATTTAGTAATCGCGAAAGCGTTACGGAGATGTTAGATAAACTCCAGTGGAAGACTCTGCAAGAGAGACGCCCAGTAGCTCGCTACAGGCTTTTGTTGAAGTTTCGAGAACATACCTACATCTACATCTACATTCTACATTGATACTCCGCAAGCCACCCAACGGTGTGTGGCGGAGGGCACTTTACGTGCCACTGTCATTACCTCCCTTTCCTGTTCCAGTCGCGTATGGTTCGCGGGAAGAACGACTGTCTGAAAGCCTCCGTGCGCGCTCTAATCTCTCTAATTTTACATTCGTGATCTCCTCGGGAAGTATAAGTAGGGGGAAGCAATATATTCGATACCTCATCCAGAAACGCACCCTCTCGAAACCTGGCGAGCAAGCTACACCGCGATGCAGAGCGCCTCTCTTGCAGAGTCTGCCACTTGAGTTTATTAAACATCTCCGTAACGCTATCACGGTTACCAAATAACCCAGTGACGAAACGCGCCGCTCTTCTTTGGATCTTCTCTATCTCCTCCGTCAACCCGACCTGGTACGGATCCCACACTGATGAGCAATACTCAAGTATAGGTCGAACGAGTGTTTTGTAAGCCACCTCCTTTGTTGATGGACTACATTTTCTAAGCACTCTCCCAATGAATCTCAACCTGGTACCCGCCTTACCAACAATTAGTTTTATATGATCATTCCACTTCAAATCGTTCCGTACGCATACTCCCAGATATTTTACAGAAGTAACTGCTACCAGTGTTTGTTCCGCTATCATATAATCATACAATAAAGGATCCTTCTTTCTATGTATTCGCAATACATTACATTTGTCTATGTTAAGGGTCAGTTGCCACTCCCTGCACCAAGTGCCTATCCGCTGCAGATCTTCCTGTATTTCGCTACAATTTTCTAATGCAGCAACTTCTCTGTATACTACAGCATCATCCGCGAAAAGCCGCATGGAACTTCCGACACTATCTACAAAGTCATTTATATATATTGTGAAAAGCAATGGTCCCATAACACTCCCCTGTGGCACGCCAGAGGTTACTTTAACGTCTGTAGACGTCTCTCCATTGATAACAACATGCTGTGTTCTGTTTGCTAAAAACTCTTCAATCCAGCCACACAGCTGGTCTGATATTCCGTAGGCTCTTACTTTGTTTATCAGGCGACAGTGCGGAACTGTATCGAACGCCTTCCGGAAGTCAAGAAAAATAGCATCTACCTGGGAGCCTGTATCTAATATTTTCTGGGTCTCATGAACAAATAAGGCGAGTTGGGTCTCACACGATCGCTGTTTCCGGAATCCATGTTGATTCCTACATAGTAGATTCTGGGTTTCCAGAAATGACATGATACGCGAGCAAAAAACATGTTCTAAAATTCTACAAGAGATCGACGTAAGAGATATAGGTCTATAGTTTTGCGCATCTGCTCGACGACCCTTCTTGAAGACTGGGACTATCTGTGCTCTTTTCCAATCATTTGGAACCCTCCGTTCCTCTAGAGACTTGCGGTACACGGCTGTTAGAAGGGGGGCAAGTTCTTTCGCGTACTCTGTGTAGAATCGAATTGGTATCCCGTCAGGTCCAGTGGACTTTCCTCTATTGAGTGATTCCAGTTGCTTTTCTATTCCTTGGACACTTATTTCGATGTCAGCCATTTTTTCGTTTGTGCGAGGATTTAGAGAAGGAACTGCAGTGCGGTCTTCCTCTGTGAAACAGCTTTGGAAAAAGGTGTTTAGTATTTCAGCTTTACGCGTGTCATCCTCTGTTTCAATGCCATCATCATCCCGTAGTGTCTGGATATGCTGTTTCGAGCCACTTACTGATTTAACGTAAGACCAGAACTTCCTAGGATTTTCTGTCAAGTCGGTACATAGAATTTTACTTTCGAATTCAATGAACGCTTCACGCATAGCCCTCCTTACGCTAACTTTGACATCGTTTAGCTTCAGTTTGTCTGAGAGGTTTTGGCTGAGTTTAAACTTGGAGTGGAGCTCTCTCTGCTTTCGCAGTAGTTTCCTAACTTTGTTGTTGTACCACGGTGGGTTTTTCCCGTCCCTCACAGTTTTACTCGGCACGTACCTATCTAAAACGCATTTTACGATTGCCTTGAACTTTTTCCATAAACACTCAACATTGTCAGTGTCGGAACAGAAATTTTCGTTTTGATCTGTTAGGTAGTCTGAAATCTGCCTTCTATTACTCTTGCTAAACAGATAAACCTTCCTCCCATTTTTTATATTCCTATTAATTTCCATATTCAGGGATGCTGCAACGGCCTTATGATCACTGATTCCCTGTTCTGTACATACAGATTCGAAAAGTTCGGGTCTGTTTGTTATCAGTAGGTCCAAGATGTTATCTCCACGAGTCGGTTCTCTGTTTAATTGCTCGAGGTAATTTTCGGATAGTGCACTCAGTATAATGTCACTCGATGCTCTGTCCCTACCACCCGTCCTAAACATCTGAGTGTCCCAGTCTATATCTGGTAAATTGAAATCTCCACCTAAGACTATAACATGCTGAGAAAATTTATGTGAAATGTATTCCAAATTTTCTCTCAGTTGTTCTGCCACTAATGCTGCTGAGTCGGGAGGTCGGTAAAAGGAGCCAATTATTAACCTAGTTCGGTTGTTTAGTGTAACCTCCACCCATAATAATTCACAGGAACTATCCACTTCTACTTCACTACAGGATAAACTACTACTAACAGCGATGAACACTCCACCACCGGTTGCATGCAATCTATCCTTTCTAAACACCGTGTGTACCTTTGTAAAAATTTCGGCAGAATTTATCTCTGGCTTAAGCCAGCTTTCTGTACCTATAACGATTTCAGCTTCGGTGCTTTCTATCAGCGCTTGAAGTTCCGGTACTTTACCAACGCAGCTTCGACAGTTGACAATTACAATACCGATTGCTGCTTGGTCCCCGCATGTCCTAACTTTGCCCCGCACCCGTTGAGGCTGTTGCCCTTTCTGTACTTGCCCAAGGCCATCTAACCTAAAAAACCGCCCAGCCCACGCCACACAACCCCTGCTACCCGTGTAGCCGCTTGTTGCGTGTAGTGGACTCCTGACCTATCCAGCGGAACCCGAAACCCCACCACCCTATGGCGCAAGTCGAGGAATCTGCAGCCCACACGGTCGCAGAACCGTCTCAGCCTCTGATTCAGACCCTCCACTCGGCTCTGTACCAAAGGTCCGCAGTCAGTCCTGTCGACGATGCTGCAGATGGTGAGCACTGCTTTCATCCCGCTAGCGAGACTGGCAGTCTTCACCAAATCAGATAGCCGCCGGAAGCCAGAGAGGATTTCCTCCGATCCATAGCGACACACATCATTGGTGCCGACATGAGCGACCACCTGCAGATGGGTGCACCCTGTACCCTTCATGGCATCCGGAAGGACCCTTTCCACATCTGGAATGACTCCCCCCGGTATGCACACGGAGTGCACATTGGTTTTCTTCCCCTCTCTTGCTGCCATTTCCCTAAGGGGCCCCATTACGCGCCTGACGTTGGAGCTCCCAACTACCAGCAAGCCCACCCTCTGCGACTGCCCGGATCTTGCAGACTGAGGGGCAACCTCTGGAACAGGACAAGCAGCCATGTCAGGCCGAAGATCAGTATCAGCCTGAGACAGAGCCTGAAACCGGTTCGTCAGACAAACTGGAGAGGCTTTCCGTTCAGCCCTCCGGAATGTCTTTCGCTCCCTGCCACACCTTGAAACGACCTCCCACTCTACCACAGGTGAGGGATCAGCCTCAATGCGGGCAGTATCCCGGGCAACCACAGTCGTAGTCCGATCAGGGGATGCATGGGACGAGCTGGCCGTCCCCGACAAACCCCCATCCCGACCCCCACAGTGATGCCCATTGGCAACAGCCTCAAGCTATGTGACCGAAGCCAACACTGCCTGAAGCTGGCAGCGAAGGGATGCCAACTCAGCCTGCATCCGAACGCAGCAGTTGCAGTCCCTACAGAGGAGTCGAGCAGTATATTGCTCCCTCCTACGTATATCTCGCGAAGAGACCATGAGGATAAAATCAGAGAGATTAGAGCCCACACAGAGGCATACCGACAATCCTTCTTTCCACGAACAATACGAGACTGGAATAGAAGGGAGAACCGATAGAGGTACTCAAGGTACCCTCCGCCACACACCGTCAGGTGGCTTGCGGAGTATGGATGTAGATGTAGATAGATGTAGAAGACAAAACCATAGCGTTCGTCACTATTTTTTTTCCTTTTCGTGGTAGGGGAAAATCACGCTTAACTTTATTAACTTTACTGGATATCTGATGTGGTTAACCGAAATTTTAATACACTATTGTCTTACCACAAGACATGCTTTATGAATAGCTCAGTGAAATGATCTTTATTTTTTATTTATAGTTCTTAATTACATCGAAAGTAAAAGAGCTACTATCAAAAGGCATATAGAAAGTGTTTTGCAGTATCGGCCATTGTCTTTTCTGTGCTAATATCACTTGTTAATTATACGCTGTCATGATACTAAAACAATAATATAACACATAGGGATGGGAACTTATTGTTATTATTTATGTTCAGTTTGTCATTGTTTAGCTCTTTGGTTTACAGACGTCACAAATGAAATACAAAATATTCTCCTGATGCACACGCCCAACATGTGGCCAACTTCTACATTTGGCACACATTTGTCTAGGTAATGTATTTAAATGATTAACATTGCAACATTGCGGGATAAGCCATTGCAAATATGCAGTGCTAGTACATTAATAACCAGTGTGACAGCCAGAAGTTTGAATGCAAGCATCCACTGTGTTGCACAGGTGCCGAATGCCAGTTTGTGGACTGGAGTTCCTTGCCCATTGCACT
This sequence comes from Schistocerca serialis cubense, assembly GCF_023864345.2. NCBI lineage: Eukaryota > Metazoa > Arthropoda > Insecta > Orthoptera > Acrididae > Schistocerca > Schistocerca serialis. The sequence goes on from NC_064641.1 coordinate 860,923,566, forward strand.
TGGTCTGTCAATACAGGGTCGATTAATGCTGTTGATGACGCTAGAGTTGCCGTGCGATGATGTCCCGTATCTGCTCGACTGGAGAGAAATCTGGTGACCGAGCAGGCCAGGACAACATATCGGCACTCAGTAGAGTATTTTGGGGTACAACAGTGGTGCGTCGGCGAGCCTTAGCCTGTTGGAAGCCCCTCTTGGAATTCCGTTCATGAGTGGCAGCACAACAGGTTGAATCAGCAGACTGGCGGACAAATTTGCAGTCGGAATGTATGGTACAAGGGTGGTCCTGCTGTTATACGATATCGCACCCCAGACCATAACTCCACGTGTAGGTGCAGTGTACGTAGCATGCAGACACGTTGGTTGCAGGCCCTCGCCTCCTTGTAACCAACACACGGCCATCACTGGCACCGAGACAGAACCAGCTTTCATCAGAAAAGACAACAGACCTCTACCCTGCCCTCAAAAGAGCTCACTCTTGACACCATTGAAGACACAAATGGCGGAGACAGTGGACGACACGCTTCAGTGCGTCTGGCTTGGAGCAGCCCTTGAAGTGACCGATGTGTAACAGTCTGTTGCGACACTGTGGTGCCAAACGCTGTTCAGATTGCAGCTGCAGATGCAGTAGTAAGTGCCAGAACCATTCGCCGGACACGGCGGTCTTCCCTGTTGGTAGTGCCACATGGCCATACGCAGCCCGGTCTTTTAGCGTCCATACATTCTGGTAACCACCAATGCCAGTAATGTACAGTGGCTATATTCCTGCCAAGTCTTCCTGCAATATCACAGAAGGAACAGCCAGCTTGTCGTAGCCCTGTTACACGACCTCGTTCGAACTCAGTGAGGTGTTGCTGACGGAGTCTTTGTCACCTAAAAGGCATTGTTGACTAAGATCTACTCACCACTTCCAGCCTTAAGTGTAACAAACGCTCACGACGCGTGTATTTGAAGCAAACCTGATTTGCATCCTCATAGTGGCGCTACCAGAGCCTCTTTTACGGGACTGGCGAGAAATCTGAGTGGACGTCATCTTTCAGATGTGGAAACATGCCTACCAACTTTCGCTTATGTCGCGAAACTCCTCCTCAGTGTCGCGAATATTTTCCGATAAGTAAGATTATTTCCGACAACTGTCAAGAGTGAGAAATCTGATTTCATAGAATATCTAATTGTTTCAGAGGTAAACTGGAAATACAAAGACACGGATTATCAAGATATAATGGGAAAAATATACACTCCTGGAAATTGAAATAAGAACACCGTGAATTCATTGTCCCAGGAAGGCGAAACTTTATTGACACATTCCTGGGGTCAGATACATCACATGATCACACTGACAGAACCACAGGCACATAGACACAGGCAACAGAGCATGCACAATGTCGGCACTACTACAGTGTATATTAACCTTTCGCAGCAATGCAGGCTGCTATTCCCCCATGGAGACGATCGTAGAGATGCTGGATGTAGTCCTGTGGAACGGCTTGCCATGCCATTTCCACCTGGCGCCTCAGTTGGACCAGCGTTCGTGCTGGACGTGCAGACCGCGTGAGACGACGCTTCATCCAGTCCCAAACATGCTCAATGGGGGACAGATCCGGAGATCTTGCTGGCCAGGGTAGTTGACTTACACCTTCTAGAGCACGTTGGGTGGCACGGGATACATGCGGACGTGCATTGTCCTGTTGGAACAGCAAGTTCCCTTGCCGGTCTAGGAATGGTAGAACGATGGGTTCGATGACGGTTTGGATGTACCGTGCACTATTCAGTGTCCCCTCGACGATCACCAGTGGTGTACGGCCAGTGTAGGAGATCGCCCCCCACACCATGATGCCGGGTGTTGGCCCTGTGTGGCTCGGTCGTATGCAGTCCTGATTGTGGCGCTCACATGCACGGCGCCAAACACGCATACGACCTTCATTGGCACCAAGGCAGAAGCGACTCTCATCGCTGAAGACGACACGTCTCCATTCGTCCCTCCATTCACGCCTGTCGCGACACCACTGGAGGCGGGCTGCACGATGTTGGGGCGTGAGCGGAAGACGGCCTAACGGTGTGCGGGACCGTAGCCCAGCTTCATGGAGACGGTTGAGAATGGTCCTCGCCGATACCCCAGGAGCAACAGTGTCCCTAATTTGCTGGGAAGTGGCGGTGCGGTCCCCTACGGCACTGCGTAGGATCCTACGGTCTTGGCGAGCATCCGTGCGTCGCTGCGGGCCGGTCCCAGGTCGACGGGAACGTGCACCTTCCGCCGACCACTGGCGACAACATCGATGTACTGTGGAGACCTCACGCCCCACGTGTTGAGCAATTCGGCGGTACGTTCACCCGGCCTCCCGCATGACCACTATACGCCCTCGCTCAAAGTCCGTCAACTGCACATACGGTTCACGTCCACGCTGTCGCGGCATGCTACCAGTGTTAAAGACTGCGATGGAGCTCCGTATGCCACGGCAAACTGGCTGACACTGACGGCGGCGGTGCACAAATGCTGCGCAGCTAGCGCCATTCGACGGCCAACACCGCGGTTCCTGGTGTGTCCGCTGTGCCGTGCGTGTGATCATTGCTTGTACAGCCCTATCGCAGTGTCCGGAGCAAGTATGGTGGGTCTGACACACCGGTGTCAATGTGTTCTTTTTTCCATTTCCAGGAGTGTAATTTGATAAATGAGATTTCGATTGTGTGGTGTGCGTACTGTAAGACCTTTGGTACACGCACCATCAGATTATTTGACTTATCGCTCTAACGAAGTAGGCGAGTGTCAGCAATATGTCTCGTGGTCTTATCATGGCGTGTTTATCTTCTGCCATTAGGTCAGACAATAGAAATGCCACTTGCACGCTTAGAGTAGCAGATTGACGGTGACCAACTTTAAACTGAACTTGATTAATTTTCACACACATTTATTAAAATAATAACAAGCATAAACATTACGTAACTTGATTCTAGATGCTATTTACAATTGACAATCTGAAGTTCCTTTGGTCTTGGTACCTTAATCTTATTCTCACATATCTCTAATACTTGACAAAGTGTCTATACATTTATCTTCATGGCTATGTACAGGAATATGATAATCTTCTTAGGTGCAGACTGAAACTTGACTATAAACTGGTACAGACTAATGCAGACTGGTACAGACTGGTGCAGACAAACGCAGACTGACTAATCGGAGGTCCGTACATTCGTTTCAGAGCCCAGAATATCTCTTGCCTGCCTATGCTTGTTTATTTTATTGTTTTATTTATTTTTATTTATTTCTTTAATTTTTCCTTCTTTTGAAAAACAATAATCTGCAGTCCACACTTTAGTAAAAGAGGGTTATCAAATGTAGAGTAATACGAAACTATACTGTGCTTCAAAGGACTTGGCAGCATGTTTCTGCTGTCAGCTGACGTGTCTGTGCCCCGCCCTATAAACCTCTCAACCCCCTCCCCCCTTTCCCTCAAGCCGGCGTGCCTCTCGGATTGGAACTACTGCATTACAACATTAGAATTCGTTCTTCAGTTCTACAACACTTTCGCGGTAACCCAACAACCCCGTGGCAAATCGTAAAGCTCTTATTTGATTCCTTGCTATCTCTTGAATTAATCGAATTGGCAAGCGTTGCAGAAAATTCAAAGGCTTGCTAGCAATCAGAATTCAGTACCCCACAGTCGCAGATAGACGAACATTACCCAAAAGTTTGTCAAACAAGGTTTTTGTGGACGGGCTCCTTCGTGCGATCACTGTGCTTCCTTACGGTTCTTCCCGGGGCGGCATTTGCGTTTACAGCGACTAACTTGTGTAGCTGGTCTGTCTTAAATCATTCAAGACAGAAATCACATTTACACCTAAAGACATGCTCTGAAAATCACTACGAACGATATGGCAGAGGGTATTGTGCATTGCATCACGTTTTATTTGGGTATGGAGCGCAGGAAGAATACATGCTTAACTGCGTTGCAAATAGCCTAATCCTCTCTTTGCAGCCCCTCTGCAGGTAAATTTAGTTTCTTTTTCTTTCGTAATATTAATCAAACAAGCTGTATACTTTTCTGTATCGTTTAATCTTTGCAAATATTTATACGCTATCTGCTGATGACCAAGAATATCATGTTCTATGCTAGTAACGTATTGGTTCCAGGCTTGCTGCCGGGCTCTGTTCATTACCCGTTTAGTGTCATCCCTGATCTGTTTATAGATTTGTTTATTTTCCACGGTAGGCTTTGGAAGATACTTCTTATATGCTGTTTATTTTTCTTGTATTGCTTCGGCAATTTCTATTGATCACATTTTTAATCCACGCCTTCGACGATGTTTCTCTTTCTTTCCAAATTATTCATCTGTTGCTTATTTGTTGCGTTTTCTTTATTTGTCCATTCTTCTACAATTGTCTGGCAGGTGGCTAATTGCTCTAATTCTTTTCTTAATACATTCTGATACAGGCCCTTAATACTTACATTCTCGAGTCAATACCCTTTAAAGACATTTTATTCCTTCTGCATTGTAAAAGCTTTCTTCCGCTTCCGTTTGACATATCACAAGATAGTGATCAGTCCTGTTATCCAAACTTCTGCATAGTCTTGTATCTTTTACTTTACTTTGTATCATTATCTGTACTAATAATGAAATTGTAAAACCGTTCGTATTTCCAAAACTACTAGAAGAACTTTCATGGGGTTGTAGAAATATATAGCATTAATTGTTATTTTTGAAAATTGTTGTCTTCCTCAAGCCCCAGTACATGGAACTTCCAGGGTATTCGAGTCATATATCACAAAGAACTACTGTAGTAACTGGAATACGCAGAAGTTTCTCAGACAGTGTGTGTTCATCGCACACGTAGCAGCAATAGAAACGATTTTCGTGAGGTTTTCACAGGTAGAGTCAGCGTAGGTTGAGGCAACGTATAGACTTTATTTCATCAAAATTGAATCACAGAAGAAACATGTCTTATTTTTAAGTTTTATAAATGCAATACTACGTCGCTAAACTGATTTCTATGAAATTTGGCATGGAGATAGCTTGAACGCCTAGTAAGAGCGTATGCTACTTTAGAAGGCGTGTAGCACAGGACGTTTAATGTTTTCTAGAATTTTACGTGAATTAGAGAAATATATTTACTCTTCGAAGAAAGTAGTTACTCTTGAACTTTATCATATTTGTCAATTGCTTTTATCGATCGATATGTTCTACATAATACGATTCTACATTAGTAATATAATGTTTGTACAACCCTCAGAGTGTTTAATCCAAGCATCCACACCGTAACGTAATAAACTGACGGAAAAAATCGTAACGCCAAAAGATAATTAATTTAGAGTTGTGAAATTTCGGGAATACATTTCTCTAGGTAACATATTTAAGTGGTTAACATTGCAAGATCACAAGTTAATGGAAGCATAAGACACGGTAAATGTGAAATGCTAGTACATTAATAATGGTGTAACCACCACAATGTTGAATGCCAGCATGCAAATGTGCCGGGTGTAAGTTTGTGGGATGGCGTTACATTGCTGTTCCACTTGGTTGGTCAACACAGGGACAGTAAATGTTTGTGGACGATGCTGGGTTGTCATCCACTGATGTCTGATATGTGCTCCACTGGAGTAAATCTGGTGATCGAGCAGGCAAAGGCAACATGTCGTAGAGCATTCTGGGTTACAACGGCGGTATGTGGGTGAGCATTGTCCTGTTGGAAAGCATCCCCTCGAATGCTGTTGATGATGGTAACACAACACGCAAAATCAGCAGATTGGCGTACAAATCTGCAGGTAGGATGTGTGAGATAACCACAAGAGTGCTCCAGCTGTCAGACGAAATCGCACCCCAGACCGTAACACCAGGTGTGGATCCAGTGTGTCTAGCATGTAGACAGATTGGTTGCAGGCCCTCAACTGGCCTCTGATCAACACACGACCATCACTGGGACCGAGGCAGAACCAGCTTTCATCAGAAAACACATCATACCTCCACCCTGACTTCCACTGAACCCTCGCGAGATACCACGCAAATGACGGTGGTGTGGGGTCTGTGGAATGCACGCTACAGGACTTCTGGCAGGGCTCTGTCCCAGAAGTAACCGTTTGTAACAGTTCGTTGTGTCTCTCTGGATCTTGAAATTGCTGCTGCAGAAGCAGTACGATACGTCTGAGCCACAAGCTGAACACGATGGTGTTACCTCTCGTTAGTGGCCATATGAAGCCTGGTCTTTATGTGACCGCACATTCTCGTGACAACCGCTGCAGCAACCTGTGCAATAGTTACATTCCTGCCAAATCTTTCAGCAGCATCGCAAAGGAACAGTCATTTCTCGTAGCTTTATTACACAACCTCGTTCCAACTGTGTGTGGTGTTGACAATGGCTAGTTTGTCGCCTTAAAGGCACTGTGTGTAATATCAACTCCCAAGTCCAATCCCAAAGCTAACTATCGTTCAGAACCGTTGCAGTGCGTATTTAAAGCAAACCTTATTTTCATCCTCATAGTGGCGCTATGGCGCCACTCTCATGCCACTGACGAGAAATTTGAATGGACATCATCTTTCAGACGCCCACAGACTTTCGTTTAGGTCGCAGAACTCCTTCTTGGAGTTGCGAATTTTATTCGTCAGTGTATATGCGACAGTAAATCGGTCACGATTTCGCTTCTAAAATGCTGAACCGATTTTTATGAAATTTTCTATGGATAAATCTTGAACCCTGAGCAAAAACGTAGGCTACTTAAAAAAAAAAAAAAAAAAAAAAAAAATGAAAATTCGACGTTTAAAAGGGTGATTTGGGCAATGAAACTCTTTTTTTACATCACTGAATGACCTTACAACATGTTAAAATGTTATTAAATTTGTTGCCTACTGTACACACTGTATAATGTATAGAGCTAGTTCAACATTCAATATCACACTGCACAGATGGGCGCGCCCGCACACGTCCGTCTGCATGCACCGTTCGTCAGCAGCGGTGTATGCCTGCCACTCCGCCGTGTGTTCGGGTGGTTGGAGGGGATGTAGCGTCCGCATACATTTTTGCGATTTCTGTTAACGTCCGCATTTTTTGGTTTTGGGAATGAAGATCTTTTGATTTTTGTTTTCAACAATTTGTGTACTTTTTACTACGGTCATTGAATTGCATCATTTGTTATTAGCTTAAATTCGATCTGTTACACTCACAAAATCGAAAATAGCGATTTGTATTGCATACAAATTATGTATCTTTTACCTTCGACCATAGGTAGTATCTATGGTCAAAGCATAGCTGTGATTGTCTACGTGCTGTTTGTTTTCGTATGACACACGTGTTTTTAGCGAACTTGTTGATCATCCAGTTGCATCTTTACTTTCCGTATTCATCTTTATGGATAAGTTTCGTGAATTTCAAAATATAGCTTATGGCACAGAATTGTAGTTAAGTTTTGTAAGTGAAGACTATTTCATGGTTTAGCTGAACAGTACGTTTTGATCATTCTTTGTTTAACTTTCGTTTAAGATAATTTCTCATCGTGCCTAAGAGGAAGTGTGCATTTACGGATAAACTCCGAGAAAAATATCCGAGGATGTTTCGAGTACCTGAATATGTGGGTGGAACCACTTTCTGAATTTTTTTGTTTTAAGTGGCTCGATTTTTCAGATGTATCGTGGTCTTACGTGGAAGCATCAGTCAAATTTTTGTTGAATAAATATATTAAAGTTGACGATGAAAAGTGCTGTGATCAGTTTTACAGTTAAAAAAAATTCATAGCCACATATGATGGAAAATCAGAACCGGGCCATAAAAAGTGGTGCAAGTATGTTGAGTCGTGTAGCAGTGAGGAACAGTTTAGCGAGTTAATTAAAATTGCACAATTCTTCTTCGCGTTGCCAGCGCATAATGCTGTGGGGAGACGTTGTTTCCTTAATAGAGGCACAGTGGACAAAGGAGAGAAATAGACTCACTGTTGACACTGTATAGGGGACTGAAATGGTGAAATTTAATTTTAGAAATTTGAATTGCAAGAACTTTTTTAAATATTTGTATCAAGAGAAGGAACTTTTAAAAAAGATTCAGTCACGTGAAAAATATGTAGGTGCGTGAGAAGTGTGTAATGTTTTTGTTTTTTTTTCTTATGTAATAAGTTTAAGAAATAGAAAGTGTCCTCTGTTTTTCATCGTAAAATATGGAAAAAATGTCTTTTTGGCATTCCGAAATCTGGTAAGCCTACTTACTCAGCATCACTCAACATAACAAAACGACTGATATACGAGTGTATCTGGGAGTAACAGATAGTAGCAAATATTTGTGACTGTCCTTGGATTAGTTCTGTGGGAATTGGCAGGTATGGTGGATGGTGATTTTATAGGTACCCTGTCTAAGATTCTAGGGTAGAGTTGTTCCGATATTGCTTGAGTGTTTTAGAATGACAGAAGTGACCCTGTGCTGTTGAACACGTTTGGTGCTTTGTGCGTGCCTACAGAAGGGCGTGGTGCACGGCATCCTGTTGGCGTACAAGTACATGGGCAAGCAGAACGGGGGCGCCGGCGGCCTGGTGGTCAACTTGTCGTCCGTGGCGGGCCTCGACCCCGTCCCCAGTATGGCCATCTACTGCGGCACCAAGCACGCCGTGTGTGCCATGACGCGCTCCTACGGGGTGAGTACCGCTCCTGGTGCCGTTACCTGCAGCATTTCTAATGTCCAGCACATGTGCAAGTTGTGGGTGTGAGTAGTTTTGACATTTCCTTTGCAAGAATTGAACCATCTCAAAGGCACCGCTGTGAAATTTCATGTTATTGGTATGTATACTCAGCATACCTTACTCAAACATTTTACGATTAAGGTGACCACGTTTTCCAGACCAGAATTTGGGACACACTAAAAAAATTGATACTGCAAAAAGTAAAATCAGATTTAATTAAACACAATAAACCGGACCTCAGGAAGAACAATGAGTATCTCAAAATATATACTATAAAACTTATAATGAAATAGTATAAGAGTCCATTTAAATTGCAAATAACTAATTTGCCAGTAAATGCCATTATAGTCTACACAACATTAATATGGACACGTAGCCCCGTTTTCGTCAAATGTGAGACCTGTTATCTGGTAATTATTACTTAAACCTTTGAAGTGTATCACTTGTCACTTTTCTCAATTATGATCGTACATGTAACACCTTTGATACTTTTACAGCCCATGTTTATTTACTGTAATATTATACGACATTCGATTCGTCAAAACAGTTTCTCTTCCTTTAGACATGCATACATGAGCTACAGACATTGTAATGTAAGATACGGACATTGCACAAACACTGACATTGTAATAATCAATGATTATTAACAATTATATTCTACTTACCCTGTATGTGAAAAATTTCACAATTCAGAATGTGCCGCTCTTCATGACTGACTGATGCACACCTACCAGTAGCAAAGCTAAAGTTCCACTGCTCTTACTGCGGCCCATCACCAGGTAGCCTACAACAAAGCAGACACATATACTCTGAAGTGGACAAAGTGTCACATAGAGATGAGACGTTTTTCGTGCACATTGGGGCACTTCACTCGTATTTTTCTCTGAAAGAAACTAAAAATTGATGTTTTTGACTTGTATCACTTTTCTGGATGCGAAATGCAAAATATCACTTAAATCTGTTACCAAAATTACATTGATTTACATTTTGTTAGTGCCTCCTAAGATTGTCTCGGTGAAGGACCACTTGCACTTCCTTGAACTCATTCTTGCCGGGAAGTATGCTGGCTGATGAAGAACAACTAAACTCAACAGTTACAAGTCAGAGCAGAGTCTCACAGGTATCCCATTTTAATTTGTTATTCTTTACTACTAACTTTGATCACACCACATTTTGGAGACAGTCACCACATCTCCTACTAAATGTTCTTGCAAAATACACAACTGGCCATTAAAATTGCTACACCACGAAGATGACGTGCTACAGATGCGAAATATAACCGACAGGAAGAAGATGCTGTGATACGCAAATGATTAGCATTTCAGAGAATTCACACAACGTTGGCGCCGCTGGCGTGCTGACATGAGGTAAGTTTCCAACCGATTTCTCATACACAAACATCAGTTGATCGGCGTTGCCTGGTGAAACATTGTTGTGATGCCTCGCGTATGGAGGAGATATGCGTACCATCACGTCTCCGACTTTGATAGAGGTCGGATTGTAGCCCATCGCGATTGGGGTTTATCGTATCGCGACATTGCTGCTCGCGTTGGTCGACATACAATGACTGTTAGCGGAATATGGAATCGGTGGGTTCAGGAGGGTAATACGAAACGCCGTGCTGGATCCCAACGGCCTCATATCCCTAGCAGTCGAGATGACAGGCATCTTATCCGCATGGCTGTAATGGATCGTGCAGCCACGTCTCGATCCCTGAGTCAACAGATGGGCACGTTTGCAAGACAACAACCATCTGCACGAACAGTGCGTTTGCAGCAGCATGGACTATCAGCTCGGAGATCATGGCTGCGGTTATCCTTGACGCTGCATCGCAGACAGGAGCGCCTGCGATGGTGTACTCAACGACGAACCTGGGTGCACGAATGGCAAAACGTCATTTTTTCGGATGAAGCCAGGTTATGTTTACAGCATCATGATCGTCGCATCCGTGTTTGGCGACATCGCGGTGAACACACATTGGAAGCGCGTATTCGTCATCGCCATACTGGCGTATCACCCAGCGTGAGGGGTATGACACGTCTCTGTCACCTCTTGTTCGCATTGACGGCACTTTGAGCAGTGGACGTTACATTTCAGATGTGTTACGACCCGTGGCTCTACCCTTCATTCGATCCCAGCGAAACACTACATTTCAGCAGGATAGTGCACGACCGCATGACGCAGGTATGGGCCTTTCTGGATACGGAAAATGTTCGACTGCTGCCCTGGCCAGCACATTCTCCAGATGTCTCACCAACTGAAAACGTCTGGTCAATGGTGGCCGAGGAACTGGCTCGTCACAATACGCCAGTCACTACTCTCTATGAAGTGTGGTATCGTGTTGAAGCTGCATGGGCTGCTGTACCTGTACACGCCATCCAAGCTCTGTTTGACGGAATGCCCTGGCGTATCAAGGCCGTTATTACGGCGAGAGGTGGTTGTTCTGGGTACTGATTTTTTCAGGATCTATGCGCCCAAACTGCATGAAAATGTAATCACATGTCAGTTCTAGTATAGTAGTCATCTGCATTTCTTCTTGGTGTATCAATTTTAATGGCTAGTAGTGTAATATCATTGTACAACACACAGTTCAGGAGATAGGCTATGGCCCAGTGCCGGAGTCAGACTGGGCTCTTCTCGAAAACTTAAACCAATGCAATACAGCGTAACACTGTGTAGCACACTGTATAACCCGGTGTAATTGGGAGCGTGCAGGTGTCATGGGACACGCGGCCTATGGGTAGTTTCTTTGATAAATAATAAATACATCTTCCGTCTCGGGCACGAAACCCACCATGGTTTAAATTTTGGTTAGTAATCAGGATTGGCGACGGAAAACTTGCGGCACAAGACTTGACCCCTCATTCTGTCAACGGCCTTGTCAATGAGGCGGGAGGAACAGACAGAGTTTCAGGGCACTCTCATGTCCTTGGCGAGGGAAGCTGCCGCTGAAAGCGGAAGAATCAGCAATGATCAGCGACATGAGGCTGCTGAAGGCAACGGAAGCCACTGCATTAATGGCACACAGCGTGCATCCACAGGACACGTGGCCTGTAACTGAAAAAGTGTCATGATGATCTCTCCATTGGCAAAAGATTCCAGAATAGTCCCCCATTCGCATCTCCGGGAGGGAACCGTCAAGGGGGAGGTGACCACGAGAAAAAGATTGAATAAGCAATAAAAGGATAATGTTTTACGAGTCGGGGCGTGGAATGTCAGAAGCTTGAACGTGGTAGGAAAGCTAGAAAGTCTGAAAAGGAAAATGCAAAAGCTCAATCTAGATATAGTAAAGGTCAGTGAAGTGAAATGGAAAGAAGATAAGGATTTGTCGTCAGATGATCAACAGCAGCAGAAAGTGGTATAACGGGAGTAGGATTTGTTATGAATAGGAAGCCAGGGCAGAGAGTGTGTTACTGTGAACAGTTCAGTGATAGGATGGCTCTCATCAGAATCGACAGCAAACCAATACCGACAACGATAGCTCAGGTATAAATACCGACGTCGCAAGCTAAAGATGAAGAGATAGCGAAAGTGTATGAGGATATTGAAAGGGCAATGCAGTATGTAAAGGAATATGAAAATCTAATAGTCATGAGGGACTGGAATGCAGTTGTAGGGGAAGGACTAGAAGAAAAGGTTTACAGGAGAATATAGGCTTGGGACAAGGAATGAAAGGCGAGAAAGACTAATTGAGTTCTGTAATAAATTTCACCTAGTAATAGCGAATACTCCGTTCAAGAATCACAAGAGGAGGAGGTATACTTCTAAAAGGCAAGGTGATACGGGAAGATTTCAGTTACATCATGGTCAGACCGAGATTCCTAAATCAGATACGGGATTGTAAGGCGTATCCAGGAGCAGATATAGACTCAGATCACAATGTAGTAGTGATGGAGATTAGGCTGAAGCTTAAGAGATTAGTCAGGTAGAATTAATACACAAAGAAGTGGGATATGGAAGTACTAAGGAACGACGAAATACGCTTAAAGATCACTAAGACTATTGATACAGCAATAAGGAATAGCTCAGTAGGCAGTACAGTTGAAGAGGAATGGACATCTATATAAAGGGCGATCACAGAAGTTGGAAAGAAAAACATACGTATAAAGAAGGTAGCTGCGAAGAAGCCATGGGTAACAGAAAATACTTCAGTTGGTTTACGAAAGGAGGAAGTACAAAAATGTTACGGGAAACTCAGGAATACAGAAATACTAGTCGTTGAGGAATGAAATAAATAGGAAGTGCAGGGAAGCTAAGACGAAATGGCTGCATGAAAAATGTGAAGAAATCGAAAAATAAATGATTGTCGGGAGGGCTGACTCAGCGTATAGGAAAGCCAAAACAACCTTCTGTGAAATTAAGAGCAAAGGTTGTAACATTAAGAATGCAATTCCATTATTAAATGCAGAGTAAATCGAAGAAAGACGAAAATAATGAGTAGTAGCGGAAATGAGAATAGCGAGAAACTTAACATCAGGATTGATGATCACGAAGTAGATGAAGTTAAGGAAGTCTAATACCTAGGCAGCAAAACAACCAGTGACGCACAGAGTAAGGAGTACATCAAAAGCAGACTAGCAGTGCAAAAAGGGCATTCCTGGCCAAGAGAGGTCTACTAGTATCAAACACAGGCCTTAATCTCAGGAACAAATTCTGAGAACGTACGTCTGGAGCACAGAATTGTGTGCTAGTGAAACATGGACTGTGGGAAAACCGGAACAGAAGAGAATCAAAGCATTTGAGATGTGGTGCTACAGACGAATGTTGAAAAGTAGGTGGACTGATAAGGTAAGGAATGAGGAGGTTCTGCGCAGAATTGGAGAGAAAAGTAATACGTGGAAAAAAAATGACAAGGAGAAGGGGCGGAATGATAGCACATCTGTTAAGACATCTGGGAATTACTTCCATGGTACTAGAGGGAGCTGTAGAGGATAAAAACTGTAGAGGAAG